>NC_091062.1:189396347-190821115 GCF_000393655.2 Nicotiana sylvestris
TGAATTAGGGTCAATTGGATAGCATGTGCTGTCAGGAATACATTCCTGCTGCCCATGCTTGGTTTTAGTTTAATAAGTGATAAGGCATTTTAATAGTTTTGTCAGGGGAATCTCATGGGAGGTTTGGTTATTTTAAATAGTTGAGTGGAAAAACAGCAGGGATGGAGGGAATCTGAATGGTTTAACAGGTTTTAAATGATCTGAGGAAAACTATAAAAGGGGGACATTTTTTAGTCTGGAGAGAGGTTTTAAGTGGGAAAAACTGAAAGAAGGAAACATAAAGGAAATTTCAGAATATTGTAACCAAACACTGACCGAAACTGCATAAGAGTTTAAGTTAGTCAAGCTGTCTTTGCCAATTGTTGTTGGTTGTTTGCCGAGTTGTTTGAGATCATTGGATTGCTGTTGCTATTGCATTGAACATTCTGGTTTTCTCGGCTGTTCTACTACTCTGTTTTCTGGGATTGTTTGCTTGGTGCTCGACCACTTGTGAGCTTCATCATTGTGGCTGGTTGTTGTTGCTGTGTTGTTGCTGTTTGGTTGCCTGCTGCTGATACTTTTCTTCTTATCCTTCTTATTGTCCAAACATCCAGGTACACATTCTAAATTCATTGATGTAATGATGAGTTTGGAGCTGAATAAGAGCATAAGAAGTATTGCAGTCCAAACATTAGCATAGTTACCATTTTTCTGCTGCTTGTAGTTTAGAATACTTGTGTGTTCAACATGTAAAGTTCGGCTTTCAAACTATGTAACGAAACAGTTTTCAGTCCTATTTAGTTTGGTCTGGTAATCTATGGTTTGTATGTAAATCAGAAAGAAGCTAGCTGGATAGAAGTGATACTCGGCCAACAATGGTTTCACATAGGGTCTGTTAAAATGAATGCAGTGATCACATTTGTGTCACCTTAACTCATCAATAGATAATGTGTATTTCGAAGGCATACTAGGCAAATCTGGATTATAGCAAAAAGATAAAAATCGTGTAGCTAAACACGTGGTAATACCACTTGTAAGCACGTGATTTTTGCTTTACGAGCAATCGCTCCAAAAGAAAATAAAAATAGTGACAAATGATTTCGCGGTACAATTTTTCGAGTTTTCCGTGACATGTGTTGTTAGTCATTTATGGGTCTGTCCGTTTTGCATCTAGGCATTATCAAACAAAAATACAAAAAATGCCTGTCGTTAAAAGAAAATTCAAAAAATGTGTATGTGTGCATCGTTCGTTCTCAGCTGTGAGCTAACCATTTTTATTTTTATTTTTATTTTTTCATTTATGTGTGTTTATCGTTGTGGGTATCACTCAATATGTGTGTAGGTTTATTTTAATTTTTACATTGTTTTAGGAATTTTTGTTTAATTTGAAAAAAAAGAGAGGGGAAAAGGAAAATCTGATTTGGGCCCCGAAACAAGGCCCAAAACCAAAGTACTGATCCAGTCCAAGACGAGCCTGCCCAAACACGGACTCAAACGACGCCGTATCGGCGTCCCTACCAAAGCCGTTGATCTGATTCAAACGAACGGTCCAGATCAGGCTGTTCAACTCGCCTCAACGACGTCGTTTCAGGCAAGATGATCTAAGCCGTCCAACCCCATTGATCCAACGGATCCAGGCCCTCCTCTAAACCCGTCAACATGACCCGATCCATGCCCTTTACCCGGTATAATGCGGGAATACATTTAAGTTCTAGGTCGCCCACCAGTATAATGCGGGAATACATTTAAGTTCTAGGTCGCCCACCAGTATAATGCGGGAATACTTTTAAGTTCTAGGTCGCCCACCAGTATAATGCGGGAATACTTTTAAGTTCTAGGTCGCCCACCAGTATAATGCGGGAATACTTTTAAGTTCTAGGTCGCCCACCAGTATAATGCGGGAATACATTTAAGTTCTAGGTCGCCCACCAGTATAATACGGGAATACTTTTAAGTTCTAGGTCGCCCACCAGTATAATGCGGGAATACTTTTAAGTTCTAGGTCGCCCACCAGTATAATGCGGGAATACATTTAAGTTCTAGGTCGCCCACCAGTATAATGCGGGAATACTTTTAAGTTCTAGGTCGCCCACCAGTATAATGCGGGAATACATTTAAGTTCTAGGTCGCCCACCAGTATAATACGGGAATACTTTTAAGTTCTAGGTCACCCACCAGTATAATGCGGGAATACTTTTAAGTTCTAGGTCGCCCACCAGTATAATGCGGGAATACATTTAAGTTCTAGGTCGCCCACCAGTATAATGCGGGAATACTTTTAAGTTCTAGGTCGCCCACCAGTATAATGCGGGAATACTTTTAAGTTCTAGGTCGCCCACCAGTATAATGCGGGAATACTTTTAAGTTCTAGGTCGCCCACCAGTATAATACGGGAATACTTTTAAGTTCTAGGTCGCCCACCAGTATAATGCGGGAATACTTTTAAGTTCTAGGTCGCCCACCAGTATAATGCGGGAATACTTTTAAGTTCTAGGTCGCCCACCAGTATAATGCGGGAATACTTTTAAGTTCTAGGTCGCCCACCAGTATAATGCGGGAATACTTTTAAGTTCTAGGTCGCCCACCAGTATAATGCGGGAATACTTTTAAGTTCTAGGTCGCCCACCAGTATAATGCGGGAATACATTTAAGTTCTAGGTCGCCCACCAGTATAATACGGGAATACTTTTAAGTTCTAGGTCGCCCACCAGTATAATGCGGGAATACTTTTAAGTTCTAGGTCGCCCACCAGTATAATGCGGGAATACATTTAAGTTCTAGGTCGCCCACCAGTATAATGCGGGAATACTTTTAAGTTCTAGGTCGCCCACCAGTATAATGCGGGAATACTTTTAAGTTCTAGGTCGCCCACCAGTATAATGCGGGAATACATTTAAGTTCTAGGTCGCCCACCAGTATAATGCGGGAATACTTTTAAGTTCTAGGTCGCCCACCAGTATAATGCGGGAATACTTTTAAGTTCTAGGTCGCCCACCAGTATAATGCGGGAATACTTTTAAGTTCTAGGTCGCCCACTAGTATAATGCGGGAATACTTTTAAGTTCTAGGTCGCCCACCAATATAATGCGGGAATACTTTTAAGTTCTAGGTCGCCCACCAGTATAATGCGGGAATACTTTTAAGTTCTAGGTCGCCCACCAGTATAATGCGGGAATACTTTTAAAGTCTAGGTCGCCCACCAGTATAATGCGGGAATACTTTTAAGTTCTAGGTCGCCCACCAGTATAATGCGGGAATACATTTAAGTTCTAGGTCGCCCACCAGTATAATGCGGGAATACATTTAAGTTCTAGGTCGTCCACCAGTATAATGCGGGAATACATTTAAGTTCTAGGTCGCCCACCAGTATAATGCGGGAATACTTTTAAGTTCTAGGTCGCCCACCAGTATAATGCGGGAATACATTTAAGTTCTAGGTCGCCCACCAGTATAATGCGGGAATACTTTTAAGTTCTAGGTCGCCCACCAGTATAATGCGGGAATACTTTTAAGTTCTAGGTCGCCGACCAGTATAATGCGGGAATACATTTAAGTTCTAGGTCGCCCACCAGTATAATGCGGGAATACTTTTAAGTTCTAGGTCGCCCACCAGTATAATGCGGGAATACTTTTAAGTTCTAGGTCGCCCACCAGTATAATTGCGGGAATACTTTTAAGTTCTAGGTCGCCCACCAGTATAATGCGGGAATACATTTAAGTTCTAGGTCGCCCACCAGTATAATGCGGGAATACATTTAAGTTCTAGGTCGCCCACCAGTATAATGCGGGAATACATTTAAGTTCTAGGTCACCCACCAGTATAATGCGGGAATACATTTAAGTTCTAGGTCGCCCACCTGTATAATGCGGGAATACATTCAGCTCTAGATTGTGGAATCAGTCACCCCACCTGAAGACGGAAGGGTACAACAGAGATCCCCAAACGGGAAACAATGAAATCCCAGCACCAAGAAGCAGACAACTGCAGAGGCAAGCGCACAATTCAAAAGGAAAAAGGAACGCGTCTCAAAAGAGCAGTTTGGGAACGTTGTAGCATGCCCAGTATAACGATGCTGATGAAGAAACATACCACTGAAGAAACCATTGGAAGATTTAAAGAAGAAAGCCGTATCCCCAGCGGATCAAGCAAAGTGATGAAAACTGGCATTCAAACGTCAGCAAAGGACCAACATCATCTCCCAAAGTCACAAGATAAAGGCATCGGAGGAAAGCGTTAGCCGACAAGAAAGCAAGGCAACAAGAACAAGTTGAAGATGGATGAGATTTCAGGATCCTCAGTTTAGCTTAGCTTCTTGTTTTCCTTTTAGAGCAATGTAATAGGGAGATCGGTTGAGCCGTAGCATCCTACAGCAGCATACAACAACGCACAACAACAGCAAACACTACAGTCACACGGTAGTCCCAGCTACCAAAGATTTCCCGAACTACATTGACCTGATTCCTGTTCAGCCCAGGATATGTAGGAAACCTCTGAAGCAAAGGTTCGGTCAAATCTTTTTCAAAAAATGCTTCACACGGAGTATTCGGACGGGCAAAAATCGCTCGCTTTATCTTTGCGCGAAAACCCTTCGTGTCTTCGGGCAAAGAGGGGCAGCTGTAGGCACGTGATTTTTGCTTTACGAGCAATCGCTCCAAAAGAAAATAAAAATAGTGACAAATGATTTCGCGGTACAATTTTTCGAGTTTTCCGTGACATGTGTTGTTAGTCATTTATGGGTCTGTCCGTTTTGCATCTAGGCATTATCAAACAAAAATACAAAAAATGCCTGTCGCTAATAATGTCGCATGACTAATTGAGCTTTGTCACTGACTGTATGCCCCAGCATTGTTTGAAATGGTTTGTTTGCACTATAAAACTGACTGAAAAGGTTCAGCCCAGGCAGTCTTGAGTTCGAACTTTCATCAGTTCAAAAAATGCCCTGATGCTGCAATAGGCAGGGGCAGTAATAATCAAGGTTGACAGGGGTATTCTGGGGTGTTAAAAAGAACAGAAGTAATTAGTTTAAGTGAGCTGACAAATGGGGTACTAAATTAGGATTAAACTAATGCCAATGGGGGGACAAGACACAAGAGTATGGGTTTAAAAGGAATACTAAAATAAGCCCATAATCCTTGATTAAAGAATAAACCAGGCGTGGGGAACAAGAGGGGCTGGCATCAAGAGATGCTCAAGCATGGGTTTAACAGGGTAGGGGCACGCTGCAAGTTGCAGCATGGGGGCAGCTTAGCTGCACTTGGTCACTTTGGCTTATAAATAGGCCATTTGAGAACTGAAAAAGGGCTGGACTTTTAGTCTTCAGAAAAAGAGAAAACAAAAGGTGGGAATTTTTAGTCTAAAAGCAGAAACTTTTAGTCTGAAAGAAGGTTTACTGAGTTTAAAGAAAGCTGAAAAACATAAGTTAGTTTCCAAATAGATTATAACCAAACACCATCTGAAAGTTGAATAAGAATTCATATTGGTCAAGCTGCCTTGGCCAAGTTCTGTCAGCTGCACTGACTGAGCTGTTTGTTGGTTGCTGAACTGTTGTCATTTGCTGCATCGAACTTCTTTTACTTCTGGTGTTCATTACTCTTCGTCTGGAATTATTGGTTTGGCACTCGACTACTTGCTGGTTTCATTTATTCTGGGAATCATTGTTGGTTGTTCGTGGACTGTGGAAAACAATCTTGGTTGTTGGTTTGTTGCTGTGCTGTTGCTGTGTATCTGCTGCTGCTGTATTTACTGCATACTGCCCAGCTGATCATTCCTTTCTTCTTTTGTTCTCTATACCAGGTACACACCTAATACACTGTCAGATGTAATTGGAAATTGAGGATGAATACAAAAATGAGAAAACCTGAAGAATGTCTTTTATACGTAGATTGTTGCATTAAATATCATGTAATGTAGAATGATTTTTATTTTGGTTTGGATGCTGGAAGTAGCTTGCACGCCTAGTAGATGTTAATGCATGGTAATTGAATATCAGTTTGTATACGTATGCTGCTAGTTAAAAGTATTCTCAATAAATTAGTTTGCATCTCAAGTTTAGTTTACTTTGCCATATATGCTGTAATGTAGGCCAAAAATAGGAAAACTATCCACATGAGTTAAAGTTCTTTCCCCTTTCGCTAGTTTGTCACATATAAATTGATAAAGAACAAAGAATCAGTTCTAGGCCTCAACCTCAGGAAGGCCGAGCCCAAATCGAAAGAATCAGCTAGGCCTGTATCGGAAAGGCAGGGCCCAAGTCTGGCCATCTCGCATGAGCTAGTTTGGGCCCATAATTTGCGACTAGTTGTCCATAAGTGCAGTCACGTTTTATTATTCTGTAAAAGCATTTTAAATCCGGTTTTATAATCAATTAAGGCTATTTACCGCTTTCAATAGATAGAGACAAACACGACAAGAAACGTAGTTGCTATAGGACATCCTTAAAAAAATAACAACGAGACGAGCCTCGATAAAAAATAAACAAAACGCAGATGCGGGGCCCTTGTTAAATGTATATTAGTAAAGCATTTAGCTTCCAGGACGGGTTGATTAGCAAATCTCACAACCCTCCTAAAATAACAATACGCTAGACTCTTTAGGACGCGCCTTAATAAATCTTACCTTCGTAAACTCGGGTGCACATTGATGTGACCCAAATCCAAATCCCAACGGAATCGAAATGTGTTTCTAATCACGGGTACATTGATTGTGACGTGGTTCGAGATGCGTGTCCATGACGTTGCAAATTCATTAAAAAAAAATAGAATGAGATGAGTCTCGCCAAATAAAAATACAAATCGCGGGGCCCTCAGTAAATATTTGCTTTAAAAATTATTTGGACTTCGGGATGGACCATTTAGTAAAATTCCACGGTCTTACCCAAAATAAATACGCTAGTCGCTTTAGGCGCGTCTTAATAATTTATTTTTCTTAATTCGGGTGCACATTTATGTGACCCAAATCCAAATCTCAACCGAGTCGAGATATGTCAATAACCACGGGTGCATTGATGTAACGTGGTTCGAGACATGTTTTCACGACGTTGCAAGTCCTATAAAAATAACAGTGAATGATAAAAGCGGTTAAAAGATAAAATTTGCACATAAGTTCATATTGTATTTAAAATCAGATAATCAAGCCAAATATAACAGTTGAGCGACCGTGCTAGAACCACGGAACTCGGGAATGCCTAACACCTTCTCCCGGGTTAACAGAATTCCTTATCTAGATTTCTGGTACGCAGACTGTAATATAGAGTCATTCTTTTCCTCGATTCGGGATTAAAATTGGTGACTTGGGACACCCTAAATCTCCCAAGTGGCGACTCTGAAATAATTAAACCAATCCCGTTTCGATTGTCCTTTAATTGGAAAAAACTCCCCCTGCGCCCCTCGGGCGCGGAAAAAGGAGGTGTGACAGCTCTGGCGACTCTGCTGGGGATTATATAACCCAGAACCAATGGTTCAGGGTTAAGAATTCGAGCTTAGAATAATTGTTATTATTTGGCTTTATTTATTATCTGATTATTACATGTTTTGAGACTAATGTGCTAAATGCTGCTGTTACCGCTTTGATATTATTTGAACTGTATATAAACTGTGCCGAAACCTTTCTCTTCTTACCTCCGGGGATGTGCTCACTGGTTGAGACTCCTTATTCTGTTAGTGTCATACCCTAAATAAAAGAGGCTCGGAAAGTTTCTAAGCCGGCTGGCCTTTTGGTTCCCGGAAAGGAGCTCCTTCCTCAACTCGAGTTGTCCGCTCGGGTACACTGTCTAGAACACCGACCCAGGTTTTGAACATAGAATAACGTGACTTCATGCCGGATCCCTAGTAGGAACGCTTATTTGCATCACGTTGCATATGACTTAGGGGACTCAACACAGGGGTTGGGTCCGTCTAGGACTAGCAAGCTGATATGAAAAGACCATTCTGGTGCATCCTATTGTTTTCCGTGTATTTATTTGTCTCATGCCCGCATGCTGACCGGTGTTTGAATATTTGGAATATTGTGAAAAAAAAGGAAATAACGGTTAGGAATTGATTGTTTATTGTTGAAAAAAAAGAAAAAAAAACAAATACTGTCAAAACTCTGCCAAAATTTTGAAAAGTCGTTGTTCTGTCTTTCAAAAAATAAAATATCAATAGAAATATATAGTTTGTCTTGTCATAAAAAATTAAAAAATTAAAATTAAAAAAAAAATATGTAAATAATAGTAAAAAAAGAGTCTTATTTTGTCTTAACTTTTATTATTTGTTGCAAATATATGTATATATATAAGTGAAAAATTCAAAAGTTTTTCTTTACTTCAAAATGTATATATATCTTTATTTGTGGCAAAAGTATTTGTCTTGCTAAAGGTCTAGAAAAGTCCTTTCAGGCTCCCAGTTTTCGAAACAAAAATCCAAAATATTTTCCGTTATTAACTTCTTTAGAAAGTTTTATATATATATATATATACGAAAATTCAAAATTCACAAAAAATCGCATATATTTTGTTTTTATCAGGATAAGTGTCGTCTGTTAAAATCTTATTAATAAATGTGCAGAATGAGCACGATGCCGAATGAACCCTTTTTAATCATGAGCAAAATTCCCCTCCAATTGCGGCTCTGGTGGAATGATTTGGGCAAAGAAGGTCATGACGAAATCAAGAAGTATCTGAAAGGCCTCACGAGTTTGTTGGATATCAGGCCACGAGGAGATATCATAAGGGCACTAATCCCCCACTGGGATCCTGCGCACAATGTCTTCCGTTTCTCAGATTTTGAACTTACCCCAACTTTAGAAGAAATAGCAGGGTATATCGGCAGCGCTGAGGCTCCTTTGAGGCACAAATATCTGATTGCTCCAAGAGCTGTAGCAATACACCGGTTCCTGGATTCCTTAAAGATAGTCAGAACAATCCATAACCCTGACTTGGCAAAAGGTTTTTGCAGCATGAGTTTCATATATCAAAGATATGGTCACATAGGAGGATTCGACAAGCCAGAAAACCAGTTGTGCAGCAAAGGTAATCGCCAAAAGTGGGAAGAACATAGACGGATTGCTTTCATGATAGCTTTCTTAGGACTACTAGTATTCCCAAGAAAAGACGGGAATATTGACATAAAGATAGCAGGGGTCGTCAGTACGTTGCTCACACAGAGTGATAGTACGTTGGCGCCCATGATAGTATCTGATATATTCCGGGCACTCACTTCTTGCAAAGCCGGAGGAAGCTTTTTCGAGGGTTGCAATTTGTTGTTGCAAATGTGGATGACCGAACACCTATGTCACCGAGCCCAGTTTCTGAGCCATGGATCCGCTGGAAAGACCTGCATAGAGGAGTTCTATACCAGAGTTAATGAAACCTACCTACCAGAAGGAGTCACAGCATGGACCTCATATTTCCATACCCTCAACGCCAGTCAAATACAGTGGGCGCTAGGATGGTTACCGATCGACGAAGTCATATACATGCCAGCAGCCAGGCCCCATTTTCTCTTAATGGGACTTAAGAGCATTCAACCATACGCGCCGCATCGGGTTTTAAGGCAACTTGGGAGGTATCAGATAGTGCCAAAAGACGAGGATCTGAGCATCCAGGTAATCGAGATCAGTCCCGACGGCCAGTTTCCTGAAGCAAGGGTTCGTCAAATTTGGAGCCAATGTCAATACTTAGAAGCAAATACTTGTGTAATGAATCGGGCAAAAGGGGAAGTTTCGCCCGGGTATCAGGCCTGGTACAAAGGGGAGACATCATCTGGAAGACCGACCAAAAGACCTCACCTGCAAGAATTTGCCAAATCTTCACAAGAACAGTGGGGCTGGTTGGCCAAAGAGCAGGAATATCTTGTCAAAGCAGGCAAACTGAAGCAACAAGTTCAGGATATGAAGTTTGAGTGCCAATTACAGTCTGCTGCCCACAAGGGAGAAAAGAACCAGTTAATCAGAGAAGGCGAGATCCTCAAAGCTCAGATCCGGAGAATGAAAAAAGAGGCTAATAGCCAGCTAAGAAGCCAGGCAGATAAAAGATTGATAGCAGGGTTAAAGGATCAGGTTGCGGAATGCCAGGAAGATTTGGAAAAAGCCAGGGCCAGCACGGCAAAATTGCGAACCAAGTGGGCAAAAGGTGTGATGGCTCGGAGGCAGCGCCTGCAACGAGTCATAAGGGAGTATGAACTGAGCATCGGGACATTAAGGGAAACGAATGCCTCTCTTCGAGAAAGGATCCTCAAGCAAACACGAGATGCCCAAGCCGACAGAAGGCAATGTTACGATGCAATGACCAGAATGGAAAGGCAAATGGAGATGTTCCAGGATCAGCTTGCCAACAATGCGCAAACACTGGGATTGAAGAACCAACAGATAAGGCATTTGTTCACAGAAAGGGACAACATCCGGGGAAAGATCGACGAGATTGGGCATTACATCTACATGAGATGCCTGGCATGCGAGCAAAAGCCTCGAAAGACCCTCCTTGTTTCCATCATGGGTTGCGTCCACCGAATCATGAATGAGTTGAAAAACCTGCAGAGGGACCTCACACCAAGGGTCGCGGAAAGGCCGAATGATGCCTCGCGGGTCCCTAAGTTGGAAAATTAATCTTTGGTTGAGTCCTGTTTATTTGGCTTTGTCGCTTTTCCATATGCTGTTTTCCTTTCTTTTAGTCAAAACGGGTTAAGAACTGTGGAGTCTGTACTATTGCTATTCCTCGCTTGATGTAATTTGTAATAGCAAAATTTTGAGAATGAATTTAATGATTTCACAAGAATTGTGTGTTTCTTTACTTTGAGGCAGAACTACGCCTGGTCTGATTCACGCGGGGACGTGATACGTAGGCAATCCCCATAAGATTCGACCGCTTTTAATAAATAAAGAAAAGAAAATGTAAATAAAATAAAACGCAGGGTTTCGCAAAATACTTTAAAAGAGACGAACGAACAAACCGGGATGACGCATGTGGTTTGAAGCAAAGCATGTAGAAACGGTTAACTGCCTAGGTGCATTGCATCCTCTATGTGTTATGATCAAATCTGTTAAGCTCCTAACACTAACAAAGTTTGTTGTTGTCTGATACCAGACAGTTAGTTGTTAAAGAATTCTGGCAACACATTCATACCAAACCAGATCCAAAGGACCGGTAGCAACAAGCATGACAACTTCAGAGAATAGTAATGAGGAAGAAAGGCCGATGAGCCAGTTGCTAAAAGAAGCAATGGAAAAAATTGAAAGGATGGGACTAGAGATGCATGCAATGCAGCTAGCCCTGGCCAAAACACAAAAGAGCCCTGAGACACTGGGACACATGCCGGAGTACCCTCACTCTGGCCCTTCCACAAGCCGCCCAAATCCCCTCTATCATCAAGAAAGAAGCCCTCATGATTCCCAAGCTCCACCACCCCATCAACCTCTCCCAACACCCAATATTCCCATTTTTGTGGGACCTACATCAGCCCCTTTGCAGAGAACGACCAGTGAGCCATTGTTTCAGGCTCATGATACACAATACTATCCCCCTGAGCCTACATTCCATGCACCCGAACCACAGGCTTACAATCCCCATTTGGAAGTACCGGCAGAGGTTGAGAAGCCGGTTAAGGCCCCTGAACAGGATGAAGTGTTGAGAAAGTTCAAAAGCCTGGAGCAATCCTTCAGGAACTTACACGGGCTGGGCAATCAAGTCAGCGTGGCATACAAAGATCTGTGCCCTTTCCCAGATGTCCAACTCCCGGCTGGGTTCAAGATGCCCAAGTTTGATTTATATGAAGGGCACGGTGATCCCATGGCACATTTGCGGGGATTCTGTAGCAAAATGAGAGGGGCAGGAGGCAAGGATGAGCTTTTGATAGCTTATTTCGGCCAAAGTCTGAGCGGATCTGCACTGGAATGGTATACCAGGCAGGATTTCAGCAGGTGGTACACGTGGGATGACCTGGCGCAGGCTTTTGCAGGTCATTTCCAATACAATCTGGAGATAGTCCCTGACCGTCTCACGTTATTGAGAACTGGGAAGAAACCCGGGGAAAGTTTTCGCGAGTTCGGGTTCCGCTGGAGAGAACAAGCAGCTAGGGTCGATCCTCCCATGAGAGAGGGAGAGATGGTAGACTACTTTTTGCAGACATTGGATCCAACCTACTTTGGTCACTTGGTGACAACGGTTGGAAAATCTTTCAACGAGGTAGTCAAAATAGGGGTCATGATAGAAGAAGGTTTGAGGTCGGACAAGATCTTAAACTATTCGGCACTTAAGGCCACAACCCAGGCTATTCAAAGCGGCACGGGAGGTGCGCTAAGAAGAAAGAAAGAAGAGGTTGCCACGATCGAGGCAGGCAGTTGGTCCAGGGCTGGCAGGCCGCACTACAACCAACCCAGGCCTCACAGGTCAAACTACCCATACAACCCACCACAAAATTTCTATCCACCTCGAGAACCACATTGTTCCGTACACCAAGCCCAGGTATACACTCAGCCTCCGGTTCGCCCACAATGGCGCGCACCGGCTCCCCAGAACATATATGCACCACCACAAAACACTTACCCTCCACCAAGGGCATATAGAAATCCTTCAGGGGCAGGTTTCCGGGGAAATCCAGATGCCAGAAATGACAGGTTGCGGAAGCAAAGAACCTTCACCGAACTGGGAGAAACCTACACCGCTGTGTTCCACAAGCTGCGGCAATTGGGTTTGGTTAGTCCTGTCCATACTCGGGAACCAAATCCCCCGCCTCAGAATTTGGATCGTTCAATCAGTTGTGAATACTGTTCAGGGATGCTCGGGCACGATACCGAGAAGTGCTGGAAGTTAAGGCATGCCATACAGGATCTTATTGACACCAATAAGATCGAGGTCCAGACACCGGAGGCTCCTAACATCAACCAAAACCCACTGCCAGCGCACCACGAAACTCACATGATTGAGTTGGTGTGTGAGGGAGGAGAATTAAGAAAACCCTCACAAACAGTGATGATGATCCAAGCTGCCCCAAAAGAAGTCTTAACCAGTGGAGGAACAAATGTACAGTCGCAGGGAGAAGGCGTCAAGCCGGTAGTAATATGGGGGAAGAGCCCGTCCGTCATAGCAAGCAAACCCGAGCCAAGCAAGTTGGTAATACCAGGGATCCTGCCCACACCGGCAGTCATGTTGAAAGGGGTATGTGGAGAACGGGTGACCATAAAGCCGGTGGTCCAACTGCCAATGCTTGACAGCAGGGCTGTGCCCTGGAAATATGAAAAAGCAGTGGTGACGTACCAAGGAAAACAGGTGGAAGAAGTCAGTTGTGAAGCGCAAGGGCTGACTCGATCAGGTCGATGTTTTGCTCCGGTGGAGTTAAGAAAAACCAACCCAGTGGCAACCAAGAAGCCAGTGTCAGAAGAAGAGGCTGAAGACTTCCTGAGGAAGATGAAAGTACAAGACTATTCTGTGGTTGAGCAGCTGAGAAAAACACCTGCCCAGATCTCACTATTGTCATTACTCCTCCATTCCGAGGAACATCGTCGGGCCCTGTTAAAGATATTGAACGAGGCCCATGTACCCAGTGAGATTTCTGTAAACCACCTGGAAACCATTGCCAGCAAGATTTTCGAGGTGAACAGAGTGACATTCTCAGATGATGACCTGCCGGTGGAAGGAACGGAGCACAATAAAGCTCTATACCTAGCTGTCAAATGTGAAGACTCGGTGGTAACTCGAGTATTGGTGGATAACGGCTCAAGCGCCAATATTTGTCCGTTATCCACCCTGGACCAGTTAAAGATTGACCGTGGAAGAATCCGGGAGAATAGCATCTGTGTCCGGGGGTTTGACGGAAACGGAACCGCCACTGTGGGGGATGTTGTACTTGAATTAACCATTGGTCCGGTCCTATTTACCATGGAATTCCAGGTGTTGGACGCCACGGTATCTTACAACTTGCTGTTAGGACGACCTTGGATTCATGCAGCTAAAGCGGTGCCTTCCACCCTACATCAGACAGTGAAGTTCGAGTGGGAAAGACAAGAGGTCGTGTTGCACGGCGAGGATACAACATGCACCATGGGCGGAACCATTGTGCCTTTCATAGAGACCACTGATGACAAGGGTCCCTGGGTCTACCAGATTCTCGATACAGGGTCGGCCAACAAAATTTCTGAAGGAGAAATCATCCCGCACCCTAGGGTGACTGCCGCAACAGTCATGATGGTATCAGAAATGCTGGGTAATGGGTTTGTGCCGGGAAAAGGCCTGGGAGTTGAACTTCAAGGGATAGTCCAACCTGTCTCCCTTCCTAAGAATCTGGAAACTTTCGGGTTGGGGTTCAAACCAACCGCAGCAGACAGGAAGCAAGCGCGAAAAATGAAGAAGAGGGTCTGGTCTCTGCCTAAACCAGTGCCACGCCTCTCAAGGTCTTTTGTTAAAGCTAGTGCCAAGGGGTCAGCGATCCCAAAGATTCGAGGACCTTTGATCGGCATAAGTGAAGACCTGAATCAGAGTTTTGAGAGACTATTCGCGGATGTCAGTATGGTGGAAGCTGGAGAGGGTTCCAGCAGAGCAGAGATACAATTCGTGGGGCCTGAGGCCAAGACCAACAATTGGACGGTTACTCCTCTTCCTGTCCGAGGGGAGTCTTGGTAGTAGGCTTTGATTAATGTTTTGTTTGTTTGTTTGTTTGATCGGATTATTCAAGGGTGTAATCCCAATTTTACTTTCGTTTTGTAAAAGTGTGAACCCTTTTTATCCTGCAAATTTAATAAAGTTCTTTTCTTTTGTCCCATTTTAATTTCTTGTTTTGTTCTTTTTCTTTCTGAACAGTTCTCTTTTTACTGGTCCTAATGACATGGCATGCACAGCGGATCTTCGACCTAGTCTAATAAATCAATCTGAATCTGACTCAATGATGCAAGAGGTCGTTTGTGATAATGAATCCGAATGTGACGAAGGGGAAGCCTTCGAAGAAATAAACCGAGAACTGTGCCAATTTGAAGAGAAACCCAAGCCTAACCTAAATGACACTGAGGCTGTGAACCTAGGAGACGCTGATAACATCCAAGAGACCAAAATTAGCATCCACATTGAGCCGAATGTCAAAGCAGAATTGATCGAAACTCTCAGGGAATTCAAAGATGTTTTTGCATGGTCATATGATGATATGCCTGGATTGAGCACCAATTTAGTGGTTCACAAACTACCCACTGACCCGGCATACCCTCCGGTCAAGCAAAAACTAAGGAAATTTAAAACAGAAATGAGTGTGAAAATCAAAGAAGAAGTGATCAAGCAGTTGCAATCGAAGGTCATTCGGGTCACTCGATATCCCGAGTGGTTGGCCAATGTGGTACCAGTCCCAAAGAAGGATGGAAAAATCAGGGTGTGCGTTGATTACCGCAACCTCAACAAAGCAAGTCCCAAGGACAATTTTCCGCTGCCCAACATTCATATCTTAATCGACAATTGCGCAGGGCGCGAGATCGGATCCTTTGTGGATTGTTATGCGGGTTATCATCAGATCCTAATGGACGAGGAGGATGCTGAGAAGACAGCGTTTATTACGCCATGGGGCACCTACTGCTATCGGGTAATGCCGTTCGGGTTAAAGAACGCTGGGGCAACATACATGCGAGCAATGACTGCAGTGTTTCATGACATGATACACAAGGAGATTGAGGTGTACGTCGATGATGTGATCATCAAATCTTGGCGTCAGGAGGACCATGTAGCAGACCTAAGGAGATTTTTCCAAAGACTCCGGAGGTATGATATCAAGCTTAACCCGGCCAAATGCGCATTCGGGGTTCCATCAGGGAAGTTGCTAGGATTCATCGTCAGTCGACGGGGGATTGAGTTAGACCCATCCAAAATTGAATCCATCCGAGATTTGCCACCGCCAAGGAACAAAACAGAGGTAATGAGTTTGCTGGGCAGACTCAATTACATCAGCAGGTTCATCGCTCAACTCACAGCAACTTGCGAGCCCATATTTCGGTTGTTGAGAAAGGATGCTGCGGTAGGTTGGACAGCAGAGTGTTAGGAGGCCTTCGACCAAATCAAAGGGTATCTGTCTAATCCACCCGTATTGGTCCCGCCTAAGCCCGGGAAACCCCTAATCCTTTACCTGACAGTCTTGGAAAATTCATTTGGTTGTGTACTGGGGCAACATGATGACACAGGAAGGAAGGAGCAGGCCATCTACTATCTCAGTAAGAAATTTACAGTGCATGAGGTCAAGTACACTCAACTCGAGAAAACATGCTGCGCCCTAACTTGGGTAGCTCAGAAATTGAAGCACTACCTGTCTTCATATACTACGTATCTCATATCCCGTTTGGACCCATTGAAATATATATTTCAGAAACCTATGCCCACGGGAAGGTTGGCAAAATGGCAAATTCTGCTCACCGAGTTTGATATCGTCTATGTGACGAGGACAGCCATGAAAGCCCAGGCACTGGCAGACCATTTGGCAGAGAATCCCGTTGATGAAAAATACGAGCCCTTAAGAACGTATTTTCCTGACGAAGAGGTGATGCATACGAATGAGTTGGAATTACCCGAGGAACCGGGTTGGAAGCTTTTCTTCGATGGAGCTGCAAACGCAAAGGGGGTTGGAATAGGAGCAGTACTCATTTCTGAAACAGGACGGCATTATCCTGTTACGGCTCAACTACGCTTCTATTGCACCAACAATATGGCCGAGTATGAGGCTTGCATTCTAGGTCTGCGCCTGGCTGCTGACATGGATGTCCAAGACGTCTTGGTCTTGGGAGACTCGGACCTCTTGATACATCAAATTCAGGGAGAATGGGAAACACGAGATCTAAAACTCGTACCATACCGACAATGCTTGCATGATCTGAGCAAGCAATTTCGATCGGTAAAGTTCAAACACATCCCGAGAGTTCACAATGAGGTTGCGGATGCCTTAGCCACCTTAGCATCAATGCTGCACCACCCTGACAAAATGTATGTTGATCCTCTGCACATCCAAGTCCGTGATCAGCACGCCTACTGCAATGCCATAGAAGAAGAAGCGGATGGCGAACCCTGGTTTCATGATATCAAGGAATACCTCAGGATGGGGATATATCCAGAACATGCCTCTGGAGACCAAAAAAGAGCCCTTCGGCGTTTGTCGAATGGTTTCTTCCTCAGTGGGGGAATATTGTACAAAAGAACCCCGGATCTGGGATTGTTGAGATGCATAGATGCCAGGCAGGCAACAACGGTTATGGCAGAAGTACATGCTGGAGTTTGTGGGCCACACATGAGTGGATATGTATTGGCAAGAAAAATCCTTCGAACAGGGTGTTATTGGCTCACCATGGAACACGACTGTATCACTTTCGTGAGGAAATGCCATCAGTGCCAGATACATGGAGACTTGATTCACTCTCCGCCAACAGAGTTACATACGATGTCAGCACCCTGGCCGTTTGTAGCATGGGGCATGGATGTCATTGGGCCCATCGAGCCAGCAGCGTCCAACGGTCATAGGTTCATTCTAGTGACCATTGATTACTTCACCAAATGGGTTGAGGCTAAAACCTTCAAATCAGTAACTAAGAAGGCAGTGGTGGACTTTGTTCACTCCCATATCATCTGCAGATTTGGGATCCCAAAAGTGATCATCACGGATAACGGTGCGAATCTTAATAGCAGCTTGATGAGAGAGGTATGCCAACAATTCAAGATTACACACCGCAATTCCACCCCATATCGTCCTAAGGCAAATGGAGCAGTCGAAGCAGCCAATAAGAATATCAAGAAGATACTGCGAAAAATGGTGGAAGGGTCCAGACAATGGCACGAGAAATTACCCTTTGCTTTGTTGGGTTACCGCACTACCGTCCGGACTTCCATAGGCACAACTCCTTATTTGTTGGTGTATGGAACTGAGGCCGTGATACCAGCGGAGGTCGAAATTCCGTCCCTCCGAATTGTCGCTGAAGCCGGAATTGATGATGATGAATGGATCAAAGCTCGCTTGGAACAGTTGAGCCTGATAGATGAGAAAAGATTGGCAGCAGTGTGCCATGGTCAGCTGTACCAGAAGAGAATGGCAAGAGCGTATAATAAAAAGGTGCGCCCCAGGAAGTTTGAAGTAGGGCAGCAGGTATTGAAGAAGATCCTCCCACATCAGGTCGAGGCAAAAGGCAAATTCGCCCCAAATTGGCAAGGGCCTTATATCGTGACCAGAGTCTTGGCCAATGGTGCTTTGTGTTTGACAGATGTCGAAGGTAGATGTGTCGACATGGCTATCAATTCAGATGCAGTCAAGAGATATTATGCGTAATTTCTTTAAATTATGGCAATTTTGGTTTATTTGTTTGTATTTGGCATTTGTTGAATAATGAGATGACGGAGGCAATTCTTTCTTCTATCCAAACACTTTTAACCCTCGCTTCCCCCTTTGAGCCTTAAGCAAATTCTTTCAATACCCCTCTTTTGGAATCACTAATGGGAAAGATACGAAAAAAAAGAAAAAGAAAAAGAAAAGGAAAAGAAAATGAAAAGAAAGAAAAGAAAAATCAAGGAATATAAAACCGTGGGAACTACGTTTGACCTGATTCCTCAAAGAGGATACGTAGGCGCCTCACGGCTCGGTCATAGTATGCATCATAGCAAATATAGGATGCATAATGTACATAGTGTGCATAATAGGCACAGCGTGCGTAACGCACATAGCACAACATAAGAGTAAAAAATAAATTCCCCAAGCAAGAAAACTGGGGCAGAAGTTATGGTTTGATTCCAAAAGTTGTAGCACATCACCCATCAAATTATTTTCATTTTTCATAGCCTTTCTTTAACTCCACACCAAAACCAACATCAACGTCCCAAAGACCTCCCGATCAATGTTCAAGAGATGTCAAGTCAGGCAAATAAGACCGAGAATAATACACCAATCCCCAGCAAAGAAGAGGATCGTAAGACTGGAAATGAATTGATAGTCGAAGGAATCTCCAGAAGAGAGGGTCGTATCTACAACGCCCCGATTCCTCGAAAGAAATAAAATGAGAGAGTCTCATCGGTGAAAACCTTCGCAGGCACCGAGAGGCGATGTAAGATGAGGGATATGAAATGAGAGAGTCTTATTGGTGAAAACCTTCACAGGCACCATAAGGCGCCGGGAGATGAGAGAAAAGAGAGAGTCTCATTAGTGAAAACCCCTCGAAGGGCACTATGAGGCGACGAGACAGATCAGCGAAGCTACCACATTAGAAACGAAGTGAACACTCCTTTATCATCCCCAGCAAGTCAAACCATCGGGCAAATCAATTGATACAAATAGACTGGGTCGGAATCTATGGTGCACGCCATGATCACGGGGACCAGTTGTGTCCTCCAGATAAGTTCTTTTGATTGTCTCCTCCCACAAAATATTGGTTCAGAAAGATTTTCTCCTTTCCATATCTTTTATTTTTTTTCCTAAAATGTGTCTTGAAAGGATTTTTTTTTTTTTAAAAAAAGCTTACTACCAGGAACCAAAGGGGAATTCATCTAGTGCAGGATAATACAAACAGTCTTAAAGGCCGGTCCCGGGCAATACAGTGATTGTGCCCGGAAATTTTGGAAGAAGTAAGCTCCAAAAGGGAGTGGTTTCGGGAGTTAGAAGCAGACTCCCACATCATATGTTTTAAAAGAAAGCAGAAAATGGGATAAATTGAAAACCAATCCCCAGCAGGCTAGAGACCCCCAACAGACAACTTTGCCTGCCAACCAATTATGGGGACAAAGAGCAAGAAAAGAGGAAGAGAGAAAAATTGCTCGCCAGAAAGGCACCCTCTACCACCACGATTAAAACTGACCAAATCCTTTTGTCTGTTGCAGGGGAACAGAGGATTGATGAGGGCAGCAAGATGCAACGCCATGGAAGTCACCAAAAACCGGGGCAGAAAATTTTCTGCCGATTGTCGAAAATTTTCTCGGAAGAACGGGGAAACAATTTCAATACTTTTAAGTTCTAGGTCGCCCACCAGTATAATGCGGGAATACATTTAAGTTCTAGGTCGCCCACCAGTATAATACGGGAATACTTTTAAGTTCTAGGTCGCCCACCAGTATAATGCGGGAATACATTTAAGTTCTAGGTCGCCCACCAGTATAATGCGGGAATACTTTTAAGTTCTAGGTCGCCCACCAGTATAATGCGGGAATACATTTAAGTTCTAGGTCGCCCACCAGTATAATACGGGAATACTTTTAAGTTCTAGGTCACCCACCAGTATAATGCGGGAATACTTTTAAGTTCTAGGTCGCCCACCAGTATAATGCGGGAATACATTTAAGTTCTAGGTCGCCCACCAGTATAATGCGGGAATACTTTTAAGTTCTAGGTCGCCCACCAGTATAATGCGGGAATACTTTTAAGTTCTAGGTCGCCCACCAGTATAATGCGGGAATACTTTTAAGTTCTAGGTCGCCCACCAGTATAATACGGGAATACTTTTAAGTTCTAGGTCGCCCACCAGTATAATGCGGGAATACTTTTAAGTTCTAGGTCGCCCACCAGTATAATGCGGGAATACTTTTAAGTTCTAGGTCGCCCACCAGTATAATGCGGGAATACTTTTAAGTTCTAGGTCGCCCACCAGTATAATGCGGGAATACTTTTAAGTTCTAGGTCGCCCACCAGTATAATGCGGGAATACTTTTAAGTTCTAGGTCGCCCACCAGTATAATGCGGGAATACATTTAAGTTCTAGGTCGCCCACCAGTATAATACGGGAATACTTTTAAGTTCTAGGTCGCCCACCAGTATAATGCGGGAATACTTTTAAGTTCTAGGTCGCCCACCAGTATAATGCGGGAATACATTTAAGTTCTAGGTCGCCCACCAGTATAATGCGGGAATACTTTTAAGTTCTAGGTCGCCCACCAGTATAATGCGGGAATACTTTTAAGTTCTAGGTCGCCCACCAGTATAATGCGAAAATACTTTTAAGTTCTAGGTCGCCCACCAGTATAATGCGGGAATACTTTTAAGTTCTAGGTCGCCCACCAGTATAATGCGGGAATACTTTTAAGTTCTAGGTCGCCCACCAGTATAATGCGGGAATACTTTTAAGTTCTAGGTCGCCCACCAGTATAATGCGGGAATACTTTTAAGTTCTAGGTCGCCCACCAGTATAATGCGGGAATACTTTTAAGTTCTAGGTCGCCCACCAGTATAATGCGGGAATACATTTAAGTTCTAGGTCGCCCACCAGTATAATGCGGGAATACATTTAAGTTCTAGGTCGCCCACCAGTATAATGCGGGAATACATTTAAGTTCTAGGTCGCCCACCAGTATAATGCGGGAATACTTTTAAGTTCTAGGTCGCCCACCAGTATAATGCGGGAATACTTTTAAGTTCTAGGTCGCCCACCAGTATAATGCGGGAATACTTTTAAGTTCTAGGTCGCCCACCAGTATAATGCGGGAATACATTTAAGTTCTAGGTCGCCCACCAGTATAATACGGGAATACTTTTAAGTTCTAGGTCGCCCACCAGTATAATGCGGGAATACTTTTAAGTTCTAGGTCGCCCACCAGTATAATGCGGGAATACATTTAAGTTCTAGGTCGCCCACCAGTATAATGCGGGAATACTTTTAAGTTCTAGGTCGCCCACCAGTATAATGCGGGAATACATTTAAGTTCTAGGTCGCCCACCAGTATAATACGGGAATACTTTTAAGTTCTAGGTCACCCACCAGTATAATGCGGGAATACTTTTAAGTTCTAGGTCGCCCACCAGTATAATGCGGGAATACATTTAAGTTCTAGGTCGCCCACCAGTATAATGCGGGAATACTTTTAAGTTCTAGGTCGCCCACCAGTATAATGCGGGAATACTTTTAAGTTCTAGGTCGCCCACCAGTATAATGCGGGAATACTTTTAAGTTCTAGGTCGCCCACCAGTATAATACGGGAATACTTTTAAGTTCTAGGTCGCCCACCAGTATAATGCGGGAATACTTTTAAGTTCTAGGTCGCCCACCAGTATAATGCGGGAATACTTTTAAGTTCTAGGTCGCCCACCAGTATAATGCGGGAATACTTTTAAGTTCTAGGTCGCCCACCAGTATAATGCGGGAATACTTTTAAGTTCTAGGTCGCCCACCAGTATAATGCGGGAATACTTTTAAGTTCTAGGTCGCCCACCAGTATAATGCGGGAATACATTTAAGTTCTAGGTCGCCCACCAGTATAATACGGGAATACTTTTAAGTTCTAGGTCGCCCACCAGTATAATGCGGGAATACTTTTAAGTTCTAGGTCGCCCACCAGTATAATGCGGGAATACATTTAAGTTCTAGGTCGCCCACCAGTATAATGCGGGAATACTTTTAAGTTCTAGGTCGCCCACCAGTATAATGCGGGAATACATTTAAGTTCTAGGTCGCCCACCAGTATAATGCGGGAATACTTTTAAGTTCTAGGTCGCCCACCAGTATAATGCGGGAATACTTTTAAGTTCTAGGTCGCCCACCAGTATAATGCGGGAATACTTTTAAGTTCTAGGTCGCCCACCAGTATAATGCGGGAATACTTTTAAGTTCTAGGTCGCCCACCAGTATAATGCGGGAATACTTTTAAGTTCTAGGTCGCCCACCAGTATAATGCGGGAATACTTTTAAGTTCTAGGTCGCCCACCAGTATAATGCGGGAATACTTTTAAGTTCTAGGTCGCCCACCAGTATAATGCGGGAATACTTTTAAGTTCTAGGTCGCCCACCAGTATAATGCGGGAATACTTTTAAGTTCTAGGTCGCCCACCAGTATAATGCGGGAATACATTTAAGTTCTAGGTCGCCCACCAGTATAATGCGGGAATACATTTAAGTTCTAGGTCGTCCACCAGTATAATGCGGGAATACATTTAAGTTCTAGGTCGCCCACCAGTATAATGCGGGAATACTTTTAAGTTCTAGGTCGCCCACCAGTATAATGCGGGAATACATTTAAGTTCTAGGTCGCCCACCAGTATAATGCGGGAATACTTTTAAGTTCTAGGTCGCCCACCAGTATAATGCGAGAATACTTTTAAGTTCTAGGTCGCCCACCAGTATAATGCGGGAATACATTTAAGTTCTAGGTCGCCCACCAGTATAATGCGGGAATACTTTTAAGTTCTAGGTCGCCCACCAGTATAATGCGGGAATACTTTTAAGTTCTAGGTCGCCCACCAGTATAATTGCGGGAATACTTTTAAGTTCTAGGTCGCCCACCAGTATAATGCGGGAATACATTTAAGTTCTAGGTCGCCCACCAGTATAATGCGGGAATACATTTAAGTTCTAGGTCGCCCACCAGTATAATGCGGGAATACATTTAAGTTCTAGGTCACCCACCAGTATAATGCGGGAATACATTTAAGTTCTAGGTCGCCCACCAGTATAATGCGGGAATACATTTAAGTTCTAGGTCGCCCACCAGTATAATGCGGGAATACAACAGAGATCCCCAAACGGTAAACAATGAAATCCCAGCACCAAGAAGTAGACAACTGCAGAGGCAAGCGCACAATTCAAAAGGAAAAAGGAACGCGTCTCAAAAGAGCAGTTTGGGAACGTTGTAGCATGCCCAGTATAACGATGCTGATGAAGAAACATACCACTGAAGAAACCATTGGAAGATTTAAAGAAGAAAGCCGTATCCCCAGCGGATCAAGCAAAGTGATGAAAACTGGCATTCAAACGTCAGCAAAGGACCAACATCATCTCCCAAAGTCACAAGATAAAGGCATCGGAGGAAAGCGTTAGCCGACAAGAAAGCAAGGCAACAAGAACAAGTTGAAGATGGATGAGATTTCAGGATCCTCAGTTTAGCTTAGCTTCTTGTTTTCCTTTTAGAGCAATGTAATAGGGAGATCGGTTGAGCCGTAGCATCCTACAGCAGCATACAACAACGCACAACAACAGCAAACACTACAGTCACACGGTAGTCCCAGCTACCAAAGATTTCCCGAACTACATTGACCTGATTCCTGTTCAGCCCAGGATATGTAGGAAACCTCTGAAGCAAAGGTTCGGTCAAATCTTTTTCAAAAAATGCTTCACACGGAGTATTCGGACGGGCAAAAATCGCTCGCTTTATCTTTGCGCGAAAACCCTTCGTGTCTTCGGGCAAAGAGGGGCAGCTGTAGGCACGTGATTTTTGCTTTACGAGCAATCGCTCCAAAAGAAAATAAAAATAGTGACAAATGATTTCGCGGTACAATTTTTCGAGTTTTCCGTGACATGTGTTGTTAGTCATTTATGGGTCTGTCCGTTTTGCATCTAGGCATTATCAAACAAAAATACAAAAAATGCCTGTCGCTAATAATGTCGCATGACTAATTGAGCTTTGTCACTGACTGTATGCCCCAGCATTGTTTGAAATGGTTTGTTTGCACTATAAAACTGACTGAAAAGGTTCAGCCCAGGCAGTCTTGAGTTCGAACTTTCATCAGTTCAAAAAATGCCCTGATGCTGCAATAGGCAGGGGCAGTAATAATCAAGGTTGACAGGGGTATTCTGGGGTGTTAAAAAGAACAGAAGTAATTAGTTTAAGTGAGCTGACAAATGGGGTACTAAATTAGGATTAAACTAATGCCAATGGGGGGACAAGACACAAGAGTATGGGTTTAAAAGGAATACTAAAATAAGCCCATAATCCTTGATTAAAGAATAAACCAGGCGTGGGGAACAAGAGGGGCTGGCATCAAGAGATGCTCAAGCATGGGTTTAACAGGGTAGGGGCACGCTGCAAGTTGCAGCATGGGGGCAGCTTAGCTGCACTTGGTCACTTTGGCTTATAAATAGGCCATTTGAGAACTGAAAAAGGGCTGGACTTTTAGTCTTCAGAAAAAGAGAAAACAAAAGGTGGGAATTTTTAGTCTAAAAGCTGAAACTTTTAGTCTGAAAGAAGGTTTACTGAGTTTAAAGAAAGCTGAAAAACATAAGTTAGTTTCCAAATAGATTATAACCAAACACCATCTGAAAGTTGAATAAGAATTCATATTGGTCAAGCTGCCTTGGCCAAGTTCTGTCAGCTGCACTGACTGAGCTGTTTGTTGGTTGCTGAACTGTTGTCATTTGCTGCATCGAACTTCTTTTACTTCTGGTGTTCATTACTCTTCGTCTGGAATTATTGGTTTGGCACTCGACTACTTGCTGGTTTCATTTATTCTGGGAATCATTGTTGGTTGTTCGTGGACTGTGGAAAACAATCTTGGTTGTTGGTTTGTTGCTGTGTTGTTGCTGTGTGTCTGCTGCTGCTGTATTTACTGCATACTGCCCAGCTGATCATTCCTTTCTTCTTTTGTTCTCTATACCAGGTACACACCTAATACACTGTCAGATGTAATTGGAAATTGAGGATGAATACAAAAATGAGAAAACCTGAAGAATGTCTTTTATACGTAGATTGTTGCATTAAATATCATGTAATGTAGAATGATTTTTATTTTGGTTTGGATGCTGGAAGTAGCTTGCACGCCTAGTAGATGTCAATGCATGGTAATTGAATATCAGTTTGTATACGTATGCTGCTAGTTAAAAGTATTCTCAATAAATTAGTTTGCATCTCAGGTTTAGTTTACTTTGCCATATATGCTGTAATGTAGGCCAAAAATAGGAAAACTATCCACATGAGTTAAAGTTCTTTCCCCTTTCGCTAGTTTGTCACATATAAATTGATAAAGAACAAAGAATCAGTTCTAGGCCTCAACCTCAGGAAGGCCGAGCCCAAATCGAAAGAATCAGCTAGGCCTGTATCGGAAAGGCAGGGCCCAAGTCTGGCCATCTCGCATGAGCTAGTTTGGGCCCATAATTTGTGACTAGTTGTCCATAAGTGCAGTCACGTTTTATTATTCTGTAAAAGCATTTTAAATCCGGTTTTATAATCAATTAAGGCTATTTACCGCTTTCAATAGATAGAGACAAACACGACAAGAAACGTAGTTGCTATAGGACATCCTTAAAAAATAACAACGAGACGAGCCTCGATAAAAAATAAACAAAACGCAGATGCGGGGCCCTTGTTAAATGTATATTAGTAAAGCATTTAGCTTCCAGGACGGGTTGATTAGCAAATCTCACAACCCTCCTAAAATAACAATACGCTAGACTCTTTAGGACGCGCCTTAATAAATCTTACCTTCGTAAACTCGGGTGCACATTGATGTGACCCAAATCCAAATCCCAACGGAATCGAAATGTGTTTCTAATCACGGGTACATTGATTGTGACGTGGTTCGAGATGCGTGTCCATGACGTTGCAAATTCATTAAAAAAAATAGAATGAGATGAGCCTCGCCAAATAAAAATACAAATCGCGGGGCCCTCAGTAAATATTTGCTTTAAAAATTATTTGGACTTCGGGATGGACCGTTTAGTAAAATTCCACGGTCTTACCCAAAATAAATACGCTAGTCGCTTTAGGCGCGTCTTAATAATTTATTTTTCTTAATTCGGGTGCACATTTATGTGACCCAAATCCAAATCTCAACCGAGTCGAGATATGTCAATAACCACGGGTGCATTGATGTAACGTGGTTCGAGACATGTTTTCACGACGTTGCAAGTCCTATAAAAATAACAGTGAATGATAAAAGCGGTTAAAAGATAAAATTGGCACATAAGTTCACGTTTGTATAAAATCAGATAATCAAGCCAAATATAACAGTTGAGCGACCGTGCTAGAACCACGGAACTCGGGAATGCCTAACACCTTCTCCCGGGTTAACAGAATTCCTTATCTAGATTTCTGGTACGCAGACTGTAATATAGAGTCATTCTTTTCCTCGATTCGGGATTAAAATTGGTGACTTGGGACACCCTAAATCTCCCAAGTGGCGACTCTGAAATAATTAAACCAATCCCGTTTCGATTGTCCTTTAATTGGAAAAAACTCCCTCTGCGCCCCTCGGGCGCGGAAAAAGGAGGTGTGACACCACTTAAGTTAGATAGGGTCAGTTTCAGTTGTTTCGTTTTTAAGTGTCAAGCATGTAAGGAATAATTAACTGAACCTCATACGTATGCCCGTCAATGAATAAGGTCGAATACGTCTAATTTCTTCGCCTAAAAATAATCTGCTTCGATATTATTGTGCGTCAATCTCATGTTTCAGTTTTCTTGAATAATAGAATATAGAACGAAAGCAATCCCTCTTTGTACAAACTCTGCTGCAATTTCTCGTTTGTGTCAGCCGTAAACCAATAACTAATAAGTTACGCCTTTTCAGCATGTAATTAATCGAGGTATTTTCTTTTTGTTTTTTTTAGAGACAAACTTAATAGAAAAATGTAGTTGCTGTAGGTTTATCTTTTAAAGTAAAAATGAGATGAGCCTCGCCAAAAATACAAAAAAATCGCGGGGCCCTCAGTAAATATTTGTTTTAAAATGGCTTAGACTTCGAGATGGACCGTTTAGTAAAATTCCACGGCCTTCCCAAAAATAATGATACGCTAGACACTTTAGGCGCGTATTTAATAATGTTATCTCCTTAAACTCGGGTGCACATTTATGTGACCCAAATCCAAATCTCAACGAAATCGAAATGTGTCTCTAATCACGGGTACATTGATTGTGACGTGGTCTGAGATGCACTTCCATGACGTTGCAAATTCTCTTTTAAAATGATGAACGAGACGAGCCTCGACAAACAAAATGCACAAGCTGCGGGGCCCTCTAAATGTATATATTAAAACACTTAGAATTCGGGACAGGCCGTTTAGCGAATTTTACGGCTTTCCCCAAAATAACAATACATTAGTTGCCTTAGGCGCGTGTTTAATATTTTACTTTCTTAAGCCTGGGTGTGCATTTCATGTGACCCGAATCCAAATCCCAAAACATCAAATAAAACGTGTTCCGGATTGTGGGTGCATTTCATGTAACGCAGTCCAAAGACGTGTTTTAAGCGATGTTCATATTTCTTTTAAAAACAATAATAATAAAGCGGTTAAAAGATAAAATTTGCACATAAGTTCATATTTGTATAAAATCAGATAATCAAGCCGAATATAACAGTTGAGCGACCGTGCTAGAACCACGGAACTCGGGAATGCCTAACACCTTCTCCCGGGTTAACAAAATTCCTTATCCGGATTTCTGGTGCACAGACTGTAATATGGAGTCATTCTTTTCCTCGATTCGGGATTAAAATTGGTGACTTGGTACACCCTAAATCTCCCAAGTGGCGACTCTGAAATAAATAAACCAATCCCGTTTCGATTGTCCTTTAATTGGAAAAACTCCATTGTACCCACGTGGGTGCGGAAGACTCTGAAATAAATAAACAAATCTCGTTTCGATTGTCCTTTAATTTGAAAAAAACTCCCTTGTCCCCACGCGGGTGCGGAAAAAGGAGGTGTGACAATACGTTCCAGAAATGCAGGGGATTCCATCCTAACTTTAATAGTTGATGGTCTAATAATTAATTTTCCTTGAGAACATGCAACACAAGAGAATTGCTTAAATTGAAGAATCTTCTGATTCTTCATTGCATGTCCATGTGAATTCTCAATTATTTTACGCATCATATTAGAACCAGGATGACCTAACCGGTCATGCCAAATAATAAAATTATCTTGATTAGTAAACTTCTCGTTTACTATGGCATGTGTTTCAATCCTGCTAATACTTGTGTAGTATAAGCCGGAGGAAAGAGCAGATAACATTTCAAGCACATATTTCTTACCGGATATTATTGTAGTAATATAAAGATATTCAATCTTTTCATCATTTGTAGTCTCAATATGATAGCCATTTTGGCGAATATCTTTGAAACTTAATAAGTTTCTTTGAGATTTACTACAATATAGTGCTTCATCAATAGCCAAATTTGTTCCTCCTGGTAGTAATAAATTGGCTCTTCCAGAACCTTCAATTAATCTTGTACTACCGGATATTGTATTAACATTCGCTTCTTTCATTACCAAATAAGAGAAATATCTCTTATCTTTTAAAATAGTGTGTGTTGTAGCACTATCCAGAAGACATATATCATCTTTATTAATCTTGAGTCCAACTGAAGACTGAGGAATTTTCATATTCTTCATAAAAAAACACAAATAATACATCATAAGAAATATGAAAGACAAGCGGAAAAAAACATTAAGAAATACATTAGGAATGTAGAAACTAGCAACACATGATGCATTAGGAAAATACACTCAAGAAAAATAAACTAGTTGCAAACATAAAAATAACAACTTTTATAGCTTCATTCCCCAGTAAGATGATTAGTTCTTCAGTCAATATCCTCAAAGAAGTCTCCAACTTCTAAATGAGTAATATTTGTTAGGCCTTCAAAATCATCATCTTTATATGCAAGATGTGCCTTAGAATCATATTTATTTGAGGGACCTGCTTCATCATCATTATTTTGAAAGGTCAAGTGTGCCTCCACATTATTTTCTTTTTTCTTGAGGGAGGCTTGATAAAGTTTGACAAAATGTTCTAGCGTACGACAAATACGTGCCCAATGATCTCTCATACCACATCGGTGACACATACTAGCTTTACCTTTTGAATGATTAATTTGAGAACCCTTATTGTTCTCCAATTTATCTCCACCATAATGACGATAATTGTTTCGCCCCCTGCCACGTCCACGTTTACGACCATGTCCACGACCATGATAATTATTTTGTTTTCTTTCAAACTTATCATATGTTGCTACAATATTCACTTCCGGAAATGGAGCTGACCCGGTGGGACGAGCTTCATGATTTTTCATTAATAGAGTATTATTCTGCTCAGCCACAAGTAGGCATGTGATTAACTCAGAATATTTCTTAAAACCTTTTTCACGGTATTGTTGTTGTAGCACCACATTTGAAGCGTGAAAAGTAGAAAATGTTTTTTCCAATAAGTCCTCATCTGTGATAGTGTCTCCACATAATTTTAATAGAGAACTTACTTTAAAGATAGCAGAATTATACTCACTTACGGTTTTAAAGTCTTGCAACCTTAAATGTATCCACTCATACCGAGCTTTCGGTAATACCGTAAGTTTTAGGTGGTCATATCGATCCTTCAAATTAATCCATAATTCAAGTGGATCTTTTACGGTTAAATATTCAGTTTTTAACCCTTCATGTAGATGATGACGAAGGAAAATCATGGCCTTCGCTTTATCCTGATTTGATGCTTCATTTCCTTGTATAATAGTATTTCCAAGACCTTTAGCGTCAAGGTGAATTTCAGCATCAAGAACCCATGATAAATAGTTCCTTCCGGTGATGTCAAGTGCCACAAATTCAAGTTTTGATAAATTTGACATAGTGAAAACTATCATAAAAGATGAATAAGTTAGAGAAATAATTATAATAATAAACAATTAATGAAAACAAAACGATTAAGGTAAAAGAAATGAAAATAGAGCTATATCATGTTAACAATCTACTATTTCATTTTATTCTTGCCATAAAGTAGAAATTACATACTTGTTTCATTTCACTTTATATTATTGATATATATGTGTTAGTAGAATTGAACGTGACTAACATTATTTATATGTTCCAATAAATATAAAGTAATTAAAAAATTATTGTTTGTCAATTCATTTCTCATAGTTCTTCAAAATGCCTTAAAGATATGTTTTGATCCAGGGAGTCCATGACATTAGTGCATAACTAGTTTGATGACTTTGAGGTCCTCTAAGAGTTGAGCACGGAAGGAAATAGTTATTTAATCACTTAATAAAATATGGCTCAACTTAGCTGGAGTTAAGAATAAAATTAGAACTTCGTGGTGATAACGTGTAATAAAATAAAAGTAATGCAGTAAAATGTAAATAAGAAGAGATAGAAAGAAGGGAGAAATGTTTTCTTCTTTCACTTTGGTGTATTTTTCCATTGCAATTACATGGCATTTTATAGGCATAAAAAGTAAAGATGATGGACATAAAGTAGGAAATTTAATATTTAAGTTATTCGCAACATGAACATCCAATCCAATGTAACATCTAATGTAGTATCCAAAGTAGTATCCAATGTACAAACTATTCATAACAATTAGTTGATTTGAATTCCATTTTTTTATAAACCATATATACTTGTTTGATAGTAGTTCAAACACAAAATTAACTACTTTCCAATAAATATTTTTTCTTAGTTTGTTTTTTCCACATAACCAAAAATATTTGCTAATTACCTTTTCAGGTTGTTTTTGGTTTGTATAAAAAAAAAAATTCCGGCATAAGAAAATCCCTACTAATAGGCATAGCCAAACACCTTTTACAGTCACTTTCTCAATCTCGCCGGAGAAAGGGAACTCCGATAATATGGGAAGCAGCAGCGGTAGCGACGTAGAAGCAGGATTCGCGAAGCTACAAGGCGAAGATTTCGAGTATTACATGCAAACGTACTCCATAATCCTCGGTCGGAACTCCAAAAAATCAACGGTCGACGTCGACTTATCATCACTCGGCGGCGGGATGAATATCTCCCGTCACCACGCGCGCATTTTTTACGACTTCCAACGACGCCGTTTTAACCTCGAAGTATTAGGCAAAAACGGGTGCTTCGTCGAAGGTGTACTTCACTTACCCGGTAACCCGCCGATCAAATTAGATTCACAGGACTTACTTCAGATCGGAGATAAAGAGTTTTATTTCCTCCTTCCTGTACGCAGTATCCTTGGTGGTGGGCCGCCTATTGGGCCTAAACAAAATGTGAATTATCCAGTGGCGGCCCATTATGGTGGGATAGGGAAAAAGGGGGGATTGTTTAGAGGGAGGGAGAGGGAGTATTATGATGAGGAGGAATATGATGATGATGACGATGATGATGATGGTACTGGAGGTAAAAAGATGAGGAGGTGTGATGGGGCTGAGGGTGGTGGTGGTTATGGATATGGTTCTTGTGGTTCCAGTGGAAAAGCTTCAATTTCTGGGCAATTAGGTCAGTAAGTTTTATCTGTTTTATGGTATAGATAGTAAGACCTCTCTGTGACGGCATTTCATTATAACAGACAGAGATTTGTTTTATGGTATTTAATCTTGGTTAATCATTATTTTCTTCCTAGCACATGTTAGAGGGCATTAGTTCTTTTTCTGTTTAAAATTGCACTTGTACCATGGTACTTTGCATTTGGATTTTTGTATTTTAATTCAGCTCCATTAAATTGAATTCTATGTTAACTTCTGTTTGTGGGATGATAATTGAGAATTGTGAAGTATCTGTTATGCTTGTAAATTGCTTAACACTAAAAAAGTCATCTTTTTGTTAGTGTATTGAGATTTTGGTATTCGATTGAACTACATTGAATTGAAATATATTTAACTTCTGTTTGTGGGAATGATAATTGAGGATTATGAAGGTTCTATTGTGCTCGTGAAGTACTAAGTTGTAAAAAGGTCATCTTTTGTTTAGTGTAAGGAGTTATTGACATTTCCACCGTGGAATACAGGTGTTTCCCTGAACAACTTTGTGTACAGAGATGCTTTTGCTCTGTTGAATTACTCTTTTGTCAATGACTGCAAGTGTAGAAGATTATATTTTATTTTCTTTTAAACCAGTTTGACCAGAATTCGCTCCGTAAACAGCAATGGTTTAGTTCCATGGCTTTAGCTCCTGCTGACAAATGCTCAAAGTGTGTACAGATTAAGATTCTGTTGTAGACTCTTTTTACAGCGCTTCGAGAGGCACAAAACGATTCAGCATGGCTTTGGACAGGTTTTGTGCTTAAATTAGTATTCAAAAACTGCTTCCCTGTGAAACGTACAAGTCATTTGTTCGACCTTTCCGTAAACTCGTTCCTTGAAATTAACCAAAGCATAAAAGTGGCTTGCTAAGACGGAAGCACCTCAGTCACCTCTAATGCCTACATGCGTAGAATATTTGATGCATAATCCACCTGGAATTTGGAAATCCTCTCTCTTACAATCTTCAAGCTTCAGGGATAGAAACTTCGTCGCGGATCATGTAACAGTAATTCATTTTTTTCTTTTGCCTTCTCTTTCCAGTAACCCCTCTGGTGATTGGTTTTCGTTTAGTGTTATTGTGTTGGACTCAATGGCTGTTTTGATTGTCCCAGACATATAAGCTGTCTTGCAACATTGGCTGTTTTAACTTGGGACTGAGGCATAGTCGTTTGACTGACAGTTATTTTCCATTTTGAGGTGTTTAAAGCATTGCTTGAACCCTACATATGCAGTGCGAATGATATCCGCGGCAGATTAGTAAATTCTTAAACATGGTTCTGACTTGTATGTTCTAATGATGTCATTAGGAAGAACGGCGGAAGTCTTAAAAAACTTTTTGTGATATTTAAGAATCATTGTACATATATTTAGGACATGATATGGGTACAAAATTTCATTTTTCTCCCCTTTGTATCCTGTACATTTCTATTCCAGTACCGGATTAGTCTTCCTTAAATGATTTACAAACTATAATTGTCAAGCATATATACTCAAAATCTGTTGGAAAAATCTGAAGTATGGAAGTTGTTTGGCTGAAACATGTTGCAGATAAGAAGACAGATGGAAGATTGCGTGTTGACAGAGATGCTGACAATCAGCAGCTCATGCAGTTAGAAGAAAAGGATGTCGTGTCATCTGTAGCTAATGTGCTTTCTGATCTCTGTGGTCCAGGAGAATGGATGCCAATGGAGAAGCTTCATGCTGAGGTAACTTTTGAAGCTATTTATCATATTATACAGAGACCAAAATTTTATTTGTCAAGCAAAGACTAAACTGTATGTCTATGTAAACAAACGAAAGAGGGAAAATTTTTTGCTGCTTTATTTGTCCCTCATTTTTTTCCGCCCTGAATTATCAGAACATGAAGTTAAATTTAGGTCAATGAAGTAATGTGAAAGCAGGACTGCCCACTCTCCTCCTTTGTGAGCTTCTTTTGCCCCTGAATACAATTTCGGTGCATAAGGTGGAACTTCCATTTTACATTCTCTGTTGTTTTTCCCGAATGCTAGAATAGCAGTATGAGTACATCTTCCTTGTCTTAATATTTTGGGCATAGAGAGTACTGGTTAGGTGTTAGGTATTTTGTCTTGCCATGAAGTTACCTCAGGTTTGTAAATTTATACAGTTCACCTTAATTTTCATCTGACAATAGTGGATATTTATCACACTTTCGGATCAATCTTTTGTGACTTGACAAGGCTTAAATCTGTCATTTCTTGATATTTCCTAACACCAATGCCTTTTCGTGGTGAATTTTTTTAGAAAAGAGCTTCTCCTGCCTGGTAAGGCTATGAAATTCTCCAGCTTCAAGTTTGATTGAAATAAGCTGGATGCTTTCCTACTTCTGTCATATGTACTCCTTTCCCTTTCGTCCCACTCCATATTTTCCTTTCTTTTTTTGGTTTTGGAAGGGTGGACTGGTTTTTTGTGTTTATTCAGAGGACGAGAAGGGGTAGATACGCCCTGGTTGACTTTTTCTCTTCATCCTCTTGATATTCACGTGGCTACTTCTTTCATTATCTTTTCTGTTGATTTTCTTATCATCCACTTGAAATTTAAGTGGCTATCTCTTTCATTATCTCTCTGTTGATTTTCTATTTCTTTCATTATCTTTTCTGTTTTCTCTCTGCTGCTCCCTGATCACCTCTCTCCGGAATATCAATGACCTTAACGGTAGGAGTTAATCTGACATTAATCTATCCAATAGAAAATAGAGATTCGTATATGATTCTATTTCAGAAATTTGTCATCTTTTAGGTACCCTTGAGTGAGGTTTCAGTTTTCTTTAATTAGTTCTTCTGAATACCTGAAGAACAGATCTTATACATAGCTCTTGTGTCAAGTAAACTGCTGATTCTGTACCCGCTTTTTTTTTTCCTGTGTCGCGCGCACACTGCAGACCAGTTTAAACAATAGATCTTTTTCAGCTATCAATTAAAAAAAGAAGAAATTTGTGGACTGTGGTTATATGCTTTCATTCTTGTTTTATGCTGTTTCATTATGAAGGGCCTCGGGTGGGTCTGGAAGAACATATCTTCATGTCATGTGAAGTGACGGTTCTCAAGCGCAAATCTAATATTGACAGTCTTGTCTCATCTAAAATGGATCCAAAACGATACTCTTTTATCTTAACTTTAGTGTATGAGATACTATTACTGCTTAATTTCTCATTGTAGTATTTGGATAATTCCTTCCCCGTTTCTGAGTCGTAGGCAGTAGAATTTATCTGTCTTTGTTTGAGAATTGGACTTTTTGCTGATAGCCAGCTGCTGTATTTACAGTTGGTTGAACACTATGGCAATACGTGGCACCATAGTCGTGTGAGGAGATATCTGACATCAGAGGACTATCCCAGCCCAGAAGCCAAAACGAAGCCATGGTATGGATTGTTGATGCTGTTAAGGAAATATCCAGAGCATTTTGTCATCAATACGCGGTCCAAGGGACGGGTGACTTTGGAGTTTGTTTCTCTTGTCTCACTGATTTCTTGAGAACTAGTAACAATTTTTAGCCGTGAAGTTGTAATTGAGCTTCAAGTCAATAGTGTGAAACATGTGGCCTGAAACACTTTCCATCTAGCATCTTTTGCCTCTATTGGGATTTGAACTCTGGTCTTCCATTGTCCATTCCAGCTTTATGGAACGGTTAGTCACACGCTCGAGTGCTCAAACGTTAATGATATGTACTTCCTTTAGGTCTCAAATATTTACCTTTTCCAGCCCATTTTGTGGTTGTGTTCTACTTTACAAGATGAAATTATCTCCAAAATATCTCAATAACTTTTGCCCCGTAAGCATTTTTCACTTTCTATGCTTATTCAAAACTCGCTGTTGTTCCTGTGTTTCTTTTCATTTTTCATTGAGCCGAGGGCCTCCGAAAACAGCTTCTCTACCTCCACGAGGTAGTGGTAAGGTCTGCGTACATACTACCTTTCCAGATCCCACTTATGGGATTTCACTGGGTATATTCTATTTGTTGTATGTTTATTCAAATCAATACCGAAACAATTGAAGGATATATCTATTACTTATAATTATTAACTTGAGCTATATTTGCGTAGACTTGTACAAGTTCCTTCTTTTCAACGCAAGTCGTTGTAAAATACATGTTTTTTATTCTTGTTTCACTCTGCAAATGTAGTAACACGGTCATTAGAGATTGAGACAGTAATTGTTATCTTGTTTCACTCTGCTAATGATAGTATATAAAGAAGGGCAGTATTGGCTATAATTGATTTTGATTCGAAAAATCGCTTCAATTCACATTTCACACTACGCCAATTTCTTTCTATAGAGAATCTTTCGATGGAGAACAGTGTACTCCAAATACATTGGACCACTGATCTTCAAATAACGAATATTAGCCAAAATATAATAATTATTGAAAGTAGATGGGTGCAAAGTTTCCTGCAATTGACCTGGCATATGGCAACTACAAGCAAAGAAAAATAATTCTATATTATACTAGTTATATTAGTACTAATTAATTGGTGAAAACTAAGAAGAAATCAACAAATAAATATCGGGGCTTTTGTTCAATATTTCTCAATAGGAAAATGACACTGCCGCTCCTAAAATAATAGCCGAAAAAATATATATTTTTTGTATATACATTATATTCTGTATGTTACATACAAAAGTTATACAAATTTTATATACTTTTTCGGCTACCGAATATAAATAGTTTCTGGCACATGCTAAAAGTGATTAGGGATTTTTACCTTCCTATACCATATATGAAACCTTAGTACCCTCAATGTTTAAGGTTTGTGTTTATTACATTTCAGCATACCAAATTACCATTTATATACCATAATTAATTTAGAGGTATAATTAATTGGCAGTTTCTTACTCCTTAATTAAAGGTGTCCATATATCCCACGTTTCTCTCTCCCCTTAATTACTAAGATCTGACCAGCCCGTTTTCCCCCTCCCATTTCTTTCTCTTCTCCGTTTCTATTTCTCGTTTCTTTCTTATTCTACTCTGTTTTGCTTTTTAATCCATTTTTATAAACATAAAAAGTATACTAAATAAGTTGTTGGTTAGGTGATGAATCTCATTTTAGCTAGTAATTCATGTAATAATTGCTAAAATTGTAGTAGCTAAATGAAGCTATTTTGCCAGCATAAGTTGACGGAAGCTGTGTTGATTTGATAGCTGTACACAGTACACTTGTGGGTGGTTCTTCAATTACCGGAAAAAAATATCGAAGAGTACATGGTCAGCACCACCGTCGCTGCTCCTTTTTACCATCGCTATTGGAGATTTCAGAAGGTGTGTTGCTTGTGGTAGACTTGTAGGTAGTCGTCCGATTGCCAGAAAAGTTACCGGAGTCGGAAAAGTTCAATGTACCAATCCAATAAATGGTGACGATTTTTGTAGATGAAGAGCAAATTTTGTTGTCAATATTTTTTTTTCACATAAGTTTGTAGTTTAATTGTAGTATAAATGTAGTAATTTTGTAGAAATTGTAGATAAATTGTAGAAAAATTAGAAAAATTGTAGACTGTTTTTTGCAGAAGATTTTGTAGAAGCTTTAGTCGTTTTGGATTTGTGAAAACAGAAAACAATGCATCTACAAACATAATACAAATAATCTACAATTTATCTACAAGATATCTACAAACTGGATACATTGAATTTTAATATCCCAATTCTCATTTCAATTGTAGCATAATTGACTTTTTCGACATAATTGTAGAAGATTTGTAGAAGTTTTAGTCTTCCCAATCTACAATTTATCTACAATTTCTGGAAATATGTCTTCTTCTTCTTCTTCTTCTTCTTCTTCTTCTTCGAGTTTCAATCTGAAATTCAGTCAAAACCAAGTCTAATCTTCACCAAAACTCCTCAAAATTGAGATATAAACTCCTAAACTTATTCCGAATTATTTACAATAACACCCAATCCAAACAAATAATGATTTTTGAAAACCCAAATTTGAATTCAAAGCTTTCAAGCTTTTTAATGGCTATCAATGGTGGAAAATATATGGAAGAACAGATTTTTTCAACTTTGAGTTGTTGAAACTCGAAAATTTGAATTGTTCGTTCTTTTTTTTCTCGAGAATTTGAATTGTAGTTCTGGAGAAAAATACACAGATGAGAAATCTCCTTTCCCTTTTTAAAAATTGAATTTAATGTATAATCAATTAACACAAAGATTCTCTCCTTAATTTTAGCGTGTTTTAGGGAATATTCTGCCCTTTTAATGCCTAATAGTCGAATGGTATATAAATTGTAGTTAAAGTATGGACTGGACGAGTAATTAACAAACTATGCACATTTAGGGTAATAAGAAAAATCCCAAGTGATAATACCCCGTTCTCAATTAACTTGGCCCATATGGTCTCAAACTGTAGGCCCATTACCACTTATCCCCTCAATGTAAAACTGAACAAACCCAAATGACCGATTATCTCTAGAGAAGGTTTTAGAGGAGCTGAGCTTGAGCAAACAGGAGATTAGGGTTTTGTGTACTCCATCATTTGCCTCTGACCAACGACGATGATTTACGACGTTAATTCTCCGCTTTTCCGCTCCTTCCTCAGCCAGAAAGGAGGCGCCTCCGACAAAAGGTACATTTTAATTTTCTCGTTAACCTTAAATTCATCAATGTTTTATGCTTTTTATTCGCATTTTCTCTAAAATGGAAGACTTCTTGTCCAAACTAGCGAGCGTTATATTTCATGCCAGTTCCTTTTGCTTGTTTCCTTTTATGGTGTGCTATGGGCAAACTTTGCATAAATTTTATATATAAATATCTCAATTAGCTCAGCTCTGCTGTATGGCAGTGATGAGTTGTTTCAAGTGTTTAACCAGTAGAAAATGTGCTAGCTAGGCAATTTTGTGAATGTTTTCGTATTCACAACAATATGATGCAGTCAACATTTTTTTCGTTTTCACAAATATTCAGTGGAGAAACATATTTGATTATGGCTTGTTTTACGGCCTACCTTAGTTGGTGTTAAGAAGCTGAAGCATTCTCAGCCGAAATGATGAGGGATATTCCTACAGAATTTCATGTACCTGATGTCGAAGAATCTCATGATGTCTAACTGGATACATCTCTGTTCGCTCTGCTTTATTGCATGACAGTGATGAGTTATTAAGTGTTTGACCAGTAGAAAATATGTTTGACAGGAAATTGTGTGAATGTTCTTTCATATTCACAACTATATGATGCCCTGACTATTATTTTCATGCTTTGTCAATATACTTCCTTGTAACTGCTAAGTGTTTGTAAGACTGAAATTTTGATTCAGCTTCAGAAATAAAGCAATGAGAAAACATGTTTGATTGTGGCTTATTTGGTGGCCTATTCAGTTGGTATTAATGTTCTTAAGAAGCTGAAGCAATCCCAATCAAGATGATGAGAGATTTTCTTACTAAATGTCATTTATTTGAGCACAAAGCATCTCATGATTGGTTTTAACATGATTTTGGATCTAATGTTGATCTGTAAATATTATCGTTAGGCGAGCTGCTGCTTGTGGCAACTCAGTTCCTCAATTATTAAAATATCAGATAGTGTCTAAGATGGCATATAGTGCTTCTAATGGGTTTTTAGTGCAGTGAAAGAATATAGAAGCTTTTGTAAATGGTATTTTCTTTTCTTTAGGGATAAAAAGAATGGTCTTTTCTTTTCTGAATGTTCTCGTTACTCAAGCTGCTGCTTGTGGCAAGTCAGCTCTTCAATTATTAAAACATTCAGATGAAGTGTCTCAGATGGTTTATAGTGCTTGTTAATGGGCTTTACGTGCAACAAAAGAATTATTATGAAATTTCCTTAATGTTTTTTTTTCTTTCCTATTGTTCTTGTTAGTCAAGCTGCTTCTTGTGGAGATCTCCAATTATCAAAACCATTAGGGAATCCTGAAGATTGCTTGTTGAGCTCGTTAATGAGTTTTAAGTGCAACAAGAGAATTGTCGAGGTCTTTCATAAGTGGCTCTTTGTTTGGTGCTCCATCTCCTATCTTTATTTAGTGTAGTTTTTATGTCAACTTGGTGTGGTTCCGTCCCTCACCCCAAACTAGGGGAGATCCCTTCCTTGGCACGTCGTCATAGTCAAGGCCATTTCACTTGTTTGCAATTTTGTATTATATATATATATATATATATATATATATATATATATATATATATATATATATATATATATATATATTCCCTGTAAACTTCCATCAAATTATAGGGTTAAAATTTGATGATATCAGGTTATAATTTATAAAACCTTCATCTTTTAGGCTCTTGTAGTTATTTCCTTATGTCTTTTCGTCATGTTCACTCTGGTCTCTCCATGGTGAATACTCTGATGTGTCTGCACATTTTAATGCTAACTGCATGTTGATCTTGATATAACGGCAGCGCCTCTAATACTTTGTCTAATTGTCTAGGAAAACTGAAGAGCAGAGGCCCAAGGAACAGAGGCCAAAAGCAAGTGATAACAAGCCTGTTATGAATGAGTGAGAGTTGCCAGATGTGAACTTATTTAGATTATTTGAAATGTTGTTAAGCAACTCTTTTAAAGATGTTGAGCACGCAATTGTCATTTGAATAGATCTATCTCTTAAGTTTTTTGATCATTGACTTCTATTGGTCTTAATCTATACAAGCTTTTAAGTATGCTGCCTTTGCGTTTTCTTTACTTTTTTTTCAAGGGTTTCTCTTCCTCTCAATTCCTCCGTGGCATCGTCATCAGCAACAACTACTGAGCAGAATATTCTGATCTTGAAATCATCCGGCGGTGATGAATTTGAGATGAAAGAATCTATCGCTGTTCAATCCGTAACCATCAAAAACATGGTGGAAGATGGTTACAGCATAATCCCACTCCTAAATGTCAATACCTGAACCCTAACCAAAATTATCGAGTACATGAAGAAGCACAGTGATGACAAGATGAATCTGAATGAAGAAGATATCAAAAACTTTGAGAAGAAGGATCTGAATGAAAAAGATATCAAAAATTTCGACAAGGAATTCGTGAACACTAGCTTCAAATACCTGTTTGAAGTTCTATTTGCTGCTAATTACCTTAACATTAAGGGCTTATTTGAGTTTTTATGTGAGACGATTGCTGATAGAATTAAGAACAAGTCGGTGAAGGTTGTTAGGAAGATATTTAATGTCACAAATGATTACACCGAAGAGGAAGAGGCAAAGGTTTATGAGGAAAATAAGTGGGCCTTTGAAGGAGAACGTGACAAACCTGTTGATTAGTTTGTGTTTGTGATCTTTGGGGGTAGTAATTAGTTTCTGGAAACATATCTGGTGGTTATGGTATCTAGTTAAGTGTTATGTAGTTCAGTTCTGACAAATGGTATATATAATTCTCTAACAAATAGAAGAGTGCTAGCAAAAATGTAAACGAGCGTTGTATCGCATGCCAGCTCCTTTTGCTTGTTTCCTTTTTGGTGCGCTACAGTGATGAGTTGTTAAGTGTTTAACAAGCAGAGGAATGTTTGACAGGCTATTATGTGAATGTTTTCGTATTAACTATACGATGCCCAAGAAATATCGGGAGAGATGATCAGGTAGGACATGACGAGACTTCAGAATTCCGTGGACATGACCTTTGATAGGAAGGTGTAGAGGTCGAATATTAGGGTTCTAGGTTAGGAAGTAGTAGAGTACTTTTCTACTTCGTTCCGAACGAGAGGCTAGTCTGATAGGGTTGTGTCCTAGACTGCAAGTTGTTATTGTTGTGTCCACACTATTCTTCCACTTTTCATAGTACCGACTACCGAGCCTTATGTGTTATTGTTATTGCTTTTTATCTATTTTCTGGTACTTATGATGTTATTATTTTTATGATTTTTGTTTATGATACTGATATATTGTCTTTTTTATCTTCTTGAGCCGAGGGTCTATCGGAAACAGTCTCTCTACTCCTTGGGGTAGGGGTAAGGTTTGCGTACACGCTGCCCTCCCAGGACCCAAAAAAGGTGTTAGAGCGCGTTCTGCATTTGATATTTGAATATATCATCACACTATAACCGGAGAGAATTTAGATCAAAATTTCACCTAATTAGGAGGAGTAATAAAGTGACAATCATAAAGATTCCAACCAGGGTTAGGTAAGTTTCGACAAAAATAGCAAATTATGGTGGGTAGAAGAGTTAAAATTCCTAAGGAAAATGAGGATGCCTTCAATTGTTAGTTCGTGACTTTTCTTATTTTTCTAAGTCACCTTTATTTTTATTTTACACATAGTTTATGGGGAGCGAGGAATTCAACTGAATAATGATCATTTGGCTGGTTTTTTCTGGAGTCGTTGATTGTTAATCATTCCCTTATTTCATGATACTATTAGTGGGCGTTTGGATATAAGAATTGTAAAATTCCAAAAAAGGATAAATTTTTTTTTAAAGTGAATATGGTATTTGAAATTTTTAGTTGTGTTTGGATATGAATATAATTTTGGGTTGTTTTTGAAGTTTTTTGAGTGAAAATTTTGAAAAATAAGTTTTTGGAGTTTTTCAAATTTTCGAAAATTTCCAAAATGCATTTTCAATTGAAAATTTTATGAACAAACGCTGATTTCGGAAAAAAGGAAAAAATTTCTTATGTCCAAACGGGCTCTTAGTATAATATTTTGTGTTAGCGTATATGAGTTATAGCCTGTTTGGCCAAGCTTATTTTTGGCCAAGCTTCGGGAAGGAAAAAAATTGCTTTTGAGGAGAAGCAGAAAAAAATAACTTCTTTCCAAAAATACTTTTTTGAGAAGTACTTTTGAGAAAAATACACTTAGAAGCAGTTTTTTAAAGCTTGGTCAAACACTAATTGCTGCTCAGAAGAACTTTTCAAACTAATTAGCCAAACACAAACTGCTCCTCACCAAAAATACTTTTGAGAAAAACACTTTTGAAAAAAAAACTTCTCAAAATAACTTGATTTTTGCAGCTTGGCCAAACAGGCTATTAGTTTCTTTTATAGGTTTGACATGATTCCACTATTACTGAAATTTTACCACTTATAGGTGATTATTTACTTCGTTCGTCTCAACTTATGCAATATAAATTTTATTTCAATAAACTTAAGAAATTTATATCTATATTTATAAAAATTAAGAAATTTAACTCTTGAAATTCTTAAGAAATTTATATCTATATTTATAAAAATTAAGAAATTTAACTCTTGAAATATAACAAAAGAGGTATATTTTTTTCCCAAGTCATAATATGCACTTAGTAGTATATTCAGAGTTGACGTCTACATAATTAATTTTTAAATATTCTACACTTATATAAAAAATTTAAATCGCACAGCGACGCAAACAGATGTTTTTTAAGAGAGTAAACTCAATCCTTTTTCCTTTATTCACGCCGCATTTACCATCACAATAATACATTTCTTCCTTTGTTTGCCCTATCAAGACAGAAGACCACAAGATTCTTCTTTTACTTCTTCTCCCCCATTTCTCCTCCATCTTCCATTTTTCAACCCCCCCCCCCCCCCGCCCACCACCACTCCCTCTTCTACTCCACTAGTTTTGAGAAAAAAATACGTCTGAGCTGTATTTATATAGCAGTTTTACTACTTCTACAAAGTCTCAAATTTCAAGTCTTCCCTCTGACTTGTTCTTCTTTTGTCCCTTCATTTTCTCTAGCCCTATTTACTTCATTCTCTTCTTTCCACAACTTCTAAAAATCCTATCTTTATTCTCCCCTCTCTTCATTATAACTTCCCTTTTGCTCCTTTCCCTCATCCTATACTCCCAACTCTTTTTCCCCAGATTTTTTTTTGAATCAGGCAAGTTTAGTATTTTGCACTCTGCATACCACTCTTTAGTACAAAGTTTAAGGTTTCAGATTGATAATGAAAGTGCCTCGCTTCATCTTATTGTGCTGAGGGTCTATCGAAAACAGTCTCTCTACCTCTTCGGACTAGGGGTAAGGTCTGCATATACACTACCCTCCGCAGACCCGACTTGTGAGATTTCACTGAGTTGTTGTTGTTGTATTGATAATGAAAGTGAGGATCTTTATTGTTTTGAGCATTTTGCAGCCTACAATATCATGTTTGGTACGTCTATGATCAGTTTTCTAGGAACCCCAACTGAATTCTTGGACTGTAAATCAGCTGAGGAAAGTGAAAGTCCAATTCTTGATTCTTCAGGTTATAATAAGAGATAAATTGGGAGAAAATTGAGTTGAAATGGGGAGTACTAAGGGTACCATGGATAAGAAGATATTAGTAGACTTCTTGAAAGAATTGGATGAGTTTGAAAATATAAATTGGAGTTATACAGTTGAAGAGAAAAAAATTGAGCCAAAGGGCAGAAAAATCTATAAAGCAAAAGACTGGAAAAGGACATTGGCATGCAAATTTTATGAGGAAAGGGAAAATGTTAGTGATAGAAGTGGTGAAGGAATGGATTTATTATGGGAAAAGTATGAAATGGAAGCCATAAATTACAATACAAAAAGAGATAATAGTAATACAAAGAAGAAGATGAAGAGAAAAGGAGAGCTTAATGGCTATTTTAAAGAGGAGAAAAAAGAGGTGAATGAGCAAATTGAGCAATTGTGTTGCTTACAGGCACTAAAATTCTCAGCTGGGAAAGTGAATTTGGGAATAGGAAGGGCTAATCTTGTAAGGATTTCTAAAGCAATTAAAGGATTTGGATGGCTATATCATGTAAACAAGAATAACAAGAAAGTGCATTGTGGAGATAGATTTTAGTGTAGTAATATTACTTTACTTTCTATGAATAAAACTAGCAGCTAAAAGGAATTGTTTGTAGTACTACTATATATTTCTCCATTGTAACTTCTTGTCATTTTGACATATTGTAGCTACATGACAAGAAATAATCACAAATTTTATTGCATTGTAGCAAATTTTATTGGCAATAACTGCGTCTGAGTCTCAAACAAATATATATGAATTCCCTTTGACCATGTCGCTTCATTTAATCTCTCATTTATGGTCTTTATTGTGAGGATTCATTACAAATTCACTACTCTTATGTTATCTGTCAACCTCCTGCAACTCTCATCTTTTATCCGGGATTAGAAACAAGCAATATAAGTGAAACAACATACTTCGTCTGTCTCAATTTAGATGACACATTTTCCTTATTAGTTCGTTCAAAAGAAGAATGACACATTGCTATAATTAGAAATAGTTCACTTTAAACATTTTAATTTACCCAGTTTACCCTTAATGAGAAGCTATTGAAACCACACAAATGTCATGATCCCACAAATCTTATTTCCTTTAAGCTTTTAAGATCATTAAAAATCTTCTTTCTTTTTTCCCTCAAATTTCTTGCCGAGTCAAACTACCCATCTAAATTTGAAATGCAGGGAGTAGTTTTTTTGGGTGGTATGGAAAGAAATAAAACTACAGAAAAATTATTATGATCCCAAGACAATATAGTTTTACATATAGAAGCAATAGTGATGCAATGGAGATTTGGCAATTAGGCTTAAAACAAGATAGTAGTAAACAATACTTATATAAAACAGTAAAACGGCATTAGCTCTTCCTTTCCCAAAACAAGATTATCATGCTGATACAAATTACTCCATTTATTTGGAATAGGCCTTAGCCTGCACTGCAAAAAACAAAACAAAAAACTAATATCGTGTTGATGAAAATCAAAGAAAATTTGTAACACTATTATCTTCTGTACAAATCTTAATGACTAATTAATGTCCTCTTCTATATCATTCTCACTTACATTTACTGGTATCTTCATCTCTAACAATAGACAATAGTGTTAATCTATTTACTACGAATATACATATCAGAACAGCCTTTACCTTCATTTGTAGGAGCATCAGTTTTGAGGTTGGTAATCTTCATCATTCTCAATTACATCTACTGGTATATTCATATGTAGCTTTAAGTATCTCTTCTTGAACGGTAAAAGATTTGTGCGTATTCGACTCCTCCGTCCAATATTAATATCCTAAATCAAGAAAATGATCATTTTCAACTCACCCTTTAATTTAAGACACAGTATATATGATCAAGAAATTAAAAAAAATACTCTAGTTTTTATAGAATTAAGTTAGAGAATTTTACTTGAACTGATGATGAAGCGATAATCGGAATCTCATATAATGTGCTCCTTGGTTTTCTTGGTACATCCATCTGAGGTAATCTATCCAAAAGTCCCTGCTGTTTATTTTCATCTTCTTTTCCAGAATTTGACTCCATTTTTTGCTTATTTTTGCCTTTATCTTTATCAGACATCTTGAGTTTCTTGATTCTGGGGTTGAAGCTCTTATGAATAAGATGATGAAGAAATGAATTAGACGCAGAAAGCAAGAAAGAAAAAGAGAGGGAAATGGGACGTTAATTTGAAATATTTATAAGTAACAACTTTTGTAGACTGTAGTTTTTTTTTTTTTTTTTTTGATTGCATGCTGAGTTATGAACATACGATCACCTATTTATAATTTCACTCAACGAACCGTTTTGCTTTCATTTTTATTGATTTATTTGTAGTTTTATTTTGAACTCATTTTGGAAAAAAAAAAGTTCACCTATGGTAAACACATGAGTCCATTACTCAAATAACCACTTAATTATTTAAAATTATGGACTAAAGTTACTTTTCTTCATTTGTAATATGAAAGTCACTCAATTATTTCTATTGCACATAAATAATCACTCAACCGAAATTGTCAAATTTTTTGGTGGAAAAATATAACGTGGTAGTCCATATGGATTTTTTTTTACCAAATAAAATAATCAACACCTAAACAAAACACACAAAATAATCACTCATACACCCAACTTAAACCGCCAACAATAAAAATTCATCCGCTAAATAAATTCAAATGCTAAAACACATTACTATTGCAAATGCATCTCTAAAGCAATTTTTTTTATGGTTTCACTCTAGTTCTTAATCAAATACCCATTATTATTTTATAAAAAGTATAAAAAAAATTGTGAAAAGAAGAATACAGGTCATTGAAAAAAAAACACAAGTCACTCTGGTCTTTAGTCCTTAACCTCGTACCTAGTATTATTTTATAAAACTAGAGTAAAAACATAAAAAAAGAAGAATGCATTTACAACATGGATGTGTTTTAGCGTTTTGGTTTTATTTAGTGATAGATTTTTATTTTTAGTGGGTCGAGTTGGGTGTATAGTTGAATTTTCTATGTTTTGTTTGGGTGTTAATTGTTTTATTTGGTCCAAAAATATAAAAAGTCCACGTGGACTGCCACATCATATTTTTTCATAAAAAAGTTTGATAATTCCGATTGAGTGACCATCTGTGTGCAATCGGAATAGTTGAGTGGCTTTCTTGTTACAAACGAAAGAAAAGTGACTTTAATCTATAATTTTGAATAGTTGGGTATTCATCTAAGTAATGAACTCGTAAACATATACTATATTGTATTTACTATTCGTAGCTATACTTTCATAAAAATACCATTCGTAGCTATATTGGAATTTTATAGCAAATTCACGTGTAGTACTGAAACAAGAAATCAATAGTTTTAAACTGAAACAAGAGACCAACAAGTTCTCGCATCTCAATTGGTTAGAGTGCTCGCTTAGTAAGCGGTGGTCTTGAGTTTGACTCTCAATGAGATCCTTCTATTTTTCTGTATCTATGTATTTTACCTGGGTTGTATTCGCTGCACAAACGAATACAGTCGATACAATCATTTGTATACACCCATGCATTTCGTCTTGGTTGTATTCGTTGCGCGAACGAATATAGTTGACATGTGTTATATTCATTGCGCATCTGAATATAAGTGATACAAGGTGGTAACAATTAAATAATAGCTGCAAATTACGTATGGTAATTAGGCTCTAAATTGAAGTGCTTTATGAAAATTTCTCTATTTTTTTCCGTTGTTGTTTCTATTGCTTTTATCATAATTTAACCAATGGTAAAGAATACGTACATTTTTTTTTGTTTTATTTATCATAGTTTACCATTTGTAAAGAATACGTACATTTTTTCTGTTTTATTCTTTTGGGAGGCCAGGGGAAGGCAATGTTTAGTGAGAACCTAACAATGGCATAGTTATATCAATAAAATAGTAACTTATTTCTTTATTTAATTGTCTTAGAGCCCGTTTGGGCATAAGAAAATTTTCCTTTTTTTCAATTTTTTCTTTTTTAAAATAGTGTTTGGTTATTAAAATCTTACAATTTTTCCAATCTTAGTTGAAAATACATTTTCAAATTTGAAAAATTGGTGAGAACCAGCTTTTCAATTGAAAATGAGAAGGTTGCTAGTTTTTAGTTGTAAAATATGTTGAAAAAAAGACATTCAAATATGTAGCAAAAATTGTAATCAAACACAACTTCATCTTCAATTTAAATTTTAGTAAATTTCAAATTTGAAACAAAATTTTGGAATTCATGTCCAAACGCCTACTTAATAGTCACAAATAAAAATGATATCCTGCTACCTAATTTTTTTATGGGGGTGAGAGACAAAATATCTCTTTTGATTTTTGATATCATGATGATCGAATGTGTTAACAAGAAATTATGCTAGATCTAAAATTACATGAAGGATAATTATATCAAGGTATCATATTTTCTTGGAATTCATACAAATTTAACGAAAAAAAGAACATAACGAAAACGAAGTCCGAAATAGGTAGCATCAACTAATTGAATATAAGTATTTTTGTCTCAATTTACGTGATACGTTTCAAATTTTGAGACTTAAACTTCTTAATTTTGACCTAGGGGTGTACAAAGGAAATTGACAAACCGCACCAACTCGATAATCCGCGTCAAACCGAGAAAAAAAACCCAACTATGGTTTGTTTTGATTTGGTTTGGTGTTGGAAAAATGTACCCGACCATAATTGGTTTAGTTTGGTTTTAACTAAAGAAAGTCAAACCGAAACCAAACCGAAACCAAACCAACACGAAATTACATATATAGAAATTTTAGATATATTTAATATATAAATATATTTATTGTGATGTAATTTATAAATATTTCTCAAACTTTTTCATAATTTTATCTTTTAAGGTATAATTTCAATGTTGGACTTAGAACTTTTGAATGTTCCAATAATTTTTATAGCCATTAATATTAATAACTTAAATAATGCTAACAAAAGCCCAAACCAAAATCAAATCAATACTAATGCTAACAAAAGACATTTTATTCAACACTACGAACGACAATGTATTAAATATCTATCTTTTGTTTTGCAATAATTTAGATGAAGATACATAATCTATTTTTATTTTTGCTTTAGCGTTTAGTCATGTAATTAATACTCCCTTATTAGTCTACTTATTTTAGCATGACTTAGTACTTTTAGATTATGTTTATTTTTAGTATGCCTTTTTAATTAGCAATATTTATATTACATAATTTAATTGTCCTTATTATTGAATATTTTAGGATAATGCCATGACACATCTCATATTTTGTATTATTTTCTTGGAAAATACCTTATATAGTTGTATCTTACTAGGATTGAAGAAATCTCTTGAGCACAAGTATATATTTTGTGCTACAAAGATTTTACCGGAAAAAAACCGAAAAATCCGAATAACCCGAAAACGCAAGAAAAACCGAGATTGAAAAATTCGAGTTTTATTGGATTGATTTGGTCTTTAGATTTAATAACCCGACACAATTGGTTTGGTTTGGTAATTGAAAAATTCGAACCAATCCGACCTATGTACACCCTTATTTTGACCGTGGATTCAGAATAGAATTCTGTAAGTTTTCAAAATAGAATTTACATATATAAAAACTACATGAAAAATATTATAAGTCACAGTAATTAATTATTTAAAATATTTAAAAATTATATAAAAAAATTACTATAAAAAATTGTTTAAATCTCGAAATTCGAGATGCATCACAATTAGAATCACATATTACGGAGGGAGTACTGCACTGCCCTTAAGTTGGATGTTTGATATGGGTTATGTCTGTTTGATTAACAATTGCCTGCTGGTATAGAGAGTATGTAAAAAGTTTAGAGAATTCCTAGTTTTAAGAAGGCAAAATACATAAAAGAGACATTTAAAGTTGGTTTCAAATGTCTATTTCACACTTCAATTTACTCATTGATCAAGTAAACATTTTAACTTAGCATAGGTGTGTCTCGTGTACACCCCCTTCTGGTAAGCTTATAGCGTGAGTTACAATTACATATCTTACACGAAAAAGTGGCAAATAAAAAATTAACACGTGTAATTTTTGTAAAAAGGTAAAAAGAAAAAGACATCTAATTTTAAAAAAAATAAAAACATTAGAAAATCTTATTTACCGTCTCTTTCACTACCCACCCTCTTTCTTCTGATTTTCACCGAATCTTATAACCCTCATTTTCTATTCAATTTCACTTCATTTTTTAGAAAATTCATCATCTCTATTCAATCTCATTTCCATTATTTTTTGAAAATTCATCATTTGTTTCAATAATTCATCGAAATGTTGCATCATCATCTAATTACTCGTCGCCATTCTCATTTCCATCGCCACCATATAATGAAAATCGGTGGTGATTGTAAGCACGTGATTTTTGCCCTATGAAAAGAATTACTCCCAAAAAATTCAAAATAAAACAATTTTCCTTTGTGTGCAATTTTTGTTATTTTTGTGGTATTTTTGTATAATTATTTGTATTTTTATGAGTGCATGTTTATTTGTTTTAATTAATAAAAATATAAAATATATCACATTTTCATTTAGTATTTAATTAAGTTTGTTTTACAAAAAATGAAAGTCACAAAAATAGGAATATTTTGCATTGTTAGCATTTAATGTCAAATTAAGCAATTTTATTTTTATTGGTGTTTAATTATGTATGATAATTTTTTGTTGTTAGGAGTTTAATTAGTATTTTTGGAGTCAATTTAGTTTGTAACTCAATTTAGAATTTTAGTTTTATCAAAAATAAAAAAAATAAAAAAAAAAGAAAGAAAAGAGGGCTACAAGACGTTAATATTTGAATTGAGTCTAATATAGCTATTTTGACCATTTTATCTTATTTCGCCGCAAAAGAAAAATTTGTGGGATTATACTGGGTTGTTGTTGTTGTTGTTGTCGCCACAAAAGAAAAATTACAAAAAATATATATGTAAATTTTAGTTTATGTATTTCTCATAAACTTGAAAAAATACAAAAATTGTACCTTACTTTTGTACTTTATATAATTTCGAAAATTACCAAAAAATATATATATATATAGTTCTATTAATGTTTTGTAGTCCTTTTAATTTTGAAAAATACAAAATAATAAAAAAAAATATAGTACTTTATATTTTATCTTTATATAAAAAACGAAAATTACAAAAATAGTTTTATTAATATTTTGTAGCTATTTTAATCTTGAAAAAATATTTAAAAAGATATAGTTTTGTCTTAAATATTAGTCTTTTGGTAGTTATTTTGATTACATAATTAGTTGAGCAATGTCGTGTTCTTATTTCTCGGGTCCGGGCAAAAGAATAATATTCGCGTTCAAACTACCCGTTTTTAGGCCTAATTTTCGGGCTTAGCCCATAATAATCCGAGTCCACCACGCGTGGGGAACACGGACGGAACCCGACATACGGGAAACTCCACCACGCGTGGGGGACACAAGTCTTGAACCCCACCACGCATGGGGGTCCATTTTTCTTTGCACCCATACAAAATACACTGACTACTTTTGGAAAACAGGGGGATTTTAAAAAACGGACTTTGGACAGATTTTAAAAACGGAGGGAGCACTGTTCATGTATCTTCTTCCTAAAAGAACCCTAGAAAAAACCCTACTGTCAAAAAAAAACCACCAACCCCCGACGCCGGAACCATCACCCTCTCACTGAGCTCCCTCACGTCCAAACAAACACCAGCAAACAACCATTCCTCGCCACCAGCTCCCTCTCCGTCTCAACACCACCACCAAACAGACCCTTCCACCTCCAGCCATAACCAGTCGCACCCCCCCAAACACCTGAAACACCAACACCACAAACCACCAGCTCCGGCTGCGTCGTCACTGCCCAAACGACCTATCCAGCAACGCCAGTCCGTCAGCTTCCTCCACCGTGTCCAGCCTCCATCAAGCAGCGACTGCTGCTGCTTTACCGGCGTCGCGCTGCCCCGTCGACCTACTGTCGCTACATTTCTTCCCCCTTCTTCGACCACTGTCCAAACAGGCCCGTCAGCAGCCCCCCTGTCGTCGACCTTACTGCTGTCGTCGTTGTTTCATATTTCGCGAGCAGCTGTTGGTTGTTGCGATTCTGCCTTACCGAGTTTTGTTGCTGCTATCCCCCTCACGATCACCACCCTCGTCCCTCCATTTGCGTCGCCAGTCCAAAAGGTTCAGCTGCTGCTTCGTCCTTTTTCAACGTCCGCGAAACGGTTCGTTCGACCTCCAATAGTTCAACTCCGAGTTTGACTTGGATTCGTTCAAGTTTTAGATTTTTCTTTCAAGATTATTTAGTTCTTTTGATTTATTTTCCATTAGGGTTTTTGGTTTTAAGTGTTTGTTTGTAATCTTGTTTTGTTCGTTCTATTTTTCGGATTATTGAATCTTTGTTTAAAGTGTTTATTTTTGTAAATCTTGTCTTGTTCGTTAGTTCTCCTTCTTCTTCAAGACCTTTTATTTGGTCAAGGTTTTTCTTCTGTTTGTTTGAGTGTGCGTTATAAGCTACCTTCGATTTGAACAACTTCGTCGAATAGTTAGTTTATGACTGCTTTGTTTGGACGAATACAGCATGAATCACTCCGTTGGTCTGTTTTGATGCTTGAATCATTCGTGTGAATTTGACTTAAGGATTGGTTGTAGTTGTGTAGTGATTTGGTGTAGTTGTAAATCAGAGAGGTTTAAATACATATTGCTAAGAGTGAGGGCAAGGCAATAATAATAGGGGATTTTTCAGGGGTATTTTTGGGTGTTAAAAGATTTAAAATGATTAGTGTTAGTAGCCTGCCAGTTAATATTCAGTGTATAATTAATGAATTATTTAATGAAAAGGGAATTAGTAGTGCAGAATACACCCTGTCTGGTATCTTTAAGGGTGGAAAATCAGAAAATAAGCATGAGATTAATGATAAAAGTGTATAGATGCACATGAGAGGGAATATACAGGCTGAAAGTGAAAAGCTTTGAATAAATAATGTTTAGTTCTAACCTATAAATAAGGGGAGTTGATATAGAGAAAAAAGACTGGGGAAAAAAAAGGATTGAGACTAGAAGTTGAGAGAACAGAAATTTTCAGAACTTAAAAGTGAGAGATAGACTAATTTTTCAGAACTAAAATCAGTCTTTGAGAGCTAAAAATTGAAAGTGAGGTTCTTTTCTTTACTGCTGAAATCAGAACTTTGTTACTGCCATCTGTTGGATTGCGTTTAGTACTACTGATTTTCAGTCAAGCTTTCTGGGGTTTTTAGTTTGGTTCTGACCATTGTTACATTGGTTATTGCTGTTTTGTTGCTGTTATTTGCTGTGGGATACTGTTGCTGTGCTACTGCTGTACATTGTTGCTCCTGACCTCTTTTCTCTATTTGTAGTTCGAATTCCAGGTACACATTCGAATCTTGTAGTGATAAAGCTTTGAAGTTGAAATGCAGCAATAAAATCGAACCGCTTCAATAAAGCAGATAGTAGACAATCTGGTCTATTTAGTTTTTTTATGAACTGTTTTATTTTTTATTTTTTTATTTTTTGTATAATTGGATTGAAAAGAGAAGGAATCGTATAAATGGTCATGCGCTGATATAACATGAACCTTTCAATTTTATTAGATTAATGGGGTAAATCATGATAAGTAGCATATCTCTAGTTAGTTGTTTGTTTCCATGCATATATTCAAGTAGTCCATAAATGAGATAGAGTACTTAGTCAAAACCCAATTAGTATTTCGTTTAGATGGTTAAAACTAATTTCCATTAGTCCTCTTAAGTGATTATACTCTCATCAGTATTGGCAGTAATTCATGTTACAAATAATCTCACATAGATAGATTGTGGACTTGATAAAAATGTAAAAATAAGGTGGTTGGGTAGTGTCAACATTATAGCTCCAATAATAATAATAAAAGTAAATAAATAAATAAATAAATAAAGGTCGTAGTCGATAATTTTATGTATTAATAATTAAGTATACTTACACTAATGTAGAGTAGTTTCAATAAAGTATAGTTAAATTGCGAATCCATTAGGGTTAATGAATTAGTCTATAGCTTTGATCATTTAGTTAACCTCACCACAGTTAAAAATGGCTAATTGTAGTAACGTTAGTCAATCTTGTACGTTTTTTATATACATAATTCCATTTTTAGTAATATTAGCTTATGGAATAAGGCGCGAAACAATTTTTCATTTTTACAAGTTCAAGTATAATTTTCGTTAGCATCTGTTGTAATCTATTAATTAAATAAGTTACGGTTTTTTTTAGCATGTAATTAACTAAGATTTTTCTTTATTTAGAGACAAATAAAAATAGAAATGTAGTTACTTTCCTTTTAAAAATAAATAAATAAATAAGTGAGACGAGCTTCGTCAAATAAAAAAAATAATAATAAAAAATTTGCAGGACCCTCAGTAAAGGTTTAAGATTTTTTTTTTAGTCGGGAGGGGTCGTTTAGCAAATTTCACGGCCCTACCCAAAATAATAATACGCTAGTCGCTTTAGGCGCGTATTTAATAATGTTATCTCCTTAAACTCGGGTGCACATTTATGTGACCCAAATCCAAATCTCAACGAAATCGAAATGTGTCTCTAATCACGGGTACATTGATTGTGACGTGGTCTGAGATGCATTTCCATGACGTTGCAAATTCTTTTTAATAATGAATGAGACGAGCCTCGACAAACAAAAAATGCACAAGCTGCGGGGCCCTCTAAATGTATATATTAAAATACTTAGAATTCGAGGACAGGCCGTTTAGCGAATTTTACGGCCTTCCCCAAAATAACAAGACGCTAGTTGCTTTAGGCGCGCCTTTAATAATTTATTTTCCTTAACTCGGGTGCACATTTATGTGACCCAAATCCAAATCTCAACCGAGTCGAGATATGCCAAACAACTACGGGTGCATTGATGTAACGTGGTTCGAGATATGTTTCCACGACGTTGCAATTCTCGTAAAATAATAACAATAAGTAAGAAAGCGGTAAAAAGATAAAATTTTGCACATAAGTTCATATTTGTATAAAATCAGATAATCAAGCCGAATATAACAGTTGAGCGACCGTGCTAGAACCACGGAACTCGGGAATGCCTAACACCTTCTCCCGGGTTAACAAAATTCCTTATCCGGATTTCTGGTACGCAGACTGTAATATGGAGTCATTCTTTTCCTCGATTCGGGATTAAAATTGGTGACTTGGGACACCCTAAATCTCCCAAGTGGCGACTCTGAAATAAATAAACAAATCCCGTTTCGATTGTCCTTTAATTGGAAAAACTCCCTTGCACCCTCGCGGGGGCGGAAAAAGGAGGTGTGACAGCTCTGACGACTCTGCTGGGGATTTGGAGTGTTGCCGGTATGACTCTCTGCTGGGCGACCTAGAACATGAATGTATTCCCGCATTTTACTGGTGGGCGACCTAGAACAGAATGTATTCCCGCATTTTACTGGTGGGCGACCTAGAACATGAATGTATTCCCGCATTTTACTGGTGGGCGACCTAGAACAGAAAGTATTCCCGCATTTTACTGGTGGGCGACCTAGAACAGAAAGTATTCCCGCATTATACTGGTGGGCGACCTAGAACATGAATATATTCTCGCATTATACTGGTGGGCGACCTAGAACAGAAAGTATTCCCGCATTTTACTGGTGGGCGACCTAGAACATGAATGTATTCCCGCATTTTACTGGTGGGCGACCTAGAACAGTAAGTATTCCCGCATTTTACTGGTGGGCGACCTAGAACAAAAAGTATTCCCGCATTATACTGGTGGGCGACCTAGAACATGAATGTATTCCCGCATTATACTGGTGGGCGACCTAGAACAGAAAGTATTCTCGCATTTTACTGGTGGGCGACCTAGAACAGAAAGTATTCCCGCATTTTACTGGTGGGCGACCTAGAACAGAATGTATTCCCGCATTTTACTGGTGGGTGACCTAGAACATGAAAGTATTCCCGCATTTTACTGGTGGGCGACCTAGAGCAGAAATATATTCCCGCATTATACTGGTGGGCGACCTAGAACAGAAATGTATTCCCGCATTATACTGGTGGGCGACCTAGAACAGAAATGTATTCCCGCATTATACTGGTGGGCGACCTAGAACAGAAATGTATTCCCGCATTATACTATTAGGGGGCTCAACACAGGGGTTGGGCCCGTCTAGGAGTAGCAACCTGGAACAAAAAAAAAAGACCATTATGTGGCATTTTATCTGTTATCGCATTAATTTGCTTCAAATTTGCATGTTGACCGGCGGGTGATAATAGGAATTTTGAAAACATAAATAAATAAATAAATAAATAAAAAGAAATAAAAATAAAATAAAAATAAAAAATAAAAAAATTTCAAAAGCAATGTTCAAATATTTTTCATTTTGAGAAAACCCGTGATTTAGATAAATTTCTTACCCGAACTATGTCGGTTTGATTCCCACCGGATGTGAGATACGTAGGCAACCCTTATCGGGTCCAACTCCCCGATTTTGTTTTACCAATAATTATATATATACATATATATATACCCATGTATGTATATACACATATTATTTCTTTCAAAAAACAAAAAAAAAATGTTTGGAGTCAAAATAAAAAAAATTAAAAAATTTTCCTTGTCTAAAATCACCTTAATAAATGTGCAGAATGAGCACAAGTAGGAGTTCATCTGAGGCCATTATAAACAAAGTTCCTCTGGGCTTACGCATGTGGTGGAACGACTTGGGAGGATCAGGGCAAGATACGGTCAAAATATACTTGGGAAATTTGGTTGGATTGCTGGACATCGATCCACGAGGGGACGTTATCAGGGCTCTAATTTCATTTTGGGACTCGGCTCACAACGTATTTCACTTCTCAGATTTCGAACTCACCCCGACACTGGAGGAGTTGGCAGGGTACATCGGATGTCCTAACATCCCTATGAAAGAGCAGTATCTCATTGCACCAAGGACCGTAACCATACACAAATTCCTGGACATCATAAAGATCCGCAGAACGGTACATAACCCAGAGTTATCAAAAGGGTTTTGTAGTTTTGCATTTCTGTACGACAGGTACGGTCATCTGGGAGGGTTCAACAATCCCGAGAATAAGATTTGCAGTGGGGAAAGCCGTTTGAAATGGGAATGGCATAGATGTATTGCTTTCATGATAGCCTTTCTAGGTTTTCTGGTGTTCCCTAGAAAGGATGGGAAAATTAACATACAAATCGCTGGGGTCGTCAGCACTTTGCTCAAGCAAGAAAACAGCACTCTAGCACCAATGATAATAGCAGATATTTTCCGCGCACTCACTATTTGCAAAACCGGAGGGGTTTTCTTCGAAGGATGTAACATACTACTGCAAATGTGGATGATAGAGCATCTATGTCATCGCCCTCAATTGCTGAAATATGGGTCATCACAAAAGACTTGTATAGAAGAGTTTCCCACTAGGATCGACGGTTTCAGATTGCCGGAAGGGGTCACCGAATGGGTCACGCTGCTGCGCTCTATTTCAGCAAACCAGATAGAGTGGGCATTCGAATGGTTACCCATAGAGGAAGTCATACACATGTCAGCCACCAAATCTTACTTACTGTTGATGGGTCTCTAAAGTATCCAGCCCTACGCACCATGCAGAGTATTGAGACAGTTGGGACGATACCAAATAATCCCAAAAGAAGAGGATCTCAGTAGTCAGGTGATCGAAATCGGGCCTGGTGGGCAGTTCCCTGAGGCGGTCGTTCGGCGAATCTGGAATGAATGTCAAACCCTGAAGGTAGATACTTGTGTACGAGACAGGGCCAAGGGCGAAGTGTCTCCAAAATACCTCATGTGGTACCGAAGAGAGCTTGAGCACCAGAGACCAACTAAGAGAGCTCACATCCAAGACTTTGAGGAATCATCACATGCACAATGGGGCTGGTTAAAAATAGAGGAAGGTTACCGAGCTGAAATCGGGAAGCTAAAACAAGAAGTTGGAAAGCTTGTATTTGAGAACAACGTGCAAATCGCCTCCGAGCGGGTTGAGAAGAACAAGTTAGCCCAAGAAAACCAGACACTAAAGGCCCGCATTCGCCAAGCCAGTAAGAGTAACATCGACCGACAGAAGCGTCGCTCCGACGAAAGATTGATAGCAAGTTTGAGAAATCAGGTCATCCAAAGCCAAAGAAAATTAGAACAATCAGAAGCTTGCGTAGCAAGGATGAAGGTCAGATGGGCAAAATGCACAATGGCCTGGAGGCAGCGTCTGCAACAGGTCATAAGGGACTATGAAATGAGCATCAGGATATTAAGGAAAACGAACTCCACTCTTCATGATCGGATCATCAAACAAGCACGAGATGCCCAGGCCGACAAAAGACACTGTTACGATACAATGACCTGCATGGAAAGACAAATGGAGTTGTTCCAGGATCGACTTGCCGACAATGCTCAGGCACTGGGATTGAAGAACCGACAAATCAGGCAATTGTTTATTGAAAGGGACAACATTCGAGGAAGGATCGACGAAATTGGGCATTATATCTACATGAAATGCCTAGCATGTGAGCAAATACCTCGGAAGACCCTCCTTGTTTCCATCATGGGCTGCGTCCACCGGATTATGAACGAGTTGAAGAGCTTGCAGAGGGACCTCACACCAAGGGCCGCGGAAAGGCTGAATGATGCCTCGCGGGCCACTAAGTTGGAAAATTAATCTTTGGTCGAATCCCGTTTATTTGGCTTTGTGGCTGTCCCATATGTTGTTTTCTTTTCTTTCAGCCAAATCAATTTAAAAACTGTGGAGTCTGTACTATTGCTATTCTTTTGTTTGAAGTAATTTGTAATAGCAAATTTTGATGATGAATTCAATGATTCAAAAAAAGAATTTTGTGTGTCTTTACTTTGTGGTAGAACTACGCCTGGTCTGATTCGCGCGGGGACGTGATACGTAGGCAATCCCCATAAGATTCGACCGCCTTTAATAAAGAAAAAAAGAGTAAAAAGGAGAGAAAGAAAATACAAAAATAAAATAAAATACAGGGTTTCCCAAAGTACTTTAAAAAGGACAAATGAGCAAGCCGGGATGACGCATGTTGTTTGAAGTAAAGCATGTAGAAACGGTTAACTGCCTAGGAGCATTGCATCCTCTATGTGTTGTTATCAAATCTGTTAAACTCTAACGCTAACAAAGTTTGTTGTTGTCTGAATCCAGACAGTTAGTTGTTAAAGAATTCTGGCAACACACCCTTACCAAACCAGATCCAAAGCACCAGTAGCAACAAGCATGACTACTTCAGAGAATAGTACCGAGGGAGAAAGGCCGATGAGCTAGTTGTTAAAGGAAGCGATGGAAAAGATTGAAAGGATGGGACTAGATATGAATGCAATGCAGCTAGCTTTAGCCAAAGCACAAAAGAGCCCTGAGCCACTGGGGCACATGCCGGAATACCATCCCTCCGGCCCTTCAACAAGCCTCACGAATCCCCGTTATCATCAAGAAAGAAGCCCCCACGATTCCCAAGCTCCACCACCGCATCAACCTCTCCCAACACCAAATGTTCCCACTTTTGTGGGACCCACATCAGCCACCCTGCAGAGAACGACCAGCGAGCCATTGTTTTAGGCTCCCGATACGCAATACTATCCCCCTGAGCCTACCTTCCATGCCCCCGAACCACATGCCTACAATCCGCATTTAGAGGTACCGGTAGAAATTGAAAAGCCGGTAAAAGCCCCAGAACAAGATGAGGTATTGAGGAAATTCAAAAGCCTAGAGCAGTCCTTCAGGAACCTGCACGGATTGGGCAACCAGGTCAGCGTGGCCTACAAAGATCTATGCCCTTTCCCGGATGTCCAACTCCCGGTTGGTTTCAAGATGCCTAAGTTTGATCTATATGAAGGGCACGGTGATCCCATGGCGCATTTGCGGGGATTCTGTAGCAAAATGAGAGGGGCAGGCGGCAAGGATGAGCTGCTGATAGCTTATTTCGGCCAAAGTTTGAGCAGATCGGCATTAGAATAGTATACCAGGCAGGATTCCAGCAGATGGTACACTTGGGATGATCTGGCGCAGGCTTTCGCAGGTCATTTCCAATACAATCTCGAGATAGTCCCTGACCGTCTCACATTATTGAGGATTGGGAAGAAGCCCGGAGAAAGTTTTCGCGAGTACGGGTTCCGCTGGAGAGAGCAAGCGGCCAGAGTCGATCCTCCCATGAGAGAGGGAGAGATGGTGGACTACTTCTTGCAAACACTGGATCCAACCTACTTTGGTCACTTGGTGACAACGGTTGGAAAATCCTTCAACGAGGTAGTGAAGATAGGGGTCATGATAGAAGAGGGTCTGAGGTCTGACAAAATCCTGAATTACTCGGCACTCAAGGCCACAACCCAGGCTATTCAGAGCGGCACGAGAGGTGCGCTGGGAAGAAGGAAGAAAGAAGAAATTGCCACGATTGAGGCAAGCAGTTGGCCCAGGTCTGGAAAACCCCACTACAACCAACCCAGGCCCCACAGGCCAAACTACCCATACTGCCCAACACAGCACTATTACCCACCTCGAGAACCACATTTCTCCATACACCAAGCCCAGACATACACTCAGCCTCCGGTTCGCCCGCAATGGCGTGCGCCGGCTCCCCAGAACACATATGCACCACCACAAAACACCTATCCTCCACCGAGGGCATATAGAAACCCTCCAGGGGCAGGCTTTCGGGGAAATCCGGATGCTAGGAATGACAGGCTGCGGAAACACAGAACTTTCACCGAGTTGGGAGAAACCTACACCGCTTTGTTCCACAAATTGAGGCAATTGGGTTTGGTTAGTCCTGTCCAGACTCGAGAACCAAATCCCCCACCCCAGAATTTGGACCGATCAGTAAGCTGTGAGTACTGCTCAGGGATGCTGGGGCATGATACCGAAAAGTGTTGGAAGTTGAGGCATGCCATACAGGATCTTATTGATACCAATAAGATCAAGGTCCAGACACCGGAGGCTCCTAACATCAACCAGAACCCACTGCCAGCGCACCACGAGACTCACATGATTGAGTTGGTGTATGAGGGAGGAGAGTTGAGAAAACCCTCACAAACAGTGATGATGATCCAGGCCGCTCCGAAAGAAGGACCGACCAGTGGAGGAACGGGGGTACAGTCCCAGGGAGAAGGCATCAAGCCGGTAGTGATATTGGGAAAGAGCCCGTCCGCCATAACAAGCAAACCCGAGCCAAACAAGTTGGTAATATCAGGGGCTCCGCCCACACCTGCGGTTGTGTTGAAAGGGGTATACAGGGAACTGGTCACCATAAAGCCTGTAGTTCAGTTGCCGATGATTGATAGCAAGGCTGTGCCTTGGAAATACGAGAAGGCAGTGGTGATGTACAAAGGAAAACAAGTGGAGGAAGTTAGTTGTGAAGCACAAGGGCTGACTCGATCAGGTCGGTGTTTTGCTCCGGTGGAGCTGAGAAGAACCAACCCCGCTACAACCAAGAAACCTGTGTCCAAAGAAGAGGCTGAGGAGTTCTTGAGGAAGATGAAAGTACAGGACTACTCTGTGGTCGAACAGCTGAGGAAAACACCGGCCCAGATCTCGCTGCTGTCATTACTAATCCATTCTGAGGAGCATCGTCGGGCCCTGATGAAAATATTAAACGAAGCTCATGTACCCAACGAGATTTCTGTAAACCACCTGGAAACCATTGCCAACAAGATTTTCGAGGTGAACAGGGTAACATTCTCAGATGATAATCTGCCAGTGGAAGATACGGAGCACAATAAAGCTCTCTACCTAATTGTCAAATGCGAAAACTCGGTAGTTGCTCGGGTATTGGTGGATAACAGTTCGAGTGCCAATATTTGTCCATTATCCACTCTGAACCAGTTAAAGATCGACCATGGAAGAATCCACAAGAATAGCATCTGTGTCCGGGAATTTGACGGAAATGGAACAACCACTGTGGGGGATGTTGTGCTTGAATTGACCATCGGTCCGGTCCAGTTTACCATGGAATTCCAGGTATTAGAAGCCACAGTATCTTATAACATGCTGCTAGGACGACCATGGATCCACGCAGCCAAAGCAGTGCCTTCCACCCTACATCAGATGGTCAAGTTCGAGTGGGATAGACAAGAGGTCGTACTACACGGCGAGGACACGTCATGCACCATGGGTGGTGCCATTGTGCCATTCATAGAGACTGATGATGACAAAGGTCCTTGGGTCTACCAGATTTTCGATACAATGTCGGCAAACAAGATTTCTGAGGGTGAGATCCTTCAGTACCCTAGGGTAGCTTCCGCAACAATCATGATGGTCTCGGAAATGCTGGGCAACGGGTTCGTGCCGGGAAAAGGCCTGGGAGTTGAGCTTCAGGGTATTGTCCAACTTGTCTCCCTACCCAAGAACTTGGAAAACTTTGGTTTGGGGTTCAAACCAACCGCGGCAGATAAGAAGCAAGCGCGAAAAATGAAGAAGAGAGTTTGGTTTCTGCCCAAGCCGGTGCCACGTCTCTCAAGGTCTTTTGTCAGAGCAAGCGCCAAGGGGCCGCCAGTCCCAAATATTCTAGGACCATTGATTGGTATGGATGGGGACCTGAATCAGAGTTTCGAGAGGCTATTCGCTGATGTCAGTATGGTAGAAGCTGGAGAGAGTTCCAGCAGGGCGGAGATACAATTTGTGGGGCCTGAGGCCAAGACCAACAATTGGACGGTTACTCCTCTTCCTGTCCGAGGGGAGTCTTGGTAGTAGGCTTTGATTTATGTTTTTTGTTTGTTTTGTTTTGTTCGGATTATTCCAGGGCAAATTTTACTTTTGTTTTGTAAAAGTGTGAACCCTTTTATCCCGCAAGTTTAATAAAGTTCTCTTCTTTTGTCTCATTTTAATTTTGTCTTGTTCTTTTTCTTTCTGAACAATTCTCTTTTTACTGGTTCTAATGACATGGCATGCACAGCGGATCTTCGACCTAGTCTAATAAATCAATCTGCATCCGACTTAATGATACAAGAGGTCGTTTGTGACGATGAGTCTGAATATGACGAAGATAAAGCCTTCGAAGAGATAAACCAAGAACTGTGCCAATTTGAAGAAAAACCCAAATCTAACCTAAATGACACTGAGGCTGTGAATCTAGGAGACGCTGATAATGTTAGAGAAACCAAAATCAGCATCCACATTGAGCCAAATGTCAGGGAAGAATTGATCAAAACCCTCGTGGAATTCAAAGATGTTTTTGCATGGTCATATGATGATATGCCGGGATTAAGCACCAATTTAGTGGTTCACAAATTGCCCACTGACCCGGCATACCCTCCGGTCAAGCAAAAGCTAAGGAAATTTAAAACAGAAATGAGCGTAAAGATCAAAGAAGAGGTGATTAAGCAGTTGCAGGCGAAGGTCATTCGGGTCACTCGATATCCCGAGTGGTTGGCCAATGTGGTACCAGTTCCAAAGAAGGATGGGAAAATCAGGGTGTGCGTCGACTACCGCAACCTCAACAAAGCAAGTCCCAAGGACAATTTTCCATTGCCCAACATCCATATCCTGATCGATAATTGTGCTGGGCGCGAGATCGGATCCTTTGTAGATTGCTATGCAGGTTATAATCAGATCCTAATGGACGAGGAAGATGCGGAAAAGACAGCATTTATCACGCCATAGGGAACTTACTGCTATCGGGTAATGCCGTTCGGACTGAAGAATGCCGGGGCAACGTACATGCGAGCAATGACTGCTGTGTTTCACGACATTATACACAAAGAAATTGAGGTGTACGTAGATGATATGATCATAAAGTCTTGGCGTCAGGAAGACCATGTAGCAGACCTAAGGAGATTCTTCCAAAGACTCCGAAGGTATGATATCAAGCTTAACCCGGCCAAATGCGCATTCGGGGTTCCATCAGGAAAGCTGTTAGGATTCATCGTCAGTCGACGGGGTATTGAGCTGGACCCATCTAAGATCGAATCCATCCTTGCCACCGTCAAAGTACAAAACAGAGGTAATGAGTCTGTTGGGTAGACTCAATTACATCAGCAGGTTCATCGCTCAACTCACAGCAACTTGTGAGCCTATATTTCGGCTGCTGAAAAAGGATGCTGCGGTAAGTTGGACAGCAGAGTGTCAAGAGGCTTTCGACCAAATCAAGGGGTATCTGTCTAATCCACCCGTGTTGGTCCCGCCTAAGCCAGGGAAGCCCTTAATTCTTTATCTGACGGTCCTGGAAAATTCATTTGGTTGTGTACTGGGGCAACACGATGACACAGGAAGGAAGGAGCAGGCCATTTACTATCTTAGCAAGAAATTCACAGTATATGAGGTCAAGTACACTCAACTCGAGAAAACATGCTGCGCCCTAACTTGGGTAGCTCAGAAGTTGAAACACTACCTGTCCTCGTATACTACTTATCTCATATCCCGTTTGGACCCATTGAAGTATATCTTTCAGAAACCTATGCCCACAGGGAGGTTGGCAAAATGGCAAATTCTGCTCACAGAGTTCGATATCGTCTATGTGACGAGGACAGCCATGAAAGCCCAAGCGCTGGCCGACCATTTGGCAGAGAATCCCATTGATGAAAAATACGAGCCTTTAAGAACGTATTTTCCCGACGAAGAAGTGATGCATACAAGTGAGCTGGCGTTACCCGAGGAACCGGGTTGGAAGCTTTTCTTCGATGGAGCTGCAAACGCGAAAGAGGTTGGAATAGGAGCAGTACTCATTTCTGAAACAGGACGCCATTATCCTGTTACGGCTCAACTATGCTTCTATTGCACCAATAATATGGCCGAGTATGAAGCTTGCATTTTGGGTCTGCGATTGGCTGCGGACATGGATGTCCAAGACGTTTTGGTCTTGGGAGACTCGGACCTTTTGGTACATCAGATTCAGGGTGAATGGGAAACACGGGACTTGAAACTCATACCTTATCGACAATGCTTGCACGATCTGAGCAAGCAATTTCGATCGGTGAAATTCAAACATATCCTGAGAGTTCATAACGAGGTTGCGGATGCATTGGCCACCTTAGCATCAATGTTGCACCACCCTGACAAAATGTATGTTGACCCTCTGCACATCCAGGTTCGTGATCAGCACGCTTATTGCAATGCGGTGGAATATGAAGCAGATGGCGAGCCTTGGTTTCATGATATCAAGGAGTACCTCAGAATGGGGATATATCCGGAATAGGTCACTAGAGACCAAAATAGAGCCCTTCGGCGTTTGTCGAATGGTTTCTTCCTCAATGGAGGAGTTTTGTACAAAAGAACCCCGGATTTGGGATTGTTAAGATGTATAGACGCCGGTCAAGCCACGACGGTTATGGCAGAGGTACATGCTGGAGTTTGCGGGCCACATATGAGCGGATATGTATTGGCAAGGAAGATCCTCAGGGCAGGGTATCATTGGCTCACCATGGAACACGACTGTATCACTTTCGTAAGGAAATGCCATCAGTGTCAGATACATGGAGATCTGATTCATTCTCCGCCAACAGAGTTACATACGATGTCAGCACCCTGGCCGTTTGTGGCATGGGGCATGGATGTCATTGGACCTATCGAGCCGGCAGCATCCAACGGTCATAGGTTCATTCTAGTAACCATTGACTACTTCACCAAATGGGTTGAGGCTAAAACCTTCAAGTCGGTAACTAAAAAGGCAGTGGTGGATTTTGTGCACTCCCATATCATCTGCAGATTTGGGATCCCAAAAGTAATCATCACGGATAATGGTGCAAATCTTAACAGCAGCCTGATGAGAGAGGTATGCCAACAATTTAAGATTACACACCACAATTCCACCCCATATCGTCCCAAGGCGAATGGGGCGGTCGAAGCAGCCAATAAGAACATCAAGTAGATACTGCGGAAGATGGTGGAAGGGTCCAGACAATGGCACGAGAGATTACCCTTTGCTTTGTTGGGTTATCGCACTACCGTCCGGACTTCCATAGGTGCAATCCTTATTTGTTGGTGTACGAAACTGAGGCCGTAATACCAGCGGAGGTCGAAATTCCGTCCCTCCGGATTGTCGCTGAAGCCGAAATTGATGATGATGAATAGGTCAAAGCTCGACTAGAACAGTTGAGCTTGATAGACGAGAAAAGATTGGCAGCAGTGTGCCATGATCAGCTATATCAGAAGAGAATGGCAAGGGCGTACAATAAGAAGGTACGCCCCAGGAAGTTTGAAATAGGGCAGCAGGTATTGAAGAAGATCCTCCCACATCAGGTCGAGGCAAAAGGCAAGTTCGCCCCAAATTGGCAAGGGCCTTATATCGTGACCAGAGTATTGTCCAACGGTGCTTTGTGTTTGACAGATATCGATGGAAGATGTGTTGACATGGCTATCAATTCGGATGCAGTCAAGAGATATTATGCGTAATTTCTTTGATTATGGCAATTATTGGTTCGTTTGTTTGTACTTGATACTTATTGGATAATGAAATGACGGAGGCAATTATTTCTTCTATCCAAACACTTTTTACCCTTGTTTCCCCCTTTTGAGCCTTAAGTTATTCTTTCATATCCCTCTTTTGGAATCACTAATGAAAAAAAAAATATGAAAAAAAGAGAAGGAAAAAGAAAAATTGTAAGAGAAAATGAAAAAGAAAAAGATAAAATCACAAGAAAAACAAAATCGTGGGAACTACGTTTGACCTGATTCCTCAAAGAGGATACGTAGGCGACTCACGGCTCGGTCATAGTGTGCATAGTATACATAGTGTGCATAATAGGCACAGTGTGCGTAACGCACGTAGATCAACATAGTGTAAAAAATAAAATCCCCCAAGCAAGAAAACTGGGGCAGAGGTTATGTTTTAAAGTTCCAACAAAGGTTTGATTCCAAAAGTTGTAGCAGATCACCCATCAAAGTTATTTCATTTTTTGATAGCCTTTCTTTTAGCCCCACACCAAAACCAACATCGACGTCCAAAAGACCTCCCGATCAATATCCAAGAGGTGCCAAGTTAGGCAAATAAAGCCGAGAATAATACACTGATCCCCGGCGAAGAAGAGGATCATAAAACTGGAAATGAATTGATAGTCCAAAGGAATCTCCAAAAGAGAGGGTCATATCGACAACACTCCAATTCTCCGTTGAAGAAATAAAATGAGAGAGTCTTGGCGGTGAAAACCTTCGCAGGCACCACAAGGCGACGAAAGATGAGAGATATAAAACGAGAGAGTCTTATCGGTGAAAACCTTCACAGGCACCATAAGGCGCCGGGAGCTGAGAGAAAAGAGAGAGTCTCATAGTGAAAACCCCTCGAAGGGCACTATGAGGCGACAAGACAGATCAACAAAAGGGTCCGCGTTCGCAAAGAAATTGACACCCATTTATCCCCAGCAAGTAAGGTCATCAGGCAAGATTGATTGATACAAATAGACTGGGTCAGGAATCTACGGTGCATGTCATGATCACAAGGACCAGTCATGTCTTCCAGATAAGTTTTTCTCTTTTCCTTTTTCCACCAAGTATTGGTTCAAAGAGATTTTCCTCCTTTTCTATCTTTTTCATTTTTCTTGCTAAGAATTCGTTTTGAAAAAGATTTTTCAAAGTTTTCTACCAGAGGCCGAAGGGGTACAAAAGCAAAATATGAAAGGATAGGCCAAGAGCCGAGGAAATAAGACAAAAGGCATCGGCTGGAAAACCAAAGGACGAATTGTGTAGAAAGAAGGGTGACGTAAAGAGAGCAGAAAATGACGGGTGAAGGACTTGTGGACCAAGTTCCGAGAAGGTTTCCCCGCAGAATGTTGATAAATCCCGGACCCAAATCCGAAGTGGTCAGACGCCACAAGAAAGGAAAATCAATGCGGTGCAAGATATCCCCAGGCAATGCAATTCTATGCCTTGCCATTCCGGGAGGAAATAAAACTCCTAAAGGAGTGGTTTAGGGAGGGAAGCGGACTCCCACAGTTTGATTCTGTAAAGAGAAAAGCAGAAAAGGGGGAAAACCATCCCCATCAGACAGGTCACCCCAGCAAGCAACTTTGTCCCCCAACCAGTGGTGGGGGCACAGAGCAAGAAAAGAAAACCGGAAAATTAACATTAGGATTAAAACTAACAAAGTCCTTTTGTCTGCTGCAGGAAAATAAAGGTTGATGATGGCAGAAGGACGCGATGCCAGAAAGGTCACCAAAACCGGGGCAGAAAATTTTCTGTCGTTGTCAAAAATTTTCTCGGAGGAACGAGGAAACAAATACATTTCTGTTCTAGGTCGCCCACCAGTATAATGCGAGAATACATTTCTGTTCTAGGTCGCCCACCAGTATAATGCGGGAATACATTTCTGTTATAGGTCGCCCACCAGTATAATGCGGGAATACATTTTTGTCTTTTCATTTCATGTTCTAGGTCGCCCACCAGTATAATGCGGGAATACATTTCTTGTTCTAGGTCGCCCACCAGTATAATGCGGGAATACATTTCTGTTCTAGGTCGCCCACCAGTATAATGCGGGAATACATTTCTGTTCTAGGTCGCCCACCAGTATAATGCGGGAATACATTTCTGTCTTTTCATTTCATGTTCTAGGTCGCCCACCAGTATAATGCGGGAATACATTCTGTTCTAGGTCGCCCACCAGTATAATGCGGGAATACATTTCTGTTCTAGGTCGCCCACCAGTATAATGCGGGAATACATTTCTGTTCTAGGTCGCCCACCAGTATAATGCGGGAATACATTTCTGTTCTAGGTCTCCCACCAGTATAATGCGGGAATACATTTCTATTCTAGGTCGCCCACCAGTATAATGCGGGAATATATTTCTGTCTTTTCATTTCTATTCTAGGTCGCCCACCAGCATAATGCGGGAATACATTTCTGTTCTAGGTCGCCCACCAGTATAATGCGGGAATACATTTCTGTTCTAGGTCGCCCACCAGTATAATGCGGGAATACATTTCTGCTCTAGGTCGCCCACCAGTATAATGCGGGCATACATTTCATATTTTTGCATTCAGGCACCCACCTGTATAACGAGAGGAATACTTTTGAGTCTTATACTGCAGATCTTGAAATCAGTAACCCACCGGAAGGTAGAAGGTTACAACAGGAATCCCCAGTAGGAAACAATAAAAATCCCCAGCACCGGAAAGCAAAAGGTTGCAGCAAGAGGTCCCAGCACAAGTTCAAGCGCATGAGTCAAAAGGAAGAAAAGACGCGTCTTGAAAGAAACGTCCTGTGAACATTAAAATTATGCCCAGCATAACAGATCTGATGAAGAGAGTCGTATCCCCAGAGGAACCGCCGAAAAGCTTAATGAAGGAAGCCATATCCCCAGCGGACCGAGCAAAATGATGAAAATTGGTATTCAGAAAAGCAAAGGGCCAGAAATTCACGGAAGAAAGGCATCGGAAGAAACACAATCCGACAAGAAAGCAAGGCAGCAAAGACAAGTTGAAAATAGACAAGATCTTGTGATCCATAGGCTAGCCTAGCTTTTGATTTTCTTGTTTTCTTTTTGGATACGGTGTAATAAGGAGATCGGTAAGGAAGTGGTAACAATGTACAACAGCAGTAACAGCAGAACCACAGTTCCCCGGTAGTCCCAGCTACCAAGACTTCCCGAACTACATTGACGTGATTCTTGTTTAGCCCAGGATATGTAGGAAACCTCTGGAGCAAAGGTTCGGTTAAATCTTTTTCAAAAAAAAAAATGCTTCACACGGAGTACTCGGACGGGCAAAAATCGCTCACTTTATCTTTGCACGAAAACCCTTCGTGTCTTCGGGCAAAGAGGGGCAGCTGTAAGCACGTGATTTTTGCCCTATGAAAGAATTACTCCCAAAAAATTCAAAATAAAACAATTTTTCCTTTGTGTGCAATTTTTGTTATTTTTGTGGTATTTTTGTATAATTATTTGTATTTTTATGAGTGCATGTTTATTTGTTTTAATTAATAAAAATATAAAATATATCACATTTTCATTTAGTATTTAATTAAGTTTGTTTTACAAAAAATAAAAGTCACAAAAATAGGAATATTTTGCATTGTTAGCATTTAATGTCAAATTAAGCAATTTTATTTTTATTGGTGTTTAATTGTGTATGATAATTTTTGTTAGTAGTTTGATTAGTATTTTTGGAGTCAATTTAGTTTGTAGCTCAATTTAGAATTTTAGTTTTATCAAAATAAAAAAAAAGAAAAAAAAAATATAGTTTTATTAATGTTTTGTAGTCCTTTTAATTTTAAAAAAATACAAAATAATAAAAAAAATATAGTACTTCATATTTTATCTTTATATAAAAAAGAAAATTACAAAAATAGTTTTATTAATATTTTGTAGCTATTTTAATCTTGAAAAAATATTTAAAAAGATATAGTTTTGTCTTAAATATTAGTCTTTTGGTAGTTATTTTGCTTACATAATTAGTTGAGCAACATCGTGTTCTTATTTCTCGGGTCTAAGCAAAAGAATAATATTCGGGTTCAAACTACCCGTTTTTAGGCCTAATTTTCGGGCCTAGCCCATAATAATCCGAGTCCACCACGCGTGGGGAACACGGACGGAACCCGACACACGGGAAACCTCACCACGCGTGGGGGACACAAGTCTTGAACCCCACCACGCATGGGGGTCCATTTTTCTTTGCACCTATACAAAATACACGGACTACTTTTGGAAAAGGGGGGATTTTAAAAAGGGACTTTGACAGATTTTTGAAAAAAGGACGGACTATTCATCGTCTTCTTCCTAAAGGAAGAAGAACGAAAACCCTAACCAAAACCACCCTCACCCAAACCAGTCGGAACCCTACCCAAACCATATGCGTCCGACTCCCAAACAGTCCGGCACCGGCTCGTCGCCACTGACCCCTACTCCCTCGCGTCGCCAAAACCCCCAGCCTCCACTCCCTCGCGTCGTCACCGCCGGACCACCGTCGAGCAGCAGCTATCGCTGCTGCTACTGCTTCACGTTCTTCTTCATCCTCAACCCCACACCATCGCCCCTACTCCCTCTCCGTCCCACGACCAACAGCAACAACCCAGCAGCCCGTCGACCTACTGCCCGCCATCCAACAACCATCGTCGACCACTCCTCCATTGAAGCCGACGACCACAGCTGTTGCTGCTGCGTCGTCACTGACCACATCCACCATTGTCGCCCGCTACGAGCTCCAGCTCCACCCAAACCCAACCTGCCGCTGTCCCCGACCCTACTCCCTCACGTCCAAACGCCACCACCAAACAACCACCGTCAAGCAGCAGCTATTGCTGCTCCTCCTCGACGCCACGACACCCTCGTCCCTCCATGCTAATCCGCCATAGTCCAAATGTCCAGCTGCTGCTTCGTCCTTTTTTTTAACGTCCGCGAAACAGTTCGTTCGACCTCCAATAGTTCAACTCCGAGTTTGACTTGGGTTCGTTCAAGTTTTAGATTTTTCTTTCAAGATTATTTAGTTGTTTTGATTTATTTTCCATTAGGGTTTTTGGTTTTAAGTGTTGTTCGTAATCTTGTTTTGTTCGTTCTATTTTTTCGGATTATTGAATCTTTGTTTAAAGTGTTTATTTTTGTAAATCTTGTCTTGTTCGTTAGTTCTCCTTCTTCTTCAAGACCTTTTATTTGGTCAAGCTTTTTCTTCTGTTTGTTTGAGTGTGCGTTATAAGCTACCTTCGATTTGAACAACTTCGTTGAATAGTTAGTTTATGATTGCTTTGTTTGGACGAATACAACATGAATCACTTCTTAGGTCTGTTTTGATGCTTGAATCTTTTGAGTGAATTTGACTTAAGGATTGGTTGTAGCTGTGTAGTGATTTGGTGTAGTTGTAAATCAGAGAGGTTTAAATACATATTGCTAAGAGTGAGGACAAGGCAATAATAATAGGGGATTTTTCAGGGGTATTTTTGGGTGTTAAAAGATTTAAAATGATTAGTGTTAGTAGCCTGCCAGTTAATATTCAGTGTATAATTAATGAATTATTTAATGAAAAGGGAATTAGTAGTGCAGAATACACCCTGTCTGGTATCTTTAAGGGTGGAAAATCAGAAAATAAGCATGAGATTAATGATAAAAGTGTATAGATGCACATGAGAGGGAATATACAGGCTGAAAGTGAAAAGCTTTGAATAAATAATGTTTAGTTCTAGCCTATAAATAAGGGGAGTTGATATAGACAGGGGGACTAGAAAGGGGAAAAAAAGGATTGAGACTGGAAGTTGAGAGAACAGAAATTTTCAGAACTTAAAAGTGAGAGATAGGCTAATTTTTCAGAACTAAAATCAGTCTTTGAGAGCTAAAAACTGAAAGTGAGGTTCTTTTCTTTACTGCTGAAATCAGAACTTTGTTACTGCCATCTGTTGGATTGCGTTTAGTACTACTAATTTTCAGTCAAGCTTTCTGGGGTTTTCAGTTTGGTTCTGACCATTGTTACATTGGTTATTGCTGTTTTGTTGCTGTTATTTGCTGTGGGATACTGTTGTTGTGCTACTGCTGTACATTGTTGCTTCTGATCCCTTTTCTCTATTTGTAGTTCGAATTCCAGGTACACATTCGAATCTTGTAGTGATAAAGCTTTGAAGTTGAAATGCAGCAATAAAATCGAACCGCTTCAATAAAGCAGATAGTAGACAATCTGGTCTATTTAGTTTTTTTTATGAACTGTTTTATTTTTTATTTTTTTTTTTTTTTGTATAATTGGATTGAAAAGAGAAGGAATCGTATAAATGGTCATGCGCTGATATAACATGAACCTTTCAATTTTATTAGATTAATGGGGTAAATCATGATAAGTAGCATATCTCTAGTTAGTTGTTTGTTTCCATGCATATATTCAAGTAGTCCATAAATGAGATAGAGTACTTAGTCAAAACCCAATTAGTATTTCGTTTAGATGGTTAAAACTAATTTCCATTAGTCCTCTTAAGTGATTATACTCTCATCAGTATTGGCATTAATTCATGTTACAAATAATCTCACATAGATAGATTGTGGACTTGATAAAAATGTAAAAATAAGGTGGTTGGGTAGTGTCAACATTATAGCTCCAATAATAATAATAAAAGTAAATAAATAAATAAATAAATAAAGGTCGTAGTCGATAATTTTATGTATTAATAATTAAGTATACTTACACTAATGTAGAGTAGTTTCAATAAAGTATAGTTAAATTGCGAATCCATTTTCTTTCAAGATTATTTAGTTCTTTTGATTTATTTTCCATTAGGATTAATGAATTAGTCTATAGCTTTGATCATTTAGTTAACCTCACCACAGTTAAAAATGGCTAATTGTAGTAACGTTAGTCAGTCTTGTACGTTTTTTATATACATAATTCCATTTTTAGTAATATTAGCTTATGGAATAAGGCGCGAAACAATTTTTCATTTTTACAAGTTCAAGTATAATTTTCGTTAGCATCTGTTGTAATCTATTAATTAAATAAGTTAACGGTTTTTTTAGCATGTAATTAACTAGGATTTTTCTTTATTTAGAGACAAATAAAAATAGAAATGTAGTTACTTTCCTTTTAAAAATAAATAAATAAATAAGTGAGACGAGCTTCGTCAAATAAAAAAAAATAATAATAAAAAATTTGCAGGACCCTCAGTAAAGGTTTAAGATTTTTTTTGGTCGGGAAGGGTCGTTTAGCAAATTTCACGACCCTACCCAAAATAATAATACGCTATTCGCTTTAGGCACGTATTTAATAATGTTATCTCCTTAAACTCGGGTGCACATTTATGTGACCCAAATCCAAATCTCAACGAAATCGAAATGTGTCTCTAATCATGGGTACATTGATTGTGACGTGGTCTGAGATGCATTTCCATGACGTTGCAAATTCTTTTTAATAATGAATGAGACGAGCCTCGACAAACAAAAAATGCACAAGCTGCGGGGCCCTCTAAATGTATATATTAAAATACTTAGAATTCGAGGACAGGCCGTTTAGCGAATTTTACGGCCTTCCCCAAAATAACAAGACGCTAGTTGCTTTAGGCGCGCCTTTAATAATTTATTTTCCTTAACTCGGGTGCACATTTATGTGACCCAAATCCAAATCTCAACCGAGTCGAGATATGCCAAACAACTACGGGTGCATTGATGTAACGTGGTTCGAGATATGTTTCCACGACGTTGCAATTCTCGTAAAATAATAACAATAAGTAAGAAAGCGGTAAAAAGATAAAATTTTGCACATAAGTTCATATTTGTATAAAATCAGATAATCAAGCCGAATATAACAGTTGAGCGACCGTGCTAGAACCACGGAACTCGGGAATGCCTAACACCTTCTCCCGGGTTAACAGAATTACTTATCCGGATTTCTGGTATGCAGACTGTAATATGGAGTCATTCTTTTCCTCGATTCGGGATTAAAATTGGTGACTTGGGACACCCTAAATCTCCCAAGTGGCGACTCTGAAATAAATAAACAAATCCCGTTTCGATTGTCCTTTAATTGGAAAAACTCCCTTGCACCCTCGCGGGGGCGGAAAAAGGAGGTGTGACAGCTCTGGCGACTTTGCTGGGGATTTGGAGTGTTGCCGGTATGACTCTCTGCTGGAGATTAGAGTCCTTTCTGCTGTGGAACAGAATGTTATGTTCGTTGGTAAGACTCTCATTTGTCTGACTTGGCATCTTTTGAAGACTGATCAGAAGGTCTTTCTTTGGACCGTAATGTGGGTTTTGGATAGGGCTAGGAAGAGAGGGTATTTAAAGGCTCAAAAGTGCATCGATTTTGGGTTATTAATTACAACCTTCGGAACCAGATTTATTTACACCGAACGCAACCTTTGCCCCAGTTTCTTGCTTGGGGATATTTTAATTGATTTTTTTTTCAATTTTTCAAAACTATGACCGAGTCGTAAAGCGCCTACGTATCCTCTTTGAGGAATCAGGTCAAACGTAGTTCCCAATTCCTCAGTTTTCATTTGACTTTCCTTTTTTTTTTATGCTATCATTTTTCTTTTCCTTTCTTTTTTTTTTTCTTTTTTTTTTCGTTTTGTGGTTTTCTTTCTTTCTCTTTTTCTCTTCGTTGCTACTGATTCCGAACGAGGGGTTTGAAAGAAAATAAATAAGGCTCAAAAGGGGTAACGAATGATAAAGTGTTTGGGTAGCAGAACAAAATGCCTTCGTCATTCCAGTTTTCAAAACATGCCAAGTGCAAACAACACAATTTAAATTTGTAGTCTCTTCTGATGGTGCTGGACTTGACAATTATATTCAACATTTGTTTGTTCATTTGTCACTTCTAAAGCACCGTTGGGCGACACTCTCGACCCTCATGCTAATTTGGCGAATCTTGCATTTAACGGTTTTCTTTATGTTTTACTTTCTCCAGTTCCACATGACTCGGGCTCCAAATAATCTCAAACCGTTCTTATTTCCTTTAAATGCTTTGATCACCTTCCCAGGGTTTTATGATTAACTTTTAAAGACTAGGCCCAAACTGTGTGCGCATGTCATGTTACTAGAATCGGCGCTGAATAAAATGACAAAAGGACTAAACAAAGAGATGACTGGAAATAATAAAAAACCGGATTTGCTTTAGACTACCGGTGGAATGGTTTGAATAACAAAACAGAACAAACCAGAACAAAACCCGAAAAAAAACAAACGGGACAAAACTTAAACAAACCGCTATGACAAAATGGAAAGATAAGAAGGTTTGACACAAGACAATACTCGGATTACAACCCTAAGAATAATCCGGACAACAGAAATGACAACAAAATAAGCCACCAACAGCTTCTCTCTTGCTAACCAAGGGACAGAGCGCCCTCCCACTTTATCAAAAACTGGCATCTTAGCCACTGAGCTTTGCATCAATACTGCCAAGACCATTACCAGCTTCAACATCATCAACCTCCGTCGGCAAGTTCTCGAGGGGGTTCGAGTGCTCCATGTCACTGTTATTAATCACAATCCGCCCTTCTTGGATCATTTTCTCTACTTCCCTTCTCCAACTATGACAGCTCTCAATGTTATGCCCTATGACATTGGAGTGGTATGTGCATCGCGGTGTGGGATCAAAGTTCCTTGCAAGTGGATTTGGAGTACATGCGGGGAGTGGATCAATCGAGCCAGCATGCCTTAGCCTTTCAAACAGACTGGCATAAGATACCCCGATAGGGGTGAGAGCCTTTCCTCGTTTCAGCAACCTCTTTATTCTTGCATGTTGACAGGGTCGGAAACCTGATCCAGATGGCTTTTGGAAGGCTTGTATGGGTGGGTAAGCATTTCGTGAAGCCGAGTACCTGGGAAGTGAGGTATGGCTTTTGAGGTCACGGGGAAAGAAGTGGTGTTGGGGAGCGGAGAAACATTGAGGAGTGATGGAGCTACTCGGATAGCTGGGAAAGATGCCATAAATGGGTTGGGATGGAGAGTATGGGGGATCTTCCATTATGGTGTTGGGTGCTTGGGAAATGACCGAGTTCAAGAGGCTTGGCGGTGGAGGGGGTGGTGCTTTTCCCGTTATCCATGCCTGATACATGTCTGCCACATGCTGTCTCAGCATTTTCACTTCTTCTACCAACCTGTTGTTCTGTTCGACCAATTGTTGTCGGTCATCAGTACCGATCCACTCGGTTCTGCGGTTCTGAGCCATTGTCCTCTGACTTTGCTTTGCAGGGAGGAGTTACCACAACCAACCACTTTTCTATATATGAACACAGCAAAGGAAAGCCATCACGTTAGTGTTAGGGCATTTGACAGATAATCATGTATCAGAGATACAATGCACCTAAGCAGTTAGACAATTGTGCCCCTCTGAAAATCTCCCACACTTTCCTTTATTCATTTTTTTTGGTGGTGGTGGTCGAATCTTATGGAGATTGCCTACGTATCATGACCCCGCATGAATCAGACCTTGCGTAGTTCGGACCAATAAAAGATAAACAATACTAAACACCTTTTTTTCAATTTTCATAGTAAAACAAACTGGGTTTCAAAGGTTTAAAGATGACCTACAAACTCGAAAATCAAACAACCCATATATTCTAATCAAGAGATTTATAAACTCAAAAACAAAAGGCTAGCTCCCTTTCTCTGTTCGACAAATGCAATCAAATGGTTATTTTTGCAAACGTGGCCCCTTCCAAATTCCACATGAATTTTGAGGCCAGGGAGGATTATTTTATGACACTTTACAAACTTGTCCGTTCTTTTATGAACACAGCCTTTCGACAACTGAAAGATACTCTAAGGTTATTTCGGCAAGAACGGTTTAAGACGCGGCCGAAGCTGGCTTGGCTTATTTTGACAAAAGACGGTATTCACCTGACCGCTGACTCTTTGTTTTTTTTTTCTTTTTTCTTTTTAAAATTACAATAAAAACCTGGTGTTGCAAACACGTCCCTTCAGCGTCTCAGGGACGAAGATTTATAGGGCTGTGTGGGTCAACTAGACCAAAAATCCTAAATATGACCCAAAAGGTGGCTGTTTATGCAAAGTCAGCCTTCCGGCGTCCCTTTCAGGAACATTCGACTATTTATGACAACACAACATCACCTGACTTATTTATGACTCTTTTTATCGTTTTTCGAATTTAGAAAAGTCAATATTGCAAACACGGCCTTTCCCTGTCTCAGGGACGAGGATTTTTAAGGTTGTGTGGGTCAACTGGACCAAATCTTAAAAATGACCCGAAGGTGGCTGTTTATGCAAAGTCAGCCTTCCGGCGTCCTTTTCAGGAACATTCGGCTATGTTTTGACAAAACAGCGTCACCCGACTTCTTTATGACAAAAATCAAAATTTGACATATTTTTTTTTATTATTATTATTTATTTGTTTTTGGCTTTTTAGCAAAAGGTGGGGTTGGACCCGATGAGGGTTGCCTACGTATCTCACATCCGGTGAGAATCAAACCCGCGTAGTTCGGACCTCGTGAATGAACTAACATTTTTTTTTAATTGGAATTTGTGAAAGAAACTGCTTCAAAAGAAGAAAGGAAGTATATATATATTTTTTTTGATTGATTTCTTATTGAAAGAAAGACTTGTAAAAATTCCTTTTCTTTTGATTTGAACTTTGAGAATTTCAAAAGTAAAAGGAAGATATATTTTTTTCTGAATTTTCATTTGTTTTTTTTTCTTATTCTAAAGAAAAAAGAAAATATTTTTGGAATTTTACTTTTAATAAAAGAAATGCTTCTAAAAAATATTTTTTGAATTTTGAATTTTCTTTTCAATTTTGAAAGAAGAATCAAAATATTTTCGGATTTTTTTTTTTAAAAAAAAGGAAAACATTTTTATTATTTTTGTTTTATAAACAATGGAAAATAAAGATATTTATATTATTTTTGCAAGACATATCTTTTTGGAATTTTACTTTGAATTTCTTGGCAAGACAAATACTCTTTGCAACACATAAAGATATATATATATATATATATCTTTTGGAAATAAAAAAACTTTTTGGATATATATATATATATATATATATATTTGCGACAAATAATGAAAGACTCTTTTTTATTTTTATTTTTATTTTTTGCATTTTCATAAGCAAATAAATAATAAAAAAAACATTTTAAAAATAAGATTATTTTTCATTTTCATTTTCATGGCAAGACAAACTATATATTTTTTCTATTTTTTTTTTTTTGAAAAACAAAACAAAACAACGACTTTTTTTCTTTTCTTAGCTTTTAATAAAACAAACTAATAAGACATTTTTTTTTCATTTTTCTCAAAATTTCGGCAGAGTTTTGACAGTATTTGGGTATTGGTTTTCTTTTCAAAAATAAACAATCAATTCCCTAGCCGCTATTTCTTTTTTTTTTCAATTTCAAAATATTATTCCTGATATTCACAAGTCAGTCAACACACAAGTCCGAATCAAATAAATGCGCAAGTAGTAGCAAGTAAGATGCATCAGGATGGTCATTTTCATTTTTGGTACACCTATCTTTTCCGCATCTTCCTCGTCCATTAGGATCTGATGATAACCCGCATAGCAATCCACAAAGGATCCGATCTCGCGCCCAGCGCAATTATCGATCAAGATATGGATGTTGGGCAATGGAAAATTGTCCTTGGGACTTGCTTTGTTGAGGTTGCGGTAGTCGACGCACACCCTGATTTTCCCATCCTTCTTTGGAACTGGTACCACATTGGCCAACCACTCGGGATATCGAGTGACCCGAATGACCTTCGCCTTGCAACTGCTTAATCACCTCTTCTTTGATCTTTACACTCATTTCTGTTTTAAATTTCCTTAGCTTTTGCTTGACCGGAGGGTATGCCGGGTCAGTGGGCAATTTGTGAACCACTAAATTGGTGCTTAATCCCGGCATATCATCATATGACCATGCAAAAACATCTTTGAATTCCACGAGGGTTTTGATCAATTCTTCCCTGACATTCGGCTCAATATGGATGCTGATCTTGGTTTCTCGGACATTATCAGCGTCTCCTAGATTCACAGCCTCAGTGTCATTTAGGTTAGGTTTGGGTTTTTCTTCAAATTGGCACAGTTCTCGGTTTATCTCTTCGAAGGCTTTATCTTCGTCATATTCAGATTCATCGTCACAAACGACCTCTTGCATCATTGAGTCGGATGCAGATTGATTTATTAGACTAGGTCGAAGATCCGCTGTGCATGCCATGTCATTAGAACCAGTAAAAAGAGAACAGTTCAGAAAGAAAAAGAACAAGACAAAATTAAAATGAGACAAAAGAAGAGAACTTTATTAAACTTGCGGGATAAAAGGGTTCACACTTTTACAAAACAAAAGTAAAATTTGGATTACACCCTGGAATAATCCGAACAAAACAAAACAAACAAAAAACATAAATCAAAGCCTACTACCAAGACTCCCCTCGGACAGGAAGAGGAGTAACCGTCCAATTGTTGGTCTTGGCCTCAGGCCCCACAAATTGTATCTCCGCTCTGCTGGAACTCTCTCCAGCTTCTACCATACTGACATCAGCGAATAGCCTCTCAAAACTTTGATTCAGGTCCCCATCCATACCAATCAATGGTCCTAGAATATTTGGGACGGGCGGCCCCTTGGCGCTTGCTCTGACAAAAGACCTTGAGAGACGTGGCACCGGCTTGGGCAGAAACCAAACTCTCTTCTTCATTTTTCGCGCTTGCTTCCTATCTGCCGCGGTTGTTTTGAACCCCAAACCGAAGTTTTCCAAGTTCTTGGGCAGGGAGACAGGTTGGACAATCCCCTGAAGCTCAACTCCCAGGCCTTTTCCCGGCACGAACCCGTTGCCCAGCATTTCCGAGACCATCATGATTGTTGCAGAAGCTACCCTAGGGTACTGAAGGATCTCACCCTCAGAAATCTTGTTTGCCGACATTGTATCGAAAATGTGGTAGACCCAAGGACCTTTGTCATCATCGGTCTCTATGAATGGCACAATGGCGCTACCCATGGTGCATGACGTGTCCTCGCCGTGTAGTACGACCTCTTATCTATCCCACTCGAACTTGACCATCAGATGTAGGGTGGAAGGCACTGCTTTGGCTGCGTGGATCCATGGTCGTCCTAGCAACATGTTATAAGATACTGTGGCTTCTAATACCTGGAATTCCACGGTAAACTGGAGCGGACCGATTGTCAAGTCAAGCACAACATCCCCCACAGTGGCTGTTCCATTTCCGTCAAATCCCCGGACACAGATTCTATTCTTGTGGATTCTTCCGTGGTCGATCTTAACTGGTTCAGAGTGGATAATGGACAAATATTGGCACTTGAACCGTTATCCACCAATACCCAAGCAACTACCGAGTTTTCACATTTGACAGTTAGGTAGAGAGCTTTATTGTGCTCCGTACCTTCCACTGGCAGATCATCATCTGAGAATGTTACCCTGTTCACCTCAAAAATCTTGTTGGCAATGGTTTCCAGGTGGTTTACAGAAATCTCGTTAGGCACGTGAGCTTCGTTCAATATCTTCATCAGGGCCCGGCGATGCTCCTCAGAATGGATCAATAATGATAGCAGCGAGATCTGTGCTGGTGTTTTCCTCAGCTGTTCGACCACGGAGTAGTCCTGCACTTTCATCTTCCTCAAGAACTCCTCAGCCTCTTCTTCGGACACAGGTTTCTTAGTTGTAGCGGGGTTGGTTCTTCTCAGCTCTACCGGAGCAAAACACCGACCTGATCGAGTCAGCCCTTGCGCTTCACAACTAACTTCCTCCACTTGTTTTCCTTTGTACATCACCACTGCCTTCTCGTATTTCCAAGGCACAGCCTTGCTATCAATCATCGGCAGCTGAACTACAGGCTTTATGGTGACCAGTTCCCTGTATACCCCTTTCAACACAACTGCAGGTGTGGGCGGAGTCCCTGATATTACCAACTTGTTTGGCTCGAGTTTGCTTGTTATGGCGGACGGGCTCTTTCCCAATATCACTATCGGCTTGACGCCTTCTCCCTGGGACTGTACCCCTGTTCCTCCACTGGTCGGTCCTTCTTTCGGAGCGGCCTGGATCATCATCACTGTTTGTGAGGGTTTTCTCAACTCTCCTCCCTCATACACCAACTCAATCATGTGACTCTCGTGGTGCGCTGGCAGTGGGTTCTGGTTAATGTTGGGAGCCTCTGGTGTTTGGACCTCGATCTTATTGGTATCAAAAAGATCCTGTATGGCATGCCTCAATTTCCAACACTTTTCGGTATCATGCCCCAGCATCCCTGAGCAGTACTTACAACTTATTGATTGGTCCAAATTCTGGGGTGGGGGATTTGGTTCTCGAGTCTGGACAGGACTAACCAAACCCAATTGCCTCAATTTGTGGAACAAAGCGGTGTAGGTTTCTCCCAACTCGGTGAAAGTTCTGTGTTTCCCTAGCCTGTCATTCCTAGCATCCGGATTTCCCCGAAAGCCTGCCCCTGGAGAGTTTCTATATGCCCTCGGTGGAGGATAGGTATTTTGTGGTGGTGCATATGTGTTCTGGGGAGCCGGCGCGCGCCATTGCGGGCGAACCGGAGGCTGAGTGTATGTCTGGGCTTGGTGTATGGAGAAATGTGGTTCTCGAGGTGGGTAATATTGCTGTGTTGGGCTGTATGGGTAGTTTGGCCTATGGGGCCTGGGTTGGTTGTAGTGGGGTTTGCCAGACCTGGGCTAACTTCTTGCCTCAATCGTGGCAATTTCTTCTTTCTTCCTTCTTCCCAGCGCACCTCCCGCGCCGCTCTGAATAGCCTGGGTCATGGCCTTGAGTGCCGAGTAATTCAGGATTTTGTCAGACCTCAGACCTTCTTCTATCATGACCCCTATCTTCACTACCTCGTTGAAGGATTTTCCAACCGTCGTCACCAAGTGACCAAAGTAGGTTGGATCCAATGTTTGCAAAAAGTAATCCACCATCTCTCCCTCTCTCATGGGAGGATCTACTCTGGCCGCTTGCTCTCTCCAGCGGAACCCGTACTCGCGAAAACTTTGTCCGGGCTTCTTCCCTCACGTCTAAACGCCACCACCAAACAACCACCCGTCAAGCAGCAGCCATTGCTGCTGCATCGCCCAACAACCACCGTCAAGCAGCAGCTATCGCTGCTACTCCTCGACGTCACAATCACCACCCTCGTCCCTCCATTTGCGTAGCCAGTCCAAAACGTTCAGCTGCTGCTTCTTCCTTTTTCAACGTCCGCGAAACGGTTCGTTCGACCTCCAATAGTTCAACTCCGAGTTTGACTTGGGTTCGTTCAAGTTTTAGATTTTTCTTTCAAGATTATTTAGTTCTTTTGATTTATTTTCCATTAGGGTTTTGTTTAAGTGTTGTTCGTAATCTTGTTTTGTTCGTTCTATTTTTTTTCGGATTATTGAATCTTTGTTTAAAGTGTTTATTTTTGTAAATCTTGTCTTGTTCGTTAGTTCTCCTTCTTCTTCAAGACCTTTTATTTGGTTAAGGTTTTTCTTCTGTTTGTTTGAGTGTGCGTTATAAGCTACCTTCGATTTGAACAACTTCGTTGAATAGTTAGTTTATGATTGCTTTGTTTGGACGAATACAACATGAATCACTTCTTAGGTATGTTTTGATGCTTGAATCTTTTGTGTGAATTTGACTTAAGGATTGGTTGTAGCTGTGTAGTGATTTGGTGTAGTTGTAAATCAGAGAGGTTTAAATATATATTGCTAAGAGTGAGGGCAAGACAATAATACTAGGGGATTTTTCAGGGATATTTTTGGGTGTTAAAATATTTAAAATGATTAGTGTTAGTAGCCTGCCAGTTAATATTCAGTGTATAATTAATGAATTATTTAATGAAAAGGGAATTAGTAGTGCATAATACACCATGTCTGGTATCTTTAAGGGTGGAAAATCAGAAAATAAGCATGAGATTAATGATAAAAGTGTATAGATGCACATGAGAGGGAATATACAGGCTGAAAGTGAAAAGCTTTGAATAAATAATGTTTAGTTCTAGCCTATAAATAAGGGGAGTTGATATAGAGAGGGGGACTAGAAAGGGAAAAAAAGGGATTGAGACTGGAAGTTGAGAGAACAGAAATTTTCAGAACTTAAAAGTGAGAGATAGGCTAATTTTTCAGAACTAAAAATCAGTCTTTGAGAGCTAAAAACTGAAAGTGAGGTTCTTTTCTTTACTGCTGAAATCAGAACTTTGTTACTGCCATCTGTTGGATTGCGTTTAGTACTACTGATTTTCAGTCAAGCTTTCTAGGGTTTTCAGTTTGGTTCTGACCATTGTTACATTGGTTATTGCTGTTTTGTTGCTGTTATTTGCTGTGGGATTCTGTTGCTGTGCTACTGATGTACATTGTTGCTCCTGACCTCTTTTCTCTATTTGTAGTTCGAATTCCAGGTACACATTCGAATCTTGTAGTGATAAAGCTTTGAAGTTGAAATGCAGCAATAAAATCAAACCGCTTCAATAAAGCAGATAGTAGACAATCTGGTCTATTTAGTTTTTTTATGAATTGTTTTATTTTTTATTTTTTTTATTTTTTTTGTATAATTGGATTGAAAAGAGAAGGAATCGTATAAATGGTCATGCGCTGATATAACATGAACCTTTCAATTTTATTAGATTAATGGGGTAAATCATGATAAGTAGCATATCTCTAGTTAGTTGTTTGTTTCCATGCATATATTCAAGTAGTCCATAAATGAGATAGAGTACTTAGTCAAAACCCAATTAGTATTTCGTTTAGATGGTTAAAACTAATTTCCATTAGTCCTCTTAAGTGATTATACTCTCATCAGTATTGGCAGTAATTCATGTTACAAATAATCTCACATAGATAGATTGTGGACTTGATAAAAATGTAAAAATAAGGTGGTTGGGTAGTGTCAACATTATAGCTCCAATAATAATAATAAAAGTAAATAAATAAATAAATAAATAAAGGTCGTAGTCGATAATTTTATGTATTAATAATTAAGTATACTTACACTAATGTAGAGTAGTTTCAATAAAGTATAGTTAAATTGCGAATCCATTAGGGTTAATGAATTAGTCTATAGCTTTGATCATTTAGTTAACCTCACCACAGTTAAAAATGGCTAATTGTAGTAACGTTAGTCAATCTTGTACGTTTTTATATACATAATTCCATTTTTAGTAATATTAGCTTATGGAATAAGGCGCGAAATAATTTTTCATTTTTACAAGTTCAAGTATAATTTTCGTTAGCATCTGTTGTAATCTATTAATTAAATAAGTTACGGTTTTTTTAGCATGTAATTAACTAGGATTTTTCTTTATTTAGAGACAAATAAAAATAGAAATGTAGTTACTTTCCTTTTAAAAATAAATAAATAAATAAGTGAGACGAGCTTCGTCAAATAAAAAAAATAATAATAAAAAATTTGCAGGACCCTCAGTAAAGATTTAAGAATTTTTTTAGAATTCGAGGACAGGCCGTTTAGCGAATTTTACGGCCTTCCCCAAAATAACAAGACGCTAGTTGCTTTAGGCGCGCCTTTAATAATTTATTTTCCTTAACTCGGGTGCACATTTATGTGACCCAAATCCAAATCTCAACCGAGTCGAGATATGCCAAACAACTACGGGTGCATTGATGTAACGTGGTTCGAGATATGTTTCCACGACGTTGCAATTCTCGTAAAATAATAACAATAAGTAAGAAAGCGGTAAAAAGATAAAATTTTGCACATAAGTTCATATTTGTATAAAATCAGATAATCAAGCCGAATATAACAGTTGAGCGACCGTGCTAGAACCACGGAACTCGGGAATGCCTAACACCTTCTCCCGGGTTAACAGAATTCCTTATCCGGATTTCTGGTGCGCAGACTGTAATATGGAGTCATTCTTTTCCTCGATTCGGGATTAAAATTGGTGACTTGGGACACCCTAAATCTCCCAAGTGGCGACTCTGAAATAAATAAACGAATCCCGTTTCGATTGTCCTTTAATTGGAAAAAACTCCCTTGTACCCTCGCGGGTATGTAAAAAGGAGGTGTGACAGCTCTGGCGACTTTGCTGGGGATATGGCTTCCTTCATTAAGCTTTTCGGCAGTTCCTCTGGGGATACGGCTCTCTTCATCAGATTTGTTATGCTGGGCATAATTTTAATGTTCACGGGACCTAGAACAGAAATGTATTCCCGCATTATACTGGTGGGCGACCTAGAACAGAAATGTATTCCCGCATTATACTGGTGGGCGACCTAGAACAGAAATGTATTCCCGCATTATACTGGTGGGCGACCTAGAACAGAAATGTATTCCCGCATTATACTGGTGGGCGACCTAGAACAGAAATGAAAAGACAGAAATGTATTCCCGCATTATACTGGTGGGCGACCTAGAACAGAAATGTATTCCCGCATTATACTGGTGGGCGACCTAGAACAGAAATGTATTCCCGCATTATACTGGTGGGCGACCTAGAATAGAAATGTATTCCCGCATTATACTGGTGGGCGACCTAGAACAGAAATGTATTCCCGCATTATACTGGTGGGCGACCTAGAACAGAAATGTATTCCCGCATTATACTGGTGGGCGACCTAGAACAGAAATGTATTTGTTTCCTCGTTCCTCCGAGAAATTTTTTTGACAACGACAGAAAATTTTCTGCCCCGGTTTTGGTGACCTTTCTGGCATCGCGTCCTTCTGCCATCATCAACCTTTATTTTCCTGCATCAGACAAAAGGACTTTGTTAGTTTCAATCCTAGTGTTAATTTTCCGGTTTTCTTTTCGAGCTTGGAATAATTGTTCTATTTGGCTTTATTTATTATCTGATATTCTTATATGTGATTCATGTGCAAAATGATGTGTGTTACCGCTTTGATATTATTTGACTGTATATATAAACTGCGCCGAAACCCTTCTCTTCTTACCTCCGGGGAGAAGCTCGCTGGTCGAGACTCCCTATTCTGTTAGTGTCATACCCAAGTAGAAAGAGGCTCGGATAAGTTACAAAGCCGGACGACCCCGCGGGTCCCCGGTACGTAGCCCCCTCCTCAACTCGAGTTGTCCGCTCGTGTAAGCCAGGTCTAGAACAAAGCCCAGTTTGAAGCTTAGTAAAACATAACTTCATGCCGGATCCCTAGTAGGAAAGCGCTTATTTGCATCACATTGTATTTGACTTAGGGGGCTCAACACAGGGGTTGGGCCCGTCTAGGAATAGCAACCTGGAACAAAAAAAAAGACCATCATGTGGCATTTTATCTGTTATCGCATTAATTTGCTTCAAATTTGCATGTTGACCGGCAGGTGGTAACGGGAATTTTGAAAAATAAATAAATAAATAAATAAATTTAAAAAAAATGAAAAAAGGAATTTCAAAATTTCTTGCTTAAAAGGCAGGGTCCAAATATTTTTGAAAAACCGTGATAAATTTCTTACCCGAACTACGTCGGTTTGATTCCCACCGGATGTGGGATACGTAGGCAACCCTTATCGGGTCCAACTACCCGATTTTGTTTTACCAATAATTATATATATACATATATATATACCCATGTATGTATATACACATATTATTTCTTTCAAAAAAAATGTTTGGAGTCAAAATAAAAAAAAATTCCTTGTCTAAAATCACCTTAATAAATGTGCAGAATGAGCACAAGTAGGAGTTCATCTGAGGCCATTATAAACAAAGTTCCTCTGGGCTTACGCATGTGGTGGAACGACTTGGGAGGATCAGGGCAAGATACAGTCAAAATATACTTGGGAAATTTGGTTGGATTGCTGGACATCGATCCACGAGGGGACGTTATCAGGGCTCTAATTTCATTTTGGGACTCGGCTCACAACGTATTTCACTTCTCAGATTTCGAACTCACCCCGACACTGGAGGAGTTGGCAGGGTACATTGGATGTCCTAACATCCCTATGAAAGAGCAGTATCTCATTGCACCAAGGACCGTAACCATACACAAATTCCTGGACATCGTAAAGATCCGCAGAACGGTACATAACCCAGAGTTATCAAAAGGGTTTTGTAGTTTTGCATTTCTGTACGACAGGTACGGTCATCTGGGAGGGTTCAACAATCCCGAGAATAAGATTTGCAGTGGGGAAAGCCGTTTGAAATGGGAATGGCATAGATGTATTGCTTTCATGATAGCCTTTCTAGGTTTTCTGGTGTTCCCTAGAAAGGATGGGAAAATTAACATACAAATCGCTGGGGTCGTCAGCACTTTGCTCAAGCAAGAAAACAGCACTCTAGCACCAATGATAATAGCAGATATTTTCCGCGCACTCACTATTTGCAAAACTGGAGGGGTTTTCTTCGAAGGATGTAACATACTACTGCAAATGTGGATGATAGAGCATCTATGTCATCGCCCTCAATTGCTGAAATATGGGTCATCACAAAAGACTTGTATAGAAGAGTTTCCCACTAGGATCGACGGTTTCAGATTGCCGGAAGGGGTCGCCGAATGGGTCACGCTGTTGCGCTCTATTTCAGCAAACCAGATAGAGTGGGCATTCGAATGGTTACCCATAGAGGAAGTCATACACATGTCAGCCACCAAATCTTACTTATTGTTGATGGGTCTCCAAAGTATCCAGCCCTACGCACCATGCAGAGTATTGAGACAGTTAGGACGATACCAAATAATCCCAAAAGAAGAGGATCTCAGTAGTCAGGTGATCGAAATCGGGCCTGGTGGGCGGTTCCCTGAGGCGGTCGTTCGGCGAATCTGGAATGAATGTCAAACCCTGAAGGTAGATACTTGTGTACGAGACAGGGCCAAGGTCGAAGTGTCACCAAAATACCTCACGTGGTACCGAAGAGAGCTAGAGCACCAGAGACCAACTAAGAGAGCTCACATCCAAGACTTTGAGGAATCATCACATGCATAATGGGGCTGGTTAAAAAGAGAGGAAGGTTACCGGGCTGAAATCGGGAAGCTAAAACAAGAAGTTGGAAAGCTTGTATTTGAGAACAACGTGCAAATCGCCTCCGAGCGGATTGAGAAGAACAAGTTAGCCCAAGAAAACCAGACACTAAAGGCCCGCATTCGCCAAGCCAGTAAGAGTAACATCGACCGACAGAAGCGTCGCTCCGACGAAAGATTGATAGCAAGTTTGAGAAATCAGGTCATCCAAAGCCAAAGAAAATTAGAACAATCAGAAGCTTGCGTAGCAAGGATGAAGGTCAGATGGGCAAAATGCACAATGGCCCGGAGGCAGCATCTGCAACAGGTCATAAGGGACTATGAAATGAGCATCAGGATATTAAGGAAAACGAACTCCACTCTTCATGATCGGATCATCAAACAAGCACGAGATGCCCAGGCCGACAGAAGACACTGTTACGATGCAATGACCTGCATGGAAAGACAAATGGAGTTGTTCCAGGATCGACTTGCCGACAATGCTCAGGCACTGGGATTGAAGAACCGACAAATTAGGCAATTGTTCATTGAAAGGGACAACATTCGAGGAAGGATCGACGAAATTGGGCATTACATCTACATGAAATGCCTAGCATGTGAGCAAATACCTCGGAAGACCCTCCTTGTTTCCATCATGGGCTGCGTCCACCGGATTATGAATGAGTTGAAGAGCTTGCAGAGGGACCTCACACCAGGGGCCGCGGAAAGGCCGAATGATGCTTCGCGGGCCACTAAGTTGGAAAATTAATCTTTGGTTGAATCCCGTTTATTTGGCTTTGTGGCTGTCCCATATGTTGTTTTCTTTTCTTTCAGCCAGATCAATTTAAAAACTGTGGAGTCTGTATTGTTGCTATTCTTTTGTTTGAAGTAATTTGTAATAGCAAATTTTGATGATGAATTCAATGATTCCAAAAAGAATTTTGTGTGTCTTTACTTTGTGGCAGAACTACGCCTGGTCTGATTCGCGCGAGGACGTGATACGTAGGCAATCCCCATAAGATTCGACCGCCTTTAATAAAGAAAGAAAGAAAGAGTAAAAAGGAGAGAAAGAAAATACAAAAATAAAATAAAATACAGGGTTTCCCAAAGTACTTTAAAAAGGACAAATGAGCAAGCCGAGATGACGCATGTTGTTTGAAGTAAAGCATGTAGAAACGGTTAACTGCCTAGGAGCATTGCATCCTCTATGTGTTGTTATCAAATCTGTTAAACTCTAACGCTAACAAAGTTTGTTGTTGTCTGAATCCAGACAGTTAGTTGTTAAAGAATTCTGGCAACACACCCTTACCAAACCAGATCCAAAGGACCAGTAGCAACAAGCATGACTACTTCAGAGAATAGTACCGAGGGAGAAAGGCCGATGAGCCAGTTGTTAAAAGATGCGATGGAAAAGATTGAAAGGATGGGACTAGAGATGAATGCAATGCAGCTAGCTTTAGCCAAAGCACAAAAGAGCCCTGAGCCACTGGGGCACATGCCGGAATACCATCCCTCCGGCCCTTCAACAAGCCTCACGAATCCCCGTTATCATCAAGAAAGAAGCCCCCACGATTCCCAAGCTCCACCACCGCCTCAACCTCTCCCAACACCAAATGTTCCCACTTTTGCGGGACCCACATCAGCCACCCTGCAGAGAACGGCCAGCGAGCCATTGTTTCAGGCTCCCGATACGCAATACTATCCCCCTGAGCCTACATTCCATGCCCCCGAACCACATGCCTACAATCCGCATTTGGAGGTACCGGTAGAAATTGACAAGCCGGTTAAAGCCCCAGAACAAGATGAGGTATTGAGGAAGTTCAAAAGCCTGGAGCAGTCCTTCAGGAACCTGCACGGATTGGGAAACCAGGTCAGCGTGGCCTACAAAGATCTATGCCCTTTCCCGGACGTCCAACTCCCGGCTGGGTTCAAGATGCCTAAGTTTGATTTATATGAAGGGCACGGTGATCCCATGGCGCATTTGCGAGGATTCTGTAGCAAAATGAGAGGGGCAGGCGGTAAAGATGAGCTGCTGATAGCTTATTTCGGCCAAAGTCTGAGCGGACCGGCATTAGAATGGTATACCAGGCAGGATTCCAGCAGATGGTACACTTGGGATGATCTGGCGCAGGCTTTCGCAGGTCATTTCCAATACAATCTCGACATAGTCCCTGACCGTCTCACGTTGTTGAGGACCGGGAAAAAGCCTGGAGAAAGTTTTCGCGAGTACGGGTTCCGCTGGAGAGAGCAAGCGGCCAGAGTCGATCCTCCCATGAGAGAGGGAGAGATGGTGGACTACTTCTTGCAAACACTGGATCCATCCTACTTTGGTCACTTGGTGACGACGGTTGGAAAATCCTTCAATGAGGTAGTGAAGATAGGGGTCATGATAGAAGAGGGTCTGAGGTCTGATAAAATCCTGAATTACTCGGCACTCAAGGCCACGACCCCGGCTATTTAGAGAGGCGCGGGAGGTGCTCTGGGAAGAAGGAAGAAAGAAGAAATTGCCACGATTGAGGCAAGCAGTTGGCCCAGGTATGGCAAACCCCACTACAACCAACCCAGGCCCCACAGGCCAAACTACCCATACAGCCCAACACAGCACTATTACCCACCTCGAGAACCACATTTCTCCATACACCAAGCCCAGACATACACTCAGCCTCCGGTTCGCCCGCAATGGCGTGCGTCGGCTCCCCAAAACACATATGCACCACCACAAAACACCTATCCTCCACCGAGGGCATATAGAAACTCTCCAGGGGTAGGCTTTCGGGGAAATCCGGATGCTAGGAATGACAGGCTGCGAAAACACAGAACTTTCACCGAGTTGGGAGAAACCTACACCGCTTTGTTCCACAAATTGAGGCAATTGGGTTTGGTTAGTCCTGTCCAGACTCGAGAACCAAATCACCCACCCCAGAATTTGGACCAATCAATAAGTTGTGAGTACTGCTCAGGGATGCTAGGGCATGATACCGAAAAGTGTTGGAAATTGAGGCATGCCATACAGGATCTTATTGATACCAATAAGATCGAGGTCCAGACACCGGAGGCTCCCAACATCAACCAGAACCCACTGCCAGCGCACCACGAGACTCACATGATTGAGTTGGTGTATGAGGGAGGAGAGTTGAGAAAACCCTCACAAACAGTGATGATGATCCAGGCCGCTCCGAAAGAAGGACCGACCAGTGGAGGAACGGGGGTACAGTCCCAGGGAGAAGGCGTCAAGCCGATAGTGATATTGGGAAAGAGCCCGTCTGCCATAACAAGCAAACTCGAGCCAAACAAGTTGGTAATATCAGGGACTCCGCCCACACCTGCAGTTGTGTTGAAAGGGGTATACAGGGAACTGGTGACCATAAAGCCTGTAGTTCAGCTGCCGATGATTGATAGCAAGGCTGTGCCTTGGAAATACGAGAAGGCAGTGGTGATGTACAAAGGAAAACAAGTGGAGGAAGTTAGTTGTGAAGCGCAAGGGCTAACTCGATCAGGTCGGTGTTTTGCTCCGGTGGAGCTGAGAAGAACCAACCCCGCTACAACTAAGAAACCTGTGTCCGAAGAAGAGGATGAGGAGTTCTTGAGGAAGATGAAAGTGCAGGACTACTCCGTGGTCGAACAGCTGAGGAAAACACCGGCCCAGATCTCGCTGTTGTCATTACTAATCCATTCTGAGGAGCATCGTCGGGCCCTAATGAAAATATTAAACGAAGCTCATGTACCCAACGAGATTTCTATAAACCACTTGGAAACCATTGCCAACAAGATTTTCGAGATGAACAGGGTAACATTCTCAGATGATGATCTGCCAGTGGAAGGTACAGAGCACAATAAAGCTCTCTACCTAACTGTCAAATGCGAAAACTCGGTAGTTGCTCGGGTATTGGTGGATAACGGTTCGAGTGCCAATATTTGTCCATTATCCACTCTGAACCAGTTAAAGATCGACCACGGAAGAATCCACAAGAATAGCATCTGTGTCCGGGGATTTGACGGAAATGGAACAGCCATTGTGGGGGATGTTGTGCTTGAATTGACCATCGGTCCAGTCGAGTTTACCATGGAATTCCAGGTATTAGAAGCCACAGTATCTTATAACATGCTGCTAGGATGACCATGGATCCACGCAGCCAAAGCAGTTCCTTCCACCCTACATCAGATGGTCAAGTTCGAGTGGGATAGACAAGAGGTCGTACTACACGGCGAGGACACGTCATGCACCATGGGTAGCGCCATTGTGCCATTCATAGAGACCGATGATGAAAAAGGTCCTTGGGTCTACCAGATTTTCGATACAATGTCGGCAAACAAGATTTCTGAGGGTGAGATCCTTTAGTACCCTAGGGTAGCTTCCGCAACAATCATGATGGTCTCGGAAATGCTGGGCAACGGGTTCGTGCCGGGAAAAGGCCTGGGAGTTGAGCTTCAGGGGATTGTCCAACCTGTCTCCCTGCCCAAGAACTTGGAAAACTTCGGTTTGGGGTTCAAACCAACCGCAGCAGATAGGAAGAAAGCGCGAAAAATGAAGAAGAAAGTTTGGTTTTTGCCCAAGCCTGTGCCACGTCTCTCAAGATCTTTTGTCAGAGCAAGCGCCAAGGGGACACCAGTACCAAAGATTCTAGGACCATTGATTGGTATGGATGGGGACCTGAATCAGAGTTTCGAGAGGCTATTCGCGGATGTCAGTATGGTAGAAGCTGGAGGGAGTTCCAGCAGAGCGGAGATACAATTTGTGGGGCCTGAGGCCAAGACCAACAATTGGACGGTTACTCCTCTTCCTGTCCGAGGGGAGTCTTGGTAGTAGGCTTTGATTTATGTTTTTTGTTTTGTTCGGATTATTCCAGGGTGTAATCCAAATTTTACTTTTGTTTTGTAAAAGTGTGAACCCTTTTATCCCGCAAGTTTAATAAAGTTCTCTTCTTTTGTCTCATTTTAATTTTGTTTTGTTCTTTTTCTTTCTGAACAGTTCTCTTTTTACTGGTTCTAATGACATGGCATGCACAGCGGATCTTCGACCTAGTCTAATAAATCAATCTGAATCTGACTCAATGATGCAAGAGGTCGTTTGTGATGATGAATCTGAATGTGATGAAGGTGAAGCCTTCGAAGAGATAAACCGAGAATTATGCCAATTTGAAGAAAAACCCAAGCCTAACCTAAATGACACTGAGGCTGTGAATCTAGGAGACGCTGATAATGTCCGAGAAACCAAAATCAGCATCCATATTGAGCCGAATGTCAGGGAAGAATTGATCAAAACCCTCGTGGAATTCAAAGATGTTTTTGCATGGTCATATGATGATATGCCGGGATTAAGCACCAATTTAGTGGTTCACAAATTGCCCACTGACCCGGCATACCCTCCGGTCAAGCAAAAGCTAAGGAAATTTAAAACAGAAATGAGTGTAAAGATCAAAGAAGAGGTGATTAAGCAGCTGCAGGCGAAGGTCATTCGGGTCACTCGATATCCCGAGTGGTTGGCCAATGTGGTACCAGTTCCAAAGAAGGATGGGAAAATCAGGGTGTGCGTCGACTACCGCAACCTCAACAAAGCAAGTCCCAAGGACAATTTTCCATTGCCCAACATCCATATCTTGATCGATAATTGCGCTGGGCGCGAGATCGGATCCTTTGTGGATTGCTATGCAGGTTATCATCAGATCCTGATGGACGAGGAAGATGCGGAAAAGACAGCTTTTATTACACCATGGGGAACTTACTGCTATCGGGTAATGCCGTTCGGATTGAAGAATGCCGGGGCAACGTACATGCGAGCAATGACTACTGTGTTTCACGACATGATACACAAAGAAATTGAGGTGTACGTAGATGATGTGATCATAAAGTCTTGGCGTCAGGAAGACCATGTAGCAGACCTAAAGAGATTCTTCCAAAGACTCCGAAGGTATGATATCAAGCTCAACCCGGCCAAATGCGCATTCGGGGTTCCATCAGGAAAGCTGTTAGGATTCATCGTCAGTCAACGGGGTATTGAGCTGGACCCATCTAAGATCGAATCCATCCGATATTTGCCACCGCCAAAGAACAAAACAGAGGTAATGAGCCTGTTGGGTAGACTCAATTACATTAGCAGGTTCATCGCTCAACTCACAGCAACTAGCGAGCCTATATTTCGGCTATTGAAAAAGGATGCTGCGGTAAGTTGGACGGCAGAGTGTCAAGAGGCTTTCGACCAAATCAAAGGGTATCTGTCTAATCCACCTGTGTTGGTTCCGCCTAAGCCAGGGAAGCCCTTAATTCTTTATCTGACGGTCCTGGAAAATTCATTTGGTTGTGTACTGGGGCAACATGATGACACAGGAAGGAAAGAGCAGGCCATTTACTATCTTAGCAAGAAGTTCACAGTATATGAGGTCAAGTACACTCAACTCAAGAAAACATGTTGTGCCCTAAGAAGTTGAAACAATACCTGTCCTCGTATACCACTTATCTCATATCCCGTTTGGACCCATTAAAGTATATCTTTCAGAAACCTATGCCCACAGGAAGGTTGGCAAAATGGCAAATTCTACTCACAGAGTTTGATATCGTCTATGTGACGAGGACAGCCATGAAAGCCCAAGCGCTGGCCGACCATTTGGCAGAGATTCCCGTTGATGAAAAATACGAGCCTTTAAGAACGTATTTTCCCGACGAAGAAGTGATGCATACAAGTGAGCTGGAGTTACCCGAGGAACCGGGTTGGAAGCTTTTCTTCGATGGAGCCGCGAACGCGAAAGGGGTTGGAATAGGAGCAGTACTCATTTCTGAAACAGGACGCCATTATCCTGTTACGGCTCAACTACGCTTCTATTGCACCAATAATATGGCCGAGTATGAAGCTTGCATTTTGGGTCTGCGATTAGCTGCGGACATGGATGTCTAAGACGTTTTGGTCTTAGGAGACTCAGACCTCTTGGTACATCAGATTCAGGGTGAATGGGAAACACGGGATTTGAAACTTATACCTTATCGACAATGCTTGCACGATCTGAGCAAGCAATTTCGATCAGTGAAATTCAAACATATCCCGAGAGTTCATAACGAGGTTGCGGATGCATTGGCCACCTTAGCATCAATGTTGCACCACCCTGACAAAATGTATGTTGACCCTCTGCACATCCAGGTTCGTGATCAGCACGCTTATTGCAACGCGGTGGAAGATGAAGCAGATGGCGAGCCTTGGTTTCATGATATCAAGGAGTACCTCAGAATGGGGATATATCCGGAACAGGCCACTGGAGACCAAAAAAGAGCCCTTCGGCGTTTGTCGAATGGTTTCTTCCTCAGCGGAGGAGTTTTGTACAAAAGAACCCCGGATTTGGGATTGTTAAGATGTATAGACGCCGGTCAAGCCACGACGGTCATGGCAGAGGTACATGCTGGAGTTTGCGGGCCGCATATGAGCGGATATGTATTGGCAAGGAAGATCCTTCGAGCAGGGTATTATTGGCTTACCATGGAGCATGATTGTATCTCTTTCGTGAGAAAATGCCATCAGTGTCAGATACATGGAGATCTGATTCATTCTCCGTCAACAGAGTTACATACGATGTCAGCACCCTGGCCGTTTGTGGCATGGGGCATGGATGTCATTGGACCTATCGAGCCGGCAGCATCCAACGGTCATAGGTTCAATCTAGTAACCATTGACTACTTCACCAAATGGGTTGAGGCTAAAACCTTCAAGTCGGTAACTAAAAAGGTAGTGGTGGATTTTGTGCACTCCCATATCATCTGCAGATTTGGGATCCCAAAAGTAATCATCACGGATAACGGTGCGAATCTTAATAGCAGCCTGATGAGAGAGGTATGCCAACAATTCAAGATTACACACCGCAATTCCACCCCATATCGTCCCAAGGCGAATGGAGCGGTCGAAGCAGCCAATAAGAACATCAAGAAGATACCGCGGAAGATGGTGGAAGGGTCCAGACAATGGCACGAGAGATTACCCTTTGCTTTGTTGGGTTATCGCACTACCGTCCGGACTTCCATAGGTGCAACTCCTTATTTGTTGGTGTACGGAACTGAGGCCGTAATACCAGCGGAGGTCGAAATTTCGTCCCTCCGGATTGTCGCTGAAGCCGAAATTGATGATGATGAATGGGTCAAAGCTCGACTAGAACAGTTGAGCTTGATAGACGAGAAAAGATTGGCAGCAGTGTGCCATGGTCAGCTATATTAGAAGAGAATGACAAGGGCATACAATAAGAAGGTACGCCCTAGGAATTTTGAAACAGGGCAGCAGGTATTGAAGAAGATCCTCCCACATCAGGTCGAGGCAAAAGGCAAGTTCGCCCCAAATTGGCAAGGGCCTTATATCGTGACCAGAGTATTGTCCAATGGTGCTTTGTGTTTGACGGATATCGAGGGAAGATGTGTTGACATGGCTATCAATTCGGATGCAGTCAAGAGATATTATGCATAATTTCTTTGATTATGGCAATTATTGGTTCGTTTGTTTGTACTTGGTACTTATTGGATAATGAAATGACGGAGGCAATTCTTTCTTCTATCCAAACACTTTTTACCCTTGTTTCCCCCTTTTGAGCCTTAAGTTATTCTTTCATATCCCTCTTTTGGAATCACTAATGAAAAAAAAATAATAAATATAAAAAAAAGAAGGAAAAAGAAAATTGTAAAAGAAAATGAAAAAGAAGAAGATAAAATCACAAGAAAAACAAAACCGTGGGAACTACGTTTGACCTGATTCCTCAAAGAGGATACGTAGGCGCCTCACGGCTCGGTCATAGTGTGCATAGTGTACATAGTGTGCATAATAGGCACAGTGTGCGTAACGCACGTAGCTCAACATAGTGTAAAAAATAAAATCCCCCAAGCAAGAAAACTGGGGCAGAGGTTATGTTTTAAAGTTCCAACAAAGGTTTGATTCCAAAAGTTGTAGCGGATCACCCATCAAAGTTATTTCATTTTTTGATAGCCTTTCTTTTAGCCCCACACCAAAACCAACATCGACGTCCAAAAGACCTCCCGATCAATATCCAAGAGGTGCCAAGTCAGGCAAATAAAGCCGAGAATAATACACTGATCCCCGGCGAAGAAGAGGATCATAAAAGTGGAAATGAATTGATAGTCCAAAGGAATCTCCAAAGAGAGGGTCATATCGACAGCACTCCAATTCTCCGTTGAAGAAATAAAATGAGAGAGTCTTGGCGGTGAAAACCTTCGCAAGCACCACAAGGCGATGAAAGATGAGAGATATAAAACGAGAGAGTATTATCGGTGAAAACCTTCACAGGCACCATAAGGCGCCGGGAGCTGAGAGAAAAGAGAGAGTCTCATTAGTGAAAACCCCTCGAAGGGCACTATGAGGCGACAAGACAGATCAACAAAAGGGTCCGCGTTCGCAAAGAAATTGACACCCATTTATCCCCAGCAAGTAAGGTCATCAGGCAAGATTGATTGATACAAATAGACTAGGTCAAGAATCTACGGTGCATGTCATGATCACAAGGACCAGTCATGTCTTCCAGATAAGTTTTTCTCTTTTCCTTTTTCCACCAAGTATTGGTTCAAAGAGATTTTCCTCCTTTTCTATCTTTTTCATTTTTCTTGCTAAGAATTCGTTTTGAAAAAGATTTTTCAAAGTTTACTACCAGAGGCCGAAGGGGTACAAAAGCAAAATACGAAAGGATAGGCCAAGAGCCGAGGAAATAAGACAAAAAGCATCGGCTGCAAAACCAAAGGACGAATTGTGTAGAAAGAAGGGTGACGTAAAGAGAGCGGAAAATGACGAGTGAAGGACTTGTGGACCAAGTTCCGAGAAGGTTTCCCCGCAGAATGTTGATAAATCCCGGACCCAAATCCGAAGTGGTCACACGCCACAAGAAAGGGAAATCAATCCGGTGCAAGATATCCCCAGGCAATGCAATTCTATGCCTTGCCATTCCGGGAGGAAATAAAACTCCTAAAGGAGTGGTTTCGGGAGGGAAGCGGACTCCCACAGTTTGATTCTGTAAAGAGAAAAGCAGAAAAAGGGGAAAACCATCCCCATCAGACAGGTCACCCCAGCAAGCAACTTTGTCCCCCAACCAGTGGTGGGGGCAGAGAGCAAGAAAAGAAAACCGGAAAATTAACACTAGGATTGAAACTAACAAAGTCCTTTTGTCTGCTGCAGGAAAATAAAGGTTGATGATGGCAGAAGGACGCGATGCCAGAAAGATCACCAAAACCGGGGCAGAAAATTTTCTGTCGTTGTCAAAAAAAATTCTCGGAGGAACGAGGAAACAAATACATTTTTGTTCTAGGTCGCCCACCAGTATAATGCGGGAATACATTTCTGTTCTAGGTCGCCCACCAGTATAATGCGGGAATATATTTCTGTCTTTACATTTCTGTTCTAGATCGCCCACCAGTATAATGCGGGAATACATTTCTGTTCTAGGTCGCCCACCAGTATAATGCGGGAATACATTTCTGTTCTAGGTCGCCCACCAGTATAATGCGGGAATACATTTCTGTTCTAGGTCGCCCACCAGTATAATGCGGGAATACATTTCTGTTCTAGGTCGCCCACCAGTATAATGCGGGAATACATTTCTGTTCTAGGTCGCCCACCAGTATAATGCGGGAATACATTTCTGTTCTAGGTCGCCCACCAGTATAATGCGGGAATACATTTCTGTTCTAGGTCGCCCACCAGTATAATGCGGGAATACATTTCTGTCTTTTCATTTCTGTTCTAGGTCGCCCACCAGTATAATGCGGGAATACGCTCTAGGACGCCCACCAGTATAATGCGGGAATACTTTCTGTTCTAGGTCGCCCACCAGTATAATGCGGGAATACATTTCTGTTCTAGGTCGCCCACCAGTATAATGCGGGAATACATTTCTGCTCTAGGTCGCCCACCAGTATAATGCGGGAATACATTCTATTATAGGTCGCCCACCAGTATAATGCGGGAATACATTTCATGTTCTAGGTCGCCCACCAGTATAATGCGGGAATACATTTCTGTTCTAGGTCGCCCACCAGTATAATGCGGGAATACATTTCTGTTCTAGGTCGCCCACCAGTATAATGCGGGAATACATTTCTGTCTTTTCATTTCTATTCTAGGTCACCCACCAGTATAATGCGGGATTACATTTCTGTTCTAGGTCGCCCACCAGTATAATGCGGGAATACATTTCTAATCTAGGTCGCCCACCAGTATAATGCGGGAATACATTTCTGTCTTTTCATTTCTGTTCTAGGTCGCCCACCAGTATAATGCGGGCATACATTTCATATTTTTACATTCAGGCGCCCACCTGTATAACGAGAGGAATACTTTTGAGTCTTATACTGCAGATCTTGAAATCAGCAACCCACCGGAAGGTAGAAGGTTACAACAGGAATCCCCAGCAGGAAACAATAAAAATCCCCAGCACCGGAAAGCAAAAGGTTGCAGCAAGAGGTCCCAGCACAAGTTCAAGCGCATGAGTCAAAAGGAAGAAAAGACGCGTCTTGAAAGAAGCGTCCTGTGAACATTAAAATTATGCCCAGCATAACAGATCTGATGAAGAGAGCCGTATCCCCAAAGGAACCGCCGAAAAGCTTAATGAAGGAAGACATATCCCCAGCGGACCGAGCAAAATGATGAAAATTGGTATTCAGAAAAGCAAAGGGCCAGAAATTCACGGAAGAAAGGCACCGGAAGAAACACAATCCGACAAGAAAGCAAGGCAGCAAAGACAAGTTGAAAATAGATAAGATCTTGTGATCCATAGGCTAGCCTAGCTTTTGATTTTCTTGTTTTCTTTTTGGATACGGTGTAATAAGGAGATCAGTAAGGAAGTGGTAACAATATACAACAGCAGTAACAGCAGAACCACAGTTCCCCGGTAGTCCCAGCTACCAAGACTTCCCGAACTACATTGACCTGATTCCTGTTTAGCCCAGGATATATAGGAAACCTTTGGAGCAAATGTTCGGTCAAATCTTTCAAAAAATGCTTCACGTGGAGTACTCGGATGGGCAAAAATCGCTCACTTTATCTTTGCACGAAAACCCTTCATGTTTTCGGGCAAAGAGGGGCAGCTGTAAGCACGTGATTTTTGCCCTATGAAAGTTACTCCCAAAAAAAAAATCAAAATAAAACAATTTTTCTTTGTGTGCAGTTTTTGTTATTTTTGTGGTATTTTTGTATAATTATTTGTATTTTTATGAGTGCATGTTTATTTGTTTTAATTAATAAAAATATAAAATATATCACATTTTTATTTAGTATTTAATTAAGTTTGTTTTACAAAAAATGAAAGTCACAAAAATAGGAATATTTTTGCATTGTTAGCATTTAATGTCAAATTATGCAATTTTGTTTTAATTGGTGTTTAATTGTGTATGATAATTTTTGTTAGGAGTTTAATTAGTATTTTTGGAGTCAATTTAGTTTGTAGCTCAATTTAGAATTTTAGTTTTATCAAAAATAAAAAATAAAAAATAAAAAAAAAAGAAAGAAAAGAGGGCTACAAGACGTTAATATTTGAATTGAGTCTAATATAGCTATTTTGACTATTTTATTTTATTTCGCCGCAAAAAAAGACTACAAAAATATATATATAAATTTTAGTTTGTGTATTTCTCATAAACTTGAAAAAATACAAAAAAATTGTACCTTACTTTTGTACTTTATAAAATTTCGAAAATTACCAAAAAAAAAATATAGTTCTATTAATGTTTTGTAGTCATTTTAATTTTGAAAAAAATACAAAAATATTACTTTATATTTTATCTTTATATAAAAACGAAAATTACAAAAAATAGTTTTATTAATATTTTGTAGCTATTTTAATCTTGAAAAATATTTAAAAAAATATATAGTTTTGTTTTAAATATTAGTCTTATTTTGGTAGTTATTTTGCTTACATAGGATTAGTTGAGCAACGTCATGTTCTTATTCTCGAGTCCGGGCAAAAGAATAATATTCGGGTTCAAACTACCCGTTTTTTAGGCCTAATTTTCGGACCTAGCCCATAATAATCCGAGTCCACCACACATGGGGGACACGCGTGGGGAACACGGACGGAACACCATACACGGGGAACCCCACCGCGCATGGGGGACACAAATCTTGGACCCCTACACACGTGGGGTCCATTTTTCTTGGCAAGAGCTACAAATGCACGGGGAAAACACAGGAGGAAGGGGATTGGATTTTTTAAAAAGACTGAGCACTGTTCATCTTCTTCCAAAAGAAGAAGGAACAAGAGAAAACCCTAATGACCCTACTGTCCAAACGACCACCCCGTTTCCTCCCAAACTCCATCGCAACCAGTCCGTCACCTTCCCCATCACCTTCTTCCTCCTTTTGAAAAACTAGAAAAACCCTAACGACCATACTGTCCAAAGGCGATAACTCCCGTGAAACCACCTGCACTACGACCCTTCCACCACCCATCACTGCCCATCGTCCACTACCCAAAAAACCACCATCATACCCCCAACGCCGGAACCATCACCCTCTCACTGAGCTCCCTCACGTCCAAACAAACACCAGCAAACAACCATTCCTCGCCACAAGCTCCCTCTCCATCTCAACACCACCACCAAACAGACCCTTCCACCTCCAGCCATAACCAGTCGCACCCCCCCCAAACACCTGAAACACCAACACCACAAACCACCAGCTCCGGCTGCGTCGTCACTGCCCAAACGACCTATCCAGCGACGCCAGTCCGTCAGCTTCCTCCACCGTGTCCAGCCTCCATCAAGCAGCGACTGCTGCTGCTTTCCCAGCGTCGCGCTGCCCCGTCGACCTACTGTCGCTACATTTCTTCTCCTTCTTCGACCACTGTCCAAACAGGCCCGTCAGCAGCCCCCCTCTCGTCGACCTTACTGATGTCGTCGTTGTTTCATATTTCGCGAGCAGCTGTTGGTTGTTGCGATTCTGCCTTGCCGAGTTTTGTTGCTGCTGTCCCCCTCACGATCACCACCCTCGTCCCTCCATTTGCGTCGCCAGTCCAAAAGGTTCAGCTGTTGCTTCGTCCTTTTTTTAACGTCCGCGAAACGGTACGTTCGACCTCCAATAGTTCAACTCCGAGTTTGACTTGGGTTCGTTCAAGTTTTAGATTTTTCTTTCAAGATTATTTAGTTCTTTTGATTTATTTTCCATTAGGGTTAATGAATTAGTCTATAGCTTTGATCATTTAGTTAACCTCACCACAGTTAAAAATGGCTAATTGTAGTAACGTTAGTCAATCTTGTACGTTTTTTATATACATAATTCCATTTTTAGTAATATTAGCTTATGGAATAAGGCGCGAAACAATTTTTCATTTTTACAAGTTCAAGTATAATTTTCGTTAGCATCTGTTGTAATCTATTAATTAAATAAGTTACGGTTTTTTTTAGCATGTAATTAACTAGGATTTTTCTTTATTTAGAGACAAATAAAAATAGAAATGTAGTTACTTTCCTTTTAAAAATAAATAAATAAATAAGTGAGACGAGCTTCATCAAATAAAAAAAATAATAAAAAAAAATTTGCAGGACCCTCAGTAAAGATTTAAGAATTTTTTTTTTTAGTCGGGAAGGGTCGTTTAGCAAATTTCACGGCCCTACCCAAAATAATAATACGCTAGTCGCTTTAGGCGCGTATTTAATAATGTTATCTCCTTAAACTCGGGTGCACATTTATGTGACCCAAATCCAAATCTCAACGAAATCGAAATGTGTCTCTAATCACGGGTACATTGATTGTGACGTGGTCTGAGATGTATTTCCATGACATTGCAAATTCTTTTTAATAATGAACAATAAGTAAGAAAGCGGTAAAAAGATAAAATTTTGCACATAAGTTCATATTTGTATAAAATCAGATAATCAAGCCGAATATAACAGTTGAGCGACCGTGCTAGAACCACGGAACTCGGGAATGCCTAACACCTTCTCCCGGGTTAACAGAATTCCTTATCCGGATTTCTGGTGCGCAGACTGTAATATGGAGTCATTCTTTTCCTCGATTCGGGATTAAAATTGGTGACTTGGGACACCCTAAATCTCCCAAGTGGCGACTCTGAAATAAATAAATAAATCCCGTTTCGATTGTCCTTTAATTGGAAAAACTCCCTTGTACCCTCGCGGGTGCGGAAAAAGGAGGTGTGACAGCTCTGGCGACTCCCTTCTCATATAATTGCCCTATATGAGAAATACTCCCAAAAAAATGCAAAATAAAATGATTTTCCTTGGTGTGCAATTTTGAGTACTTTTGTGATATTTTTAGATAATTATTTGTATTTGTCTGTGTTTGCTTATTTGTTAAATTAATAAAAAATACAAAAATATGTCGCATTTTGCATGTAGGATTTAATTCTACAATTGTTAGTAATTAAATTAGTTTTACAAAAATTAAAAATTACAAAAATAGGCATCTTTTGCATTTTTAGCATTTAATGTCCAAATGAACAATTTTATGCTTAATTATTACTTAATTGTGCGTTAATTGTTATTGGGAGTTAATTTGCGCTTTTATAACTTAATTTAGTTCTTAATAATAATTTAAGTACTTTTATAATTTAGTTTTAGAAAATAAAAGAAGAAAAGATAACAAAAATACAAAGAAAAATCGGATTGGCCCACTTCTTCAAATTTCAACCTCAGGCCCAAATAATTGCCCAATCTTCCCCATGACCCAGTCCACTTCAGAACGGGTCGACCCGGTCCGCCCCATTAACCCAATACCCAACCCCCTTCTTCATTTTTTTTCAAAAGACAAAACAAAAGAAAAAAAAAAGAACAAAAAACCCTAAAACTAAGAAAACACCCGCCTCCCCCACCTTTGCTTCTTCTCCAAACCTTCAAAACTCCAAGCTCCCAACCATGGATGCCCTTAGCTTCACCATCCAAACGCTTCGTCTTCTTCGTCCTCCTCCCCGCGTAACTGCTCCATCTCCGTTCCCGTTGCTTCTGCTTTCTACTTCATCTTCTCCGAGTTGCTTCGTGAACGACCTCTGCGTCGTCTGCTTCATCCTGTGAGCAAGCTGCCCTGGACCCAGCAACCTCAGCTCCGCCATGGACTACTGCGTCGTCTGCTGCAACCTCAGTTCCGCCATGGACCCAGCAGGAGTTGTTGCCCCATCGACCAAACCTGCAACCTCAGTTCCGCTTCAAGCTCACGCAGCTACTAACGATGTCACCGCCCTCGACGGACTGCTGCTGCTCACATTTCTGCTGCTAACCATGGCAGCATCGTCGACAGGCTGCTTCAGGCTTTGCTTCAGGCTTTGCCATCGTCGTCCATGGTGGCTGCCTTCATCTTCTTCTCGTCGCCTTCAGTCCCAAAACGAGATTCAACCATCTCGTTTGGGCGAGTTCTAGTCGAGGTCGTCGAGCGTCGTTTTGAGTTCATCAAGTTTAAAAGGGAGGTGAGCTCGCCGTTGAGTTCGTCGTTGAGTCCGGACAGATTTATTCCCATTCGAGGTTCGTCAAAACAGTCCATACATATTTCGTTCAATCCGTTTAGTAGACATTTGATTTTTTTTGGTTTTGTTCATGTTTATATGTTTTGATAAATTAATTTTCAGATTTCAAAATGGAAGTTTAATTAGTTGTTTTTCATGTTTATTTCATGTTTGTATTATTGTTTAGGTAAATATTTGTTAGTTTAATGTTTGTCGGATTCAAATTGAAATTTAATTAATTATTTCTTCAATTTGTTTCATGTGTTGTTATGTATTTTCCAGAAATTATTAATGTTGTTTGAATCGTTTGAATCCGTCATGTTTGTGGCTTAAAATAGAGTTTAATGCATGTTTATTCATTGTTTGAAGTTCGTCCAGTAATTTAATTGGAGTTTGTTTTGGTTTTTGATTTGTTGATTTAATTTGAATCATGCATATTGTTGTTTGTATTGTTGTCTCTTTGTTCATCCATTGATGGTCTAAGTTAACCAGGATTGGTTCCCGATATGGTTGATTTATTCCCATTAATTTGGAGTTGTGTTGTTCATCGTGTTCGTATAATTTGTTGTTGAAGATTGTTGAGAAATTGGTCATCTTGGCTATATTTTGGTTAAGTTATGATTAATTGAGTGTTTAGAGCTGATGGGGGTAGTTTGGTAAATTGCATTGCATTCAGGGGTAGAATGGTAATTGCAATAAGGTCGGAGGGGTATTTTGGTAATTGAACATTATTTTGATTTTTTATGTTAAGCATGGGGGACAAAATATAATGGGATGGTTTTTGATGTACTTGTTTAACATAATGGGGGACAAGACAAATTATAATGGGAGAGAATGTTGTACTTATTTAATGTAAGCATGGGGGACAAAACATAATGGGGAGGAATATTGTACTTATTTAATGTAGGCATGGGAGACAAATTATAATGGGTTGGGAATGTGGTATTTATTTAATGAATGCATGGGGGACAATGTTTAAAATAAAGAAAACATTAATAAGTGGGACAAAGCATGCCATTGGGGGAATAATTTGGGGGTTGGGAATTGAAGACTTATTTTCCTTAACTCGGGTGCACATTTATGTGACCCAAATCCAAATCTCAACCGAGTCGAGATATGCCAAACAACTACGGGTGCATTGATGTAACGTGGTTCGAGATATGTTTCCACGACGTTGCAATTCTCGTAAAATAATAACAATAAGTAAGAAAGCGGTAAAAAGATAAAATTTTGCACATAAGTTCATATTTGTATAAAATCAGATAATCAAGCCGAATATAACAGTTGAGCGACCGTGCTAGAACCACGGAACTCGGGAATGCCTAACACCTTCTCCCGGGTTAACAGAATTCCTTATCCGGATTTCTGGTGCGCAGACTGTAATATGGAGTCATTCTTTTCCTCGATTCGGGATTAAAATTGGTGACTTGGGACACCCTAAATCTCCCAAGTGGCGACTCTGAAATAAATAAACAAATCCCGTTTCGATTGTCCTTTAATTGAAAAAACTCCCTTGCACCCTATCGCGGGTATGGAAAAAGGAGGTGTGACAGTGGTGACGATTCTGATAACACAGCGGAGGATTCCACAGCAGTTGCACTTGCAAGCTAGGGTTAAGGCCCGGTCCAGATTCATGGAAACATTAGCAACGATTCTGTCACGACCCAAACCGATGGACCGCAACGGGTACCCGGTGGCCTACTCAACTGAGCACCAATGTAACGTATCTTTCGTATCACACTATCATAGGTAAATGAGATGGAAAGCTGTCGTGAGATAAATAGAATAAAACATGAAGGAATATAGGACGACCCAACATGTAATACAAACTTGTACACATGACATACGGGCCTATAAGACCGTCATGATCATGTATATACTCAAAACATAGGCAGACAAGGCCAGACTATCTTTCATATACATGACATATGTCTACAAGCCTCTAAGAGTACATAAATATCATAAAGGTCGGGAAAAGGCCCCGCCACACCAATCAATGCATGTCCTAATCATACTGACCAAATAAGCAACTCCGGAGCAAATGGAGCGCACCAACACCTTCCGCTGAGCTGATAGCCTACTTGGAGGACTCTCAAGCTGTCTATCGGGACCTGCGGGTATGAAACACAGCGTCCCTAGGTAAAAGGGACATTAGTATAAATAAAGTACCGAGTTTGTAATGAATGAACATCAGTAAATGAAAGTCATAAGAGAAACATGGAGTAAAAGATTTGACATGTCAGTCTAAATAATCTGTAAATTATTTAATATTTAAAATGTCATGCATATGCGTATAAATGTCATACCATGTATAGGTATATGTGTACATAACATCATCAAGCCTCTGAGGGCATCCCATCATATCATCTCGGCCACTATGAGCAAAATCATCAACGTATACCAGCTGATCAGGTGGTGATATGTATATAACGCTATAACCTTTTTCCCATATCCCATATACATATAGTATATGCATATATAATGTCATCTGGTCATGGGTCAATGTACATGTATAAATGAATGAAATGCATAAGAAATACGTTAATAAGATTTCTTGGAATGTTATAAGATCAATATGTCTTTCGGATAAACTTTATCAACTACGTATTTTTCTGAGACCCATGAACATAAGATATAATAATAAGACACATGGGGAATCAAGAACATTGGTACCTCTAGTAATTCTATGAATAGAGTCATTTATAAAAGCTGTGTGTTTGCTCGTTTCGTTTGTATCGTATGAATCATGCCAAAAAGAAAGAAGGGATAGTCTTAACATACCTGAACTGATTCTCTTGACAATCCCCCTAACACACGTCTTTTGTGAAAAACACGTAACGACGGATCGAAGTAGAAAAAAATCCGTACGATATTCTTGAGAAAGATTGTACCGTGCTCTCTTAGAATTGCATCTCACGTTGCTATTACATGATATAATCTCGTATAATTTTGCCAAAACTCCCATTCATCTCATTGTAGAGATGCAAGCCTCTTGCTTAAGTTATTTAGAGAGGTTTTTAACCTTAATTGGTGTGGGCCCCACATATGTGATGACCAAGCCACCAATCTCTCTGAATATGCCATCTTGATTTATGAAATAAGATTCATTATTTGTGATTTGATCAAAACTTTGTGGTTTACCGCGTTGGGAGGCTCCTTAATCTTATCCAATATCTTAATTAATTAGTTAATCTCCCACTAAAATTAGTAATTACCTAATTATTCGCATAATTAAAAATTATCTCAAATTGCGTAAAATACTACTCACTTTTAACATATTTTATACACCTTACTATCATGGTCATGCGGTACCTTGTATGACAGTAGTCCATAAATATCGGGTATTATAGCTTGGACCGTATTTTATCCCAACTCGACAACCTTCAACAAAACTCATTCTCTTCGATTTGTTTACCCCCTCACCTTCACGAATTTACTTATCTCTTGTTTGAAATAGCATAATACTTATAACCTCAAAATAATCTCATTCCGGAGCTTACGTCGATTAACTTACGATGAAACTTTAACGTATAAAAATGCGGGATGTAACATCTCATTTCTGAGCTTATATCAATTTACTTATGACATACTTCCACGTGCGAAAACATGGGGTGTAACAGATTCAATCGGCTTCTTGTCTAATTTGATTAGATGTTAGAATCGAAAACAATAATGCTTCTTCTATTCGCTTATCCTCCCTCTATTTCCATGGCTGCCATAAAAATCATAATACTGTTTAGAATTATGGGTTATTGAATGGTGTATTTGGTGTTGTTCTTGTTGAGGTGATAGCGTGAGGGTGGTGATGAGTTTGTGATGGTGGCAGAAGAGTTATGATATGCTATGTCTTGATTGGAGATGAAGAAAGTAGGCCCCACGTGAAAAAAATAAAATAAAAATATAATTTTAAGAGCTTTCACGAGCCCAAGTTGTGTGAAAACCAAATATTTTGCCATGTCAGCTCGGGGTGTCCACGAGACACATATGTGCCAAGTTGAATATATATTTGATCATTGAGTAAGTTGGAGTGTGATATAGATATATTATGCCAACTTTAAGTATTTCTTTATGTATTTTGCCTTTTAAGAACTAATTTGTCTCAAAAGACAAATCATCAAGCATTGGAATGAAAAGGATGCGGATGAAGTGGAATAAATGTTATGGGTATTTAAGTTATATGCACCGAGAATATAATCTTTTTAAACTAATATAATTCAACCGATTATAACAAATTACACTCTTATACGATCAAACTAATTTGACAGAGCTCGAGTTATTGTTATTTTTATTGCTGAGAATACTCCAATTAATATTGGGCAAATTACACCTATTTAAGCCCTAATTGAATGGATTTACGAAGAAATTTTACTTAAGCCCTAACTATATGGGTTGGGCTGCGAAGAAACTGGACCTTGCCAAACAATCTTTTTGGGATTTTTATCCAAATAGTCGGTCATATTTATTGTTTAGTTTTTTTGGGATGGGATCCCTTCCCGTATGCTCAATGGTTTTTTAGATGCATGTATTAATAAACACCTTTGACAATTGATCATGCTTATGTTGCAACTACTTAAATGATGTGGTGTGAATGTAACAATTTTGATTAAAAAAATTATTAACATCAGAAAAGAAAGCAAATGAAAAGGGAAAAAAAAGAAAAAAGAGAAATGCAAAAGCTGAAAACTCTCACCCACCCCCACCCCCACCCCCACCCCCACCCCCACGCCCTCCCTTCTCCTTTCCCCTCCCCCTTTCTTTTCTCGTCTCTCCTCCTACTCCCTCCTCCTTACCACCTTCTAACAAACCTGTCATGAGTCATGACCACAATTCAAAGAGGAAAATGCTGGTTAAGAATATGATGTGCCACTCCGTCAAAGCAATTAAAAAACACACTCAGCTGGAGGTGTTTATTGGTACTCATTCCGTCAAGTACAAGTGTTCAAATGAAAAACTTATAAATTTATTTATCGGGTTGATAAATGGATACAAATTTAGGTGGCCCAAAGGTTATTTTGCCTACTGATTTACTCCCAAAATTCCCAAACAATTAGTCTGTACTATTTTCTCACAACTTATATGAAGGTGCACATGTTATAAGAAAGAAAAAACTTCTTTGAAACTTCACTCAAAATAAACAGCTAGCTACTACTAAAATCTAACTATGCTTGCAATTTACACCAAGCAAACAATCTCACTCCTTTTTTTTATAGTATTTCTCTTCTTCAGTATCAATATTAAACCTGCAGTTTCTCTTCTCTACAATCTATATTTGTATGCTAATTCTATTTATCAATATCCATGATCAGAGTTGCCTTTTACCTTTATCAGCTGCAGGTAATTGGTAATCTTTATAAAACTCATCAGTATTATCCTCAGTACTATCAACATCGTCACTTTCACTATCATGAATTGTCCCTTTTTTCAATACTTCCAACTTCGCAAAATTTCCCTTTTTGGCTTCGGTTCGTTAATCACGATTCCCTTACGTTTCACTTCACTGCCATTTTTGCTTCCATTACTATCAGTTTTCTTGCTTAAGAAGGAATTTTTGAGTACTACCTTTGCCTTTAATTTGTGGCGGCTTGTTCTGATTCACTTCCTGAGGCTGTTGCACAGTTAATGGCGTTGGATTTTCCCCCCCTATAGCTATTGTACCTGATAAGTCTATTCCTGTACTTTTGCAGGCAAAATTAAGAATTCATCAGATTTAATTTAGGGCTCGTTTGGTTGCATGTATGTAGTACTTGCCCATAATTCAGAATTACAATTTACAATACACTATTTGGTTATCACTATATTTAGGGCTCTATATTTTACAACGCTAAAAGGTTCTATATTTTACTATGCTAAAAGGCTCTATATTTTACTACGCTAAAAGGCCACTATTCTTTAAGCAAATAAATAATCTAAACTAAATAAAAATAACAAACATATGAATATAACATTCACGAAATTACATATAAAACAGTAAAAGATATTTGTGAATAATTTCATTAACAATAAAAATTATTTCTCAACTTTTAACTATTTTTTTAAAACACTAATAATTTAATCCGAATAAAAATAACATATAAATTTAATCGCCAACATAACACAAATCAACGTGGAAACACATTCAAGAAAACAAATATGCATATGCTCTACGAGTTTCGACATAAACTAAATCGGAATACCTTGATTTATGTTTTTTGAAATATCGAAATTTTGAAATTTTGACATCGAAAGAAGGAATCCACAACAATGGAAGGTTTGGGTTGTATGCGGAACTTACGCTCTTCACTTTTTGTGTGACGAATGGGGCCCAAGGATTTTTTTTTTTTTAATCGAAGTGGGGGACCAACAGAAATGGTGGGGAGGTTTTTTAAAAATGAGCACTGGTTCTGTCGTGGGGAAGAAGGAGAGATTATATTTTTTTATTAGGAAAATGCAGTATAATACTATGTTTTCTTAAACGTAGTACTATACTGTGTTTTCCTATAAAAAAAAATAATTTTTTAATAAAACGATAATACTGTGTTTTACTTTAACGGCTAACTTTTCGTGAAAGTAAAACGCAATATTATACTACATTTTATTTAGAAATATAACTTTTTTTTAACTGTATAAACGTATTTTATGTCTAAAATACCATTATTTCGGTTTCGGACTCAAAGAATAAGCAAGGGAAAAAGACTAAACATAAAAATGGAAAAAGAGGTAGCAGTCGATGCAAAAGCTGACAATGGCGGCGGAGTAGCCGCCGGTGACATGACTTGACAAAAGTCCGCATTTCATGGAAGAGGAAAGGAAGAGAAGAAATAGGGGCTACAGGGAGGTCCTTTGATTTTAAGCTTTACCAAAAATAGACCTTACTGCAATAATAAGAGAGAATTAACAAAGTACATATCACGTATATTGCAACTATGTGGCTTATATATAACTTTACAAAATTATAATCCAAATAAATTTTCTAAATTATTATTATTCGTTTTTTTTAAAAGCTCAAGTTTCTAACCCAATAACTAGAAATAGAATTCTTATTTGATATTTGTTGTCAAGACCCTTTATTGGATTTAAATCATTTGTTTAATGATTAGAAGTTAATTTTCGCTTTTGTTTTAGAAGAAATTTAACCGTAGACCAAGTTAAAGGAGTTTGATAAGCATTTTACATTGGAGCATTAGGGCATGCCATAATGTGGTATGAAACTTTTTACGGTAACTTAAATATGTAATATTTTTTGCTTTAGTATTAATCGATGAATTGTTTTTTTTTTTAAAATAAAAAAATTGACTAGTTATAGGAGGCTCAACAAGTTTTGAAATAATTAAAATATCATGTTTTGTATTTGACCAATTTATAAAAATAGTAGTTGGTAAAAAATCACTTTAAATTTTTATCCTATGGCGCCTGACATAGTTTTCGAAGATTTGAATCAGGATAAAAGCATGTTGTATTTTGATATTAATTTGTTATAGGCATTTTTTGTGCTTAATTTTTTTGGTTGTCATTATGTTTTATTATTTGATGGTGTATATAGTTAATCAATTTTATAAGAAATTTGCAACAATTACAAAAGGATAAAGTCTACAATATACGAGAAAAATTTGATTGAACCTAAGATGTCAAATTCAACGCATATTTTATTTTTAACGTGTTTATTATACATTTATTGTATTATACATGTTTACGTGGAGTCGGCCACAAATATGCTAGACCGCGCTGGGCGGCACGAAAGAAATCGAAATGGAAGTCGAGAAGGAAATCACAAGCACAGCGGGAGCGGGGGAAATCATCGCGAAAACAACCTTCGGAATCAAGAACGAAAACGGGGGTTTCTAAGGGGAAGCTAGTAAAGCCTTTTGCTGTAGGTGTGATGACCCAAAAAGTCATCACTTGTTTTAGAATAGTGTTCTGAAGCCTAAAAACCTCCTTTTTTTTACCTCACCTCGATTTGCATGTGCAGTCCGTATAATTTTTCAGAACGTTTTTATGTGAAAAAAATGGATTAAAATGTGAAATAGAGCTTTAAAACTCAAGTGAGTTGACTTCGGTCAACATTTTGAGAGAACGGACATGTATAAGTGTTTTGATAGTTCAAGTAGGTCCGTATCGTGATTTAGGACTTGGGCGTATGCCCGGAATCAAATTTGAAGGTCCCTAGCTCAAGTTATAGCCATTTAACAAAAAACTAGAAATCTAAAGGCTAAATGTTTCCAAAGTTTGACTACGGATTTGATTTATTGATACCGGGCTTGGATTGATATTCCGAAAATTGGAATAGCTCCATTATGTCATTTATGACTTGTGTGCCAAATTTGAAGTCATTCCGGATTCATTTGATATGTTTCGGCACAAGTTTTGTAAATTGAAAAGTTTGAAACTCATAAGTCCGAATCGAGGTGTGAATTGATGTTTCAACATTGCTTGGAATGATTTTAAACCCTAGGTAAGTCCATATGACGTTTTAAGACTTGTTGATATATTTGGTTGAAGTCCCGAGGGCCTCGAGTGGATTTTGGATGGTTGATGGAGCTTAACTTGGGCATTTCAAGAATGTTTCGATGTAGTTTCTTCAAGAATAAGTGGTATCATATTAAGCAAATGGGTTCCAAATTAAGTTTTGATTGAAGCATTAGATCCGTATCGAAATTTCGGAGCCATAGCAAAAAGAATCGTCCAATTCGGACATCGTATGAGAGAGTTATGCCCATTTTCGTGTCGGGAAAAAATTAATTTCCCGTCGCCAACGCCCAGGGTAGCGCGGGGCACCATCCATGGCGCCGAGATTATTTTTGGCTACTGAAACAAGCGTCACAGGCAGCGCCCGGCGCCACTTGTGGCGCCCGAATCGTAAAATGCTATAAAACGGGGGGGGGGGCATTTTTGACAAAAATAGAGTTTGGGGGAGCTCGGTTTGGGCGATTTTGAGAGGGGTTTTCGCAAATTTGAATGAGGTAAGTGCTATTTATCATAAATTCTTTATAGATCGTGATTCCATACTCATTTACATCATGAATCCCTAAATTTATGGAAGAAAATCAAATTTTTACCAAATCTTCCAAAAACGAAAATTTAAGATTTGAAAGCCAATCGGATATCGGAATTCGATAATGTTTATATGGTTGAACTCGTATCGGAATGGGTTATCACATTTTGTGAGTTTCGTATGATTCCGAGAAGTGGGCCCCACGGGCAATTTTTGAGGTAAATTTCGGATTTTAATCCGGAAAATTAATAAATTCATATGCACTTAATTTCTACTATTTGTATTGAGTATATTAAATTATTTGTGAATAGATTTAAAGCCTTAGGACATGAATTTTCAAGGCGAAGGTTTGTTGGAATCTTGAATTTGGTTGCAAAGCGAGGTAAGTGTTTGGTCTAACCTTAGCTTGAGGGATTAGGAGTTGTGTCATATTTGCTATGTGTTAGTTGTTGAGTACGACGTATAGGCATGGTGACGAGTATCTGTACGTTGGTGTCAAGCATGCCCGTGAGTCTTAGGTTATGATTAATGTGACTCTGTTGTATTGTTCATGTTTAATGTGGCGGTTGCTATTGTTGAGCAAAGGTTGTGGAAGGAATATTGGTAATTGTATATTGAAGAGCTTTGGCTCATGTTGTAAAGTGATTTATGGAAGTAAATGTGAAAATGAGAAGAGGATTATAGTATTGGTCCCTTGCCGAGACGTTGTTGTTTTTAATGTTATTCCCTTTCCGGGATATTGTTGTTTTGATATTGTTCCCTTGCCAGGATTTTATTATGATTCATTTATTCCTTGCCCTTATTGTTTGTATTTGTTGTTTGTGTGAGGAAGAGTGTAAAGCACGAAAGGTGATGCTGTGTATTATTTTGTGAGGAAGAGTGTAAAGCACGAAGGGTGATGTCGTGCCGCACGATATACCATTACGTGCCGATTATATTGATTTTATGGCGAGGATGAGAGTAAAAGCATGAAGGGTGATGCCATGCAGTTTATATTGATTTTGTAGTGAGGATGAGAGTAAAAGCACGAAGGGTGATGTCGTGCACTCGTTTGATTTCTGATTCTTGTTGATAGTTGAATTGTGGTGTTCCCTATATTTACTTGTTATTCTCCTGTTGCCACCTGATATTTCCCCGCATCATGTTTCCCCCTCCCATCTTTGACTGTATATTTCTGTTTTTATTTTTCCGTTGTACATTATTTATCTGCACAGGTTTATATGGTAGTCTGGTCCTAACCTCGTCAATACTTTGCCGAGGTTAGGCTAGGCACTTACCAGCACATGGGGTCGGTTGTGCTAATACTACACTCTGTACTCTTTTGTGAAGATCCCAGTGCTGTAGATTTTGGACCGCAGTGAGATTTCTGCTTCTTGTTCATTAGGTGACCCGAGGTAGTCCTGCAGGCGTCCGCAGGCCAGAGATAGTATTTTGTTATTTCTTTCAGACCTTTATTTGTAGTGCTCTTAGACAGCCTGTGAAGTTGTGACACCAATCTTGGGTAGATTTGTTATGGAATGGTATTAGCAGGATTATTAAAGCTTGAAATTGAATCTTCCGCTTGTTAAATTTTGTTGATTATTAACTGTTGGCCTATAACTGTTAATGAATTTAGGCAAATAATTTAGTTGATTGGCTTGCCTAGCTTTCATTAGTAGGCGCCATCACGATTCCCGAGGGTGGGAAATCCGGGTCGTACAAGTTGGTATCAGAGCTATAGGTTACATAGGTCTCACAATTCACAGACAAGCTTAGTAGAGTCTGAGGGATCGGCACGGAGACGTCTGTATTTATCCCGCAGAGGCTACAGACTTAGGAAAAACTTCACATATATTCTTTACCTTCATGCGATTTGGTTTCTCAATGCTAATTGAATTTCTACTCTATTCTTTCGCAGATGCCAAGAACATGCGCTTCCTCATCCGCTGATCAGCAGCCCGAAACCCCAGCAGCGGCTCCCACGAGGGGCAGAGGTCAAGGCCGAGGTCGTGTTAAAGGTCGAGGTAGGGGCAGAGCTCAGCCCGGAGCAGCGGCACTAGTGGCTGAGCCTCAGGTTGAGTTTGACGAGGAGGCTCCGACCCAGACAGCTTCGGTGGGCCCAGCTCAGGTCCTAGAGGGGTTCATTGCTACTCATGTACTTTAGGATGCTCTGGTCCGTCTAGTGGGACTCATGGAGAGCGTCACCCAGGCAGGCTTGCTTCCTGTAGCACCAGCCGTTTCTCAGGCTAGAGGAGAGGCCCAGACTCTTGCTACTCGCACTCCGGAGAAGGTGGCTCCCCAGTTTCAGACTCCAGCAGCTTAGTCAGTTGGAGCAGTTCAGCAAGGTGTGGTAGCCCAGACCGGTGATGGAGAAGCTATGACTGTCGATGCCTTGTGGAGATTGGATAGGTTTACCAAGCTATTCACTATCACTTTCAGCGGTGCATCTTCTGAGGATCCCTAGGATTATCTAGACAACTGTCACGAGGTTCTCAGGAACATGGGGATAGTGGAGACCAATGGGGTCAATTTTGCTACGTTTCACTTATCTGGATCCGTCAAGACTTGGTGGAGAGATTATTGTTTGGCTAGACCAGCCGGATCACCAGCTTTGACTTGGGAGTAGTTTACTTAGCTATTCTTGGAGAAGTTTCTTCCCGTTACTCGGAGAGAGATTTATCGGAGGCAGTTTGAGCGCCTCTAGCAGGGTTCCATGACTGTTACTCAGTACGAGACCAGGTTTATCGAGTTGGCCCGTCATGCTCTACTTATACTTCCCACTAAGAGAGAGAGAGAGAGTTAGGAGGTTCATTGAGGGACTTATCCAGCCTATTCGACACCAGATAGCTAAGGAGACGGGGAGTGAGATTTCTTTCTAGGAGGCGGCCAATGTGGCTAGGAGGTTGAGATGGTTTTATCACAGGGAGGTGGTCAGGGGTCTGACAAGGGCCTCGTCATTCAGGCAGATTCAGTGGAGCCTCGTCTGGAGGCAGGGATTCGTATGGTAGAGGCCATCCTCCTAGGCCTTTTCAGTCGGCACTTCAGGTTTCTTACGGTGCTTCAAGTGGTCGTGGTTCTCTCATAAAGTATTCTAATCAGCAGTCCTATAGTGTACTACCAGCTCCTATCGGTGCACCGCCGCTCCAGAGTTTTCAAGGTGGCCATTCAGGTCGTCAGGGTCAGCAGTCTCAACAGCCGAGGACTTGTTATACTTGTGGTGATACGGGTGACATTGCTAGATTTTATCCTCGAGCATCGAATAGCTCTCAGCATCCGGGTTCTCGTGCCATGGTTCAGGCACCGAGTGTTCCACAGCCCGCCCAGCCAGCTAGAGGTGGAGGTAGAGGTGCTAGAGGTGGAGGTAGAGGTGCTAGAGGTGGAGCTCAGGCTGCTAGAGGTGGAGGCCAGCCAGCAGCAGGCCGTCTCAGAGATGTAGTACAAGGTGGTGGGGCCCAACCCTGATTTTGTGCTCTTCCAACCGAGGTTGAGGCTTCCGATCTAGTTATCATAGGTATGGTTCTAGTTGGTAGTAGGGATGCTTCAGTGCTATTTGATCCATGGTCTACATACTCTTATGTGTCATCTTATTTTGCGTCGTATCTGGTCATGCCCAGTGATTCTTTGAGTGCTCCTGTTTATGTGTCCACCCCAGTAGGTGATTCTATTATGGTAGATCATGTTCATCGTTCCTGCGTGGTTGTGATTGGGGGTCTTGAGACCCGAGTAGACTTATTACTATTGGACATAGTTGATTTTGATGTCATACTGGGGATGGACTGGTTATCACCTTACCACGCCATCTTGGATTGTCATTCCAAGACGATGACCTTAGACTTACCGGGTCTACCTTATTTAGAATGGAGAGGGACTCCTGGTCATTCTACCCGTAGCGTTATCTCTTATATGAAGGCTCGGCGGATGGTTGAGAAGGGGTGTTTGGCCTATTTGGCATTTGTTCACGATTCTAGTGTCGAGGTTCCTTCTATTGATTCTATGCCCGTTGTCCGTGAGTTTCTTGAGGTATTTCCTTCAGACCTTCCGGGTATGCCACCCGATAGGGATATTGATTTTTGCATCGATCTAGCACCGGACACTCAGCCCATTTCTATTCTGCCATATCGTATAGCCCCGCCTGAGTTGAAAGAGTTAAAGGAGCACTTGCAATACTTTATTGATAAGGGTTTCATTAGGCCCAGTGTCTCACCATGGGGTGCGCAGGTGTTGTTTGTCAAGAAGAAGGACGGATCGATGAGAATGTGTATAGATTACCGGCAATTAAACAAGGTCACAATCAAGAATAAGTACCCATTACCGAGGATTGATGATTTGTTCGACCAGCTTCAGGGTGCCCAAGTGTTTTCTAAGGTCGACTTGAGATCTGGCTACCATCAGTTGAGGATTAGGGCGTCCAATGTCCCTAAGACAGCTTCCGTTCTCGGTACGGGCATTATGAGTTATTGGTGATGTCGCTCGGGCTGACGAATGCCCCAGCAACTTTCATGGATTTTATGAACCGAGTGTTCAGGCCTTACTTGGATTCGTTCGTGATAGTTTTTATTAACGATATTTTGATTTATTCCCTTAGTCAGGAGTAGCATGAGCAGCATCTAAGAGTGGTTCTTCACACTTTGAGAGATAGTCAGTTGTATGCTAAGTTTTCGAAGTGTGGTTCTGGTTGAGTTCAGTTGCTTTCTTGGGTCATGTGGTTTCAACAAAGGGTATTCAAGTAGATCCAAAGAAGATAGAGGCATTCAAGAACTGGCCTCGACCCACATCAGCTACAGAGATTCAGAGTTTCTTGGGTTTGGCATGCTATTATCGTCGGTTCTTGGAGGGATTTTCATCTATTGCAGCCCCGATGACCAGGTTGACCCAGTAGGGTGCCCAGTTTAGGTGGTCGGATAAGTGCGAGGCGAGCTTCCAAAAGCTCAAGACAGCTTTGACTATGGCTCCAGTGTTGGTTCTACCTACAGGTTCAGGCCCATATACAGTTTACTGTGATGCATCTCGTGTTGGGCTTGGTGCGATGTTGATGTAGAATGGCAAGGTCATTGCTTATGCTTCGCGTTAGTTGAAGATTCATGAGAAGAACTATCCACTCCATGATTTGGAGTTAGCAGCCATTTTTCACGCACTGAAGATTTGGAGGCATTATTTGTATGGGATGGCATGTGAGGTGTTCACGGACCACAAGAGTTTGCAATACTTGTTCAAGCAGAAGGAGCTGAATTTGAGGCAGAGAAGGTGGTTGGAGCTATTAAAAGACTATGATATCACCATCTTCTATCATCCGGGAAACGCCAATGTGGTGACCGATGATTTGAGTAGGAAGTCATCTAGTATGGGCAGTCTTGCGTATATTCCGGTCGGTGAGAGATCGCTTGTTTTGGATGTCCAAGCTTTGGCCAATCAGTTCGTGAGGTTGGATGTTTCTGAGCCTAACCACATATTAGCTTGCACAGTTGCTAGCTCTTCCTTATTGGAGCATATCCGAGATCGGCAGTATGATGATCCTTATTTATGTGTCCTCAGAGACACAGTGCAGCACGGAGATGCCAAGCAGGTCACACTAGGAGATGATGGGGTTTTGAGGATGCAAGGTCGCATTTGTGTGCCTAATGTGGATGGACTTCGGGAGTTGATTCTAGAGGAGACCCATAGTTCCCGGTACTCTATTCATCCGGGCACAGCCAAGATGTATCAGGATTTACGGCAGCATTATTGGTAGATGAGAATGAAGAAGGACATTTTTGCGTATGCGACTCGATGTTTGAATTGTCAAGAGGTTAAGTACGAGCATCAGAGGCCTGGTGGTTTGTTCCAGAAGATTGAGATTCCTGAGTGAAAGTGGGAGCGCATCACTATGGACTTCGTTGTTGGACTCCCACGGACTCAAAGGAAGTTTGATGCAGTGAGGGTTATTGTTGATAGGCTGACCAAGTCAGCATATTTCATTCCCGTGACAGTCTCCTATTCTTCCTAGAGGTTAGCTGAGATCTATATCCGGAAGATTGTTCGTCTTCATGGTGTTCCCGTGTCTATTATATTGGACCGAGGTACGCAGTTTACCTCACATTTTGGAGAGCAGTTCAGCGAGAGTTGGGCATACGGGTTAAGTTGTGCACAGCGGTTCATCCTCAGACGAACGGGCAATTCGAGCGGACTAGTCAGATTTTGGAAGATATGCTCCGAGCTTGTGTCATTGACTTTGGAGGCTTGTGGGATCAGTTTTTGCCTTTAGCGGAGTTTGCCTACAACAACAGCTATCAGTCGAGTATCCAGATGGCTCCTTATGAGGCTTTATAGGCGGTGTCGGTCGCCAGTTAGATGGTTTGAGCCAGGAGAGGCTCGGTTGTTGGGTACGAATTTAGTACAGGATGTATTGGACAAGGTCAGGATCATTCAGGATAGGCTTCGTACAGATCAGTCTAGGCAAAAGAGTTATGTCGATCGTAAGGTTCGTGATTTGACATTCATGGTTAGTGAGCGGGTATTGCTTTGGGTGTCGCCTATGAAGGGCGTGATGAGATTTGGAAAGAAGGGCAAACTTAGACCTAGGTTCATTGGCCCGTTGGAGATTCTTGATCGAGTGGGAGAGGTGGCTTACAAACTTGCGTTGCCGCCGAGCTTATCAGTCGTGCACCCATTGTTTCACGTGTCCATGCTTCAGAAGTATCACGGTGATCCATCCCACGTGTTAGACTTCAGCACTGTCCAGTTGGACAAGGACTTGTCCTATTAGGAGGAGTCGGTAGCTATTCTAGACCGGCAGGTCCGTCAGTTGAGATCAAAGAGTTTTCCTTCTGTTCGTGTTCAGTAGAGAGGTCAACCTGCTGAGGCATCGACCTAGGAGTCCGAGTTCGATATGCGGAGCCGTTATCCTCATCTTTTTCCCGACTCAGGTACTTCCTTCTTATGTTCGTTCGAGGACGAACGGTTGTTTTAAAGGTGGAGGATGTGATGACCCAAAAAATCATCACTTGTTTTAGAAATAAATTCAGTGTTCTGAGGTCTAAAAACCTCCTTTTTTAACTCACCTCGATTGGCATGTACAGTCCGTATAATTTTTCAGAACGTTTTTATGTGAAAAAAATGGATTAAAATGTGAAATAGAGCTTTAAAACTCAAGTGAGTTGACTTCGGTCAATATTTTGAGAGAACAGACCTGTATAAGTGTTTTGATAGTTCAAGTAGGTCCGTATCGTGATTTATGACTTGGGCGTATGCCCGGAATCAAATTTGGAGGTCCTAGCTCAAGTTATAGCCATTTAAAAAAATTAGAAATCTAAAGGCTAAATGTTTCCAAAGTTTGACTATGGAATTGACTTTATTGATACCGGGCTCGGATTGATATTCCGAAAATTGGAATAGCTCCATTATGTCATTTATGACTTGTGTGCCAAATTTGAAGTCATTCCGGATTCATTTGATATGTTTCGGCACAAGTTTTGTGAATTGAAAAGTTTGAAACTCATAAGTCTGAATCGAGGTGTGAATTGACATTTCAACATTGCTTGGAATGATTTGAAACCCTAGGTAAGTCCATATGACGTTTTAAGACTTGTTGATATATTTGTTTGAAGTCCCGAGGGCCTCGAGTGGATTTTGGATGGTTGATGGAGCTTAACTTGGGCATTTCAAGAATGTTTCGATGTCGTTTCTTCAAGAATAAGTGGTATCATATTAAGAAAATGGGTTCCAAATTTAGTTTTGATTGAAGCATTAGATCCGTATCGAAATTTCGGAGCCATAACAAAAAAGAATCGTCCAATTCGAACATCGTATGAGAGAGTTATGCCCATTTTCGTGTCGGAAAAAAAAATTATTTCCCATCGCCTGCGCCAGGGTAGAGCGAGGATTATTTTTGGCTACTGGAACCAGCGCCACAGGCAGATCCCGACACCACCTGTGGCGCTCGAATTGTAAAATGCTATAAAACAGGGGTTTTGGCCATTTTTGACAAAAATAGAGTTGGGGGAGCTCGGTTTGGGCAATTTTCAGAGAGGTTTTGGCAAATTTTAATGTGGTAAGTGTTCTTTATAATAAATTCTTTATAGATCATGATTCCATACTCATTTACATCATGAATCCATGAATTTATGGAAGAAAAATCAGATTTTACCAAATCTTCCAAAAACGAAAATTTAAGATTTGAAAGCCAATCCGATGTCGGAATTCGATAATTTTTGTATGGTTGAACTCGTATCGGAATGGGTTATCACATTTTTTGAGTTTCCTATGATTCCGAGAAGTGGGACCCACATGCAATTTTTGAGTTAAATTTCGGATTTTAATCCAAAAAAAATTAGTAAATTTATATGGAATTAATTTCTACTATTTGTATTGAGTATATTAAATTATTTGTGACTAGATTTGAAGCCTTCAGACTCGAATTTTCAAGGCGAAGGTTTGTTAGAATTTTGAATTTGGTTGCAAAGCGAGGTAAGTGTTTGGTTTAACCTTAGCTTGAGGGATTAGGAGTTGTGTCCTATTTTCTACGTGTTAGTTGTTGAGTACGACGTATCGGCATGGTGACGAGTATATGTACGTTGATGTCAAGCATGTCCGTGAGTCTTAGGTTATGATTAATGTGACTCTGTTTGTATTGTTCATGTTTAATGTGGTGGTTGCTATTGTTGAGCAAAGGTTGTGGAAGGAATATTGGTAATTGTATATTGAAGAGTGTTGGCTTATGTTGTAAAGTGATTTGTGGAAGTCAATGTGAAAATGAGAAGAGGATTATAGTATTGATCCCTTGCCGAGACGTTGTTTTTAATGTTGTTCCCTTGCCGGGATGTTGTTGTTTTGGTATTGTTCCCTTGCCGGGATTTTATTATGATTCATTTATTCCTTGCCCTTATTGTTTGTGTTTGTTGTTTGGGTGAGGAAGAGTGTAAAATACGAAGGGTGATGTCGTGTATTATTTTGTGAGGAAGAGTGTAAAGCACGAAGGGTGATGCCGTGTCGCACGATGTACTATTCCATGCCGATTATATTGATTTTATAGCGAGGATGAAAGTAAAAGCACGAAGGGTGATTCCGTGCAGTTTATATTGATTTTGTGGTGAGGATGAGAGTAAAAGCAAGAAGGGTGATGTCGTGCACTCGTTTGATTTCTGATTCTTGTTGATAGTTGAACTGTGGTGTTCCCTATATTTACCTGCTATTCTCCTGTTGCCACTTGATATTTCCCCGCAGCATGTTTCCCCCTCCCATCTTTGACTGTATATTTCTGCTTTTATTTTTCCGCTGTACTTATTTATCTGCATAGGTTTATATGGTAGTCTGGTCCTAGCCTCATCACTACTTTGCCGAGGTTAGGCTAGGCACTTACCAACACATGGGGTCAGTTGTGTTGATACTACACTCTGCACTCTTTTGTGCAGATCCCAGTGCTGTAGATTTCGGACGGTAGTGAGATTTCTGCTTCTTGTTCATCATGCGACCCGAGGTAGTCCTGCAGGCGTCCGCAGGCCAGAGACAGTATTTTATTATTTCTTTCAGACATTTATTTATAGTACTCTTAGACAGTCTGTGAAGTTGTGACACCAATCTTGGGTAGATTTGTTATGGAATGGTATTAGCAGGATTATTAAAGCTTGAAATTGAATCTTCCGCTTGTTAAATTTTGTTGATTATTAACTGTTGGCCTATAACTGTTAACGAATTTGAAAATGGAAATAAGGCAAATAATTCAGTTGATTGGCTTGCCTAGCTTTCACTAGTAGGCGCCATCACGACTCCCGATGGTGAAAAATCCCGGTCGTGACACTAGGCCTCCTAAATTTTGGGACCCCAACAATATTTTTAGTTGTGGGTTTACTATCTTATTCTTTGATAATATTAAAGTTTATTGAAAAATATACTAAATACTTATAATAACGGAAAGAAAGACTATCTATTTTTTTAACAATAAAAATATTTTAGAACTTTAAATTAAGATACTCAAATCTTATATTGATAAATAACGGTTTTTTACAATAAGATTCAAGGTAACAAATTGTAAATACGTGACTAACATCTTATTAACTTGAGTTTTCTTACCAATGTGAATATTAATATTATATTTTATAAGATAACTACACTATAGACAAAAAGAAAGGAAAAAAGGAACCAATATAATATTAATATTATATTTTGCAAGATAACTATACTATAGACAAAATAAAATAAAATCTAGGCCCATTATTTAAATTTGGCTTTAGGCCTTAGAGTTTTATTGAGATGCCTTTGATGTTGTCTAGAACCCAAAAGTTACGTTATGAGATTCAACCAGAAGCCTCCTGCATGAGTGGACTTAGTTATGCGGCAGTAGCTGAAGATAAAGTCATACAAAACTTTTTTTCCTGTATTATATACATACCTCATCTAGTTTGTTCTTCAAACTCCTCAGTTTCAGGTCGAGCGACCCATTTTTCTTCCTCTACTTTTTCATGTAGAGAATTCTTGTTGTTATCATGCTCTAGCATAAATAGAATTAGTTCTTTCCTTATGATCATTTCATCAGCCTGCTCAATTTCTGTTCTAGAAACAATGTAGCTCTTGTCTTCATCAACTCTTTTCAAGGAACTTTTACTCTTGGGCTCATGAGGAAGATTCAGTTTCCGCCTCTTCCTAATTGCTTCTCGATCATTTAGCTTGATCGCATGCAATATGGCTGAAGGGGAGTCGTGCCTTTTTTGCAATATCCTGCCTCATTTTCTTATGGGATTTTGTTGCAAACTTACACTTAGAAGGAATTCTTTTCATAGAAACCAGTCGACGCAATATTTCGAGTTGCTTTTCTCTAGCCAATCGTTTAGCCATCTTGCGCTCTCGATTGGCTATCCGAGCTCGTGCTTGATGAAGAATTTCATTTTAAGCAACAGGGTCATACTTCCAGTCTTTAGCTGAATCGTGAACAAGTTCCTTCTCGGCAACAGGGCCACACTTCTTAAGCATATTATAACGCTCCATACATTCATATGCTCCACGATGCATCACTTCTGTAACTGTTCCCCATAGTGGGGTAAGGGCCCCGCCAAGTTCTATTAGTTTTTTATCTCCAAATCTTGTCCACGTTCTGAACTTCCTAAAAAAAGAATTTACAGATGTATAAATTCCACTTTTTCACGTTCTGGCCATACATTTAAAGAACCAAATCATAATTTTTTAAAGAAATTATGCTCTGTTAGCATTCTTGAACGTATATGCTTTTGAGTCTCTAATCCGCAGCTTTCTCTTCTCCTTTCCCGCTGTTTTTTTAACTTTTTAATTTTAACGATGGAAGTTGGAGAATGTAACAAGAAATGATGGTAAAAAGAAAATTGGAATCACATATTATGAGTTAGGGAAAAGCAGAATTATAGCTTCGCTATAGAGGTTCTTGGTTTTCTTGTGAAGTTCTCATATAAATTCTCTTCTTCTTTTCCAGATTCTGAGTCCATCTTTTGTTTATCTTGATCAGTCATCTTGCGTTTCTTGATAAATCTGGGGTTGAAGCTCTTATGAATTGGATGAGGATAGTAGTGATGTTAAGGCGCAGAAACAAAGAGGGAAATGAGAGACTGTTATTTGAAGTATTTATAGTCAATGTTGTAGTTTTGACTTATTGATCACCTATTTAGAATTTAACTAATTAAACTATTTATTATTTGTATTGATTTATATATTTAGATTTATTAGTTGCCTTTTTTTCCCTCTGTTATTTCTATTGTTTTTATATCATAAATTGATTATTGGTAAATAGAAAACGGTTTTGCTTCTTTATTAATAAAATTTGGAAGGCCGGAGTTAGGAAGAGGGGAAGGAGAGGTCAACATTATACTTGCAGTGATGCAATACCGCATTATATACCAATAACTTAGTCTTACTACTGATTTCTTGATTTAATAATCTTATTAGTCACGAATTAATACAAGATCATACTTCCAATTTTTTTTCCTGAGAGAGAAATAAATTTCCTTTAAGTTCTTAGACACCATGATGATTGAATGAGTTAAAAGGTAACATGCTAGACCTGAAATACATGAGAGAGAGTTAGAAGAAAAGATCTAAAATTTCTTGAAATCCATGCAAACCTTACCGAGGAAAGGAAAAAATAGAAGCAAAACTAGACATTCGATCAAAGAATCCATTGGCAGCTGCATAAATGACTAGAATTTATTTTTCAATTGGAAGTTGTACATGCTGTGGTTGTTTCGATATTTTTGCTAGCATTGCACCTTTAGTGAGTAATCTTAAGCCGCAACTTCGACATTTGACGCAAACTAAATAAGGGTGTTCACTTTGCGTATTGTGTCAATTCGAATTTTGAATTGTCTATACTAGCCGAGGGTCTATCGGAAGCAGTTTCTCTACTCTTCCAGGATAGGGATAAGGCTGCGTACATCCTATCCTTTCCAGACCCCAATTGTAGGATTACACTGAGTTGTTGTTATTAAACTGTCATGCTACAAACTTACTTATAGCTTTCAATCCAAATAGACAATATCAACTAGTTGAGATTAAAGTCTATTTCTTGGAAACACTGAGGTGAAATATTGAGCGAAAAACACCAAAAATATTATCACAGTGGATGGAAATTAATGTAAAAAAAGTTCGTAGTGTAAGTTAATACTTAATACGCATAGACCAGTTTATTGTCCTTCTGCCAAAAGAGATGAAGAGAGTAATAGTCCAGTATTAGGATGGATGGGATGGAGATAAAAAATAATTAATTTAAATAGTCGTCAATTCAATTGTTTAAAGTAAAATAGTCAGAAAATATATTAATTTATATTTAGTATGTGTATAAGCATATATAATTAGTGTATAATTTATAAATATTGACTAAAAAATTAACCTGAATAGCCACCCACTTAATTTCTTAAACTAAAAATAACCGGCGAAAGTATAATGTATATAAAATTCATATATAATATGTGTATAATGTGTATAATAATATATAATCTATGTATATTGGCTAGAAAAAGTAAACCGCAAATCTGATCGGCTATTTGTAACAATCCCTTCCAATCGACTATATGTATATAATACGAGAAACTTTCAGAAATCACTATGTTTTAGTGGCTATTAGCTAGTTGTAGCTACCATTTACTATATTACTTCATATAGCTATGTTTTCAGATTTTTTAGAGTGTATTCGATGTAATTAAGCTACTGTATTCATGAATATAGTAGCATTTCTAGGCGTGAAATAGGGGATTACAGCTAGACTGATTTTTGTATTCGAGTATATTAGACTGTATTCATGGCGTGAAACATGAGATTACAACTGGACAGATTACTGTATTCAACTGTATTCACGATGTGAAACAGAGGATTACACTGTTTTTAAACGAAAAGTGAATCAATTAACATAATAGACTCTTAATATAACTTAACAAACTCAATTATAACACACAAATTTTGTATTTCCAGTTATAAAAAAGATTCTCAACCGAAAAACACCCCAAAAAATATAGCAATCTTCAGAGAAATTATATAATACATGTGAATACATAAATTATATTAATTAAGAAAATATATGAATACATTCATGGAATATAGCGAGATAGTGAATACAATAAAATACATAAAATACAGCGGGATACATTGAAATACAATGAAAAAAAGATAATGAATACAATGAAATACATAGAATATATCGATATAAATTGAAATACAATGAAAAAAAACAATGAATACAATGAAATACATCGAGATACATTGAAATATATTAACAGAAAATACAAGTTCCATTACAGCGAGAAAATATATGTCAAAATCTTTCCTTCTTCCATTGCTTTTTCAAGAGCAATTGTATGTAAATGGCGACAATTTCACTGTCTTTTGTTTGGCTGTGTCGACTTTGTGTACTCTTTTAGCAAATAAGAACATTAGACCTGAGAGAGAAATCTCACGACTTCTTCTCCTTCTCCAGCGAGATTGAAATTCGACCGTGAATGAGATTGGGAGGCTGAGGGCGACGGTATCAATGAATAACGGCCATGGTCGAAACGGTTACGGTGGCAATTGTTCCAGTGTCCGGTGGAGGAGAAGACATCGGGAAGTAGATAGAGAAAGGAAAAATAGATATGGGGTAGGGAATAGGAGATATTTAAGGGGATATGAGAGAGAAAATAATACAAAGCTTATTTTATGGCTTAAGTGTAGGAGATGACCATAAATAGATATTTGGCTATAAAAAATTAAAAGGAAGATATGAAATATAATTTTTTAAAAATGTATTTATTTAAAATAAATAAAATATCAACATTTGCTATTGGAGGTAACTAATCCATATAATATCTCCAAACTTGTTACTATAAGACTTGGACTTTGGATATGGAAATGACCAAGACACACCTACTTAAGCACAATGAATGCCTCAATGGGTTGGGCTACGAAGATATTGGACCTTCTATTTTTGTCATCGGCCCTGAGAACCACTTTGAGATGTTTACATAAATAGCCGCCCTTTTCCTACTGTTATACATCGATATACACTCATCACATCTATTTAGACACATATTATACATGAATTATATTTATATTATATCTAATGGTTATTTTTAATATAAGTGATTAGGTGAGCGGCTATTTATGCTATTCTTCCATTATTTTTTGGGATTTTTTTATTCCTATACATATTTGAAATTTTATTACCATTAATGTTCATGTTTAGTTGATTACCCCGCATAAACAAGTTTTGTTTACAAAATATATATAATCCACTTTAAAAGGTTCTCAATCCATTATTTGTGCCTTCAATCAAGGGATGTAGTTACACCATTTTCCTTTTTTTTCTCTCCTCTTTCCCCTTTTCTCTCGTGATCTTCCGCCCACACTCCAAATAGTTTTTTGCGTGACTTTTAATGAATATATCTTCAATATGTTTTCCTTATCAAATTTGATTGATACAGTGAAATATCCACTCTCTCTCTATATATAGAGAGAGAGAGATTCCTAAAATCAAGTTTCTGGTCTCTGAATATGCGAACTTTGTCAAATCGGTGCTACAATTTGTTGGTTGTACAAACATTTGATCTTACTGAAGATTCCAGCTATAGTCTAAATAGAACTCATTTTAGTTAAGGAAGGAACTTTCAGCTCTTCTATTGCTTCATTTTTTTCCTCTCGAGTTCCATTATATTAACTAAGCCTCTCTTAAAGCCAGTGTTGTGTTTTGGTATCTATCTCAACGATCCCGTTAATGCCTTTTTTTTGTTGTTGAAGATTTCCTGTCTCATCCCATCAGGGACGGATGCATGCTAGTCGGAGCGGTGTCATCCGACATCGCTTCGTCGAAATTTTTTACTAAATATATATAGTGTAGCAAAAGAACTATGCTAATTAAATAACGATATTTGATAAACTAGTTTGCCTGGTCTGATGGGCAGCGCACCTTTTTGCACCTAAAGACCGGGGGATCGAAACACACTCAAAGTTTTTGCACATTTTTAAAGCATTTTAGTTTAAAATTAGATTATGTAAGGATTGAACTCTCTATCCTCTAAGCTAAAAACATTAACTAAAGTGATAAATAAATAAACAAATATAACATGCAATTAGTTTAGTATAAATTAAAAGGATTTATTACTATAATTTTGAAAAAAAATTACTCTAAATTTTATACAATATACAACTTCTGAGTGACCGGATTCACTGGTGTTACTCTTCTCAATTTTTTTTTATGTTGTTTTAGCGATTTGTTTCTTAAGTAATGACACCACTTGCAAAAAATCATGCGTACGCCTCTGCATCCCATTAATGCCTTATATATATATAAGGCCATGAGATCAGCAGAATTGAACAGATTTATTGTTACAGAGAATCTTTAATCCGCTTGTATTTTACACTATGAACACTAAAATTGAATTTGTACGTTGTATGGTAATTAAACTGGTCAAATCATGAATCTATCTTAGTTAATATTAGGCAGTACTAAGAAAACAAACCATCAACCTGTTGTTTGAAGTTCTATATATCATTTTGTCCTTCAAACTTAACTGCATTTTTGGATGAAAAATTAGCACCTCCAATTATTTGGAAATTATCACAACAAGTATGCTTCTTCTTTTTTTCGAGTTACAGAAAATAGTTCAAACAAACATTTCTTTGATTGATGTTTAGTTGCATTCTTTTTTCAAAACGCGATGTGTCGAGACAATCCCATATCCCTATGGCTTGGGGAAAATTGATGGCCGGAGTAGATAGAAAGGTGATTACAGAACCAAAACTATATGTAACTTTATTGTTCCCATAAGTTATATATTTTGTATTTGATTTATACACAATAAAAATAAATTTCATACAACTTATCTACAACTTTCACACATTATTTCTATCCAGTTGTATACAACTACAATATGGTATAACTTAAATACAAATTTTATACAATATATATTTTGTATCTGATTTATACATTGTAAAAATAAATTTCATACAACTAATTATATATTATACAATTTATCTACAATTTTCTTACATTATTTCTACTAAGTTATATACAACTACAATATCATACAACTTAAATATAATTTCTATATAATATTGTTCAACTTTCATACAATAGTTATATAACATGATACAATTTTACTACAATTTCATAAATATAATATATATCATGTCTTCTTCTTCTTCGAGTTTCAATCTGAAATTCAACCAAAATCAAGTCTAATCTTCACCAAAACACCCTCAAAATTGAGATATAAACTCCAAACAATATTCTCAATTGTTTGCAACAACACCTAATCTAAACAAATAATGATTTTTGAAAACCCAAATTTGAATTCAAAGCTTCAAAGTTTTTTAATGAATGTCAATAGTGGAATTGTTGTTCTCTTTTCCTTTGCTTTACATTACTGAAATTAGGGATTGGAATGTGGAAAGAGAAGTGTGGTATAATGTTTTTTTCAATTGCTCATTGGTCTTAACTTCAAATACTTTTTTCAATTATATATTGATTGGTCAATATTAACACGTGTAGACTACAAAAGACTACTCAAGCTTGATTTAGTCCCCAAAACAGAAGGCCAAAACACACAATTGAAAAGATGAATAGCGTAACACCACAAGACTCTTAAGATTTGCATGTATTTATGGGTCAAAATGGATACCAGTAATTGGCAACAAATACTGAAGTTAAAATTAATAGCAAAAACGAATAGACCAAGACAATATATGGAGATGAAATACGCCAAAATACAAAAGCCTGCCCAGAACTTCTAATAGTTGTTTATTATCATTAATTTCCTTAAAATGTACATAAATGGTAATTGGGTATATAAAATGTAATTATAGTAAAACTTGAAAAATTCATTATTTTTTCAGTATGACTAAATACTAATTAGTTTCATTATTACTGAATTCCAAAAAATTACTATTATCAATAAAATTAATAAAGCACAATGCCAATAATTACAAAACCTTCAGTGTGTAATTTAAGCGATTAATGAAACACTGCATAAGTCATAAATAAAGCTAGATCGAGATCGGGACCCACATTGCTTAACAGATCGGGACCCACACCCAAACTCCACCGTCAAATCCGCGTTTCTTCTTCACTCGCCAATTGCCTCTCTCCAATTTCTTCATTCCTCCCCCGGTGGGAAATAATCACACACATAAATAAATAAATACTCCAAAAGAGTGAAACCCAGATATCCTTCTCTGAGATTTCTCACTCCAACGAAAAATGGCTCTCCGGAGCTCCTACCGAACTCCATTTTCCGATCGGAGCATCGCCGTTTCCGGCACCGGAATTCGGCTCACGTTCAAACTCTTCGCCTCTTTTCTTACTGTCTCTGTTTTCCTTTTATTAGCTCTCTCTTTTCTCTTCACTTCCTCCTCCGATCCTTCCGATCTCTCCGTCGTAAGTACTTTCCCTAACATTTCTCCTTTCTCACTTCATCGAAGAGCATTGATTTGCTGTCTGTTAGCCTATGAAACTGTCGGTGGTCATGAGAAACTCTTTATTCTGTAATTTTTTTGGTATTTTTTTTTCTAATTGAGTAGTCACATTTCTCTAGTCACTAATAATTCAATCTGGAAATTTTTTATTGTGATTTTTTTTTTATGAAACTCCTTACTTAATATTTTTGTTACTTTTATCTCACTAAATATGCACATTTTATCAAGTTACTAAGATCTCAATCTGAAAACCTTTGATTGATTATCTTGTGAAACTCTATACTCAATGGAATTGTGATTTATTTTTCTATTAAGTCTCTAAGATCTCAATCTGGAAGCTTCAATTGTATTTGTTTCTGTATTTTTCTGATTTGTTTTTTCTTATTAAGTAGTCACTTCATCTCTAGTCACTAATATCTCAATCTGGACATGTTTTATTCTGATACTTTAATGAAACTGTTTACTTTATATTTTTGTGAAGTTTCTCTTAGTAAGTATGCACATTTTATCATGTTATTAAGATCTCAATCTGGAAAACCTTGATTGTGTTTTATTGTTGTGAAACTCAATACTCAATATTGATGTGAGTTTTTCCTTCTTATTAAGTCACTAAGATCTCAATCTGAAAGCTTTAACTTTAGCAAAACTATACACTCGATATTTTGTGATTTTTTTCTTATTAAGTACGCATATTCTTTCAAGTTACTAAGATCTTAATCTAGAAAGCTTTAATTGTTTATTATCATTTCATGAATCACAAATTACGTTTCTGTGCTTACGTGTCAGTGATTCAAAGAGGTCTTTACGATTTATGAGTTTCATATGCCTTAATTGCATAATTTTTCATAGATCTTTCTTTATCCCTTGGTAGCTTTTTACTTCTGATTTTGTATTAACGGCCTGGTTTTTATGGTTGAATAGGGAAATTCACATGATTTATATAGAGGTGGATCACTACGAAGATCAGTTTTAGCTTTGAAATCCGATCCATTGAAGCCGAGGCTTGATCAAATTAAGAAGCAAGCAGATGATCACCGTGCATTGGCTCTAGCTTATGCTTCCTATGCTCGTAAGCTGAAGCTCGAGAACTCAAAGCTCGTTCGAGTTTTTGCTGAGTTATCTAGGAACTTTACAGATCTGATTTCAAAACCTTCATACCGCACACTGTTTGACTCGGACGGGAACTCTATGAATGAGTCGGTGCTTAGGCAGTTTGAGAAAGAGGTGAAGGAACGGATTAAAGTCACCCGACAAGTTGTTGCTGAGGCAAAAGAGTCATTTGATAATCAATTAAAGATTCAGAAGCTGAAAGACACAATTTTTGCTGTCAATGAGCAGCTAACGAAGGCGAAGAAGCAAGGTGCTTTCTCGAGCTTGATTGCTGCAAAGTCGATCCCGAAGAGCGTGCATTGTTTGGCAATGAAGTTAATGGAAGAGCGAATCGCACATCCAGATAAGTATACTGATGATATGAAGCCTACTCCACCAGAATTCGAGGATCCTAGTCTTTATCATTATGCAATTTTCTCTGACAATGTGCTTGCTGCTTCAGTTGTGGTGAATTCGGCAGTTAAACACTCAAAAGACCCATCGAAGCATGTGTTTCATGTGGTGACTGATAAAATGAATCTTGGGGCTATGCAAGTTATGTTCAAGATGAAAGACTATAATGGAGCTTTTATTGAAGTGAAGTCAGTCGAGGATTATAAGTTCCTGAATTCTTCTTATGTTCCAGTACTTAAACAACTTGAATCTGCAAAACTACAGCAGTTTTACTTCGAGAATAAGCTCGAGAATGCAACAAAGGATACAACTAATATGAAATTCAGGAACCCGAAGTATCTCTCAATATTGAACCACATTAGATTCTATTTACCAGAACTGTACCCCAAGTTGCATAGAATATTGTTCTTGGATGATGATATAGTTGTTCAGAAGGATTTGACAGGTTTATGGAAGATAGATATGGATGGTAAGGTGAATGGAGCTGTGGAGACATGTTTTGGTTCATTCCATCGTTATGCACAATACATGAATTTCTCACATCCTTTGATCAAGGAGAAGTTCAACCCCAAAGCTTGTGCATGGGCTTATGGAATGAACTTCTTTGACTTGGATGCTTGGAGGAGGGAGAAGCTCACTGAGGAATACCATTACTGGCAGAGTCTGGTAAGATTTACTGCCTCCGTTTCATTTTATGTGACAGTGTTTGACTAGGCCCGAAGTTTAAGTAAAAAAGGAAGACTTTTGGAACTTGTAGTCTTAAACATACCATATTTTTGTGGCTAAAACTATTATCATTAAGAGTAAACTGAGAAGTTTAAAGTTCGAATGTTTCCAAATATAGGAAAGTATCATTCTTTTCGGATAAACTAAAAAGCAAAGAGTGCATGTTTATTGGAACAGAGGGAGTAGTTATACTTTATTCCAAAAATGTAGTTTACATGGTTAGTTCTTGTGTTACTTGGATTGTTGTCGTGTTGCACGTTTCTTATTAAGCGTAAATCTGCATTTCTGATCTATAGGAAAAAATCATAGGTCTCTCTCTCGCCCCCCCCCCTCCCTCCCTCCCTCCCTCCCTCCCTCGGTGGACTAATGCTCGCATGCATACAGTACATATGAACATGTGTACATCTTTTGTTTCATTTACTTTTTCTTCATATCTTGAATTAGTGACCCTCAGCAATTTAGTTACTTGACGTGGTCTGTTTTCAGCTCTTCACAAACCATGTCCAGTAGTTATAGATCTGAAGAGGTTATTAAGCATGGTCCTGCTTCCAGTAGATTAAGTCAGTGAGAGATGCTAGCTTTCGTAGCTGTTTCCATTAAAGCAAATTTTCCAATTTCTGAAGTGTCATGCTGCACTGCGTTTTAATTAGTTAGGCTAGTATGATTTGTATTACAAGTTTATACTATTTTAACTAATGGAGCTTCTACTCTTTGCAGAACGAAAACCGAACCTTATGGAAATTGGGTACACTGCCTCCAGGTTTAATCACATTTTATTCTACTACGAAGCCACTCGACAAGTCTTGGCATGTGTTGGGGCTTGGCTACAATCCAAGCATAAGCATGGATGAGATCAATAATGCTGCAGTTGTCCACTTTAATGGGAATATGAAGCCATGGCTTGATATTGCAATGAACCAATTTCGGCCCCTTTGGACAAAGTATGTGGATTATGAAAATGAGTACGTGCAGGCATGTAATTTCGGTCTTTAAATAAATGAGGTCAGGTGGATTTATGCTTCATGGGTTTAACAAGCTATTCCTACAAGCATCCCTTAACATGACTTGTCGTTGCTCTCTCCGACGGAAAATTGGTGCTCATTTTTCTATGCCTTAGCTAGTAATTTGTCTATCCAGGTCTTCACGTTTTATATCAACAGTAGTTTGGTGTTTTAGTTTTCAATTGTCTATACGGTGTTGAATTTTTATGGATGGATCAGAAGTTAAAATAATATAGCAAGTTCTATTAATTCAGAAGGCTACTGTCAGAGTTTAGATATTGGCAATTTTGTGGGTAGTAATGTACTTCAGAATTCATGATTGAGCAACATTATTTTTTCTGGTATTTAATTTCGTCACTCCGTGTAGTCTGTAAGTCAGCTGTATCTTCATCTCGAGTACGGGATGCATTTCAAATTGTTAGTGCATAGATTTAGAGGTTCCTATATACAACCATCTTGTTTGCAAGTGAACTCTCTCGTTAACAGTAAATAGTACCCAAAACTGCTTAGCGATTTGCAGATTAACTCTTAAAGGCAGCCGCGTTAAATGTCTCCTTTCAGATGCTTATGAAGTAACCGATCAGTAAGGGATCGTTTGGTAGGAGGTATTAGAAAAAATAATGCAAGCATTAGCTCTATGCATTACTAATACCTTGTTTGGTATATTTTTTCAACTTGTGTATAGCTAATACTTGTATTAGTTATGCATTTATGTATAGTAATGCATAGAAAATCATGACATTAGTAAGTGTGTTATTACTTGTCCAATGCAAGTGGACGAATTTAGATTTTTTTTTTTTTTTGCCTGTAAACATTTACTATGTCGTACATGATTCTTACGGATATGTTGCACGAAGACAAAACAATACTAGACAATTTCTTCGCGTCTGCCTAAAGTTTTGATGAATAAAATTATCTAATGTCTATGCTGATAGAAAATAGCAACGTCAGATGTAATTGCTGAGATGCGCAACCAAACTGGACACCTTCTTTATTGAAAAAAAAAAAACTACATTTTTTTTCGATACTACATTAAAGACAAACAACCGAAAAGACAATTTGCGCTGTATCTGATCGTAGAAGCCATGCAAAATCACGGTTAAAATAAATAAATTTCCACAAGTAAAAAAGCCCCAAACAATAATTCAATACAAAAAGGCCCAGAAAAGACGGGATAATCTCTTCCTAGGGCTCAGATATGCTACACAAAGGAATCTTCTAAGAACTCCATTCCTATCTCACCTATGATTAACCAAAAAAAAAACCATTAACTAGAAAAATTAGCAAATAGAGCTCTTGGGAAAACATCATAGCTCCTGACAAAATTTCTTTCCACCTCAACAGAATCATTTAAATGTCGATTCAAATAATAATACCAACTCTCATTTCGCTCTAAGCTACTACTATTCAAGCTGTAGCAGAATAGCGCGGTGCCGCTTTAGCTGTTCCATTAGGCACCCCACCACCACGATTCATTCGCCCACCTGTGTTGTCAGTTCGCCGATATCCTTCCCCTCCGCGGTTTGATAACCCCCCACGACTGCCACCCCTATTGTTGAACTCATTTCTTCCATTGAAATCATCTCGACCATAACCCCTGCCACCTCCATAATTTCCTCGTCCTCTTCCACCATCGTTCCTGAATCCAGCACCCCTTCCAGATTGAAACCTACCTCTGGTGTTACCTGCAATAGACAATTAAATTCATTGTAAAAAGGTAATAATGTTGCTACACTTTCTAGGAGTGATTCGTGAAGTCCAAATTTTAGACATTTTCCTTCTTCAGATTCATAATAAAGCAGGGTATCCCTACGGCATCTACCCACTGCTCCATTATCCGCTTCAATATCCATTTCCCTTATGTACATAAATGAGGATATCGCTTATGTATAAATTAAAACCAAAACATCAACGGCCCCTCAAAAATGCCATTTCAGCTTCCTCTTTTCAAGAATGCTTTGCCAGGAAAGCAGAAAAACGAGATAATATTCTCCTCAATCAGAAAGGACGCAGTAATTATAGAAACATGTCCTTTACTATACCCAACACAACACATGTCGAATATGCAATTATTTAAATTTTTCCTATTGGCTACGCATCCGTCAATCTAATCACTTACAAAGGACAGCCGTTAAGCTTACCTCGGGAATTAGTAGACCTCTTCTCCTCGACCACAGCTTGCCGTCCACCGATTAGAACTGGAGAAGCCTGAAGCAAAGGAAGCCCAAAAGAAAACTGAGTGGGGGCAAAGGAACAAATTGGATGAGGCATAACACAAGCAAGGAGTACTAGCATGCATACTAGCCTAAATGATAACCATACCAACATGACCCAAAGTGCATATTCAATAAAACCACTATCTGCTTCCGAGACCTACCACATGAAATCTTCCAAACCAGATTTAACGATTCTTGTCTCTAAAGTAATTTCCATCCCCCTTGAACTGCACAATTTAAAGTTGCTACAGGGAACAACTTGGAATGCATAGTATCAAATAGGAAAGAAGAAATCTAGTTTCTGAATCTACAAACATGTCAACCTCTTTTAGAGATTACGAAAAGGAAAATAGTGCAAAATAAATGCAGAGGAGATAGCTTTATATTTGCAGAACTGGCTGAGGCGACGATAAGAACTGTTAATTAAGGCCAAATGTGATTGACCCACAAAAGTGAAAGCCGCCACACTTCAATGGGTTGTGCAAGGAACATTTACTTAACTTGGACAATACAAAATTTTACCCAGAAACATATAATGTAACCCGGCAGAATTTTTACAGGTTAGACAAGGAGTAAACTTCATTGATAGGCAGCACAAATCAACTGATGCAAAAGTTTAGGTCAATTAGGAATACCTTAATAGCCCAAATAAAATTGTAAAGAATTACCCAAATAAACCTAAAAAGGGGCAGCCTGGTGCCCTAAGCTCCCGTTATGCGCATGGTCCGGGGAAGGGTCGGACCACAAGGGTCTATAGTATGCAGCCTCACCCAAATAAACCTAATTGGCATAAATTTCATTCCAGCTGCAGAATTAGTGAAAATATTACATGGCCTTGAATTCCAGATCATCTGCTGCGAGATGACGAAATTACAATAAGGGAAAAGACTTTCTTGGACAAACTAGTCCACCAAGCGAAATAACTGCCATTACATTTTATTATTCTTTTGTTTTGGGAGAGGGAGGAGAAAGTTTTGAGACATGTAGCAGCTCAATTGTATAACTACATATTAAAAAGACCTGGTTTTGAATTGGAAAGGCCGGGCTATGACCCATTTCAGGAAGTGGGGTCACAACTTGTTCATTGACTCAAACCTATTTCAACTCCTCCAAAATCTGATACAACCCACTCATTTGACAGATCGTACAAGATTAACATTCAAACTACTTCAAATTCAACACCTTTTATTGAGAAACCTTCCAGCATAAAGCAGTCAAAATCAGTATGAGCTTTCATAGAGCTGCTATGCAACAATAAGTTAGAAAAGTTACCAAGTCATTATTGCCAAAGAGCTGGATACTAGAAACATCAAACAATATAATGTAAAACTAAAACAGACATTGAAACAAAATCAATTAATTAATTCCACAAAAGCAGTTTACAGTGAAGCAGAAACGACAAAAAGCTCAACTTCAAAGAAAAGAACAGCTCACAGCAATATGGTTACTCAACACTACTAATAAAAGCAATGCATATGGGTGCTCACTGATTTCTTATACATTTCCCAAAGTACTTGTACTTGATGAAAGAAATTTTAGCAACTGTTCCTCTCAACCACTCCAACTTATAAAACCTGACATGCATGGGGGAAGGGGGGGGGTCTCATCTGTTTTCTCATCCTCTTCAACTTATAATACATGACATGCATGTGGGGGGTGAAGATGAGATACCTCGATTGCTTTTTGCACAGCACTCTCCACTTCAAATTCCACAAATCCAAAACAAAACCCCTGTTGCTGACATAAAACAGTTTATTGATTAAAGAATCCATAATTGCAAAGGAGGAACTTATAGCAAAAGAATGCACATGCAGATTTTTCTTTAGTTAGCAGGAAAATAGCACAAACAGTCATACCCTGTTACTTCTGACTTGAATGCCTCCATTTTTGATAGGCCCAAACTTCTTGAACTCATCTGCAAGTAAGGCCACAGTCGCACTCATAGGCAAGCCTTTTATGTAGACTGAGTAGCCATCAGCTGCTGGAGGCAGATTAATAAACACAAGAATGAGAAATCAACACAAATTATAGTGAAATATAATTAAAAATGGAACCAAAAAACTGGAAGCAAACTCTGCAGTTGCATGCCTTCTCCTTCTGGGTCATTCATGTTATCAACACTATCTGAGCTGGAAACTGGGCCATCAGTTGCTGTTGCGGCTGGTTGATTCACTTGCTCAACCCTCTTTGCCATAGGCTTCCTAGAAGGTGCTGGAGGAGGGGAGAAAGTAGCAGCGCTTTCCTTGAGATGCATGACCTGAAACAAATTGCAAATTGTCTAACTAAGAAAACTTCAATAGACCTTTTCCTTCCCCAAATCATCTTTGAAAACCAATAAGACTTAGCAAATGCTCTAGTCCGTCTTAACTATGTAAGAGGTACTAATATTGTAAATTAACCCCTTGAAAGTATACACTAAGAAGAATATGCTTTCAGTTATTTGTTGCCCATGAACACTTACAATTGAAGCATATGACTTCTTAGGAACTTCCCCAGTTTTGGTGTCAGATTCAACTACCACTTCAGAGCCATCTTGGACTTCATCAACAACCTCAGACACAGGCACTTCCTCTTCAACAATAGGCACATCACCATTCTCAGGTGGGTTGTAAACTTCTCCCACATCAGCTTCCTCCACTGGAGGTGTGCTTTGCTCAGGAATGTGATTCTCCTGTACTGGAGGTGGATCTGCAACAACTTCAAAACAAATACTTCGTCAGTTGCTAATTAGGGTATTGCCGAAAGAACCAATCATCTGTTTCAATTACTTTGCTGTGGCGTGACAGGAGCCTCAACATCAGTTACTGGAACCTGGACTGCATCATGCTGACTGACATTCTCTACGTATCGAAACATATCATTCAAGACAAAGTACCCTCTATCTTGCGGTGCTAGGAAGAAAGTTTGACAGAAATTTAGGATCAAGTTGTCTTTCCCAGTTAAATATCCAGTCACAAGGACATGCACCCCGCCATTGAATGATTCTTGGGCATCCACAGACTTAATCTCTGCTCTGAAGTCTCCATAGTTAAGTGAGAGTATCTTGTCATTGATTGCCTGTGTTTGACATCAAACAACAGAACATGAGAAACTTCAGCAGTGATCATTCAAACGAGAAAACATCACAGAGCAGCAGAAAGTAAAAAATCTATCTCCCTATTATACCTAAACATGAGCCTCTCAATGTTGACTAGTTTTAAAGTCATTGAAAGGCAATAGATCTTCTCCAAACCCAAAAACCTGCATTACAAATTCAAGTATGCATCCACATCTCAACAGCTAATATTCTCCAAACCGTACGACTTTTTCGCTCTATATTATTATACAAAAACTAATAGTTGATATAGAACATGCTCTCTCAACAAATACCATATTATTCTGATCTTTATCTTTTCAATATAAGTGCAAAGTCAAATTAAGGCATTTAGTTTGAAACAGAGGGATTAAAACCATTCTTTTCCTGAGCGATATGTGGATATTAATTAGATAAATGTGATTTTTACATGTGATCATCTAACACTAATTATGACTTAATAAATTTCTTCTTAAAAAATGTGATCTTTACCTGCAGAAATAAAAATCAAAACTCGACAAAACTCAAATCCCTTGTTCCGCATCTAATCAATCTACTACCTCTCAATTCTTATAGAATTGTCCAAGCAGCCAATAAAAAATTAAGAAACCACAATCATAAAGGAACAACATATTTAGGCACATTGCTCGTGAATTCCTAAAACTAAATCAATATTGGGGGAAGGCGCTTACTTGCATTGTGGTAGTGATGCCCATGGAGCCATCATCTTCAGGGCGTCCAAGCTTGCTTATATCCTGATAAAACCTAAATACAAGCCCAGGCGAATGGTGCAATATATGATAGTATTGCTGCACAAATGCATTAGCCACCTATATACAAACAAAAAATAAACTCAAATGACTATCTAACTAGACAAAGAAATACAGAACTGAGCTGAGAAAAAATCGGGAATTAATGTCAATACGCACAACTTGAGCAGAAACTGGTTGTGCTGCTGCTGCTACTGCCGCCATCCTCAATAAAGGCCTAAATACAAAATTAACCAGAAAAAATAACAACAATAAAAGCTCAAAAAGTCAAAACCCTAGGCTCGTATTGTTTATTCACATATCTACTAGTACATCACATGTAGAGACGAATATAAACACGAAAAAACATGAAATGTATTAAATTAACCCAAAAAAAATAACAAAAAAAATCTCAAAACCTTAGGCTCGTGATCATTTATTCACATATCTCACCACAACACATATAAAAACGAATATAAACACGTCAAAAAATAAACTTTATTAAATACAATGGAGGTCCTGTACGAAAAAAGAGTGAGATTAATTTGATGTACCTGGATTTGTATTAGATCAGGGAAATGTGAGAGAGATTTGCTGGTATAGTCCCTGAGCTTCTCTCTCTTCGCCTTTCTCTCTCTACGAAGCTTTGAGTTCTAGGGTTTTGCTGTAGAGAGAGTGGCGGATCTCGAAGAGGCGCGAGTAGAGAGAGAAAGAGGGGAAAATGTAGTGACTCGTGGGAGATAGATAATTAAACGTACTAAATTCTGTTTTTTTTTTTTTCTTTCTCTCAAACCTACTAAACTCTGTTAATTAATCATGGTTTAGTTGCAACTTCCAGAATCTTCCTTTAACACTTCTCCTGTTCGCTGTCTATTTTTGTTTGTTGCTTCCATTTTACGCACATATTATGCTAATTTCAAATTTCAATAAATAAATTTCATTATTTCCCTCGTAAATAATTACGTCGCTTGATACATACATAACAGTTCAGTTATTTACTGGGTGATGATTAATTGATATAATTTTACTATATTGACATTTGTCATATTTTGCAAATAGTTCATTGTAATATGCTAGTTTATTTCTAGTTGTTCAATTTAAAAGATCAATGAATAATTTTACCACTTTATACTTATTTTACCCTTCTTAATAAGTATTAAGTACTTATTTTCAATTTATTTTCCAACTTATAATAAACATGAGTGATGTTAAAATTATCATGTTATTTATTATTTTTTAAGGGATGTACCAAGTCAATAATGCACAAATAAATTTGGATGGAGGGAGTACCACTTATTTCCAATTGGTTTTCCAAAATGTAATAGTAGTGGTGACCGGTGATATAGGAAAATTACTATGTTATTTATTGTTTCTTAAAGGGTATGCTAAGTCAATAGTAGATAAGTAAATTGGCCAGAGGGGATTTTTAACAAATTAAATAAATCAAACCGCATATACTTCTTCCGATCTACTTTAATTGATTTTTTGGTCGTTTTCACACATATTAAGAAATTCACCTTTTAGCATTAGTTAACAATGAAATTGGCAATATTAACCTTAATTTGTTCATTGGAAATATAACGAATACTTCTAGACTCTTTATTCTATCGGAAACTTTGAAAAAGAAGTTAATTCCTTTTTGATATCCGAAAAAATCAACCACAAAAAAAACCAAAAAACAATTAAAGTAAACTGGAGAGAGTATAAGCCGTGTATATGTTGATTTATTGTGTATTATCGGTGTGAATAAATTTCTTTTTTTTCCCTTGCCATTTAAAGTTTTCTACAATTTATTTGTATTGGTCATCCAGGAAATTTGAATGTCTGAATTGCTTCCAAACAAGATGACCACAACAACAACAACAACAACAACTCAGTATAATTCCACTTAGGGGGTCTGGGGAGGGTAGTGTGTACGCAGACCTTACCCCTACCCTAAGGTAAAGAGACTGTTTCCAAATAGACCCCCGGCATCCTTTCCTCCAAGAACTTCCCACCTTGCTCTTGGGGAGACTCGAACTCACAACCTCTCGGAGCATGGCTAAACATGACCACAATGCCCTCAAATTCTGTAAACTCGTATGAATTTTTAGGCACCTTATGAAATAGTTATTTCTGTATGAATAGGAAATTTAACAAAAATATACACCTTCTAGAAACAAACTTTAAGGAAAATAGAAATATTATCTTCCATGAATTTGTAAGCTTGTGGTTTGACTATTCCTTTTTACCAAAAAGTGTAACATAATCTATAAATTTGTATTTAGTAGATATCTATTTGATGCATAATCCAAAATTACGGCTGATGCTATACGTTCGGCTTTGTGTTTGACTAAAAAACGTTAAGTCTTTTCGTAAACTAATTAAATAAGAAGAGTTGAGGTAAATCCTAGCCAAAGATAATTTATCCTAGATCTGAGATAGAAAATAAGAACAAACAAGCATGGCTAGACATGAAATTTAACCATAACAATAATTGAATCCTGTGATACGAAAAGAGGATGATGATTCTCATAATATTGAACAATAATGAAGAATACATAGATAATAATGGTCATCGATCTTTTACAAGATTAACCTTCGTACATTTGATGTGACGGGACTAACGTTGTATACTGAAGATCTAAGCTTCCATACTTCTTTCTCTTTAGCGAGAAGAGAGAGATAAAGATCCTTCCTCTCTGAAAATGCCTCTCTATGTAAGTTTGTTTTTATGCCCTCCCTCATTTTCTTCTCACTTAGATTATATACTAGATATCCTCATTTACCCAACGGGCATTAGCCATAGTACCTAAGCCATTGGATTATATTACTGATTGACCCTCTGAAATGTCGTAACATCCGATTCGTCGGTCAAGCATTTTGAATACACGGCCTCGGCCTTAGCCAGGGTACTCGTCGCTATAGCGTGACACGAATACAACTTCGTCCCAAATGACGTTGTCGTCCCTCTTCGCGTAGATTCTTACTTGGTCAGATTTCGACCCATACAGTTAGTCCTTTCGCCTATTGGGGTCGTTTTTTGGCGAGCTCGATGGGTAGACTCTATCGATTCGAAAGTTGTGAGAAATCAGAATACTTTGGGCGACGGGCGAGTACCTCATGGCGAGGTAACGACATGACGTTTCGAGAGTTGCATCAGACCGTTACGTCAGTTCAGAATATCATTAAACTCCTCATGCGTCATTATGGCGCACATTTCCTATGCGTTGCATCGTTTCTCGTGCCCTTTCCGTTTTCAAAAATAGCAGCATTTGGTTTTCCCGCTCATAACACTCATATCCTTATAAATAGGGGAGAATCTCATATTGGAATGTTGTGTTTCCCAATTGCTCAAGAGAGATTTTCGTAGCTTTTCTTCTCCCTTAGTTTCTCACATTTCCCTTTCTCTTAAAATTCTTGTGGCCTCTATCTTTTTCCTTTATTATTCCCGATTTTTGCAACCAAAGAAGTGATGGCTAGTGCAACATCCAAGTGCTCCGGTGCCGGAAAACGATACACCCCTACTCAGAGAGGGAGTGGATCTGGCGGAGGACGAGGGTTTTTCGACGGTAGATGAGGTGATTCCCCGCCTAGGAAAGGTGAGGATTGACTTCAATAGACCTGCTGGGGATGAGCCGGAAGCTTTTTTTTCTACAATGGATGTTGCAGCGCTCACGGCGTTCAAATCCAAAAGGGGGATCTGTGATCACATTGAACTGGTTCCAGCGGATTAGAACATAGTACATATACACCGTCCGGGCTACTGCGTGTTTTGCGTATATCCATTTGTCATCGGATATACGCTTCCCCTTCCAAATAGACTCGAACTCACAACCTCTCGTGATGTAAAAGAATTTCCTACTCATACAGAACTTCCCACCTTGCTCAAGCATGGCTAAACATGAAATTTAACCATAACAATAATTGAATCCCGTGATATGAAAAGAGGATGATGATTTTCATAATATTGAACAATAATGAAGAATACATAGATAATAATGGTCACCAATCTTTTACAAGATTAACCTTCATACATTTGATGTGACGGGACTAACATTGTATACTGAAGATCTAAGCTTCCACACTTCTTTCTCTTTAGCGAGAAGAGAGAGATGAAGATCCTTCCTCTCTGAAAATGCCTCTCTATGTAAGTTTGTTTTTAAGCCCTCTCTCCTTTTCTTCTCACTTAGATTATATACTAGATATCCTCATTTACCTAACGGGCATCAGCCATAGTACCTAAGCCATTGGATTATATTACTGATTGACCCTCTGAAATGTCGTAACATCCGATTCGCCGGTCAAGCATTATGAATACACGACCTCGGCCTTAGCTAGGGTAATCGTCGCTATAGCGTGACACGAATACAACTTCGTCCCAAATGACGTTGTCGTCCCTCTTCGCGTAGATTCTTACTTGGTCAGATTTCGACCCATACAGTTAGTCCTTTCGCCTATTGGGTCGTCTTTTGGCGAGCTCGATGGGTAGACTCTGTCGATTCGAAAGTTGTGAGAAATCAGAATACTTTGGGCGATGGGCGAGTACCTCATGGCGAGGTAACGACATGACATTTCGAGAGTTGCATCAGACCGTTACATCAGTTCAGAATATCATTAAACTCCTCATGCGTCATTATGGCGCACATTTCCTATGCGTTGCATCGTTTCTCGTGCCCTTTCCGTTTTCAAAAATGGCAGCATTTGGTTTTCCCGCTCATAACACTCATATCCTTATAAATAGGGGAGAATCTCATATTCGAATGTTGTGTTTCCCAATTACTCAAGAGAGATTTTCGTAGCTTTTCTTCTCCCTTAGTTTCTCACATTTCCCTTTCTCTTAAAATTCTTGTGGCCTCTATCTTTTTCCTTTATTATTCCCGATTTTTGCAACCAAAGAAGAGATGGCTAGTGCAACATCCCACTCTGATAGAGCCGTTGGTGCTCCGATGCCGGAAAACGATACACCCCTACTAAAAGAGGGAGTGGATCTGGCGGAGGATGAGGATTTTTCGACGGTAGATGAGGTGATTCCCCACCTAGGGAAGGCGAGGATTGACTTCAATAGCCCTGCTGGGGATGAGCCGGAAGCTTTTTTTTCTACAATGGATGCTGCAGCGCTCACAGCGTTCAAATCCAAAAGGGGGATCCGTGATCACATTGAACTGGTTCCAGCGGATCAGGACATAGTACATATACACCATCTGGGCTACTGCGTGTTTTGTGTATATCCATTTGTCATCGGATATACGCTTCCCCTTCCAAATAGACTCGAACTCATAACCTCTCGTGATGTAAAAGAATTTCCTACTCATACAGAACTTCCCACCTTGCTCAAGCATGGCTAAACATGAAATTTAACCATAACAATAATTGAATCCCGTGATATGAAAAGAGGATGATGATTCTCATAATATTGAACAATAATGAAGAATACATAGATAATAATGGTCACCGATCTTTTACAAGATTAACCTTCGTACATTTGATGTGACGGGACTAACGTTGTTTACTGAAGATCTAGGCTTCCATACTTCTTTCTCTTTAGCGAGAAGAGAGAGATGAAGATCCTTCCTTTCTGAAAATGTCTCTCTATGTAAGTTTGTTTTTAAGCCCTCTCTCATTTTCTTCTCACTTAGATTATATACTAGATATCCTCAATTACCCAACGGGCATTAGCCATAGTACCTAAGCCATTGAATTATATTACTGATTGACCCTCTGAAATATCGTAACATCCGATTAGCCGGTCAAGCATTCTGAATACATGACCTCGGCCTTAGCTAGGGTAATCATCGCTATAGCGTGACACGAATACAACTTCGTCCCAAATGACGTTGTCGTCCCTCTTCGCGTAGATTCTTACTTGGTCAGATTTCGACCCATACAGTTAGTCCTTTCGCCTATTGGGGTCGTCTTTTGGCGAGCTTTATAGACTCTGTCGATTCGAAAGTTGTGAGAAATCAGAATACTTTGGGCGATGGGCGAGTACCTCATGGCGAGGTAACGACATGACATTTCGAGAGTTGCATCAGACCGTTACGTCAGTTCAGAATATCATTAAACTCCTCATGCGTCATTATGGCGCACATTTCCTATGCGTTGCATCGTTTCTCGTGCCCTTTCCGTTTTCAAAAATGGCAGCATTTGGTTTTCCCGCTCATAACACTCATATCCTTATAAATAGGGGAGAATCTCATATTCGAATATTGTGTTTCCCAATTGCTCAAGAGAGACTTTCGTAGCTTTTCTTCTCCCTTAGTTTCTCACATTTCCCTTTCTCTTAAAATTCTTGTGGCCTCTATCTTTTTCCTTTATTATTCCCGATTTTTGCAACCAAAGAAGAGATGGCTAATGCAACATCCAACTCTGGTAGAGCCGTTGGTGCTCCGGTGCCGAAAAACGATACACCCCTACTCAAAGAGGGAGTGGATCTAGCGGAGGACGAGGGTTTTCTGACGGTAGATGAGGTGATTCCCCGCCTAGGCAAGGCGAGGATTGACTTCAATAGCCCTGCTGGGGATGAGCCGGAAGCTTTTCTTTCTACAATGGATGTTGCAGCGCTCACGGTGTTCAAATCCAAAAGGGGGATCCGTGATCACATTGAACTGGTTCCATCGGATCAGGACATAGTACATATACACCGTCCGGGCTACTGCGTGTTTTATGTATATCCATTTGTCATTGGATATACGCTTCCCCTTCCTTTCTTGGCAGTGGACTTCTACCTCTTCTATGAGATGTGTTCGGCTCAACTCTCTCCGTACGTATACAAGCTCTTCCTTATGCTCATCAAGTACGTAGAGTTGGCCGACCGAAGAATTTTTCTATAGCACATGCTTTACCTCTTCGCCCCCATTTTCATAGGGGCACGATGATTCACATGTGTCTATGAGGAACCAAGGGTTTGGTGGTGAAGATGAATGACAAGGCAAATCATCGCTTTTGGGAGAACTTCTTCTACGTTTGAAAAGAGCACGTGGTATCGAACCCTGCGGGGTTTCCTGAGACGTGGAATTTCACCTGTATGTCTTCCTTTCTTTTTATTTTTTTCTTACGATGGTTGTTGGTCATCTCCCTTTAATGACCTCGTCGAGTGTTTGTTTTTGTTTTTGCAGCCGAGAGTACCTCCTTTGCTAGTTGCTAATATTCGCGAATAGGTGAGCTCGACTCTCCCCCACAGAATGGGGATTCGCGAATGGTCACCTTTTCATGAGAGGTTTGGGTGCAAGCCTTCAGTTGGTGAGTCGGCTCGTTTCGGTCTTAGTTGCTTCGTATCTTCTTTTACCTTATATCTTTGTTTGGTTGAATCTCTTTTCATTGGCAGGTTAGAGAGGAGTGAGAAGGGTAAGGGCTCCTACACTTGCTTTCCGCTAGCCGGCTTCCTATGCCCGGCCCGTTCCAAGGGCAACTGTGGCTGAGGGCATCCAATGTTTGGTTGCTCGGTGGACCCTGTCCGCGACTGAACCTATTCTTTCAGTAGTTGCTTCTCGGTCGGAGAATCCGGTTCCCGTAGTCCATTCAACGAACAAACCTTTTCATAACAGTGATGAAAATGCACTGTTAAAGAGGCGGAGGTTATCATAGGGGGCATTTTTGGTTGAAACGTCCTTGAGGGGGCAACCCTACTTTGGCGGTATCTGAAGTTGGCGGTGATACTAGCTTGGGTGTATAGGCGATGCCTGTTACGGTAATGGAAGAGGCTGCCGTGGCAGGGGGACAAAGTTTGGAGGCCACTGCGATTGTTCCGAACGGTCCATCGTCGTCTCGGTAGGGCGCTCCCCCTCTTCGGTAAATGAGAGGTTGAAGGGCGTGGTGGTAGTTGATTACGAATCTGATTCCGACATTGATCCTGGGGATAAGAGGATGTTCGAGGAAGGTTTTACCAGAGTCGATGTGAGGGGGGAAGGTCCTTCTCGTGTGCTTGAAATTCCATCGGACTTTAACATGTTGGAGGACACGGTGGACTTGGTGCCCCAATTTGACCTTCTATGCTCTGCTGTTGAAAGTAGGTCTCTTCGGGAGATCAATGATTCCAATATGTCACGCGGTGTGGCTGGGATGACCTTGAGGGTGAGTTTCTTTTTGCTATGATCATTGTTTTGTGCTATTTGCTTTTGTCAATTTGTCTTCTTCTTTTTTTTAGACTTACATGCTGGAGATCGAGAATGCTCGTCGGGCTGAGATGCGAGTCGATGTCTTTCTGAAAATGGCTGCAAAGTATCATCGATATCGCGACAGGTGCCGTGAGATGCACGTGCAGCTTAGGGCAGGCGGTAATGCCCAATCCATCAGGGAGGAATTGGAGAAGAGGGACGAGGATCTGATGCGGTCAATCCGCAAATGTAGCGAGCTTGAAGGGCTGCTTAGGGCCAAAGACGAGGAGCTCGAGTTAGGCAAAGGGGGTGCGGCAGAATGCGAGGATCTTCAGGCGAAGGTATTGTCTTTACGGGCCGAGCTTGAGCAGAATGCCACTAGAGTTGCCGATTTGAGTGCAGAGTGGACGGAGAAGGTGGCTTAGCTGGAAAGGAAGGTGGCCGATGTTGATACCCAATTTTTCCCTATATATTTTTCAATATGTAAAATACCTTCAAAATAGCATATATATATGCATATACAAGCATGTCCACGGTTATTATTATTATTATTATTATTATTTTCATAATTTTAAGGTTTTAAATTGATTTATTTTCTCCCCTTTTATCCATAAAATCCCCAATAATTATTTCCAAAATTATTGTTTTGATAATTCATCTATTGTATTTCTATATTTATGCCAAAATATGGCTAAGGTAATTTTTATATATTTTTTAATTACATTTAGTATTTTTAAAAGCTAAATTGCACATAATTGCAATATTAGCCCTTTTAAAATTTAATAATATTTTATATGCATAAAATTGTATACTGTATTTTTAAATTGCTAATTATATATTATAATTCATTTTAGCATTTTAAAATTATTTTTTAAAAATTATCTACTATTTTTTATAAATTAAATAGGGAAAAAACTGTCTATTTAACTTATAGCCAAATTGGCTTTCAATTCTAGCCTAAATCCAACGGACCCCCAACCCAATTAAAAAACCCACCGGACCCAAGCCCAAACCCAAACCATACTCGGCCCAGACCTGAGTAATCCTGGTCGTTAATCAATTTTGATCAACGACCTGGATTCACTCTTACCATAATTAACCTAAGACTACCCCCTCTAAACCCTTATTCTCTCATTCACTCAACTGACACTCATCTCCCTCTCTCTATCTCTGGTTCTCTCTAGAATCTTCTCTTTTCCCATCCTCTCCGATGGACCTTGTCCACCTTCTCCGGCCACCTCCCTCGCTGGAAACCATGGTTTCTCATCATCTCCTAGCCCCTGCTTCACCCCACGCCAGTTTGACACTACCCTGAGGTCCTCAGGTAAACCTGGAGCAGTTCAACTCCTATCCATGGTCTTTCATGCCATTTTCCGGCCATTCATGGCTGTTCAAGTAAGATCCATGATTTTTCTGGCTAAAACCGGTAACATTCTAAGGTTTTCTCATCTTCTCTGGGTTCTTTGAAACCCTAAATCTTGAGATCCTCCGATTTCTTTTAGATCTATCTTAGATCTGTGTATATTATGAGCTTTTGTTGTTTTCCTTAAAGGTTTTTTCCGATTTTCTCTAAAGTAATCCTTCGTCTTCAAGATAGGGTTTCTTAACCTTTTTTAAACGACTTCTCCTCTGATTTTCAGTATTATCATATGATTTTTACTACGTTTAAATGGTTTATTTTAATCTGACTCATTATGTTGAAAACCCTAATTTGTTTGGCTCTAGTTTGTGATTCTGAGTTCGTCTTTACTGTTCATTCAGTCGATTTGTCTGTATGTGCGATTCTCATGGATATGCTGTGATTAGTTAGAGTATTTCTATGACTTTCATCCTAGTGATGTCTTATTAAGGGTTCCGATTTGGTTCTTCCTGTTTGTACTTCGTTTATTGGTTTATTCATGGAAGTCTATACTATTTTCCTTAATATTAGTACTATTTTTTCGATTCTTGAAATCCTTGATTTACGGTTTTGATGCTCTTATACAGATTTCCGGCTATTTTTCCTACCCCTTAAAATTATTTCTTACCTTGTTATGTGATTGACTATATTTTAATTGATTTTTACTGTTATTTCCTTAATTAGACCCTTATGATCTAGCCCTAATTTACATATTCTGTACCTATGTTACTTTGAATTCTTTCCTTATCTGTTACCTGCTTTCTATCGCTGGTAAATTGCTCCTTTAATTAAGGGATACTTGGCTGATTTTCGTTCTTAATTGATACCTAGTTCTATAATTACTAAAGAATTAATTCTTGCCTTATTTTGAACCAGTTTTCAAACTACTATATAAATGACTCTCTTCTACAGTCTTAACACACGAACAACTAGTTTAGAATACACACGCACAACACTCAAACTCTCTCTTCTTTCTCTACTACTTGTGATAGCTGCTTGTCTAGCCGGCTGAAAGCTAAGGCTAGACTGTGGAACTCTACTTGCTTTACTTTCTGCACTTTTGCTTCCTTAACTGGTATGTTCCTAGTTCAATTCTGAAACTCAACTCTATGTGCTCCCTGTTTGTTAATCCATGTCTCCTTCTGCACTAATTTCATGGCTTATGTGTTTAATTGCCCTTCTTGTTTACTGCACTAATTTCATGGCTTATGAAGTTTTGCCCTCTCTTGTTCAAGTGTAATCAACATGTTTACTTGAGTCCTTGTTTATTTCCCTCAACTAGTATGACATGTTAGTATCATAGACTCCTAATGTACTTGATTATCACTAAGTGGCATGACTAATTGTGTGTATTAGACTCCTGCCCTCAGCATGACTACTCCCATATCATGTCTCTATGTCTTATTGCCTATTACTATTCTAATTTCAAGCATGATCCATTTGTTAACACTTTGAAGTAGTAGTTTGTGGTTTGGAGGCCAATCAGTTCCTATTTGTTCTTAGTACTTGTTGGTCTATGTGCTTCTCCTCTTATCCATGTTTATGTGTTTCATAATTGGCCCCAACCCCTTACTTCCCTATTTGTGACTTTTGAAGCTGTACTATTCTTTGAACTTGTTCTGTGTGTGCTGGCTTATTCCAAGTTGTTGTTGCTCTTATCCCCTTCTCCTTTCAAAACTGTTTTTTCCTAAGCAACTCTTCTGTTGTTTTTGCAAACTTATTTCAAACATGTTGTTTCAAACTGTTTTCAATTCAACTCTTTTAAATCTATGTCAAGCACTCTCACACATACTCTTAGACCACTAGGTTTTGCCCCTTTTGTATGAGCCTTGCCTTGGGACCCTTGGGCTCCCTCTGAACTTGGACACATAAAAGCTGGCCTTTCCGCACTGCACTTACTCTGCCTTGGCTATGAAATCTGGGTGTGAGCACTGCCCGGGATTCCTTGAGGTCCTTAGAAAACTCTGACACATCCAGGTATGAAAAAGACTATGAAACAATCTTGGCACTTGAGGTGATTTATTACATAACTCAGGGAGGAAGTCCTAATCAGGTGCTGAAAGTTTGGGCCTGTTTTCAGGCTCTCTATAGTGTAACTTTTATCTTTCTTTCCTGCTTATGTAATTCATTTTAGTATTGGTCTGTAATAATTTGTAAATAAGTATTGGGGTTGGATAGTGAAAAGGGGTGGGTAATATGCATGCTGTAGTATAATCCAGGGTAGAAATCATGTTCCTAAGTTTACTTTCTCTATGCGCAATAACAACCATGTTTAGGTACAACATGCCAAGCATGCCATGCATTAGCTATCATGCTATTTAGGATTTATATGTACTGTTTTCAGCATCTCATCCACACTTAGAAATCATGTCTATAGGGTAGATAATAACAATAAAATAAGCTGCTATTATGTGATTCTGCCCACGTAAACATGTTCTGAAATTTCATTTAGAAATCCTGCTCTTAGAAAATTCTGCAATCATGTTGTGCATTTAGAAATCCTGCTCTTAGGAAATTCTGCAATCATGCTGTGCATTTAGAAATCCTGCTTTAGGAATCCTGTATATAAATCATTAGATACCATGATTAGGTTCTCGTTCATCCTCATTCAGCTATACTTAGTTAACTACTAAAGGAGTATCAACAATCTCATCCTGCTTTGAACAAACTGGTAATAATCCCTGCATGTCTTTGCAATATTTAGAACAACATATTTTAGAAGAAAAATAATCTCCACACTGTTTTAATAACTCTGAATAACTGCTGCATATTACTTTATGCCTAGTGTGAGCACATGATTTTTGCTTCACGAAAAAACTACTCCAAAAGAAATCGAAAATTAAAACAAATTTCCTTGGTGTACAATTTTTAGAATTTGCGTGGCATTTTTGGATAATTATTTGTGTTTTTATCTGTGAATGTTTATCCTGTTTTAATTAATTAAAATACAAAAACAAAAATATGTTGCATGCATATTTAGGATTTGATTGTGCATTTAGGAACTAATCGAACCATAATTTGGTTTTAAAAGAAGAAAATCACAAAATACGCATTTAGTCTATTTTATGTCATTTAAAGTGTGACATCATGTGATTTTATTTTAATTAAATATTTTAACTTGTGTGCTAATTGTTGTTAAGAGTTAATTAATATTTTGTAGTTTAATTTTGGTTTTACAATTTATTTTTAGAAATTTTGTTAATTAAAAGAAGAAAATAAAAAGAGTTGAAAATATAAGGCAAATCGGATTTGGGCCAAAATTTTAGACCAAAAATCAGGCCCAAACATTCAAAAGACCCGGTCCATTTCAACCAGTCCCTCAGAAGACTCGAACGTCGTTTCTGAGTCTCAAATCTGGGCCGTTGATTTGTTTCAATCAAACGGTCCAGTTCAGCCCCTGCATAATTGAAACGACACCGTTTTAGGTGATCAGATCTGAGCCGTTCATCTATCTTGATCCAACGGCCTCAAGGCCTCCTCTATACCCGACCCATTTTCACCCAAGGTCAGCCCAATTTCGTATAGAGACCAAACGACGTCGTGCCATTAAATTAAACGATCCAGGCCGTCGATCGTGCTTGATCGAACGGCTAGGATCAAACAACCCCGCCCCTATATAAACTCAACCTCCTAACCCATCCCCCCTAACCAAACACCCCCCCTCGTCTTCTTGTTCATCGTCTCAACTTAGAGACTAAACCAAACACCCCTCACCGAAACCCTAGCCGCCATGACACCCCACCACCTAAAACCCGGCGGCAATAACGCCGCCGGTCACCAAATCAACACCATAAGACCATCAGACCACCCTCGCTCCAAATATGTTAACCATCTGGCTCGAATCTTCCTGAAACTCCTCGAATCTTCATTTGAAGATTCGAGCCAAACATGAACCTACCCCACTCCACTCCAAATTCATACCAGGCAACCCCCAGACCTCCCTCATGCCATAAATGACTTTGGTTCCGCTCAAATCTGCCTAGAAACATTCGAACCCTAAATCGAAAACCAGGAACCCTAGAAATTCCAAATCATGGAATCCGTCCAAATTAAGTGAGGATTTGGGGTCTAATCGACCTTAATCGAAGTGTTCTCACTAAGGTCTGTTCGACCTCAAAGTGTCCGAGTCCGAGTTCGAGTCTGGGTCCGTATAGTTCTGATATTCTGAGGTATTTTTCTTTTTCCCTTGTTCCGTGTTCATGTTTTTTTTATTTGTGTATCTGTTTAGTTTAGTTTTGTTGATTTTTCCATTCTTTATCAATTCATCTTCTCATCCCCAGTGACCTTTTTATTTGGTCGATTTTTCTGTTTGTTGATTAATTGTACCTGTTATAAACTACACATTCGATTTGATTAATGTCGTCGAATAATTAGTTTCATAAGTCCCTTGTTTTGTCCAAAGCCATGAATCACCCTGTTTGTATGTTTGATTCTGTTTGTTGTTACCAATTGTGTATGTATAATCGATTAATAAGTTGCGTCGATTAATTAGTTTCATGTTAGTCCCTTTTCTGTCAATACCACTGAAATTACCCGTGAATTGCCTGATTCTCTGTTTCTAATTGTTTAGTGTCAATTGTAATATGTAATAGATTAAATAAGCTTCATTGATTAGGTCGTTCGTATAGTTTGAATCATTTGGCATTCTGTTGTTTATAGTTTTTCAATTGTTAGTTGTCTGATTAATTAAGATTCTGTTTGATTATAGGCATTGTTCTGAATCACTGAAACTCTTGTATTTGATGTATTTTTCTGTCTTAAATTACTAGCTGGAATTGGTTTATAGCTGTAGTAATTTAGGGGATCATCTGGGAACTAGTTTAGTAAATGCTTAGCTTTCCTTCTTAGGTGAGTTGGTACAGTTGATGGGTAGTAGTTTCAGGCGTAATTTAAAGAGTAATTTAGGAATATGAGACCCTCAATAATCAATAGACAGACTGCTAAGGGCTTAATTAAGAAAAAGGTTAGTGGATTTAAAAAAGAGAGGGTACAATTTCAAGTGGGATTGAATAGTTAATAGACCACTAATAGTGGAAGACCACTTTTTAAGTTTTGACTATCCATCAGGGCCTAAAGATCCGGAAAAGATAAGGGGACTGAAAGACTTAGAGAATAAAAAATAAAAAAAAGGGGGCTTAGGGATTTGGCCATAAAAAGGGGACAGAGATAGACTTGAAGGGGGAGGGTCAGAATTTAAGGGTTAAACATTAACTGGTCTTTCAATCTAAAAAAGGTGAGTAATTTAAGAACTAAAAACTGAAAGAGTGAGGTCTTGCTTTGACTACTGAAAATCAGAATTAGTGTTGTTTTTTTTTTGTTGAATTGAAGTTCTAAGTTTCTTTCCTTAAGAGTCTGAAAGACAGAGAGTCAGAAATCGATTGTCCTATTGTATTTCTGGTTCACTTTGTTTCTGCCCATTGATTGTTGTTGGTGTTTCTGGGCTTTCATTTGGTTTGTTCCTTGAGTTTGGTTGGTTATTTGTTATTGTTTCATTGGGGTGTTGCTAGAATTCTGCTGGTTTTATTAAACACTGTTACTGGGCTGTTCTGTTTCCGTTACTGTTGCTGTTCCTGTGTTGTTGCTACTGCTCCGCTGATCCTTTTCTTCCTTTTCCTTGTGGTCCCTTTCCAGGTACACATTTATGAGATTAGTTCTGATGTGACTTCAAACTGCAAAAATGCTGAATTAAAAGGCTTAACAGATTGCCTATTAAAGTGTGTTCAATTAATGTATTAGAATGTACATTAGGAAATATTGTATATGTTTATGCTCATCTTAGATATGTATTTACATTGTACAACTATACTGAAAATTGGACTGTACCTAGAACTATTCTAAGTAGTTTGAATTATTTTCTATATGCCTATGGGTACATGAATTGATAGATAGCCATTACTGGAAATTATTTTGATTTAGTTTAATTAGTGAAGTATAATTCTGAATTCATGCAAACTGGAATAGAAATGAGTTAAAGCTTGTGAATTTTTAATCATGTTAGTAATGGAGATCTGTAAATATTAGGCAGAATAAAAAATGGCCAGTAATTTCGTAGAATCAGTAGGCCCACTATATTTTAAGTTAGGATCGTAGTAGTAATTGCTAAGATCATTAATCCAATAGGCATGAGTTGAGTTCAAACAAGACGAGTTAACGATTAAGTTTAACAAACTTTCGAATAAGCATTAGTGATTAAGGTTAATTCTAGTTTCAAATAGTTGTAAACAATTAATTCCAACGGTTCAATTCATCTAACAATGTGGGTTTAAATTAGTTAGAGGATAATTAGTTTATTTTGGTAATATTATTTGTAAATTCCGTATTCTATTTATAATTTCAATTTTAGTAATATTCAATTATAGAATAAGGCATGAAACAATCTCCCTTTGTCTCGATTGCAATTTTCAGTTTGCATTTGTCTTAATCCGATAAATAAGTAGCGGCCTTTTCAAGCATGTAATTAACTAGGATTTTTCTCTTTTTTAGAGACGAACTTAAATAGAAAAAATGTAGTCACTTTAGGATTATCCTTTTAAAATAAACGAGATGAGCCTCACCAAATAAAACGCACGAGCTGCGGGGCCCTCAATATTTGCTTTAAAATTGCTTAGACTTCGGGATGGACCGTTTAGCAAAATTTCACGGCCCTACCCAAAGTAAATGATACGCTAGTCGCTTTAGGCACGCCTTTTAATAATTTAATTTTCTTAAAACTCGGGTGCACATTTATGTGACCCAAATCCAAATCTCAACAGAGTTGAAATGTGCCAACAACCACGGGTGCATTGATGTGACGTGGTTGGAGATGTATTTCCATGATGTTGCAATTCTTGAAAAAATATATAAATAATGACGAAAGCGGTTAAAAGTTAAAACTTGCACATTAGCTCATAATTGTATAAAATCAGATAAACAAGCCGAATATGACAGTTGAGCGACCGTGCTAGAACCACGGAACTCGGGAATGCCTAACACCTTCTCCCGGGTTAACAGAATTCCTTATCCGGATTTCTGGTTCGCGGATTGTAATACAGAGTCATTCTTTTCCTCGATTCGGGATTAAAACTGGTGACTTGGGACACCATAAATCTCCCAAGTGGCGACTCTGATTCTTAAATAATAAATCCCGTTTCGATTGTCCTTTAATTGGAAAAACTCCACTTACCCCTTGCGCCCCCTTTGCGGCGGCGCGGGTAAAAAGGAGGTGTGACAGCTCTGGCGACTCTGTTGGGGACGTAACCCAGAATCTCTGGTTTAGGGTTCAAGAATTCGAGCTTAGAATAATTGTTATTATTTGGCTTTATTTATTATCTGATTTTATTACATGTTTTGTCCTAATGTGCTAAAATGTGGCTTTTTACCGCTTTGATATTATTTGAACTGTATATATAAACTGCTACGAAATCCCTCTCTTCTCTCTCTTGAGGAGTGCACGCTGGTCGTGACTTCTTTCTGTTAGTGTCATATCCCAAAATAGAACGAGGATTCGGAGGAGTTGCAAAACCGGATGATCTTTTGGTTACCAGTACGCAGTTCCCATCCTCGGCTCGAGTTGTCCACTCGGGTAAGCCAGGTCTAGAACAAATACCCAGGATAAACCTAGTATAACAAAACCTCATGCCGGATCCCTAGTAGGAACGCTTATTTGCATCATGTGCACTTGACTTAGGGGACTCAACACAGGGGTTGGGTCCGTCTAGGACAAGCAACCTGAAATGAAAAAGACCATCCTGCGGCATCCTGTTTGTTTTACGCATTTATTTGTCACAGACTTGCATGCCGACCGGCTTCTGACAATATTGAAAGAAAAAAAATAGCAGTGTAGAAAGATAAATCTGAGTTACAGACGAACTTTGCCAAAATTTCATATAAAAAAAAAACCAAAAAAAAAATGTGTTTTTAGTGTAATTTATTTAAACAAGTCTTGTTGTCAGAATTAGTTTATTGTCATGGCCCGAACTACGTGAGTCTGATTCTCACCGGATGTGAGATACGTAGGCAAACCTCTTCGGTTCCGGTCCACCATATTCAAAAAAAAATCCAAAAATATTTTTCATTGCTTGCTTCTTTAGAAAGCCTTTATTTTAGACCTCAATTTTAAAAAAATAATACAAAAATATTTCCTTTTAATCTCTCTCAAAATCCAAAAATATTTGTTTAAAAATTCAAAAGAAATTCAAGATTCAAAAATATTTTCTTTCCTTTTGTAGTATTTCTTTCATAAATTCAGAGTAATAGTCCAAAAATATTTCCTTTCTTCTTTAGAAGTTTTTTCGAAATTTCCAAAAAAAAAAAGTTAAAATTCAAAAAATATTTCTTTAGACGTCTTTCTTTTCAAAAAAAAAAACAAAAAAAACAAACAAATCGAAATCCAAAAATATTTTCTTTCTTCTTTGTAAGTATTTTATTCGAAAAAAAAAGTTTGTTTATTTCCTTTATTCCTGATCGGCCCGAACTATGTCGGTTTGATTTTCACAGGATGTGTGATATGTAGGCAGCCCTCATCGGGTCCAACCTCCCATTTTGCAAAAATAGCCAAAAAATGTCAAAAATTTTAATTTTTCGTCATAGTGTTGGGTGATGCTGTTTTTTTCAGAAATAGCTGAATGTTCCCAAAAAGAACGTCGGAAGGCTGGCTTTGCATAAACGACCACCTTTGATCATGTTTTTAGAATTTTGGTCGGTTAGCTAACGCAGCCTTAAAATCTTCGTCCTCGAGGTGCTGAAAGGCCGCGTTGGCAAAACCCGGTCCTTTATTTTATTTTAATTTGAAAAATAATAAGAAAAAGAGTCAGTGGTCAAGAATACCGTTTAGATTTTTTAAGCCGAGCCAGCTTCGGCGGTGTCTTAAACCGTTATTGCCGAGATAGCCTTAGAGTATCTTTCAGTTGTCAAAAGACTATTTTCGTAAAAGAATGGACAAGTTTGTGAAGTGTCATAAAATAATCTTCCCGGCCTCAAAATTCATGTGAAATTGGGAAGGGGCCATGTTTGCAAAAAACAGCCGCTTGGTTAAAATCGGCATATAGAGAAAGGAATTTGTCATTTTATTTTTCTTGAGTTTGTATTTCTTTTGATTAGAGTATGTGGGCCGTTTGACTTTCGAGTCTGTTGTTCGTCTTTAAGTGATTCCAAAAAATGTTTTATTGTTGTTTACCTTTTATGTAGCAGAACTACGCCCGGTCTGATTCATGCGGGGACATGATACGTAGGCAATCCACATAAGATTCGACCACCGCTAAAAAGAAAAAAAGAAAAGAAAAAAAAGAAAAAGGGAAAAGGAAAAAAAAAGAAAAAAAAGAGAGATAAAGAAAGTTTCAGAAACACTTAAACAAGGCACAAACAAAGTAAGTCGGAATGACGCATGCGGTCGAAGCAAAGACATATTAGAAATGGTTAAACTGCCTAGGAACATTGCATCCCCAACGTGAAATTGCAATATGTGTTAAACTCTAACGCTAACAAGTTTGTTGTTGATACCAGAGATTTCGAAACAGTTAGCTCGTTAGAACGTTCTGTCAGATTACCATTACCATAAAAGATCTAAAGGGCCCATTCCGAAGAGTATGTCTGGTTTGGACAAAAGTGTTGAGGAGGAAAAGACGGAAATGCAAATAATGATGGAGGAAGTAGACAGGTTGAGACAAGAGATAGCTGGGATGCACTTAGCCTGGGCTAGGGGACAAACATCACCAATACTTCCCCCTACTCCTACCCTCTCATCGGCTCGGACTCCGGAACACCCTCCCACTGGTCCATCAATAAGCTTCCCCATTTCCCAATACTATCAGGGGGAAACTTACTATAATCCCCAAGCTCCACTACCCAAACAAAACCCTCCTCCACCAACTGTTCCTATTTTCATGGCACCTCCACCCGCCACGCTGCAAAGATCAGCCGATGAATTAGTATTTCAGGTTCATGACAACCAATACTATCCTCCCGAACTCACCTTCAAAGCACCCGAGCCATACACTTACACCCCTCACCTTCAGCTCCCGGCAGAAACTGAGAGGCTGGTTAAGAATCCGGAGCAGGACGAAGTGCTTCGTAAAGTGAAAAACCTGGAGCAATCCTTTAGGAATATCCATGGGTTAGGCAACCAAGTCAGTGTGGCCTACAAAGATCTGTGCCCATTCCCCGATTTTCAATTGCCGGCAGGTTTTAAGATGCCACAGTTTGATCTATATGAGGGACATGGTGATCCCATGGTACATCTGCGAGGTTTCTGTAGTAAGATGAGATGGGCAGGTGGAAAGGATGAGCTGCTGATAGCTTATTTTGGTCAAAGTTTAAGCGGGTCTGCACTGGAATGGTACACGAGGCAGGATCCTAGTAGGTGGTATACCTGGGACGATCTAGCACAAGAATTTGCAGGTCACTTCCAGCATAATCTTGAGATCGTCCCTGACCATCTCACACTATTGAAACTTGAGAAAAAGCCTGGAGAGAGCTTCAGGGAATTCGGATTCCGTTGGAGAGAACAAGCAGCAAGAGTCGATCCACCAATGAGGGAATGTGAAATGGTGGACTACTTCTTACAAACTTTGGAGCCAACTTACTTCGGTCACTTGGTGACGTCAGTTGGTAAATATTTCAACGAAGTAATAAAAATGGGTAGTATGGTTGAAGAGGGACTCAGGTCCAACAAGATAATGAGCTATTCGGCAATCGAGGCCACAACTCAGGCTATCCAAAGCGGCACGGGAGGTGCGCTCGGAAAGAAAAAAGGGAAGATGTCGCAACAGTCGAGGCAGGTACTTGGTCCAGATTCGGAGGTTCCCCCCTCACTACCAGCCCAGATCCCATCACTCAAATTACCCACACATGCCATATGGCCTTCCACAACCCTACTACCCACCATCAAATCCACTCTTTTCTGCCCATCACGCCCAAACCTATCCCCGAGCTCCACATAATCTACCTCAGTATTATCCTCCGAACAATGTCCGGTCATATGTCCAACCACCAGGTCACTCCCTATGGCGAGCGCCAGCACCACATAATGCATTCTTGCCTTCACAATGTTTTCGAGCACCCAACGACCCTAGAAAACAGGGGTAGGGAGGGGAACAAAGGCAAAAAAATAGTTTCACGCCAATTGGGGAGTCCTACACAAGCTTGTTTGAAAAGTTAAAGCATTCTGGCCTGATTGAGCCGCTCCTCGGCTATACTCCAGACCCATATGCAAAAGGCTTTGATCCTACTGTACGATGCATGTACCACTCTAATGTCCAAGGGCATAGCATTGAAGATTGTCGTTCTTTGAAAAGGGAAATAGAAAGAATGATTCAAGAAGGGGTAATTGTGATCAATGACAGTGACAAGGAGCATGCGAAGCCTCTTGGGAATTTGCGGACTGAAGTTAATGATATTGAAGTTGTTAATGGTTTTGGCAATATTGATGGGGAACCCAGTGGTTAAGATGTCGTGCTTGGTAATTGGAAAGACGCTTCATCTCTTGGCTAGCTGGAGAGGAGTCTTGGTGGTTTATTTTGTTGTCATTTCTGTTGTCCGGGTTATTTTCAGGGTTGTAATCCGGATATTGTCTTGTGATTCAAACCCTTCTATCCTTTTATTTTTCCTAGTTTATTTTTCATAGTAAACTCGTTTAGTGTTGACCGGGTTATTTGCAGGGTTGTAATCCAGATATTGTCTTGTGTCAAATACTCTTATCCTTCTATTTTTGTCACAGTGGTTTGTTTAGTATTGTCTAGGTTCGTTTTAGGTTTGTTCCTAGGTTGTACCCCATTTGTTTTGCTTGTTTTGTTATACGAACCGTTTCATCGCTTGTCTAATGCAAATTCCGATCTTTTGTTACCTCCAGTCATCTTCTTTGTTTAGTTCTTTTTATCCTTTTGTTTTGTCCTTGTTCAAACGCCGATTCTAGTGACATAACATGCACGCACAGTTTGGGCCTAATCTTAAGAGTTAATTATAAAGTCATTGGGGGATGATCGGGACACTTAAGGGAAATAGGAACAGCTTGAGATCCTTTGAAACCCGAGCCACGTGAAACTGGGGCAAGTAAAACATAAAGAAAACCATAAAAGCAAGTTAGCCATATTGACAAGGGGGCCGTTCATGGTAACAAAACTGAGAGTATTGCCCAACAGTGCTTTAAAAATGACAAATGAAAAAGCAAATGTATGGATATGGTTATCAAGTTCGGCACAATCAGAAGATGTGGCGAATATTTAATGGTATTGTTTGTGCTTGGCATGATTTGAAGATTGGAATGACGAAGGTATTTTATTCTGCCATCTAAACACTTTATCCTTCGTTAACCCTTTTGAGCCTTATTGGTTTTCTTTCGTACCCCTCGTTCGCAATCAGTAGCAAAGACTAGAAAACACAAGCATGGAAGATTAAAGAAGAAGAAAAGGAAAAAGGAAAAGAAAACAACAGAAACAACAAAACAACAAAAGAGAAAGGAGAAAGGAGAAATGAGAAAGAGAAAGAAAAGAAAAGAAAATAATAAATAAGTTGGGAACTACGTTTGACCTGATTCCTCAAAGAGGATACGTAGGCGCTTCACGGCTCGGTTATAGTGTGCATAGTGTGCATAATGTAACATAGTGTAACAAAAAAAATCAAAAAATCCCCCAAGCAAGAAACCGGGGCAGAAGTTGTGTTTGATGTAAAGAAATCTGGTTCCGAAGGTTGTAAATTTTGAACCCAAATTGATTCGTTTTGAGCCGCTAATACCCTTTCTTTCTAGCCCCATCCAAAACCCCACGTTACGGTCCAAAGAAAGACTTTTTGACCAGTCTTCGAAAGATGCCGAGTCATGCAAATGGAAGTCGAGAATAACACTCTGATCCCTGGCAGAAAAGTAATAAAATGAGAGAGTCTTATCGGGGAAAACCTTCACGGGCACCTTGAAGCGGCTATAAGTTGAGAGAAAAACCAAAATGAGAGAGACTTGATAGTGAAAACCCTTCGGGCACTAGAAGTCGAATAAAGATTGAGAATTATACAGGAAAGCACCAGACGAAGAATGTGAAAGGCGATTAACGATAGAGGATAGGCCACGTGTGCATGTCATGGCCAATAGAGTCGATATCCACATCTGATAGGTTTTACTTTGTAGTTTTCTTGTTATGAGTCATCTCTTTCTTTTGCCTTTTACTCTGTTCCTTTTACCTTTGTCATTTCCTCTTCTTGAGTTTCTTTGGTCAGAACAAGCGAAAAATGATTTCAAAATTTGCCATCAGCTTTCCGATTATGCAAGACGAGATCTGACTAGTACATCAAAGTGGTATAAGTCAGGAAAGAACAAGCGCAAAAAGCTGGTAATAGTCAACGTGTTTTGAGGTTCGCACAAAATACCCAAGATTGGTCCATATCAATTCAGGGACATTGCAACAAAAAGAGGGCCAGGGGGTTGAACCAAGGGTATATTCTATGATGAGATTGATAAAAGGATGGACCAGTGTCAAGAAGGATATCCCCAGCAGAAATCGAGGGTTATAAGGCCAAGGCCAGCGGAAAATCAAGAAAGAACAATGCGGAAAGCAATGGACATAATTGGGAAATTCATAGGAGACTCAAAGGTTGGGGAAATTCCAAGTTCACGGACAGTACCGCAAAAGAAGATATTGGGTCTGCACCGGGAAAGGGTATTTTAGTAACACAGACGATGGAGGAAGTGGTTAATCAATGAACATGCAAGATCTTCAAGTGAAATCAGCTGGCATAAAAATACCTGAGGTCAGATAAGGAGACTGGGAAAATGGTTAAGAGGTTTGTGAATAAGGAATTGTCAAGAAGGTCGGAAGGTATCAGCGCAGTTCAAGATGGTCAGACAACGCATAGATGGGAAAATGGTTGATAGCATCCCCAGCAGGAGTATCGCAACCAACCACCATGTTTAAACTCACAAGTTTTCTTTGTTTGAAACAGGGATGGAAGTTATGTTCATATCAAAGCTTGGAAGGTTGAAATTTTCAGGTGTAATGCCCCAATTCTGCTTACGCAAAGGCTATTGAGAAGATCACACATTACCACTAGGATACGCACTTCCTATTTTGTTCATTTAAGTTCATTCGTAGGAGACGCACTTCCTAGTTTGAATCATTGAAGTTTCACCCCTAGGAAACGCACTTCCTAGTCTGGGTCTTTCAAGTTATATTTTTGCTTTAGGAGATACACTTCCTAAATTGAGATTTTATCCTTAGGAGACGCACTTCCTAGTTTGGATCATATGAGTTTTAGTCACTAAAGTTCTCACTTCTAGGAGATGCACTTCCTAGTCTCGATTCATTTAAGTTCATTCGTAGGAGATGCACTTCCTAGTTCGAATCATTAAAGTTTCACCCCTAGGAGACGCACTTCCTAGTCTGGGTCTTTCAGGTTATATTTTTGTTTTAGGAGATACACTTCCTAAATTGAGATTTTACCACTAGGATACGCACTTCCTACTAGTTCATTTAAGTTCATTCGTAGGAGACACACTTCCTATTTTGAATCATTGATGTTTCACCCCTAGGAGACACACTTCATAGTCTGGGTCTTTCGGGTTATATTTTTGCTTTAGGAGACGCACTTCCTAAATTGAGATTTTCTCCTAGGAGACGCACTTCCTAGTCTGGTTCATTTAAGTTCATTCATAGGAGACGCACTTCCTAGTTTGAATTATTGAAGTTTCACCCCTAGGAGACGCACTTCCTAGTCTGGGTCTTTCGGGTTATATTTTTGCTTTAGGAGATGCACTTCCTAAATTGAGATTTTCTCCTAGGAGATGCACTTCCTAGTCTGGTTCATTTAAGTTCATTCGTAGGAGACGCACTTCCTAGTTTGAATCATTGAAGTTTCACCCTTAGGAGACGCACTTCCTAGTCTGGTTCATTTAAGTTCATTCATAGGAGACGCACTTCCTAGTTTGAATCATTGAAGTTTCACCCCTAGGAGACGCACTTCCTAGTCTGGGTCTTTCGGGTTATATTTTTGCTTTAGGAGACGCACTTCCTAAATTGAGATTTTACCACTAGGAGATACACTTCCTGATTTTGGTTCATGCAAGTTTTACTCGTAGGAGACACACTTCCTAGTTTGGTTCATTCAGGTTTTATTTTTAGCAAACGCATTTGCTCGTCAGAGTTTTGGGTTTTACTCATAGAAGACGCACATCCTGGCCTAGTCATTAGTTTACTCTAACCATTGCATCAATAGTATAAGTGGTTTACAATATTGCTAACAATTCACAAATCTTCCTAGTGCAAACTGGGGCAGAAAATTTCCTTTGTTTTGTCTATTGTGTAGCAGTCAGGAGCCCGCCTGCAGAACAGAGGAATACATTTCAAGATCAAATCAGAAGTCAGTAATGCGGAGGGTTACAACAAAAATCCCCAGCATAAAAAGCTTTAATGTAGGAAGCAGTGTCCCCAGCAGACAGAACGAAATCATAAAACTTGTGTTCAGAAAAGCAAAAGGCCATTGTCATCCCCAGCAGTTTTCGGAAGAAAAAGCACCAGAGGAAACACAAGCCGACAAGAAAGCAAGACAACCAGAGCGAGTGGAAGATAGATAAGATTTTGTAATTCCTAATTTAGTCTAGCCTCTTGTTTTCTTTTGAGCACAATGTAACAAGGAGATCGGTAAGCAGTAGTAACAACATGCAGCAGCAGTAACAACAAAATTGCAGTCCCATGGTAGTCCCAGCTACCAAAACTTCCCGAACTACATTTACCTGATTCCCTTTTAGCAGGGATATGTAGGAAACCTTTGAAGCAAAGGTTCGGTTAAACCTTTTCAAAAAATGCTTCACACGGAGTATTCCAACGGGCAAAAATCGCTTGAATCTGCTCACTTTATCTTTGCACGAAAACTCTTTGTGTTTTCGGACAAAGAAGGGCAGCTGTGAGCACGTGATTTTTGCTTCACGAAAAAACTACTCCAAAAGAAATCGAAAATTAAAACAAATTTCCTTGGTGTACAATTTTTAGAATTTGCGTGGCATTTTTGGATAATTATTTGTGTTTTTATCTGTGAATGTTTATCCTGTTTTAATTAATTAAAATACAAAAACAAAAATATGTTGCATGCATATTTAGGATTTGATTGTGCATTTAGGAACTAATCGAACCATAATTTGGTTTTAAAAGAAGAAAATCACAAAAATACGCATTTAGTCTATTTTATGTCATTTAAAGTGTGCCATCATGTGATTTTATTTTAATTAAATATTTTAACTTGTGTGCTAATTGTTGTTAAGAGTTTATTAATATTTTGTAGTTTAATTTTGGTTTTACAATTTATTTTTAGAAATTTTGTTAATTAAAAGAAGAAAATAAAAAGAGTTGAAAATATAAGGCAAATCGGATTTGGGCCAAAATTTTAGACCAAAAATCAGGCCCAAACATTCAAAAGACCCGGTCCATTTCAACCAGTCCCTCAGAAGACTCGAACGTCGTTTCTGAGTCTCAAATCTGGGCCGTTGATTTGTTTCAATCAAACGGTCCAGTTCAGCCCCTGCATAATTGAAACGACACCGTTTTAGGTGATCAGATCTGAGCCGTTCATCTATCTTGATCCAACGGCCTCAAGGCCTCCTCTATACCCGACCCATTTTCACCCAAGGTCGGCCCAATTTCGTATAGAGACCAAACGACATCGTGCCATTAAATTAAACGATCCAGGCTGTCGATCGTGCTTGATCGAATGGCCAGGATCAAACAACCCCGCCCCTATATAAACTCAACCTCCTACCCCAACCCCCCTAACCAAACACCCCACCTCGTCTTCCTGTTCATCGTCTCAACTCAGAGACTGAACCAAACACCCCTCACCGAAACCCTAGCCGCCATGACACCCCACCACCTAAAACTCGGCGGCAACAACGCCGCCGGTCACCAAATCAACACCATAAGACCATCAGACCACCCTCGCTCCAAATATGTTAACCATCTGGCTCGAATCTTCCTGAAACTCCTCGAATATTCATTTGAAGATTCGAGCCAAACATGAACCTACCCCACTCCACTCCAAATTCATACCAGGCAACCCCCAGACCTCCCTCATACCATTAATGACTTTGGTTCCGTTCAAATCTTCCTAGAAACGTTCGAACCCTAAATCGAAAACTAAGAACCCTAGAAATTCCAAATCATGGAATCCGTCCAAATTAAGTGAGGATTTGGGGTCTAATCGACCTTAATCGAAGTGTTCTCAGTTGAGAACACTTCGACTAAGGTCTGTTTGACCTCAAAGTGTCCGAGTCCGAGTTCGAGTCTGGGTCCGTATAGTTTTGATGTTCTGAGGTATTTTTCTTTTTCCCTTGTTCCGTGTTCATGTTTTTTTTATTTGTGTATCTGTTTAGTTTAGTTTTGTTGATTTTTCCATTCTTTATCAATTTATCTTCTCATTCCCACTGACCTTTTTATTTGGTCGATTTTTCTGTTTGTTGATTAATTGTACCTGTTATAAACTACACATTCGATTTGATTAATGTCGTCGAATAATTAGTTTCATACGTCCCCTGTTTTGTCCAAAGCCATGAATCACCCTGTTTGTATGTTTGATTCTGTTTGTTGTTACCAATTGTGTATGTATAATCGATTAATAAGTTGCGTCAATTAATTAGTTTCCTGTTAGTCCCTGTTTCTGTCAATACCACTGAAATTACCCATGAATTGCTTGATTCTCTGTTTCTGATTGTTTAGTGTCAATTGTAATATGTAATCGATTAATTAAGCTTCGTTGATTAGGTCGTTCGTATAGTTTGAATCATTTGGCATTCTGTTGTTTATAGTTTTTCAATTGTTAGTTGTCTGATTAATTAAGATTCTGTTTGATTATAAGCATTGTTCTGAATCACTGAAACTCTTGTATTTGATGTATTTTTCTGTCTTAAATTACTTGCTGGAATTGGTTTATAGCTGTAGTAATTTAGGTGATCATCTGGGAACTAGTTTAGTCAATGCTTAGCTTTCCTCCTTAGGTGAGTTGGTACAGCTGATGGGTAGTAGTTTCAGGCGTAATTTAAGGAGTAATTTGGGAATATGGGACCCTCAATAATCAATAGACATGCTGCTAAGGGCTTAATTGAGAAAAATGTTAGTGGATTTAAAAAAGAGAGGGGACAATTTCAAGTGGGATTGAATAGTTAATAGACCACTAATAGTGGAAGACCACTTTTTAAGTTTTGACTATCCATCAGGGCCTAAAGATCCGGAAAATATAAGGGGACTAAAAGACTTAGAGAATAAAAAAAAGGGGCTTAGGGATTCGGCCATAAAAAGGGGACAAAGATAGACTTGAAGGGGGGAGGGTCAGAATTTAAGGGTTAAACATTAAATGGTCTTTCAATCTAAAAAAGGTGAGTAATTTAAGAACTAAAAACTGAAAGAGTGAGGTCTTGCTTTGACTACTGAAAATCAGAATTAGTGTTGGTTTTTTTGTTGAATTGAAGTTCTGAGTTTATTTCCTTAAGAGTCTGAAAGACAGAGAGTCAGAAATCGATTGTCCTATTGCATTTATGGTTCACTTTGTTTCTGCCCGTTGATTGTTGTTGGTGTTTCTGGGCTTTCATTTGGTTTGTTCCTTGAGTTTAGTTGGTTATTTTTTATTGTTTCATTGGGGTGTTGCTGGAATTCTGCTGGTTTTATTAAACACTGTTACTGGGCTGTTCTGTTTCCGTTACTGTTTCTGTTGCTGTGTTGTTGCTACTGCTCCTGCTGATCCTTTTCTTCCTTTTCCTTGTGGTCCCTTTCCAGGTACACATTTCTGAGATTAGTTCTGATGTGACTTCAAACTGCAAAAATGTTGAATTAAAAGGCTTAGCAGATTGCCTATTAAAGTGTGTTCAATTAATGTATTAGAATGTACATTAGGAAATATTGTATATGTTTATGCTCATCTTAGATATGTATTTACATTGTACAACTATACTGAAAATTGGACTGTACCTAGAACTATTCTAAGTAGTTTGAACTGTTTTCTATATGCCTATGGGTACATAAATTGATAGATAGTCATTACTGGAAATTATTTTGATTTAGTTTAATTAGTGAAGTATAATTCTGAATTCATGCAACTGGAATAGAAATGAGTCAAAGCTTGTGAATTTTTAATCATGTTAGTAATGGAGATCTGTAAATATTATACAGAATAAAAAATGGCCAGTAATTTCGTAGAATCAGTAGGCCCACTATATTTTAAGTTAGGATCGTAGTAGTAATTGCTAAGATCATTATTTCAATAGGCATGAGTTGAGTTCAAACAAGACGAGTTAACGATTAAGTTTAACAAACTTTCGAATAAGCATTAGTGATTAAGGTTAATTCTAGTTTCAAATAGTTGTAAACAATTAATTCCAACGGTTCAATTCATCTAACAATGTGGGTTTAAATTAGTTAGAGGATAATTAGTTTATTTTGGTAATATTATTTGTAAATTCCGTATTCTATTTATAATTTCAATTTTAGTAATATTCAATTATAGAATAAGGCATGAAACAATCTCCCTTTGTCTCGATTGCAATTTTCAGTTTGCATTTGTCTTAATCCGATAAATAAGTAGCGGCCTTTTCAAGCATGTAATTAACTAGGATTTTTCTCTTTTTTAGAGATGAACTTAAATAGAAAAAATGTAGTCACTTTAGGATTATCCTTTTAAAATAAACGAGATGAGCCTTACCAAATAAAACGCACGAGCTGCGGGGCCCTCAATAATTGGTTAATAATTGTATAGACTTCGGGATCGGCCACTTAGGGAATTTCACGGCTTTTTCCCAAAAATAACAATGTGTTAGTCTCTTTAGGCACGTATTTTAATAATGTTATCTCCCTAAATTCGGGTGCACATTTATGTGACCCAAATCCAAATTTCAACGTCGTCGAAACGTGTCAATAACCACGGGTGCATTGATGTGACGTGGTTCGAGACCCGTTTTCACGACGTTGTAAGTTTTTTTTAAAATAATAATAATAAAAGCGGTTCAAAGTTAAAATTGGCACATAAGTTCATAATTGTTAAAATCAGATAATTAAGCTAAATACGACAGTTGAGCGACCGTGCTAGAACCACGGAACTCGGGAATGCCTAACACCTTCTCCCGGGTTAACAGAATTCCTTATCCGGATTTCTGGTTTGCGGACTGTAATTACAGAGTCATTCTTTTCCTCGATTCGGGATTAAAACCGGTGACTTGGGACACCATAAATCTCCCAAGTGGCGACTCTGATTCTTAAATAATAAATCCCGTTTCGATTGTCCTTTAATTGGAAAAACTCCACTTACCCCTTGCGCCCCCTTTGCGGCGGCGCGGGTAAAAAGGAGGTGTGACACCTAGGCAAGCCTTAGGTAATAACTTAAAACCAGAACTGCTTTTGTTTAACAGTCAACATGTTAAAATCAGTAGGCAAGCCCGATTCGGACTTCTTTTCTGAGTCATATAATAAATCTGGTTCTGCTGTTATCACTTAGACACCATGCTTAGGATGTGAATTCAGACCTTATCTGTGTATGAGTCGTGCTGTCTGTGTGCATTACTTGTGGAGGTATACTGAGCCTTCTATATGTTTTTGTGTTTTCCCCCTAAATGCAGTCCTACATATTCTTGTTTGTCGCTTTGTATTTTGCCTTTAAACCTGAGGGTCTGCCTAGAACCCCCCTCTTATAGGATAAGAGTCCTAAATTCCTCCGGGACTGATAGGAAAGGGCGGGTAACAACATACAATAGGGGTCGAGAGCAACCCTCGCTTTAATTACCTTCATGGGGCGGCAAAGTGTAAATAGTGATATGATGACCGGTGCGTTAATACCACGTGTAGCCCCTCTCTGAGGAGTGTCATACCGGGTATTGCATTGATGTGATCCATATTATAAGCAAACCTAAGACACCCCCCTTTACATTCCCAAGTATGTTTAAATTGCAATTCTTTTCAAAATCTTGCCTTTTTTGTCCTTTTTCAAACACTTGTGTGTCTAAACTTAAATCCCCTACTATTTGAGCCATACTTGTTTGTTTGCTATTTGTACAAAATTCATAAAAACTGTTTGGCCGAGAACCACACTAGTGGATCCTAAGGGGTGCATAACACCTTCCTCTTAGGATAACTTCAAGCCCTTACCCTATCTCTGATTACCAAACATAGTTACAAATAAACCCTATAGGTTCCCTAATGCACCTTGAATCATTAGGTGGCGACTCTTCAAAATTGCAAACCCCTTTCCCAAGAGGAAAGAGTTGTCCCAACCAAAATGTCATAAATCCGATTCCGCGAAGGAAAAAAGGGGTGCGACAGCATGGTGACTCTGCTGGGGACATTTAGACTTTTACCATTTCATACCGTTTTTGTGAATTTGTACCCTCCTTATGTGCAATTATTTGTTTAATTTCTTTAAGCGTTTAATTTCTACAAAAGCAAAACTGACATATCTTTCTTGTTTCCTTCCTTTATAACTGCTTTAAATTATGAAACTGTTGTATTTATTGCTTTCTTAACGTGCAAATACATGTCAATATACTTTTAATTATTGCATAATCATGCTCAACATCATACTCCACTCGTGCCAAATAAATACTATAGCAACGCTTGATGAGTGGTTGCGCCCTTCCTATATCATTACCCCCTAAATTCGGAAAGGCTTATTTGCGGTAAAACTAGTCGATCAGCGGTGTAGTCGACAGTTTCGTGCCTTCCCCCTTGAGTTGTCCACTCAAGGGTACCAGCCTAAAACCCCATAAAAACCTTACTCTGTTTAAACTGTGCATGCATCATGGTCAAACTTAGTCGGGTCAGTTATGTTGTCCGCATAATGATCCTTTAAGATAGTCTCGCCAAATATCTACTGGTTTTCCCAAACCCAAATGGACATCATCATGTTCTATGCATTTATTTGGAGAACTAAATGCTTCATGCTAATTGTTGATATTAAATAGTCAAGTCTGGTGGGGGTAAGGGCCTAACATTGTTTGTCTTGCAGAAACATGAGGCACGAAGTCCCCAGATTCGGCATGGTCACCAATATCCACCCAAGATTGCTAAGTTAGTGGGAAGATTTACATTCTAGTGATAAAACCCTCATCAGAAAATATCTGGGCAATCTACCATCCCTCATGGAGATCCAGCCTAACAACATGATAATAGAAGCTGCTACCTTGTTTTGGGATTGTGAAAGGGCCATGTTCCACTTTGGAGACATCGAAATGACGCCTTTGCTAGACGAGATAGGAGGGATGGCTGGTCTAGTGTGGGAAACTCCGGGTTTGCTAATGCCTGAGAACCGCACAGGCAAGAGTTTCCTAAAAATGATGGGTTTGAAGAAGAATGCAGAGTTGGTATGCCTGAAGGAATTGTACATCCCTTTTGACTACCTGTATGAAAGGTACGCTCACAGCAAATCATACCGTACCTACCATGATGAGTTTGCCATCACTTCCTAGGGACATATCCATCGTAGGGTTTTTGTCTTCATGTTTTGCTTCCTGGGTCTGATCGTGTTTCCAATAAAGAAAGGGAGAATCCATACTAGGCTGGCTATGGTAACCAAGACCCTAATATAGGGGATTGGTGGGCAGACATTCAGCAATGTACCCATAATCATCGCAGATATATACCGAGCCTTAGAGAAGTGTCAACGAGGAGTGGGACATTTCGAAGGCTGCAATCTACTACTTCAGCTTTGGCTCATGGAACATCTCCAAAAGGGAAAATACCGACAATAAATTCAGCGAAGGGTTTGGGATGATCACATCGTTTTCCACCATCCAAAGCGAATGAATTATATCCCCGACATGTTCGCTCAGCTGCAGAATGCCAAAGGATGGGTTGAGTTTTTTGATAATCTGACTGAAGAACATGTTCAATGGATGTTCAAGTGGTTTCCGACATGGGAGTTCATCGCCCGATCCAGAGACACACCTTTTCTGATACTGATTGGTCTAAGAGGAACATACCCTTACGTCCATCTGAGACAAGCAGGTAGGAAGCAAGTCATACCCAGGGTCGACAAGATGAGCCATTTCCGAGCTGACTTCCAAAATGATGATAGTCCCCACAAGTACCAAGCCCAACATATGTGGCACTGCAAGATCGTAATGGGGAAAGACACCATCAAGCCAGACAGATATCATGCCGGTTGTACCCCTTTCTATTCTGGTTGGTTGGAATATAATTGGTATGGTCTGGGCCAGCCAAGGTTCGTTTGAGGTCACAGAATTATAGATGAAACAGCCGAGGCGCAAGTCAAGTACAACCAGCTACACAAAAGGATCCATGAATGCGAGAGCGAACACCGCGAGATACAATAGTCCAACCAAAAGTTGATTGAGGAATGGAAAGACATGGCTATCAGTTCCAACAAAAGGCTAGGATACTTGGAGCGAGGCATAGTAGAACTAGAGGAAAAATTTCTCAAAAGGGTTGAAGACTGTCAAAAGGCTGAGGGGACCGAAGGTGGACATCTAGCCAGAGCATACCTATTGCTGGGACTTCGCGAATTGGGGAAGCTGTTCAACAGAGCCAAGGATGTCGAATCTGGGGAAGGTCCTTCCGGGACCAAATAGATAGGAATTTGGTTTCTCGCTTTATGAATGTAATAAGGCCAATGGCCATTAGTGACTTTTATTCCTTGCTTATTTAGTGTCGTTTTGAGATTCGCCTATCTTTATCAATAAAATGAGGCATTTAGCATTCTAAGTTCTCCAAATCAATTTGTCGCTAGGCCTACCTCGGGCACAAAGGGGTTCCCAAATTAGGACACGCTTTACATTCCCACACTATGTGTTTAAATATTGCAATACTTTTTATAATCCTCACTAACTTGATTACCTTTTGTTTTATTTTTTTTATTATTCCCCTCCCCAAAGGTTAGTTCGTGCACTCTGGCATCATCATCTTATTTCACAAGATTCAAGGGCACTCCACCCACTCCTCCTCTTAGTCCCATTAAAGGCAAGAACAAATGCAAAATGGAAGATCTAAACAACATCAGGAAGAAGAACATAGCTGAATGGGTAGAGGCCACTGATGGCTAGGGTATTCGGGTTCCTAACGAGAATGTGTCACAACTTGAACAAAAACTGCTGAAATTCCAAGAAGATCTCGATCAGGTTCGGAATCTGGCAAACCTGTCATTTTCCCTCAATACCCCAGATATCAACTTTCCCAACGCTTAAAACCCTTCACCTCCTCAAAATATCCTAAAACAACAGAATCATCTCGTGGCTTATCATCATGCTGCTCCACCAAAGAACCAATGTAACACCTGCCATACCCTAAACAACACTCCACTACTCATCCCAGAACCTCAGAACTCCACAAACGACCATTTCCACACCCATACACCAAGCTGCCATAACACTCCTATCTACGTGGAGACCATGCCACACTCCACTCAACCCATATCATGCACACCTAAGTCTGATGAAAAGGATCTGCTTATCAAGAACTTGGCCGAGGAACTTAAGAAACTGACCAGCCAGATTTAGGACGTTGAGGGAAGCAAAAGAATTGAGGGGCAGAACTATGAAGACCTTTGCATACAACCTAATATCAAACTGCCTGAGGGGTACAAACCTCCTAAGTTCGAAATGTTTGATGGTACGAGTGATCCAAGGGTCCATTTGAGGACATATTGCGACAAGATGGTTGGAGTAGGGAAGGATGAAAGGATCCGCATGAAGCTGTTCATAAGGAGTTTGAAAGGAGATGCATTATCTTGGTACATCAGCCAAGATCCCAAGAAGTGGTCAAGCTGGGTAGGCATGACATCTGACTTTATGGATATCAGGTTTAATACAGAGAATGCACCAGACGTGTTCTATATCCAGAATTTGAAGAAAAAGCCCATAAAGACGTTTCGCGAGTATGCTACTCGCTGGAGGTCCGAAGCTGCTAAGGTCAGACCCGCTTAGAAGAGGAGAAAATGAACAAGTTCTTTGTTCGAGCTCAAGACCCACAATACTATGAACAATTGATGATGATTGAGAACCACAAGTTCTCCGACATTATCAAATTAGGTGAAAGAATTGAAGAAGGTATTAAAAGTGGTATGGTTACAAATTTCGAAGCCTTGCAAGCTACGAATAAGGCTTTACAGTCCGGTGGTATGTCCAATAAAAGGGATGTAGGGGCCGTGATGGTTGCACAAAGGACCAAGTCTCCCCTCAAATACCAAACTTACCCAATACCTTCACTCACATACCAGCCAACTCCAAATTACCAAACACCCTCACCCTCATACCAAGCTCCGCCACCAACTTATCAGTCATCTCCACCTTCTATATATCAACCTACTTCACCCAGATACTCCCAACCCGTTGATGTCTACCAAACTTACAATGCCCAACCATCCCACTATCAATCACCCCCTGCATGCCAAAGTTTCCCCAGACCCCGACCTAATTTTGATCGCAGGCCTCCAAAATAATATACAGCCATCACTGAACCCATCGACCACCTGTATGAGAGACTCAAAGCTGCTAGTTATGTCACCCCCTTCCCTGCTGCAACCCATGAGAATCCTTCTTAGTGGGTTAACCCAAATAAATCATGTGCATACCACTCCGACATGAAAGGGCACACCATCAATGAATGCTGCTCCTTGAAAGACAAGATACAGTCTTTGATTGATAACAAGATCATTGTGGCAAAGGAACCCGCTCCAAACGTTCGCAACAACCCTCTGTCGGACCATAAGGGTGGAGGTATCCACATGATTAAAATAGAAGATGACTGGGATCCCGAGGGATCAATCGGGTTGATCGCAGAAGGTGATGACCCGAAGAAACCGACAATTACTCTCAATCCAATCATAGTCCAGATCCAACTGTCTGAGGATGCTGAGGTGAATATATCTGTACCTCTTGAGTTTGAAGCAACACCCTCCGCAAAGACACCGGTACCAATCGAGGTCTCTAGCAAATGCACCCGCACCATTTGAGGTTGCAGTCTTGCCACACAAGGCACATGCTCCGTTCGAAGTAAGGATAGCCGCGTCGATCCTAGTGACAATATATACTATGCCACCATTCTATACAAACGATGTACCCTGGGACTGTACAACCGAGGAGAGAAGGAAGGGCAAGGTCAGGATTGAAGAAACTGTCGTAGCACAGGATATGACAAGAATTGGTAGAGTCTATACCCCTGAACATCTAGCTGAATCAAGCAAGCAGGCCTCCAATCGGCCACCCCTCATTGAGACAGGTCCAGATGACCTTTGGAGGAAAATACAGGCAAAGGAATATTTGGTCATCGACCAATTAAACAAGACGCCAACACAAATATCCATTCTCTCTTTGCTGCAAAATTCTGAGATGCACAAGAATGCTTTGTTAAGGGTTCTAAATAAAGCATACGTACCAAGTAACATCACTAGCAGGGAAGTGGATAATATGGTAGGACAAGTGCTAGAAAGCCATAAGATCACCTTTCATGAGGACGAGCTGCCATCTGAAGGGCTGGGGCACAACAAGGCACTGCACATCACCGTGCAATGCGAAGATTATTTCATCACCAGAATCCTGATCGATGGAGGTTCCAGTCTTAATATTTGTCCGCTGGTAACACTCAAGAAGTTGGGTAAAGGGATGCATGAGATAAAGGATAGAGCAATCAATGTGAAAGCCTTCGATGGTTCTTAGAGGTCCACCATTGGTGAGATTAGTCTATGCCTGCAGATGGGACCAACCTGGTTCGAGGCCGATTTCCAGGTGATAGTTGTACCAACGTCTTACAACTTACTGCTAGGACGGCCATGGATTCATGTTGCTGGGGCCGTAGCATCAACGCTGCATCAGGCAGTAAAGTTCGAATGGAATCACCAGGAAGTGATCATTCACGATGACGGTAGTAACCCTATATACAATCGACATACCATTCCGATGATCGAGGGAAGAATGAAGTCGGGAGGAGAAACTTACCACCACATTGAGCGGGTCAATGCTATCGACAAAGACAAATGGTGGGATAACAAAATCGAGAGTATACTAAGTTGGAGTGGGTACAAACCTGACAAAGGGCTTGGCAAGAACCTCCAAGGAATCTCTAAACCCATAAAACTCAAGAAACATGGGATTACCTTTGGTTTGGGATATGAATACACGTGGGAAGAATTCAATAATTGGTCGCCACTATGGCACGGTCCTTAATACCCACTGGAGCAGCCAATACCGCATCTGGAGAGACCTTCCAATAGGCCGACATTATTTATGGGTCAGATGATGAAGAATCACTTGCAGTAGTAAAGAACTTGTTTCTAGAGGACAGTGATATGGACTGATGCATTATTCTCAAAGTGGAGGGGGAGGAAGGCTCTTCCATACAGGCTATGAGCAGAGGGGCAAGAATTGGACCATTAGGAGAACCAAAGCCCGACGAGCCTCGGGGTAGCAAGGCTAAAACAAGCATTATTCACTATTTTTACTAAATGATTTTCTTTTCGCATTTTTCAATTCCTGCAATAAGATCTTCGATGTTCAAAACAGTTATTCAATTTATCAAGGGAATTTTTGATTTTTCTTATGAATTAATATTTATTACTATCGTTTTCTCTCCTTACTTTACCAATACATCATTACTATGTCGTGCCCCTTTTTCTCGCGAAATCGGGTTCATGACACTTTGGGTATGGGACAACTCTTTTCCTTTTGGGAAAGGGGTTTGCAATTTTGAAGAGTCACCACCTAACGATTTTAAGGTGCGTTAGGGCACCTATATGGTTCAACTACAACTATGTTTGATAACCAGAGATATGGTAAGGGCTTGAAATTATCCTAAGGGGGAGGTGTTAGGCACCCCTCAGGATCCACTATTATGGTTCCCGGCCAGACATTTTTTGGAAATTTGTGCAATTAGCAAATAAACAAATAAAGGCTCAAGTAATAGAGGATTTAAGTTTGAATACACAAGTGTTTGAAAAACGATTAATTAAAGCAAGGTTTTGAAAAGAGTTATAGTCTAAGCATACTTATAAAAATAAAGGGGTGTCCTAGATTTGTTTGTAATATGGATCACGTCAATGCGACACCCAGTATGACACTCCTCAAAAGAGAGGCTACACATGGTGTTAATGCACCGATCATCATATCCATATCTACTCTTTCCCACCCCGTAAAGGCAATTAGAGCGACGATTGGTATCGACTCTTATTGCACGCTGCTACCCGTCCCTTTCTATTAGTCCCGGAGGGATTTTAGGACTCCTATTCCTATAAGAAGAAGGTTCTAGGCAGACCTCACGTTTTAAAGGTAAAAAAAATGCTAAAGCGACATACAAAACAATAAGACTACAATTAGGGGGAAACATGTAAGCAGATAGAAAGCTCAGTTATACCTCCTCAAATAGTGCACATAGACAGCACGACTTATACACAGATAAGGTCTGAATTAAAAAAAAAATCTTAAGCAGGGTGTTAAGTCATTGAAGCAGAACCAAATTTATTACATGACTCAGATAAGAAGTTCGAATCAGGCCTGCCTGCTGGTTGTAACAGTCAATATTTAAGCAAAGGCAGTTCTGTTTTTAGTGAGGTTATTACCTAAGGCTTGCCTAGGTGTAAAAATAATACGCAATAGTTATTCAACATTATTAAGACAGTTACAGATTATTATTACCTAAAACATGCTGTTCTAATCACAAAAATTGTTGCCAATTTTATTCAGAAAAACACAGTGCGAACACTATTACTTTACTACTTTTTTTTTCATGAATCAGTAGTTAACTAGGCATTTGGACGAAATGCAAACAGGATCCTAGATAGGATATTTAATATGCATATGCAAATAGAAGGGTTGTTAAAGAAACAGAGTCCCTAAGGCATGATTTCTAAATGTATGCATAGGTTGCAGGATTGTCAGAACGTAACTTTATGAATACAACTTTTAGACCAATGTTATTATCGCCCTAGGAACAGAATTTCTATACGATAGACATAAAGTATGGATTAATGAATGAGATGCGGAAGCAAGAAACATGAATCCTAAGAACATGATTTCTAATGCATTGTATGAATCCTAGACATGGTTTCTATTGCACAAATTTGAAATATAAACCTAATAACATGTTTTCTACCCTTTAACAACTATAGCATGCATATTTCCCATCCATTTTCACTATCCAACCCTCATACTTGCTTACAAATTATTACAGACCATGTGATTGAATTACATAAGAAAAAATATAAAAATAAAAAGTTGCAACCATAGGAAGCTTGATTCTGACTTCCTCTCTGAGTTATGTAATAGACCACCTCAAATGCCAATATTGTTCCAAAGCATTTTTCATATCTGGGCGTGTCAGAGTTCCCTAAGGACCTCAAGGGATCCCATGCACTGTTCACACCCAGATTGCATGACCAAGAGAGAGTGAGTGCAAGGTGGAAGGGCCATCTCTTATGTGTCCAAGTTCAGAGGGAGCTCAAGGGTCCCAAAGCAAGGCTCACACAAAAGGGGCAGAACTAATGACCTAAGAGTATATGTGAGAGTGCTTGACATAGTTTGAAAAAGAGTTTGTGTAAAAACTGGACTTTCAAATCCATTTTTTAAAGCAATCAGTAACAGAGATTGATTAAAAGCAATTGTAGTAGCAAACAAACTCAAACACCTTAAGAGGGGATCACAAATAGAATCAGTAGTCGTACAAGGGGGTCAAGGGATTTGGGATACACAGACATTTGTCTGTAAACACATAACCCCAGCAGGGGTCTGGTTTGGACATGAACAACAATAGTTGATGCTGGCATAATCACAAACCTGCCAGAAAACATAAACACATGGAAGGGATATGGGTTTGGGATTCATAAGATAGTAAGTACACAGTAAGTGATTGACAGGGCATACTTGGAAACACACATAAGGGAATGCATTAATCTAAAGGGGAAGGGGAGACATTATAGCATGCTGGTAATGTAACTTGACTGCAGGTTTCGTGGAAGAATCACAAGCAGAAGTAGACAAGAATGAGAGAAACTGAAACAATTAAAGAAGCATGTTGTTGTTGAAGCTTTAAAACTAAACTAGGACATACCAGTTGAGAAAACAAGGTGTAGAAAGGTAAAGTAAGTAGGATTCCGCGGTCTAGCCTTGGCTTTTAGCCGGCTAGACAAAGCAGTAGCACAAGTAGTAGTAGAGAAAGAGAGTTTTGAGTGTATAAGTGTGTGTTCTGAACTAAATTGTTCGTGTCTTTAAAGAAGAGAGGGTAGGGTTTTTATAGCTTTGAAAACAAGTAGAAAAATAAGGTAACAAGTAAAGGTTTAACACAAATATGGCAATAATCACAATCAGAATCCCATTAATACAAGTACTTCCCTTTAATCAAGGAATTACTGCTTAACGGATACTAACGGGATAATTATAGAATACACTTAATTTGGGGAAAGGATTCAGCGGGGTAAAACATCACAACAAATAAAGAAAATGAATCAATCAATTTAAACAAATGAGTAAAATTAGGGTTTATAAGAAACCTTTTTGCAATCAGTCATAACTTAAGGAAATCAAGATCAATCAAGAAATGGTCATGATTCTGCACTTCAAGATATAAATAGAAAAGAATGAACATACGTATTAGACACGCAGAGTCAAACATATTGACAAAAAGGAGCAAACTAGATAAAGATAAACATACAAGAGTGACATGAATAGGCTAAGGACTATTCAAAGCATGGTAATCAACAAGGTCAAGCAGTCATGGCTCACACGTAGAACCAAAGTGAAGAAACCAGTCTAACAGGTAAAGAAAGTTAGAAACAAGTAAAGAACTCACAGTAATAAGTGAGGAAAACCTTTTAAGAAATTAGAGTTTTAACAATAGTCGAGTTAAAAAAATTGTAAGAACTCAAAATCAGATAAGTCAAACAAGGAAAAGGATTCACAAAGAACTTAATCGAACCAAGCATGCATATAAAATAGACAAAGAGAGTTTCAGAACCCCGGATAGAACCAAAACACTTAGGGTTTTAACATGATAAACCAGGTAGAAGAAAAACATAAGCAAATCGTTTAAACATAGTAAAATCATAAAACAACACCGAAAATCAGAGAAGAGATCTTTTAAAAGAGTTTAAGAAACCCTAATTTTTGAAGATGGAGAGTCGCTTTGAAAAAATCGAAAAAGCTTTGAGGAAAACACTTAAGAGGCTCATAACATACACAGATCTAAGACAAATCTGAAAGAAAATTGAAATATCTTAAAGGTTAGGGTTTCAGAGAACCCAGAAAAGTGAGAAAAACTTCGAAAAGTTACCGATTTAGCCGGAAAAGCCATGGATCTGACTCGATCGGCCACGGACGGCCGGAAAAAGACCATAGACAGAAGTCGAGCAGGATCTGGATTAGATTTCTTTGAGATCTTTTCATGAAATTACGAAAGCAGGCCACAAGGAGACATAGGAGACGAGTACACGTCTCAAACATCCCTGAGAGTCCACGGATTGAGTGAGGATTGAAGGAGTTTAGGGTGGATTTGGGTGGCGGCGGCTAGGGTTAGCCTTAGGTTTTTAGAGAGAGTTTGAGAGGAGAGGGAATTCAAGGGCGGCGGACTGGTGAGAAATGATTTAGGTTAGGGGTCGTTTGGGGTTAAAAATGGTAAGGTGGAATGGTGGTCGTTGATTTGAATGATCAACAGCCTAGATTAAATGGGGTAGGTGGGGATCCGGGTTTGGGTTGGATTTAAAAGGGTTAGGGTTGGGTTTAAATCAAAATTGGGCTGGGGATTTGGGGTCTAATTTAGGCTATAATTGAAATACAAATGGGCTGTTATTTAAATAGCCATTTTTTCCTTTGTAATTTATAAAAAATAGTAAATAGTTCTTAAAAATAAATTGAAAGTACTAAACTGATTTATAAAACATAAAAAATAATTTAAAATATAGGGCCCGATTTTATGCATACAAAACATAATTAAACCTTAAAAGGGCCAATATTGCAATTATGTGCAATTTAGCTTTAAAAATACTAAACAAAATTGTAAAAATTACCTTAGCCATATTTTAGCATAAATATTAAAATCTAATAGATGAGTTATCAAGATAATAATTTTGGGAAATAATTATTGGAATTTTATGGATAAAAAAGAGAAAATAAGTCAATTTAAACCTTTAAAAATTATGAAAAAATAATAAAATATTTGGACATGCTTATATATGCATATATATGCTATTTTGAAGTTATTTTGCATATTGAAAATATATATAGGGAAAAATTGGGTATCAACAGCTGCCCCTATTTACCTAGGAAGAATGAAAGAGTTTCGGGGTAAAGAAATGATTGCCAATTTTGACCGAGCGAGGCGATTTGAAAAGATTTTAGGCCGCACCCCGTCTTTTGAGCTGCCTACATATCCCTGGTTTTACAAGAGTCAGGCCGTATGTAGTTCAGGATCCATCGGCAGAGTATATCGATGAAGACCTTTCAAAAATGGACGTAATATCTATGACTGGGTACGTGGTCGGTTTACGGGAAGGGTTAGGTTTGATAAGGCTACGGGAATTGAAGCGGGATCGCTCCTGCCGGGATGGCCGTTTCTCGTCAATTTACCTGCAATTAGAAACAATACAAGCATATATTGTGCATAAATTTAAACATGATGTAAGTTCCCGTTGGACCATGAATGTTGTCTTTGGATGGTTAGGAATGGCGTCCTCAGACCATGATGTCCTGGGCCATGAAGCGTATGATAAATGATTCGCAGGCCATGAAATGATGTTCTTGGGCTATGAGGATGGTGCCTCCAAACTATGACGCCTTTGAATAATGATGTGCAAAAGATTGAGATGGTGCCTCCGAACGATGACGCCTTTGGATGAGTTGGCAATATTTCAGCCCATAAAATATGTAGTAGTATGATGCGGACAAGACAGAGCTTAGTCTTGCGATTTGAAGGGCAGAGCTTAGCCCGTAAGAAAAGCAAAACAAATAGTGCTTGAGATGGTGCTTAGTTTCGAAGAAAATTGGAGGCAGAGCTTAGCCTCGGAAGGCAGAATGATAGCCTTATGCAAAATGCAAATGGAGACAGCGTTTAGTCTCGGAAGGCAGAAAGGTAGCCTTATGCAAGAATGCAGATGCAGATGGGGTAGAGCTTAACCTCGGAAGGCAGAATGGTAACCTTATGCAGAATGCAGATGGCGACAGTGATTAGTCTCGGAAGGAAGAATGGTAACCTTATGCAAATATGCGAATGCGGATGGAGGTAGAGCTTAACCTCGGAAGGCAGAATGGTAGCATTATGCAATGCAAATGCGGATGGAGACAACGTTTAGTCTCGGAAGGCAGAATGGTAGCCTTATGCAAATTGGAAGGCAGAATAGTAGCCTTATGCAATGCAAATGCGGATGGAGACTTCGTTTAGTCTCGGAAGGCAGAATGGTAGCCTTACGCAAGTTGGAAGGCAGAACAATAGCCTTATGCAAGAAATAAAATAACAAACGATAGTAGAGTTTTCTTAGCTGATAGCAGATTGCGACGTTGTGATTACTGGGAGCATTGTGACATACAAGACATCACTGGTGTGTGCTGATAGCAGATGTTGTCCAGTGCAACGGTTCTGAGAATCGTATTCTTGAACAATGTTTGTTTCATGGGCGTACATTATGTTTAGTGATTTCTCCATCCTAGTGCCTACATCAAAAGGAAAATCGTGAGTTTTGTAAAGGGGAAGGTTAGTTCTTATCCCCACTGGCTTTGCTTGACTCGTTCAACTTTGATCCGGTGATACCGTCTGTATCATTGGGGTAGTATTGCTAAACAAAGCAGTTTCAATAATAAACATGCGTGATTTCGCAAAAGTATGACATAAATGTATAACTAAAAATAACTTTTAGATGAACCGACGATTGTGGCCTGCTACGGAATTTTGAGGGTCCTCCTCAAAATTCTACCCCAGTTTGATGGATGATGCTTCTGACTGTTGCTCGTGCGGCGATCGGCTGAAATTACTTCAGAATTTTGAGGGTCCTCCTCAAAATTCTGCCCTAGTTTCTAATTGCGGGGGGAAATGAAAATTTTATTGAATTAAAATTTTATTGAGTTGTGACCGAACCCATAGGCTGCCTATGTATCCCCTCTTAAACGGGAATCAGGTCAGGCGTAGTTCAATTTACATCATATAAGGAAAACATAAAGATTACACATAGTAGCGCTTGACTGCATCTGAATTGATCAGCTTTGGCTAGAATTCTCCATCCATTTCTGCAAGTATGAGGGCTCCTCATGTCAGAACCCGGCGAACCATGTACGAACCTTGCCAGTTGGGAGAGAATTTCCCTTTGGCTTCATCTTGATGCGGGAAGATTTTCTTCAATACCATTTGCCCTGGTGCGAACTGTTATGAACCTATTGGACAAATTTACCCATGTGGAGCATGTAAGATGGGGAGATTAATAAATAGCACAAAGTGGGGCAGCGAAAGGCATAAGAATTATGTTGAAGTTTCGGTTCAAAACTCTGTTTCTCATCTCCTTTCTCTGAGTTCTGCTTCTCATCTCTATTCTTATCTCTATTCTTAGTTACTTAGTTTCATTATAGTAGTTTTAGTATTGCAAGTGATATGTCAAGGTTGTAATCAGTGTTCCAGTTCTTATTATATAGTGAGGAATTTCGGTAATGTTACATTGGTGCTTTCATTGATTCGTACTCCATGGAGCTCTACTCTTCTACCATTATCCACTATCACCTCAACGTCATCAAGGATTTACTAATGGTAATGATGGACAGTAATGCCCGTATGCTCAAACACCTCAACAACATAGAGAACATGATGCATGCCTCCTCCAAGAAGATCCCCGACACTCCACAACACTCGGACTTGGTTGTGTCTTTGCACGACAAGTACGAACCAGAGGAATTCTCAGAACTGCTTGTTATTGCAGAACCAGAGATTGATTCTGATTGGTATAAAGGACTCTCCAACACTTTGCACAATTCCGAGGAGGACAATTCAAGAAGTTGTGCCTGCAAGGTGTTCGTTGAAATACCAGATAGGGAAATTGACATGGAAGTTGCAAATTCCATGAGGAGCAATTCAGTAAATCCTGAAACTAGGTGTCCGATGAAATGTTTCAACTAGTTTCTACAGTTAAGTATGCTTCCAGTCACTTTATCATATTTGATGATCCACTAGCACTGCAATATTTGCTTACCGCTTCCAGTCACGACCAACCAATTAGCAGGGATTTATTTGATTACTTAAGTGAACGTTATCGTGCTAAATCCTTGTGTCGATTTCCAATTGATCAATTTGGATTGGACTTTCCCTTTGAACCCGGTTTAAGGTTTCTTACCACATACCTTGGAGGTACAAGGAAATATATATGTCGTGATACGTTGGACAGTTTGATGTCTGATATGCTTATGTCGTCAACATTATGGAACAAACTAATGAGATTAAGAGGAACATTATTAACAGGATCACTTGTATTTTTTATTAAATTTGTTGCAATAGTATCTGCCTACATCATTCAAGCTATATTCCATGGAAGTGTTGGGATAGGCATAGACAAGCTGATTCAACAATGGGGTGTTACTGATGTGCAGCAATACTCATCCAATGGTCTTCGCACTAACGTGCACCGTCTCTGCTATTTGGTCTAGTGTTAAGGAGCGCGACGTTATTGCGACAACTCTCAAGTTGTATCCTCCAAGAATTTATGATTCTACGTGGGTTGCTGCAGCTGGAATGAAAAAAAAAAGAAACATAATGGAAATCATTCATGGGACTACACAATGTTACATGAACAACAAACCTGAAATCCATATGCTGACATAGCTCTTGTCTGTGAGAAATTGGACTGTGCCCTTCATTTTCTAAAGATAAGAGTCTTAACTCAAAATATTTTGAGTGATACATGGTGCTTCTCTGTTGTAATTTGTTCTGGTGTAATTAACTGTGGCAGTAGAAACACCTCTAACCTCCCAGGGATTGCCTTAGATATTTGTGGAGCTTTAAAGCTGCATCATTTTCCATTTGCTCTTGTTGGTAATATGTATATTTTTACTCTTGGTGGAACTGTACTGGTTATTTGCATATGGGATCCAAGAATCAATCCCAAGACCATGAATCTAAATGGTCATACAGAGACCTTGGAGACACAACTATTGCTGTGATCTACTGGCAAGTTTTGCTTATGTGCATATTATGCTTTTATGACTAGAGTGTGGGATCCTGGCCGGTAGAGATATCTCATCACACTCGATGGAGGTGGCAACAAGGGCTGCTGTATTGCCTTGGAGAAAAAGACTCATTGTTCTACTATTAGCATTGTCTGCTGAAAGCAATGAAATGCTAGGAAGAAGGGATTATAGTGTCAGTACACTCTATTCAAAACGTGCATTCGTTACTTTTGGATTTAAACCAGAGAATATGGATATGCTTGAGAAGTGGCTTGGCAAGGCTAGTATGCTGCAAAGTGTAAGGAGTACATGTGCTAAGGACTTTAAGGTGACAAAGTGTTATGTATTAGCAAGATCTAAGGGCAACAATATTATTCAGAAGCTTCAAAAGAAGACACGTAGGGAGGTCTTCAGGCCAACAAGATATGGCCACTGTTGGAGAGATGGCAAAATCACAATCAATTGGTTGGAACACAAGTAATTCATCCCTACATTGTGCTAATCTAGACAAAAATATGTCGAGGATTACTGTGGATTCACCTCGATTCCGTTTGACCCAGGTGGACTTCTAATTTAGAATTCAATTCCAAGCAAAAGAGATCAAACACAAGGGTCGATGCTAAGATTTCAATGTTGCTCTACTTGAACCTTGAGGACAAGGTTCTTTTTGAGGACGGGGTATTGTTATGAACCTATTGGACAAGTTTACCCCAGTGGAGCACGTGAGATGGGGAGATTAATAAATAGCACAAAGTGGGGCAGCGAAAGGCATAAGAATTATGTTGAAGCTTCGACTCAAGACTCTGCTTCTCATCTCCTTTCTCTGAGTTCTTCTTCTCATCCCCATTCTTATCTCTATTCTTAGTTACTTAGTTTCATTTAGTAGTTTGAGTGTTGCAAGTGATATCTCAAGGTTGTAATCAGTGTTCCAGTTCTTATTATATAGTGAGGAATTTCGGTAATGTTACACGAACTGTCTCGGTTTGAACTTTCTGAGTTTCTGTTTTACTGGTGGACACATTGGATCGGTTGGTAGTTTGTGAGCCACAATGGACGTACTTAGACCAGTCATGTCATCATATGACTAGGCGAATATGTCCTCATGCTCCTTTAGAAATTTTGTGTATTCCTTCTTCTCTGATGGCGATAGGTGAATGCTGATTCGTTTTCTGCATCTCCCAGGTTGATAATTTCGGTCTCGTCCAGGTTGGACTTAGGTATATTCTCAAAGTTCTCAACTTCTTTGACAATCTCGTCAGGTATATCATCTTCTTCTGAATCCATGTCCATTTATTGCGTTGTCTCATTACATGTCACAGTCATTGGTTCATCAAGATAAATAATAGTAATGTTGTATAGGCAAAGTAAAGAGAGATAGAAATAAGTATTAATTTATAAGAATAATCAAACATGCTTTTCATAAATTGAATAACTGTTTTGAACATCGAAGATCTTATTGCGGGAATTGAAAATGCAAAAAAAAAATCATTTAGTAAATAAAAATAGTGAATGATGCTTGTTTTAGCCTTGCTTCCCCGAGGCTCGTCGGGCTCTGGTTGTCCTGATGGTCCAATTATTGAGATGTGCAGCTCTGCTCACGGCCTGTATGGAAGGGCCTTCCTCCCCCACCTCCTCGAGAATAACACAAAAATCCATATCACTGTCTTCTAGGAACAAGTTCTTCACTGCTGCAAGCACTTCTTCTTCATCTGACCCATAAATAATGTCAGCCTGTTGGAAAGTCTGCTACAGATGCGGTATGGGCTGCTCTAGTGGATAGTAAGGACCGCGCCATGGTGGCGACCAGTTATTGAATTCTTTCCAGGTGTAATCATATCCCAGACTGAAAGTAGTGTCATGTTTCTTGAGTTTTATGGGCTTACAGATTTCTTGGAGGTTCTTACCGAGCCCTTTTCTAGGTTCATACCCACTCCAATTCAGTATACTCTTGATTTTGCTATCCCACCATTTGTTTTTATTGATAGCATTGACCCATTCAATGTGGTGGTAAGTTTCTCCACCCAGCTTCCTTCTTCCCTCGATCGCCGGAATGGTCTGACGACTGTATATAGGGTTGCCACCGTCACCGTGAATGATCACTTCCTGGTGATTACATTCGAATTTTACTGCCTAATGCAGTGTTGATGCTACGGCCCCAGCAGCATGAATCCATGGCCGTCCCAGCAGTAAATTGTAAGATGTTGGCACGTCTATCACTTGGAAATCGACCTCAAACCATGTTGGTCCCGTCTGCAAGCATAGAATAATCTCACCAATGGTGGACCTCTGAGAACCATCGAAGGCTTTCACATTGATTGCTCCATCTTTTATCTCGTCCAGCCCTTTACCCAACTTCTTAAGAGTTACCAGCGGACTAATGTTAATTGGTGCTGGTGTCTTTGCGGATGATGTTGCTTCAAACTTAAGTGGTACAGACATATTCACCTCAGTATCCTCAGACGGTTGAATCTGGACTATGATTGGATTGAGAGCAATTGTTTTTTTTTGGGTCATCACCTTCTGCGATCAACCCGATTGACCCCTCGGGATCCCAGTCATCTTCTATTTCAATCAAGTGGATACCTTCACCCTTATGGTCTGGTAGAGGGTTGTTGCGGACTTTTGGAGTGGGTTCTTTTGCCACAATAATCTTGTTGTCAATCAAAGACTGTATCTTGTCTTTCAAGGAGCGACATTAAATTATGGTGTGCCCTTTCATGCCGGAGTATTATGCATAGGACTTGTTTGGGTTAACTCACTGAGAAGGATTCTCAGGGATTGCAGTAGGGATGAGGGTGACATAACCAGCAACTTTGAGTCTCTCATACAGCTGATCTATGGGTTCAGCGATGGCTGTATATTGTTTTGGAGATCTGCGATCAAAATTAGGTCGAGGTCTAGGGAAGTTTTAGCGTGCAGGGGGTGATTGATAATGGGGTGGTTGAGCATTATAAGTTTGGTACACATGAGTGGGTTGGGAGTATCTAGGTGAAGTAGGTTGATATGTAGGAGGTGGACGTGACTGATAAGTTGGTGGCAAAGCTTGGTATGAGGGTGAATGTGCTTGGTAATTTGGGGTTGGCTGATATATAAGTGGAGGTGTTGGGTAAGTTTGGTATTTGAGGAGAGACTTGGTCCTTTGTGCAACCGTCACGGCCCCTACGTCCCTCTTCTTAGACACACCACCGGGCTTTAAGGCCTTATTTGTAGCTTGCAAGACCTCGAAGTTTGTGACAATGTCGCTTTTGATACTTTCTTCAATCCTTTCAACCAGTTTGATAATGTTGGAGAATTTGTGGTTCTCAATCATCATCAGCCATTCATAATACTACAGGTCCTGAGCCCGGACAAAGAACTTGTTCATCTATTCCTCTTCTAAGGCAAGTCTGACCTTAACAGATTCGGACCTCCAACGAGTAGCATACTCGCGAAACGTCTCCATGGGCTTCTTCTTCAAAATTTGAATATAGAACACATCTAGTGCATTCTCTGTATTAAACCTGAACCTGTCCATAAAGTCAGACGCCATGCCTACCCAGCTTGACCACTTCTTGGGATCTTGGCTGATGTACCAAGATAATGCATCTCCTTTCAAACTCCTCATAAACAGCTTCATGCGGATTCTCTCGTCTTTCCCCACTCCAACCAGCTTGTCACAGTATGTCCTCAGATGGACCCTTAGATCACCCGTACCATGAAACATTTCGAACTTAAGAGGTTTGTACCCCTCGGGCAGTTTGACATCAGAATGTATGCAAAGATCCTCATAGTTCAGCACTTCGATTCATTTGCTTCCCTCAACGCCCTAAATTCGGCTAGTTTATTTCTTAAGTTCCTCAGCCAGGTTCCTGATAAGCAGATTCTTTTCATCAGACTTGGGTGTGCTGGAGATAGGTTGGGTGGAGTGTGGCCTGGTCTCTACGTAGATAGGATTTTTGTGGTGGCCTGGTGTATGGAACTGGTCGTTTGTGGAGTTTTGGGGGTTCTAGGATGAGTAGTGGAGTGTTGTTTGGGGTATGGCAGGTGTGGCATTGGGTCTTTGGTGGAACAATATGATGGTGAGAAGCAGGATGATTCTGTTGTTTTGAGATATTTTGAGGAGGTGTAGGGTTTTGAGCGTTGGGGAAGTTGATATCTGGGGTGCTGAGAGAAAATGACAGGCTTGCCTGATTCCGAACTTGATCGAGCTCTTCTTGAAATTTCAGCAGTTTTTGTTCAAGTTGTGACACATTCTCATTAGGGACCCGAATACCATGGCTATTAGTGGCCTCAACCCGTTCAGCTGGGTTCTCCTTCCTAACGTTGTTCAAATTTTCCATCTTGCCTTTGTTCTTGTTCTTAACAGGACTAAGAGGAGGAGTGGATGGAGGGCCCCTGGATCTCGTGGAATAAGATGATGATTCCAGTGTGCACGAACTAACATTTGGGGAGGGAAATAATAAAAACAAAAATAAAAATAAAATTTAATCAAGTTAGTGAGGATTATAAAAAGTATTGGAGTATTAAACACATAGTGCGGGAATGTAAAGTGTGTCCTAATTTGGGAACCTCTTTATGCCCGAGGTAGGCTTAGCAACAAGTTGATTTGGAGAACTTAAGATGCTAAATGACTCATTTTATTGATAAAATAGACGAATCCCAAAATGACACTAAATAAACAAGAAATAAAGGTCACTAATGGCCATTGGCCTTATTATATTCATAAAGCGAAAAAGTAAATTCCTATCTATTTGGTCCCAGAAGGACCTTCCTCAGGTTGAATGTTCTCGTTGATCAAATCCTCCAGTTCGCGTAGGTTTACCAGTAAAAATGCCTTTGCCAAATGTTCTCCTTCATTTCCCTTAGTGTTCTGGCAATCGGTGACTCTCTTCCTCACCTTTCCTTCCAATTCCAGCAAGATGTATTCCAGATATTCCAGCTTTTTGCTGGATTTGGCGGCCCTCTCTTTCCATTCGTTTATTTGGTCATTTGACGGAAGACTCCTCCCCCAGTCTAGCAAGAGTGAGAGTGTGCTAATAATACCGAAGTTTGTGACCTCATTCTTCATTTTCTGCAAAACAAAAGGGTTAAGACCATACTCCCACCAGACTCGACTATTTAATATCAATAATTAACATGAAGCATTTAGTTCTCCAAATAAATGCATAGAACGTGATGATGTCCGTTTGGGTCTGGGGAAACCCAATGGACTTGGGACAAGGCTATCTTAAAGGATCATTATGTGGACTACATAACTGACCCGACTAGGTTTGACCATGATGCACGCACAATTTAAACAGAGTAAGGTTTCTACGGGGTTTTAGACTGGTACCCTAGAGCGGACAACTCAAGGGGGAAGGCACGGAACTGTCGACTGCACCGCTGATCGACTAGTTTTACCGCAAATATGCCTTTCCGAATTTAGGGGGTAATGATATAGGAAGAGCGCAAGCACTCATCAAGCGTTGCTATGGTATTTGTTTGGCGCGAGTGGAGTATGATGTTGAGCATGATTGTGCAATAATTAAAAGCATGTTGACATGTATTTGCACGTTTAGGAAAGTGATAAATACAACAGTTTTATAATTTAATTAACAATAAATAAAAGGAAACAAGAAGGATACATCAGTTTTGCTTTTGAAGAAGAAATTAAATGCTTAAAGAAATTAAACAACTAATTGCACATAGGGAGGTACAAATTCACAAGAACAATCTGAAATGGTAAAAGCCTAAAAATCCCAGCAGAGTCGCCATGCTGTCGCGCCCTCCTTTTTCTCGCTAAATCGGGTTCTTTTCCTTTTGGGAAAGGGGGTTGCAATTTTGAAGAGTCACCACCTAACGATTTTAAGGGGCGTTAGGGCACCCATATGGTTCAACTACAACTATGTTTGATAACCAGAAATAGGGTAAGAGCTTGAAATTATCCTAAGGGGAAGGTGTTAGGCACCCCTCAGGACCCACTAGTGTGGTTCCTGGCCAGACAGTTTTTGTGAATTTATGCAATTAGCAAATAAACAAATAAAGGCTCAAGTAATAGAGGATTTAAGTTTGAGTACACAAGTGTTTGAAAAACGATTAATAACAGCAAGGTTTTGAAAAGAGTTATAGTCTAAACATACTTATAAATAAAGGAGGTGTCCTAGGTTTGTTTGTAATATGGATCACGTCAAAGCGACACCCGGTATGAAACTCCTCAAAAGAGGGGCTACACATGGTGTTAATGCACCGATCATCATATCTATATCTACCCTTTCTCACCCCGTAAAGGTAATTAGAGTGACGATTGGTCTTGACTCTTATTGCATACTGCTACATGTCCCTTCCTATCAGTCCCGAAGGGATTTTAGGACTCATATTCCTATAAGAAGGGGGTTCTAGGCAGACCTCAGGTTTTAGAGGTAAAAAAAAAGCTAAAGCGACATACAAAACATATAAGACTGCAATTAGGGGGAAACATGTAAGCAGATAGAAGGCTCAGTTATACCTCCTCAAACAGTGCACATAGACAGCACGACTTATACATAGTTAAGGTCTAAATTATAAAAAAATCCTAAGCAGGGTGTTAAGTTGTTGAAGCAGAACCAAATTTATTACATGACTCAGATAAGAAGTCCGAATTAGGCCTGTCTGCTGGTTGTAACAGTCAATATTTAAGCAAAGGTAGTTCTATTTTTAGTCAGGTTATTACCTAAGGCTTGCCTAGGCGTAAAACAATACACAGTAGTTATTTAGTGTTATTAAGACTGTTACAGATTATTATTACCTACAACATGCTGTTCTAATCGCAAAAATTGTTGCCAATTTTATTCAGAAAAGCACAGTGCGAAACATATTACTTTACTACTTTTTTTTTTTCATGAATCAGTAGTTAACTAGGCATTTGGACAAAATGCAAACAGGATCCTAGACAGGATATCTAATATGCATATGAAATGGCAGGGTTGTTAAAGAAACAGAGTCCCTAAGGCATGATTTCTAAATGTATGCATGAGTTGCAGGATTTTCAGAATGTAACTTTGTGAATACAACTTTTAGACCAATATTATTATCGCCCCTAGGAGCAGTATTTCTAAGCGAAAGACATAAAACATGGATTAATGAATGAGATGCCGAAGCAAGAAACATAAATCCTGAGAATATGATTTCTAATGCATTGTATGAATCCTAGACATGGTTTCTATTGCACAAATTTGAAATATAAACCTAACAACATGTTTTCTACCCTTGAACAACTATAGCTTGCATATTTCCCATCTCTTTTCACTAGCCAACCCCCATACTTGTTTACAAATTATTACATACCATGTAATTGAATTACATAAGAAAAAATGTAAAAATAAGAAGTTACAACCATATGAAGCCTGATTCTGACTTCCTCTCTGAGTTATGTAATAAACCACCTCAAATGCCAATATTGGTCCAAAGCCTTTTTCATATCTGGGTGTGTTAGAGTTCCCTAACGACCTCAAAGGATCCCGGACAATGCTCACACCCAAATTGCATGACCAAGAGAGAGAGAGTGCAGTGTGGAAGGGCCAACTCTTATGTGTCCAAGTTTAGAGGGAGCTCAAGGGTCCCAAAGCAAGGCTCACACAAAAGAGGCAGAACCTAATGACCTAAGAGTATATGTGAGAGTGCTTGACATAGTTTGAAAAAGAGTTTGTGTAAAAACTGGACTGTCAAATCCATTTTTTTGAAAGCAATCAGTAATAGAGATTGATTAAAAGCAATTGTAGTAGCAAACAAACTCAAACACCTTAAGAGGGGATCACACATAGAATCAGTAGTCACACAAGGGGGTTAAGGGATTTAGGATACACAGACATTTGTCTGTAAACACATATTCCCAGCAAGGGTCTGGTTTGGACATGCACAATAATAGTTGATGCTGGCATAATCACAAACCAGCCGGAAAACATAAACACATGGAAGGGATAAGGGTTTGGGATTCATAAGATAGTAAGTACACAGTAAGTGATTGATAGGGCATGCTTGGAAACACACATAAGAGAATGCATTAATCTAAAGGGGAAAGGGAGACATTATAGCATGTTGGTAATGTAACTTGACTGCAGGTTTCACGACAGAATCACAAGCAAAAGTAGACAAGAATGAGAGAAACTGAAACAATTAAAGAAGCATGTTGTTGTTGAAGCTTTAAAATTAAACTAGGACATACCAGTTGAGAAAGCAAAGTGCAGAAAGGTAAAGCAAGTAGGATTCCACAGTCTAGCCTTGGTTTTCAGCCGGCTAGACAAAGCAGTAGCACAAGTAGTAGTAGAGAAAGAGAGTTTTGAGTGTATAAGTGTGTGTTCTGAATTAAATTGTTCGTGTCTTTAAAGAAGAGAGGCTAAGGTTTTTAAGCTTTGAAAACGAGTAGAAAAATAAGGTAACAAGTAAAGGTTTAACATAAATATGGCAATAATCACAATAAGAATCCCATTAATACAAGTACTTTCCTTTAATCAAGGAATTACTACTTAACGGATACTAACGGGATAATTAAGAAAATAAAATCAATCTGAGGAAGATTGATTTCTGACCATATAAGGGATAGTAAAAATATAGAGTATACAATTGAGTCCAGGTAAAGAATATACTTAATTTGGGGAAAAGATTCAGCGAGGTAAAACATCACAACAAATAAAGGAAAAGAATCAATCAATTTAAACAAATGAGTAAAATTAGGGTTTATAAGAAAACTTTTTGTAATCAGTCGTAACTTAAGGAAATCAAGATCAAGCAAGAAATGGACATGATTTTGCACTTCAACATATAAATAGAAAAGAATGAACATGCATATTAGACACGCAGGGTCAAACATATTGACAAAAAAGAGCAAACTAGATGAACATAAATATATAGGAGTGACATGAATAGGCTAAGGACTATTCAAAACATGGTAATCAATAAGGTCAAGCAGTCATGGCTCACACGTAGAACCAAAGTGAAGAAACCAGTCTAACAAGTAAAGAAAGTCAGAAACAAGTAAAGAACTCACAGTAATAAGTGAGGAAAACCTTTTAAGAAATTAGGATTTTAACAATAGTCGAGTTAAAAAAATGGTAAGAACTCAAAATCAGATAAGTCAAACAAGAAAAAGGATTTAAACACAAAGAACTTAATCGAACCAAGCATGCGTATAAAATAAACAAAGAGAGTTTCAGAACCCCGGATAGAACCAAAACACTTAGGGGCTTAACACAATGAACCAGGTAGAAGAAAAACATAACCAAATCATTTAAACATAGTAAAATCATAAAACAACACCGAAAATCAGAGAAGAGATCTTTTAAAAAGAGTTTAAGAAACCCTAATTTTTGAAGACGGAGAGTCGCTTTGAAAAATCCGGAAAAGCTTTGAGGAAAACACTTAAAAGGCTCATAACATACACAGATCTAAGACAGATTTGAAAGAAAATCGAAAGATTTTAAAGGTTAGGATTTCAGAGAACCCAGAAAAGTGAGAAAAACTTTGAAAAGTTACCGATCTAGCTGGAAAAGCCATGGATCTGACTCAATCGACCATGGATGGCCGGAAAATGACCATAGACAGAAGTCGAGTAGGATCTGGATTAGATCTCTTTGAGATCTTTCCATGGAATCATGAAAGCAAGCCACAAGGAGACATAGGAGACGAGTACACGTCTCAAACAACCATGAGAGTCCACAGATTGAGTGAGGATTGAAGGGGTTTAGGGTGGATTTGGGCGGCGACGGCTATGGTTAGCCTTAGGTTTTCAGAGAGAGATTGAGAGGAGAGGGGATTCAAGGGCGGCGAACTGGTGAGAAATGATTTAGGTTAGGGGGGCGTTTGGGGTTAAAAATGGTAAGGTGGAATGGTGGTCGTTGATCTGAATGATCAACAGCCTAGATTAAATGGGGTAGGTGGGGATCCGGGTTTGGGTGGTTTTAAAAGAGTAAGGGTCGGGTTTAAATCAAAATTGGGCTGGGGATTTGGGGTCTAATTTAGGCTATAATTGAAATACAAATGGGTTGTTATTTAAATAGTCATTTTCCCTTTTTAATTTATAAAAAATATTAAATAGTTTCTGAAAATAAATTGATAGTACTAAAATAATTTATAACATATAAATAATAATTTAAAAAATAGGGCCCGATTTTATGCATACAAAACATAATTAAACCTTAAAAGGGCCAATATTGCAATTATGTGCAATTTAGCTTTAAAAATACTAAACAAAATTGTAAAAATGTGTAAAAATTACCTTAGCCATATTTTGGTATAAATATAAAAATCCAATAGATGAATTATCAAGATAATAATTTTTGGAAATAATTATTAGGTTTATGGATAAAAGAGAGAAAATAAGTCAATTTAAACCTTTAAATATTATGAAAAAATAATAAAACATTTGGACATGCTTATATATGAATATATATGCTATTTTGAAGTTATTTTGCATATTGAAAATATATATAGGAAAAAATTGGGTATCAACATACTATTACTTGTCTTGATGAACCAATGATTGTGACATGCAATAAGATAACGCAACAAACAGAAATGGATTCAGAGGAAGATGACATACCTGACGAGATTGTCAAAGAAGTTGAGAACTTTGAGAACAAACCTAAGTCCAACCTGGACGAGACCGAGATTGTAAACCTAGGAAATGCAGAAAACGTCAAGGAAACACGAATCAACATTCACCTATCACCATCAGAGAAGAAAGAATACACAAAATTTCTAAAGGAGTGTGTGTAAGCACGTGATTTTTGCCCAATATGAGAATTACTCCCAAAAATTTTTAAAAAAAATGATTTTTCTTTGGTGTGCAATTTGGTGATATTTTGTGATATTTTTGAATAATTATTTGTATTTGTCTGTGCATCTTTATTTGTTAAATTAATAAAAATACAAAAAATAAATGTCGCATTTTGCATGTAGGATTTAATTATACAATTGTTAGTAATTAAGTTTGTTTTACAAAAAAATAAAAATTACAAAAATAGGCATCATTTGCATTTTTAGCATTTAATGTCCGAATATATAATTTTATGCTTAATTATTACTTAATTGTGCGTTAATTGTTATTGGGAGTTAATTTGCATTTTTATAACTTAATTTAGTTCTTAATAATAGTTTAAGTATTTTTATAATTTAGTTTTAGAAAAATAAAAGAAGAAAAGAGAGCAAAAATAAAGAAAGTCGGAATTGGGCCTCTTCTTCAAATTCAAGCTACAAGCCCAACAAATACCCAATCTTCCCAAACGACCCAGTCCATTTCGAATTGGGTCGACCCAGTCCATAACCCAAAAGACTCAAACCCCCTTTGTCTTTCATTTTTCATAAAAACAAAACAAAACAAAAACAAACAAAAATAAAACCAAAGAAAAACCCTAAAAGACTAAGCTATCCGCCACCCCCTCCCTATCTTCTTCTTCTCCATTTTTCTCCAAGGTCATCCATGTCTTCCCCCTCAAAGCTCAACCATGGCTGCCCGACGTTGACAAAACCAGCAGCTCCAACGAACAACATCTTCTCCAAACAAACGCCAATCAAGCTGCCTTTCTTCTTCGTCGTCGCATCCAAACGACCATCGTCGCAGCTGCTGCGTCGTTCGCGTCCAGCCGCTGATGCTGCTGCTCATGCAGCTGCTGCTGCGTTTTCTGCTGCCTGTTGCTGCTGCCCGTGGCTTCTTCTTCTTCTTCTTCTTCCCGTCGCTGCTGCTCGCTGCGTCTTCTTCCCGTCGACGCGGACTGCTGCCCACTGCTTCTTCTTCGTTGTCGTTGCTGCCATGGCAGCTTCTTCCAGCTTCCAAATCGCTGCTGCCCGCTGCGTTCTTCACGTCCAAGTGCTGCTGCTGCTCACCATAGCAACTTCCACAACTACACGCACACACACGGAGGAAAACAAAAGCAGTCCGGTTAAAGTCCGACCAAGTTCTGTCAAAGTTTCGTTTGGATTCGTTTAAAATTCGTTCGAGTTCGTCGTTGCTCATTTATGGTTAGTTGTTCTAAGTTTATTTTTGTCTGTAATTTGTTTGATATTTTCAGATTTGGAATTAGTGTAAGTTTGCTTATTTATTTTTAGATAAAATTGTTAGTTTAATTATATTGTTGTTAGATTTAAGTTGAAGATTCAATTTAATTATTTTTCAGTTTGTTTTATTAATTTTAAGAGGATTTAGTTTTAATATAGAAAGGTGTTAGTTTAAATCGTTTAAATCCATTGTTTGTTGCTAATATAGATTTAGTTCGTGTTCATCTTGTTTGAAGTTCGTTTTTAATTTAGTAATTTAATGCGAAGTTATGTTTTGGTTTTTAATTTTTGGATCATGTATCTTTGTTATAAGTTTTGTTGGATTTAATTTAAGAAAGATTAGTTGATTATTTGAAGATTGGTGATTTGAATATGTTTATTTGTTTTGTTTAAGTTTAAATTCGAAGTTTGAATAAAGTTTGTTTGTTATTGTTATTGAATATTTTCATTCATGTTCATACTTTGTTTGGTTGATCTTGAATCCGAAATTTGTATAGTTTGATTTCTTGTTTATCATTTATGATTATTTCTTGAATTTGTCTCATAATCTTGTTTAAGTTTAATATAGGAATTGTTGGTTGTAATGTTGTTAGAGTTGATTTTAAGTTCAATATTATTGAATTTAGAAATCTGAATATACTTGTTTGTTGTTGTTGTTGTTGAATCTGAAAATAGGTTTGTTTGTTGCTAAAATATTGTTCAATCAAATTTTAGTTGTTCTTTGTTGTTCAATTTGTGTTCATGTGATTTGTTGTTGAAATGTTGAAGAAATCATGTTCATGTGATTTGTTGTTTGAACATTGTTAGAAATTGGTCATATTGACTATATTTTGGTTAAGTTTGATTAATTGATTTGTTATAGCTGATGGGGTAATTTGGTAAATCGCAGTACATTTGGGGGTAAAATAGTAATTGCAATAAGGTCGGAGGGGTAGTTTAGGAATTGTACATTTTGTAATTTTTTATGTGAAGCATGGGGGACAAAATGAAATGGGGTGGGTTGTGATATAGTTATTTAATATAAAGGGGGGACAAGACAAATTTTAGTGTGGGGGAATCTTGTATTTGTTTATGTTAGGCATGGGGGACAAAATATAATGGGGTGGTGTGATATATTTATTTAATGTAATGGGGATGAGTGGGAAGATAATGGGTTTGGTAGAGAAAATGGGTTGATTTTAATTGATTAAAAGATTTATGGGATGAGATATATATAGAAGTCTTGAAACTGATTTATAGGAGGGAGATAAGGAGAATAACAGAGAATAAGAGAAAAAAAAGAGCTGAATATTGAAGAGAGAAAGAAAAATTCCGAAAAATATTAAAACTTTCAAATAAAAAAAAACTAAAAAAAATCTTCTGCTTTCTTTCATTGTTTGAAATCAGCATTAATTGTTGTTGTTTCATCAAAGCTTGAAGCTTTTGTTTTTTGGGATTATTGCTCCACTGGTTTGCAAACTCTGTTCCTGGGTTGTTACTGCTGCTGGACTGTTGTTGTTGTGCTGTATTGTTATTACTGCTGCTGATTCTCATCTTCTTTGGTTTCCAATACCAGGTACACGACTGTAATACTAGCTATTGCAAAGCTAATAATGTGGAAAGCATGAATACATATGAAGAATGAAATTTTGAAGTTTTAATATCATTTTTATTTCCTTTTATCGATTGTATTTAAACTATTTCATGTATTACTGAATAATAATTGAAATAAGAAAAAAAAATAAGTTAGTCTTTAATGAATCGGTTTGGCAAAACGGGTTAATTCACTAGTTATGAAGGTTTCAAAATTATCAACAGTAGGTTAATCATGAATAAGTAGCTAAATTTAGTTAAGGCATGAATTTGAATTAATTTTCGAAAATTAGGCATTAAGGCATTTGAGTTCAGGCAAGATTAGAAACTTCGTTTAAGTCTAAAAGACTTTCTAAAAAGATTTAGTAATTATGGTAAAAATCTAGTTTCAAATGGTTGTGAATAATTAATCTTAATAGTATTTTTTATAACAATGCCGAGTTTTAATCTAGCTGTATTTGATTCTTTTGAATATTAGTTGTCAAATTTTTATTTTATTTATAATTTCGAATTTTTTTATTTTTTATAAATAAAATTAATTTTCATCAATATTTGTATTAATCTAGCAATTAGTATGTCATGTTTTCTTAAATAAATAAAATAAAAGCTAGTAATTAATTAGGATTTTCTTTCTTTATTTTAGAGACTAATTTTTATAGAAAAATGTAGTCGCTTTAAGATTTGTCCATTTAAAATAAATGAGATGAGCCTCGCTTAATAAAATGTATAGATTGCGGGGCCCTCAATAAATGTACATTTAATTGCTTAGAATTCGGGAGGAGCCGTTTAGCAAATTTCTCGGCCCTACCCAAAATAATGATACGCTAGTCGCTTTAGGCGCGTATTTAATAATATTATCTTCTTAAACTCGGGTGCGTATTTCATGCAACCCAAATCCAAATCCCAAAACATTGAATAAAAATGTGTTCTGAATTGCGGGAGCATTTCATGTGATGTAATCCAAAGACATGTTTTAAACAATGTTCACATTCTGGTAAAAATAATAATAACATTAATAAAAGCGGTAAAAAGATAAAATTTGCACATGAGCTCATAATTGTATAAAAATCAGATATTTAAGCCAAATATGACAGTTGAGCGACCGTGCTAGAACCACGGAACTCGGGAATGCCTAACACCTTCTCCCGGGTTAACAGAATTCCTTATCCGGATTTCTGGTGCGCAGACTGTAATACAGAGTCATTCTTTTCCTCGATTCGGGATTAAAATTGGTGACTTGGGACACCCTAAATCTCCCAAGTGGCGACTCTGAAATAAATAAATAAATCCCGTTTCGATTGTCCTTTAATCGGAAAAAACTCCCTTCACCCCTCGCGGGGCGGTAAAAAGGAGGTATGACAGCTCTGGCGACTCTGCTGGGGACATCGAACCCAGAATCTATGGTTCAGGATTCAGAATTCGAGCTTAGATAAATTGTTGTATTTAATTGTATCTGATTTTCCTACATGTTTTATGCTAAATGTGCTAAATGTTACCGCTTTTATATTATCTGAACTGTATATAAACTGTGCCGACACCCTTCTCTCTTCACCTCCGGGGATGTGCTTACTGGTTGAGACTCCCTATTCTGTTAGTGTCATACCCTGAAATAAGAAAGAGGTCGGACAAGTTACGAAGCCGGATAACCTTTTGGTTCCCGGTAAGTTGCCCCCTCCTCGACTTGAGTTGTCCGCTCGGGTACACAGTCTAGAACACCGACTCAAGTTTTGAACATAAAATAACATGACTTCATGCCGGATCCCTAGTAGGAACGATTATTTGCATCATGTTGTATTTCACTTAGGGGACTCAACACAGGGGTTGGGTCTGTCTAGGGCTAGCAACCTGAAATGAAAAGACCATCTTGATGCATCCTATGTGCTACATGTTGCATTCCTTCAAGGATAAAAGGGTCATTTGGTGGATCAATGATAAAGCAAATAGGGCCCGGTTATGTTTTGTTACATTTTTATCTAAAAAAAACAAATTTAAAAAAAAAATGAAAAATTCAAAAAAAAAAATCTTTGCACTTTTTATCATTTATGAAAAATCAAAAATAAAAAAAGGGAAAAAGAAAATCCAAAAGATTTTACATGTTTCATCACCTTTTAAGAAAAAGCAAAAGAAAAAAAGATATGTTTTCTCTGAATTAGTTATTTTTTTTATTTATCCAATCTGGCCCGAACTACGCGGGTTTGATTCTCACCGGATGTGAGATACGTAGGCAACCCTCATCGGGTCCAACCCCACCTTGTGCTAAAAAGCCAAAAACAAATAAATAATAATAAAAAAAATATGTCAAATTTTAATTTAATCATAGAGAAGTTGGGTGATGCTGTTTTTGTCAAAAATAGTCGAATGTTCCCGAAAGGGACGCCGGAAGGCTGACTTTGCATTAACAGCCACCTTTGACCCGAGACGTTGAAAGGCCGTGTTTGCAATATTGAGTTTTCTAATTTGGAAAACGATAAAAAGAGTCATGAATAAGTCAGGTGATGTTGTTTTGTCATAAATAGCCGAATGTTCCCGAAAGGGACGCCGGAAGGCTGACTTTGTATAAACAGCCACTTTTGGGTCATTATTTTAGATTTGGTCCAATTGACCCACACAGCCTTAAAAAACCTTCGTCCCCGAGGCGCTGAAGGGCCGTGTTTGCAACACCAGGTTTTTATTGTAATTTGAAAAAAAAGAGTCAGCGGTCAGGTGAATACCTTTGGGTTTTGTCAAAAATAAGCCAAGCCAGCTTCGGCCGCGTCTTAAACGGTTCTTGCCGAAATAGCCTTAGAGTATCTTTCAGTTGTCGAAAGGCTATTTTCGTAAAAGAACGGACAAGTTTGTAAAGTGTCATAAAATAATCCTCCCCGGCCTCAAAATTCATGTGAAATTTGGAAGGGGCTACATTTGCAAAAATAACCATTCGGTTGCATTTGTCAAACGGAGAGAGGAAGCTGGCCATTTGTTTTTGGAGTTTGTAAATCTTTTGATTATCCTATGTGAGTTGTTTGATTTCGAGTTTGTAGGTCATCTTTAAACCTTAGAAACCCAGTTTGTTTTAATATGAAAATTGAAAAAATGTTTATTATTGTTTATCTTTATTGGTCCGAACTACGCAAGGTCTGATTCATGCGGGGTCATGATACGTAGGCAATCTCCATAAGATTCGACCACGGAAAAAAAATGATGAAAAAGAATGAAGAAAAAAAAAGATGAAAAAAATGAAAAAAATGAATGAAAAAAATCGAAAAAAAAGAAAAAAAAAGAAAAAAAATGTTGTTAATAATGGGGACCGACTGAGTCCATTCTAACCTGTTTTGTTTTGAATCGCAAAGAAAGAAGGTGGTTGGTTTGTGGTAAGCCGGAAATACAAGACCCAGAAGCACACTTTGCGGGGATCAGGTCTGATAACAGAAACACTCGCATCCTATTGGGACTTGTTGACTAAGGTTGATGATATTGAAGTTGGCAATGGTCTGGGCAATACTGATGCGAAGCTCAGTGGCTGAGATGTCAGTTTTGATAAAACGGGAGGACGCTCCGTTCCTTGGTTAGCAAGAAAGAAGGTTTTGGTGGCTTATTTTGTTGTCATTTCTGTTGTTCGGATTATTAGGGTTGTAATTCGGATATTGTCTTGTGTCAAACTGTCTTATCTTTCCGTTTTGTCATAGCGGTTGGTTTAAGTTTGTCCAGGTTGTTTTAGGATTTTATTCTGGTTTGTTTTTGTTTGTTTTGTTATTCAAACTATTTCACCGGTAGTCTAAAACAAAACCGGTCTTTTATTGTTTCCAGTCATCTTTTTGTTAAGTCTTTTTATCATTTTTGTTCAGCGCCGATTCTCGTGACATGACATGCGCACACAGTTTGGGCCTAATCTTAAAAGTTAATCATGAAATTCCGGAAAAGTGATTAGAACATTTAAAGTAAATAAGGACGGTTTGAAATTATTCGGATCCCGAGTCATGTGGAACTGGGGCAAGTTAAACATAAAGAAAACCGTTAAATGCAGGATTCGCCAAATTGGCATGAGGGTCGTTCATGAGAGTGAGAGTGTCGCCTAGCAGTGCTTTAGAAATGACAAATGAAAAAGCAAGTGTTTAACATAATTGTCAAGGCCAGCACCATCGAAAGAGACTATACATCTATGTTCAAATGTGTTGTTTACACTTGGCGTGTTTTAAAGACTGGAATGACGAAGGCATTTTGTTCTGCTACCTAAACATTTTATCCTTCGTTACCCCTTTTGAGCCTTATTTATTTTCTTTCATACCCCTCGTTCGGAATCAATAGCAACGACTAGGAAGTACGAGCCTGGAAGGTAAAGAAAAAAATCAACAACAAAAAAAAACGAAAAAAAGAAGAAGAGAAAAATGATAAAAAAAAAAGAAAAAAAAGTCAAATGAAAAAGAGGAATTGGGAACTACATTTGACTTGATTCCTCAAAGAGGATACGTAGGCGCTTCACGGCTCGGTCATAGGGTGCATAATGGCCGCAATGGTCACAGTGTACATGGTGTAATAAAAATAATAAAAAATAAGTAAATAATCCCCAAGCAAGAAACTGGGGCAAGGGTTGCGCTTGTGGTAAGCAAAATTGGTTCCGAAGGTTGTAATTTTAAAACCCCAAATTTATTTTGTTTTTGAGCCTTTAATACCCTTTCTTTCTAGCCTGTCCAAAAACCCACATTACGGTCTAAAGAAAGACCTTCTGACCAGTCTGCAAAAGATGCCAAGTCAGACAAATGAGAGTCTTACCGGCGAACATAACATTCTGTTCCACAACAGAAAGGACTCTAATCTCCAGCAGAGAGAGTCATACCGGCAACACTCCAAATCTCCACTGGAAAGTGATACAAATGAGAGAGTCTTATCGGTGAAAATCTTCACGGACACCATAAGGCGATGAAAGCTGAGAGAAAAACCAAAATGAGAGAGGCTTGATAGTGAAAACCCTTCGGGCACTACAAGTCGAATAAGATTGAGAATCAGATGGGGAATTGCCAATTGAAGGTCTTGAAAGACGGCAGAGGATAGGCCACATGTGCATGTCATGACCATTAGAGTCGGTATCTGCGTTTGATAGGTTTTTATTTATAGTTTATTTTGTTAAAGAGTTATCTTTTTCCTTTGTCTTTTTATTCTGTTCCCTTTTATCTTTTCCTTTCATAGAAAAATTCCCCAGTAGAGTCTGTCTGGTCAGAACAAGTGAGAATTGACTTCAAAATATGCCATCAGCTTTACAATTATACAAGATGAGATCTGACTAGTACATCCAAGTGGTATAGTCAGCAAGGAACAAGCGCGAGGCCAGTATCAGAAAAAGATATCCCCAGCAAAAGGGAATTGACAAAAGGATTGACGAGTGTCAAGAGGGATATCCCAGCCGAAACCAAAGGTTGTTAAACCTCAAGACCAAGGCCCGTGGACAAAGCAAGGAGAGCAGTGAGCATGATTTGGGAAATTCATACGATACTAAAAGATCGGTGAAGTGCAAGTTTCTAGGCTATGTCACAAAAGAAGAGGGATATCCCCAGCAGAAAGGAATTATCCCCAGCAAATAATATCATCCCCAACAAGTTGTGGAACACAGAGCAAGGAAAGAGAAAGGGAAAACCATCCCAGCAGGAGTATCACAACCAACCACCGCGTTTTAAACTAACAAATTTTGTTTGATTTTAAACAGGTAAAGGAAATGGCATTAATGACAAAAATGCATGCCACAAGGGATATTGTCAAACTGGGGCAGAAAATTTTCCTTTCATTTAGAAAATTTTCTGGAAGTCAGGTACCCATTCGGGGAAGAATAAAGATAACGCCAGTCTCAAGGGAAGTGGTCTTAGAACCAGTGTTGCCCCCAACATAATAAGTTTCAATGGAGAAAGTTGTTCCCCAGCAAAGGGATGAAACTTGAGCTCAGAAAAAGCAAGAGGCCAGCATCATTCCCAACAGCCTTTCGAAGAGTAAAGCACTAGTTCTGAAGGAATCAAAATCCCCCAGCGGTGTTATCCTCGACAGTGTTATCCCCATCTGATAACATTTTATCTCCCAACAGGTAAGTAAATAATTCCCCAACAGTGTTATCCCCAACAGTTTCGAGGAGTCCAACACAAGTTTGGTGAAAATCGGTATCCTCAGCGGTTCCTTTCGGGGAAAGGCAAAACGAGTCTTAAGGGAGCTAGTCTTCGAAGGAAGAAGCTATAAAAAAAAAAGAATACAAAAGAATAAAAAAAAAGAAAAAAAAAGAAAAAAAAAGGGGAAGCAGTTTGCAGAGGAATGAAACATCCTACTTAAAAGGGAGTAATTTTGGAAGGAGTAAGATAACATATTTACTTAGCAGAGTTATCCTCAGCAGTGTTATCCCCAACGGATCATCGAGATGTAGAAGCATCCTCGACAGAGTTTCGGGCAACCCAGAGTGGGTAAGGAAGAAAAGGAAAAGTCATCCCCATCAAAATAATCCCCAGCAGTTTCGAGGGAAGACAACACAGGTAAGTAAATAATTCAGGAAGAAGGAAATGGTTCACGCATAGGAGATGCATTTCCTCCTAAGTTTACTTTTACCCATAGGAGAGGCATTTCCTCCTAAGTTTAGTTTCACCCATAGGAGATGCATTTCCTCCTAAGTTTGTTTTAGTTTCACCCCATAGGAGATGCATTTCCTCCTAAGTTTAGTCTTACCCATAGGAGAGGCATTTCCTCCTAAGTTTATTTTACCCATAGGAGATGCATTTCCTCCTAAGTTTACTTTTACCCATAGGAGAGGCATTTCCTCCTAAGTTTAGTTTCACCCATAGGAGATGCATTTCCTCCTAAGTTTGTTTTAGTTTCACCCCATAGGAGATGCATTTCCTCCTAAGTTTAGTCTTACCCATAGGAGAGGCATCTCCTCCTAAGTTTATTTTACCCATAGGAGAGGCATTTCCTCCTAAGTTGTTGTTGAAGTTGGGAGCCCGCCCATAGAACAGAGGCATACATTTCAGTCTTTTCATTTCAAGTGTTGAAGTTGGGAGCCCGCCCATAGAACAGAGGCATACATTTCAGTCTTTACATTTCAAGTGTTGAAGTTGGGAGCCCGCCCATAGAACAGAGGCATACATTTCAGTCTTTTCATTTCAAGTGTTGAAGTTGGGAGCCCACCCATAGAACAGAGGCATACATTTCAGTATTAATTTTCAAGTGTTGAAGTTGGGAGCCCGCCCATAGAACAGAGGCATACATTTCAGTATTACATTTCAAGTGTTGAAGTTGGGAGCCCGCCCATAGAACAGAGGCATACATTTCAGTCTTTTCATTTCAAGTGTTGAAGTTGGGAGCCCGCCCATAGAACAGAGGCATACATTTCAGTCTTTACATTTCAAGTGTTGAAGTTGGGAGCCCGCCCATAGAACAGAGGCATACATTTCAGTCTTTTCATTTCAAGTGTTGAAGTTGGGAGCCCGCCCATAGAACAGAGGCATACATTTCAGTTTTTTCATTTCAAGCGTTGAAGTTGGGAGCCCGCCCATATAACAGAGGAATACATTCAACATTAATTTTCAAGTATTGAAGTTGGGAGCCCGCCCATATAACAGAGGAACACATTCAACATTAATTTTCAAGTATTGAAGTTGGGAGCCCGCCCATAGAACAGAGGCATACATTTCAGTTTTTTCATTTCAAGCGTTGAAGTTGGGAGCCCGCCCATATAACAGAGGAATACATTCAGCATTAATTTTGAATACTTTCAGCTCTAGGTCGCCCACCAGTATAATGCGGGCATACATTTCATAATTTTGCATTGAAGCAACTTTTTAGTCTTGTATTACAGAGTTTGGAATCAGTAACCCCACCAGAAGGCGGAAGGTTACAACAGGAATCCCCAGCAGTAAACAATAAAATCCCCAGCACCGGGAAGCAGAAGGTTGCAACAAGAGGTCCCAGCATAAACTCAAGTCCATGTGTCAAAAGGAAGAAAAGCATCGGAAGAAAAGCACCGGAGGAAACACAAGCCGACAAGAAAGCAAGGCAACAAGAACAAATTTTAGTCTAGCCTAGCTTCTTGTTTTCTTTTAAGCACGGTGTAACAAGGAGATCGGTAAGCAGTGATAACAGCATGCAACAACAGTAACATTGCAGTCCCACGGTAGTCCCAGCTACCAAAACTTCCCGAACTACATTGACCTGATTCCTATTTAGCCCAGGATATGTAGGAAACCTTTGAAGCAAAGGTTCGGTTAAATCTTTTTCAAAAAAAATGCTTCACACGGAGTACTCGGATGGGCAAAAATCGCTCGCTTTATCTTTGCACGAAAACCCTTCGTGTCTTCGGGCAAAGAGGGGCAGCTGTAAGCACGTGATTTTTGCCCAATATGAGAATTACTCCCAAAAATTTCAAAAAAAAATGATTTTTCTTTGGTGTGCAATTTGGTGATATTTTGTGATATTTTTGAATAATTATTTGTATTTGTCTGTGCATCTTTATTTGTTAAATTAATAAAAATACAAAAAATAAATGTCGCATTTTGCATGTAGGATTTAATTCTACAATTGTTAGTAATTAAGTTTGTTTTACAAAAAAATAAAAATTACAAAAATAGGCATCATTTGCATTTTTAGCATTTAATGTCCGAATATACAATTTTATGCTTAATTATTACTTAATTGTGCGTTAATTATTATTGGGAGTTAATTTGCACTTTTATAACTTAATTTAGTTCTTAATAATCGTTTAAGTATTTTTATAATTTAGTTTTAGAAAAATAAAAGAAGAAAAGAGAGCAAAAAATAAAGAAAGTCGGAATTGGGCCTCTTCTTCAAATTCAAGCTACAAGCCCAACAAATACCCAATCTTCCCAAACGACGCAGTCCATTTCGAACTGGGTCGACCCAGTCCATAACCCAAAAGACCCAAACCCCCTTTGTCTTTCATTTTTCATAAAAACAAAACAAAACAAAAACAAAAAAAAAACCAAAGAAAAACCCTAAAAGACTAAGCTATCCGCCACCCCCTCCCTATCTTCTTCTTCTCCATTTTTCTCCAAGGTCATCCATGGCTTCCCCTTCAAATCTCAACCATGGCTGCCCGACGTCGACAAAACCAGCAGCTCCAACGAACAACATCTTCTCCAAACAAACGCCAAGCAAGCTGCCTTTCTTCTTCGTCGTCGCATCCAAACGACCATCGTCGCAGCTGCTGCGTCGTTCGCGTCCAGCCGCTGATGCTGCTGCTCATGCAGCTGCTGCTGCGTTTTCTGCTGCCTGTTGCTGCTGCCCGTGGCTTCTTCTTCTTCTTCTTCTTCTTCCCGTCGCTGCTGCTCGCTGCGTCTTCTTCCCGTCGACGCGGACTGCTGCCCACTGCTTCTTCTTCGTTGTCGTTGCTGCCATGGCAGCTTCTTCCAGCTTCCAAATCGCTGCTGCCCGCTGCGATCTTCACGTCCAAGTGTTGCTGCTGCTCACCATAGCAACTTCCACAACTACACGCACACACACGGAGGAAAACAAAAGCAGTCCGGTTAAAGTCCGACCAAGTTCTGTCAAAGTTTCGTTTGGATTCGTTTAAAATTCGTTCGAGTTCGTTGTTGGTCATTTATGTTTAGTTGTTCTAAGTTTATTTTTGTCCGTAATTTGTTTGATATTTTCAGATTTGGAATTAGTGTAAGTTTGCTTATTTATTTTTAGATAAAATTGTTAGTTTAATTATATTGTTGTTAGATTTAAGTTGAAGATTCAATTTAATTATTTTTCAGTTTGTTTTATTAATTTTAAGAGGATTTAGTTTTAATATAGAAAGGTGTTAGTTTAAATCGTTTAAATCCATTGTTTTTTGCTAATATAGATTTAGTTCGTGTTCATCTTGTTTGAAGTTCGTTTTTAATTTAGTAATTTAATGCGAAGTTATGTTTTGGTTTTTAATTTTTGGATCATGTATCTTTGTTATAAGTTTTGTTGGATTTAATTTAAGAAAGATTAGTTGATTATTTGAAGATTGGTGATTTGAATATGTTTATTTGTTTTGTTTAAGTTTAATTCGAAGTTTGAATAAAGTTTGTTTGTTATTGTTATTGAATATTTTCATTCATGTTCATACTTTGTTTGGTTGATCTTGAATCCGAAATTTGTATAGTTTGATTTCTTGTTTATCATTTATGATTATTTCTTGAATTTGTCTCATAATCTTGTTTAAGTTTAATATAGGAATTGTTGGTTGTAATGTTGTTAGAGTTGATTTTAAGTTCAATATTATTGAATTTAGAAATCTGAATATACTTGTTTGTTGTTGTTGTTGTTGAATCTGAAAATAGGTTTGTTTGTTGCTAAAATATTGTTCAATCAAATTTTAGTTGTTCTTTGTTGTTCAATTTGTGTTCATGTGATTTGTTGTTGAAATGTTGAAGAAATCATGTTCATGTGATTTGTTGTTTGAACATTGTTAGAAATTGGTCATATTGACTATATTTTGGTTAAGTTTGATTAATTGATTTGTTATAGCTGATGGGGTAATTTGGTAAATCACAGTACATTTGGGGGTAAAATAGTAATTGCAATAAGGTCGGAGGGGTAGTTTAGGAATTGTACATTTTGTAATTTTTTATGTGAAGCATGGGGGACAAAATGAAATGTGGTGGGTTGTGATATAGTTATTTAATATAAAGGGGGGACAAGACAAATTTTAGTGTGGGGGAATCTTGTATTTGTTTATGTTAGGCATGGGGGACAAAATATAATGGGGTGGTGTGATATATTTATTTAATGTAATGAGGATGAGTGGGAAGATAATGGGTTTGGTAGAGAAAATGAGTTGATTTTAATTGATTAAAAGATTTATGGGATGAGATATATATAGAAGTCTTGAAACTGATTTATAGGAGGGAGATAAGGAGAATAACAGAGAATAAGAGAAAAAAAGAGAGCTGAATATTGAAGAGAGAAAGAAAAATTCCGAAAAATATTAAAACTTTCAAATAAAAAAAACTAAAAAAAATCTTCTGTTTTCTTTCATTGTTTGAAATCAGCATTAATTGTTGTTGTTTCATCAAAGCTTGAAGCTTTTGTTTTTTTGGGATTATTGCTCCACTGGTTTGCAAACTCTGTTCCTGGGTTGTTACTGCTGCTGGACTGTTGTTGTTGTGCTGTATTGTTATTACTGCTGCTGATTCTCATCTTCTTTGGTTTCCAATACCAGGTACACGACTGTAATACTAGCTATTGCAAAGCTAATAATGTGGAAAGCATGAATACATATGAAGAATGAAATTTTGAAGTTTTAATATCATTTTTATTTCCTTTTATCGATTGTATTTAAACTATTTCATGTATTACTGAATAATAATTGAAATAAGAAAAAAAAATAAGTTAGTCTTTAATGAATCGGTTTGGCAAAACGGGTTAATTCACTAGTTATGAAGGTTTCAAAATTATCAACAGTAGGTTAATCATGAATAAGTAGCTAAATTTAGTTAAGGCATGAATTTGAATTAATTTTCGAAAATTAGGCATTAAGGCATTTGAGTTCAGGCAAGATTAGAAACTTCGTTTAAGTCTAAAAGACTTTCTAAAAAGATTTAGTAATTATGGTAAAAATCTAGTTTCAAATGGTTGTGAATAATTAATCTTAATAGTATTTTTTATAACAATGCCGAGTTTTAATCTAGCTGTATTTGATTCTTTTGAATATTAGTTGTCAAATTTTTATTTTATTTATAATTTCGAATTTTTTTATTTTTTTTAAATAAAATTCATTTTCATCAATATTTGTATTAATCTAGCAATTAGTATGTCATGTTTTCTTAAATAAATAAAATAAAAGCTAGTAATTAATTAGGATTTTCTTTCTTTATTTTAGAGACTAATTTTTATAGAAAAATGTAGTCGCTTTAAGATTTGTCCATTTAAAATAAATGAGATGAGCCTCGCTTAATAAAATGTATAGATTGCGGGGCCCTCAATAAATGTACATTTAATTGCTTAGAATTCGGGAGGAGCCGTTTAGCAAATTTCTCGGCCCTACCCAAAATAATGATACGCTAGTCGCTTTAGGCGCGTATTTAATAATATTATCTTCTTAAACTCGGGTGCGTATTTCATGCAACCCAAATCCAAATCCCAAAACATTGAATAAAAATGTGTTCCGGATTGCGGGAGCATTTCATGTGATGTAATCCAAAGACATGTTTTAAACAATGTTCACATTCTGGTAAAAATAATAATAACAATAATAAAAGCGGTAAAAAGATAAAAATTGCACATGAGCTCATAATTGTATAAAAATCAGATATTTAAGCCAAATATGACAGTTGAGCGACCGTGCTAGAACCACGGAACTCGGGAATGCCTAACACCTTCTCCCGGGTTAACAGAATTCCTTATCCGGATTTCTGGTGCGCAGACTGTAATACATAGTCATTCTTTTCCTCGATTCGGGATTAAAATTGGTGACTTGGGACACCCTAAATCTCCCAAGTGGCGACTCTGAAATAAATAAATAAATCCCGTTTCGATTGTCCTTTAATCGGAAAAAACTCCCTTCACCCCTCGCGGGGCGGTAAAAAGGAGGTGTGACAGTGTGAAGACATATTTGCCTGGTCGTATGATGACATGACTGGTCCGGGTATGTCTATTGTGGCTCACAAACTGCCAACCGATCCAATGTGTCCGCCGGTAAAGCAAAAGCTTAGAAAGTTCAAGACTGATATGAGTTTAAAAATCAAGGAAAAAGTCACCAAGCAGATCAAAGCTAAAGTTCTTAAAGTAGTAGAATACCCAACGTGGTTAGCCAACATTGTGTCGGTGCCAAAGAAGGAAGGGAAAGTCAGAGTCTGTGTCGACTAACAAGATCTCAACCGGGCCAGTCCGAAAGACAACTTTCCTTTGCCAAATATACACATCCTGACTTACAATTGCTCCAAGCATGAGCTAGAATCATTCGTAGATTGCTTCGCTGGTTATCATCATATCTGGATGGATGAGGAAGATGCTGAGAAAACGACTTTCATTACACTATGGGGAGTGTACTGTTATAAGATGATGTCATTCGGCCTAAAGAATGCAGGGGCCACCAACATGAGATCCATGACTACCATCTTTCATGATATGATACACAAGGAGATAGAGGTATATGTGGATGATGTTATTATCAAATCCAAAAAGTCCACTGACCACATAGAAGATATGAAGAAGTTCTTCAATAGACTACGGAGATACAACCTGAAACTAAACCCCGCAAAGTGCGTATTTGGGGTTCCTGCTGGGAAATTTCTTGGGTTTATTGTGAGCTGCCAAGGAATATAACTGGATCCATCGAAAGTCAAAAACATTCAAGAACTACCACCGCCAAAGAACAAGAAGGATGTGATGAGTTTCTTGGGAAGACTTAACTACATTAGCCGATTCATAGCACAGTCTACAATTATTTGTGATCCAATCTTTAAGATGTTGAAGAAGGACGCCGCCACCAAATGGACCGATGACTGCCAAAAGGACTTCGACAAAATCAAGGAGTACCTGTCACCACCACCAGTCTTAGCCCCGCCCGAGTCAGGTAGACCCTTATTACTCTACCTTGCAGTGTTAGATGGAGATTTCGGCTGTGTTCTGGGGCAACATGATAAAACAAGGAGGAAAGAACAAGACATTTATTTTCTCAGTAAGAAGTTCACCCCGTACGAGGCCCGGTATTCTCTATTGGAACGCACTTGTTGTGCTTTGACTTGGGTAGCCCAGAATCTGAGACATTACTTCTGCACCTATACTACATATCGCATATCGAGAATGGATCCCTTGAAGTACATCTTTCAGAAGCCCATGCCCACCGGCAAGCTAGCCAAGTGGCAAATCCTGTTGAGTGAGTTTGACATTGTTTACGTAACTCAGAAAGTGGTCAAGGGACAGGCACTAGTAGACCACCTTGCTGAAAACCCCGTGGATGGAGGATATGAACCCCTAAAAATGTATTTTCCTGATGAAGAGGTATCATTCTTAGGAGAAGACATTGCGGAATCCTATGACGGTTGGAGAATGTTCTTCGATGGAGCAGCAAACTTCAAAGGAGTTGGCATAGGAGCAGTCCTAATATCAGAAACCGGTCAGCATTATCCGGTGTCTGCCAAACTCAGGTTCCCCTGCACCAACAATATGGATGAGTATGAAGCCTGCATCTTAGGACTCAAAATGGCCATTGACATGAACGTTCAAGAGCTGCTAGTGATTGGAGATTCAGACCTACTTATACATCAGGTACGAGGAGAATGGACAACCAAAAACTCTAAGATACTCCCGTATCTGCATCATGTACAGGAATTGAGAAAGAGGTTCACGAAGATAGAATTCCAGCATGTTCCCAGAATCCAGAATGAGTTCGCCGATGCATTGGCTACCCTAGCATCTATGATTGCATCCCGACAAGAATTTCATTAATCCCATTCCATAAAAAATCCATAATCAGCCAACTTACTGTGCCCATGTTGAATAAAAAGCAGACGAAAGGCCTTGGTTTCATGATATCAAGTAATATTTGGCAAAAAGAAAGTGCCCAGAGCTTGCAAATCCTACTAAAAAAACACATACTTCAAAGATTGTTTAAAAACTTCTTTCACAGCAGAGGAATCCTGTATAGGAGGACTCCCGATTTAGGATTATTAAGGTGCGTCGACACAAAGGAAGCATCCAGGCTACTAGAGGAAATTCATGTTGGGACCTGCGGTCCACATATGAACGGTTTATCTTGGCAAAGAAGATACTCCTGACTGGTTACTTTTGGATAACTATGGAAACAGACTACATCCAGTATGTCCGGAAATGCCACCGCTGTCAGATACATGCAAACATGATAAAGGTACCTCCAAGCGAGCTTAACACAACAAGCTCACTGTGGCCGTTCGCCGCCTGGGCAATGGACGTTATTGGACCAATCGAGCCCACTGCTTCCAACAGACATAGGTTTATCCTAGTAGCCATCGACTATTTTACCAAATGGGTCAAAGCAGCATCTTACAAAGCAGTGACTAAGAAAGTCATGACAGACTTTGTTTGTGACTGCATTATTTGTCGATTCGGAATTCCAGAGTCAATCGTTACTGATAATGGCTCCAACCTCAACATCGACTTGATGAAAGCTATGTGCGAAACATTCAAAATCAAACACAAGAATTCCACAGCCTACATGCCTCGGATGAATGGAGTTGTAGAAGCCACTAACAAGAATATCAAGAAGATATTGAGGAAAATGATAGAGAAGCATAAGCAGTGGCACAAGAAGTTATCATTTGCTCTACTGGGGTATCGCACCACAGTCCACACATCAACTGGGGCAACCCCCTATATGCTAGTTTATGGTACAAAGGCTGTCATTCCCGCTGAGGTAGAAATTCCTTCCCTAAGGATCATACAAGAAGTTGAGCTCGACGACGCAGAGTGGGTAAAAAGTCGTTACGAGCAACTAGCCCTTATAGACGGAAAGAGAATGAATGTAGTTTGTCATGGTCAACTCTATCATAACAGAATGGCCAGAGCCTTCAACAAAAGAGTTAAGCCAAGACAGTTCACACCGGGGTAGCTAGTGTTAAAGAAACTTTTTCCGCATCAAGATGAAACCAAAGAACTGGCAGGGCCCATATATGGTTCACCGGATTTTGATAGGAGGAGCCCTCATACTTTCAGAAATAGACGGAGAAGTCTGGCCAAAGTCGATCAATTCAGATGCGGTCAAGCGTTACTATGTATAATTTTTATGTTTTCCTTATATGATGTAAATTGAACAATGCCTGACCTGATTCCCGTTTAAGAGGGGATACGTAGGCAGCCCTATGGGTTCGGTTACAATTCAATAAAAATTTCATTTCCCCCCGCAATTGGAAACTGGAGCAGAATTTTGAGGAGGACTCAAAATTTCGAAGTAATTTCAGCCAATCGCCGCACGAGCAACAGTCAAAAACGTCAACCCATCAAACTGGGGTAGAATTTTGAGGAGTATCCTCAAAATTCCGTAGCAAGAGAGGATGCAATGCCCCGAGCTACGTCACAATCGTCGGTTCATCTAAAGTTATTTTTAATTTATGTCATACTTTTGCGAAATCACGCATGCTTATTATAGAAACTGATTGTTTAGCAACGCTACCCCAATAGTACAGACGATATCACCAGATCAAAGCCGAACAAGTCAAGCAAAAGTTAGGGGGGATACGAACTAGCTTCCCTCCCTTACAAAACTCATGATTTTTCTTTGGATGCAGGCACTAGGATCGCGAAATCGTTAAACACATTGTACGTCTATGAGACAAACATTGTTCAAAATACGACTCTCAGAACCGTTGCACTTGCCAACATTTGCTATCAGCACACATCAGTGATGTTCCGTATGTCACAATGCTCCCAGTAACCACAATGCCGCAATCTGTTATCGGCTAAGAAAACTCTACTGTCATTCGTTATTTTATTTCTTGCATAAGGCTACCATTCTGCCTTCTGAAACTAAACGCTGTCTCCATCTGCATTTGCATTGCATAAGGCTACTATTCTGCCTTCCAATTCGCATAAGGCTACTATTTTTCCTTCCAATTTGCATAAGGCTACCATTCTGCCTTCCAATTTGCATAAGGCTACCATTCTGCCTTTCGAGGTTTAGCTCTACCTCCATCTGCATTTGCATTGCATAAGGCTACTATTCTGCCTTCCAATTTGCATAAGGCTACCATTCTGCCTTCCGAGACTAAATGCTGTCTCCATCCGCATTCTTGCATAAGGCTACCATTCTGCCTTCCGATCTGTATAAGGCTACCGTTCTGTCTTCCGAGGCTAAGATCTGCCTCCAATTTTCTTCGAAACTAAGCGCTATCCCAAACACTATTTATCTCGCTTCTCTTACGGGCTAAGCTCTGCCTTTCAATTCACAAGACTAAGTTCTGTCTTGACCGCATGATATTACTGCATCCTTCATGGGCTGAAATATCGCCAACTCATCCAAAGACATCATAGTTCGGAGGCACCATCTTCATAGCCTGATAACACCATGTCATGGCCTGAAGATCCCTTTCAATCTTTGCATACCATTATTCAAAGGCGTCATGGTTCGGAGGCATCATCCTCATAGCCCGAGAACATAATTTCATGGCCTGTGAATCTTTTATCGTACGCTTCATGGCCCAGGACATCATGGTCTAAGGACGTCATCCTCATCATCCGAAGACAACATTCATGGTCCAACGGGAATTTGCATCATGTTTAAATTTATGCACAGTATACACTTGTATTACTTCTATTTGCAGGTAAGCTGGCGAGCAACGACTATCCCAGCAGGAGCGATCCTGATCCAGTTCCCTCATACATATCAAACCTAACTATTACCGTAAACCGGCCACTCACCCCAGCCCTAGATGTTGCGTCTGTTCTTGAAATCGCTTCATCGGTATACTCCACCATTGGATCCTGAACTACATATGACCTAATTCCTGTAAAATCAGGGATATGTAGGCAACTCAGAAGCCAGGGTGCGGCCTAACCTTCTCAAACCATTTCGCTCGATCAAAATTGGTCGTCATTTCTTTACCCGGAAACTCTTTCATTCTTCCCAGGTAAAGAGGGGCAGTTGTTGATACCCAATTTTTCCCTATATATTTTTTAATATGCAAAATACCTTAAAAATAGCATATATATGCATATACAAGCATGTCCAAGGTTTTTATTAATTTTTTTTCCATAATTTTAAGGTTTTAAATTGATTTATTTTCTCCCCTTTTATCCATAAAATTCCTAATAATTATTTTCAAAATTATTATTTTGATAATTCATCTATTGGATTTCTATATTTATGTCAAAATATGGCTAAGGTAATTTATATATATATTTTTAATTACATTTAGTATTTTAAAAAGCTAAATTGTACATAATTGTAATATTAGCCCTTTTAAGATTTAATTATGTTTAGATGCATATTGGATCCTGTATTTTTAAATTACTAATTATGTATTATAAATCATTTTAGCATTTTTAAATTTTATAAATTATCTACTATTTTTTTATAAATTAAATAGGAAAAAGCTGGCTATTTAACTTATAGCCAAATTGGCTTTCAATTCTAGCCTAAATCCAACAGACCCCCAACCCAATTAAAAAACCCACCGGACCCAAGCCCAAACCCAAACCATACCCGGCCCAGACCTGAGTTAATCCTGGCTGTACAGATTCACTCTTATCATAATTAACCTAAGACTACCCCCACAAAACCCTCATTCTCTCATTCACTCAACTGACACTCATTTCCTTCTCTCTATCTCTGGTTCTCTCTAGAACCTTCTCTTCTCCCATTCTCTTCGATGGACTTTGTCCACCTTCTCCGGCCACCTCCCTCGCCGGAAACCATGGCCTCTCATCATCTCCTAGCCCCTGCTTCACCCAACGACGGTTTGACACTACCCTAAGGTCCTCAGGTGAACTTGAAGCGGTTCAACTCCTATCCATGGTCTTTCATGCCATTTTTCGGCCATCCATGGTTGTTCGAGTAAGATCCATGACTTTTCCGGCTAAAACCGGTAACGTTCTAAGGTTTTCTCATCTTCTCTGGGTTCTCAGAAACCCTAACTCTTGAGATCCTCCGATTTCTTTTAGATTTATCTTAGATCTGTGTATATTATGAGCTTTTGTTATTTTCCTCGAAGGTTTTTTCCGATTTTCTCTAAATAATCCTTCGTCTTCAAGACTAGGGTTTCTTAAACTTTTTTAAACGACTTCTCCTCTGATTTTCAGTATTATCATATGATGTTTACTATGTTTAAATGGTTTATTTTTATTTGACTCTTTACGTTGAAAACCCTAATTTGTTTGGCTCTAGTTTGTGATTCTGAGTTCGTCTTTACTGTTCGTTCAGTCGATTTGTCTGTATGTGCGATTCTCATGGATATGCTATGATTAGTTAGAGTATTTCTATGACTTTCATCCTAGAGATGTCTTATTAAGGGTTCCGATTTGGTTCTTCCTGTTTGTACTCCGTTTATTGGTTTATTCATGAAAGTCTATACTATTTCCCTTAATATTAGTACTATTTTTTCGATTCTTGAAATCCTTGATTTACAGTATTAATGCTCTTATACAGATTTCCGGCTATTTTTCCTATCCCTTAAAATTATTTCTTACCTTGTTATGTGATTGACTATATTTTAATTGATTTCTACTGTTATTTCCTTAATTAGACCCTTATGTATCTAGCCCTAATTTACATATTCTGTACCTATGTTACTTGGATTCTTTTCTTATCTGTTACCTTCTTTCTACCGCTAGTAAATTACTCCCTTAATTAAGGGATACTTGGCTGATTTTCGTTCTTAATTGATACTGAGTTCTATAATTACTGAAGAATTGATTTTTGCCTTATTTTGAACCAGTTTTCAAACTGCTATATAAATGACTCTCTTCTACAGTCTTAACACATGAACAACTAGTTCAGAATACACACACACACACTCACACATACACACACTCAAACTCTCTCTTCTTTCTCTACTACTTGTGCTAGCTGCTTGTTTAGCCGGCTGAAAGTCAAGGCTAGACTGTGGAACTCTACTTGCTTTACTTTCTGCACTTTTGTTTCCTTAACTGGTATGTTCCTAGTTCAATTCTGAAACTCAACTCTATGTGCTCCCTGTTTGTTAATCCATGTCTCCTTCTGCACTAATTTCATGGTTTATGTGTTTAATTGCCATTCTTGTTTACTGCTTTATTCAGCATGTTTAAGTTTTGCCCTCTCTTGTTCAAGTGTAATCAGCATGTTTACTTGGGTCCTTGTTTATTTTTCTCAACCAGTATGCCATGTTAGTATCATAGACTCCTAATGTACTTGATTAACACTAAGTGGCATGACTAATTGTGTGTAATAGACTCCTACCCTCAGCATGACTACTCCCATACCATGTCTTTATGTCTTATTGCCTATTAATATTCTAATTTCAAGCATGATCCTTTTGTTAACACTTCGAAGTAGTAGTTTGTGGTCTGGAGGCCAATCAGTTCCTACTTGTTCTTTGTACTTGCCAGTCTATGTGCTTCTCCTCTTATCCATGTTTATGTGTTTCATAATTAGCCCCAACCCCTTACTTCCCTGTTTGTGACTTTTGAATCTGTACTATTCTTTGAACTTGTTCTGTGTGTGCTGGATTGTTCCAAGTTGTTGTTGCTCCTATCCCCTTCTCCTTTCAAAACTGTTTTCCCTAAGCAACTCTTCTGTTGTTTTTGCAAACTTATTTCAAACATGCTGTTTCAAACTGTTTTCAACTCAATTCTTTTAAATCTATGTCAATCACTCTCACATATACTCTTAGACCACTAGGTTCTACCCCTTTTGTGTGAGCCTTGCGTTGGGACCCTTGAGCTCTCTCTGAACTTAGACACATAAAAGCTAGCCTTTCTGCACTGCACTTACTCTGTCTTGGCTATGAAATCTGGGTGTGAGCACTGCCCGGGATCCCTTGAGGTCCTTAAGGAACTCTGACACACCCAAGTATTAGAAAGACTATGAAACAATCTTGGCACTTGAGGTGATTTATTACATAACTCAGGGAGGAAGTCCTAATCAGGTGCTGAAAGTTTGGGCCTGTTTTCAGGCTCTCTGTAGTGTAACTTTTATCTTTCTTTCCTACTTATGTAATTCATTTCAGTATTGGTCTGTAATAATTTGTAAATAAGTATTAGGGTTGGATAGTGAAAAGGGGTGGGTAATATGCATGTTGTAGTATAATCCAGGGTAGAAATCATGTTCCTAGATTTACTTTCTCTATGCGCAATAACAACCATGTTTAGGTACAACACGCCAACCATGCCATGCATTAGCTATCATGCTATTAAGGATTTATATGTACTGTTTTCAGCATCTCATCCACACTTAGAAATGCTGTCTATAGGGTAGATAATAACAATAAAATAAGCTGCTATTATGTGATTCTGCCCACGTAAACATGTTCTGAAATTTCATTTAGAAATCCTGCTCTTAGGAAATTCTGCAACCATGCTGTGCATGTAAAAATCCTGCTCTTGGGAAATTCTGCAATCATGTTGTGCATTTAGAAATACTGCTTTAGGAATCCTGCATATAAATCATTAGATACCATAATTAGGTTCTCGTCATCCTCATTCAGCTACGCTTAGTTAACTACTAAAGGAGTATCAATAGTCTCATACTGCTTTAAACAAACTGGTAATAATCCCTGCATGTCTTTGCAATATTTAGAACATCATGTTTTAGAAGAAAAACAATCTCCAAACTCTTTTAATAACTCTGAATAACTGCTGCATATTACTTTACTCCTAGGCAAGCCTTAGGTAATAACTTAAAATTAGAACTGCCTTTGTTTAACCGTCAGCATGTTAAATTCAGTAGGCAAGCCTGATTCAGACTTCTTTTCTGAGTCATGTAATAAATCTGATTCTATTGTTATCACTTAGATACCATGCTTAGGATCTGAACTCAGACCTTATCTGTGTATGAGTCGTGTTGTCTATGTGCATTACTTGTGGAGGTATATCTGAGCCTTCTATCTGTTTTTGTGTTTTCCCCCTAAATGCAGTCCTATATGTTCTTGTTTGTCGCTTAGTATTTTGCCTTTAAACCTGAGGCTCTCCCTAGAACCCCCCTCTTATAGGATAAGATTCCTAAATTCCTCCGGGACTGATAGGAAAGGACGGGTAACAACATGCAATATGGGTCGAGACCAACCCTCGCTTTAATTACCTTTATGGGGCGGGAAAGGGTAGATATGGATATGATAACCGATGCGTTAATACCACGTGTATCCCATCTCTGAGGAGTGTCATACCGGGTATTGCATTGATGTGATCCATATTATAAGCAAACCTAGGACACCCTCCTTTACATTCCCATGTATGTTTAGATTGCAATTCTTTTCAAAATCTTGCCTTTTATTTGTCCCTTTTAAACACTTGTGTGTCTAAACTTAAATCTCCTACTATTTAAGCCATACTTGTTTGTTTGCTATTTTTACAAAATTCACAAAAATTGTTTGGCCGGGAATCACACTAGTGGATCCTGAGGGGTGCCTAACACCTTTCCCTTAGGATAATTTCAAGTTCTTACCCTATCTCTGGTTACCAAACATAGTTACAAATGAACCCTATAAGTGCCCTAACGCACCTTGAATCGTTAGGTGTCGACTCTTCAAAATTGCAAACCCCCTTTCCCAAAAGGAAAGATTTGTCCCAACCAAAATGTCATAAACCCGATTCCGCGAAGGAAAAAGGGGGCGCGATAGCTAAGGGAGATCGGGTGGCAGTTTTGGCGAGGGCAGCAGCACTGGAAGACACTATCTGTGTCCTTATGTCCGAGTGGGAAGTCGAGAGGGCGACGACCACACTGAAATAGGTGAGGCTCGAGGAGCGGATCAGTGAGCTCGAGTAGGATGCCTCGAACCTGGGAGACCAAGTTGTGTCTCTCGAGTGAGAAGGCGCAGTTGTTGGCTCAGGCCCCCCTCAAGAATTTGCCTTTGCTGCTATCCCCAGCCATTTGTACGAGATATGGGTCCATGCTGAGACCCAACAAGATATATATAAGGGTTTGTGGGAGGCGGGGAACGTTCTTGAGGCCGCTTTTGAAGATGCTCGGGTGAAGGCACGCGAGGCTCGTCTTGCCTGCGGTTATGACCCTATGACACAGGAGGCCCGCAAGGGTGCTGAGATTGAAGATGAGCTTCCTTTTGATAATGACAATGCTGGAGAGGACGGTGGTGGAGATGAGGCCGAATGATGTTTTTGTAGCTTTTTGTACTTAGCTTTCTTTTTTGTTCTTTTGTTGCTGCTTATTTTTTACTTCTCTTTTTTTGGGGGGTGGGGGTGGGGGTGCGCTTTTGGCCTTTTGTAAGACAATGTTGCGTATGTACATATTCTTAATAAGACAATTGTTTTACCTTTGGTTGCATAGCTTTCGACATTCTTTCTCTTATCTTTTTTTTTTTGAAAAAGGTCTTCAGATTTCCCCATGATGAGTCCCTCATTTTTAATTGGGAATTCGAATGAGGTCGAATTTGGTTCGTTGATTAGCGAGGTCGGATCTTATCTTGTTAGTTCGAACGGGGTCGAATTGTACTTTGTTAGTTTGAGCGAGGTCGAACTTTAATAACTTGAATGAAAGTTGAATTTTGTTCTTTGGCGATGGCCGGGGGCCATGTGGGTGTAAACTCAAACGAGGTCGAATTGTAACCCGTTATTCGTTCGAGTGAGGTCAAACTTCGTCTTGTTAATTAGAATGAGGTCGAATTTTACTTTCGCTCGGCGATGGCCGAGGGCCGTAAGGATATGAATTTGAGCGAGGTCGAGTTTTGTCCTACCAGTTTGGGCGAAGTTATTTTCAACTTGTAGATTTGAGCAAGGTCGAATTTTGACTCGCCAATTTGGGCGGAGTCAGTTTTGACTTGGAAATTCGAGCAAGGTCAAATTTTGACTCGCCACCTTAGGCGGAGAGTTTTGACTTGAAAATTCGAGTAAGTTCGAATTTTGCCTTCGCTTGGCGATGGCCGGGGGCCGTAAGGGTGTAAATTCGAACGAGGTCGAATTGTGACCCGTTATCAATTCGAACAAAGTTGAATTTTACCTTCACTTGGGGATGGTCGGGGGTCGTAAGGGTGTAAATTCGAAAGAGGTCGAATTGTGACCCGTTATGAATTCAAATAAGGTTGAATTTTATCTTCATTTGGTGATGGCCGAGGGCCGTAAGGGTGTAAATTCGAACGAGGTCGAATTGTCACCCGTTATGAATCTGAATGAAGTTGAATTTCATCTTTACTTGGTGATGACCGGGGGTCGTAAGGGTGTAAATTCGAACGCGGTTGAATTATGACCCATTATGAATTCGAATGAGGTTTAATTTTACCTTCACTTGGTGATGTGCGGGCTCGGTAGAGTGCTAAGAATATTGCATGCAACCTTGATTTTATTGGAGAAAGATACTCGTTGTTTCATCGTCTATGCATGCGTCGAGGTGAGTCCCAGTTTATCTAATCTTGCTTTCATTGGAGAGTGGCATGCGTTGTTATGTAGCTTATGTATGTGTCGGAGAGACTGTACGGTCTATGAGCTCACCGCCTAGTCCCATGTTATGAAGATTGTTTCTTAAAAAAGTCGGCTTGTTCCGAGCCATTTTTCATTCGTAATATGGTAGTGCGGGAGGGGGGGGGAGGTTTGCTCAACCGTCGCCTGCAGGATGATATGGTGTGGAACGTTTTCCTGATGTGTTGTTTTGGTGGCGTATGTTTGTTGTTCGCGCACCTGGGAGAATGTTCGTGTTCCTATCCCAATCCAAAAAAGAAAAATAACAGGTTAAACTCAAACGAAATCGTCTGTTACCTTGACCTGATAGGTTGGCGAGGGGAGAGGGACGCTGTAGGATGACTCGTTTTATCTTGTACTCAAATAACGACTTCTAGGGGTGGGCATATTTCGGTTGGAACCGAATAAATCGACCGAACCGATTTTTTTTTTAATTTTGGTTTCGATTATTCAGTTATTTGGTTTAAAATTTTAAAATTTCAATTTTTCGGTTCGACTTTCGGTTATTAAGTTATTTAATTCGGTTAACCGAAAAATCGAATTATTAGCATATAGGTTCTTTAAGTTATATATAGGCTAAGCCCATAGGTAATAAATTAATACTATTAGGTCCAATCTATCAAAGGCTCAACCCAATTAAGTAAGTCCATCAACTTTCCAATCTTAAAGACTTTCACTCTATTAAAACTTCCATAACATATATGATAGATACCAGGAGGATTTACACAGAGTTGTAATTTGCACTATGTTTGAATTTTATGATCCATAATAGTGTGCAAAGTTTAGTCTTTTTTTAATTTTTTTATAAACACAATATTTCCAACAATTTTGAAGTTTTGGGAAAAAACAACAAATTCACCGGTCCTATTATTACATAGAAGGAGCCTAATATGATAATGTTCAAACCGAAAATCGAACCGAAATAACCGAACCAAAATTAGAAAAACTGAACCGAACTTATTTCAATTCGGTTACTACTTTTATAAAACCGAAAATCGAATAATCGAACCGAATTTCTTCAAACCGAACCAAACTGACCGAACGCCCACCCCTAAGTCGACTTCAGATTTGGTAGCCTCGTGTTTGGCTTCGCCGTTAGTCGCATCTAGGCTTCTTATGAGCTGGCAACTTACTTTGCCCGTTGGAATCTCGAGCTCGAGTCCCGGTTTGATCCCGTCCAATGTGCACAAAAATAAGGGAAATATAGGTTATACTTCGTACATAGATTACACTCTGTATATATGGGTACAAAAATAAGGCAAGACAAGCCGGTTATTTTAAAGAATCACACGATAGGCTATCGTCCCTTCCTAAGAGGTGGTAGTATAGATCAGTATCTAATGTTAATATAGCAAATAGGGTTGTGTGATCAGTGCGTAGTGGCCGTAATCCCATTTTGACAACTCATACGATGTACCAAACCCATCGTTACATCAAGACGTGGATTTTGTATATATATCAGACATAATTTCGATTTCATGCAAATATTTTCCCCTGGTTGGTTTGATTATTTCAAAAGCTTACCTATAACTTTCTCAAGTTGGTATTTATATTGGGAGGGTGAGGCTATGACAACTGGAAAGTGAAACTTTGGCTGACTTTAGATCTAAAGGAAACTAAAATTTTGGCTAGAAAGTCCCCATAGACGACGCCAAATTGACTAAAAAACGTTAAGTCTTTTCGTAAACTAATTAAATAAGAAGAGTTGAGATAAATCCTAGCCAAAGATAAGTTATCCTAGATCTGAGGTAGAAGATAAGAACAAATAAGCATGGCTAAGCATAAAATTTAACCATAACATTGAATCCCGTGATATGAAAAGAGGATGATGATTCTCATAATATTGACAATAATGAAAAATACATAGATAAAGATGGTCACCGATCTTTAACAAGATTGACCTCCATACATTTGATGTGATGGGACTAACATTGTATACTGAAGATCTGAACTTCCATACTTCTTTCTCTTTAGCGAGAAGAGAGAGATGGAGATCATTCCTCTCTGAAAATGTCTCTTTGTGTGAGTTTGTTTTTTCAGCCCCCATCATTTTCTTCTCACTTAGATTATATACTAGATATCCTCATTTACCAACGATCATTAGCCATAGTACCTAAGCCATTGGATTATATTACTGATTGACCCTCTGAAATGTCATAACATCCGGTTCGCCGTTCAAGCATTCTGAATACACGACCTTGGCCTTAGCCGGGGTACTCGTCGCTATAGCGTGACACGAATACGACTTCGGCCCAAATGACGCTGCCGTCTCTCTTCACACAAATTCTTACTTGGTCAGATTTTGACCCATACACTTTGGTCGTAGTCTGCACTAAGGGATCATTTGGTATGAGGTATTAGAAAAAATAATACAAGCATTAGCTCTATGGATTACATCATACTTGGTATTATCTTATGTATAAGTAATGCATAGAAAATGATGGCATTAGTAATACCTAAGCCATTAATGCATGCATTAGTATGGTTAAAGATAAAATTATCCTTAAAGTCCCTTAAAGCTAGAGAATATGGAGGACATTTTTGTAAACAACTATTTTTCTTAAAAATTATGTAATGCATTTTAGTTTTAATACACCACACCAAACAATAGATAAGAAATAATATATGCATAACTAATGCTTGCATTACTAACCTATACATTACTAATCTATGCATTACTAATACTCCTTATTCCACATTATTCTTATACACAAAACCAAACGACCCCTAAATTATTTTGCTATTGATCACTCGATCTTTTCTTCTTCTTTTTTTGGCAGAATAGTCTGACAAACACCTGTACATGTTCTTGTTTATCATCTCGGTTCCTGTATTTAATGAATTTTCATCCACACACTTGAACTCAGTCGAAACATGTATTTTAAACCTATCTGTCCATTGACTGAGCTTATGTGTCATTCATTTTGCTGAGTCAGAAAAATAAGTGGTTACACGCTCTAAAAAAGAGAGTGGATATACTAATTTTAATTTAAAATATTAAAAATAATAAAAAAATAACCATAAAAAGAAAAAGAGTAAAAATTAGTTCCCAACCCAAGCATCCCTACCTCTTCAGCCTTATTTGTCCCCTCCCTCCCCCCTCCCCCGAAACCCCCCACTCCTCTGCCCTTTGTGGATAGTCAGCAACTAAATTAAAAGTACAGTACAAAAAGGAGAAGATTTTTTTTAGGGAAATTGAATAAATAGATCTGTTAATGGGGTTAAAGTTTTTAAAGATATTGAAGCTATGAAAATGCGAAGTAATTTTCCAGTGATTTTTTCTACGACCGTGTTCATCAGTCCATGGTGGTCATGGGTTTTCCAAAGGAGTCTAGTGAGTGGATAAGTAGGTGGTGGAGTCCGCTTGTGATTATTTTCCAGCGATCTGGTTTTGCTTTGTGGTAGTTGGCATTAAAATACTTCTAGGGATGTAGTTCTTTATTTTCTAATTGTTGGTTGTTGCCCTTTTTTTATGTCTCTTTAAATTTTAAGATTAATATGGTGATATGAATTTTACCTAAAATAGTGAGAGTAAGGAGATGAAGTAAGATAGCAATTTTTTTATCAAAATTGAAGAGTTTTATATATATATGAATTGGGGTTTAAGATCGTGCTCAAAAAAGAGGAAAGAGAGCAAAACGGTGAGGCCGATTTTCCAGTTGTTTCCCGGTGATAAGGATCGCCGACAGCATAGGAGGACAAAGATGAATTTAAAATATTTTTAAAAATTAATATTTAAATAAATAAATGTGGTATCAATTCATCTGATGTGGACTTGATATTTTCTCCACGTCAGGCGAGTGACCAACACGTAATACTGAAAGGGTTTAAAATACATATTTTGATTGAATTCAGTTATCTGGATGAAACTTTGTTGAATACAAGGATTGAGATAACAAACACGTATAAGAATAGGTGTCTGTTAGGCTATTCTGCCTTTTTTTCCCCTTGCTTGTATGGTAATACCTATTGGAAATAGTCCTACCTAATGGTGAGCAAATTGGTTCACAGGTCAATTTCAAAAATTCAAGTGTTGGAAAAAGCATGCCATTACCAAGATTGAGAATGAAAAAATAGAAAATGAATAAACTTTAATCTGTCCTTCACTTGCAACGATTAGGTAGTAACTCAAGTCATATTTGTTTTAGGGAAAATGGTCAAATATACCTATTTATTTTCGATTACATTTAATCTCCGTTATTTATCCGGTTAAATTTACCCTTATCGTAATATATCCGACCAAATTTATTCCTACCATCAACAAACTTTTAAAAATTACCTCGCAGTCCGACAGGTGACCCAAAATCTCCAAATCATTTTAATTATTCTTCTTCTTAATCCACTATTTTTGAAATAATTGGCATTTGCCTACTTTATTAATTGAAAAAAAAAATAGAAAGAAATATTAATATAATACAACAGTTAGTAAACAAAATAAAGTAGCTTGTTTAAATTTAAAAAAGTATTTACAACACCTCAATTTTAATGAATTCGTTGCACCAAAAGTATTTGGGATTTTGCAAGTATTTAGTAATAAGAGTTGAAGTTCCTTGGAGACTTTATATTGTCGAGTTCAATTTTGCTTTAAGCAAATGCTAGCTCATTGTGCACTCTTAAGTTAGTCGATCGAACTGTATACTAATCAAAAAATAATAAATATATTCGAATATACATGTACATATATAATGGTCAGCTGCATATAATTGATAATAAATAAACTCATTGAATTCCGCGGTATATGGATAATTGAAAACAAATAAAAATTTAAATCAATTCCAAACTCATTATTAGAAGAAGAGAAGTTGGTGCATTGATAACTAAAAATATCCATGAATAATTTGTATATTTTAGTATCTTTAGCAATAATAAGTGATTCAAATAAAAGAAAATTGAGAGATTTTAGATTACTTAACAGATCAAGAGATAATTTTTAAAGTCTGTCGATGATAAGGGTAAATTTGACCGAATAGTATAACAGTAAAAATAAATAAAAAATTAAATATAAACAATATCCAAAGATAGAGGAGTATATTTGACCCTTTTCCCTTTGTTTTGTTAGAAAATAATAAACAAAATTGGCTTTGAGCCGTGAAAATCGACTGTCCTTAAAGAGTTATCGCCTGTATACTAATTTAGGGAAAATACAAAACGATTCTCTTCAGGATACAACAAAGCCTGCAATAACACTTGTGATTTTCTATCTCATTTCGTTGGAATTCTTGTGTATTTATAGGCAACCAACAGACCCTTTCAGAAAAGATGTCTTGTTTCACAAACAGACACGACTATTTATTCGAATTTTGAATTTAAAATTCAAATAAATTTGATTTTTCTGTTAAAAATAATTAACTTTAGGATCTCGTGCCTGTTGAGTCAATCTCGTGCCTGTTGAGTCAATCTCGTGCCTGTTGAGTGCTATTTCATAATGATCATTTCCGAGGCTAACAGGCACGGTACGAGTAAGGTCGGTCTCGAAGGTGTTTCACATAACAGACACAGAACTTCTTTCTTCCGATGTGGGAAGAATCCCACTTCCAACTTGCCAATAACAAACTATCTTACAATCCCCCACTAGTTTGTTATTTCGCTTCATAACACTTGTGAATAATTGAAAGTATCTTTTACAGATTTGAACTTTCCTTTAGTGTAAGTATATTAAAGTTTTGACGAAGTTAATGGTATCTTAAGATTTGAACCACAACTCCTTGTGCCAAAACCGAAAGTACCACACACACAGTGTTATCTAGTAGCTTAGAAAATCCAGTATTCGCTTTAGCACGTTTACGGCCATGTGCTCATCCTGAATTCATGAATATTTACAAGATCAACCCTTTAAATCTTGCTAGAAGCGGCACCACTTCAATATTCATATAGGTGGAATTAGTTACTATGTCCCTGTTACTCCAGACATTAATAATTCCATTAAGATTAATCAACCTCTTCATGTAACAGTATGCACTTTGGAGTTTGTCTTTATGCCCCTGTTATAACAAGCATTTAACAACTCCTTAACTCCTCATATAACAGTAAGTAGTACAATAGAATTAGGGCTCCTAAAGAGGAGATCAGTGCTTAAACAATACAAGTAACTTGTTATTACCCATTGAACTTATATTGTTAGAGTGTATACTAACTCAAAGTGGGGTTCCTATTCCTTGTATTTAATTTAAGGGTCTCAGCCCCATCCCTCCACAAGTTTGTTGTACTACATCTCTACCTAATGGCTTCGTAAGTGGATCAGCCAAATTCTTATTTGATCTCACATATATTATAGCTATAGCTCCATTTGTAATTAATTCTCTTATATAAGCATGTCTCAAGCTTATATGTCTCGATTTCCCATTGTATATTTTATTGTGAGCAACACACATTGTAGTCTCACTATCACAGAATATGGAAATGGCTGGCATAGGTTGTGGCCACAACTTTATATCAAGTAACATATTCCTCAGCCATTCTGCTTCTTTTCCAGCAGCTGCTAATGCAATAAATTCAGATTCCATAGTAGAATGGGAAATACATGTTTGTTTCTTGGATGCCCAACTAATGGCTCCACCGCCTAGAGTAAATATCCATCCTGATGTGGATTTATTATCATTAACACTTGTAATCCAACTTGCATCAGAATATCCCTCTAATACATTAGGAAAACCATTATAGCAAATGCCTAAGTGCTTTGTATATTTTAAATATCCAAGTACTCTACTTATTGCTTTCCAATGATCATTACCTGGATTACTGGTAAACCTTGAAAGTTTACAAACAGCAAATGCAATGTCGGGTCTAGTGCAATGCATTGCATACATCATACTACCTATCGCACTTGCATACTCCAACTGTGCTACTGCTCTTCCAGTATTTGCAGTTAGCTTAACACTAGAATCATAAGGAGTATTATACCCCTTTATTCCTAAATGACTGAATTTAGTAAGGATTTTATCTATATAATGTGCTTGTGACAAAGTCACTTGCTTGTTATCTCTTTTGACCTTGATTCCCAAAATAGTATCAACTTCATTTAAATCCTTCATTTTAAAAACTGAGGTTAGATACTTCTTGGTCTCGGTAATTCCTTGTAGATTCGTACCAAAAATCAGCATGTCATCGACATATAAACAAATTATTACTCCATATTCTTTTGTAAATTTAGAGTAAATGCACTTGTCTGCATTATTATGTACGAATCCGGTTGATAGTATTACACTATCAAATCTTTCATGCCACTGTTTAGGCGCTTGTTTAAGACCATAAAGAGACTTTATCAATTTACAAACTTTCTTCTCGTTTCCCGGAAGAACAAAACCTTCAGGTTGTTGCATATATATTTCTTCACTAAGGTTCCCATTTAAAAAGGCTGTTTTAACATCCATTTGATGTACGTAAAGATCATAGATAGAGGCCAAGGATAAAAGGACTCTAATGGATGTTATTCTTGCAACAGGAGCATATGTATCAAAATAGTCTATGCCTTCCTTTTGAGTGAAACCTTTTGCAACTAATCTTGCTTTGAAGGTTTGGACAGAACCATCTGTATTGTACTTTCTCCTAAAGACCCACTTACAACCTATAGGTTTTGATCCAAGAGGAAGATCAACCAAAACCCAAGTGTTGTTGGATATAATTGAGTCCATTTCATCATTAATGGCCTCTTTCCAAAAAGCAGCGTCTCTAGAAGACATTGCTTCTTGAAACGTCTTTGGGTCTTCTTCAACATTTAATACAATTGGAATTTGATTACAAACGTTTGTCCTATCTCCTTCAACAAGAAATACTATAGATTGTGAAGAAATAAAATCAGAACCAAGATGTTTTTCTTTTCTTATTCTTTGGCTTTTCCTTGGTTCTATCTGCATATCATCACTTCTTTCCTTAGTTTTAATAATTTCAGAAAGCGACAATTTATTAGCATCAATACGTTTTCCATTTATTTCAGTCATTTCATCAACATTGTCATTTATAAATCTATTTTCAATAAATTCAACATGTATAGATTCTATAATGACATTAGATTCTAGATCTAGCAGTCTATAAGCTTTGGAGTGTTGTGCATATCCTACAAAAACACTTTTAATTCCTCTAGGACCCAATTTTGTTCTTTGATGGTCAGGTACTCTATAATAGGATATACACCCCCACACTTTAAAATAATTTAAATTTGGTTTTTCCCTTTGTTTTGTTAGAAAATAATAAACAAAATTGGCTTTGAGCCGTGAAAATCGACTGTCCTTAAAGAGATATCGCCTGTATACTAATTTAGGGAAAATACAAAACGATTCTCTTCAGGATACAACAAAGCCTGCAATAACACTTGTGATTTTCTATCTCATTTCGTTGGAATTCTTGTGTATTTATAGGCAACCAACAGACCCTTTCAGAAAAGATGTCTTGTTTCACAAACAGACACGACTATTTATTCGAATTTTGAATTTAAAATTCAAATAAATTTGATTTTTCTGTTAAAAATAATTAACTTTAGGATCTCGTGCCTGTTGAGTCGGTTTCGTGCCTGTTGAGTCAATCTCGTGCCTGTTGAGTGCTATTTCATAATGATCAGTTCCGAAGCTAACATGCACGGTACGAGTAAGGTCGGTCTCGAAAGTGTTTCACATAATAGGCACGAAACTTCTTTCTTCCTCCGATGTGGGAAAAATCCCACTTCCAACTTGCCAATAACAAACTATCTTACATGTTTTATACTTTTATTTTACATTTCTCGTTAAACAAAATAGTAACTCGTAAAAACTTGCTCGTGCAGAATATTTTACACCGAACCACTGAGTACAAAACAATGTCTCCTTTACACATATTTACGTTAGATGTTAAACTCAAGTGCGGAAAATATCACGTAAACTCTAGGGAAATTGTGTACCGTAATAATTTATACTCTTATTATAATCCCTTCATGAGGTCAGCAGGTATAGAAGAGTGCGTATAGTATCAAAGTCAGTCACGTGATGAACACATTTACACCATATAACAAGTGGTACCAATGAAAACATCTATCTTGCTGCTGCATACATCTTACCCTCCTTCCCGACTCTACTTGTGAAATTTCACTAAGTCACAATATTGTTTCCATTCCGCAGACCAAGCAAAAAATTTACACTTCCACAGCCCCATTTAGTTGAGACTTCCTCGCAATTCATCAACATTAACATAGCCAGTATAATCCTACAAATCGACTCTGAGGAAAATAGTGTATATACAGACCTCATCTCTGCCTTGTGAAGGTAAAGAAGCTTTTTCCGCACAACTCAAGCGAGCCAAAAAACATAACTACAGCTCAAGCCAAGCAAGTATGGATATTTAAATCTGTCGCTTCATTTAAATCCGTCTAGACTTAATCAAAAAGAAAAGGAAAGGCTCAGAGGTTCAGGATAATTTAGCTTCTATCAAGAACAAGGAGGAATTACAGTGATATGCCTCAAAGGATGTGATACATCAACTCCACCAGCATGCTCAACAAATTCAGGAGGAGTAAATGATTTTCCATGGCAAACACAGATAATGCTAATCTCCATTCTATTATTATACCTGGATAACAACCCCCTTAAAGTCTTCCCATTTGGACCATTACCAGTGGTTGACACACACGGCATTCGAGAAAGCAATGAAATGCCACAATTCTTGATTTCAGAATTTGGAATCTGCTTTAAAGGAGAAGAAAATTGACCTGCATTTGCTTGGTTTGTGGGATTGGGATTATGGATTGAATCAGAATAAGTGCTTGATTGCTTATGCGAAGATGAACCCATTTTAGCACCCAATTGCATTTTTCTCTCTACAGTTTGGTCTTGTTTCTCTTTGATAGGAATGACATTAGTTGTAAGCTGTTCAAACTCTGTATGCTTTCTCCCTGAAGTACTAAGCTGTATTCCTTGTGCATTATCACTATTGCTTTGACCTGCAAAGCCACCAACTTGTTTAGGATCAGATGTAGTCAATAAAAAGATAAAAGTGTTGAAACAGTAAATATGGCTAAGAGGGTGCTTGGATTGGCTTTTTAAAAAGTAGTTTATAAGCTAAAAGCCAAACTCATAATATAATTGAGCATAATTTTCAAGACTATATAATGTATATTATAAAAATACATTTATTTAAATAATTAATTTTATGTTACGTGTATGGAATATATATTTTACAACCTTTGTTTTCTTTCATTTTGAATTGTGTAAATAAATTTTTGAGTTTTTCTTGTTAATACTAAAATTATTATTACGAACAAATTATTCTACTTAATTTTTTTACTATGCTTATTATTTTATTATTCCAGCATTATATATTCTTAAATACTTTTTATTTTTATAATTTATAAATAATATTTATTTATTCTATAGGTAAGTCCATAATATAAATTAAAAAAGAAAAATCATAATATTAAAAAGTTTAAAAGAAAATAAAAAAAGATAAATGTTTATAATTTAGAGGATAAAATAAGTATTTGGCCGTCCAAAATTTGAAAATCTAGTTGAGTTACCTTCTGAGTGCAATAAACATAGTTCGGTGACTTTGTTGTTACAAACGAGAGAAAAATAACTTTATAAAAAAATTTGTGATAGTTGAGTGACCATCTCATTGACTCCACTTTTAGCTTTTGACTTATTTTTGTATTTTTCATGCCTAAAAATACCTTTTGTCATTGCGAAACACCACAAAAACTAGAAAAGTGCTTAAAACCAATAACCACTTAAAATAAGCCAATCAAAACACCCTCTAAATGTTATCTAAACTTCATCTGTTATAGGAGGTGGTGATTAGCGTCAACGTTTATTTACATTCTTCAAATTTTTCCCTTTTTTGCTAGACACTTTGTTTTTTTTTCTTTCTTAACCATAGAAATCCAAAATTTGGGGCCTACTAATGGCCCGGCTAATTCAAATTTGCGCTTGGCAAACACACTATAAGACCGGATGAAATGCGCATATCGAGAAGCTATCTATCTCCAAACTTGCTCAACAACAACATACTCGGTGGGATCGGGAGAGAGTAGTGTATACTCAAACCTTATGCAAGGCAGACCTTAACCCTACTTTTAAGGTGGAGATATTGTTTCTCATAAGTTGTTTCCAAGCTCGCTCAATCTCACGAACTCGGGTGAAAAAGGATCTCACTCATCCGACTACATCCTTTTATTTATTGTTATTCACATTGTTTCAATCAGCAAGAAACTCACACGATATGGCCAATAAAGGCAAATTAAAACATAACGCAACATTAGGATTTAGGGAGATTCAATTGAATAATAATTTTCAGAACAGGAAGAGGGTAGCTTACAAAAAGTACTTTTAGGAACTTCAAATTAAAAAATAACAAAAAATATATATAACTTCAAAATAAAAGAACAAAAGTATATTACCTTTAGGAGATGAACTTTGGCATTCTGAAATTGTTGAGGAACATCTTTCCGGTGAACCATTGGACAAAACTTTGCAATTCTTAAGACTACTTTTGCCTGAAAAGTCTTCCTCCGAATCACTGCTTCTACATTGTTTATAACTCAAATTCCCATCCCTATTCTCATTATAATGCCTAAAACCCCTATTCTGAGCCCGAAATGGAACCTCAGGATTCTGATTATTTACATATGGATCTTGATTCAAACCAAGATTCAACCTTTTTGCAGCTTTAGATGTACCACATCCATAGCTAGAAGTACAAATTTCTCCTTTTCTACGAACTTTTTGCGCTGAAATTTGTTCGTCATTTCCCATCATTTCTCTATGTATTGCCCTCTTTTGTGACCTTTGGCACTCTATTAAAATCTTATCATCTGATTTCTTTGTGCTATAACTTCCTCCAATGGATAACCCTAAACTCAGTTCAATGCCATTATCATCTTCCTTCAAAAGCTCCAACATTTTATAATCCTTCGCCATTAACACAGTAGACATATATAATTAAAACTTCATAAAGCGCTCAGCTAATTGATTTCTTGTAAAAGCTTTTATCTTTTGGAACAAAGATGTTACTTATATTAAAGAGGATAGAAAAACAGAACTATTTAAGCAGTAAATGTAGTCACAGAGAAAATGCCGGGGAGAAAGCCACGTGGCATGAAAAGAGACGATGAAATGAGAGTTTCATGACACGTAAGATTAATTAGTCCAAAACGTTTAATAAAGCAAAAGCGTTAATCCACCACCCCAAGACCTGCATGCTCTTTACCTGCCACGTGGTTTTGAGCTGTGGCACGTGCACTGACGTACTAGTTTCGCGACACGTGTCAGAACTGAGCAGAAGGGACTCCCATTAATGAATAGTTCGACCAAGTGGGTGAAAAGATTTTGGTGTCTCCTAGGAATGTGTGGTAAACTTTACACGTGGCGAATAAGGACACACGTTGTTTATGTTCTGGTGGGCCCTTTTGGAAAAGACTGGTGAACTTGACGCGTGGTGGGGCCTGTTCGAAAGTACATGTCAGCTATTAGTTACTAGGTCTTTAGGAATTTCTGGACGACAGGGCGTGAATGACCAACTAATCTCAAAGCACAAAACTTGATTAACTACATCAAATTAATAACACATGGTCCTTTGTTTGACAAGATACACAGTTTAATTTTTTTTAAAAAAGATCAATACATACTAAATCAAGGTGTTTGATTAAGTATTTGAATAATTAAAGAAAGACTTTTACTATGTAAATCATATAGATTTTTCAATCAGTTACGGTAAGAATTTCACATATTTTTTCGCTTTTTCTCTTCGGATAAAAGAATGATCTTTGCTAGCGTTTAAATATAAATTTGATTAAAATTTAAAAAAAGAGTTTATGAAGTTGTGTGGAAAAAAAATTTGAAAGTTGATTTTGTGTTTTTTAAAATGCATTTTATATGAAGAAAAGTTGAAGTTTTGTGAATGAAAGTTTTACCCTAAATCAATTTTTGGGAACTTAAAATTTATTTATTTTCCAAAATATGAACATATTTTATAAGCAAACAGTATTTTCAATTTTTTTTTAAAAAAATGAAGCCAAAATATATGGCCAAACGAGAGCTTTGTTTCAGGTGAATCCTAACAAGTTTTGAAAAAGATAAAAACATTTTTTCTTTTAGATTGTATAAAAGAAGTGCATTACATAAAACAAGTATCAGAGAGCTAAGTTCTGAAATATTTCTTCTTCAATTTCCACTACGTTTATGATATAACAATCTCCTGTACTAGCGAAAAGGGGGGGAAAAAGAAAGGCAAAGATCTATATAAGTTCTGATATCCTAATGCAGTACACGATTAAATCCAAACTTATGTGATTGAGATATCAAATTCAGAAAATGTAAATCTCCAAAACAAAAAACTTTTGCTTCTTTCTCAAAAAAAAAGAAGAAGATAGGATAGACTAAAAACTCCAAGTTAATTTCACATAATAACTTGAGAACTAACAAATGCTAGAGTCTCTGTTGATAAAGCCACTAGCATTTTACACCGGCGTTGGTAGGCGAACGATCAATTGGCCGCTCATAACACTGGAAATCAAGAAAGAGAAACATATTAGATTTGTTAAAACTCAACAACATACCGGTGGGGTCTAGGGAGGGTGAAGTGTACGCAGATCTTACCCCTGCCTTGTTTGAGGTAAAAAAAAGTTGTTTCCGATAGATTTGTTAAAATGTATATGAAATTGGATTTACGATTGTAGATGAATTACTCGGACTACATGGCTCACCTCTTTACATAATAGTAACAGAAATCGGCCAAGATAAACGTTTGAACAATTTCTGCCAAAAAGACCATTGGTATCCAGAAGTAACCGCGTCCAGCCAAGTAAATATATGCTCCAGCAGTGTCATAAACCTGTATAGGAATAGTTGCAATTCTTAAGTTTGGAGATTAGAGCTTAGACTCGCGTTGACAATGGACTAATGTGTATGTTGCCATTTGGACCATATTAATTACATGCAGGGGCGAATTCAGAATTTAGAGTTAGTAGGTTATAAATGAGTGTGATCTTATTATATTATATGTATAAATCTTAAAAGAATTTCACACAGGTATACATAGTCCGAGACAAAGATTCAGTTGAAGTGTTGAACCATAAGATCCGCCCTTGATCTGCCTCTCATTGTTCGTAAAGTCCAACAAAGAGGAAAATCAGCGAAGGGAATGTAGGACCAGTTGCATTATAAATTCAAGAAGATATAGAGCAGAAGATAACACTATAAAACTAACCTGAATAATCCAATGAGCACAACCCAAGAATCTTGCAACACCCAGTGCGAAAACATAATGGGCTGAAAATGGTTCAATTATCTGAAATGCAACAACATAACATATTATTGGCTTTTTATTCAGGAAAGACAAGTGTAAGAAGACGACGTGCTTTTTTTTTCTGTCTCAATATTTTGGAAATGAAGAGATATGAACCTGAACATTCTGCATCAAGCGAAGCTGAGGAAGCACCGAGACAGATTCCAGGTACACACAAAAAGCCCAAAGCATCCGGTTGATGAGAATATGAGTTGTAGTAGGATGGACAAAGAAGGCTATAACAGCGGCAGGAACTATCTGTGCAAAGGAGTGGCATAGTTCAAAAGCAATATCATGAAACAATTCCGTTTGCAAATAAATCATTAACAAAGCGCCATCTCATCGCATCCCTGGTTGGTTGTCCAGGAATTTGAGTGCATATTTGTAATCTTTTCTTTTTTAGTACTTGAACAACAAATATTTAACCTTCTTCCTTCTAATATATTTGCTTCATTTGGTAACAATGTACATGCATCTAATAGAACTTATATAAGTCTGGATCATCGCAAATGGGGGCAAGTGATCATGTGTGGGAGAAAAACCATAAAAATAGAATAACATTTTATAATTGACAGAGTAAATAGGATCATACATTTGGACATGGAAATAAAGCTTTACATAAAGTATATGTACTACTATAAGCTTAGGAACTACTCAAGGAATTAGCAGAAACCAGCGTTTGATTCAACAAAAAACATACAGCAAAGAGTCGTGGAGCGGAATTGTATTTACCGGATAATATAAGGGCATGTTATCCAGATCTGCCATGTAGGATGACTTCAGCTTGAACTTCATCATATATATAACCCACAATGTTGCCACAAGAGTGATTAGATCTAGCACTGTGTGGATATCCGCTTCCATGATAAAGCTACAGTATAATCTTACGGCCAAAAATATAGCTGTAAGCACTTGAGTCTTCAATGAAAGACCTAATAAAGCAGGAAAAGAAAGAACATAAGACAAATGGTGAAAAGGAATCTTTTTTCGTACAGTAGAAAAGAATTGATGATATCTAATATTTACGAAATATGTATATAAATTGTAAATAATCTAAGAGCTCATGTTGGACTTCTTGCATTCTGCAAGTAATAACACGGTTCTGAAGTAGCACATTTCATACAACAGGAACATAAACACAAGTATAATAGCTTACCACCTATTAATCTGTGGGAGGTAAAAGCATATCAAGCATTGGACATTCATCTTGTCGAGGGATAGTCGGGAATGTAATAGATTACAACAGAAAGTGCTTTATGTTGCCTTGAACAAAATGAATCATCTTTTTTATGTCACCATGTAACTATCTAAAGAACAGAATGAGCTATCTAGCTTATTTTTAAGGGGTTGGACATAGCACCTCAGCATGTCGTTCAGTTTGACATAGATAAATATGTTCCTGACTATCAAGAGTTCCCTCATGAAACAAATTTGACACACCCTCTTACATTAGCAATCGAATAATCTGTGACAATAACTCAAGTAGTCACATTCAACTGATATCATTTATTTCTTTATTTTATTTTTGACAAGGTAAAGATGCAAGAGAATTTCTCATTGATGTGCGCAATCGCATGAGCCTGACCAACCCAAAAGGCACGACCAAGTTCAAGACTAGCACGACAGTCATTTTGAATTTTGTTTTTTTACCTTATTATTCAATCAGAAAATGACTGGCCTTGAAAGGGCCAGATAATTGGACACAGTCTCATGACTCAAATAGAACAATTCAATAAATACCTAAAATCCATTTTTCCTTTTTTTTTGGGGGGGTTGGGGGTGGGGGTGCTAAAAGAGATATACGAAAAACCTCCCAATAGAAAAACCTGATTTATCCAAATTTAAGATGTCAGTAAAGTTAAGTGTAAAAGGAGAAAAAGGGGCACAAAAAGGAGAACTCTTTAGCTGCCATAGACAAACCGTGATTACCATCAAAATTAACTCATCTAAACTTATAAAGATGCCGAGAAAAAGCATATCTATCTATTTAAAAGTGGATAAAAATTATTTCTAAAAGCAGATAATCAAAAAAGAAAATTTCCCCACGGAGTCGAAATTTTACTTCGTCAGATAACGAAACAACTCAATCAAAGGGAAACGACGCAAAAATCAATAAAATTTCCACATGAGTAACAGAGTAACACGAAAGTTTCCAATTTTATAGCTTATATATCGAGAAAAAGGAGCAACATGCAAATAAAATAAAAGAATTAATTTTTATTACCAAAAAACTAAAGATTTTACGACTGAAATTACCAGAGCAAGTTTTGAGGGTGGTCAATTTGTAAATCAAAACCAAAAGCCCAATCAAATGAATAGCTTCAGCCATAACAAAGAAGTAGTTGTGATCATGGACGACCAACTTGAGAGTAACCAATAACGTAAGCGCTGTGGTTAAACCCAAAAAGATTTTCACTTTCTTCGATTGTCTTCGAACCCATGAAAACAGTTTCTTCGCCGGTGATATAACCCCTTTTTGACCCATCTCCGTTACCGTCCGATCACCGGAAGTTTTTTCTTTTTTTTCTGAGGATTTGTTGAAGGGTTTAACGTTTTTTCTTGAGGAGCTTTTAATGCTTTGAAAATGGCGGAGTTTTTGTAGTGCAAGTGGGGAAGGGAGGCTGGTCTACGTCAGCGTGACCAATGAAAAATGGACACGTGGATTATTAAATATTTTACCAATTAAGATTAGATTATTTTTAGGTGTAACAGATTACTTTAGCACATTAAGACAGTATACTTTCCATAACGGATTTGGTGGGTTTTGGTCATCTCCCAACATTCAGTTTCTTCTTTCTTTCTTTTTCCTTTTTTTTTATTTGGCCAGTTATTATTAATTTCAGAATAAGGCAGTCTAAAACTAATACCCAAAGTATTCCGTATTTATATAGTATCAGGCGAAAAGTCATACTCTTAAGCGTAATATAGACATACTATTCTAATGTAAACATTATCGCTGATTTTCACGATTCAAACCCTTAATTTATAGATAATATCGAGACAACTTTACTAAGATTCCCCTTTTTGTATTTTTCTTTCTAACAATATTTGCTTTGCGCTTAGACTAGTTTCATTTTAACCGTGTAAGACATATTAAACTGAATCTTTTTCATTATAAGTTTTTATTTTATTTTTATTTTTAGTGAATATAAAACCTCTTATTAAAAGTAGAGTGATCATATTCATATCTTTGCAATCTGTGGTGGTGATTGTCGTACTATAAATCAAAAGTATTATAATGGAAATTCCAAGTGTAACGGTTTTCAATTAAAGAAGTATTGTTATTTAATGTTTAAAATGGTAAAACACAAGTCATATGTTCTGTTAATGAGATAACAGTTGACTGTACAATAATACTCTTATCTAATACAAGAGTGTCTTTTCTTTTCTTGGTTTTATGTATTTAACTCAAATTTGACCAGGAAATGATTAAATAATATTATTGACTAGAAAAGGATTACAGAATAATTAATAAACAATATTGTAGCTGAACTACGTTTGGGTATGTTCACCTAACATAAACCTTCACTTTAGTCTCTAATGATTGCGTGATTCTTCGTTAAGATTGACCTTTGACTTCTTTTTCTGTATGAAAATAATATTATTGGAAAGCAATATATTAACCAATTACTGACTACTAGTTATCATTGAACTGTTGCAGTAGTCAAAATATCATAATCTGTTAATTATTTTCAAATGAGTTTTCTTAATATTTGTGACTCTTCAAAGTGATCAAGATAAGTGATCATTGTATTGTCTAATCTCTTTTTATTTTCTTTTTCAAGCCATCATTTTGTCCAATTTTAACATGACACTCTCTCGATCCTATTCTTCCAAAGAGTTGTGGGAATTTTAAAATTTCAGTATTTATCTCAACTTAATGTTTTTTTAAAATTATTTTTAAGATATGGTGTATACACACGAAATTTTATTTTATTTTTTATTTATAGAAATTGAAAATCAAATAATGCAAATTTAAACTGAAAAATTAAATACACACCTTGGAGACTACATCAATTCGACAAAGACAAGTTTGAGCTTTCTCCTTCTTTCCTGGCCTTAATAAAACTGTATAATTGCTCTAGAACATATTAAAAGGGAGAAAATGGTAGAGTATATAAAATGGAATAGATAGAAAAAATAAACGAATAATAGACATTTGATACATTATTGGGTTTTTTGTGCTAATATTTTGATAGCACTTTTACATTATCATTTTCCCTACATTATTGCTATTGTCACAAGTCACAAGAGCATTAACTCAAGATTTTTGGTTGGGACAACAACTCCTTACCATGTTTACCCTTAAAATTGGACAACAATTAAACTTATAAGAGGTTTTAAGGATATGCGATTTCACTTGGCACAAACTGAAAAATATAAGAATTAATGTTATAAATTAATTATGAAATAAAGCAAACCAATAGAATGAGCGGCTATGGCTGTTGATATCCAATTTTTCCCTGTATGTTTTTTAATGTGCAAAATACTTTCAAAATATATAAGTATGTCGAATTATTTTATTATTATTATTTTAATTTTTAAAGATTTTTAAACCAATTTATTCCCCTATTGTTATTCATAAAAAACCCAATAATATTTCCAAAATTATCATTTTAGTAATTCATTTATTGGATTCTTATATTTATGCAAAAATATAGCTAAAACAATTTTTGTACATTTTTACAAATTTATTTAGTATTTTTAAAGCTAAATTGCATATAATTGCAATATTAACCTCTTTTAGATTTAATTGCGTTTATATCTATAAAAATTAAGTCCAATATTTTTAATTTGATAATTATATGTTATAAATCATTTAGTAGTTTTAATTTATTTTCAGAATTTAATTTGCTATTTTTATAAAATAAATGGGGAAAATTGGCTATTTAAAAACTAGCCCAATTACCTTTCAACTATAGCCTAATTTGAACACCAATAGGAACCCAATTTTACCCCGACCCAATTCCCTTCAAATCCGACCCTTTACCCGTTTAAATGACCCACCCGGACTCCCACCTAATCCCAGCCGTTGATCGTGTAGATCAACGACTCCCATTACTCTCTTCCTTTTTTTAACCCAAACGACTCCTTCATCCTAATCCATTTCTCACAATACGCCGCCTCTAAATCCCCCTCCTCTCTCAAATCATCTCTACAACAACATCAAACCCTAGCCGCCGCCACCTTAATCTACCCTAATCCATGGCTCTCCAGGATCATCTAAGACCTGTATCAGCCTCCTATGGCTTCTACGTATTCGTTTCTGTGGTCTCATGACCAGATTTTGAAGGGGCTTGGTCCAATTTTTGCTCGACGACTGTTCTCCAGTCGTCTCTGACCTTTCTCCGGCCAGCCATGGCCATTCGAGTCAGACCCTTGACTTTCCTGTTTAGATCGATGGCTTTCAAGGCATTTCTCGTCACTTGGGGTTCTTCTGAAACCCTAATCTCTAAGAGCTTCTTGACTTCTTTCAGGTTCACTTTAGATCTATGCTCTCTATGAGTTTTTAAATGCCTTCTCGAAACTTCTTTAATTTTGCTTTCAGAAAAAAGACTCTTCATCTTTTTCCGATTAGGGTTTTTCTTCAAGTTCTTCTTTTCAAAATCTTTTCTGAGTTTAGCATGATAAAAACCCTAATTTCTTTTGGAGTTTTGAGACTATTTGTTAAGTGTTTGTTTGATTTACTTCTTTATCGTCTCTAGACTCGATGGGTGATAAAAACCCTAATTTCTTTTGGGGTCTATTTGAGTTTCTGAAACTGCTTGTGCGATTTATTTGTTTATCATATTCTAAGCTTGAATGTTATTAAGGAAAAACCTATGTCTTTGGGTTTGAAATTTCTCGTTGGAATACCTGACTTGATTTGAAGTTCTTTATCTCTTTTCTTTATGTGATTCCTTTGATTCTGGGTTCTTACTATCTTTGAAACTCGACTATGCTTTTCAGAAGGGTTTTCGCACTTGACCCATTGCATACTTCTGATACTCTATCCTTTTTTTTCTTTTCTCTATACTACTGATTCAATGAAACTTGACCTACGTGACTATCATGCTTTGAATATTTGCTGTCTACTAACTTTGTGCTACTATTGCATACTGTTTCTTTTGCCAATAGTTTGGCTTCGTATGTCCATCGCTTGTGCACTCTATTTATATGCAGAGGCCCCTTTTTTGATTGATTCTCAATTTTGGGACTGATATCAAAACTTCTCTTTTTGTTAACTCTAATTTTACTCGCCTGTTAAAGTGATTGATCCCTTTCCTTACTTATTGCCTTGCTGAATCTTTTCCCCAAAACAAGTGTATCTCTGTACTTGGACTTTATTATGTACTCAATGTTTTACTACTTCCTTTTATGGTAATAACCAGTCAGCCTACAAACTGATACCTTCTTTGATTGATTCTCAATTTTGGGACTGATTTCAAAACTTCTCTTTTTGTTAACTCTAATTTTACTCGCCTGTTAAAGTGATTGATCCCTTTCCTTACTTATTGCCTTGCTGAATCTTTTCCCCAAAACAAGTGTATCTCTGTACTTGGACTCTATTGTGTACTTAATGTTTTACTACTTTCTTTTATGGTAATAACCAGTCAGCCTACAAACTGATTTTCTTTCCTTCTTTAAACCTGTTAGGCCCGTTAAAAAAGTGATTCCTCAATTAGAGGGGAATCACTTGGTTGATTGATTATGATTGCTGATTACTTCCATATGTGCATTTATTGCCTTATTTCTTACATGCTTTCAAAACTATAAATACCCACCTCTCTTCTTTCAAACACACGAACACAAGGCATAAAACACTTGAGTTCAAACAAACACTCCACTAAAATCTCTCTCTTTTCTCTGTTGCTACTTGTATTGCTATCTTATCTAGCCGGCTGAAAGCCAAGGCTAGACTGTGGGAATTTTGCTTATTTTTCTCCGCATTTGCATCTTACTGGTGTGTTCTAATTAAGCTTCTACACCAACAAGAACATGTTTCTTTACTGTCTCTTCCATCCTTATTTGTCTCCTGCTTGTATTTAACCAAGTTCCATTATTAAACATGTTGTAATCTGCCCCTTCCTGTTTTGAGTTAATGCTTCTGTCCATTACTTATTATGACTTGTGAATCCTAAATCTCTATCCTCAAGGTGTTTAGTATCTATGGTTTGTTTGAGGCATGACAGCATTGGACATTGCCGTGCATGACCCAAACCTGATCCCCCTAGGATCATAACCTCCATGTCTCCTCTAGATGTAGTGTTCTGATTGGTTTATAGGCATGTCAGCACCTTCTATTGTTGTGCATGCCCAAAGATGATCCATTCCTAAGTACATGGGCTCCTTGCAATGGATTTCCAACCCCTGACCCTCTTTGTATGAATTATTAACTATGTGTGTTACTAATTACTGTCTCCCTATCACCCTTTACCCCTCTCCTTTATCCCCTCAGTTTTAAGACTCTGTTACTGCACTTTCACTATCTTCTTAGACTTAGGTTCTGTCCCTCTTGTGTGAGCCTTGCCTTGGGACCCATGAGCTCTCTCTGAACTTGGACACATAAGGGCTGGCACTTTCATACTGCACTCATCCCAATCTAGTTCCATGAACCTGGGTGTAAGCACTGCCCGGGGTCCTTTGAGACCCTTAGGGAACTCTGACACACCCAGGCCTGAGAAAGGCTTTGAATCAATGGCATTTGAGGTGGTTTATTCCATAACTCAGAGAGGAAGTCAAGAATCAGGCTTCCTCTGGTTGTAACTTTTCTGACGTAATTCATTATCCAGTCTATAATAATTTGTAATAAACATTGGGGTTGGTTAGTGAAAAGGGTTGGGTAATTATGCATGTTTAAAGGTAGAAATCATGTCTATCGGATCTGCTATTTAAATTTTACATGTTTTGAGTTCTGTATTTTAGAAATCATGCCTATAGGTTCCGTTTGTTTAAATTATGCATTTGTAATTCTGCACGTTAGATACCATGTCCATAAGACCTGCTTTCATTAAATTTCTGCATCTAGAGAGTATGCCTATAGGACTTGTTTAAATTCTGCATATTATGGTCACATTTAGATACCATGTTCCTAGGATCTAAATGGTTAAAATCAGATATCGTGTTCATAAGGTTAAGAATTAGTACCTCTTTATAAATCATGTCTATAGAAATAAAATGAGCAATACTAGACATCCTGCCTATAGGATATGCAATCATTTAAAATTCAGTCTATTCTGAACCAGTTTCAAACAACTTCCTTCTTTATCTAACGAGGTTTAAAAAGCATGTCTATAGGATCTCAATCGTTTGTTTTAAAACTGTTACTATTTTTCCACTTTTTGAATCAGTAATAGATATCATTTCACCCAAATGCTTAGGCAAGCCTTAGGTAATGATAACAATAAAAATTGAATCCGCCTTTGTTAACTGCTACAACCAGCAGGCAGGCCTGATTCGGACTTCTTATCTGAGTTATGTAATAAACTAATTTGCTTCAATAATTAACTCCCCTCGTCTTTAGTATTTTAATCAGACCTTAAAAGTATGTACAAGTCATGTTATTTATGTGTTTTGTTTGAGGAGGTATGCATGAGCCTTTATTTATTTACATGTTTCCCCCACCATGCAGTATTATATGTTTTGTATGTCGCCTTTGATTTTTACCTTTTGAAACCAAAATTAGCCTAATATCCCTCCCCTTTAGGAATAGTAGTCCTAAACTCCTCCGAGACTGATAGGAATGAGACGGGTAATAGCATGCAATAGTGATCGAGACCAATTCGCGCTTTAATACCTTAATGGGGCGGGAAGGGTAGATATGGATATGATGACCGCTGCACTAATACCATGTGTATTCCCTCTTTTGAGGAGTGTCATACCGGGTATTGCATTGATGTGATCCATATTAAATATAAACATAGGACCCCCTTTCCCTTTATTTGCAAACTTCCTTTCAAAAACCTTTCTTTTAATTGTTCTTTCTCTTATGTGATTAAATTTAATCCCCTAATATTTGAGCCCATACTTGTCTATTTACTAAATTGTACAAATTCACAATCAACTATCTGGCTGGGAACCACACTAGTGGATCCTAAGGGGTGCCTAACACCTTTCCCTTAGGATGATTTCAAGCCCTTACCCTATCTCTGGTTGTTCAAATAACTTAGAATTGAACCCTATAGGTGTCCTAATGCACCTTGAATCATTAGGTGACAACTCTTCAAATGCAAACCCAGTTCCCAAAAGGAATGAGTTGTCCCATACCAAATGTCATAAACCCGATTTCGCGAGAAAAAGGAGGCACGACAATGACCTTCGAGCTAGATCTCCCTCGAACCAACTGATTATGCTAACAAAGAGTATGAACTGAACAACAGAGCTTAGGAGAGAAAATGTAATGTATTGCTTTGTTATGCATGAATATCACCATTACAAAATGATTAGAACCCCTTTTATATAGTAAAGGAATTCTACTTATGGTACAATTCTAAATACAGAAGGAAATCCCATGATTGGCTAGATGTACGGCCTTGACTTGATACGTTCCGAGATTCCCACCACGATCCTTACCCGATCACGGATATCTCAGATTTGTATTATTCGATTTAGCAGGCTTCCCTCGATCTCGCTTTGGTCTCGATTATGGCTGGTCTCGATCGAGATCGATCATCAACTCATGAGCTTAGCAATCCATCTCCGTGCCATGGTTCGGTGCAATGCGAGGCCGAGCCTTGGTCTGCCACCCCGGTTCCGATTAGCCATACAAAAATTAGGGAAACTTGATTCTGACCGTATACAGATAGTCCCCTCATTTTGGAGTGCAATGACAAGAAATGAATTGAGTCTTCGAACTTTCCCTCGGTTTATTATGACGCGGCAGAGGTGACCAAAATGTCCCGTCAGTTTAGTTTCCTAGGCATTTAATGCGCGTCAGCCGACGGTCGGCCACTACCAGTAATAAACCATTGTTGCGAAACCAATAAATAGTCACCTTCTTCATTCTTTCAAACTTTACTTTCAATTTCCTTCATCCTAATCTTCACAGTTTTTTGCCTTATCCAAATCTTTGTGTTTTCAGTTTCCTGGGTTTCTTCACTTGTTTCTTCGCAAAATATCTAAGTGTTCCTCCTTCATTTTGTTCTTCCCCATTTGAAAAATGGATAAGACCTAAAAACCTATCCCACACAAGGAAATCGCTTCTTTATCAAAGCCTACCGGCTTTATAGCCACCGCAGATCCTCCCCTAGAGGACTTCGTTCCGACAAAGTGCCCCACTGTTGCTGATTTTAAGGTGGAGAATACACCCTCGACACCGGGTTGATGCGAACCGATGTCGAGATATATATGTACAATTACCGAAGATCTTTTCGTGAAGGTGAACAAGGAATGCAACTGGGTAGGCAAAGATGTAGCACTTCCTACCCATGAGGAATCCATTACAACTCATGTGGAGAGGGTATCTAAGTGTCTATACTTACCCCTTCACGATAGGTCCTTTAGACCATATCATCGTAGCCTTTTGTAAGAGGTACGGTGTCATTCTTGGCCAAATCCATCCATCATTCTGGAGGATCGTGATCCTTCTCCGATTCTTTGTAAGCAAGATCGAGAGGCATCCTTTTAACCTCGATCACCTTATGCGTCTCTACATTCCCCGGCTTTATCGTGGAGGCTTGATCAATCTTTACTGCCGAGCCACCAAACCCTCATTCTCGAGCATAGACGAGACCCGAGACCGAGGTTGGATGAGCAGATTTATTTGAATAAAGACTTCAGACCTAACCCCTGCAAAAGACATGTTGTTTCCTGAAAAATGGAACATGAATCGTAAGTATTGCTTCGCCTTGAATATCTAACTTTGCCGTTTTGATTCTTATCTCCCTTCCTCATCTAAGCTTTTGTGTTATAGCTGTGGCCGTTGTGCCGGAGGTGATCCGATCTCAAGCAATTGGACAAGGCCTGGTGTCGCAAAGGTCATACTCTGAGTGTGCTTGGATGGAAATATCGAAGGGATAATGTGAGGCTCGTAACCATGGTAATCTTCTCTTGTTAGAACGATTTCCATTCGGTCTTTGCATTGGACTTACTCATTTTTTTCCTTTTGTAGGCCTAGGGAAGGATGTACCAATGAGACCCTTCTCTGCTAAAGAAGAGGCGTTTTCCCCTCCACCTGCCCCGAAGCAGACCAAGGAGAAGAAAAGAAAAAGGGCTCCGAGCTCTTCGAGCTCTCCGGGCCCGGAAAAGAGAAAGCCATCGAGGAGGCCTCGTAAACCCAAGGGGAAAGGCATCCGCCTAACTATGGAGTCAGTCAAACAAATGAGGGATGAGGCTAAAGAGGACGAAGAAGAAGAAGACTTCGGGCTAGTGACCCGTGTGCGAACTGGCCCTGAAATTTAAAGAACTACTGGGCCAGTGGGGGTTGAAACTGCTTTGCCTTATTTTGACGAAGTCCCCGGGCCAGAAAAAGTTGAAGACATTTCACCTCGGGGTGAGAAGGCTACCAAGGAGGCGGTCGAGGCTGATGTAGAAATCATGCTCGAGGCTTCCCGAGACGAAGGCGGAGCCCCGAAAGATTTACTTGGGGCAATAGAGATTGGAGATTCTCCCTCGTTGCCTTCATTCTCTAATACTATGATCAAGGACGCTCAGGAGATGGAGACTTGCCACAGCGAAGGGGTCCATGAAGCAGAAGACCTTTTCTGTATTTATTCTGCTGAAGTGGAAGATGTCAACGGTCTAGGTGACTTGGATGTACCGAGGAAGAGCTCGAGTGAGGCTTTCTCGAGTTTTAAACTGACTAATCAATTCCCGGCCCCCAATGTTGATCCCAAGCATAATTGGCCACTTATCATCTCGGTCTCGGAGGATGCTCAAATTTTTTCTGCCCTTGTAGGGATGGCTAGCCATCTCCGATGTTTGGTCACTAAAGAGGACCAAGCCAAGATGGATGAAGTGGAAGTTGCTTTCTTGTTCAACGAGGCCCTACATGCTCTAAATTGGGTAAGTTCGAGGGTCATTCCATTATATCTTTATAACTTTGAATCGTAGATATTTCTAACATTTTCTTCCTTTCCTGTAGGCTTCGGTGTTGCATCATGAGGCCTTTATTCGAATCCGAGAGGAGCATATGGCTGAGGTTCAGGGCCTTACCGAGAAAGGTGATACCTACAAGCTTCTCAGTGAGAAGCTTTAGGTAGGCTTAGTGACGGCTCGAGATGAATATGCTGAGATGGCCGAGTAGGTATTCCGATTCCTTTATGATAGTGAGGATGATTCAAAGATAATAACTAACGATCCAATTCTGCAGTTTCGATAGAGGCTCGAACAGATCAAGGACCTCCAAAGGCAAATAGATAAAGTACGAGCCGAGGCTGAAGAGTTCAAGGGGTGTATGGACATTTTGGCTACACAAAAGGAGGTCGTTTAAGCATATATGGATTTGGCCGAGTCTCAGTTTCGATCTGCAAGAAAGAATGCCTCGATTTAAGCAAAGAAAGTCGAGGAGCTCGAGTCCAATTTTGCCAAAGAGCTCGAAGTGGCCAGATCTGAGGTGGTTGTGGCCAATATTAAGGCTCAGGCTAATGCGACCCAATATAAGGCCGATACTGAAGCCACACTAGCGCAGGCCAACAACATGGTGGATCATGCAAAGTGGCAGGCTTGAAGGGAGTCCCTTGAGGGGGCCCATGATCAAAGCTTCAATATATCTGCTGAGATCGAGATTGCTAGGGCAGAGGAAACAAAGGCTCGGAGGCTGGCTTTTCTCGAGGAAGACTCCGAGAACTTGAGTGAACCTGGTAGTGGAGAAGATTCTGAGGGCGAAGATACTTCTATCGATAAGGATTGTGCTGCTTAGGCTTTGTGCTTTTTATAATTTTCTGCCTTTATTTTGAGGCCGATCAGTCCTTGTAAAAAACTCTTAATCGGGGCATATGACCCTTGTAAAAAGATTGCAATAAATATGTGAAACATTTTCTCTTCCATGGCTTCTGAAACTGTTATCTTTTTTGTTATTTCATGTAAGGGTCAAAATGCCTTAGCATAAGATTATGAAGTTGTGTTTGAGGGTTCAAGGTTTGGGAAGGTAAGGGCTGATAATAAGCCTTGCCTTCGACCTTTTCTAATCGATGGACCCCCAATGATACACTACTACAAAAAAGACCTTTGGCGACAATTAAAAATAGCATTGGCGGCAATAACAATTGCCGCTATAGCATTTACCGGCAATTGATCTTTAGCCAGTGATGCCGGGGTCGGTAAAGCCTTTAGCGGCATTTCTGCCAAAAGCTGGTAAAGGGTATGATTTATTGCCGCTAAAACTCATTTGCTTTAACGGCAATTATTTGTGGAAATTATTATGGCTGCTAAATCCATTCTAAAAATGACTAATAATGCTCCTTTAACGTCCATTTTTATAGCCGCTAAATTCAAAATATTTGTCGATAAAAGTCCATACCTTTAGCGGTAATTGTTTTGTGGCAATTAAATTGGCAACAATATCTCTTCTAAAAACATATTAGTATGCCCCTTTAGCGTCCATTTTAATGGATAGCAAATTCAATTATATTGCCGTTAAAAATCATCTTTAATAGCAATATAATGGTTACAATATCCCTGTATAAATGTGTTAATACTGTTAAATTGGCACTAAAATTCACAAGCTATAACGGTAAGTTTAGCCACCATTAATAATAGCTGCTACATTCAACCAAAAAATAATGCAAATAACAAAATATATTGATATTAATTCATAAAACTATAGTATATCTCGTTAAATCTTAACGAACAAAAGTAAGCACTAATAATCCAAAATATTAATATCACAAAACCTTAAAAATAACTCATATTGTTTGAAGTAAATAGCTAATGTCACTATATAACTAATCTTAACGAATAACAATCTTCAAATAATCTCTGAAACTCTTCCTCATATTGAAATCTTCCACCCGCTAAATTATCGAACATCAGATTGTATGACCTGAAATTATAAAATAACTATGTCAATAGGAAGTAAATGTTGCCAAACAACAAAGCTGATAATAGTTTGCGAGATAATAGATTACCAAGACAGTTGCCCAGGGGAAGCAAATACAAAAGAATAGGTTGCAAGGCTATGAAAGTCAAAACTGTTTGAAGCAAGCAGGATACTAAACTACTTAAATACATTCTTTAAATCTCTCTAAAAATAAAATAACAAACTCAGGCGAGAGCAATTAAAATGAGGCTTTTTCAGTATTGTAAAATCATCCAGAGGTTTTCATACATTACTCAACCAGCTACCATGGCACACTCATCATTTTTGTGACACTTTTTAACAATTTTCTGCTTAATAATAGTTGTAGACGTAAAAATTAATAAAGAGTGTCCTTTCTCTAACAGTTTAAATTATAAACTAGCCGGCCACACAATTCAGTTAACTTCGTAGATTAGATAGTTCAAACACTTCAATATGATGTTAGCGCATAACATATCAGAATTTCCATCTCAAACACTTTGGTTGTGTTCTTTAAGTCGATAATATTCTGAAATTACTACAACTCTAGATATCTGCAATCCTATAATTCTTATGTTAGAATCTGGAGTTTTCTATCAGATGAATTGCTACAGAACAGCACCAAATGTGGTGAGAAACCAGACATGTTGATTGTGTTTTAAACAGTGATTCTTGGCTTCAGTCTTCAGTAAAAGGCAATAGTTCAGAAACAATCAGCACACACAAACAAAAACAAAAATACAGAGCAAATCTTAGCTTCAGTGATCCTTGGCTTCAGTCCAGTTTTTATTGGAGCAGTTCAATTATGCAGCAGTTGTAGCAGAACACACTCAATCTCCCAATAGAGCAATTACTCAGTTCGAAACAGAGAAAAGGTAAAAAGCACACCTGAAGAAAAAGGTTCTGCTGTAGATAGCACTGAAGCCAGGCATGTTTTTATCAGAATTGTTAGCTTCACAGTAACATAGCAATCCAAAAAAGCATTTATATTCTAAGATTCCTGATTTCCAGCTAGTATTTATTTTATTTGTCGTAGGCTCCAAGAATTAACATAGTTGATTTCTTGAATTAACATAGTTATCACTATCACTATAAGTAGAGTAAATTGAATAGATCCAAACAAACAGGCAGCCAAGGTGCAGATTGCAGTAGAGGTTATTGTTATATTGGAAACAGTCCAATTCCAAAATAACAACAACACAGGTAACAAACAAGTGATTGACATGTAGAAGAACGCATATTTTTGGGCTACAGAATTTTCTCAATGTACTAAACATGGAGATTAATCTCCTAGGCATATTGAGCAGGTGAAATCTGCAGAAGTTTGATCAAACAATAGAAAAATTAAATAGTAGCTTGCCGAAGGATAAAGATGAGTAGTACCATGAGACGTTGAAGTATTTTCAGCAACATTAGGTATCCTTGATCTTTGTGGTACTCGTTCATGGCGACTATTGGCAGCAGGGACCTAATAAATATTAACACACCAGATAACAATACTTTTATAGGATTAAAACTTCATTAATAATGTACATAACTTATAAAATTGAGTTACCTATTCAATTGAGGTGTCATTGATATTTTGAGGCAGAGATTCATTGGAAGCATATTTGCACATCAATTGTCACATTTCGAGTAATTCTGATTGCATCTTCTTCTGATTTTGTTTCATCAGATTCATTTCTTCATTATGTTTATCCTTTAACTCGGTTATCTCTTGTGTCAACCTTTGGACAGCTTCATTAGACGAATCTTCTCCGATAATATTTTCTAAGGAAGATTTACTACCCCATAGACCAGAAGGAGTTGGACCAAGTCCTAAACCACGAACATATTCACTTTTGTCATTTCCTAACACCTGATAATACACATCGCCTTCCCAAGCAACACCGCGAGGAGGTTGGTCAGTAGAGCTCTCACTATTGTTCGTCCTTTCATTTGTCATTTCCTGGCCATAAAATACATAAATCCAATTTGAAATTCATTTATTCACTTTTATGTTTTTTCCTAACTATTTCCCAATTAAGAAAATAAAATAAAATAAAATCTTACAATTGCCTTGACAGAATCATCATCCAGTGGTCTACCATCCTTACATTTTGTATGAGTTAATATGAAAACTTGTGCTCGTGTAGGCTCTATCCCATTTACAGCCTAATACAATAAAATTGATGTAAGATATACGTGGAAAAAAAATTAAAACATTATAGTTAGTAATTTGAACAAGTTTACCTGCTCATCCATCAAGGTAGCAATACTTTTGGATCCTCCTGTGTGAGGCATCTTTGATTGGCCCTATTATTTCTATTTGCTTGGGAACGCCTCCATCGTTGAAATATTAAAATGATATCTTATAAATTATACATAAAAATTGAGCATCACTAAAATTAAAACACTGAAAATAATCAACTTGAGGTGTTTTAAAGATTTGTTAATACCTTAGCTTTATCTGAAAGCCAATAAGCGACAAGACCACTCCATTGATCCCTCGGTATGCGACTTGGTGTATTTTTCAGCAAAAGGTCTTTAGTCTTATATTTTCGCAAATACTCACCTTTTAACTCACACTTGTAATCTCTCCATTTCTTTCATAGTGACTTTAGGACATAAGCTTCTCCTCGTCTTGGGATAGAGAACTTCTTCTAAAAAAATAAAGAAAAAAATATCATGTATAAAAGATTGAACCCATTCATATAATAATAATAATAATAATAATAAAACAAACAAATAAATAAATAATAATAACTACTCCATACCCTCACAAAATCCACCAATTTCTTCTTTTCCTCTTTGTCAAAATTTCTCCAATCATTTGCATGTAACGGTGTTAGTTCTGGAGTTCTCGCAATGATTCCTAGAAAGCTGGCAAGCTTTCGACCTTTTTCCCCAATAGCTTGGTTACGATTATTAAACGGCACATCAACTACCTTCCCCGAAGGAAGTTTCCAAATATCTTTTAGTAAAGTAGGCCCACGAACCTTTCTTGGCTCCAAATTACCTAGAATAGAAGATTCAAAGGTCATAAAATGACAAAAACTTATATGGTTAAATATGTTTAATAACACTATAATTATCTGATAGTTATATGATTGTTTGATGACACCATCTACTAGTGCTGCAAAAATTCTAGAAGCTAATCCTGGCTCAAAGACTGCTGTTAATCGAGTAGATGCAGTTGGAGGCTTGGCTGCTGCTGAACAAATCTCAAATGGTCAGTTACAAGAAGGTAATGGGTCAATAAACTATGACAACTCACCAGGTGCAAAGACTATAATTTTAACCATCCAAGCACATAGCTCCTGTGGGGATCCTGAAGTAAAGGCAACAGTTGGTGGTGATAATATGGTGTCCAAACAACTAGTTCTAAGGTCCAGTAATGAACAAGAAGAGCAGGGCAATGCTGATTTGGATAAAAATATAGGAGTTCGACGAATTCATTCAAAGAACAATTTGGGAGCTGAACTTATAACCATCCAAGCACATAGCTCCAATGCACCAGTTTTACATTTTCCAATCCTAAGGTAGAACAAATTATTAAGAACGCTCAGAATGAGATGATGATGGAGGCTGTTATGGTTAAACAACCATTGGTAACATTAAATACTTCCGTACATGATATCCCCTCTCAATCAGTAGAGTCTTTTGGTGAGTTTGAAGGGGAATCTGGACAGCTCATGATTTCAACTGGAAATAACAACGAAATTATACGAGCAAACGTGAGGGACATGGTTGCTAAATCAAAATTGTGGAAAGAACAACGGGAGGAGGAGGATGAAGAGGACTGGGGCTGGGTGATGCATCTTGACAGTAACCTGGGATTTTATCGGAAGCTTCAAAACTGATGGTGGCAAAGCTAGTAGATGGATACCTTACTGAAATTGCAAAAGATCCTAATCTCCCTTTGTCAGCATTTGTTGGTCTAGCAGAGATGGTATCCAATTTTCCTCGACCCGGTCAAGCAGCTAATGTCAAGATGCAATGTTACAATTTCACATACACTCAGAGAAGACACCCTCTTACTTGGTTGCAAGTTGCACTATATAACTAGTTCGATATAACTAGTTGCATGATTGAGCATCTTTTTACAATGCCAATACCAAGAATAGTTGGAAAACTTATTATCTCCTGTAGGCATTTGCATCTCTATCATGAAAATGTAGTTGAAAAGCTTATACATGGCATATTCTACTCAAGAATGATAGGGAAAACAGATATACAAAGTGTAAACAGCTCCTTCAGATCACTTATTCCATGTTTATTTAATGTAGAAAGTTACATCAATTTCACCTTTAACAACTTGTTGACAATAGTTCGTGCAACAAGTGCTCATCAAGCTTTCTTTCCAAGATAAAAGTGATACAGGAAGCTTGACACCAGGATAAAGAATGTGGATGCATATTTTAGTATATCTATAAGGAACCTCTTAACCACCCTTCTGTATTCTTCTTCCCTCCTACCCATTATTCCCCGATGAAGGGGAACCTTTTGAACAATGAAAAGGACGATGAAAAACAAAAATAGGAAAGATAACCACCCACTTTTTGTTCGAAACTAGAAACCAACAATCTGAGTATACTGTGAATAAGCTTCTGATGCAGCCTCGTAGTTTCTTCAAATAACTTTAACAGTGATATGCATTGACTACGGAGGATTTGAAATAGATATGCATCGATGACAATGAATTTTTTTGAACAATGACAAGAATAACAGAAAATATACAAAGGAACAAATGCATCGACGACAATGAAAATATAAAGATTTGACACCACAATGCATCGACGACAATGAAAATTACACACAACATCTCGACTAGTGGTAGATTCAATGCAACGACGACACTTAGAAATTTCTGAATAATCACATGAATAGTAGAAAACAGAGGAAACAAATCAGAAAAATAGTCACAGAATAGAGGAGGAATAAACCCATTCATCCCACCTCAATTTAACAGCAGTCGGATATCACAAACAACGGGCATATGCAGAAAAAATTGAACTTTCGCAAATCTCAAATCCCAACAGTTGAAGGCACAAATTAGTACCTGGTAAGCAGATTGCTTTGCCAATAAATACAAGAAATTGAAGGAGAAGAATGAGTTCTGAAACAATCTTCAAACCTACACGAAAATAGAAGTGATAAACGGATATAACAGAGAATACTAACAATGACGATAGAGCATAATCGAGCAGCACAATCCAAAACTCAACTGTTAATCGCATTGGCTGGGTAAACAGAGAAAACACCTCAGAAATAATTGCAGTTATCTGGGCAAAAGGCTGGCCGACGACCTATATATAAGTGCGATTTTGACAACAAATCGTCTCGTCCGTCTCCAGTTCAACGAAGGAATATGTTTTCTGATTCAAGTCGATGAAGGAATCATATTTCCTAATTTTCTGATTCAAGTCGATGAAGGAATCATAGGAGGAATAGGTTTCCGCTGAATTACTGATTGGAGGGAATCTTCGATTTTGTCCTAAAAAATATGGAGGGAAAGATTAATAATTTGGGGGAGGGAAATTTAAAAAAAAAAAACTTGTTGCGCTGAAAGTTTGGGCATAAAATTAAAGGTTATTTTTAATTTTTAATGGCAATTAATTTTTATTGCCGATAAAGGGTTATTTTTTAGTGGCTAATGGTCATATGCCGCTAATATTTAAGCTTAAAGAATTTATTAGCGGCAATTGCTTTATTGCCGCTAAATAATTGCCGCCAAAGGTCTTTTTTGTAGTAGTGATAACTCGAACTTAAGTTTATGTAGACCTTAAGCTTAATGATCGAGTGAGGATATGCTCGAACTCGGAATTAGGTAGTCCTTAGGTTTTCTAGTTGAGTGAGAAGGATCTCTTGAACTCGAAGTGAAAGTAGCCCTTAGGCCTTTGTAAATTTTGTATTTGGCCGATCTGGCCTTTGTAAAACGATCGTTTAATCATATATATATAAGGCTTTTTCTACCCTTTCGGCTTTCAAGTTTTCCCTTTGTTTATCATTCGTGTTCACAAAGGTTGTAACGCCTTAGCGTGAAATAAGGAACTTGTTCGAGAGTTTGAACAATTTTGTACTCATTAGAGTTTTCGAGGTTCGATATTATCGAAGCCTTTTATGATTTTGCTAGGGGTAGCTCTTTTAACCTATTTATGAAAGATTTCAAAGGCATGTTTTGTTACGGAATTCGAACGTCTCTGAACCATGTTAATTTGGCCATAGCCTCTTTAGTTTGGGATTTTCCCCTTGGGCTTATTTTTCCGTTTTACTTCGAGCTTGCCCGAAGCGTCAGTCCTCGAATGGGGTGACCGTGGCCTATAAATATCGACAGTCGCCTAAAAGGTTTTATGATCTCAAAGTTTTCATAATTCAATCTCATTCATTTTTCAGACGGCAGTCCCCAAGCGTAGCGTAGGGGTAATTATCCAAACTCTAGTTATGATTGACCTTAAACCTGTTTACATAATATATCGAGAGTATGAAATCGTAAAGTAGAGAAATTTTTCTAAGGCATTAGATATTGGCAAGGAAAAATACTTCTTTTTATAATTGATTATACATGCGTACATGTTCTGTGCCGAGGCTCGAGCAAATTACACGGGCACGGCTCGTTTGACCATTTGGTCCTTAAAAATTTCCCTATCGAGACCCTGATGCCATGAAGTAATTTCCTCGCAACAAAGTTGACATTCGAGGGTAATGCCCCCCCTCCAGTATTCGAGTTTGATTATAAAGAAGCCTCAGATACAGTTGACTTGTTTTAAGTTAGCATGATCAATGGTTGCCTTATTAAAAACCTCGCCAGCAAACCTGTTTGGGACAAAACTGGTCTAAGGGAAAAAAAGCGCAACACGTGCTTTCAGAACTAAAGACTTTATGTTAAGGAGTCTATTGTTGTTTTTTACCGAACACCTGCAAGAATTAGTTCAAAATATAAATGAAAATGGAAGGGTCGTACCTTAGTAGTAGTACCATTTTAAGTGCGATACGTTCCAATTTCTCGGTAGTTGTTTGTCGTTCATCATGTCGAGCTTGTAGGATCTTTTTCTTGTGATTTTGAGAATCTGGTATGGTCCTTCCCAGTTTGGACCCAATTTTCTTTCATTTGGATTTTGGGTGTTTAGTGTTACCTTCCTTAGCACCAAGTCCCCGACATTAAAGTGTCGAAGTTTGGTCCTTCAATTATAATACCTCTCGATTCGTTGTTTCTGGGCGACCAATCGAACGAAGGCAGCTTCACGTCGTTCATCCAATAGTTCCAGGCTCCAATAGTTCCAGGCTTGTATTCATGGCCTCGTCATTTGATTACTTTGTCACGTATCGGAATCTGATGCTTGGCTCCTGATCACGCCCAATTTTGCCTCCTAAGAGGTCTAGCGGTCATTGCAGATATAATCCGATTTACAAGTCCAGAGTCGAATCCCACAGGGAATTAACCTATTAATCACAATCACTAGTTTCGTAAGAATCCAAATATTCAACCTTCAGAAATATAGACCAATGAGTTGATATTTTCCTAACTAAAATCAAGGTAATTAAAAAGATATAATTTTACTATTAAGAAAGCAAATATTGTAGACAAGATTAGAACGGTCTAGGGTTTTGATTTCCCGTATTATCGGAATCTTCCCCGCTACGATTCTTATAAATTCACCCAAGTATTCTCTACCGATTGTGAGTACTTTGAGTGTGTAGCTCTCTTTCTCTAGCAACTACCACAATTTATTAGATGTATTCTCTCGAACTACGCTAACTAGCACTAATTTACAACTCACTATTATCGCACCAAGGTTTTATTATCTCTAATCTCGCCTTTAAACCCTCCGTGTTGATCTCTCAAATATGTTAGAAGTGGTGTTCAATAAATACTTCAATGCGTAATCTCTCTCGAGCAGTATACATTAAATAGGCACAGTCAATTGAGTTACCTTCAACCAACAACAATAATAATATAGTTGAACAAGTAGAGAAAAGTAAATGGCGAATTTATATTAAATGAAATAGAGAAATAATCCTTCAATAGGTTCCATCAAACCCTAGATTAGAAGTTGAGCTACTCATATTCATTGTCGTGTCCGACATGTGCTTAATTCAATATTAGTTGGCCAGCTTATTAGAACCCCATAGTTTCTTTATTTACGCATTAGCCCTTAAGTTGAATAGGATATAATTAAGCCCTTTTTTATTTTCCTAGTTTTTTTACTCTTTCTAGAAGGTGGACACTTGTCTACTAGTAACGTAGGATGTTACAATTCCTTAGTTGGCCCTTTTTGCTGAACACTATTTAGGATTCCAATCATCGCAATAAGAACATGACTGAAATGAATCCCTTTTTCCTTATCTAAATTCTTTAATGTTTTTATTGCATTTCTTCCTTTTCTTAAAATCGGTAGTGAAACGCTATAATTTTAGTATCAAAGCCCCGTTCTTGGCAATAAGAAATGGGGGATAAATGAAAAAATTCAACCCCAGATGATGGGTTGAAGAGAGTCGAAGCTCAGTTTCAAATTTTCATGGAGGAATCAATGAAATAGATGGATAAATTGGAAGATAAGCAGGAGAATTTTGAAAACAAAATGGTGGAATTTTCAGGCTCCACCAAGCGAATCGAAGAAATACTCTTAGCCATGCATAACCAGAGTCAAGTTGGACTTGGACCATTGGAAAAATCAAATGGCGCCGGAATCTATGGTGGCTCACCATCAGAAACCGGCCAATCCTCTGTTGGAGGTATCATATGACACCAAACCCCTCATTTCTCTCCTCTTCAGATTGGTAGTGCTCCAGCTCACTCTAAAGCTTTTAATGAAGTCTCCTTCAGCACACCCCTAAACCCTTCAGCCGCAGCTTTTCGACCACATGTGAGATCCAACCCAAACAATACTCAGTCATCAATGCCCCACCTTTCCTCTACCACCACCCAACATTTTGTCTCTAAAATGGGAACCTACCCTATTTTTACTCAGCCTTTCTTTCCTCATCTGAGTTCGTACCCAATGTCGCCTCAACCACACCTTCCCCAAACATATCCTATGTTAAACCCTAACTCCACTAATACCTTAAATTAGCCCACCACTTACCCCTGATAATGAGCCCAATGGCACAACCCTTTTCAGTACCTCTTGGTTCTTTCCAAACCAGATTTACTGAGCCCACCCCCTTAGGAGGAATTTCACACTCTAATGTGGGCCCTAGTTCGAGTGGGCTGCAGTCCAAACTTCCAAAAGCCAAGATGACTTTTCGTGAATTTGACGTATATAATCCAAGAAGTTGGCTTCGTCGTTGTGAAAAATACTTCGATTTGTATCAAGTGGCGGACAATGAAAAGATCGATTATATGGCAATCCATTTGAAAGATTTTGCTGATTATTGGTTGGATGGATACTTAGCGGACCAAGGTAGCTATGTTTCATGGGTGAAGTTTTGTAGTGATATTTGGGAACGATTTGGCAATAACATGCCCATTGAAATTGTTAAAGAATTCAATCGCTTTGATCAAACCACTGATGTTGAGAGTTATAAGCAAATGTTTGATGAACTTAAGTGCCTCATGGTCCTAATTAACCCTATTTTAAAAGAGCCACATTTTGTATTGTGCTTATTGGTGGGCTTAAGCCTGATATTATGCCTTTAGTACAATTTGCCAAGCCCAAAACATTCTTAGAGGCTTATACTTGTGCTAAATTATACGAAAGTTCTTTCAATGCACTCTACCAACAAATGGACAAGCAATTATCCCACAAAGCTCCTTCCAGAATACTTCAACCACCCTATAAATCCAACACTTCCCACACTCCACCAAAAAACCCTACTGTTGTAAACACACGCAAAAGAACATGTCATGGGAAATGATACGAGAAAAGAATTTGTGTTACAAATTCCTTGACAAATATCATCTGGGGCACCAATGTAAAACCAAGGCCATTAACACTATGGAGGCTGAGGAATTTGTAGATACTCATGAGGAAGTCCTAGAACCAGAAAAAATGACGCTGACCAAGCTGAGGTTACTCTTAATGTAATTCTTGGGAGGTGTAAAACCCCTTCACCTATTAAAATTAGGGGGCTGGGTTAAAGGTCAACAAGTGGTTGTGTTAATTGATAGTGGATCAATAATCGTTTTATTGACCCTCAAGTGGCAAAGGCTAGTTCCATTTTCGAAGAAGAATTAGGCCGGCGTATGCGAGTTAGAGTGGCCAATGGACAATACTTGTTGTGCAAACAAAAGTGTCGTAATCTGGGATGGAAGATGTAGGATAGGGAATTCAAATTCAACTTTGGGATTTAAAAGTAGGTGGTTGTGACATGGTGTTGGGCATGGATTGGGTTGACACCGTATCTCCAGTTATATACGCGCCCATTGAGTATAACATTCCTTTACAATAGGGAATGTGTTACTTTATGGAGTTGCCCAGATGATGGTAAGGTGTCTAATGTAGAGACAAAGGTGATATGCAAGCCGATGAACAAAGGTCAATGTAATTTTATGGCCCAAGTGTTCTTAATGGGTTGTGCTCGTGATGGTAAGGAGGTGATACCTCTATCAGTAGATAAATTATTGGGACGCTATAATGAGTTATTCCAGGAGCCCAAGGAATTACCTCCCAGTAGAGAATGTGATCATGCGATTGAGCTTGTGCCCGATGCCAAACCCATTAACTTAAGGCCTTATCGCTATTCTTTTGACCAGAAGAATGCAATTGAAGAGATTGTGGCCGAAATGCTCAAGGCCCAAACTGTAACCAAGAGTGTGTCCCCTTTTTCCTCCCCAGTTCTCTTAGTGAAAAAGAAAGATTCTAGTTAGAGAATGTGTGTTGATTACAGGAAATTAAATGATAGTACAGTAAAAAATGAGCATCCTATACCAGTTGTGGAAGATTTATTAGATGAATTACATGGGGTTCAATTTTATTCCAAGTTAGATTTAAGATTGAGTTATCGTCAAATTCGTATGAAGAAGGGAGATGAGTACAATACAGCCTTCCGCACCCACCATGGGTTTTGGGAATTTAGAGTCATGCCCTTTGGGCTGACTAATGCGCCGGCAACATTTCAAGCTCTCATGCATCAAATCTTTGGGCCCTTTCTAAGGCAATTTGTGCTAGTGTTTTTCAATGATATCCTAGTGTATAGTTCTTCATTGCAAGATCATCTTAAACACTTGCAGCTCGTATTCGACTTATTAAAAGCCAATCAGTTGTTTGTCAAGAAATCAAAATGCAGTTTTGGCCAAGATAAAGTTGAATATTTTGGTCATATCATCTCAAGTGAAGGAGTTAGCATTGATGGTGCTAAGGTTGACTCAATGCTGAACTGGTCGAGGACCAAGACTGTAAAAGAGCTACGGGGTTCCTTGGCCTTACGAATCGATGACTGCATCTTTGATGCAGTGCTAGTACATCTGAGACTTCTTAATTGGCTAGTTTATCAAAGATTTATCAAAAACTTTGCTATCATTAGAAAACCTTTGACTAATCTATTAAAGAAGGGGGGGTTCAACTGGACCATCGAAGACACTCAAGCCTTTGAGGAGCTAAAACAAGCAATGTCTAGGGCACCTGTGCTAGCCTTACCTGATTTTTCATCACCTTTTGTAGTAGAAGTGGATGCTAGTGGTAAAGGCATTGGGGCAGTGTTGATGCAAAATGGCAGGCCCCTTGCATTCATCAGTCAAGCATTAAGTCTTAGACATTTGGGACTTTTTACTTATGAGAAGGAATTAATTGCTCTACTTCATACTATGGAGAAGTGGCGTCACTATTTATAGCCTAACCATTTCATCATTAAAACAGATCATTTCAGCCCGAAGTTCTTAAAAGATCAGAGAATCACTACTTCCTTACGACATAAAGGGGTTACTAAGTTGCTGGGGCTTAGCTATGAAATTCAATATTGCAAGGGTGTCGAGAATGTAGTTGTTGATGCTCCTTCCAGACAATTTGAGGAAGGGGAATGCTCTAGTATTACAGTAGTTCAGCCCAAATGGATTGAAAAAGTCATAGACAACTACCAAAATGACCCAGTAGCACAAAAATTTATCACACAATTGAGCACTAATCCTAGTGGAATTCAAGGGATGCAACTGCAAAATGAGATTCTCGGACAAAATAATAGAGTTTGGGTTGGTAGCCATGATTCTCTTAGAAAGAAATTGATTGATGATATGCATTCCGCACCTTGGGATGGCCACTCAGGCATACTTGGGACTCAACAGAGAATCAAATTAAAGCACTATTTTATTGGCCTACTCTATTGCAGGATGTCAAGAAACAAATTGCTGAATGTGAAACTTGTCAAAGAAACAAATCAGAAAGTGTAGCTTATCCTGGACTTCTACAGCCTATGCCTATACCATCAATAGCTTGGGAACATATTACAATGGACTTCATAAGCGGGCTGCCTAAATCCAATGGGAAGGACTCAGTGCTTGTAGTGATCGACATGTATACTAAATTTGCACACTTCTTTGACTTGACTCATCCTTATTATACAAACCAAATTGCTAAGCTGTTTCTAGATAATGTGTGCAAGCTACATGGTAGGCCTAGTTCAATTATTTCAGACAGAGACCCAATTTATGTATGTAATTTTTGGAAGGAATTATTCAAAGGATTACAAGTCCAGCTTAAGCCTAGCACTGCTTACCACCCCCAAACCGATGGACAATCAGAGAGATTAAATCGATGTTTGGAAATCTACCTTCGATATATGACATGCCATAAACCTTCATATTGGAATAAATGGTTGTCACTAGTGGAATTTTGGTACAATTCCAACTTCCAATCTACAATAGGCATGACTCCGTTCAAAGCCTTATACGGTTATGATCCACCACATCCCACATTTGATTTGATAGCCCAATCTAATTTGGAAGCAACATATGTAATCTTGAGGGAGCGCCAATTGATGTCCAAGATATTGCACGACAACCTCGCAAAATCACAAGCACGGATGAAGGTGTATGCTGATGGTAAAAGAAAAGAACGAAACTTTCAAGTGGGAGATGGGGTGTTTTTAAAATTGCAGCCTTACCGTCAATTGTCCGTAGCAGTTCGCAAAAATCTAAAGCTCTCTGTTTGATTCTTTGGGCCATATGAGGTAATTCATAAAATTGGAACTATAGCCTATGAACTCAAGCTGCCAGTGGGATAAAAAATCCATCCCGTCTTCCATGTCTCACAATTGAAGAAGAAAGTCGGGGAAAGAGCTTTTGTAACCCAGGATCCCCCTTACTGTACTTCTAATGGGCAGATTTTGACAGAGCCTTTGAGGATTCAGGATCGCCGAATGGTAAAGAAGAGGAACAAGGCAGTCGCTGAGGTTTTGGTTCAATGGACAAATCTTGCTCCTGAAGAAGCAACTTGGGAGGAGTATTCATTTCTAAGAAGTCAGTTTCCAGATTTTGATCCTTGATCAAAATTCCTTAAGGGGAGTGGAGTGTCGTATCCGACATGTGCTCAATTCAATATTAGTTGGCCAGCTTATTAGAACCCCATAGTTTCTTTATTTACGTATTAGCCCTTAAGTTGCATAGGATATAGTTAAGCCCTTTTGTCATTTTCCTAGTCTTTTACTCTTTCTAGAAGGTGTACACTTGTCTACTAGTAACATAGGTTGTTACAATTCCTTAGTTGGCTCTTTTTGCTAAACACTATTTAAGATTCCAATCATTGTAATTAGAACATGACTAAAATGAATCCCTTTTTCATTATCTAAATTCTTTACTATTTCTATTGCATTTCTTCCTTTTCTTAAAATCGGTAGCGAAATGCTACGTTCATAGTAACAATTTCCCAAGTATTTTTGCATAATCAAATTACAAAGAAAAGATGAAGGAATGTAGATCTCAATGATTCTTTTCCCCAAAAGTTGTTCCACGTGCTATTCTTGCCTTTGGTCGTCGAACTCCTTCAAAAGTGGTGTTTAATGACTATTTATATGTGTAGGAAAAGACCTAAATGAAATAGCCCAAGTCCAAACCCAACAAGGAGATGAAATAGGCTTTTAAAATCCGGAACGCCCTTGCTATAGACCATGCGATGCTAGCTCCAACGCGCGCTCCAGCTCGCATTAGGCCTCGCGGCACCAGCTCTCCAGCGCGCCTCATCTCGCGATATTCCTTGCAGTGCCTGCTTTGTGGCGAGCAAAATGCCTCGCGTCACATGCTCTAATGCGAGATTCAAAGCTCGCCTCACCTGCTTACTGCTTCATTTACACTTTTTCTTCCAAAGTATTTGTTTTGCTCACAATTTCATCTCCAATATATCTACACATAAAATAACTCAATTAAACACAAATATATTATAGTTTAACGTTAAAGCACCTAAATGTAGAGTAAGTAATGTACTAAAAATATATAATTATAGTCACACATCACTACCTCACTCTTAAACGTTGCTCGTCCCTGAGCAATCAAACTACCCTTTATGTAGACACGACCTTTTTAAACAATTCTCCTAACTTATCACACCAAGAATCTTTAAAATAGACTAAGCACAAAGGTGTAACATCCTCACCTCAAGATTTGACTCACAAGTATCATGCATTATTCACAACTTACTCATTTACTCTATCATAGAGGTCAATGACATTACCTTTCCTTCATGAATCAAGTGCCCTCATACAACAAAAGAGATTAGTTTCACCCATAATACATTTAAGAGCAATTAGGAACTCAGTATAGAAATAATTCACTCAATCTCAGAAATAACATTCATATGCTACAAAAGATGCACCATAGGTTTGCCTGTAGTGTACTACTCTATTAATCGAGCTCATTCAGTCTAGGATCAAGTAGGACTTTAATTGGTTGTAATGTAGGTTGCGGGACGGATAGGATACATTTGGATATAAGAGTGACTACACCTCCCTAAACACTTTAATACATATACTTTAACATTCAAGTCCATACTTATGTCAAACCAAAACTCCACATTCACATCAATGTATATTACCCACTACTTCTTTAAGTACAATTACATTAAAAGTCACCACCATCAAGGAATATTCTTCACAACAATACAACTATTATATTTTTTTCTTCAATTCAAGTGGCTTTTATATTAAAAATTTCAAAGCAACGCACCTTTCTCCTTATTTTATTTTTTTCCACTCAAAAGCCGGACCACCACCCCACATTGACTTTTACATAATTCATAATATTCAAGTGCTTATGAGAGGCGACAACGTTCAAATAGCTGGTTAATTCAAAGAAGGGGTAAGGCTTGTCATGTGGTTGCCAAAGAAACAGGATTACAGTCTCAAAGGGTTTAACTACTTTACATAACAATTAGGCAGGTAAACTGTATATATCTGGCTCAACAAAGAAATGCCTATATCACTTCTCAGACTAAACAAAACTATTATTTCACTTTGCAAACACATGGGGCAAGTTCTAGACATCAACTGCGATACACAGAATACACACAAACCTCACACACACATGGCACATAACTCACTTAAGATTGGTTTTATCAAAACACTCTAGTCAAAGCATTTGATCAAAGTTAAGATTATACGATTTAAGGTACTTATATTAGAGTCAAAAACTGAGCCTAAGCGTCACAACCAGAGTACTCACTATTCTAAAGGCACAACAAAGACAAGAGACATTGCTTCAATTCTATTCATAACACCATGGTTCCTACTCCTAAAAAATTAAAACTAACTACAACCGGTTCAACCAAAACTCTTGGAAAAGAACTGCGACACAAAGAAAAACCAATTACTACAATACCTCCAAAGAAAATCTTTTTTTTCTTTAGACTTAATTTCCTCAAGAAAACTGTCTAAGAGATCCATCGTCGGGACGAGTCCAATTTTTCTACTTTTAAAAAAAAGTAAAGATGACACTAACTAAAAAAAACAAGATTAATAAACAAGACTAGTATCTACAAGTTACCAGTTACCACCCCACCCTTAATTCATGCAATGCCCTCAGTACATGCACAAACTGACAAAACAAAAAAACTAGTAGGGTGGTATGAAAACTCCCTGATCAAGCCTCGTCATCGCCTTCATCCTTGAAGTCTCCATCTGCAGTTGTCCACTCCCCACCTTCTACTTCTTCCTCCTCCTCCTCCTCCTCATCATCATCCTCAGACTGCTCTGGCTTGGCCTCAGACTGCTCTGATGTGTTGACATCCTCATCCTCTGGGAGTCGGTAGCCATTTCCAAGTCCGACTAGCTGCTGAACATGAGCATTGAGCGGGAAATGATCCTCCAAGATGGCCTTCTCCGCTGTAGTGGTCGGCCGTCCCTCAATCCGAAGCTATAAGTCTATCATCCCATATAAATGGTCCATAAAGTTGTCATCACGTGCATTGCACTCAGCCTATATTAGTGAAGTCGTGGCACTTTCCTCCTTAACCCGGACACATGTGATGTCTATTACTCGTAGGGACGGAGCAATGATGTGATCGAAAGATTTCTCCTTCTCCACCTCTTCTTGTCTCAAGTACTAAGTCAATATGTTTGCAAAGGGAATTTGATCAACTTTCTTACTAGTTCTCACTTGGGTCATCTAGTAGCGGATCAAGTGGCCCACATTCACCTTTTGGACCGTCATTAAGAAATATAACACGCAAGTCCTTTCATGGCTAATAAGAGTGTCATGGTTGCATGGTAGGAGCTGTGTATTAATCAATTTCAACCACACTTGCACTTCTACCTTCATTTTCTTCTTAGGGAATTTTCTATGGCAATTGGTCTTCTTGTCCCAAACCCTTAATCAATTTCAACCACACTTGCACTTCTACCTTCATTTTCTTCTTAGGGAATTTTCTATGGCGATTGGTCTTCTTGTCCCAAACCTAAGCCATCAAAAAATTGACACCATAAAGAGTGTGTCTCAGCTCTCGATATGTAAGACGGGTGATGAAATTGTCCAAGTGTTCCTGGGGAACATCCGACGCACCTAAGAAATTGTATATTGTCGAGGCTGAAAAATCTATCAACGTTTCCCGAATAGGCACAACTGCTCAGGATCCTTTGGATCAAAACCGGCATAAAAATCTCGCACAAGATTGGCATTGATATCTCTGGAGTTTATGAACACATAACTCAACCCTTATCATGAATACCTCTCCAGATTGCCTGGTACTTGGCTTCTAGGCGACGCTCATGAACAACAGATTCTGGATGTATATGTCTTGGCTGACAAGGCTTGTACCAGCCCTTAACATGTGGGGGTATGCTCTTAATTTCAAATTCCCGTTGGCCCTAAGGTTGTGGACGAGTGGCTGCTATAGCTACAACTGCTTGCAGTCCTTCAACGTGGCTTAATGTGGTTTCCCCCCTCCTTTATCTTTTTCGGTGGAGGTGCGGAGGGAGCCTTAGCTTTGGATGGAGCAATGGCTTTGCCTTTGCCTTTACCAGTATTTTTCTTGGGAGGCATGTTTTTACCTACACAAGTGAGCATCAGTCAGTTTTAGACGTGTTGCAACATTTCAAAACATGGTATTGCGACCCCACACTTAAGAGTTCATCACATGATGTTCAACAATTTTTCAAGGCTACTCAGACTTCACCTCGTTTTTTTAGCATGAAATTCAAGCAATGTCACAAAGATGCCGTCTACAATTTCGAAGTACAGAGCTACCAGTGAGCCACCCCACACTTAAAATTCCAAGTGGTGCACGACGACATAGCACTAGGATTACAATCCCGGAGACTGGGGTTCCAATGGGGATAAAGAATGCCTTTGAGGCATTTTGACAAATACTTAGCATGCACTAGTGCCATGGAACCGCTTGTAGGGATGAGGTATTGCCTCACCCTCCCAAACTGGCTTGGGAATTCCGTGCTACCACTTTTGCACACAACAAAAATACCATTCCTATGGGGTTTATGGGTTTGGGACACACAAACACATTGTTACTATTAAAAAAACCCCAAAATTTTTAACTGATTGCATGCCTGTACCTAATTCGAAATTATGGCAGAGAATATAGTTAGAAACCATACCTTAGATGTTTAGGTATGAAGGAATACTTGTCATAAATGAGGTTTGTGTGGGAGGGGAAAGTGAAGTTGGGGCGGGCAGTAGAAGGGTTTTTGTGCAAGTTAAGAAGAGAGTGTGCTGTGAGATGGGGGAAATATGGGCGGGCAGTGATGTTATTGTCGTGTGTTTTAGTGCTGTTTATGTTAGGTTTTAAGTGGAAGAGTTAGAATAAATAAATAAATAAAAAACCTACTTGGCGACGCGAGGCTCTTGGCGAGCCAAATACCTAGCGAGGTGATCTCACACGCTAGCTGAGAAGCATGTGACGCGAGGGTTCCCATGAGACCCATCTCGCTAGGCAAGCTCCCTCGCTCAAAAATTACCTGGCGATGCAAGGGCTACCGCACACCTCGCTAGAACCCTCGTTAGGCGAGCTCTGTAGTGCGCTGAAGATTTGACGAAGCATGGCCTAATGCTCAGTTGAAGGCTCTATTACCTGTTCATACACCAAGATGTAGCTAAAACGTGTTAGTACATAGAAACGTACAAAACAAAATGAAAATTCTAACTATGTATTGGGTTTCCTCCCAACGAGCACCTTATTTAATATCACGGCATGACAAATGCAATAGTACAATGGGTTGCCTCCCATGAAGCATTTGATTTAACGTTGCGGCACGACACAGACTTTCTAAATTATGCTTCACTCATATACTGAGGTTCGTTCAATTGTATCATATCTTTCTCTCCTTTTTCATCACTCATTCCTTGGTAGTGTTTCAACCTTTTCCCATTGACTCTAAACCTATCTGTCCCATCCTCAAACTCAATTTCTACAGCTCCATTTGACAGCACATGCACTACTCTGAATGGTCCCGACCATCTAGACTTCAACTTGCCCGGAAACAACTTCAATCTTGAATTGTATAACATTACCACGTCTCTAGGTTTAAAACTTCTTTCAAGAATTTTTTTTGGTCATGCAACATCTTCATTCTCTCCTTATATAGCCTTGTACTCTCAAAAGCATGGTAACGAAATTCATCGAGCTCGTGCAACTCTGTGACTCTATTCGTACCCGCTATTTTCATGTCGAGCTTCAGCTATCTCAATACCCACAAAGCTCTATGCTCCGACTCCACGGGTAAGTGACACGCTTTCCCAAATACCAGTTTATATGGAGACATGCCAATTGAAGTTTTAAAAGCGGTACGATTGGTCCAGAGTGCATCGTCTAACTTTTTCACTCAATTCGTTCTTGTATCACTCACGGTCTTTGTCAACACACTCTTGGTTTCTTTATTCGACACTTCCACTTGCCCCCTTGTTTGTGGATGCTATAGGCTGGTCACCTTATGGCGAACACCATATTTTTCTAACAACTTTGCGAAAGCTCGGTTGCAGAAGTGAGTGCCTTCGTCACTGATTATTGCCCTTGGAGTTCCAAATCGGGTGAATATATTTTTTCTCAGGAAACCAATAAGTGCCTTTGCATCATTTGTTGGAAGTTCCACGGCTTCTACCCATTTCAAGACATAGCCCACCGCTTCAAATATATACTTGTTATTATATGAGCTGACAAATGGTCCCATAAAATTAATTCCCCATACATCGAATACTTCCACCTCTTGAATTGGGTTCATGGGCATCTCATGTCGATGGGAGGTATTCCCCGTCCATTGGAACTGATCACAACTTTTCACCTAGAAGTGTGCATCTTTAAACAACGTCGGCCAATAAAAACCCAGTTCTAACACTTTAGCAAATGTCCTTACTCCTCCAAAATGACCTCCATACGGGGAAGCATGACATGCCTGCAAAACAGAAGATTGGTCTATCTCGGGAATGCATCTCCGGATCATGTTATCAACACAAATCTTGAATAGATAAGGCTCATCCCAATAATACATGCGACAGTCATGAAAGAACTTTTTCTTTTGGACGGAAGAAAGGTCATATAGGACAATACCGCTCGCCAAGTAGTTTGCAATATATGCATACCATGGTGCTACCTCAAGGCTCGTGGCCAACAATTGTTCATCCGGGAAAGTCTCCACAATCTCTTCCACCTCCTCCTTCTTCTCTACTCCTTCCAGCCTAGAGAAGTGATCAGCCACTTGGTTCTCTGTTCCCTTTTGGTCATGGGTTTCCAAGTCAAATTCTTGCAGCAGTAGCACCCATCGAATAAGGCGCGACTTTGACTCCTTCTTCTCAATTAGGTACCTGAGAGCAACATGGTTAGTATAAACAATTACCTTCAAGCCTATCAAGTATGACCTGAATTTGTCATATGCAAACACCACTTCTAGCATCTCCTTCTCGATCACTATATAATTTAGTTGGTCACCACTCAAGGTACTACTTGCGTAGTATATTAGATGCATGACTTTATCTTTTTGCTGCTCAAGAACTGCTCCCACTGCATAGTTGCTTGCATCACATATTAGCTCAAATGGTTGCTCCCGGTCAGGTGCAACTATGATAGGTGCAGACACCAGCCTCTTCTTCAATTCCTCAAAACCTACCATGAAGTCATCAGAAAACACAAAAGGGTGATCTTTTTCAAGCAATTTACACAATGGGTTAGCAATTTTGGAAAAATCTTTTATAAATCTCCTATAGAAACCAGCGTGGCCCAAGAAGCTTTTTATTGCCTTGACGGAAGTGGGTGGTGGCAACTTTTCTATTTCATCAACTTTTGCGCGATCCACTTCAATGCCCTTACTCGACACTAGGTGCCCCATGACTATACCTTCATGTACCAGAAATGGCACTTTTCCCAGTTTAATACCAGATTAGTCTCCATACACTTCTTCAATGCTCTTTTTAAGTTCATAAGTCAATTATCGAATGAGTTCCCAACCACTGAGAAGTCATCCATGAAAACCTCTATTATTGCCTCTACCATATCTGTAAAGATGGCCATCATGCACCTTTGGAATGTGGCGGGTGCGTTGCATAGGCCAAACGACATTCTTTGAAAGGAATAGATACCATAAGGGCGGGTGAATTATGCTTTCTCTCTATCTTCAGGGGCAATAGAGATCTGGTTATACCTCAAATATCCATCCAAGAAGCAAAAATGGGACCTCCTGCTAATCTGTCTAGCATCTGATCAATGAATGGTAGCAAAAAATAGTCTTTTTGGGTGGCCTTGTTCAATTTTCTATAGTCCATACAAATTCGCCATCCCGTGACTATTCTAGTTGAGATCAGCTCGTTGTTCTCATTTTGCACTACTGTCATTCCACCCTTCTTTAGCACATGCTGAACTGGGCTGACCCAGTTACTGTCAGAGATGGGGAAGATGATTCCCGCATCTAACCACTTGATCACTTCTTTCTTCAACACTTCTTCATGTTGGGGTTCAGACTTCATTGATGTTATCTGGAAAGTTTGTGCCCATATTTCAGTAAAATCTTATGCATACAAAATGCCGGGCTGATACTCTTAATATCTGCAATGGTCTAACCAATTACAGTCTTGCACTCTATTAACACCTATAAAAGTTGTTTTGCCTGCATATCTAACAAACTAGATGAGATAATAACAGGTAAAGTTGAGTTAGGTCCCAAGAAAGCATACCTAAGGTGAGACGGTAACGATTTTAGCTCCAACTGTGGTGGCTCTTCAATTGATGGCTTAGCTGGAGGGGTCTTTCTTTCTTCTAAGCGTAAAGGCTCAAATTCGAGCTCTCTTTTCCAGTACCCTTGGCCTTCAAGGGCCAAAACCCACTCCGCCAAGTCCTTACCATCTACCTCTTTTAGGTTCATGAGGCAGGCTGCTAGAGGGTCTTTAGCATTCAGAGCCTCATTTTCCTCCTCCAAAATTACGTCCACAGCATCTATCAGAGAGTAGTTAGCATACTCACTGGGTTGCCGCATAGACTTATACACATTTAACGTTATCTCTTCATCGTTCAGTCTTATCTTTAGTTCACCAGTTTTGCAATCAAATAGAGCTCTCCCAGTGGCCAAGAATGACCTTCCCAAAATTATAGGAATCTCCTCGTCAACTCATCAGTCCAAAATGAAAAAATCTGCCGGAAACACAAACTTTCCAACCTGCACCAGTACATCATCGAGTAACCTGATGGCCTCTTCACCGTTAAGTCGGCTAGCTGTAGTAACATGGATGTGGGTCTTGCTCTTCCAATGCCTAACCTTTTATAGATAGCCAAGGCCATCAAGTTTATGCTCACCCCCAAATCACATCGTGCTTTCGCAAAAGCATAGTTGCCTATTGTGCATGGGATTGTGAAACTCCATAGTTCAGATAACTTTTCAGCTATATGTCTCATCACAACAACACTACATGTCTGAGTTAGTGTAACTGGACAAGTCTTGAAAGTCGAACTTACGATACATCAAGTCCTTCATCCTTTTTGCATAACCAGGCATCTCCTTCAAGGCATCAATCAATGGAATGTTCACTTGGATTTGCTTCAACATCTCTATGAATTTCTTATACTGCTCATCCTTATGATATTTGGCCAATATCTATGGGAAAGGTGTTGGAGGCCACTTCTTTCCTGTGATTTGAGTTTGAACCTACTCGGGCACTGTTTCTAATGCCTTCTCTTGCACTAACTCAGTCTCCTTTGCAACCTCTTTTTCTTCTCTTGATTTTGCTGGTGCATGTTGTACTATCACCTCTGTTAACCTTGTTGAATCATCTACCTCAATTGGTACTGGCACAAGTATCTCAGTTGGTAGGCTTTTGCGAGAAATTTCTTGCTCTATATCAAGATCGCTACCATTTTTTAGACTTACCACCATAAGCTGCTTCAGGCCCTGCTCTTTTGGATTGACATGCGTGTCTCCAGGCAATGTTCCTTGGGGACGATTATTCAGAGCCATGGATAACTGACCTAATTGAATCTCAATGCCTTTTATCGCAGAGTTATGTGCTTCGACTTTCTCTTGCATTTTTTCATTGGACCCAATCAGTTGTTGCAGCATTCCTTTAATTTCAGACAACTTATCATCTTATCTCACTATCTGTTGTTGTTGTTGAGGCTGTTGATAAGCTAGTTGCTAATTTTGCTATCCCTGTTGCCTTTGGTACGACACAACTTAATCTTGCGGTCGCATAGCTCCAGGATTATTGCCATTATTGTACTGTTGTTGTGCTGGTCTATACTGCTGATTCTGCTGCCCCCAATTCTGATGACCTTGCATTTGTCCTCTATAGTTGCCGACATAGTTCATATTTTCTTGATAGTTCTGGTTGTCACTTTTACCACTCCATGAGCATACATATGGTTGGTTAATACATGGTGTACATAAGCCTCCATTAGTCGTGTCAACTATGTGTACTTGCTTCTGGCCTGATTCGTCAATCTTCTTGGTGAGGATACCCATTTGCGTCATCAGAGTGGCCATATTCTCGGCTATAGAGTTGTTTGGGTGCAAAGCCACTGAGTGAAATGCTGGAGTGATTGTAGAGTCTTTTGTCATCCATCTTGAATTTTGAGCCATTTTATCAAGTAAGACCTTGCATTCCCTGAATGATTTGCTCAAAAATCTGCCACTTGCTGAAGCATCAACATTGGCCTTCAAGCTGTCTGCCAATCCCATGTAGAACCTTTGCCCCAACATCTGATCTGGAATGCCATGGTGTGGACACTTAACCAGCATACCTTTGAACCTCTCCCACGTTTCTTGCAATGTTTTAGCTAGTTTCTGCCTGAAGCTCAATATCTCATCAACTTGTTTGGTAGTCTTATTGGGTGGGTAGGACTTGTTCAAAAATTGCTTCACTTATTCCTCCCAAGTTGTAATGGAGTTTATAGGGAGCAAATTGAGCCAAGTCTGAGTCTCTCCAGTCACTGAGAATGGAAACAACAAAATCCTTATTATTTCCGGTATCACAATTGTTTGCCTTTGCGTGACACAAATCGACAGAAAATATTTAAGATGCTGCTAAGGATCTTCAATGTAAGACCCCGAGAACAGTCCCTAGTTCTACAACAAATGTAGCATGTTGTTTGTGATTTTAAATGATTCTGCTTGTATCTGAGGGACTGCAATTGCGGTTGCCAAATTTTCAGCGGTGGGTTGTGCCCAATCATATAAGGCTGCTTCTGGCACAAGAGGTACCAACCCTGGTTGTTTGGGTCATTCCCATTGTTTCTGTTGTTTGGGTTGTCTATTATATCACCCATGTCTAATTCGATTCGTTTTGATGATTTTTGTTGTTGTTTGTCTTTCTTGTTTGCTTGGTTTCGTGCCTTGAATAACTTTCTCAGAATCCGGTAATGCTTCGTACAATTCACTAATTCTTGAGGAGTTTCTCGGCATGCACCTGTAATACACAAGACTAAAAACGTTAGAGTTTCAAGTCGAGAAAGTTGAATAAACTACGAATTCTAACAATTCTTTTAGGCGTAATTAGTAACACCATTAATTCTCCGGCAACGGCGCCAAAATTTGATCCCACCCAACTATGCTTCCTAAAGAGGTCTAGCAGTCGTTGCAAATATAATTCGGTTTACAAGTCTGGAGTTGAATCCCATAGAGAATTAACCTATTAATTACAACCACTAGTTTCGTAAGAATCCAAATATTCAACCTTCAAAAATATAGACCAATGAGTTGATTGTTTACTAACTTAAAGCAAGGTAATTAGAAAGCAGTAATTTTACTACTAACAAAGCAAATGTTGTAGACAAAAATAGAAAGGTCTAGGGTTTTGATTTCCTCTATTGTCGGAATATTCCCCACTACGGTTCCTATAAAGTCACCCAAGTATTCTCTACCGATCGTGAGTACTTTGAGTGTGTAGCTCTCTCTCGAGCAATTACCACAATTTACTAGACATATTCTCTCAAACTATGCTAGCTAGCACTAATTTACCGCTCACTATGATCGCACCAAGGTTTCGTTATCTCTAATACCGCCTTTAAAACCTCCATACTGATCTCTCAAATACGTTAAGTGTGGTGTTATTCAAAAAATACCTCAATGTGTACTCTCTCTCAAGCAGTATACACTAAATATACATAGTCAATTGAGGGCTCTTCAACCAACAACAATAATAATATAGTTGAACAAGTAGAGAAAAGTAAATTGCGAATTTATATTAAACGCAATAGAGAAATCATCCTTCAATAGGTTCCATCAAACCCTAGAATAGAAGTTTATCTACTCATATTCATAGCAACAATTTCCCAAGTACTTTGCATAATCAAATTACAAAGAAAATATGAAGGAATGTAGAACTCGATGATTCTTTCCCCCAAAGGTTGTTCCACGTGCTATTCTTACCTCTGGTAACCGAACTCCTTCAAAAGTTGTATTTAATGACTATTTATATATATAGGAAAAGACATAAATGAAATAGCCCAAGTCCAAACCCAACAAGGATATGAAATATGCTTTTAAAATCCGGAATGCCCTTGCTATAGACCGTGCGGCTCCAGCTCGCCTAAAGCCTCGCGGCGCCAGCTCTCTACCGCACCTCATCTCGCGATATCCCTTGCGGCGCCTGCTCTGTGGCGAGAAAAATGCCTTGCCTCACATGCTCTAACGCCAGCTACAAAGCTCGTCTCTCCTGTTTACTGCTTCATTTACACTTTTTCTTCCAAAGTATTCGTTTTGCTCACAGTTTTATCTCCAATGTACCTACACATAAAATAACTCAATTAAACAAAAATATAGTGTAGTTTAGCATTAAAGCACCTAAATATAGAGTAAGTAATGTACTAAAAATATATAATATAGCCACACATCAGCTCCCCAACTTCGACGGGTATTAAAGCTTCGATGCCATAAACCAAAGAGAACGGGGTAGCCCCGGTATTGGACTTCGAAGTTGTGCGATACCCCCAAAGGACTTCGGGCAGGACTTTTCTTCATTTTTCTTTGGCGTCGGTCAACCTTTTCTTGAGGTTTGTATTATGATTTTTTTTGTTGGTTGATTCGGCTTGCCCATTTCCACTAGGGTGATAAGGTGTTGATAAGATCCTTTTGATCTTGAGGCCTTCGAGAAATTTGGTCACCTTGCTGCTGATAACTTGGAATTATGATTCATTTTACACTCCTTCTTACTTAAATTTTGATTAGAAATGTGTACAAAATAGTCCCAAAGGCTCACATGTTGTACTTAATTGGAAGGTTTGGTCAACAAGGTGACAATTAGTCAAAACCAGCTCAAAAAAGGAGTGAAACATGCACAAGTACCAAGAACAAGTCCAAGCTCAGTATAACAGGACCAATGCGGCCGCACTCCATTCTGTGCGGCCCGCAAAGAGGAGGTTTAGAGAGTGCTCATTTCAGGCAGCCAAGCAATGCGACCGCAAAGCATTTCATGCGGACTGCATTGACTTCATTGTGGCCGCACTCGACTTTGTGCGGTCCGCAAAGCCCAAGTTGGAGGAATATTTCCAATGCGGTTCGTGGTCCATTTTGTGCGGGCCGCAATAGAAGCCACTGCGGCCGCGGTGCATTTTTGCGGCTCGCGGTGGCCAAGTTCAGAGAGCAGATGCTTCAGTCAAGAGCCTTAGTGTGGCCGCACTCGATTTTGTGCGGTCCGCACTAGTCCCGCAGGGGTATTTTGTTTTGGCCCAGTATAAATAGTTTCTTTTCCCATTTTAGGTCATCAGTTGTATTCTAGACAGCAGCTGCGCTCGTGAATAGTGCTCTTTTACCATTTTGAGTGATTTTACATTAGTTTCATCATTAAATCTTCAAGTTTTATCTAGTAATTAAATATTATGGGTTTTTCTTCATCTATTTCTTTGTTTTCTTCTATAATCATGAGTAGCTAGACCCATTAGCTAGGGTTGTGGCTCAACCCTAGTGTGGGTAATTGATGGGTCTTGTGTTTTAAGGCTTGAATGTCTATGGGTGTTTGATATTTGGACTAATGTATGACTTAAATGTTGAATTAGTGGTTGCAAACACTAGTTTATGCCTAGTTGACTTTAGCGCTTCTTGAAAAAGAGAGCCTAAGTCTATGAAATTGGTCCAACAAGGAATTGGGGCATGTTCAAGAGATCGATAGCCATAATTAAAGGGTTAAACCTAGAGATAGTAATACCCGACTTGAACCTCTATTGCTTGCACAAATTATAATACCCAATTGGTCTTGATAAAGTCAATTAGGGCAAAATCACTTGAACTACCGAGAGGTATAGAGTGAGTAGAATCGTGTAACGGTTATATCGTAATCCCCAAATATGACAACCTAGACTTAGACTCGAGAACCCGTCAAGTATCCACCTAGGATAAAGTCACTTCCCTAGTGCCTTTTAACCATTTAGACAACCTTCAATAGTTTACTATTAGCTTAACTTAGCTCAATTTAACATCTTCGTAGTAGAAAATTAGAAGTAATATCAAAACCAGCTATGTTTAGAAGTGCAATTAGGAACAACTACGCAACTCCAATTTAGATAGAAACTCAACTCCAATCTCTAGCTCCCTGTGGAAATCGATCCCGACCTTCTCGGGTAAAAGCTGCTTCGACCACTCTTGCTACTTTGTAGTAGTACAGGGTTGGCATCGATTACTTTTTGGCGCCATTGTCGGGGAGCTAACGGTTTTGGCTATCTATCTAAATAGTTTGTGTATTGTTCTTCTTTCCTTCTACGTTACTAATTTGTTTTTTTCACAACTTCAGGTGCAAAATGGCAGCAAACAACAATGACCCTCTTGGAAATGTGATTGCGGGGGAGGAGGTAGATGATGTCGGAGATGATAAGGTGCCTCTTGTACCTCAAGGACAACGTAGAGGCCGCCAGGACAATGCCAATACCAATATTCCAGACCCTCCTCCGCCACCTCCAAGGGTGGCTCCCTGAGTGTTTCCAAACCAAGGCTATGCAAGTGCAATTGTGCCACCCCGAATCCGGGAGGGAAATTTTCAAATTACCAATGTGATGCTGACATTGCTGGAGCAGCGTGGATATTTCACGGGCGCTGCCAATCAAAATGCTTACAAACATCTCAAGGGTTTCGTGGATACCTATTGGGGGAGCAAGCAAACTAATGTGTCTGAGGATGTACTTCGGTTGAGACTCTTCCCATTTTCACTTAAAGGAAAGGCATTGGATTGGCTTGAGCGACTTCCCAACCATTCCATCACTACTTGGGATGAGTTAGCGGACAAGTTCATTGCAAAGTTTTTCTCACCGGGGCATATGGCAGCATTGAGAGATGAGATCTTGGATTTCAAGCAGGAGCCCGCCGAACCATTACATTAGATTTGGGAGCGCTATAGAACAATGGAAAAGGAATGCCCTAACAATGATATGACTAAGGCAATGATCCAACAGACTTTCTACTGGGGCATTAACACAACAAACCAGTGCATAGTGAACTAACTTGCTGGGGGCAACTTCATGAAGCTGACTTATGATGAGACTTGTGACATTATCGATGAGATGGCTGACACTTCCGCCGCTTGGCAAAGTAGAGTCAATGTGGCCCAGGGTGACCCCACAGTCACTCATTTGCACAAAGAGCTACATGACCATGGACAGGCTATAGCTGAGCTAACAACTACAATGAACCAACTAGCAAAGGCACAGTTGTAACAAGTTCAAAATCCTCGCCAAGTGAATGTCATGGAGGGTGTCAACATGCTAGTGAACAAAAGAAGATAGAGAGTCAACAGATTCAAGGGAATTCGGAGCAATTTGACAATAATTGTGGTGGATTCCAAGATGATAGTTATGATGGGCAGAATGAAGAGGTGCAATACGTGAACAACTATCAAGGCCAAAGGGGCAATTCTTCCAACCAACAACAATGGAGAACCCAAGGCAATTAGGGCAATCAACAACAAGGTAGTGGTAATTGGGGGAACAACAACCAAAATTCCAATTGGGGCAATCAGAACAATTAGGGTAATTGGAATAGCAACAACAACAATTGGGGTGGTAACAATAATCAGGGAGGTTGGAACAATGGCAATCAAGGAAACCGGGGGAAAGGCTTTCAAAGGCCCCCAATGTACCAACAACCAAACAATCCACCCCCATTTCTATCCCAATATTAGAGTTCCTCTAACAATGAAATGGGGAGAATTGAGATGATGTTTGAACAGATGATGAAAAAGAATGCTGACTCTGATGCTCAGTTGTCTTCCCATAATAATGCGGACTCTGATGCTTAGTTGTCTTCCCACAATACTTCAATTAGAAACTTGGAGGTTCAATTAGGCCAAATTTCCCAATCCTTGAATACTCATCCTAAGGGGGCTCTACCTAGTGATACGGTAGTTAACCCGAAGGGTGGGAACAATCATGTTATGGCGGTAACTACAAGAAGTGGGAGAGGCGGTGATGTGAATGCCTCCAAACAAAAACAAATTGAGTGATGAAGTTGAGTTGCAAGAAGATGAAATTCCTTTGATGGTTGAAAATGTAATTGATGCGAATGTGAATTAAGAAGTGAGGATTGATATTCAAGATGCCGAGGTGGAAACTCAAAATGACGCAAACCCGTCTAGGGAACACTTAATAGACATGCCGGAGCCGGTTGTGCCTAAAGCCAAGGCTCCTTTGCTAAGGCCACCTCCACCTTCTCCTCAAAGGCTCGCAAAGCAAAAAAATGAGAATCAGTTTAAAAAGTTTATTGATATGATGAAGAGCTTATCCATTAATGTGCCTTTGGTGGAGGCTCTTGAACAAATGTCGGGCTATTCTAAATTCATGAAGGACTTGGTGACAAAGAAACAATCTGTGGATTCTAAAACTATAAAGATGACCCACTAAGTTAATGCAATAGTGCATTCAATGGCCCCGAAGCTTGAAGATCCTAGTGCTTTCTCCATTCCTTGCACCATTGGGAGTACAGACTTTGCCAAGGCTCTATGTGATTTGGGGGCAATTATCAACTTGATACCTACTCAATTTTTAAGACTTTGGGTATTGGTCAACCGAGGCCGACTTCCACGAGATTGCAAATGGCGGATAGAACGATGACGAGACCATTGGGTATTATTGATGATGTGCTTGTCCGGGTGGACAAATTTATCTTGCCAGTTAATTTTGTGATCTTGGATTGTGAGGTGGATTATGAAGTTCCAATCTCATTGGGGAGACCTTTCCTTGCTACTGGGAAGGCCTTAGTTGTTGTGGAAGTAGGGGAACTCACCTTCCGGGTAGGTGATGAAAAAGTGGTCTTTCATGTGTGCAAGTCAATGAAACAGCCCAACAATTCCGAGGTGTGCCCTTTTGTGGACCTTGTCACGGCAGTGATAGTTGATGATACCAGTGCAATGATCAATGTGGAAGACCCTCTATAGGCCGTATTGTTGAATCTTGATGTCAATGAGGATGAAGGCCGAGTGGAGTGTGTGAATGCTTTACATGGGATGGGCTCTTACTCTTATGAGCCTAGGAAACTATCTTTGGACCTTGAGAATAGGAAAACTCCACCAACAGAACCTTCAATTGAGGAACCTCCGATGTTGGAGTTGAAGTCGTTGCCTCTACACCTCAGGTATGAGTTATTAGGCCCTAGTTCTACTTTGCTAGTTATTCTTTCCTCCTGTCTTACTAACATGCAGATTGATGCCACATTGGCGGTGCTCCAAAAGCAGAAGAAGGCAATTGGATGGACTTAGGATGATATTTGGGGGATAAGCCCTGCATTCTGTATGCACAAGATTATTTTGGAAGATGATGCAAAGCCCTCCTTGGAACATCAAAGGAGGTTGAACAAGGCAATGCAAGAAGTTGTGAAAAAAAAGGTGATCAAGTGGTTGGATGCCGGGGATGTGTACCCCATTTCTGATAGCTTTTAGACTTCGCCGGTGCAATGTGTACCAAAGAAGGGTGGCATGACCGTGGTTGCAAATTCACAAAATACGTTGATTCCTACTAGAACTATCACCGATTGGAGGGTATGCATGGACTACCGCAAGTTGAATAAAGTAACTGTTACACCCCCTAAATTTAACAACATTGACACCGTTATATATGTTTGATGTGGTATTTCGAGTGGAACATTTTTTAAAAATTTTAATATATATATTTTAAATATATATATATATATATATATATAATTTTTATATAATTATTAATATTACTACTTTCGAATATGTTTTAAATTATACACATAATATGAGAAATGTTTATGAGATTTTCTTTATTGTAAAGGTATGAATTATTTTTTTCACAAGAAAAGAAGATCATCTTTTTACTATTTTAAGATTAAGCCTATGAAAATTTGTACTCTTTATATGAGATTGGGAAAATTAGAAGTTGAGAAAATATACGTATTTTTATATGGATGTTTTAATAAAATAATGGTGTATGTATTGATTTTATATGGTACCATGATTTATTAATATTTTAATGTTTAATAATAGTACTTTACGATAAGGACAAGACTATTTTCGAGATTGTAAGTATTTATGGTATTAGAAACAAGTTATAAGTAAATTCGTGGAGGTGAGAGGATAAGCAAATTGGAGAAATTGAGTTGCGTCGAACTTTGACAATTTGGAATAAAATACGATCCAAGCTATAATATCTTGTATTTATGGGCTAATAATATACCACATGACTATGTTAGTATGATGTATAAAGTGTGTTAAAAATAAGTAGTATTTTAAGTAATTTGAGATAATTCTTAATTATGTGGATAATTAATTAATTACCGGGTAACGGGTCATTACATAATTAATTAATGAGTTATGGGTGGATAAGACTAACCCTCCCTACCCCCACGTGACAACCACTCTTTCTTTAAACTAATGACTCTTAATAGTTTTAGAGCAGGTGGCATGACCAGGACAAGTGTTATGACCTAAGTTACATATCATTTTAGAAAGAGAATCCTTATATCTTAAAGACATAAGAATCATTTTCATTCATAACGTGAAATTTCAAGGATGTGGAGTTTGTTTTCATAAAAGTGTTGAAATATTTATTCAAAAATCCCTTTAAATTTTTTTCAAAATCTTTTGCAAGATATTTCCTTACCTTGGAGGTAGGGGTGTTCGTTGGTCGGTACTTACAGTATTTAGATATTTCGGTTCGGTATTTTCGTTATTCGATTTTTTAAAATTCTATATCAGTATTGTATCTAATTAAATTCGGTATGGTTTGGTTTTTCTCCTTTCGGTTTCGGTTTATTCGGTTCGGTAACTTCATTTTATTCGGTTTGAATACTAACTAGTGTATAGAGCCATACACTCTAATATTCTTAATTAAAGTACTCAAAAATACAAAACTGAAAATGTCTGTTAACAAAAAATTTGTCCAAAACTAGAAAATATCGACCCAAATAGAGAAAATTGTACATAAAAAAATATTTGATCATTAGAAATGTCTTGTTAATTGTTTAGAATTAATTGATGAACTTTGAGAATAAAGGAAAGTAAAATTTTAGATATTTTATATTTATGTTATAATTGATAATATGTGTTTTGCGTAATATAATATATATTTCGGTACGGTATCGGTATTTCGGTATTTTATTTTAAAATACCAAATACCATACCTAATACCAATTTTTTTAAAAACTTAAACCAAATACCAAAATACCGTATACCAAATACCAAAATTTTTGGTTTCGGTACGCTAATTCGGTATTTACCAAATTATGCTCAGCCCTACTTGGAGGGGAGGTTAAATATGTTTATTTGCATTTTTGCCAAGATTGTTTTTTGGAAAAAAAGGCAAGCAAACATTTTTCTTCAATGGTGTCTGCTTATTGCCAAAGTAATGGCAGTTGTTGCATGGTGTTTACATATAATTAGGTGGAAAAACAAGGACGTAAAGGTGTACCACTGATCTTAGATAAATTCCCTATTTAAAGTTATTCATACGAGAGACAGATTATATAGGGACGAGCTTCATTAGAGTGCCTGCTCTGTCATCATTCATTTAACATGTTTACAGTAGAAAGAAAGTTGCATAGGGATGAGCTTGCGGAAATACTAATGATGTAAAAATGATTCACTGTTATGGGAAGTTTATTTGTTTTATCACTTAAAGATATCACTTGGTGCACTAGATAAACTTCTGAGAATAATATATAGCCATTTCTTGTTGCAAAAGATGGAGTTTATGTTGAGTTGAAGATCCTTTCCATGTTAACGAGGCCTCGTCTTTGAAAAAAAAAAAGAACCGTGGAACTTATTTTGCCTCATCTCAGTACTACTATTATCTTCTTTCTATTCTTGTCGAATACAAGTAAAGTTAAATATGATGCCACAAGTTTCTTTTATAGTTACAACTCTTTCTCTTATTAAGTATCTTTGTTTTACATGTAAGAGATATGTGTATTTTATTTTAAATATTTGTTAGGAATTGTCTTTGCGACATTTTTGCTGTTTTTTCTCTTTTTGTAAGGTTCGACTTTTGAGGTAGTTGATAGAGTTTGAGCTATGCTATCCAAGTCCAAAAGAATATATGCACTGTCTTCGAATAGTTCGTGGAGATGGATTGTCAAGAAAATCGACTCAGGTATATTAAGGCTATCTCTTCTTTCTTTTGGCATGATCCGAATAACGATACATAAACATAATACTATTCCATAAGTGGTTCTACCCTTAATAGTTAAGGATATCTACATTATTCATTCTTATAAAATGATATTCAAGCATGTCTAAGTATGTTCTTAAGTCCCTATTGAAGTATATGATTAAAATGTTGAATGAAGTTGTGTATGGTATATGATGGAGAAGTTAATGTTTATAATATAGTGATACATGTACATGCATCTTCATGTATTTACCACCCTGCTATGGTCGGTCGGGCAGTTACCATCGGTTGGGCAGTTACGTATCATTATTTACCGCCGGTTGGGCAGACATGCATATTAATTTACCACCGAGCTACGGCCGGTTGGGCAGTTACACATTTACCAACAAGCTACGACAGGTTGGGCAGTTACATATTCACCACCGAGCTATGGCCGGTCGGGCAGTGTCATGACCCAATTCCCGAACCCGATCGTGATGGCGCCTCTCGTGAAGACAAGGCCAGCCAGACAAAAACAGAACACCTCTTTTAAACAGTTAAATATCATAAACAGTTCTAAAGCATGATATAATATCCATAATTTGCGGAATTAACGATAACAACAGTAAAAGCCATCGCGACACAGCCCAAACCGGGGTGTCACAAGTCATGAGCAACTAATAAATACGGATACTAGTCTACTAGATACGAAATCCGATACAGAAGTTCAAGAACATAAAAATAGTAAGATAAGGGAGGCACGGGGGCTGCGGACGCCAACAGCTACCTCATAGTCTCCGAAAAACACTGCCTGGAGCGGAAGGATCAGCATTCAGGAGCGGACTCTGCGATGCTTGAATCTGCATACACGGTGCAGGGAGTAATGTGAGTACTCCGACTCAGTGAGTAATAATCATAAATAATGGCTGAAAGCAAGAAAACATGTAAAGGCACAAAGCAATTCTATATCAAGCAGTAAGATCACTTAAAGAAGTAAATCCATGAAGAAGTCAAATGAAATTCCTTTAAACCAAGTAAAACAGGTAATTTAGCAGGTAAATAACAAGTAGAAATCCGCCCCTCGAACACACTAACAATCACTCAGAACGGTATCAGCTCCTCGGGCTCACTCTCATCACTTAGTGCTCATTCTCAGGTCTCAACCCATATATCTCTCATAATGACATAAATCAGAATAACTGTTGTGGCGTGCAACCCGATCCGTACATCGCTGTGGCGTGCAGTCCGATCCATATAGATAGTCGATTGTGCTCACTGGGGTGTGCAGACTCCGGAGGGGCTCCTACAACCTAAGCACTATATTGTTGCGGCGTGGATCGCTATCCATATAAGTATTGTTGCGACGTGCAGCCTGATCCATAATATATATAATATCCTCACCATTGGGTTCTCAACCCCTCTTAGTCATTAACCTCACAGCCTCTCGGGCACAATAATAGAAGATAGGGATCTCAGCCCACAAATTCCTCTCATTTAGGAATAGTATGATAAAATCGGCTCGAATCGTATAAAACAGATAGAAACATGACCGAGGATATGATTTTTAACAAGTATAGTGAGGAAAAATCAGTCAAAATCCCCGAAGGGTTAAAATAGTTGTCACGAAGCCCAAATATGGCAATTAGCCCAAATCATGATGATAACAAATAAGTTTCAGTCAAATACACGGTAAAATCATCAGTTGGGACGGACCAGTCTCAATCCCTAGTAGTAAAAGACTCCATGCTCATCATCCAGTGCGTGTCTCACCTCAATATAGCACTACGATGTGCAATCCGGGGTTTCAAACCCTCAGAACATCATTTACAATCATTACTCACCTTGAACCAGCTAAAACTCTAGCTCGCGACGTCTTTTCCCCTCCAATCGGCCTCCACGCGCGTCGAATCTATCCAAAATTAGAACGAATACGTCACAATATGCTAAGGGAACAAAGCCCAAGCGAAAACAATCGAAAAATATCAAAAATCCCGAAATTAGCAAAACCCGAGCCCCGGGCCCACTTCTCGAAACTCAGAAATTTTTACATCATTAGATTCCTTATCACCCCACGAGTTTATTTATACCAAAAGTTTTCAATTCCGACCTCAAATGGTCCTTAAAATCCCAATTCAAAAGTTCAAAATCCCAAGCCCTAGTTCTTCCATTTTTAGCTTAAGTTCCAAGAATTTCTAGGTTAATTTCACAATAGATTCGAGTTTTAGGTTCGAAAATCTTACCTCCAATCAATTCTCCTTGAATCCCTCTTTAATCACCTTCAAAAAGCTCTCAAAATACTCAACTATGGAGGAAAAATGGCTCAAAATTGCGGATAAAATGACTTATAAACTTTCTGCCCAAGAGTTTTTGCATTTGCCATCCCACCACAGCTCATGCGGTACCGCTTCTGCAGTAATTCCTCCACATCTGCAGAAATCACTTAGGGGGCTAGGTTCCGCATCTGCAGTCCACGAGCCGCATCTGCGGTCCCTGGCTATTCTTCCCAAACTGCTTCTGCGGCTCTTCTTTCGCATGTGCGGCACCGCACCTGCGGTCCACAATCCGCAGGTGCGGAAATACTAGAAGCAGCAACTCCTGAGATCTCTTAAGTCCAAAATCTTCCCATTAACCGTCCGAACTCACCCTGAGGCCCCCGGGACCTCAACAAAAAGCGCCAACATGACCCAATACCTTTTTCAAATTTGTTCCAATCATCAAAGCACCTCAAACAACATCAAATTACCTGAAACACATCAGATTCAAGCCTAGTTTTCTAAAACTTCCGAAATACGTTTCGATCAAAAACCTAACTAAACCACGTTCGAATGACCTAAAATTTTGCACACATATCCCAAATGACATAACGAAGTTACAACAACTCTCGGATTTCCATTCCGACCCTCGTATCGAAATCTCACCTACCAACCAAAAATCGCCAAAATACTAACTTCGTCAATTCAAGCCTAATTCTACACCGGACCTCCAAAACCAATTACGATCACACTCCTAAGTCATAAATCACCTCCTGAAGCTAAACGAACCATCAGAACTCACATCCGAGCCCTCTAACTCATAAGTCAACATCTAGTTGACTTTTCCAACTTAAACCTTCTTAAAAGAGACTAAGTGTCTCATTTCTTACCAAATCCACTTTGAATGCAAACTACTCAACTTGATCACGAAAAACACGGATAACAAAGCATAATGAAGCATAAATAGAGGGAAACGGAGCGGTAACTCATGAGACGACTGGTCGGGTCTTCACAGGCAGTCATGCATTTACCACCGCGCTACGGCCGGTCGGGCAGTTACCACTGATCAGTTGGGCAGTCATGCATCATATGATATGAATAATAGTCTCAAAACGAAATATTATATATGCAAGTATGAATATATGGTGGCGCTTTAGAGATGTAGGTTGATTCTTATATGTCATTAATTAATGTTGACTTATTGTTATATTTCAGTTCTGCCTTACATACTCAGTACATTATTCATATTAATGCCTTTTTGTTGGGGATGCTGCATTCATGCCTGCAAGTATAGATAATTAGTTATACGATCCCTCATAGTTGACGAGATTTGCTTCAGCGAAGGATCGGTAAGACTCCACCTTATTCGGAGTGTAGCCGAGTTTATGAGTCATCGTGTCAAAGTTTTGCTACAGACTTATGGGTAGGCCGGTACCCTGTCCTATTTTATGTCAAATAATCTTAGAGGTTTTGTAGACACTAGTTTATTATGTACGGTATGTTAGAGGCCTTTACGGCCCATATGTATTCATGTTTTATGAACGAAGGTTCATGGATATAACATTTGCCCACTTACGATTGTTCGTTACGAGTTGTGGCCATGTTGGTCCATGATAGTTGCAAAAGAAATGAATGAGTTACAGAGTGGTTCGCTCAGGCCATTGCGGCACCGGGTGCCAGCCATGCCTCCTAAGGTTTAGGCATGACAGTGACCCGCAAGGATCACTTTCCATTGCATTTTCTTGATTAGATGTTAGACCGACTTGTTGGGCATGCCTTCTACTATTTCTTGGATGGGTATTCTGGATACAACCAAATTTTGATTGCTCCGGAAGATCAGGAGAAGACCACATTCACTTGTCCATATGGCACCTTTGCCTTTTCTCGGATGCCTTTTGGGTTGTGTAATGCACTGGCTACATTTCAGCGGTGTATGAAGGCCATTTTCACCGATATGGTGGAAGATATTTTGGAGGTATTCATGGACGACTTTAGTGTTATGGGTGATTCATTTGATAAGTGTTTGAAAAATCTTGATAGAGTGTTGGCCCGTTGTGAAGAAATCAATCTTGTTCTTAATTGGAAGAAATGTCACTTTATGGTGGAAGAGAGCATAGTTCTTGGGCATAAAATTTCAAAGCATGGTATCGAGGTGGACAAAGCAAAAATTGATGTGATTTCAAGGCTCCCTCCCCCTACCTCTGTCAGTGGAGTTAGAAGTTTTCTTGGGCATGCGGGGTTCTATTGGAGATTCATCAAAGACTTTTTGAAGGTAGTGAACCCTTTATGTAAGCTATTGAAAAAAGATGCCACGTTTGTGTTCTATGAGAGATGTATGCAAGCCTTTGAACTTCTCAAGCACAAGTTTACCACCACTCATATCATTACCACACCTAATTGGAGCTTACCCTTTGAGCTCATGTGTGATGCGAGCGATGTTGTGGTTTGGGGAGGTTTAGGGTCAAAGAGTGAACAAAATGTTTCATCCGGTGTACTATGCGAGCAAGATAATGAATGATGCTCAAATGAACTACACGGTGATCGAGAAAGAATTTTTGGCTATTGTGTTCGCAATGGAGAAATTCCGGCCATATCTTATGGGTACCAAGGTCATAGTCCATACTGATCATACCGCACTCCGATACATGATGACAAAGAAATATTCCAAAGCTATACTGATGTGATGGGTCTTGTTACTTCAAGAGTTTGATTTGGAGATTGTGAACCGGAAGGGTAGTGAAAACCAAGTGGCGGACCACTTGTCCCGCTTGGAAGAGGAGGAGAGACCTCGTGATGGCCTAGAGATCAATGATTTATTTCCCGACGAACAACTCCTTTCGGTGTCGGTGAATGGTATGCCATGGTTTGCGGACGTTGCTAATTTCCTTGTGACTGGTATAATCCCGTGTGAGCTCTCTTCTAACCAAAGGAAGAAGCTCAAATGGGATAGTTTGGATTTCTATTGGGATGAGCCGTACTTGTTCAAGATTTTCACAGATGGTATGATCCCAAGGTGTATCCCGGAGGAAGAGCAATTGAGTATCTTGGGGGCTTGTCATTCCTCTCCCTATGGTATCCATCATAGTGGGGTAAGGAGGCTTCCAAAGTTCTTAGTTGTGGGTTTTATTAGCCAACTTTGTACAAAGATGCAAGTGAACTTGTGAAGAGGTGTGACTAATGTCAAAGAGCGAGGGGAATTTCAAAGAAAGATGAGATGCCTCTCAATACCATTCTTGAAGTTGATATTTTTGATGTATGGGGCATTGATTTTATGGGCCCGTTTGTTAGCTCATGTAGGAACACATACATTGTTGTGGCGGTTGACTATATTTCAAAGTGGGTTGAAACCGTGGCTTTACCCAACAATGAGGCCCGAAGTGTTGTTGCGTTTCTCAAGAAGAGCATTTTTACAAGGTTTGGCACTCCCCGTGCAATCATAAGTGATGTGGGGTCTCATTTTTGTAATATAGCTTTTGACACTTTGCTTGCAAAGTATGGTGTTAACCACAAAGTTTCTACTCCTTATCATCCTCAAGCGAGTGGCCAAGTTGAAGTCTCAAACAGGGAAATCAAGAGTATATTGTCAAAGACGGTCAATGCAAATAGGACCGATTGGTCAAAGAAGTTGGATGATGCTCTATGGGCTTATAGGACTGCTTACAAGACTCCGATTGGTATGTCTTCGTATCGGTTGGTGTTTGGGAAAGCTTGCCATCTACCGGTTGAGTTAGAGCACAAGGCCATGTGGGCTTTGAGGAAACTGAATCGTGAATGGGATGTGACAGCAAATCTTCGTGTGGAGTAGCTTAATGAACTTGATGAATTCCGATTCCATGCCTGCTCCAGTTCGTTCTTGTACAAGGACAAGATGAAACACCTTCATGATAAATATGCTCGTGGCAAGGAGTTCAAAGTGGGTGATTTGGTTATCTTGTTCAATTCTCGGTTACGTCTGTTTCCGGGAAAGCTTAAGTCAAAATGGAGTGGACCTTTTGAAGTGGTGTTTGTGACTTCGTTTGGTGCACTTGAATTGAAGAACAAAAATGGTGAGGTTTTCAGAGTGAATGGGCACAGGGTCAAACATTCCTTAGGCAAGATTGATGACAGCCATGCGGTGGCACTTCTTCATCTCAAGTGATTTGATGGTAACCTGCGTCGTGCCGCGACGTTAAATCAGGCGCTTCTTGGGAGGCAACCCATGTATCTTTCTATTTGTTTTCTTTGATTTTCTTTGTAGTGTAAGATTTATTTTTGGACTGACTGGTTGTGAGATGATGTAGGATTGTGTTGATGCAGTATAGGAAAACAAGTTGAAAAATGATCACTCTCTGAAGTTTGCAGTACGGAGCACACTCATTTTGTGCGACCACAAAGGCCTTTGTGTGGGGGCAAGAAATCAATGCGGACCGCAGAAGTGATTTGACAAAAGTAGGAAGTTTCTGAAGTTTTCCACCGCGGTCGCATTGCATTTTATGCGGTCCGTCGTGGTCCACTGTGGCCGCACTAGATTTCTTGCGGTCCGCAGTGGCCAATCTTTTATTGCTTCATGTTTCTGAGCACCATGGGCCGCGGTGACATTTTGTGCGGTCCGCGGTAGGTAGGTGAGCTGGGGACCAGGACCTTTTTCTATAAATAGGACCTGAGGTCCTCATTTCAAACTTTTCGATCTTTTTACTCTCAAAGCCTAAAAACAAAAAAGTACTGTCATCACACTCATTGCACGAAATTAATTGCTAAGACACATCAATCTTCAGTAAATCTCATTTGTGATAACATTAATTCCTTCTCAGTTGTTAATTTTGTTGTTTTCTTTGAATTTTTATTTTTCTCAGTTCTTCTTCCTTCCCTTCCCGTTTTCGTTCAGTCTTGTCGCATAGGCTAGTTAAATTCCGTTTTACTTAGGAATAATTAGTTAAAACACTGAGGCAACACCTAGGGTATTATCAATAGGTAAATATTTGGACTAAAAATGAGCAAAACTTGAACCCTAGGTTGGCGCTGATGCTGGGCACTCAGTGCGGACCGCGGTGGAATTTGTGCGGTCTGCGGTGCCCCTGTGTGGTCTGCAATGCCATTTTGTGCGGACTACAGTGTACTAGGTTCTAAATACTGACATTTGAGGATTGCGGCCGCAATGGATTTTGTGTGGACCGTGGTGCCTCAATGCGGACCGCAATGCCATTTTGTGCTGTCCACGATGCATAGTTTCAGAGAGCGGGTAGTCTGAACCCCACATCTGTGCGGACCGTAATGGATTTTGTGCGGTCCGGGGTAGCCTCTTTGCGGCCGCACCTCATTTTGTGCAGTCCACAGTCTGCAACTTTTAACTATCTGCATTATTTTTCCTGCAATTCTGAGTTTCATTGTTTCTACTAATACTAACAAAGCAAAAATAAATGTTGATTGCAAACAATAGTGAAATCACGAGGCAAAGATGGTAAACAATCAGGAAGAGGAGAGTCCTCCCATGGTAGGGGACAAGGAATGATAAGATTGACCCCACAAGTCCGACAAAACATAAAGAACATAAGGAGGATCATAAGAGCTGCAGACAGAGCTATTGACCAGTCGGGGAGTGAGTATGAGCCTTCCCAGGAGGCATCTTCAGACTCCGTGCCCGAGTATGTTCCTGACTGGCTGGAGAGGAACAGGTTGAGGGATACACCTCCAGGCTCTCCTACTGCCCAAGCATCAGTACGTATATCTTTTGAGTCGTCTGAGGGCTCAGCTGCCGGCAGTGCAAATAAATACTCTATCTCTCATACAACTTCACTATCCAGAGAGGGTCCAGTAGCTGAAGAAGGGGAAGAAGTAGAAGGGGGTGAGCCCCAAGTAGGTAGGGTAGAGAGGACTAAAAATTCGGAGTCCTGGCAGGACTGGTTTGTGAGTAAGGTTGCATACCACAAGTTTAGAGAGTGGTGGCCCGAGAAGAAATTAATACATGAGCGTAAAATCATCACTCGAGACCTATTGCCGCACAACTCTAATGTGTTGAGGCAGTTCAGACAGAGAGCTAGATGGGACTCCTTCGTAGGCCATGTGGAGGACGCCAATGAGCATTTAGTTAAAGAGTTCTACATAAATGTGGCCTACATCAAAAAGGGTACCACAGTCACCAAAGTGCGGAACTTGAAGGTGAAATTTGAAGGCAAGACCATAAATGACTACCTGGTCTTCACGGAGGAGGATGAGTCCTTGTACTTGGAGAAGATGGAATTGGGTGAGGAAGCTCGTCCTTGGTTGGCAGAGTACCTAGTAATCCCAAGTACCACCCCCGATTGGTTGACTACGGGAGTGAAAATCTTGAGGAGAACTTTGAATTTTGAGGCTAAGGGGTGGGAGAAATTTGTGTGCAGCAGGCTAGACCCCACCACCCACAACAACTCACTCCCTATTCACCGGGCGATTTTGGTAGCATCTATCATGGCGGGGTACCCGATTAACGTCGGGAATGTGATGTCCTGGGTTATTACACGGGTAGTGAATGAATGTGACAGATCTTATCCCTTCCCCAACTTCCTGACCATCCTAGATGTGGAAAAGCAGAAGTTTGATATGAAAGTGAAGGCGAAGGCACATTTCTCATGGTATAGCCTACAGGGTGATGACAACCCTAAGATCAAGCACTTCAAGGGCAAAGCCACTACTTCGACTGGCCAGTCTGAAGAGCCAGTAGTGGTAATGACTCCTACTCAGCCTCCTTCCGCCTCAGCAAACATGGCCCCAGGTCCTTCCCCTTCTATAGCTCCAGAGATACCCTCCTCCACCGCATACCCATTGATTGCCCATCACCTGAGCCAGGCCCTCGCCAGCATCAACAATTGGATGCAGACAGCTACTTCTAAGCTGTCTGTACTATCTACCACGGTGGCAGCTCAGTCAGCACCTCCTCCTCCACAGGTCCCACAGTCCATTGAGGACACTTTCAAGGAGCTTCTGGACAACCAGAAGAAGATCCTAGAGAACCAAAAATTGCTTACGGACGTTGTTGATTCACATGGAAAGGCACTCAAGGAACTTCCTAGGGAGGCGAAGAAAATGAGGAAGACTCGGGCTTCAAAAGAGTTAGTGAAGGAGCTACGGGTCAAGGTTGAGAGGTTGAAGGAAGATCACCTACCTTTAGATTTGCTATTGTATGACCCTGCACCAACAGTGCAGCCCCAGCCACAGTAGGAGTCCGAGAGGCCACCCAAGAGGAATAGGGTGATTCTCCAGTCTGATGATGCGGTTATACAGTTGGAAGACCCGTAGGGAGGTTCCTCCAGCCAGCCCCAGGACTCAGTCTAGGTCCAGGCCCAGGTCCTAGCAGAGCCAGTCACAGTTTCCCGAGCAGACAGAGGACCTAGGGACCTAGACTCAGGATCCCATGCAGACGGAGGACCCATAGGGAGTTTCTTTATCCTCTCTCCTCTATTTTTGTGCTTATTTTGGTTAGTTAGCATTGAGGACAATGTCAGCTTTCATTTGAGGGGGTAGCCTATTTAGATATTTGGATGATTGTACATATGATAGTATTTTATGCTTTCTTTACTTTTTATCTTTGGTATATATATAATTTTAGCATTTCATTGTACTTTTCGTACTTTTTACTTTGGGTCTGTATATAAAAGTAACGTTCTTATGTATATATTCATTCCCCCTATTGTATATTCGATTAAATCCCTTCTTGTACATATTCATTTTACTTTTCGTATTTTTCCTTTCTTAGCTTCTTATTTTATGTTCGTAGCTTCTTGTTTTGAGTTTTTGCAATAAGCCTTTGGTTTTCTTAATGCCACGGTTCTTTCCAAAGGTGGAATTTGTGTGAACCGGGTGGCTCTTCCCGATGATGGATGGCATAACAACCTTCTTAAGGGTTTGAGTCTGTTTTCTTTTTGCTTTTCAGTAGTTAGTTGGTAAGGGTGCCTCAAGCAAAGCTTCACTTGGGCCTAACACATTTGCCTTTGATCCAATGGTAAAAAATAAATCGTTCTGTATAGGATGGTGAAAGTTGTGACCTTGAGACTCTTGTGTTAGCCGATAATCATCAAGTGGTTTTTTGGGACCATTGTGTGCTCAAATCTTATCTAAAGTTGTTATGGGCCCCCGACTCTGTGTCTTTAGCAATCCCATAGCTGTATGGTAAGAATTTGAATTACAAATCCAAGTCCCGAGCCATTGGTCTAGAACTTGCCTTGAATGTTTGTCTAGGTGAAATCCTAAGTGTAATTTGACTTGAGACGTGATTATAGGCTCTCCTTGATCCGAATGATATCTTGAACACTATAAGTTTGGGGGGAGAGATGAGGATTGCAACAAAGTGGTAAAAGATACAAAATGAAGAAAAGGAAAGGCAATGAAAAAGAAAGAAAATCAAAAAGACAAAAAGAATGTTCAATGTAGAAAAGAATGAAGGGATTCAATAAAAGTAAAGAATGAAAGGTGTGGAAAGTTGAGAAAGGAGAAAAGACTTGAAATGAACAAGAAAGAGTGATAGTGTGTCTCTCTAACCCCTTAGAAAGAAGTGAAATGACTTAAAAAGTCAAGTGAATGTGTGCCAAAATGAAGCAAAAGAAGTGCTAAAGGGAAGATGGAACCTACTTAGACCAAACATTTCTTACCCTGAACCAAAAGCCTTCACTATGTTTCCACAAAAGCCCTATATGATCTTGAGTTGAATGAAGCTTACATTAGTAGTGACTCACATAAGGGGCAAGCATATGGTACTTAGAGCCGGACTTGTGACTTTTCTTTGAGAGAGATGAGTGTATTTCCATTAACCTCATTCTGAGTGCTACGATCTTAAAGGTGAGGTTTGCTTAGGGAGAGTCGAGGATGTGCGCGTTTGGGTTCCATAATGACCAAAGTAATAGAAAGAGTTTCTTTGATGTGTTGAGTCAACTCTTGATGCTCTTGTGTCGCACTAAATCCATGGTGTCTAAAAGAGTGAATGTTGTTAATGATTCATTTGAATTGAGGGCAATTGTTAGTCCCAATTGATGCTAGATGAGGTCACTTTAGGTCAGCTGAATTTTCTTGGATTTACTCTTATGGGGTGGGTATTATTTTGTTTGCTTGAGGACAAGCAAAAGTTTAAGTTTGGTGGAGTTGATAACTAGGAATTATGATGCATTTTACACTCCTTCTTACTTAAGTTTTGATTAGAAATGTGTACAAAATAGTCCCAAAGGCTCACATGTTGTACTTGATTCGAGGGTTTGGTCAACAAGGTGACAATTTGTCAAAACCAACTCAAAAAGGAGTGAAACATGCACAAGTACCAAGAACAAGTCCAACCTCAGTATAACAGGACCAATGCAGCCGCACTCCATTCTGTGCGGTCTGCAAAGAGGAGGTTCAAAGAGCGCTCATTTCAGGCAGCCAAGTAATGCGGCCGAAGCATTTCATGTGGATCGCATTAACTTCATTGCTCCGTACTTGACTTTGTGCGGTCCGCAAAGCCCAAGTTCAGAGAGTGCCAAGTTGGAGGAATATTTACAATGTGGTCCGTGGTCCATTTTGTGCGGGCGGCAACAGAAGCCACTGCGGCCGCGGTGCATTTTGTGCAACCCGCAGTGGCCAAGTTCAGAGAGTAGATGCTTCAGTCAAGAGCCTTAATGCGGCCGCACTCGATTTTGTGCGGTCCGCACTAGTCCCGCCGGGGTATTTTGTCCAGAATTTTTGGCCCAGTATAAATAATTTCTTTTCCCATTTTTAGGTCATCAGTTGTATTCTAAACAGCAGTTGCGCTCGTGAATAGTGCTCTTTTACCATTTTGAGTAATTTTACATTAGTTTCATCATTGAATCTTCAAGTTTTATCTAGTAATTAAATATTATGGGTTTTTCTTCAACTATTTCTTTGTTTTCTTCTATAATCATGAGTAGCTAGACCCATAAGCTAGGGTTATGGCTCAAACCTAGTATGGGTAATTGATGGGTCTTGTGTTTTAAGGCTTGAATGTTTATGTGTGTTTGATATTTGGACTAATTTATGGTTTAAATGTTGAATTAGTGGTTGCAAATACTAGTTTATGCCTAGTTGACTTTGCCTCTTCTTGAGAAAAAGAGCCTAAGTCTATGAAATTGGTCCAACAAGGAATTGGGGCGTATTGAAGAGATCGATAGCCACAATTAAAGGGTTAAACCTAGAGATAGTAATACCCGACTTGAACCTCTATTGCTTGCACAAATTATCATACCCAATTGGTCTTGAGAAAGTCAATTAGGGCAAAATCACTCGAACTACCTAGAGGTATAGAGGTGAGTAGAATCGTGTAATGGATATATCGTAATCCTCAAATATGACAACCTAGACTTAGACTCGAGAACCCGTCAAGTATCCACCTAGGAGAAAGTCACTTCGCTAGTGCCTTTTAACCATTTAGACAACCTTTAATAGTTTACTCTTAGCTTAACTTAGCTCAATTAGCATCTTCGTAGTATAAAATTAAAGTAATATCAAAACCAACTATGTTTAAAAGTGCAATTAGGAACAACTACGCAACTCCAATTTAGATAGAAGCTCAACTCCAATCTCTAGCTCCCTGTGGAAATCGATTCCGACCTTCTCGGGTAAAAGTTGCTTCGACCACTCTTGCTACTTTGTAGTAGTACAGGGTTGGCCTCGATCAGCTGCCGACAAACTGTTTTCTATTATCACATGCAATTTCAGACGGTATCCCGAATCGACATATGATATGGTCCCAAATGAAGTCGATGACTTCTTTTTCCCTGATATTCTAGTAGGCATGTGCTTCAACCCACTTAGAAAAATAGTCAGCCATAAATAAACAAATTGAGGCTTACCTGGTGATGATGGAAGATGGCCGATGATGTCCATCCCCCACTTCATGAACGGCCATAGGGACAAAACTGAATGCAGCAGCTCCTCGGGTTGGTGAATCATCGGAGCATGCCTTTGACATTTATCACATTTTTGCACAAACTCCTTTGCATCCTTTTCCATATCAATCCAGTAATAGCCGGCTCAGATTACATTTTGAACCAGTGATTCGGTGCCCGAGTGGTTCCTACATGTGCCTTCATAGACTTCCCTCAAAACATACTCGGTATCACCCGGTCCCAGACATATCTCTAGCGGACTGTCGAACATCCTCCTGAGTAAAGTTCTATCTTCGGACAAGCTAAATCGGGTTGCCTTCGTACGCAGGGCCTTCGATTCCTCTGGATCTGAAGGAAGTATTCCATTCTTCAAATAATCTATGTACTTGTTTCTCCAATCCCAAGTCAAGCTTGTGAAATTTTTCTCAGCATGGCCTTCTTCGACCACTGACCTCATGAGTTGTACAACAGCCCCTGAATTGTGTTCGTTGTCTTTGACTGATGAGCCTAGGTTTGCGAGGGCATCAGCTTCTCTATTTTGATCTCGTGGCACATGTTGCAAATTCCATTCTTTGAACTGGCGTAGAGTTACTTGTAGCTTGTATAAGTACCTTTGCATTCGTTCTTCCCGAACTTCAAAGGTTCCGTTAATTTGATTCACAACGAGGAGGGAGTTGCATTTGGCTTCGATCACCTTTGCTCCCAAGCCTTTGGCTAGTTCGAGACTTGCAATCATGGCCTCATATTAGGCCTCGTTGTTAGTCAATTTTACAGTGCTAATAGATTGTCTAACCACGTTACCTGCGGGCGATTTTAGCACGATGCTGAGTCCGGACCCTTTTACGTTCGAAGCAGCGTCTGTAAAGAAGGTCCAGATCCCCGAAGATGTACCCGAATTGACTAACAATTCTCTTTCAACCTCGGGTACTAGGGTCGGTGTGAAGTCTGTCAAGATTTTAGACTTGATGGTTGTTCGGGGTCAATACTCAATATCGTACCCGCTGAGTTCCACGACCATTTGGCCAATTGCCTCGAAAGCTCGGGTTTATGCAAAATATTTCGAAGGGGATACGTTGTTACAACATTATGGGATGACATTGAAAATATGGTTTTAATTTCCTAGAGATGCTTATCAAAGCGAACGCTTACTTTTCTTAATGAGGATACTTAGTTTCGGCCTCACCTAAGGTCCGACTAACATAATAGATAGGGAATTGTGTACCTTGTTCTTCTCAGACCAGGACTCCACTTACTACTATCTCTGAGACTGCCAAGTACAAGTAAAGTTGTTTGTCCACTTTCAGGGTATGAAGCAGTGGTGAGCTCGATAAATACCGCTTTAGTTCCTCCAAGGCCTGCTGGCATTTTGGGTTCCATGCAAAATTACTCTTCTTCTTAAGCAGTGAGAAGAATAGGTGACTCCTATATGAGGATCTCGAAATGAAGCGCCTAGGGCGGCTCTGTGCCCCGTTAACCTCTGCATGACCTTTACATTATCTAGGACCGTGTCGATAGCTTTGATTTTATCAGGGTTGACCTCAATTCCCCGATTGGACACCATGAAGCCAAGAAACTTGCCCGAGCCAACCCCGAACGCGCACTTTTCTGGTTGAGCTTCATATTGTACTTCCTCAGTATATCGAAAGTTTCCTGCAAATGCTTCAAATGGTCCTCTACTCGCAGGGACTTAACTAGCATGTCCTAAATATAAACTTCCATAGATTTCCCTATTTGTTGTTCGAACATTCGATTTGCTAGGCGTTGATAGGTTGCCCTAACATTTTTTAGTCTGAATGACATTACATAATAACAGTAGGTGCCATACTTAGTGATAAACGAGGTCTTTTCCTAGTCCTCCGGGTTTATCTGTATTTGGTTGTACCTGGAGTAGGCATCGAGAAAATTGAGAGTCTCATGGCCGGCTATGGCATCAATCATACAATCGATGTTAGGCAAAGGAAAAGAATCCTTGGGCATTCTTTATTAAGGTTTTTATAATCTACACATATTCTAAGTTTGTGTCCCTTCTTAGGGACTACTACTACATTCGCTAACCATTTGAGATATTTTACTTCCCGAATGGATCCTATTTAAGAAGTTTGGTTACCTCATCTTTGATGAAAGCATGTTTTACCTCGGATTGAGGCCTCATTTTTTTGTTTCACCAGGAGGAACTTCAGGTCCAAGCTTAGTTTATAAGTAGTGATATCCGGTGGGATCCCTGTCATATCGAGATGGGACCAGATAAAACAATCCATATTAGCTTTAAGAAATTGAATAAGTTTTTTCCTGAGCTCAGGGGTTAACCCCGTGTTCAGGTATACTTTCGATCGGGCAGATGCTCGATCAATACGATTTGTTCTAGCTCTTCAACCGTTAATTTTGTGGAGTCAAAATCATCGGGGATTATGAAGGATCGATGTATCATATAGTCATCATCCTCATAAGTTCCATGCTCCTCCGATTGGGTCGAGGCTGATGATTGTGGTTGCTATTTGGCCTCCTGTTTTCCCTTTGAATCTGATCCCTTTACTGATGAAAGTGCCAATATCGGTATCACTTCATCGATTGCGAACATCTCTTTGGCTGCTAGTTGTTCCCCGTACACTATTTTGATTCCCTCCGATGTCGGGAACTTCAGAACTTGGTGAAGGGTCGAGGGTACTACCCTCATATTATGGATCTAAGGCCTTCTGAGAAGTGCGTTGTACATCATGTCACCCTCGATCATATGGAACTTTGTTTCTTGGATGGTCCCGGCCACGTTTACTGGCAAAATAATTTCACCTTTGGTGGTTTCGCTTGCCATGTTGAAGCTACTAAGTACTCGAGTTGCGGGCACAAATTTGGTGTTGTAGGCCGAGCTATTCTACGACTTTGACCGAATAAAATTGGTCGAGCTACCTAGATCAATCAAAACACGTTTAACTTGAATTATACTCATAAGGACAGATATTACCAGTGCATCATTGTGGGGTTGTTCGATCCCTTCTGCATCCTCGTCATTGAAAGACAAGGTCTCTTCTGGTAATTAGTCCTGAGTTTCTTCTCCCTTGTGATTGTCACTTTGGTGCATTTAAATACCGATTCTTGAGGAAAATCGACCCTTCCAACGATCATATGAATCACGTTTGTGGCTCTTCTTTCTCCTTCTGTGTGTTTGAATCTCTATTTTTGAAGTGATTCTTGGCCCGATTGCTTAAGAATTCTCGAAGGTGCCCCTCGTTGAACAATTGGGCTACTTCCTCCCTTAGTTGTCTACAATCTTCTGTTTTATGACCATGGGTGCCATGATACTTGCATATTTTGTTGGGGTTTCTCTAGGCCGGATTGGTCTACAGAGGTAGAGGCCATCTAGCATCCTTGATACGTTCGATGGCTGATACGATGGTTGATGCATCTACACTGAAGTTATATTCCGACAATAGTGGAGCTTCTTTGGGCCCGGCATCCCTGTCAAAACCACCCTTGCTCATGAGTCCCTGTGGACTTTGACTTTGATCATTTTTCCTCTCATTCCGTGCAAAATTTCGTCCAAACCTGCTGCCTCTATGATCTCTGTTATACGATTGATATCGATCTCTATTTGACCTTGGCTATCGATCGATATCCCTCTTGATTCTATCCACGGGCCTGTTAGGATAAACTGACCTAGAAGGAGTCCCCAGATGATCATCCTCGACCCTGATCTTCGATTGATATCGATTATATACATCGACCTAAGTGACAGCTGGATACTCGAACAAATTTTGCTTCAACTGCTATGAAGCTATGGAACTCCGAACGTTGAGACCTTGAGTGAATGCTGGAATAGCCCAATCGTCGGTGACCGGTGGAAAATCCATTCTCTCCATTTGGAACCGAGATACGAATTCTCTGAGCATCTCGTTATCTTTCTACCTTACCTTGAAAAGGTCCTTTCTTGTTGCAACCTTAATGGCTCTAGCTTGCACCTTTACAAAACAATCTGCAAGCATAACAAACAAATCAATAGAATTAGGAGGTAAATTATGATAAGTCATTTTCTTTGATGGCGCAGGTATAGTAGGTGACGTGTTCATTTGGATCATTCTTCCTGTTATACCTAAGAATCTCGGACATGCGAAACTTCTTGGGGATTGGCTTCGGAGCCGCAATTGGGGGGAAGGATTTTTGCACAAACTTTTTAGAATCTAGTCCTTTCAATATCGGAGGTGCCCCCGGGATTTGGTCGACCCTGGAGTTATAGGTTTCCACCTTCTTATCATTTTCCTCGATCTTATTTTCTCCTGTCTCGATCCGCTTCGTCAAATCTTCGAGCATTTTTAGGATAGCGGGATTTGTGTCTGATTCCTTCTTATTCGATTTTTTCGAAGTTGATTCGACCTTGTGCACAATTTCTTGGGACGACTCAATTTCGACCCTGCTCGGCGTGTGGTTTTGATTTTGGAGCTGAGCTATTGCTGCCTGCTAGGCCTGCAACATTTCGAAGATTACCCGTAGGCTAATTCCGCCATCTACACCGCTATACACACTCTGAGTAGCTGATTGGGTACACCCGCGAACACTGATTTTGGGATCGATGGTCACATTTCCATTGATGGCTACATGTGAACTGATGTCGATTGGGTCAGCAGCCGGACGGTGGGCGCTAAATTGTTTACCTTTAAAATTGGACAACAATTAAACTTATAAGTAGTTTTAAGGATATGCGATTTCACTTGGCACAAATTGAGAAATATAAGAATTAATGTTAGAAATTAACTGTAAAATAAAGCAAACCAATATAATGAACAGTTATGGCCTTCGATCTAGATCGCCCTCGAACCAACAGAGTATGCTAACAAAGAGTATGACCTGAACAACGGAGCTTAAGAGAGAAAATGTAATGTATTGCTTTGTTATGCGTGAATATCACCATTACAAAATGATTAGAACCTCCTTTATATAGTAGAGAAATTCTACTTATGGTACAATTCTAAATACAAAAGGAAATCCCATGATTGGCTAGATGTCCGGTCTTGACTTGATACGTGCTAAGATTCCCACCACGATCTTTGCCCGATCACGGATATCTCGGCCTTTTGTTATTCGGTTTAGCAGGCTTCCCTCGATCTTGCTCGGTCTCTATCTCACTTCGGTCTCGATCACGGCTGGTCTCGATCTCGATCGATCATCGACTCATGAGCTTAACAATCCATCTCCGTACCATGGTTCGATGCAATGTGAGGTCGAGCCTTGGTCTGCCATCCCGGTTCCGGTTAGCCATACAAAAATTAGGGAAACTCGATTCTGACCGTATATATACTACTATGTAGAAATGACACTAGGTACCATTTTAAAGCGCTGATATTTAGGAATTAGTCTAAAGTATTTTGAATTTTAATTTTGCAATTAAATTTTTTGGGACACAAATGTCGTGAACCTGAATTTAAATTTTTAGTTCAAAGTTTCAGGATAAAAAACGTACTAGCTAATCGCTAAACAATAGCCCTAAAAATAATTATTTGTGCATTTCCCCTCCCGCTATAGACTGATTCTCCAGCATGTCCATCATGGCTATTTATGTAAAGATCCCAAACTAATAGTTATTCAGCCCAACATTCAACAAATCAGAGAGCTTATGTTGAGTAGAAATGGTGCGTGATAACCATTTTTTAATATGGCATTTAGTTTTTGTCCAGTATTTTTAATGCTAAGCAAAAATAGCTATTACTCTATTAAAATTAATACGAAAAGATCTTTTTACCTTTTTTTCACGAGTGTTGTATAAATATTAAGGACATGGTGTCTTTAACATTTACACTGTACAGATAAAGTTGAGGACGCCATCTCCTTAATATTTACACTGCACATATGAAGTTAAGGACATGATGTCCTAAAATTTAACAACGGAAGGTGCAAATACATGACACTTTGTCCTTAATATTTATATAACATTCATGAAGTTAAGGACAGTATGTCCTTAATATTTACACAGCACTCATACAGTTAAGGACATTATGTCATTAACATTTACACTGCATACATGAAGTTGTATACCATGTCCTTAATATTTACACTGTACATATGAAGTTAAGGACATGAGGTCCTAAAGTTTAACAACAGAAGGTGTAAATACAAGTTAAGGACATTATGTCCTTAACATTTACACTGCACACATAAAGCTAATGACATTATGTCCTTAACATTTATACTGCACATATGAAGTTAAGGACATGATTTCCTAAAGTTTAACAATGGAAGGTGCAAATATATGACACTTTGTCCTTAATATTTACACAACATTCATAAAGTTAAGGACACCATGTCCTTAATATTTAAACAACACCCATGTCTAGTCATAGGCGGAGCTAAGATTTGAACCTTATGAGTTCGAGCTTATAATCCTTTTAAGTTATTAGGTTCTAAATTAATAATTTGTACGTATTTATCAAATTTTCTAATATAAATAGAGGGTTTGAATAAAAATTACTGGGTTCGGTCGAACCCGTAAATAGTGTGTTTAGTACAAGGGTATTTTTGTTCGGGCCGTTAAAAACTTATTAAGCACTGCTAAAGAGTAAATATATTCTAAACAGCGGCTAAAGAGTATTCTAATTAGTGGCTCTCTCTCCACTCCCCTCTCACGTTGACTCTTTTTCTTTTTTTTCTTTTTTGTTTTGTTTCGTCTCTCAGAAATAACCTCGATTCATTGATGTGAATTTATAACTGATAACTTGTCGAATTCGTACCAGTTAAGTTAGCTAAAACCCAATTTCCAATTCTTGGTGTTCCTCAGTTCATCACATGGCTGCCAATTTCTGGACTTCATCTCAATAGTATGTCAAAAATTTGCCATATTTCCTCTTCAATCATTCTTATTTCTTTGTTTTTTTAATTAATAAATAGTTTTTCGTTGTTTGCAGCAAAGAACTTCTGGATCCTGAAGAAGTAGACGTTGTGCATCAGCTAGATAAAGATAGAGGAATCACTCTCGATGATTTCAAGCTCGTCAAGTTGCATATGTCCAATTGTAATTCCCACAATTTTTTTGTGTGCGCGCGCGCGTTTTTTTTTTTTGGTTTTTTTTTTTTTGTGTGTGTGTATGTGGAGTTATTTAAATTAGATTTTACTGATGCAAATTGATATAAAGTATACAGCTTTTCTGATTAATTATTAATGTAAATTGACATAAAGTATACAGCTTTTCTAATTAATTTGAATTTGCAAGGGTTCCAATATGCAGAATTGCAGATACTGTATTATTATATCTGCTGAAGTAGACTGTCTGGTAGCCGTGGGATTGGAAATTTTAGGCAACAGAAATGGAAAAGTTCTGATTCATCTTATCTATTGTGATATCACAATGAAACATTTGTAACAAAAATCCAATAGAACAAAAATATTTGTCCCAAGGTAGCTAGGAAGAGAGCGAACAGTGAGAGATATAAGGTAGCCAGGAAGGAGGCGAAGATGGCAGTAATGGAGGCTAAGACGGCAACTTTTGCTCGTCTGTATGAGGAACTAGGGAACAAAGGAGGGGAGAAGAAGTTATTCCGACTCGCTAAGGTTAGAGAGAGGACGGCTCGGGATCTGCACCAAGTGAGGTGTATAAAAGATGATGACGGCAAAGTTTTGATGGGGGATGACCAGATTAAGAGGAGATGGCAGACCTACTTTCATAAACTTCTAAATGAAGAAGGGGATCAGGATATTGTGCTAGGTGAATTGAGGAATGCCAACAGCCCCCATGAATTAAGTTATTGTAGGGACATTGAGGACGATGAGGTCATGGAGGCAATCCGTAAGATGAGGAGGGGCAGAGCTACCGGGCCAGACGAAATTCCGGTTGAACTTTGGAGGTGTGTGGGTAGAGCAGGCTTGGAATGGTTTACTGGGTTGTTTAATGTTATATTCAAGACTAATAAGATGCCTGAAGAGTGGAGGTGGAGTACAATGGTTCCGTTGTATAAGAACAAAGACGATGTTCAGAGCTGTAACAACTATAGGGGTATCAAATTATTGAGTCATACCATGAAAGTCTGGGAAAGAGTGGTAGAAATGAGAGTGCGAAGGACGGTGTCTATTTCAGATAACCAGTTTGGGTTCATGCCGGGGCGATCTACCACAGAAGCTATCTACCTTATTAGGAGGATGATGGAACAATACAGGGATAAGAAGAAGGATCTCCACATGGTGTTTATCGATCTAGAGAAAGCGTACGACAGGGTTCCTAGGGAGGTCCTATGGAGATGCCTAGAGGTTAAAGGGGTCCCGGTTGACTACATTAGGGTGATTAAAGACATGTATGATTCCGGCCATTTTCCGGTTGTTACGGGGTTGCACCAAGGGTCTGCGTTCAGCCCTTTCCTATTTGCCCTGGTGATGGATGCCATAACATATCATATTCAAGGGGAGGTGTCATGGTGCATGCTATTTGCTGATGACATAGTCCTAATTGACGAGACACGACGCGGCGTCAACGAGAGGCTAGAGGTTTGGAGACATGCCCTTGAGTCTAAAGGTTTCAGGCTGAGCAGGACGAAGACGGAATACCTCGAGTGCAAATTTGGGGTCGAGCCGACGGAAGCAGGAGTGGAAGTGAGGCTCGACTCTCAAGTCATCCCTAAGAGGGGTAGTTTCAAGTACCTTGGGTCAGTTATTCAGGGGACCGGGGAGATCGACGATGATGTCACACATCGTATAGGGGTGGGGTGGATGAAGTGGAGGTTAGCAACGGGAGTCTTGTGTGACAAGAAAGTGTCACCGTTACTAAAAGGTAAGTTTTATAGAGCAGTGGTTAGGCCTGCTATGTTGTATGGGACCGAGTGTTGGCCGGTTAAAAATTCACACATCCAGAAGATGAAAGTAGCAGAGATGAGGATGCTGAGGTGGATGTGTGGGCATATAAGGATGGACAAGATTAGGAATGATGATATTCGAGAGAAGGTGGGTGTGGCCCCCATGGAGGACAAGATGCGGGAAGCAAGACTCAGATGGTTCGGGCACATTCAGAGGAGGAGCACTGATGCACCAGTGAAGAGGTGTGAGCGACTGGCTGTGGTGGGCACGAGGAGAGGTAGAGGGAGACCTAAGAAGTATTGGGGGAGGTGATCTGGCAGGACATGGCACGACTTAGGATTTCTGAGGACATGACCCTTGACAGGGAATTATGGAGGTCGAGCATTAAGGTTGTAGGTTAGGGGGAAGTTTGTGAATATTACTACAACGCACTAGAGGGAGACTAGCCATTTAGGAGTTAGACTTAGGATGCTACTGATCAGCTACTGATGCAGGGCTGTATCTGTTGATATTAGTATACCTTACATCCTTTTCGTATTTCCTATATTTCTTATATTGTTGTTATTTTGTTATTTTATGTTATGTATTTTATGTTATTTACTATGAGTCTATTGATAGTACTAATATATTGTCTCTTGTTGCTCTCTTGAGCCGAGGGTCTCCTGGAAACAGCCTCTCTGCCCCTCGGGGTAGGGGTAAGGTCTGCGTACATATTACCCTCCCCAGACCCCACTTGTGGGATTATACTGGGATGTTGTTGTTGTTGTTGTTATGTAATACTGGTCTTTTAGCACTCAGTTCCTATATCAATCTTGTACTAAAAATATGCATCTTTCTACATGACATGGCAAATTTGTTGATGTACACACTGGTACTTGCAGTTAAATTCAATTGTCTGGCATATCTACACATTACAGAAATAATTGAAACCTTCTGTATACCACTTGAGTGCCACTTATCCTTTCCTCATCATATTTGCATGACTTCAAATTTCTCAGAATTCTGCTTTACTTGTTTCTCTTTTATGTATATATGTCTGGTATCTTTGGCTGACTTGCAGAATCTTGTTATCAATCATAAACTTGCACTTGACAACTTAAATAACTTTTTCCTTCTTGTTAATTTCTCTGCTCCCTTGCAGATGTTGCAAGATTGGCTCAAAATGTGAAAGTGCGACAAAGGTCTGTTTTCTATGCTCATCTGCTTATAAAACTTTCTATTATAAGTAATAAACATTTCTTATGTTCTCTCTCATCATCATAGTTGTCTCTTTATGAGCATAATTTTCTCTGTTAGCTGAAAAATTGCAGTGCTATTTGGTTTGAGCAAAACATGTTTATTTGATGTTGTTACCATAGACATGGTCAATATTTGTTTAGACATCTAATTTTCCTGAAGGAAGACATATACTTCTCTATTTTTATGTGTAAATTTATCTATTCCATTGGTTGGATGCGAATAAGGTGGAGAATTTCACCTGACTGTTCTTTCTCAAAAGAAATAAAAAAACCACCTGAGTGTTTGTTATGTGTATCTGCTTAACTTTCACATAAGGGTACTGAGAGATATTTTATCCTAAATGTTTCATCAAGGAGAAATTTTAGCGACAGCTCAAAATAAGCATGAAACTGAATAATGCAAAATCCCTTGTTGCTGCTTCCAGCAATCTAGATATCTAATATGTGGTTAATTTACAGGGTTGTTGCTACCGCAGTTACGTACATGAGACGCGTATATGTCAGGTATATCGTGCTATCCCTGATAGTAGGACATTACACTATTTATTGTAAATCATTTACCTAATCAGGAAAGTACACTATTCATTGTACCTTCAGGGTGTCACTGTGAAGGGTAAACTACTTATATGTTTTAACTCAACAAGCCACCAACAAGACACAAATCCATATTGCTTTAAACCAATGAAATTTGATCAGCTAATGGTTCTTAAAGATATCGCGTAAATTCTTTGGCTTGCTTAAATGGATCATAAAAGAGGAAAAGTGAATTAGTCCTGCGAACAAAATGTAGAACTTAATGGAAAAACTCAGTGCAGTCAGTGAGAGAAAGTCTGAAGAGTCACTTCTCCTAAGCATTTCCTCACAGATATACGCAATCACCAGCTGCAGCCACTCAAATCGTGATTCATTATATTCTGGCAGAAACACATTATCGGAAAATGACTTTATATCCTGAAGAAATTAAGTAAACTAAATAAATAAGCTGATTCAGAAAGGTTATTGGATGGACCACTTTAGCTATTCTTACAGAAAATGGAGATATGTGTACGATATATCACATATGCACATAAATGACAAACCGTGAAGAAGTCATATACCTTCCTGTGTTACAAAAAGTTATCTTAAAAAGGTTGGACCAATTGTTTATTTGTATTCTGAATCCATGTGTTAACTGTTTCTTGGAATAGCAATCCAGGACCAAGTCATTCTAATTGGAAGGAGAATTCTTTAATTTGGACTCTATATCCTTTCCGTTTCAAAATTGAAACCTTTAAAGTCGCACTTATATTCTAGGGGCCTACTATTGCTTCGCCTTGAACCATTCTCTCTAATCATCTGTTTTCTTGTCCGTAGGAGAAGTATGACAGAGTATGATCCTCGTCTGGTTGCTCCAACTTGCTTGTATTTGGCATCAAAAGCAGAAGAAAGCACTGTGCAGGCCCGACTTCTTGTATTTTACATCAAGAAATTATGTAAGTACCACTGTGATTACAATAACCAAGTACTATTATGGTATCCTATTGTTACTACACGGAATACCGAATTTAGTTAATTTGTAATAGAAGATGTTGATTTTACTGATTGCTTATGCAGATTCGGATGAGAAGTATAAGTATGAAATAAAAGACATACTTGATATGGAGATGAAAGTTTTGGAAGCCCTAAACTATTACTTAGTTGTATATCATCCATATCGTTCATTATCACAGTAAGTATCTTGTAGATTATCTTAACATTCAAAACAAGAAAAAATCACCATCCATTTGCCAAATGATTCCCGATAACCCTCCTTCCCCCTCCTCTTGAGAAGAAGAATTTTATTCCTCCCCCCTATGCCCAAAGCAAATTATTGCCGAAGGTTTCCGTACTTCCGTAATAGTAATTGGTCTCCGCATTTAAGTATACTTTCTCAGGCCACAGCTTGCACCCCTAACATGCAGCAGAAAAATAGAATCTTAAACTTGGTTCATGTATTTTCACTATTTCACTAATGAAGGAGTTCTGGATATGAATGATAAGACTAGAGTAGATAGTTGTGTGTTAAAGTGTTTTTGCAGTCTCCAAGCAATCAAATTATAATCTTCCTTGTGTAGATGATCAATTTTTCTCAGTATAACTTGATTTTTAACTCAATTGGCAGGTTCCTTCAGGATGCCGGCATGAGCGATACAACTCAATTGACTTGGTAAGAAACTTTCAGAGGCCTTCATATCTTTGATTTCCAGTTGTGAAATTCACCAGATTACTGCAAAATATGACGTCCCATAATAGATATTTCCAAAAATCTACATTCTTGTTTTGTTTTGATAAGTCTGGAATTCTACTTAAATTCCAGGGGACTTGTAAATGACACCTATAAGATGGACCTAATTCTCATACATCCGCCACATTTGATTGCTTTAGCCTGCATATATATTGCAAGTGTGCTGAAAGATAAAGAAACTACTGCCTGGTTTGAGGAGCTTCGAGTTGATATGAATGTGGTATGTATGCAAACTCAAATCTGTGCCTGTGTTTTGAAATATAACCAGGAAAGACCGCCGTAGACTATCTCTTAAAAATCAGATTCCTATATTACAAAGTTGATACGGATAACCTTTAGCTTGACATGACATTATCTTATTTTGTTTTTTCTTGGTATGTGAATTGACATTATTTTCTACCCAAGTTTTCATAATTTACTTGTCATGTAGAGATGTACTTTTGTCACCATAAAGAAGATAAGAGAGGATTGATTTTGTTCTATATTGTTTTAGGATTTTCTCAACTCCTAGAACTTGCTTCATGTCATATGTACTTCGTTATGTCAAATGTGGGTGGTAAAACAGGTTGATAAGATAGTCTATGGTTAAATAAAACTTGATCTGTCACACGTCAAAATGATTTACATCTGGTGTTTAGGTGAGTGATGCAAAATGTCTCAAAGGCACTGATTCATGATATAATAATCAGATTGTTGCTCAAACAACCTGCCATGTTCCGACGAGTTTAAACAGCTTGGAGATTGACTATCCTAGATGAAGTTTCTTCCTAGCATCATCGTTTAACCAATTTCTCAATGTTGACAGGTGAAAAATATAGCAATGGAGATACTAGATTTTTATGACAGCCATAAATCGATCTCAGATGAGAGGGTAAATGCTGCAATGAGCAAGTTAGCTGGAAGGTAGTTGATACTGTGGCAGTGATCTAGCCTCCCGTTATCTCAACTTTGTTGTCTTGAGGTCTCTTATGTAAAACTTGTTTTCTTTTTTCGACCCAGGTGTTAAACAATTTGCACAATGGCCAACAGCTTCCAATGCAACTTCCAATTAAGAGATTCAAGAGTGGGAAGTCAAGCATCGGCGTTGTTAAATGACAAGCTTGATTACAGAGACAAATTCAGTGGGTCCAAAATTAGTGTGATCTTATTGTGTGTCGGGCTGCCTTTTTTTTTTTTTTTTTCATATGTAGACATAGTTGAGGTGGAAGCAATGGGTTAAGTGGAACTCACAAAATCCGCCCAAAACTCACCCCTGCATGATTTCTCGAGGAGACGAAAAGGAAAGAAGGTGCGGCTGCTTTGGACCAGCAACCACATGTAATAGGAATAAGTTGAATTTGATGCAACGCCACCTTAAGGTAAAAGGCATGAAAATATTAAACTCAGTAATGTGTGTTGCTTGAGCTGTATGATATCTTAAGTTCCTTTGCATTTACTAATGTAAAGTTCGGCACCTTTTCAGAGACTCAGCTATTCATAATCTTGCCATATTTTGAAGTTAAAAAAATACCTGGAAGAAAAGGTGGCTTGCTTGCTCTGTTGTTTTACTATTGTGGATAACTAAAAACTAAGCAAAAATTTGTAAATAGCTCTGGGAGGACAGCAACTGCAACTAACAAGAAATATGAAAAGGTACCTCAATCAAGGAAGTCATGATAATATTTCCTTAAAAGGCACAATTACAAGGATGATACAATCGGGAAATGCTTATTACATCAGCTTCGGGCTGCCTCTCCAGGTGATAGTCAAAATTAAACATTTTCTCAAGGCAAGACACAATTCTTGAGACTTAGAATCAAAATATCTTGACGTTTACTCTAAAAACTACAAAAAGGCTTATCCCGGTTGTATGTAATGTGCATCATAATGGAAGGCCTTTTTCATTGCTCATTCTCGGACTTGACCTCTGGACATACAGCAGATTCGATCTTCACTTTACAATCAGTCGCTGGTGCTGGTGGGTTCCCATCAGCGTTCTTACTCTTCACTTTCTTCTTAGCTTGCTTTTTTGCTGCATATCAATCAAATACATTAGTCAACTAATTACCTCTAACGCAAGTAGAACAGCTAAAAGAGAAGGGGTATAATCATCACCTAGTCTCCTTTTAGCTTCAGATTTAGCAAAGAAATCCCTCCATTCATCTGTAAGGACAAACATGGGCTCGTCCTCTTCATCTTCTAAATCCTGGTCTTCGTCTTGCATCATTCTTCAGATGAAAAGCGACAGAACTAGTTAAAAACTACAGGGTGAAACTAAAAGCCTTGAAATTGACAGCTCTAAGACAACATTAACATCTCAAAATCGAAGTTCTAAATGGATACAAGAAAGGGATCGTGCCACTGATGCCAGTGAGGTTTAGGCTCATTGTCTACAACACCTACTTGATTCAAAAAACCTTCACCCCTTTTTCATGAATAAAACTGAAGACACAGAAAAGTTGGATCAGGTAGTACTTCTCAGTGTTTAGGATGGACAAACTCCCCTTCTTCAAGATTTTCTTAAGATAACAGAGGTTTGAACAGATATAACTATTCGGCAGCATAGTTTACACACATGCACCTCTTGCTTGATAGTCAATCACCATATTCAGCCCAAATCAACTCAAGATTACCATATGCAGCCACCCTGAGCATGTGCAATTCTGAAGTTGATAGAACTTTTTGAAACTTAGAATGGACTTTAAGATGTTCTATTAAGGGGAGGAGAAAATTAAGTTCGCTTGGAGATGGCTGCATTCTGTAGGACGATGTAGGACTCCAGGAGAGTTTATACATAAAGAAGAATGATTTAGCGGGTGATAGAGCGGATGTGGTCCTGAGCCAAGAAATTGGGTATGGGAGTGGAAAGGGACAAGTGGAAAGACTCTTCAGGACAATGGAAGAGGAACGGGGGGAAGCCAGAGGGGGAAGACAGCAAGCACAGTTTGAAGGCAGACGTGTGATGCATATGGCTGGAGGGAGCAGTTGATGCTCCTACATATCTCCTCTTTTTTCATCTGAGATCTCCACAAAAACAAACTGTTTGTTGCATCTAACTGCTCTCTAACTGACATTAGCTACTGAGGTTAAAAAAAAAAAGAAGATAATAGTACAAAATAGTGCACCATCAAAAGGTTAACATCCTGCACCCTAGGGTGGCAGAGGTTCTCTGTCAGTGGGTAAGCAAACATAAGCTTATGATAACATTAACTAACAGAAGATTATAGTTCTTTTCTTGCTTATTAGAAAAAAAAAAAAGAATCAGAAAGAGTGAGTACTTATGTTAGATGATCAAATTTGCACATCGACGAACATTTAAGTCACCTACATGTATTGTTACAATACCATCACTATCACTGAAGCACCAGTTAATTACAGCTGCAAAAATATTGGTTCTTCCCATACACTAGTAGAAAAATTCCATCTAAGTTACCTAAATGTATTGTTACATTACCATTACTATCACTGAAGCACCACTTAATTGCAGCTGCAAAAAAAAATTGGTCCTTCCCATAGACTAGTAGAAAAATTCTATGTTTGGAGAAAAATGTATCCTACACTTGTAGACTCTTCCTACAAAAGGTGGCCATGAAACATCCCAACTTCCAGTCTCTAAACAACATTGCATATACAGTAGTACTCATGTTAAAACTTGTTTTATGCAGAAAATCATGATTAAAGCAGGTAAAAACACTAGGAATTAATAAATGGAATTATTCTCAACAAATAAGGATGGCATTACAAAGATAATCACAAAATCGAAGTACAATGTGTAGCAACTACTGCTTCACGAGCACCATTAGAAACATGTAGACAACTTAATTTCATGCCGTGCAAAAAATTCAATCTTCAGATTAGCTCAATTTCAATCAGAGAACAACGAAGCATTAAATTCATCATTGAAGAACAAAAGGACATAGGGGAAAAGTTACCTCGAGTCAGTAAAATTTTCATTAGGCTCAGAAAGCTGCGGGTTCAAATCGTCCGGCAATATAGCAGGTGAAAAGTGTTCTGGGTTTTGCGGATAAGGAGTGAAAAGTGGGCATGTTGGAACATGATTGTTCCGTTGCAACATGTGGCTGTGTAATGGACAACTATGTAATATCTGAAAGTGATGATGATGATGATGATGATGATGATGATGATGAAGCGGATGATGACTCCATGGCTCGCCACCGACTGAAGAATTTTTCTCCATTAATGGCTTGGGGCTGTACTCCGCTCGGCTTCTTCCTTATTTCGGGTCATGGTATTGGGCCCCATGGCTGGGCTACACAATCAAAGCCCAAATATACTGGTAGAAATGACACTAGGCAGCCACTCTAAAGTGCTGCTATTTAAGAACTAGTCAGTGTGTCGTGTGTCCTCAATTTCAGTTTTTCAGTTCAAATTTTCCGGATTGTCCTGAAGTTAAGATTTATAGTTTAAAATTTTAGGACAAAATAAGTACTAATCTGTAAATAGTGTTAGTACATGTATTCAAAACCATAAAACTAGAAAATCGTTAGTTAAAGAAAATAAAACAGAAAAAATTTCAAGCCCACAATTTCCTTGTATGTTCTTAAGGAATTTAATCCCCTGAGAATTTTTCCAAGGTTACAGATTAATTCCTCCCAGGATAGAACGGAATAACTATTCTGTGATAGCGGCACTTCAAATCACAGAACTTCGGCGAACTCAAATGGCGGAGCAAATCACCAAATATGCTTCGTTTTTTTAATTCAATCCATCCACCCAGGATTTCATCTCATGTGGTGGTGGGGGGGTTTGTCCTAGACCCCTACCTTGTATATTAATAACTCAAAGGAAAATTAGTACAACAAGGAGGGGGACATAAAACCTAACCTCCCTAGAACCTAGTTAATCTAAACCAACTAGGAACAATGCTGGAGCATAACCAACATTACGTTTTGCTTTTGAAAACCAATGAAGAATGCAGAAGATGAGGGGAGAGTCAATTGACCAAATCCGAAGCCGAAGCCGAGCCGAGTGAGCGACAATGATGACGGTGCGAGGCACTACCTCTTCTTAACTCTTTAAGAGCTAGAAGATGTGTTTCTCTATATAAGCACAAAGATTTTCTTTCCTTCTTCCAATGAGGGACAAAGTGCATTAGTAAAGTGAATTAATTCAAAATTTTATTTCCCTCCATTTCTTTTCCCGCTATTTTCCATTCACACCTCTTTTGTTATTACTAACAAAACCCAACAATCCCCCACATGAATGCGGAATGGCTATCTGAAATAAATATGCATGAAAAAAACTGTGTGATTCGCAAGTAAGGATTAATCGTATCTGGATAAGTATGTTTCCCTTTGAACTTTTCGTAGTGAACTTATGTCGGATATACTCGGTCAATCGGTAGATATAATATCTTTGAACCGCCGAACTTTGGTGTATGCCTAGACAATCATAAGTCACATAATCAACCCTTAAACCATCTTTGGTTCTCATTGTTGTGTTCTTTTCAACCATGAACAGCACCTGGTTCATAAGTGCTTAGAGAACTGGCCTTACAGAATTCTCCTTGAAGCAGCTTATACTTCACACTTACATAGGTGATTTCTAAACGTGTTATCCCGTAGATACACTATATGATATACCCCGTATCATCCTTAGAAACCATTAAAAAGCCCTAACACTTTATCCTTGGTACTAAACATTGTTTTCATCATGAGAATGGACCAAAATTTTATTTGACAATATTAAACCGTCACTAATGACTTTGTTTGATCTCCTTGAACCTAGATCTTGGTATCTCCAGTCTTCTAGGTAGAGTTACCGTCACAGTGACTTGTCCTCGGCCATAGCCTTATTCCCTTTCATGACTTTTCAACTGCCTCTCTAGGTAGGCCTTTTGTAAGCGAATCCGATACATTATCTTTTGACTTTACATAGTGTCACGACCCCAACCCCGGTCATGATGGCGCCCAACACACTGCTAGGCAAGCCCGACCATTCAACAACATTATCTCAAATCACCTAACAAAGCTACAGCAACTCTCAAAATTCCATTCCGGCTCTCGGATCAAAATCTCACCTATCAACCGGAATTTTCCAAAATACTAACTTCGCCAATTCAAGCCTAATTCTACACCGGGCCTCCAAAATTACTTCCGATCACACTCCTAAGTCACAATCATCCCTCGAAGCTAACCGAATCATCGGGATTCAAATCTGATCCCTCTAACACATAAGTCAACGTCCAGTTGACTTTTCCAAAACAAATCTTCCTTAAAGAGACTAAGTGTCTCATTTCCTACTAAAACAAATCCAAATCAACTCGTTCACACCCAACACTGATAATGAAGCATAAAGAAATAGGAAATGGGAAAAACGGGGCGGTAACTCACGAGACGACGGGTCGGGTCGTCACATCCTCTCCAACTTAAACAAACGCTCGTCCTCGAGCGTACCCAGAGTTGTCCTAGAAGCCAACCAATAGCTGAACGACTTTACCAAGAATATACCCGTGGGTGATCCCACACTACCCTATCTCGCATAGGTCCGATAACACAACATAGCTGAAATTTCACAATCCATCTAGTCCATAAACCATAGAACCACACTGCACCTTCCGAAATCATACACAAGATTAGAACTTCACATCCATACTCAGAATAAGCCCGAACCCGCTGTAATAACCCATACCTGCAACATCAGGTGCAATTATCTGATATACCACATAACTCAAACACTCGAAATGATAATTTCTATTCACAGTAGCTGCACATAATAATCGAATATCGATAGGAAACCTCTTAACAACTAAAGCCTCATTCCAACACTTTCACATACTGCCAATGATAAAGGAAACACGCAATAAATCATAACCATTTCCTATGTCAACCATTCATGAAGTCATTTCTCTCCTGGTAATTACCATAGCAAATTTTGAACCGAACCTCAATATTTACCCATCACACATACTGAAATCGAATCCGTTCGCATTCATTAATGATTTCAACGATCTCTTCTGACCAAACACACTACTCAGGTGACGTGACACATCAATACATGCCTAAGCCACAACTTGCATAATACATGCACCAATAAGAAACGGTCCGAACATACTCAATTCATGAAAATGACTCAACTGAGAGAGTTGTACCTCAAACTCACCAGTACTGCCACAACACAAGGCTGAGACCCTGTCTCACATCATAGAAACAGGACACACAAATTTGACCCGCAATGTCATATTTCCACACAGCTTTGCTGCAACGCGCGTTCCTATCCAAATACTACTCCACAGGAAACACCTCAAGTCACTATGCTTGAAATCAACAACCATGCTCAATTGATGTCTGGAGCCAAAGCAAATCATTACACCCATGGTGAAACAAATAACACACACCACGCAAACCTGATAGAATATAACTGGTACGTTATTCACCGAGCAACTCCCAATTACTCATCCCGCTCGACTTCCACTACTACAACTCCTATCGGAGCCAGACAATCCGGTGCCCGGCACCAAATTAATACCGAAATCAACAACCTCGCCGGGTGATATGCCTAGCCATATGAAACTCATCTGAAAAGTCCCCCAACACTAGAACTGAATTAATGATAGCAACCTTTGAACTGACATCCATCACGAATGCCCAATTAAGAAAGCAATCCTTCCCAACCGTCCGCTGGTCCTTTGAAATATAAACCATTCTGCTATAACATAATCCAATGCACTTCATCACTCAACCCGTGGCATTTTCGGTATTGCCCGTAGTGCAATAGTTCAAAATCACTCAACATTAAGACAACCAGTCTGAATTCCGACATCACATCCAAAATCTAACATACCAGCAAACAAATATCCACTCGAGCCTCCAAATCCTGATTTCCGCTAAACGGTGCCGAATACACATGATCCACCACCACAACCTAGCCTGTACATAAGAACTCCCAGTCTCCAACTCTATATAGCACACAAATCATCACACCTGATTCCAGTTTCCACCGTGCGAATACATGCACACCTTTGATACCCAATCATTCCACGATAGATACTCAAAATTTCCCTGTGCTACCAAGCAAACCCGAATACCACCAATGGACCCACCAAGAACATGCCACAATACTACCAAAATATCATCAGTTTAATCACATTACCTTTTTCTGAGACATATACTCTCATCAAATCACTTCCAATTAGCAATACCATTTCCTTAATCATCTGAAGATCATTCACCCTAATCATCTGAAGCTCATTTCTCTAATCACCTAAAGCTGCCCGTACCGCCTAAGAATGTTATGAATTTCCATTCAGAACTGAACTGTAACCCTACACACGCAAATCTTAACCCTTCACAACATATCACATATACCATACCATCCTAAGGTAACATGAGGACTTCACCTCTTTTCCGAACCATGAACATTTACGTACTCAACAAGTCAAGAACTTCCATTGATCCCATCTAGAAGAAAAATCATTACACATCCCATGCTCAGCATGACATACATAGGTCTTGTTCAAATTCTTGCAATACCGATACGATGGATGAGATCTGTATAAATTCATAACACTGCCGAATCAAAAATTCATTGGGTCTATACTTCTGTCAAGAACTATCACCTCATTCTGAACCAAACAATGGTCTTAACCCCTTAATTTACTTCATATACTTAGATTGCACTGATCTCGAATTCAATGATCTTGTCTCACCCATTACGAACTGCTCAGGCAATAAGCCACCACAGACATAATCAAAAGCCGCATATGATGCCCCAATATGCCAACAGGCTACCAATTCGAACGCGATACAAAAAAAGAAAACGAACTCTGGAAGGAATTACCAATCCCACGCACTAATATGGACTTTCCTTAGAAAACAGGAAGCAAGGCATACAAAATAGCATATAGAAAACAATACTCAACATCACATTGTTGCAAACTTCATATTTGGTTTACATCTTTAATCAATCAAGTGATCACATGCCACACTTATATAATCTTCCCGTGGGACACACTCCCACAACCTACCACAACAATATCTGGAGCGTACATCCAAACCATCGGTCGCACTAACGCTAAAGAGCGATCAAGAATTATTAACCAGGACGCAAAACCCTTTTTACAAAACACTGATCTTAGGTGACGCTGAAGACAATACCAACTTACCGTAAACATCGAAACTTATCTCCTGCTCATTCGAGCTCATGACATCTTGTCAAAAAATTTCCTTCACTCGTGCCATTCTCGGCCCAATTTCCACAACCAGAACTGATTCACTAGCATGCATCAAATCAGAACTAACATAGTACATAACCGCACAATCCGCTAACCAATAGCAAGCTCCCCAACTTGGCTCGAAGCCATAGATCACAACATACTATACTCATAACGCATATACTCCATTGTTGCCTCAATACCATATTGAGATTAAACTCGATCCTTCATAAGCTTGTGGAAACACAAATCATTTAGAATATTTAACTCTTCTGCAAATCTCGCATTCACTCACACAACAGTTAAGCCCACTCTCTAGGCGATCCAATTTAGATTTCAACACATTTTATTCACTTGCAATTGAGGTTTTCTAATAGATAACATAAGGATAACACAACTTTAGAACACCCCGCAGGAGATGACCCACCTGTTTTGCCCCCAACTAACATTTCTGCATACCTTCCACCGCCATAAGCATTACGTAGTCACTTGATCTTCCTGAGTCTGTACTCATACCGCAACATGAAATTTACTTCACTCCCAACTAGGAGACATGAAAAGATTCTTCACACGCCCATAACTCGGGCTATAACTTGAATCACGATGGACTTCAAGCATCTATTAGTTTTTCCATCATTCAGCAGACCCTTCTCGTCGCTTCCAAATCATATAGATACGCCTCGCAGTACTAACATACTCATCACATAGCCACAACCATCATTTCCACTAACAGGGACACTACCGAACATATAAGTTCAAAAACACTTGTTCACACAATCAGCACCTCGGCGCTCCCGCCATAGGCAAAGATCCAACCTCAAGTCCTCTAGACTGGCCCACCATAAACTCACAGAGATAACACCTCGCCCCTCGATCGGGGAATCACAAGCCATCGAGGCACATCTGATACTGAGCGCCCATGCGTGCATACGAACGCGTGGAAGGAATTTCAAAAGTTTCTTTTCAAGATGAATCAAGGACGCACGATAAGAATTCAAGAATGTGAAGTTTTCCTAAAGGTTCTGCAGCCTCTTGAGGATAAATACAAACATCTTCGTACCGATCCGCGAGACTCTACTAAACCGGCTCATGACTCGTGAGACCAATTAACCTAGGCTCTGATACCAACTTGTCACGACCCCAACCCCAGTCATGATGGCGCCCAACACACTTCTAGGCAAGCCCGACCATTCAACAACATTATCCCAAATCACCTAACGAAGCTACAGCAACTCTCGGAATTCTATTCCGACTCTCGGATCAAAATCTCACCTATCAACCAGAATTTGCCAAAATACTAATTTCGCCAATTCAAGCCTAATTCTACACCGGACCTCCAAAATTACTTTCGATCACACTCCTAAGTCACAAATCATCCCCCGAAGCTAACTGAATCATCGGGATTCAAATCTGAGCCCTCTAACACATAAGTCAACGTCCGGTTGACTTTTCCAAAATAACCTTCCTTAAAGAAACTAAGTGTCTCATTTCCTACTAAAACCAATCCAAATCAACTCGTTCACACCCAACACTGATAATGAAGCATAAAGAAATAGGAAATGGGGAAAACGAGGCGGTAACTCATAAGACGACGGGTCGGGTCGTCACACATAGTCAATTATGATAATTCCACTATAGAGTAGTTGTCTAACGGTATTATGCCTTTGTCGAATATGACGAGATTTCCCGTTATACATAATGCTCCCAGCCCTTCCTATTGCTGCTTAACTGTCGCAATGTATGCATATAGGTGCCAAAGATTTGGGCCAAAATGGAATGTCTTCTAAGAAATTCCGGAGCCATACAGCTTCTTCACCATCCTTGTCTAAAGCAATAAACTCATACTCCATTGTAGAGCGAGTGATGCATGTCTATTTGGACGACTTCCAAGACACTATTCCTCCACCAATGGTAAAAATGTATCCACTTGTGGATTTTGATTTTGTTGATCCGGTGATCCAATTTGCATCATTATATCCCTCAATAACTGCGGGATAATTATTGTAATGCAATGCATAGTCTTGAGTATATTTCAAATAGCCCAAAACTCGTTTCATTGCTATCCAATGAGCTTGGTTGGGATTACTTGTGTATCGACTAAGCTTACTTATTGCACAAGCTATATCAGGTCGTGTATAATTCTTAATGTACATCAAACTTCCCAACACTCGAGCATATTCCAATTGAGATTTGCTTTGACATTTATTCTTTACAAGAGTATGGTTTAAATCAATTGGCATTTTTGCTTCTTTAAAGTTCATATATTTGAACTTTTCAAGAACCATTTTAATATAATGAGATTGAGACAAAGCTAGACCTTGAGGATTATGAAGGATCTTAATTTCCAAAATTAAATCGGTAACTCCTAAGTCTTTCATATCAAACTTACTAGTAAGCATGCGCTTAGTAGCATTTATGTTAGCAATGTCGTGACTCATTATCAACATATCATCCACATATAAACAAACAATGGCTATTTGATTTGGAGTATTCTTAATGTCAATACATTTGTCACACTCATTGATCTTGAAATCATTTGATAACATTGTTTGGTCAAATTTCGCATGCCATTGTTTTGGTGCTTGTTTTAGGCCGTAAAGTGACATAACAAGTCGACCCACCTTCTTTTCTTTTTCGGGAACCACAAACCCTTCAGGTTGTTCTATATAGATTTCTTCCTCCAAATCTCCATTTAAGAAGGCTGTTTTTACGTCCATATGATGGATTTGAAGGCCATATATGATGGCTAACACTATTAACACCCGGATAGATTTAATCCTTGTTACCGGCAAGTATGTGTCAAAGTAATCAAGACATTGTCGTTGTATAAACCCTTTAATAACTAATCTTGCCTTATATTTGTCAATAGTACCATCAACTTTCATTTTCCTTTTGAAAATCCATTTAGAACCCAAAGGTTTATTTCCCGGAGGAAGATTAACCAATTCCCAAGTATGATTACTTAATTTGGATTATATCTCACTATTGACTGCCTCTTTCCAATATTGTGCTTTCGAGAAAGACATTGCTTCTTTGAACGTTTGAGGCTTATTGTCCAATAAGAATGCTAGAAAATCTGGTCCAAAGGAAGTAGTTGTCCTTTGACGTTTACTACGTCTTGGATTTTTCTCATCAAAAGTACTTTCCTTTGCTTCTTCCCGAAGTCGCTTAGATTTTTCATTAGACGACTCACATTCTATTTTATACGGATAAATATTCTCAAAGAATTCAATATTATCCGATTCAATTACCGTATTAATATTAATGTCGGGATTTTCTGATTTATGAGCCAAAAAACGATATGACTTACTATTTGTTGCATATCCTACAAAAATGCAATCACCGGTTTTTTGTCCAATCTTTACCCTTTTGGTTTTAGGAACTTACACTTTAGCGAAACACCCCCACACTTTAAAATATTTCAAGTTGAGTTTTCTTCCTTTTCCATTTTTCATATGGAATGGATTGTATTTTGCTATGGAGAACTCGATTCAGTATTTGGTTAGCTGTAAGAATAGCTTCCCTCACCCACAAGTTTTGAGGTAAACCAAAACTTATTAGCAAGGCATTCATCATCTCCTTTAACGTTCTATTCTTTCTTTCCGCAATTCCATTAGATTGCGGTAAGTAAGTAGCAATTGTTTGGTGAATAATGCCATTTTTCAAACATATTTCTTTAAAAGGAGATTCATATTCGCCGCCCCTATCACTTCTTATCATTTTTATCTTTTTGTTTAGTTGAGTTTCAACTTCATTTTTGTATTGCTTGAATGCATCGATTGCTTTATCTTTATTATTAAGTAAGTAAATATAGCAATATCTAGTACTGTCGTCAATAAAAGTTATGAAATACTTTTTCCCACCGCGAGATGGTATTGATTACATGTCGCAAATATCTGTGTGAATTAAGTCTAAAGGATTTGAATTCCTTTCAGCTGACTTATAAGGATGCTTAACATACTTTGACTCACACATATTTGATAATTCGAGTTATTGCATTCAAACTTAAGTAATACTTCTAAATTAATCATTTTTCGCAAAGTTTGAAGTTGACATGGCCTAAATGTTCATGCCATAAATTATTTGACTCAAGCAAGTAAGAAGCAGCTGAAATTTTATTCATATCAATGGCAATTACATTAAGTTTGAAAATACCATCACTAAGGTAACTTATCTTACATACATTCCATTCTTACTAACTACAACCTTGTCGGAAACAAAAACACACTTAAAGCTATTCTTGACTAGAAGTGACGTCGAGACTAAATTCTTCCGTATTTCAGGAACATGAAGGACATCATTTAGAGTCACAATCTCGCCAGAAGTCATGTTCAAAGCTATCTTGCTCGTTCCTTCAACTTTTGCAATAGCAGAATTTGCCATACTGTCTCGTTGGGTCAAGCGGAGCATAAGAAGTAAACAACTCCTTGTTAGCACAAACATGAAGAGTTGCTCCCGAATTAATCCACCATTCTCTAGGATTTCCGACTAGGTTGCATTCTGAAAGCATGGAACATAAATTGTCTATTTCATCATTCTTCTCAATCATTTTGCTTGACTTTTCTTCTTGTCCTTCTTTGGTGCAAGGCGTTCAGCAGCCTTGTGTCCAACCTTTCCACAGTTGTAGCAATTACCTTTGAACTTCTTTTTGCTTAGGTAATTCTTTGGTCCAGACGACTTCTTTCTTTTTTTACTCGTTGAAGCTTCCTCAATAATATTTGCTCCCGTTATTGTTGAATTCCCACGAGACTTCTTTTCTGCAGCCTTGTTGTCCTATCTAATCCTTAGGCAAACAATAAGGTCTTCCAATGTCATCTCCTTGCGCTTATGTTTCAAGTAGTTTTTAAAGTCCTTCCAAATCGGAGGCAACTTTTAAATAAATGCCGCAACTTGAAATACTTCATTTATGACCATACCTACAATCATAAATTTAGGATTAATAATATAATCAATATTTTTAATATTGATTCGATTTATACCTTCGGCAAGGAGGTCATGAATGATGACTTGTAATTCTTGAACTTGAGTTATGACAGACCTACTGTCAACCATTTTAAAGTCCAAGAATTTTGTGGCAACAAATTTTTTTAGTCCAGCATCTTCCATCTTGTACTTCTTTTCAAAAGCGTTCCACAATTTTTTCGAAGTCTCCATGACACTGTAAACGTTGTACACGCCATCTTCCAAACAACTCAATATATAATTTTTGCACAAGAAGTCAGAATGTTTTCATGTCTCCGTGACCACAAATCGCTCATTAACCGGAGTCTCTTCTCCCAAGACTGGAACGTCCTTGCTAATAAAGTGCTGCAGTCTGAGTATGGTCAGGTAGAAGAACATTTTCTACTGCCAGCATTTGAAGTCCATGCCGAAAAAAATTTGGGCTTTTCTGTCGATGTCATCGTCGGTGCAGGTGTTGTGCGACTTGAAGACGTCGTAGCCATTGCAGTAGTAGTCATTCCAACAGAACCATTTTGTTGTTCTGTAATTGTTGTCATTTTGTAGTATCTCGGTGAAGTTTTTATATCTTCAAACCGAGTACAAACAACCGAGTTTTTATATCTCGAATTGAGTAGAAAGTCACAAAGACTTTAATCTCAAACTGGAGTAGAAAATCCGAAGATTTTAATATCCAAAACGGGAGCAGAAAATCAGTATGATTTTAGTCTCCCAAACTAGAAAGTAAGATGAATACAGAATATTAAATTCCCTAAGCTTGTTAGTACACCGTATTCAAAATCAGAAAACTAGAAAATCGTTAGTTAAAGAAAACAAAACAGAAAAAATTCCGAGCCCGCAATTTCCTTGTGTGTCCTTAAGGAATTTAATCCCCTCATAGTTGCTTAAGGTTACAATTAATTCCTCCCAGGATAGAACGGAATAACTATTCTGTGATAGTGGCACTTCAAATCACAGAACTTCGGCGAACTCAATTGGCGGAGCAAAACACACAAAAATGCATACGTTTTGCTTTTGAAAACCAATGAAGAATGCAAAAGATTGAGGGGAGACACTATTAAAAATCCGGAAAAAAATGACTAACAATTTGCGACCAAAATTGGTCTGTCAAGAAAAGCGACTAAAGTTGGTCGCTAAATTGGAGAAAATTATTAAATAATTATTCTAAATACATTAGCGACCAAGGTTGGTCGCTTTTTGGTCGATAATGTGGTCAAAATGTTGACCGGACAGGTCACACTTGCTTGGTCAAAGAAATATTGAAATTAGCGACCAACTTTGGTCGCTAAAGTGAGACCCAGTTATAAAATTTTATTAATTATATTTTTATTTTAAAAAAATTACAAAATATAAATAAATATAATTTAAAATTAGCGACCAAAGTTGGTCGCTTACGAAAGGGGAAGCAGATAGAGATCAACTTTGGTCGCTAATCTGAGACCCAGTTATAAAATTTTAATAATTATATTATTATTTAAAAAAATTATAAAATATAAATAAATATAATTTAAAATTAGCGACCAAAATTGGTCGCTTACAAAAGGGAAGCAGATAGAGACCAACTTTGGTCGCTAATCTGGGACCCAGCTCTAACGTTTAACAATTACAATTATTTTAAATATTATATAAAATATAAATAAATCTGATTTAAATTTAGCGACCAACTTTGGTCGCTAATTTTAATTTCTAGATAATTAGCGACCAAAGTTGGTCTCTTTTCAGGTCAACATTGGTCAAAATTAAAAATCACTTTTATATTTACTATCTAAATAATATAAATGTAATCCGTTAACACTTTTGTAATATAAGAGATGAATATACACTAAAATATACTCTACATACTATATTTGTAGTTAAAATTGTACAATGAAGCGTGTTATATATATAAATAGAGAGAGAGAGAGAGAGAGAGATAGATAGATATAAGTCGAGACGTTTTGTTTTTAATATTCAATGATGCATCTGAGTAGGTTATAAGTCGATGAATCAATTTACAAGTGTATAAATCCCTAAAATAACCCGACCATGTTTTCCTAGCGCTTCATGTTTATATATATATATATATATATTCACACACGGATAAATATTCAACGATGCATCTGAGTAGGTTATAAGTCAATGAATCAATTTACACACAGATATATTTGATGAAAAATTATATATACTAATTAGGATCTTGACAAGTCAATCAATCCCTAAAAGAACCTTCTTTTAGGGATTGATAGACTTGTTAAAATCTTAATTAATATATATAATTTTTCATCAAATATACATGAATGTAATTCATTAACTTTGTTATAATACAAATAATGAATACAGTATCATATACTATAACATGCTATATATGTAGTTAAAACAGCACGAAGTGTGTGTTTTATAGATATACACACACTAACATATACTATAACAAGTTATATATACGTTATAGTATTACAGTGAAGTGTCTGCATGTTTGTGTCTATATATATATATAATGCTAGTAACACATGGTCGGGTTATTTTAGGGATTTATACACTTGTAAATTGATTCATTGACTTGCAACCTACTCAGATGCATCATTGAATATTAAAAACAAAACGTCTCGGCTTATATCAATTAATATGTTATAATTGATTCATCGACTTATAACCTAGTGATGAATGAATGTAATTCATTAACTCTGTTATAATACAAATAATGAATACTATTATATCAATTAATAAAACAATATTATATTGGTTTATCAATTCATTAATTATTCGTACGTAGTAATGTATAAGATTGATCATAAATTACAATATAGTTTATGCATGTGTATGGAATTACTCATATACTTAAATATAACTTAAAAAATTACTTTACATAGATGTTATTATAATCTATTAAAAGTAATTACATAGTTAATAATTATTTATAATATTTTTAGTTAATTAAATTAAATATTTATAGCTAAAAATAATTTTTTATAGCTTATAATATTTAAAAACCAAAAAAGAAAAAAAATAATTTTTTTTAAATAGCGGCCAACTTTGGTCGCTATTTTCAATTTAATTTTTTTGTAAATAGCGACCAATGTTGGTCGCTATTTTTGGTCAAACGGTCAAAATTTATTTACAGACCAAAAATAGCGACCAAAGTTGGTCGCTTTTCCTAATTCTAGAGACAAAAACGGGTTTTCCCCCATTTCTCTTATTTCCTTCCTCAAAATTTCCCCAACTCTCTCTTTCCCTCTCCTTCTCTATTTCACTCACCCAAATCCCATCCCCCACCCCGCGCCACCACTGCCCCCTTGCTCGCTGCCGCCTTGCCGCCCACCACCACTGCTGCCCCTCTCTCTCCTTCTCATCCTAAAAAAAACCAAAGTTAGAATTATAACCTTCAATCTTTGTTATTTCTAGTGTGTGTGTTACAACATTTGATGTATTGTAGTTTATTGTTTCAATTAGTGTATCAATTCTTTGAACATTGTATTTTATTGAGGATTAGGGTTTAGGTCTTGTTTTAATTAGTTTTGTTAATTAATTTTATTAACTAATTAGTTTAATTAGTGTTGAATTTAGTTTAGTTATATTTGAATTATACTTTGTATTATCTTGATAGTTTAGTTAGAATTTAGGGTTTAGGATATGAATTGAAATTTTAGTTTATGAATTGAAATTTTAGGATAAGAATTGAACTTTTAGTTTATGTATTGTAATTTTAGTTTATAAATTGGAATTTTTGGATATGAGTTGAAATTTTGCGGATATGAATTAAAATTTTAGGATATGAGTTGAACCTTTAGGATATGAATTAAAAATTTTGTGTATGAATTGAAATTTTAGGATATGAATTAGACTTTTAGTTTATATATTGAAATTTTAGTTTATAAATTGAAATTTTAGGATATGAATGTCACGACCCAGATTTCCCACCCTCGGGAGTTGTGATGGCGCCTACTAATGTGAGCTAGGCAAGCCGACTGTTTGAACCAATTACCTTTTTACCCATTTTATATTCATTAACAATTTTAAAGCAATTACGTGTAGACAACGGAATTTATAATAAGCAGAAGAAAAGCAATGAACTATCTGAATATGTATCCAATACAACTGCTTGAACATCGACAACCCAAAACTGGTGTCACCGTTTCACAGACGGTCTAAGAAATACTACATACAAAGTCTGAAAGATAAAAGATACACTATTTCTGAAATAAGTAAAGGAAACAGGATAAGGAAAGATAGGAGGTGACGCCAAGGCCCGCGGACATCTGTAGGACTACCTCGGGTCGCCTGTATGGACTGAAGACAGCACCCTCACTGTAGTCCAAGCGCTCCAGTATCAGTATCTGCACACAGTGCAGAGTGTAGTATCAGCACAACCGACCCCATATGCTGGTAAGTTCTAGCCTAACCTCGACGAAGTAGTGACGAGACTAGGACCAGACTACCTAATAAACTCGTGCAGTTAAATCATATACAGCGGAAATATAAAGCAGATAGTTACAGGTAAAGATGGGAGGGAAAAAACATGCTTCGGGGAATAACAGATAACAACAGAATATCAAGAGAAATATAAAGAAACCAAAATCCAATTATTAACAAGGATAAGGAAAACAAATGAAGAACTAACTTTCATTTCACATCTTGTTGCAGGCGTGCAACCCGATCCCATTTCATGTATCTCGTTGCAGGCGTGCAACCTGATCCCATTTCATATATCTCGTTGCAGGCGTGCAACCTGCTCCCATTTCATATATCTCGTTGCCGGGGTGAAACCCGCTCCCATTTCACATATCTCATTGTAGATGTGCAACCCACTCCCATTTCATATATCACGTTGCAGGTGTGCAACCCTCTCCCATTTCATATATCTTGCAGGCATGCAACCTGCTCCCATTTCATATATCTTGTTGCAGGCGTGCAACCCGCTCCTATTTCATATATCTTGTTGCATGCGTGCAACCCGCTCCCATTTTATATATTTTCGTGGCGGTGTGCCACCCGATCCTATTTACAAATAAACAACAATCACAAAAGAATCCCGGCAAGGGAACAAGAGCAATATAACAACATCCCGGTAATGGAACAATAATATCAAAACAAATATCCCGGCAAGGGAACAATAATATGACAATTAACATCCCAGAAAGGGAACAATAATGATAATAACATCCCGGTAAGGGAACAATAATGATAATAACATCCCAACAAGGGAACAATAGTGATAATCCTCACATGAAATGCAATAAACCACAACGTGTCATAACAATTACAATACAAGACTCACGGGCATGCTTGACACTGACGTATAGATACTCGTCACCATGCCTATACATCGTACTCCACAGTTACCACGTAGCAAATAAGACACGACTCCTAATCCCTCAAGCTAAGGTTAGACCAAACACTTACCTCGATGCCACGAACATAATTCAAGTCTCAATTATCGCTTTACCTCTTGATTCCACCACCAATTTGCTCGTATCTAGCCACAAGTTACTTAATTACATCAATAAACGCTAAATGAATCAATGCTAATGTATGAAAATAAGTTTTCCAAAGTTTTACTCAAAAAGTCAAAAATCGCCCTCGGGCTCACATGGTCAAAATCCGAGGTTCGGACCAAAACCCGATTACCCATTCCCCCAAACCCAAATATATAATTTATTTTGAAATCAGACCTCAAATCGAGGTCCAAATCCCCAATTTTTGAAAACCTAGGTTCTACCCAAAACACCCAATTTCCCCATGAAAATCATTGATTTTGAGTTGAAATCATGTGAAAAGATGTTAATAATTGAATAAAATGAGTTAAAATTGACTTACAATCGATTTGGAAGAAGAGTTGTCTTTGAAAAATCGTGCAAGAATGTTTTGGTTTTGAAAGAGTGTGAAAAATGAAAGATTTTCGGCTAAGTTATAAAATTGCAGGTTGCAGATGTCGCAATTGCGACCAGGGTTAGCAATTGCGAACCCAAACTTCTGCTAAGTTTGCATTTGCAAAGTGGGAATTGCGAACAATATGTCGCATTTGCGACAACTGGCAAAAACTAGGGGGGGGGGGATCGCATTTGCGATAAATCCCTCGCATTTGCGAGGTAGGATGGCCTGGGCTATTTTCGCATTTGCGACATAGCCTTCGCATTTGTGAACTCACAATTGCGAGCCAGGCTTCGCAAATGCGAAGCCTGCAGGCCTGCAATGCATCAGCTGAAATCTGCAATTTCTCAAGTCCAAAATCCACCCCGTGGCCTATCCAAAACTCACCCGAGCCCTTGGGGCTCCAAACCAAACATGCACACTAACCTAAAAATATCATACGGACTCGCTCGTGCATTCAAATTACTAAAATAACATCAACAACTATGAATTTAGCATCAAAATCATGAAATTTCTTAAGAACTTCAAATTTCCCAATTTCCTCAAATAAGGTCCGATTCATATCATTTCAAGTTCGTTTCTTACCAAATTTCACAGACTTATCTTAAATCACATATAATACCTGTACCAGGCGCCGGAACCAAAATACTGGCCCTATACCATCAAGTTTTAAACATATTTCATTTCCAAAACTCATAAATAATTTCGGAAAACAATTTCTTTCAAAAATTCATTTCTCGGGCTTGGGACCTCGAAATTCGATTCCGGGCATACGCCCAAGTCACATCCTCCACCTCTAAAAAAACCGTTCGTCCTCGAACTGACAGAAGAAGGAAGTACCTGATTCAAGGAAAAGATGGGGATAACGGCTCCGCATATCGGACTCGGACTCCCAGGTCGATGCCTCAGCGGGCTGACATCTCCACTAAACACGAACAGAAGGAAAAATCTTCGATCTCAACTGACGAACCTGCCGGTCTAGAATAGCTACCGGCTTCTCCTCATAAGACAAGTCCTTGTCCAACTGGACAGTGCTGAAATCTAACACGTGAGATGGATCGCCGTGATACTTCCAAAGCATGGATACATGAAACACTGGATGCACGACTGATAGGCTCGGCGGCAACGCAAGTCTATAAGCCACCTCTCCCACTCGATCGAGAATCTCAAACGGGCCAATAAACCTAGGGCTAAGCTTTCCCTTCTTCCCAAACCTCATCACGCCCTTTATAGGCGACACGCGAAGCAATACTCGCTCACCGACCATGAATGCCAAACCATGAACCTTGCGGTCAGCATAACTCTTTTGCCTGGACTAAGCTGTACAAAGCCTATCCTGAATAATCCTGACCTTGTCCAAGGCATCCTGTACTAGATCCGTACCCAACAACTGAGCCTCTCCCGGCTCAAACCATCCAACCGACGACCATCACCACCTACCATGCAAAGCCTCATAAGGAGCCATCTAGATACTCGACTGGTAGCTGTTGTTATAGGCAAACTCTGCTAAAGGCAAAAACTGATCCCATGAGCCTCCAAAGTCAATGACACAAGCTCAGAGCATATCCTCTAAAATCTGAATAGTCCGCTCGGACTGCCCGTTCGTCTGAGGATGAAACGTTGTGCTCAACTCAACCCATGTGCCCAATTCTCGCTGAACTGCTCTCCAAAAATGGGAGGTAAACTGCGTACCTTGATCCGAAATGATAGACTCAGGCACACTATGAAGACGAACAATCTCCCGGATATAGATCTCAACTAACCTCTCGGAAGAGTAGGAGACTGCCACAGGAATGAAATGTGCTGACTTGGTCAACCTATCAACAATAACCCACACTGCATTGAACTTCCTATGAGTACGTGGGAGTCCAACAACAAAGTCCATAGTGATACATTCCCAATTCCACTCAGGAATCTCAAACTTCTAGAACTAACCACTAGGTTTCTGATGCTCGTACTTAACCTGCTGACAATTCAAACATCGAGCCACATATGCAACGATGTCCTTCTTCATTATTCTTCACCAATAATGATGCCTCAAATCTTGATACATCTTCGCGGCACCCAGATGAATAGAGTACTGGGAACTATGGGCCTTCTCTAAAATCAACTCTCGAAGCCCATCCACATTAGGCACATAAACTCGACCCTGCAACCTCAAAACTCCATCATCTCCTAAGGTAACCTGCTTGGCACCTCCGTGTTGCACCGTGCCTGAGGATACACAAATGAGGATCATCATACTGCCGATCTCGGATACGCTCCAATAAAGAAGAACGAGCGACTGTGCAAGCTAACACACCGTTGGACTCAGAAACATCCAACCTCACGAACTAGTTGGCCAAAGCATGAACATCCAAAGCAAGCGGTCTCTCACTGACCGGAATATAAGCAAGACTGCCCATACTAACTGACTTCCTACTCAAAGCATCGGCCACCACATTGGCCTTTCCCGGATGATATAAGATGGTGATATCATAGTCCTTTAATAGCTCCAACCACCTTCTCTGCCTCAAATTTAGCTCCTTTTGCTTGAACAAATACTGCAGACTCTTGTGATCCATGAACACCTCACATGCCACGCCATACAGATAATGCCTCCAAATCTTCAACGTGTGAACAATGGCTGCTAACTCCAAATCATGAACCAGATAGTTCTTTTTATGAATCTTCAACTGCCGCGAAGCATAGGCAATGACCTTGCCATCTTGCATCAACGTCGCACCAAGTCCAATACGAGATGCATCACAATAAACTGTATAAGGCCCTGAACCTGTGGGCAGAACCAACACTGGTGTCATAGTCAGAGCTGTCTTGAGCTTCTCAAAGCTCGCCTCATACTCATCTAACCACCTGAACTGGGCACCCTTCTGGGTTAACCTGGTCATCGGGGTTGCGATAGATAAAAACCCATCCACAAACCGACGATAGTAGCCTGCCAATCCCAAGAAACTCCGGATCTCTGCAGCTGATGCTGGTCTAGGCCAGTTCTTGACTGCCTCAATCTTCTTCGGATCAACCTGAATACCCTCTGCTAATACAACATGACCCAGGTATGCAACCGAACTCAACCAGAACTCTCACTTCAAAAACTTGGCATACAACTGACTATCCCTCAAAGTCTGAAGAACCACTCTAAGATGGTGCTCATGCTCCTCCCGACTACGGGCATAAATCAAAATATCATCAATGAAGACTATCACGAAAGAATCCAAGTAAGGCCTGAACATTCGGTTCATCAAATCCATAAAAGTTGCTGGGGCATTTGTCAACCCGAATGGCATCACTAAGAACTCATAATGCTCGTATCGAGTGTAGAAAGCTATCTTAAGGACATCGGATGCCCTAATCCTCAACTTATGGTAGCCAGATCTCAAGTCAATCTTCCAAAATACCTTGGCACCCTGAAGCTGATCAAACAAATAATCAATCCTCGGCAATGGATACTTATTCTTGATTGTAACTTTGTTCAACTACCGATAATCAATACACATCCTCATCGATCAGTCCTTCTTCTTAACAAACAACACCGGTGCACCCCAAGGCGATACACTAGGTCTAATGAAGCCTTTTTCAAGCAAGTCTTGTAACTGGTCCTTCAACTCTTTCAACTCAGGCGGGGCCATACGATACGCCGGAATAGAAATGGGCTGAGTTCCCGGAGCCAAATCAATGCAGAAGTCAATATCCCTGTCGGGTGGCATACCCGGTAGGTCTGAAGGAAATACCTTAGGAAACTCACGAACAACAGGCACAGAATCAATAGAAGGAACCTCAGTACTAGAATCACGAACATAGGCCAAATAGGCCAAACACCCCTTCTCGACCATACGCCGAGCTTTTACATAATAGATAACACTACGGGTGGAATGACCAGGAGTCTCTCTCCACTCTAACCGAGGTAAACCCGGCAAGGCTAAGGTCACAGTCTTGGTATGACAGTCCAAGATAGCGTGGTACGATAATAACCAGTCCATCCCAAATATGACATCAAAATCAACCATGTCTAGAAGTAACAAATCTACACGAGTCTCAAGACCCCCAATCACAACTACACACGAACGATGGACTCGATCTACCACAATAGAATCACCCACCGGTGTAGACACATAAATAGGAGCACTCAAAAAATCACTAGGCATGACCAGATACAGTGCAAAATAAGATAACACATATGAGTACATAGATCCTGGATCAAATAAAATCGAAACATCTCTACTACAAACCAGAACAGTACCTGTGATAACTACATCGGAAGCCTCAGCCTCGGGCCTGGCTGAAAGAGAATAACATCGGGGCTGGGCCCCACCACCCTGAATTACATCTCTAGGATGGCCTGCTGCTGGTTGGCCTCCACCCTTAGAGGCCTAAGCTCCACCTCTAATACCTCTACCTCCACCTCTAGCACCTCTACCCCCACCTCTAGCTGGCTGGGCAGGCTGTGGAACACCCGGTGCCTGAACCATGGCACGGGAACCCTGATACGGAGAGTTGCTCGATGCTCGAGGTCAATACCTAGCAATGTGCCTTGTGTCACCACAAGTAAAACAAGCCCTTGGCTGCTGGGGCTGATGACCCTGAAAACTCTGAAGCGGCGGTGCACTGATAAGAGCTGGTGGTGAACTGTAGGACTGCTCATTAGAATACTTTATATGAGAACCACGGCCACCTGAAGCACCGTGAGAAACCTGAAGTGCTGACTAAAAAGGCCTGGGAGGATGGCCTCTATCATACGAATCCCTACCTCCAAACGAGGTACCACTGAATCTGCCTGAATGACGAGGCCTCTTGTTAGACCCTTGATCACCTCCCTGCGATAGAACCATCTCAACTCTCCTGGCCACATTGGTCGCCTCCTGAAAAGAAATTTCACTCCTCGTCTCCTTAGCCATCTGAAGTCGAATAAGCTGGATAAGTCCCTCAATGAACCTCCTCACCCCCTCTCTCTCTCTCTCGGTGGTAAGTATGATAAGAGCATGATGAGACAAGTCGATGAATCTGGTCTCATACTGAGTAACGATCATAGAACCCTGCTGGAGACACTCAAACTACCTCTGATAGGCCTCTCTCTGAGTGGTGGGGAGAAACTTCTCTAGAAATAGCTGAGTAAACTGCTCCCAAGTCAAAGCTGGTGATCCGGCTGGTCTAGCCAAACAATAATCTCTCCATCAAGTCTTGGCGGATTCGGACAAGCGAAATGTAGCAAAATCGACCCCATTGGTCTCCACTATCCCCATGTTCCTGAGAACCTCATGACAACTGTCTAGATAATCTTGGGGATCCTCATAAGATGCACCGCTGAAAGTAGTAGTAGTGAAGAGCTTGGTGAACCTGTCCAATCTCCACAAAGCAACGGCAGACATAGCTACTCCATCATCGGTTTGAGCTACCACACCCGGCTGAACTGATCCAACTGGCTGAGCGGCTGGAGTCTGAAACTGGGGAGCCACCTGCTCCGGAGTACGAGTAGCAGGAGTCTAAGCTCCTCCTCCAGCCTGAGAGATAGTTGAGGCTACAAGAAGCAAGCCTACCTGGGTGACACTCTTCACAAGGCCCACTAGACGGACTAGAGCATCCTGGAGTACGGGGGTAGCAATAAACTCCTCTGGGACCTGAGCTGGGCCCACCGGAACTGCTGGGGCCGGAACCTCATCATCAAAGTCAACCTGAGGCTCCGCCGCTGGTGCTACTGCTTTGGGCTAAGCTCTACCCCTACCTCGGCCTCTAGCACAGCCTCGACCTTGCCCTTTACCCCTTGTGGGAGCTGCTGCTGGGGGCTCGGACTGCTGGTTAGTGGATGAGGAAGCGCGAGTGCTCGCCATCTGCGAAAGAACAGAGTAGAAATCCAATTAGCACTGAGAAACCAAACCGCACGACAGGAAAGAATAAATGTGAAGTTTTTCCTAACTCTATAGCCTCTGGGGGATAAATACAAATGTCTCCGTACAGATTCCTCAGACTCTACTAAGCTTGTCCGTGAATTGTGAGGCCCATGTAACCTAGAGCTCTGATACCAACTTGTCACGACCCGGATTTCCCACCTTTGGGAGTCATGATGGCGCCTATTAATGTGAGCTAGGCAAGCCGACTGTTTGAACAAATTACCTTTTTACCCCTTTTATATTTTTGACAATTTTAAAGCAATAACGTGTAGACAGCGGAATTTATAATAAGCGGAAGAAAAGCAATGAACTATCTGAATATGTATCCAATACAACTGCTTGAACATCGACAACCCAGAACTGGTGTCACAGTTTCACAGACGGTCTGAGAAATACTACATACAATATCTGAAAGATAAAAGATACACTGTTTCTGAAATAAGTAAAGGAAACAGGATAAGGAAAGATAAGAGGTGATGCCAAGGCCCGCGTACGTCTACAGGACTACCTCGGGTCGTCTGTGTGGACTGAAGACAGCACCCTAACTGCGGTCCAAGCGCTCCGATATAAGTATCTGCACATAGTATAGAGTGTAGTATCAGCACAACCGACCCCATGTGCTGGTAAGTGCCTAGACTAACCTCGGGGAAGTAGTGACGAGGCTAGGACCAGATTACCAAATAAACCTGTGTATTTAAATCATATACAACGAAAATATAAAAGCAGATAATTACAGTTAAAGATGGGAGGGGGAAAACATGTTTTGGGGAATAACAGATAACAACAGAATATCAAGAGGAATATAAAGAAACCAAAATCCAATTACTAACAAGGATAAGGAAAACAAATGCAAAATTCACTTTCATTTTACATCTTGTTGCTGGCATGCAACCCGATCCCATTTCATGTATCTCGTTGTAGGCGTGCAACCCGATCCCATTTCATATATCTTGTTGCAGGTGTACAACCCGCTCCAATTTCTTATATCTCGTTGCAGACATGCAACCCGCTCCCATTTCGTATATCACGTTGCAGGTGTGCAACCCGCTCCCATTTCATATATCCTGTTGCACGCGTGCAACCCGCTCCCATTTCATATATCTTGTTGCAGGCGTGCAACCCGCTCCCATTTTATATATCTTGTTGCAGGCGTACAACCCGCTCCCATTTCATATATTTCCGTGGCGGCGTGCCACCCGATCCCACCAAAACAATAATATTTCAACAACATCCCCGCAAAGGAACAATAATATCAAAACAAACATCTCGGCAAGGGAACAATAATATGACAATAACATCCCGGCAAGGGAATAATAATGATAATAACATTCCGGCAAGGGAACAATAATGATAATCCTCATATGAAATGAAATAAACCACAACGTGTCATAACAATTACAATACAAGACTCACGGACATGCTTTACACCAACGTATAGATACTCATCACCATGCCTATACGTCGTACTCCACAGTTACCACGTAGCAAATAAGACACGACTCCTAATCCCTCAAACTAAGGTTAGACCAAACACTTACCTCGATGCCACGAACACAATTCAAGTCTCAATTATCGCTTTACCTCTTGATTCCACCACCAATTTGCTCGTATCTAGCAACAAGTTACTTAATTACATCAATAAATGCTAAATGAATCAATGCTAATGCATGAAAATAAGTTTTCCAAAGTTTTACCCAAAAAGTCAAAAATTGCTCCCGGGCCCACATGGTCAAAATCCGAGGTTCGAACCAAAACCTGATTACCCATTCCCCTACGAACCCAAATATATAATTTATTTTGAAATCGGACCTCAAATGGAGGTCCAAATCCCCAATTTTTTAAAAACTTAGGTTCTACCCAAAATACCCAATTTCCCCCATGAAAATCATTGATTTTGAGTTGAAATCATGTGAAAAGATGTTAATGATTGAAGAAAATGAGTTAAAATTGACTTACAATCGATTTGGAAGAAGAGTTGTCTTTGAAAAATCGCGCAAGAATGTTTTGGTTTTGAAAGAGTGTGAAAAATGAAAGATTTTCGGCTAAGTTATAAAATTGCAGGTTGCAGATGTAGCAATTACGATCATGGTTCGCAATTGCGAACCCAAACTTCTGCTAAGTTCGCATTTGCGAAGTGGGAATTGCGAACAGTATGTCGCATTTGCGACGACTGGCAAAAACTGGGGGGGATCACATTTGCGATAAATCCCTCGCATTTGCGAGGTATGCTGGCCTGGGCTATTTTCGCATTTGCAACATAGCGTTCGCATTTGCGAGCCAGGCTTCGCAAATGCGAAGCCTGCAGGCCTGCAATGCAACAACTGAAATCTGCAATTTCTCAAGTCCAAAATCCACCCCGTGGCCTATCCAAAACTCATCCGAGTCCTCGGGGCTCCAAATCAAACATGCATATCAACCTAAAGATATCATACAGACTCGCTCGTGCATTCACATTACTAAAATAAACAATTATGAATTTAACTTCAAAATCATAAAATTTCTTAAGGACTTCAAATTTCTCAATTTCCTCAAATAAGGTCTGATTCATATCATTTCAAGTCCGTTTCTTACCAAATTTCACAGACTTATCTTAAATCACATATAAGACATATACTGGGCGCCGTAACCAAAATACGGGCCCGATACCATCAAGTTTTAAACACATTTCATTTCCAAAACTCATAAATAATTCCAGAAAATAATTTCTTTCAAAAATTCATTTCTCGGGCTTGGGACCTCGGAATTCGATTCCGGGCATATGCCTAAGTCCCATATTTTCTTACCGACCCTCTAGGACTGTCAAATTACGGGTCCGGGTCCGTTTACCCAAAATATTGATCGAAGTCAACTTAAATTCCTTTTAAAGTCAAATTTTATCATTTTTCACGGATTTTCACATATTGGCTTTCCGGCTACGCGCCCGGACTACACACGCAAATCGAGGTGAGATTGAAAGAGGTTTTTAAGGTCTCGGAACGAAGAATTTACTTTTAAAATAAGTGATGACCTTTTGGGTCATCACAATGAATTGGACTTTTAGTTTATGTATTGGAATTTTAGTTTATGAATTGAAATTTTAGGATATGAATTGAACTTTTAATTTATGAATTGAAATTTTAGGATATGAATTGAACCTTTAGGATATGAATTGAGCTTTCAGGATATGAATTGAACTTTTAGGATATGAATTGGACTTTTAGCTTATGTATTGGAATTTTAGTTTATAAATTGAAATTTTAGGATATGAATTGAACTTTTGTGGATATGAATTAAAATTTTAGGATATGAATTGGACTTTTAGGATATGAATTGGACTTTTAGTTTATGTATTGGAATTTTAGTTTATAAATTGAAATTTTAGGATATGAATTGAACTTTTAATTTATGAATTGAAATTTTAGGATATGAATTGAAATTTTTGTGTATGAATTGAACTTTTAGGATATGAATTGAGCCTTTAGGATGTGAATTGAACTTTTAGAATATGAATTGAACTTTTAGTTTATGTCTTGGAATTTTAGTTTATAAATTAAAATTTTAGGATATGAATTGAACTTTTAGGATATGGAATTAATTAACTAAAAAAAGATTAGGATATGAATTAACTAAATTAATTTGTTCTTGTTTTATTTGTATAGATGGAACATCGTACTTAGATGTACAATAGGAATTTTTCCAATCGGCGGGGATTGCGGGAAGATTTTGTAAAAGGGGTTGATGACTTTATTAGACATGTAATGGAACTTCCACCAAGAATAACTTGGATACAATACCTGGCAGAATGGGTCTTTAATTGTTGTTCTCATTAGCGACAATGATGATGAGAAGGCAATCATGTTTCAAACAGTGATGGTGTAGGTAGGAATTTAACATTTCCTAAGCAGATAAAAGAAGAGGTTATAGAGGAATTCTCTACTTTATTTTTCAAGAGGAAAAAAAGTTTAATTGAGAGTGATAAGGTTAATGGTAATGGAAAGTTGTCCGTTGCTCATGGCAGTTCCTATAAAACGGGGATCATAAGACTCTATGATGACAAAGACGAAAGAAAGTTTTATTCTCAACTTTCTTCCAAGTCTGATCCGTACAAGCTTAATGGGATTGGTGATATTTCTTAGGATTCAGACAATGATTTGAGTGACAAAAGTATGGAAATGCTAATCAAAAGAATTAAAGGTAAAACGCTTCTCTAAGGAAGAGAAGTTTGGAGAAATTAACCAATTACCCACATAATTAAGAATTATCTCAAATTACTTAAAATTCTACTTATTTTTAATATACTTTATACACCATATTATTACAGTCATGTGGTACCATGTAAAATAAATTCATACACTATTATTTTATTGAAACATCCATGTAACAATACATATATTTTCTCAATATTCTAATTTCCTAGTCTTATATAAATAGTATAAATTTTTCGTATGCTTAATTTTTAAAATGATAAAAAGATAACCTTCTTTTCTTGTGAGAAAATAATTTATATCTTTATAATAAAGAAATTCTTTTTGTACTATAAATTCTCAAAACGGAAAAAGGATAACTTTTCTTAGGATAAAATACTATATACTCTTATAATAAATAAAGCCTCATTTATAAATTCCCGCATGTCATGTATTTAATTTAAAACTTATCACAACCATATAAAATTATATTTATTAACTTTTACCGAAAATGGTTTACTTCAAAGAAAATACATATCAAGCCAATATATATTAGTTCCGAAATTCTTCAAACTTACAGGGTCTTACATCCATATCTTCATGTATAACCTTAATCCCTTCCAACTCATATGTTATTTCTTCGACGAATCCTAACGCTAAAGTACATGATATAACAGCATGACCGTGTCATGAATTTATAACGGTGAAAAATCCAGAATAACATACTGATTTTTGAAATTCATGATAGTGTTACGAATTTCAAACTAAAAAAAAGAAGTAAAACTCTATGACAATCTCTTGAATTTTGTCCAAGATACAGTCGTGGAGTTCACCTTTAAAAGTTCGAAATGCAACTTTGTTATGGACTTTAAAATATGCAATGACAAAAGTTTATAAAAGTACTCTATATCTATCTATATCTATATTTATATTTATCTATATTATTATAAAAGCATGAATACAATGTCGATTTATAAAAATAACCTTATAATATTAAGTATAATAACTCATAATAAAAGGATATAACCAGAATTCTACATATTAGCCTTATAATCCTATTAGTTTTAGGACATAATACTACACGTTAGGAATCCTATTAGTATAATTACTTTCCGACTGTAACTGTCCTCCTCAACTTTGCCCGAGTAAATATCATCCCATATATGATTCATAATGTCAATTAAAAAACTATCACAGTGAGATGACACATACTATTAAGCTACATAACATATTGCAGAAGAATTTTCACCCAATATGTGAATTAAGTACTCCGGTACATTTGAGAAAAAAAAAACATTAGTCATGTAATTCTATTACTTTCAGGATATACTTCTTAAAAATTCCTATTACTAATTTAATTTGAAAACATATTATAATGTCATGTTACTAATTTAATTTGAGAATGTATGTTATTGTCCATATTCATTAGAAAAAAGAGAGCATATATTATTATAACAGCACAAATACAAATTTAATATACCAAAATAGCCCTAAAATATTAAACGGAAGAATTCATAGGAAAAGGACATAACTGCAGTAACTTTTTTTTTTTGGATTACAATACCTTCTATGCTAATTTTTAATAGTTAAAATTTTAAAATTAATAAAATTTTGTCTATTAAATTCTTATAAAAAATATGTAGTAAGGTTTAATAAAATTAATTTCATAAAAATACTGCGTATTGGCGATACATTACCACTTTATAAAGTATAATACCAAGAAAAAATAAAAGTAGTATTAAATGGACTTCATAAAGAGTTGAAATTGGAAAAAAAAATACCTCCATGAAAATATATTTTTATATTATATTTAAACTATTTTTCTACTCAAATAATTTTTTAGTCAATTTTTCGTGTAATATTAAAACAATTATTAAACAACAACTAAGAAAATATTTAAGAATATAAATGTGTGAGAAAGAGAAAAAAAGAGCCAATATCACTAATGATTCTACAGACATAAAGATCTAAAAGTGAAATGTCATATCAATCTTTTAATCTTTGAAAGTAAAATTTATAGTGGATAAAATTATAATTAAGATTAAATATTTAAAGAGATGAACTAATATTAAGAGTTGAATCAACATAGAAAAAATTATTTTTTATGTTAAAATTAAATAATTAAATCTTTTAATTAATTATTTAGCTAGAGAATCCTATTCAATTATTTTTTAAATTCATCATATGAGTAAAAATTTTATTCAAGTTTAAAAAAAATCTTAGGGTACATAAATTTATTCCATAAAAAGAGCGTTTGAACACAAAGTAAAAAGGTTAGTATATTATTAAGAATCAAAATGCTTACAAGTGTTTGAGGAAGCACAATCAAAGCTAAATCCTAACATAAGAACAAGCTTTCAACATTATATTATAAAGAGTCGATTATGCTATAACGAGATTATTCTTTGTAGATGCCTTCGGCGGAATCAAAATAATATTTTTATGTCATGCATTGCTTACAAATATCATATCAAGAGGAATGACACTATTAGCAATAAGAGCAAGTGGTGTACCAATAATGATTTTATTGTGAGGTCACCCACTTTAGATTTGATATACATCTTTAAAAAGAACCATCACAAATATATCAAAGCAGAGCAATCGTGCAAAATTTATAAGGAAAGCAAAATTGATAATATGATATGAAGCACTTATGGCTAAGTGTCAAACAATCGAAATAATTGCCCGGAGTTCTAGAGATATATTGAATATTAATGAACTGTTTGGTGGAAAATTAATGGTTTGGGAGATAATTTATGTCACGTACTACCAGTAGTTCCAAAATCGACAAAAGCATAGACTATAAAAGCTAGCTTGCCAAAGTTATACTCCCGGCCTCAAATGAAAAAAGATTCAATTAACAAGAAATATAAAGTAAGAGTAGATCCAGTATACAATGTTTTCTTGCTTCGCGTCGAAAACGAAGAAGAACATCCAATAAAAGATGATTTGTTTCTTCTTGAACACTTTGTTATTAATCTCAATGGTAATAATAGTGCATTTAATAAGGAAAATATTTCTATCATTAGATTAAAACGTAATTTGTGCAAATGGCATGATAGAATTAAAAAAAATATCTTAGCTAGCAGAAATGAATATGTTGATCAACTAATAAAATGTTTATTGCAAAATTTTATAGTCAAAACAAAATATTTTTTTGTTTTTGACTCAGAAGAAAACGGTACCAATAATTATTACCGAAAAGAACGCTTAAATACTTTAATACCAAATGGCCTTCTACCATACATGTTTGTTGTCAAATATATTATTTCTTACGTATGTTAGTGTCACCAAATATATAATAGACTAGGTTAAAAGTGATATTCCATTGTATAAAGATTGATTTTGAAGAAAAATATACCCGTCCTGTTACTAAAAAACTTAGATACGCCGAATAACTTATGTAATAGCACACAAATAGTATATAGAAGTTTTGACAATAACACCATACATGCAAAAATTATGATACTGGTCAATGTGCTTCTAAGTATATTCTTATCCCTGAATTCAAGAAACTAAGGAATATCTTTTTAAATTTGTGTGAAAATAATTTTTAGTATTTTATATTTTACAAATATAATAAATAAAGCACAAGGACAAACATCCTAAATATTAGACTATATTTATCGCAATATATTTTCTTGCACGAACAACTGTATATTGCACTTTCAAGAGGGATATTAAGATCGGCAACAAGAGTTCTGGTTAAGGCATAACAACCGAAGCATTAGGAGAAAACATACACAAAAAAATATTGTCCACAAAGAAGTGTTTGTTAAGATATCATCACATTAAATACTTTTAAACTAAAATACATAATTATTTAACTAACAAGACAAAATTAATAATTTGTGTAAGTTTTGATGATGTCTTTTAATTTTAAATTTATGTATTATGCTAATGTAATAATATTTTTCGGCAATTAGATGTTTGTTGTATTATTATACATAAAATTTCTCTCGGTAATTAAATTTTATTGTTTCTTTATATAAATAAATATTTAATTATCATGTATCATTATTAACGTGCAACACACGTTCATAGATACTAGTATTATATTAAAAGCACAAAGGTCTTTAACAAAATATTGTTTGCCTTTTTTACCCTTTAAAATAGCTTTTAGATTGGATGAAATTGTAAACTTATAATTTAATTAATTTACTACGACCATTTAGGACTAGTTTGAAATCTATTAGAATTTAGGTTATTAAATATTTTCCTTATTTGAACTATGTACAAACTCCTAATATTTAGGATAATATGTAATATTAACTATAATACTTTTCCTTTTAATATGTAAACACCAGCCTTAACGTTAATTTAGGTACAAAATATCGGTTTAAACTTGAAATTGAATAACGATTTCCTTTTGCGATTAATTACATCTCTACGATGATGCCGCGTAATGTTACGGTTGAAATCTATTAATAATAATTGCACCAACCTTTGTCCAAATTAATACTATTTTTAAAGATATAATTTTATGAATAAAAAATACTTACAAAAATCTAAGTAATATTAAAGCTCTTTCCATTTTATACGTGAATATAATAAAATAATGCAAGGTTAAAATTAGAAGGCGCCATTTATAAATATGTTTTATGTAAGTAGAAAATTAATACAAAAAGAGAAAATATCACAGAAAAATAAGCAAGCAAAGTGTCTATGTAAAATTTTGCTCAAAAATGTTTTTTCACAAAATAGACAATTAAAGATGTTATTTTTAATCAAATTGGAGTTACTATTAAAATGGTTCAATTTAAATGAGAACAAAATATAGACAAAAATGTTATTTTCGTAATATAGACAATTAAATATATTTTTAAAATTAAATCGAATTTGCTTTTAAAAAGTTTCAATTAAAATTAAATGTCAACACTGTAGACACGCAAAAATAAAATACTATATTCATGATAATTGATAAAAATAAATTCTAAATATGATATTGACAGGCAGTTTTTTTTTTTTGTTGAAATGGAGGATTGCATTAATAAGCTATATGCATATTCACATGCATGAATCATATATTTTCACTCATATGCTAGGATGTTATTAAATTCTAAATATGTTTTCAATCATAGATTCTCCCTTGTATAAAAAGACAATATTTGAATGCATACTTATGTCCTTAGAATGAAAGATCTCTCAAAAATAAAAATAAAAAGCTTAAATTAATCAAAATTTAGCAATTTCTACTTTTGCAATAGGGATTTGTTCTTTCTAATTTGTTGGAAACAATTCCTATAGTATTTGTCATGGATCAGGAATAGAGTAACTTTTATTTTGTTTGACAGCAAAAAACAGATATCTTGTATCAATTAGTAGATCTCTATTTTTTATTTTTATTTTTTTGCAATTAAACTTAAAACATTTGTGTACCAAAAAAAAGAAGAAGAAGAAGCATTCTAGTTGAAATTAAAAGGAAGCATTTTAATTTGTAAAATTGAAGTTCAAATTATAAAATTGGAATAAATTTTAAGTCGAACTAAAATTTATCTGCAGACCGAGTTTCTTCCTTAGCTTAGCTAAATAGAACAACAATAATCATTTTCATGAACTTATAAAATTTTCAACTTTTATTTTATAATAACTCAAATACGATTTTTGATATTATATTTATGCATTTGTTTAATAAAATTTATACTTATTGAGACGAGGGACACACGCAACGCCCTCTGTCAATGTAAATTAGTTTTTATTATTTAAACATATATTGCATTTTATTTTAACTTCAATTGTTATTTTTCAACAATTTTTTTAATCTTGTATATGTTTAATAATGATTGACGCGACACGTACACTAACACTAGTTAATCCTAAATGCTTAGTTAATTATCTTACGCCAAGCAATTTTATTTATTTATTTATTTATATTTTTTTTTGGCGTCATTTCTCGTAGATTTGTTTTTTTCTTCCTTCTATTTTGTTATTTTAGTCATTTCCCTTTCATAATCAGCTGGGATCATACCATCTCTGCCAAACTCTTTGGAGTTTGGTGAAGCGTTGGGTTGGTGACAAATCTCCTTTTTCTAGTTCTACTTACAGCAAATTGAAGTTGTCTTTCTTTGACTTAAACAATTCTTAATAAAGTTTAATCCCGGAATATACTATCAACATAAGCAAGATTAATTTTAAACAACATGGACAGCACATACTTTGTCTTTACTCTTTAATTTCATATTCAATTGACGGTAATAATTATTAAAGAGAAAGTACAAATAAAACTATAACCACTTTGGCTGACATTTCATTGGTAAAACTTATTGTAATAGTTAATCATGTTTTAAATAAACTATCTAGTAAAGAGAAGTTAAATTAGAGATCTTTAGACCATTTGAATTCCATTGACGAAACCAAATGGAAGAAATTTAGAAACTAACACCAAACTAATGTTATTTATTACTTACGAGTTCAAGATACATGTTTGGTATTATTATGTTCATAATCCACCAAACCCCACTGAATGTTGACAATTTATGTTTTCTGATTGATTTATTAAGAATTCGTATATTATCAAGTTATCTAAATCAGCTGTAACATATAATTTATATTTTTTAGGATACTAATTTCACTTATTATGCAAGATAATCTATAATTGTATTTTAGGTGATCTGATAATGTAAAAAATTATAAAATTATTGTATAAAAGAGTTTAACTCTGTATGTGAAAGTTTGCTCAAATTGCTAATTTCAAACTCGGATAAAGGAAAGTTGCGATAGGTGGCAGCCGATGCAGAATTTGCTAAATCATTGATGAATTCCCATATATTTGTGACTGAGTCATAATTGCGTATTAAGAAAACTCAAAAAAAGTTAAGTGTGTAAGATTATTTTTATTCTTAAAAAATGTATAACAAGGATTTGATCTATGGTTCTAGTAATATAATTTGCCTTATTTATTATATTACATGAAAGAGTTTAATTTATCTACTTATGCTTTGAGAGATGCCATACTAGAGCTGGTTTGGATTGACTTTTAAAAAGTAGGGTTTTTTTAGAAGAAATTGCTTTTAAGTCAAAAACTAATAAGTTGGAATTGCTTAATTTATTGCTTTTGACTTGTTTTTTTAAATTTATTTTAAACACTTTTTGATTTTACTAAATATTTAAAAAATAAATTAAAAAAGCTTAATTAAAAGGTAATTTGACCAGCTTAAAAACCAATCGAAACACCACTTAATTCCCACTATGTTGAAATTGAACAGGAGTGTGAGCAATTTTCCAAGTTTAAGCAAAAGGTAAAATGATGAGTTAGTTAGTGGCGGCATCTCAATTCCCCACCAACTTTTTCTTATATATAACATAATGAGGTCCTACCAATACCAAATTCAACTGTAACAAATGCACCACCAACCGCACAATAAAATAAAAACGAATTTACAAGTTTATTGGTGTAATTTATGAATTTTGAACTTATATTTGAATGTATAATTCGTTTTAATTATTAAGTTCGTAATAAAAATTTGTATTTTAAGTTATAGTTAGTTGTAGTTATTAGGTCCAAAATAAAATATTTATACATATTTTATGAATTTTTAATATAAATATAAAATTAAAACAAACATTATAATCCGCCCATGACCCATCTATGGTTTGACGGGGCATTGACTATATCCTTGTTTTTGTGTCCACCAACCAACTAGGGCTCGTAAAAGATCCAAGTATTAAGATCTAAACATGGAAGCAATCAGTGGAGTAGCACATGCTTGTTAATTTTTATAATATATTTTCTGTGTTTAAAATATATTTGTGCGTATCTCGATAATTATTTGTTTAGCTAACTGGAACAACCTACCAAAGTGATCCTGCACACTAGCTTGGAGTAGATGTAATCACATTTTTTTTGTTTGATAAGTATGCTGTTCGAGCCAATTTTTGCGATTAATTTTACGAGATACCTATAATTTCACATTAGTAAGTGATCTTATTCATCAAATATTATGATTAATATTAGAACTTGAGATGTCCAAATGAGTAATACCACTTGTTAATCACTGGGTAATTCATTGAGGGGTACTAGAAGATTATTTGAAAAAAAATCAGAAATAACTTGATTTATAATTGTTAACTGAAAATTAGTCATAATTTTAAATGTAATCGAAATTTAGCTATTTTTCAATATAAAAATAAAATATGAATAAAAATATCATTAAAAATTCGAAAAAATCTAGTACAATACGCTGGAGTTCAAATTTCTAACATATGAGATTCCAATATAATGTGTTAGAATTCATAATATGCTGGAGTTCTAACATAATATATTGGAAGTTTAAATGCAAGAGTTCCATAAGCCAGCATATTATGCTGCAACTTTTTGTGTTTCAGCTAAAATACTTTTGTCCAAATTTTATCTCCACTTAAATAGTAGCAACTTTTTAATTACTTTGCATATGCTCGTTATTTTTCAATAACCACCTGTAAAATAACTATGCCATACTATTTTGACAAGATTATTGTGAACTCATATGAAATTATTATATAAATGAGATATGTTAAAAGTTTTAGTTGCAACTAGGAGTGACAAAATAGTTAAAAGAAAACAGTTAACCACTCATATTATCCACTAAAAAATTGGTTGGATAATGAACTTTTTAAAAACGGGTTAAATATGGATAAAAACTATATTATCCATTTTGAAAATAGATAACCAATGGGTAACCAATGTATAATCAATAGTTCTAACTTTTACATTTGTAAAACCTCAAATTGGGGGTTTCTCAAGTTACGAAGACTAAGAATTCTCCCAAAAGTGATCATATGCAAGAAGTCATGGATAATATGATTACCCATATTATCCGTCGGTTAACCTGTTTTTTTATCCGTATTAAATATGAGTCGAATCGGATAATTTATCCGTTTTTTCATTATCTGTTTTCGATCCGGACCATATCCGACCCGAACCGTCCGTTTTCCACTCCTAGTTGCAATTAAGTTAAAAGTATGTAATTTTCATGAGTTCAAGTCTCATCGTCAACAAGTACTCCCCTCTTTCCCACTAGCAGGAAGATCAATCAATTTAATTTTAGGTTGAATTTAAACATAGAATTTAAAAAAATTTAAAAATAAAATTTATATATATAAAAACTGCATAAAAGATAGTATGAATTATAATAATTAACACTTCAATAGATTTTAAAACATATAAACATGGTAATTTTTTGTCAGACACTTTAAATACTAACTATACAGTGGGACAAAGAAAGTATATTGTTATTATTTCTTCCCTTTTTTAAAAGAAAATTGTTATGGCTTCTTCCCCTTTTTAATAAAAGAGAATTCCTCTCTTCCCTTTTACTGTTGGCGAATATATTTGGATATACCAAATCACTTGACCGACCCAGATCTTGATATAATGACTGTAACCTTCCACACATTCCAATATCAACTATAACCTTACGTTTTTTTTTCCTTAAAATTTTATATATTTTTAAAATTGCTGCAAAAGCTTTTGTAGTAATACATACATCTCGTCCTCATTCATCTCTTCTATTTTTATTCTCAAAAATAAGAGCCCTACACTTCCCATTCATCCGTATCTCTTTTATTGAATTTTTGGTCAGATTTTCCTCATTTGAGTGTCTCATATTTGGAATCTTTGGCTAAAATAATTTTTCTCTCTTTTTATTTCCTTGTAACAGATTCAATTTTGTTCATCAGGTGGTTAATTGTGTATTAAGATCTGTTATATTTTTATTTATCTCTGTGTTCAATGGGCGCATTAGATGAAGGGCACTATCATTCAGAAATAGAGAATGAAGTAAATCTTGAGCTTGGCTTTGAGGTTCAGCCTGAAACTGTTGCTATTAAGGATGCTGTAAAAGTCCTTTTGCAAGGTTTGGGTGAAGATATTAATAGGGAAGGCATTAAAAAAACTCCTTTCCGTGTTGCTAAGGCTCTTCGTGAAGGAACTAGAGGTGAAAATTCTTTACATCCTTTTGGAATTTTAATCTTTTAATATGCTCAAGATTTGATTTTTATTTGTTCTGCATCAATGAGTATAACTAGTAGCTTTGGCTCGAACCTTGTATATGTGTAAATTTACACCTTTTTTGGATTTTTAATTTTTTACCTGCTCAAGATTTGATTTTTATTTGTTCTGCACCAGTAGCTTTGGCTCGAACATTGTATATATGTTAAAAATTCACTTAATAGATTTCGAATCCAGTAAATCAAATGTGCTGTGGTAGAATTCCGAACTCGAACACATTATGTTCAAATCCTGGATTTGACTCTTTATGGATCTGCTTCCTTTCTCCTTTCTATGAGATCTGGGGAAAGTGCAGCATGTGCATCTAGCTTGTTAGCTTGGATTTAGATTTTCAAAGTCTTACTTGGAGACAAATAATAATAAATTACTATTAGTAAGTACTACTGAAATAGTATTTGTCTCATTACTATTTGTTTATGTGTTGCCCTTGTCGGAAAATGCCCAATAGCTGAAAGTTAAGTAAGTTTGGCAACCAATAATGATGGGGTATCCAGATTTTTGTTTGTTGTTTCTTTAGTGAAGATTCTGCAATCATGAACACTTTGTTCCTGTGTGTATAAAAGGAAAGAGAAGGGGTAGGTTGGTGGAATTAGCTTAATCAGAGTCCAGACAAACATTTCCTAGGAGTAGCTATTTCAGTTAAACAACTCCTTTTATGCCGGAATTTCATCTTGTCTGTTAAAACTAAAAAGAAACAGTCTTTCTCATCCCTTGTTCCTTTCTGCATTTTACATTTAAATGCTTGATTGCTAGTTAGAGCTGGAATTCTGTTTAGGCTGAAGAACTTTTTTTGTTGATTTTTTTTTTTACACCAGGAACTTGATAACGTTTTAACAAAGTGCTCCAAGTCGTTAGTGTCTTTCTATTTTATGCTAGTTTAGTGTGGATCTCAACATGCTGTACTCGTAGGAAATTTACATCTTATAATAGCATGAACCTATTGATATTTTTAATTTTACCTGGGTTGGTGGAATGATGTTTTGAACTACTGTTTGACTCTAGTCTTTCATCTTTTATGTTGAATGAAGGTTACAAACAAAAAGTGAACGATATTGTTCATGGCGCTTTATTCCCTGAAGCTGGATTGGAAGGTGGAAGTGGTCAGGCTGGAGGAGTTGGTGGGCTTGTGATTGTTCGAGATCTTGATCTCTTCTCATACTGTGAGTCTTGCTTGCTCCCGTTCCAGGTCAAGTGTCATGTAGGTTATGTTCCCTCGGGACAAAGGGTTGTAGGACTAAGCAAGCTCTCTCGGGTGGCTGATATTTTTGCAAAACGGCTCCAAAGTCCACAGCGCCTTGCCAATGAAATTTGTGCTGGTTTGCAGAATGGAATTAAGCCAACAGGTGTTGCTGTGGTTCTACAGTGTTCACATATTCATTTCCCAAATTTCGAAACAGCCTTTCTCGACTCGACTCCCCAAGGATGGGTAAAGATATTAGTCACCTCAGGTTCTGGTGTTTTTGAGGATGAAAAAGCTGATGTTTGGACTGATTTTTTAAGTCTTCTGAAATTCAGAGGTATCAGCATAGAAAGTGCCCACCCAAGGCTCTCCGACCAATCATGGTGCCCGTCTCAATCTTGTGGCAGGTTGGGACAAGCAAATTCAGCTATAACAAATGCAGTGCTTTCGATACTCAAGTCTCTGGGCGAAGACCCGTCAAGGGAAGAGCTTGTAGGAACACCATCTCGGTTCGTGAAGTGGTTCATGAATTTTAGTAATTCGAATTTGGAGATGAAACTGAATGGCTTTGTTCGAAGTAGAATAGATACTCGAATTCATCCTGGTCAGGTTGGTAGTTTCAAAGATGGTATCTGCTCTGAGCTCAATTTATCGTTTTGGTCCCAGTGCGAACATCATCTACTTCCTTTTCAAGGTGTTGTGCACATTGGTTATTACTCTTTGGATGGACTGAATCCAGTTGGAAGAGCGCTATTGCAATCAGTAGTACACTTTTATGGCTTTAAACTCCAAGTACAGGAAAGACTTACAAGGCAGATAGCTGAGACTGTTTCATTGCTCTTAGGTGAAGACATAATAGTAGTCGTGGAAGCAAATCACACCTGTATGATATCTAGAGGAATTGAGAAGTTTGGAAGCAACACGGCCACATTTGCTGTTTTGGGTCGATTTTCCACTGATCCTGCTGCAAGAGCAAAGTTTTTGCAGAGCCTCCCAGATTCTTGTTCTGCAGGAAAATAGCGTCTTGACTGAAAGGAAATATACAGGTTACAGCAAGTAGGTACTTGTCCTTTCAATGGCTCGGGTAAAACTGGAGGAATTGAGAAGCAAACTCACACTGAATTTGAAAACATAGGTCCTTTGCTCGGAATGCAAGGTCCTGTTTTTGACTTCTATACCATAGTGATATATGAGGTGATGAATTTTTATCCATATTTTTTCCATCCTTATATTTTGTAGCATGAGCAAGGGTCCATACCAGCAACCTTCCAAAGTTGCCCTTGATTCTTTTTCCAATGCAGTTGCCCTTGATTGAAGTGTCATACTTGGCACATTGCGCCGTATAGCTTATACATGATGTTTTCCTATCTTTTCTGCAACATTAGTTTTACTGAAGTTCTGTTTGAATTCATCCAGTATGATGTTTTTGATTAGGCATTTCAGTATGATGTGAATCAGAGTTTTTCCTTGTCTACTGAGCTAATACTTCCTTTAAAATGTCTAATACAGTGGTATCTACTTCCCAAACTTCCCATTGCAATCTAATATGATGAGAAGATGGTGCATTTTTAACTTTATGGGTTTCACATCTTGCAGAATGTTTTAGCAACTTCTCTAAAAATAATAATAACCAGAGGATGGTGCCCTATCACGCGACCATATTCTGGAGAAAAGTTCTGAACAGAAGTAGAAGTAGCATTTTGTGATTGACAAAAGACTTCTTGGTCCAAAAAATGTACAAAAGGTATTTGGGAAAACCTTATCTTGAACATATTTTTTCCGAAAACTTTTCTATCTTTTCTAGACTTTTTTTATCTTAACCTGAGGTTTTAGATTTGACCTTTGAAAATGAAGAAGTTACCTTTGGCAAGGAGTGCTTTGCTCCTACCATAGTACTTCTCGTCACAACGGGAAACCCAAAAATAAAAAATCTTCACCGCATACTCTCTCTCTCCCCTCCTATGTGAATGCTAAAATGCTGACAAACTTTGCCTATATATATATATATATATATATATATATATATATATATATATATATATAATGCCAAAACGAATGTCACTTCCCTTGTTGAGAGAATTAACTTTGAATGGTCACATATGCAACAGTAGTAAAACGGCAGAGTTAACACTCGTAACGATCACCTTTACAAAGATTTCCCAAAGACAGCCAATTCTCCAAGTAAGAGAATTATAGCTGAAAGATCCTATATACAAGGAGAGCAAGACAGCTTATGCTGTTTATACACATAATAAATACTGCATTTTCGAAATTTCACAGCTATAGATAAATGCATCCATTTGTATACATCCGAGCTCACCAGTAAACTTAATCAGACCATAAGTGTCGGATTGTACCCCAATCTATGTTTATATCTGATTGGGGGTGCTCGGTGTGAAGATCGCAAACAAAATCAACCCCACTTGCATGGAAATCAACGTTGGGTACAGAATCAACGGTAGTCGCATCCCAATCGATGTTTACATACGATTGTGTTACCTGTAGATTGGGAACAGAATCAATTAAAATTGCATTTCCATCTATGATTTACATGTCAGTGCAATACCCAATGGCGAACATTGAAAAAAGAAGCAACCTTGCCATGAAATTGAACATATTGATTACCATTCCCACAAGTATTGCTAGAACCGCATATGCCAGTAGAAATGATACAAGCATCTCCAAGACACCCTAAAAGAGAAAATGCAACATGTTTTAAAATTGCACGATAGGTAGTCATTTAAACTGAAGAGCACATGTAGATGCAGAGTATGGTACAATTTACAAAAAGCACAAATCAATTATCATCTATAAAGCTATGAATACGGGCTACTTTTAAGTTTTACCATCCATGTCATAATACAGCTGAATAAAATACCTAAAATGAATAGTGCACGCAAATGTAGCCCTGTGAACTAGAAATAGCAATGCAATAACTGGACCTTAGTAGGCTGTCAATATTGAGCCATAAAGTGTACGCCATCCAAATTCAAAAGGTTAGGCGGGTGACATTCATATAAGTGACAAATAGGAGTAGCCCAAATCAATATTTCAACAGCCTGGGCTACATTAATATCAGACTTTACAGAATTTTGTCAAAAGGTAAAAATGAAAAAAGAAAAACTAATTGCTCTTGCATATGGCATTTTTATTTTATTGCACAGTGAATAACTTTTAGCAACTTTACTGTATAGCTACAAGCAGAAAAATAAAAAACAAACGGAAAAGTGAAATTTGAATGGTTGGAATATGACCCTTTATTTACTCAAACCCATTTTAACCCGCATAAATTTGATCCTACCCGAACATGCAACACCCTAGACCTCTGTATTGTAATAGGTTACCCTAGTGGAGAGACAAAGCATAAAAGGGGGGAAACGACTAATGTCAAAGACTGCATAAAAACATGCATTACTGCTTAAAGACTGCAGCTAGAAGGTCTAAATGTTGACTGAACGCCCATTTGATCTAGGAAACGTCCATCAACTGATGGTGCAACCATGGAGATGATGGCATACGCACCATACAAGTTTAAACCTGTCTTTACGGACAGATGAATTTTGAAAAGTCCCTAACAAAGAAGTGAAACTACCTAACACAAGAATCAACCATGTAAGTTAAGTTCCTCTAACAATAATCTCACCTTGCTGCTAAATGGGCCTTTGAAAGGTAGATTTTTATCAGCGTGCTCGAGGCAATAACGAAGCATGTTAAGTATAGTCAACTTAGTTCCTGCATCATCGCTTTCTGAAAACACAAGACCCAAAAAGAGAAAAAAAAGGAGGAAAAAGATTAGAGTTTAGTTCAACTTAAACAAATTCATGTAACAGCAGGCTAACTTATCTTGATGCCACCTGGGATGTCAAAAATTTGTTTCTTGGGATGAATACCAAGCAGCTGTCCCAAATGCATGCGGATTCGCGTACGATCAGAAAGGGAGAGTAAATCACCATGTGTGAGCACAACAACAGGCTTGTCATCTGAGACGGCGAGAGTGAACAAATTAAAAGAATCATAATATGCCTCCAACAATGAGAAAGAGAAAATTGGATGATTAAATACTGAAATATGTGATAAACTTAGCATCAACCTGACGCTTGTTTTTGAATGAAAGAGGGATTTCTTCTCTTTTTTCTTGTTATTTTCAATGTTATTTTGGAAATCCAAGATGAACTACCGCATATTCTAAATCAAGGAAGCTTCAATTAACATTAATTGTTATCTAGGAGAACAACAACTTTGTTTCTATCTATACATTTTTTAGTACTCACAGAATGCCTAAATTTCTTTTAATCAAATACATAGCTCTTACCAAGCTCAAAAACAGACTGAAGTGTAATAAAGTTAAAAGAAATTAAATTAATACCTTCAAATGACAAGAGAGGGTCGTTGAAAGTTGTAGCAACAGCTTGAGTTTTTCGCCTCTTGATTTCATCATCACTGTCCATCAATTCCAGAATTGAGACCGCACTGACAACGAATATGACATAATTAACCACCTTGGCCTCAATGGCACAGAAACTATTTCGGCGAGCTTTAGACTTCATTTTGGATTTCAGATGTACATCGTCAGAATCCCTGCCAAAGGAAGCATTTCAGAAAGTCCAGGTACACCAAGTAAGGTTTTGTTTAAGGAAATTTAAGGAAAAAACAATGATATGAACCTCTTTATTAGCTCCCCATGACGAACACCCTTTGTCATCCATTGCTTCACCATTTTCTTATTTTCAGCCAAATCATCTGACAAACTACGTGTGTCATACAAACAAAAAGAACTTGAACCTCTTGGTATCATGTACTCTTGGAGAAAAAATGTCCCATCTCCAACAGAAGAATCTGGTAATCCATAGGTTCAAGAACAACGATGCTGTTATATCTGCATTAATTATCTGACAACTAGTATTTAAAGAAACAAACTATCTAATCACATTAGTATCTACGATAAATAGAGCACACATGACAAGCGTATTCTTTGTGGTTATCTTTTATCAAATTTCACTTATTTCATGAGAAAAGGAGAGAGAACATACACGATACTGGGGCCCTATCTGGTGTAAAGGGATCATCCTCAAGCACCATCGAGATCTTGTTAACAAGACTGCTTTTTCCAGATGCTTTTGGACCAATCAACAAGAGTGTCATCTTTTTTGGTATATTATAATCGCCCTTTTTCATGCCACCCAACTCCTCAATCCATGATCCAGGAGTGTAGCTGCAGTGGTCATTTACAATGTATCTAAACAGATGCATAGTAGTTACAATAAAACACTACAAAGAACAATATGATATGCTATGATAGATTCTACCATGTAAAGTTGAGAAACTGAATAAATGCCGGAATGAAAAACCATTTCCCACTTTCTGAAGCTTAGCAGATTATCCAGTATTAAAACCCAAAATACAATATTTAATCCAAATATCTGGAAACAGAGGAGGAGAAATCAAACAAGGCCATGAAACAAACAGCACCCCACAAATAAATAAGTAGAACAAATACGAGGAGCATTGTTAAATTATCATATCTAGTTACTTATTCCCGAGAGTAAAAGAACAAGAATAGCAAACAAATGACTATAAATCACAGTACCTCAATATTTTACTTTTGACTTCCTTCCAACGGTCGTTATGAAGGTGCAGTTCATCATAGCTCTTGAGAACATCCATATACACATTCCTTACCCGCTTTCGATTAACTTCATCCAAGGAATTTGAAGAAGCTCGAACGGATTCCTCAGAATCCATAAAGCCTAGGCCAACTTTTCCATTCTCCACTTTTAAGCCAAAATGATCACCACCACTGAACACATTCAAATTTCCAACCACTAGTATTACAATATGTACACACACACACATAGAAACTGTAGCGAGGTCCATCTTTGCGTACAAATCAGGAACTAGTTAGAGTAATTACCTGAGAAAAGTAGGCGAGCCTAGAGAATTTTCAGGGAAGTCTTGATCAAGAGATGATGCTTCTGCAAGTACCAAAAAATCAATCTTTTTATTTATTTTTACCTAAGAATAACAGTCAACCTACTGCAATACCTCGTTATTTATCCGAAATTAAAAAGGCCAACATTTTACAAACAAAAATAGGAAAATTTTATGCAACAAATGTGAATACTGAATACATACAGAAAAGAGAGAGACCCATAATGTACCAGTGGAATAGATGAGAGGGGAATCAAGGGTTGTAGTATCTCCACCCATAGCTGAAAAGTGAAAACTTCTGTGAATTTAGGTTTTTGAAAGTTTACTCTCTAGGGTGAAGAGAAGAGTAATAAGGTGATGATGATGAAATTGGAAGTTCAATTACTTAGCAAACAAGAGTTGAAGGGGCGGCATTGCTCGGTCATTGATCATGTTCTTCTGCCACGTGTCATCTGATTTGGCAATAGTTGATTGGTTCTTCGAGTCTCCCATTCTATTATGATTTCTCTAGTTAATACCATGAAACTCTCCTAAACTATAATATTTTTGTCAGTTTATTGCTTAAACTATTCTGAACTATATTGTTCTTCGTATTAAAACCCCCTCGTCGTTGACCTAGCATAACATGTGCAAACACTCGCTTGGGAGCGCGTGACAGCTGAAAAAAATTATATAAATGACTCATATAGCAGAAAATAATGGCTAATTAGCCTAACCCTCTTTCACATTTATTTGTTTTTAATAAATATTCTCCATATTTCAATTATATCCACCTTTTTCCCTCATTTTTTAACCATTTTTCCATTTTTTTTACATTTCTTCTTTATGTTTCACCTTCTTCTTCATTTTTAACCTTTTTTCTTCAGTTCGCCATATGGGTTTCCTCTGGAAAAATTTCTCCCTCTCTTGTTTCCTCTGAAATATTTTATTCTCTTTCTTGTTTTAGTCTTCTTTCATTTCTTACACATATTGTTGAAAGAATACCAATTTAAATATTCTTATTAAACTCAACACCTTGTAGAGAATAAAGTTTAATATCTTGGACCTTCTTTATGTAATCTGGAATTAGAAAATGTAATTTTATTTGTTGGCCAATTGATTTTTTATTTGTGAAATTTTATTTTGTGTAATCTTTTTTATGTAATATAAGATGATTTTTAAGAAACACTATATGCCTTTATTTATATTTTTCCGTCCTACAAAGTGAATATAAATGACTTATTCAATTAGAGATTAGCATAAAGCACAATCACAATTAAACCTAAAATTAACATAGGGCATTAAATATTATTTTGGCCAAAACTCATAAAATTAATCAATCATCCCAGAGTAATACATCATGAGTAAACTATATAAAAAACTCTTTAAAAACTATAAGTTAATATAGTTAGACAGACGCAACATGGGGTTTTAATATATAGGGGAATATAGTTCACGGGGGTTTTGGAGATACCAGATAGTTTAAGTAGGTAACTAACAAAATGGTGAAAGTTTAGGCGGGTTCTAGGCTATGTTGAATAGCCACGTGTAGTGCTACAAGGCACGTTTTTTAAATAATTAGGAGAGTGTACTACACACGCCTCTAAGAATGCAATAAGGGATTTTTAATATGAAGGGCAATATAGTTAGGGGGGTTTTGGGGACACTAAATAGTTTAAGTAGGAAACTGACAAAAACATGATAGTTTAGGGGGATTTTAGGGTATTAACTCTTCTCTAATTAATAAGGTTACGTTTCACTTGGAAAAAATTACACTTATAGGAACTTTGAACTGTTCTTCAGATGTTGTTTAACTGAATTAAGAATTATTTTTACCAACTTGATTTATAGCCTGTTTGGCCAAGCTTCTTTTTGGCCAAAAGTACCTTTTTTTGCCTAAAGCACTTTTGGCCAAAAATTAAGGTGTTTGGCCAAACTTTTGGAAGGAAAAAAAGTGTTTTTGAGGAGAAGCAGAAGCAGCTTTGGAGAAGCTTGACCAAACACTAATTGCTGCTCAGAAGTGCTTTTCAAACTAATTAGCCAAACACAAACTGTTTTTCACCAAAAGTACTTTTGAAAAAAAAACACTTCTAAAAAAAAAGCTGATTTTTGTAGCTTGGCCAAACGGGCTATTAATAAGATGAAAATCCAGTTAGCTCTATGCGAATAATTTTATTCTCCCTCCGTTCACTTTTAATTGTCCACTTTTCGCGACTCTTAAGAAATAATATATAAAATATATATTTTTTAATTTTACCCTAATGATAGCATTTTTAAAAGTCTTGGAAAATGATTTAGGAAATGAGTAGTTAATGATAAAGATAAAACGGAAAAAAAAGATTCTCTTTCTCTTGATTTCGTATAGTAGACAAGTAATAGTGAAAATATATTTTTGGTATTATGAACAAGTAAAAGTGAATGGAGAAAGTAGTAAATTACATAAATACTAGGAAAAGCACCAGTTAATTAACACTCGTAACCATGGGCAGAGCTAGAGGAGCATTAACCCCTTCGTCGAAAAATTACATTCACCAAATTATTTTTTATTTATATATAGTATATACTAGTAAATGCTGAAACCCCTTGGCTTCATCACATATTTACTTTTTAGATTTTCAACCCCTTAGTGAAAATCTTTTCTCCGCCACTCCTCATAGTTATCAACTTTACAGATGAATGTCAGTTGTCCTAGTAAGAGAATCATTGCTGATAAGTCCTATACATGCAAGAAGAGAGTTCTACTGCTGCTGTTTATACAGAGAGAACATTGCATTTGGGGAACATAACAGCTATAGACAAATGCATCAACCTCATTACATCCGAGCTCATCAGTGAACATCGCCACACAGTAAGTGTCGAATTGCACGCCAAATTGCAACCCACTGTATGTTTACATCTGATTGAGACGTCTCATTGTGAAGATCGCAAACAGAATCAACACCATTTGCATGACCACCTATGTTTACATGTGGTTGCAATACCTCAGGACCAACAACAGTTGCATTCCAGTCTATGTTTACCTGTGATTACAATGCCTATAAAATGCGAACACAAAATCAACCATAGTTGCATTATAATCTATGTTTTACGTGTGATCATACCTCAGGGTTACAGAATCAACCGTGCCTATGAAAATGAAAATCCATCAAGATCAGCACCACTCCCACAAATATTAATAGAGTTGCCTGTGTCAGTAGATGTAAAAGCATCTTATTCAAGGCACCCTAAAAGAGAGAATTGTAACCTGATTTGAAAATGCACGATAAGCAGTAATTTATACTGAAGAGCACATGTAGATGCAGGGTATGGTACAATTTAGAATAAGCACGAATCAAATTTCATCTGTAAACTATGAATACGTGCATTGTACCTTTTCAATCTCTGTTATAACGCCAGCTGAATGCTATACCTAAAATGAATTATGCAATATAATAACTGGATCTTATAGCCTGTTTCGCCAAGCTTCAAAAATCAGCTTATTTTGAGATGTGCTTTTTCTCAAAAGTAATTTTGGAGAGAAGTAGTTTGTGTTTAGTAATTATTTTGAAAAGCACTTCTGAGCGGTAATTAGTATTTGGCCAAGTTTTTAAAAAGTGCTTCTAAATATATTTTTCTCAAAAGTGCTTTTGGGGAGAAGCTACTATTTTCTGCTTCTCCAAAATTGCTTCTGCTTCAACTCAAAAGCATTTTTTTTCTTCTAAAAGCTTGGTCAAACAGTTCAACTATGGAAAAAAGTGCTTTTGGCATTGGAAAAGCTTGGTCAAACAGGCTATTAGTAGGGCTGTCAATATTGAGCCGTAACGTGTAAGCCATCCAAATTTAACAGGTTAGGCGGGTGACAGTCATCTAAGTGGCAAAATAGGAGCAACAGACTCGGCTATAGCTAATCATTACAGAATTTTGTAAAATAATAGATGATTACAACTATTTCTCAATAAAACAAGTTGGGGTCGGAAAATACTAGAGGACTCGAAAAAGAAAAGGACAGTCAATTTCTTTTGCCTATAGTAGTTTACTTACTGCCGAGTGAATGATTTTTAGCAACTCAACTGTATAGCTACAGAAAGAAAAGAAACAAAAGTGAGTTCTAGTTGAACGGCTTGGACTACGACTCACTCCTCAACCCTTTCTGACCCAAATAAACTTGGAAACATGCAACAGGATCCTTTATCTACTCAACCCTTTGAAACTCGCCTAAGTTCGACACAACCCAAACATGTGACACCCTGAATCTCTGTAGCAGTAGCCATAACGTGGTAACTCTTGCCAATAAGCAAAGCGTACAAGTGAAAAATGACCAACATCAAAGGCTGTGTAAAATTATGCACTACTGCTACAATATTTAACTAAATTGATTGTTCCAAGAGACTGTAGCTAGAAGGATGAAGTGTGGACTGAATATTTGATCTAGGAAATGTCCATCAACTGATGGTGCAAACATGATGATGATGGCATGTACGCCGTACAAGTTTTAACCTGTCTTTACAGACAAAGGAACTTTAAATTTTAAAAAGCCCCTAACAAAGAAATGAAACCACCTAAACAAGAATCAACCATGTAAAATTAAGTTCCTCTAACAATAATCTCACCTTGCTACTAAATGGGCCTTTGGCAGGTAGATCTTTTTGAAGGGTAGGTTTTTATCAGTGTGCTCAAGGCAATAACGATGCATGTTGAGTATAGTCCACTTAGTTCCTAAATCATCACTTTCTGCAAACACATGACGAAAAAAAAAGGGGGGGGGGGGGGATGAGAGTTTACTTCAACTTAAAGAAATTCATGTAATAGTCTTCGGATGGATACTGAGCAGCTGTCCCAAATACATTCGGACGCGCGTACAATCAGAAAGGAAAAGTAAATCACCATGTGTGAGCACAACAACAGGCTTGTCACCTGAGATGGCGAGAGTGAGCAAATTAAAAGAACCGTAGTATGCTCCAACAATGAGGAAGAGAACATGGGATGATTAGATACTGAAATAAGTGATAAACTTAGTATCAGTCTGACGCTTGTTATTGAATGGGCTAAAGATTTCCTCTTTTCTTTTCTTTTTCTTATGACTATCAGTGTTATTTGATCCAAGGTGAACTCCCCCATATTCTGATCAAGGAACTCCTCAAATAGAGACTTTTTAAACATCTAGATTTTACAACTGAGATGCTGTCCCTCCTATCATTAAAGCACGTATTGTTTCTATCTACACATTTTTTAGTACTCACAAAATGCATATAATATACAACAACTACACTGCTCTTAAGAGGATAAAAGACAGATTGAAGTGATAAAAAAGTTAAAAGAAAGTGAATTAATACCTTTGAGTGACAAGAGAGGGCTGTTGAAAGTTGTAGCAACAGCTTGAGTTTGTTGCCTCTCTGTTTCATCGTCACTATCCATTAAGTGCAGAATTGGACCGCACTGACAACAAATATGACAAAATTAACCACCTTGGTCTCAGTGGCAACTATTTCGGTGAGCTTTAGATGTCAGATGTGCATCATCAGAATCCCTGCCAAAAGGAGCATTTCAGAAAATCCGGGTAGCCCCCAACTAAGGTTTTGTTTGAGGAAATTCAAAAATAATCATATAGACCCCATTACTTGCTCCCCATGACAAACACCCTTTGTCATCCATTGCTTCACCATTTTCTTATTTTCAATTAAATCATCTGACAAACTACGTGTGTCATACAAACAGAAAGAACTTGTGGCCAAAGAGCTTGCACAGCATGCTAGTAGTCAACCGCCACTGTTGTCGTCAGGCAGTTCTCCTGGTCCAGATGAGACAACTGGAAGGGCAGACTCTACGCCTGAAAACCTACCTACTAGCTCTGTAATTGAGAGCTTTTCCATAGAGTCCAGGATTGGTGACAGCAAGCACAATAATAATAGGCAAGGAAAAGCACATGGAGTGTGGAGGCAAAGGGGTTCAGCAGACTTGGCATTGGACACCAGCAAGAACACTTATAAGTCTCTGGATCACACCAGCAAGAACACTTATAAGACTCTGGATCACACTCGATCTTTGAAGCCTGATGGAGATTCTGCGAAATCTGATTCGAAGTGGTCGAGTGAGTTCGATGTATCAGATGGTTGGAACATGCCTTTCTGGTGTAAAAGGATCATCCTCAAACACCCTCAAAATCTTGTTAACAAGACTACTTTTTCCAGATCCTCTAGGACCAATCAAGAGGAGTGTCATCTTTTTTGGTATATTATAATCGCTCATTTCATGCCACCCGCAACCTCAATCCATGATATGGGGGGGGGGGGGGTACCTGCAGGTGTTCATTTACTATGTATCTCAACAGATGCATATCATTTACAAGTAACCCAAGACAAAAATTCCTTAAATAAATATGTTGAACAAATTTGAGGAGCATTATTAAATTGGTATATCTAGTTACTTATTCCTCCAGAGAAAGAGAACTAAGACAGAAAACAAATGGACTACAAATTACGGCACCTCAACATTTTATTTTTGGCTTCCTTCAAATGGTCCTTGTGAAACTGCAGTTTATCATAGCTCTTGAGAACTTCCAGATAAACATTCCTTAAACGTTTTTTATTAACCTCATCCATAGAATTTGAAGAAGCTCGAACGGATTCCTCCAAATCCATAGAACCTACTCCAACTTCTTCATTCCCCACTTCTGATCCAAAATGATCACCACCATTGCACACATTCCAATTTCCAACCACTAGTATTACATAATGTACACAGAGAGAGAGAGCCTGTAGAGAGTCCATCTTTATAGGAAAAGCAGGAACAGTAAATACCTGAGAAAAGTTGGCGAGCCTAGTGGATTTTCAAGGAAGTTTTGTTCAAGAGACGGCGTTTCTCAAGTACCAAAAATTCAATCTTTTTCATTTTTTTCAGTACAAAGAGTCTAGTTCTTTACAACAACAACAAACCCAGTATATTCCCACAAGTGGGGTCTGGGGAGGGTAGTGCGTACGCAGACCTTACCCCTACCTAGTGAAGGTAGAGAGGCTATTTCCAATAGACCCTCGGCTTAGAAAAAGATTCTAGTTCTTTAAATAAATAAAATTTATGGAAGACACGAGAATCAATCAATCAATCAACTAGTCTTAGTTCCAAATCAATTCCGTTGGGCTACTCCCTCTGTTCCATTGTACAGGGCACTCTCTTCTTTCTAGTCTATTCCAAAAAGAGCAACATTTCTTTACCACTGGAAATTTATTAGCTTTAAACTTCCAAATTTCCAATTTTAATTTTACTGACATGTTGTTATAACCATAAAAATGTCACGGCATGTTAGAAAATCACAATTTCAAGTTCAAAAGGTACCTTTTGGTATATGATAGTAGTCTTTCTTTTCTTCTTAAACTTTATGCCCAATCAAACACCTTCATATAAAATAAAACAAAATCACCATCTAATATAAAATTGAAGATTATATGAGTAGAACTATTTTTTACCTAACTGTCAACCTACTGCAACGCTTCATTCTGTACATAGGCAAAATTATGCAAGAAATGTGAATACATACAACAAAAAAAAAAAATGAGAGCTATAAAGAAAAATTCATATAATGTACCCATAGCTGCAAACCCTTTAATTTTATTTTCTTTTTGTGGTCGGGGGGGGGGGGAGGTTCAGAAAAAAACAAACATTATATTAACTTAAAGTAGTAGATATACACAATAATAATGATAAACCTAAATACTCATTCATCCAACTGCTCTTCATTTTCAGTAATATCTTCAACTACCAAATACTGAAGAGCAATGGAGTATTTTGCAGTTTTAGCCCTAGCAAAATTGTTGCTGCTACTCCTAATAAGATATGATCCAAAACCATCCGCTTTAATTGTGTAAATAGAGGAAACCCATCTCTTGTAAATGTATAGCAATCTCGGGGAGTCACTATGATAATGAGTATCAGAGAGTAAAAGCTGACATGGCAATGACCCCTTTTGATTAGCATACATCATTGCATTTTTACATAGTGCTAATACTCGAACCATAGCCAAATCTTTTCCTCGATTATTATTGTATTTCTCTTGGCATTTTCCTTCATTAAAAAAATCAGCAAAATCATCAATAATAACTGAAACTGGAGCAGGATTATTATGCATATGAAATGCAGCAAAGTATTTCTTAATTCCTTCTTCGTCCTCTATATACTTCATCTGAATACGTTCAAAAATAGTACTATCAGAGAATGGATCAATTCCCTGAGCCAGATAAGGGGGTTTTGTTTCCAGCTTACGACGGTTGCAAATGAAGACCACATTACCCTCCCTACTCTCTGTTGCTGAGTTAATAGCGAACTGGAAAAGTAAAGAGGTTTTTCCTGATGAAGGTGGACCAGAAAGGAGGAGAACTGGGTCACTACTGCGAAGACTATTGAATCGCCCAACAGGTAAGAATTTCTCCACCATTTTTGTTGGAACTTTGAATAAGAATACTTCTGTGATTTTTTGGGTTTTTAAAACTAAAAAACTCTCTCCCACGTGTCAACTGATTATGGTTAATTGTCATCTGATTATGGTTTTTCAAATTCCAGTTCTATTATGGTTTCTCTAATTAATGAGGTTACGTTTCAGTTAAAAAGTAGTACTCTGTCCATTTCAATTTAGCCGATGAAGTTTGACTTGTACAAAGTTTAAGGAAAAAAAAAATATTTTTTGAAGCATGTGATCCTAAAAAAAAGACCCTTGCATTAAGCTCAATCGATATAAAAGGATAGCTCGGTGGATTAAGTTTCCCCACGTGCAGGGTCAGGGAAAGACCAGACCATAAGAGTCTATTGTAGGCAGCCTTACCCTGTATTTCTGCAAAAGACTATTTCTACCCGTAACCTCTTGGTCATATGACAATAAATTCACCAATTACGCCAAGGCTCCCCTTCAATCCATCTAAGTAACACAAAACAAATAACAGAACACAATAAATGACATGTGACATTGTTAGATAAGAGGGATTTGTAAATTACTTCGAGAAAGGTAGAGATATTTTTTTAAAAAAAACTATGAAACAATGCAAGTTCTATCTTTCTCCCAGTTTATGATGGTATAATAATTACAACAGTATTGACTTTCACTCATCTCCTACAGAGATGTTCCCACAAGGACACCAACTATACCACGTAAAAGGGGCGTGGGTGACTCTTCAGCTTTAGAAGAAAATCTTCCGAGAATGAAAGAAAGGGCTTATCGACTTATCATAGTCCTCGTGAATAAATATTAATCTATGATGATAATGACATTTACAAATTACAAGTAATTCCTACTAATCTCTTATTTACTCAGAGTTCGCCGTTGAATCAGTAGCTCAAAGGCATTGTCTCTGCTGGAAGGAGGATGACATAGCCAGAAAGGGTCGCTCCAAGAAGTTAGACTGCAGAGATGTCATGCCAAAACCAGTGGACTGTGGAACTCCAATATTTGAGTGTGGAATTGTGCTGCAGAGAAAAGCAAATCTTAATTTCATGCCTTCATACCGATTAACAGTTAAGTTCAATTTACTATACCAAGCACACTAATATAAACATAAGGCATCATTCCACAAGCAGCTTCAGTTAATAGTTTCATGCAAAATAAACAATTATATTTCTGATAACAGAAACAGATGAGCCCACTTGCATTCCCAGTTACTGACTTGCAAAGTGCGACACACTTGGGTCTTTTTGGTGTTTGGTTTTCTCGAGGACATGTTTTTGAGGCTACCTGTTTAGCGGGGGGATGGAGAGTCGGAAGATTAAGTTACGTTCAACCTCTAATAAGAGTAAAGACATTATAATGATTCAGATGTGTAATGAAATTCTGGGTAGAGAAATTTGTTGCGGAAACTGGATAGCAGGATGATCCCATTTCTAATCTCCACAGGGAAATATAATACTCAACAACCCACCAAAACTTATGTCATTAACAGAGCAAATTTGATAAATGGATACTGACCTGAATGATAATGATAATGAGGAGTCCACTGGAGTAGATATTTGGTGATCAGGAGGAAACAATGACCAGAAAACTGAAAAGGAGTAATCAAAACAAGCCATGACACCTTTAGGTAATAATATAGAAGATAAAGATTTCAACTAACTATATAAAATACCCAGAAAGAACATAATATGCCTGACAAACCTTTCAGTATTCTAGGTTTCGAGAGTCTAACACAAGGCAATTATAGAACCCACCCACCCCAGAACAAAAAGAAAAAGAACTATAAAATTGCAGAAATGGTTAATACAACAACATATTACACTAAAAGGAAAAGTATATGAGCTACCTGATTGTTGTGAGTGATCCTGGTAACCAGGGCAGAACAGCATATCCTGCCAATGTTACCAAAACCATTTTGGAATAATATAGCCAAATCAGAAGTCTTATGAATAGAAATCTCTGAAAACAGTGACCCAAAATCTAAAAAGAAAAGAAAACCTGAGACAACTCACCGTTCCTGTACCTTGACTTTTACTTGCCATCTTTGCAGGAAATAGATCTACATAATGAGATAAAGGTAAATTGTTTCAGAAAACTACCACAGAAAAACAAGATCTTACAACAACAAAACAATAACTTGAAAAATTAAAGCAAGACATATATCAGGCAAGGACGTTTGTCTCATGTTCTCAAAACAAAAGTGATACTATGAATAAATGGTTTTTTGCGTTAAGAGTGTTTCATATGTAAGATCTAAGTGTCAGGCATGCTGTCTTTAGAACTCTGTTTCCCTGGGCATATTTGAGACGTGTTTACACTTGGATTACCACCATATCAAGAATATAGATTTCCATCTTGGTGGATACAGAGGCGTAGGTATTGCTTCTATGAAACAAGATAGAGGAAGACATTAAGACAAACATGTCAGTTGTCACAAGAGCCACAATTTGCATGAACAAAAAGCAATTGTTGCAACAGTTCTTTGATTGTTGCAACAAATTGAACCATAGACAATAGTCTATTGCAATCTAAAGTGGTTTACATATATATTACCACAGGAGACGAAAATAGGAAGCATGATGCGTGGTGAAATAATCAAAAACTTAAAAATTCATACCCAGGCAAGAGGGACTCGGGTTCACAGCCAAAGTCAAACCAAGATAGCAGTCATCCTTTACTGTCCCAAAATCCCACAGGTTCAACTCAAGATTAGGCTCAGGTCCTGCACAACAGGCCAGCTTCATGACTAAAAGCGAATAACGACACATGGTAAAAGTACTTTATGAGTTCTTACCAACATTACTCAAATCCATCTGCAATGGATCCCCTAGAGGACGAGGAATCCACATATCAACCTATTCATTAGCAAGTGGTCAATTATTCAAATCTCTACGGAAGGATGCCAATTACAATTATAAGTTGAAGCAAAAAACAAATGACAGAAAATAGTTTACATGAAAAAATGGGTGCTGCAAGCATTGGTCAGCAGTTGGCCTCCTCAATGGGTCCCACGAACAGAGTTGCTATGGCAGGAAGGGAGGGATTGATCAGCTAAAAACCATTTCCTATTTCGTGCATAAAATATGCCAACAATGTAAAGAAGCAGCTATAACAATACCTTGATCAAATCGATAGCTTCCAAGCTAGCACTTGGAATGACATCAGACAGATTGGCTGGTTTAATCTATCAGAAACAAAAGGAAATAATAAAATAACTGAATACATGATCACTCGCATGTCCGTGATAAAGGTCAAAAGAAATTGGCAGGAAACTAACAAGAAGTTCATGCTGGACTCACATCAAGACAACTAAAATCAAACAACCGTGAAGCACTTCTCAGTTCTGGGAAGCTAGTCCAGTCTGGCGGTCCAAGAATACAGCATATCTTATACAACTGATCAATTTCACTGGACAAAGAAAAAGGAAGATTATTCTCAAAGAAATAGTTCTCTAAATAATTCAACTTAAGACTGATGCGAGTCAAGTTTCAATTTTCCACAGAATCCGGACAATATGCTCCCCAAGCTCTTGGAAATAACTACATCATCCAACTGTCAGTTCCATTTGAGGTCAAAGCAGTCTAGGTTCCAAGCTAGAAGAAGATAGTAGATCTTTTTCATGTAAGACAATCTGGGATGTGAAATCACCTTTCACCAGGGAAAATTGGGCAAAGAGTGAAAAGTTCAGCAAGTACCGCACCAACTGCCCACATATCTGTGTTCATCCATAAATATGTTAAAGCAGCTGATAGTAAAGAAAAATAGGATATAAGCAAGATTATGAAATAAAAAAAATACTATTCAAAATAAACAACTATGTATAATAATAGTTGGCTGTTTCTGCAATCATTTGTAGACCTTATTCTCATGACTCGTGAGTCAAGAAACAGATTACTTAACTAACAAAAACAAACATGAAAGTTTATCCAAGAGTTCTTTGACGCATTGAAGAATTTCAAAATTAAGGCCATCAAGCTTAAGACTGAGAACTTCTAAACAACACCAGTGAAAAGAGATATACTTTTTTGGATAGACCATAGAAGAACCAATTAAAGATCCAAAATAAAGAAATCTCACAAATGCAGTGGAAAAATAAAATAAAATTGACAAAGCCAAGCATGTGAAGTAGTAGACTAATACCGAATAAACATATGATAATTTTAAGAATGAAAAAAAAAACAAGTTATATTGGTCAACAATTTTCTAGTAACCCAAAGTTTTTTTTGTACATACATTTATCATGCTAGACAAATATGGACAACACCTAAGGAAATTCGAAGTTTCTAGCAGGAGAACAGCGGTAATGGTCTTCTCTCTAGTTTTACTATTGAATCAAGCCAACAGTTTTGAAGTCAATACTTTGAGGCATGTGTTAGCATGGTGAACTTGGTCCAAGGCAATTCCTGTCACTCTCCTGTTTTCTTTCACACAACTTTCATAGAATCCATTCAAGGTTATAGTACCTTCAAAGAGCCAAGGCTAACCCTCAAAATTAACAGAAAACATTTCAAGAAAGTTAGATTGTTTTTCCAGCATAAAATATCAACAAACACGAAACATACTGCTCAGCTATGTACTTAGATTAATAAGTTTATTAGGACAAGTAGAAAACTAGCTGCGACAGTCGTCGAGATTCAAGAACAAAATTCAGGATTAGGTAATTCTTATCAAATCCTAGCTTCTAAACATACAGCAACTTATTGGTGTCAAATGAAAAATGATCCATTGTGTCCACACAAGAAAGCTTCTGAAATTGTAAGAACGTATTGATGGTGCATACCGATAGCAGGTGTGTATGATGAAGATTGCAACAAAACTTCTGGTGCTCGATACCTTTTAAAGACATTAGAACATCCCTCCATCAAAGGCAAATTTTTCACAAGCACGTGGAGACAAATGATGCACCAAACAAGAGAAGACAACTCACCAACGAGTTGAAACATAATCAGTGAAAGGAGGTAATGAAGACACTTCTCTAGCCAACCCAAAGTCAGCAATTTTAATTATGTCGTTTGTCACCAGCAAATTCTCTGGGGCAGAACATGTGCAACATTAGTTTGCACTGCCATAAACAAAGATAGTAAACAAACCACATGACATTTCAATACCAGGTTTCAGGTCCCGATGAAAGTAACCATTTTTATGCATGTGGGCAAGTCCTTGCAACACCTGAGACATCAATCCTCGAATCTCTTCCTCAAGAAAAGGTCTTTGTCGTTCTTTCATTAGTTGGTACAAGTTACGTTCCTAGACACATTTAAAAGGAGATAATTTGAAGGTTCACCTTGATATAGTATATATTCTCAAACTAAAAGCAGTAATTGCCAGAGTGGCACAGATATACACTATGTTAACTGAATTAAAGATTCTACTGCACAGACAACGAGAAAGGTGCCATCAAAGAGATCTAGCCAAAAGTCTTAAACTTGTACCATGTACTCGAGTATGAAGAATAGCTCATTGTTCTCCCTGACAATCTCCTTCAGTTTGATGATGTTAGTATGATTCAATTTACGGAGGGACTGCACAGAGAAGATTGGAAAACTTAGCTCGCGCCAAGTTATAAATGCACAAGCAACTCAATTCTAACATGGTATTTTTTTCTGAATCAATGTGTTGAAATTTTTCCTTTTAGACCATCAAATGTGAGAAAAAATAAGAGGAAACCCACACCTTTACTTCACGTAGATTAACACATTCTTCCCAAAAATAGAACTTCCTCTTCATTTTCTTTACTGCAACCTGCAACACATGAAATAAATCTATAAGTACAATCTCAGAGAAGAATCAACATCCTATGAGATGTCCAAGCACTGAGAAAAAAGTAAAATGAGTCTTCCAGTCAACTCCCTCCAAAGGAAACAAAGAAGAAAGTGAAAAGGTCAAATTTTATTATTCTTTATTTCTTGTAATAGCATAGGCGTGATTAAACACTAATCTCATGTCTCGCCTCAATGTGGCATGGATCTTTAACATGGTTCTCACAAATTATTACTTATGGGACTAAACACAACATGCCCCCAGTCAACTCCCAAAAGGAACTTTTGGTTAGCTAGAGTCTACTTGAGATTTTTGGCAGATATTATTACTGTTGTGTAAGAAAGGCGCCAGTAACTTTCCATTGCAAAGGAAACCAAGGAGCAAATCCAAGCATTACCATGTTGAGCTCTGGTACTTAGAACTAAAAGAGTTTATTAATTCAGATGCGCAACTCTTCAAACATGCAGCAGATCAAAATCTTTTCTGCTGCTGCCAAACACAAGCTTCCTACTCAAGTCATAAATTTTGTAAACAGGATTTTGAAATGTCTCTTTATATCAACTAAATGAAAATAGCTGAAAAACATGTGTGGATATATAAAACATAACAAATTCGGAAACAAAGACAATTACTTACAATTTCAGATGTTTCTGTATTAATGGCCTTATATACATTACCACAAGTTCCATCTCCAAGCTCCTTCAATATTCTATATCTGGAATTATAATGTCCCACCAAGAAGCACATAAGTTAGGATCATCAAAAGGAAAACCACCTTTTAATATCCAGATAGGGTTTCAATAAGACTTACTTTTCCATTTTCGATTTACAATGACTGGCAGACCAACAATTTCTCAATGGACCTCTAACCTCCTGATAGAGGTTTCTACTCTGTAAAAACAGTGCTCTTTATGTGGTTGTTGACATATATCACTCTTTATGTGCAGCATACGATACGGTAAATGGTAAAAAATCCACCTCTCATCACTAAAAAAACTGAAAATCAACTGAAAGACTATCAACATGCTTAAATGCAGCCTTCACGAGCTGCAATCAGTAGTTATCATCTAAAAGGCAGCCACTGATTTCTGTCAAATACTTGCTATATTGTGGATAAAATAAGAGTCGGCCATGTCAACAAGATATCAAACCGGCAGCACGTCTCTTTTCCTTGAGCTTCAGTTATGTTTTATCTGTCAAAAAGTTTCAGAAAAAGTCAGAGACAACTGTAGAACATGAATAGCGCGTGCTACCTTCCGTGCTTTAAAGTATTGAACAATCTGGATTGAAAATATAAATGGAAAAACATTAAAAGCAGAAAGCTCTCTGAGCTATGTGTCAAACAACCAGAAACGGATCAAGGATTTTAACTTGATGGATCCAATCTTTTTGTTTTTATCACTGATTCATTGCACATTCAAAATTATGGGTTCAAAATGTAATATTTATTGAAATTTTGGTGATCTTTTACCCACACAGACACACACGTATATATATATATAAGGTTCAGTTGAACCCGTAGCCTGTTAGCTATATCCGCCTTTGCAAACAGCCACCGAGAGAGAGGAGACACAGGATGAGATAAAAAGATCCAAAAATAGCTAACAGCATACGCAGGCTGCTATTCTGTGGAAGAGCAATCTCCATTCACTTTCTTATTTTGTCAATACCTATGGCTTTATATTCATGAACTATGTAGCAATTGGCTTCACCTTTTTCTTGCTATAATTATAATTTCTATATGACATCTGTATCTAAACTGGAAACTGATTCAGCTTTAATTAATTTAATAAATCCCAATTTTCCTTTTTTTTCATATTTGTTTCATCAAAGAAAAGTGTTTCAACGGAGAATAACAAATCATAGACTATTTAGCATAAGCGCCAAACCAAGGACATGGTAAATTTACTACATGAATACATAAGTACATAAATACGCATCAATGTTATGATCAAATCAAACAGCAATTTTGACCAAAATATTAATTTTTTTTCCAGTAACTCTTCTAGTACCAATTCAAATCAATAGCACAAAAAGAAAATTGAATTTGAAGCAACAGGAGAATAATGCGATTGAATTTATTCGTGATTTACTGAGAAAAGCAACAGAAATTGATTCTCCAGCTACTAGAAAAAAAAACGTAAAATAAGAACAATATAAGAGTAAATACAGAGAAATTTGAAGAAAAAAAATCGAGCTCACCGGTTAATGCTGGAGAAACAGTCAAACAATAAACATCTCTCGAGAGAAAAAGGAGGATTTATAGAGAGCAAATGAATGTGCCGATCGATAATGTAACAGCAAAATCATATGAAGAAGCGTTGGAGAAGAAACCAAATAGTATATTTTTCGAAATATACAAAGTAATAAAATATTAAAATAGTTTTTTAAAGATAAACAAGAGGAATTAAAAACTAGCAAAAGATTAAAGGAAATTAAATATTGCGAAAGATGCTTGGTGGTGGGAAAAAGGAGTGGTCCTCTTTTAAGTAAGTTTACATAAAAGCCCTTCCGCCAACTTGTTTTTTTCAACTTATCCTTGGTCGTTTGTTTTATGACAACTTTACCCTCCAATAGCTCGTAAATTTACCATCCTTTGCCATTTGGGCTTCTCATGGGATGTGCTTGTGCTGCAAAAGGCTTCAATTGTGATCTGATCAAATTTGACTTGGGCTTGAGCGTGGACTGGGCTCGAAATAAGAAGTTAGGGGTTTTTTCATAAAACACCATCTTTTAGGTCTAATTAGCCATTTATAGATACCCTTTGCTATATTACGTGTTATAGATACCTTTTATGTTTTTATACAATGTATTTCATGTATTTAAGTTGTTGTATTCATTAATACAACCAAAAAATAGGCGTAAAAACTGGAATTCCAGCTAAGTTTGACATGTATTTAGTTGTATTCAAGCGACATTAACGTTAAATACAGTAACGTATCTGCGCAAAATCTGGAAGGTTAAATTGGTTAAAAACAGAAGGAAATCAAATTACATGATATTCTCCTAATTTAACTCAACGGACTAAAACGATCCCTCATTAATCTGTATTTGAAAGATACATAATAAAGATTATAGCTGAATAAAGAGAAATACATATGAATAATACAGTTGAGTAGAACTGTATACAGTTGAATACAACAAAATACAACTTAATTCATTTGAATAAAACACTTGAATACAATAAAATACAAATGAATAAAACTCTTGAATACATGTGAATATATAAATGAATGCTACTGAATACATGTGAATACAATTGAAATATACATTCGAATACAATTGAATACAAATAGGCGATTTTGGCGATCTAGAGAGAGAAACAGCCTTATGGCTTCGCCGGCTGGCGGCCAACCATTAATTCCGGCTGGTCAGGCCCCTAACACATCTGAGATATATTAGTAGTTCACAACACTGGTAGAAGGCCAAAAAAGGATTCTCTACCATTAATGGTGCCTATGTCCATCAACTTAGTTCACTTCTCCATACTATAGACCAGCTATGGGCAAGTTTGTTGCAATAAACAAGGTGAGAAAAGGGCAATCAACAAAGGATATCTTCTTAAACAGGCGATCAAATCGGCCTTGCTGATCTTCACATCGTGATCTGTATCAAACAAGGTGAAAAGTTCGTGGATCTGCGATGGTCAAGATAATGGAGTGATAATGGAAGAGAACTAGAGAATTTGGTGGGAGAAGAGGTATGAATCGTGGGTTGAGGGAGAAAGAGTAAAGTGTATGCAAAAAGAGAGAGAGAACGTGGTTAGTCAATTTTACTGTGATTATGTGAGAGAAAAGACTAAAAAGGAGAGAGAAAAATATTATTTAGCATATATGGTGCCTTAAATGTAGGATGTAACTATAATTAGATATTTGGCTATAAAGTATAAAAGGTATCTATAGGATGTAATATTTTAAAATGGTATTTATTTAAAATAAATAGGGTACTAAGATTTTCTATAGGGTGTAAAAATTCCTTATTACTTTGGAAAATTTTCGTTCCTATACCATATAGGAAATTATATTATCAAATATGTTCATAGTTTGCATATTACCCACCATGCTAATAGTATTTCTACAAAATATAGATAATTCATTAAATAAGGAATAATTATAGTTGTAGGTTTCCTTATTTAGGCGCGCTAAAATTGGGGAATTAAATATTCTTCCAGATCTTCAACAACGCAAATCACGCACATTCATAATTATCGTCGGATTCATTTTAAATTTTCCTTACTCTATTTTTGCGATACACTCTGGTTCAACCTTTTTTCTGATTTCACAAATCAAAAACGACTAAATCTTCTACAATTCTTCTGCAACAAACGCAATTATGTCCAAATTTCAGTAATACAAAGCAAAGGAAAAGAGAGCAGCAATTCCACCATTGACAGTCATTAAAAAGCTTTGAAACTTTGAATCCAAATTTGGGTTTTCAAAAATCATTATTTGTTTGGATTGAGTATTGTTGAAAATAATTAGGAACATGGTTTTGGAGTTTATATTTCAATTTTGAGGGGTTTTGATGAAGATTATACTTGGTTTTGGCTGAATTTCGGATTGAAACTCGAAGAAGAAGAAGAAGAAGAAGAAGAAGAAGAAGAAGAAGAAGAAGAAGAAGAAGAAGAAGAAGAAGAAGAAGAAGAAGAAGAAGAAGAAGAAGAAGAAGAAGAAGACATGGCATACATTACATTGCATAAATTGTAGAAAAATTGTAAAAAAATTGTAGAAAATTGTAGACTGTTGTTTATTTATTTTTCTTTTATTCATTTACATATTTTATGAAAGTCGAACAACATTGTATAAAAATTATATTTAAGTGGTATTATATTGTAGTTGTATATAACTTAGTAGAAATAATGTACGAAAATTGTAGATAATTTGTAGATAAGTTGTATAATATATAATTAGTTGTATGAAAATTATTTTTACTATGTATAAATCAGATACAAAATATACAAAAGACATATTGTATAAATTTTGTATAAAATTTGTATGTAAGTTTTATGTTATTGTAGTTGTATTTAACTGGGTGAAAATAATGTGTGAAAGTTGTAAAAAATTGTAGATAGGTTGTATTCCTCTATAACGGGAGATGTTGCCATATCAAGTAACTTTAGTGTTCCATACGAACATGCATGAAAATAAAGATAAATTCTGTTATGAAATTTTGTAGATAATTTGTAGAAACATTGAAATTCTGTATTTTCGTATTAATTTTTCAAATGATATGTAGTTTTATTGTAGAATAAATGTAGAAAACAAGCCATTGTGAGTCTTATTTGACTCATTCCTCACATTCAACCTATTCTACAAATTCACGCCTCTTTAAATACAATACAACCATACTTTCTTGAATTTAAAGGTATAACAATATATATAACCTAAAAACATCTTCTCATTTGCACAAGTTAGCTCCAAAACAGACGAAGTGGAATAACAAGCTCCCATCAAAACTTTTAACACAAAAACACAAAGCTCAAATTTTATGTTATTGTTGTTGTATTTAACTGAGTGAAAATAATGTATAAAAGTTGTAGAGAACTGTAGATAAGTTGTATTCCTCTATAACGGGAGATGTTGGCATATCAAGTAACTTTAGTGTTCCAGACGAACATACATAAATAAAGATAAATTATGTTATGAATAGTTTGTAAAAATTTTGTAGATAATTTGTAGAAACAATCAAATTTGTATTTTTATATTAATTTTTCAAATGATATGTAGTTTTGTTGTAGATTAAATGTAGAAAACAAGTCACTGTGAGTCTTATTTGACTCATTCCTCCTATTCAACCTATTCTATAAATTCACGTCTCTTTAACCATACTTTCTTGAATTTAAAAGTATAGCAATATATATAACTTAAAAAGACATCTTATCTTCTGCACAAGTTAGCTCCAAAACAGACGAAGTGGAATAACAAGTTCCTATCAAAATTTTTAACACAAAAATACAAAGCTCAAAAATAAACAAACAACAGTCTACAGTTTTTCTACAATTTTTGCAATAGAATGTATGTCATGTCTTTTTCTTCTTTTTCTTCAAGTTTCAATCTGAAATTCAGCCAAAACCAAGTCTGATCTTCACCAAAAACTCTCAAAATTGAGATATAAACTCCAAACCATATTCCCAATTATTTACAACAACACTCAATCCAAACAAATAATGATTTTTGAAAACTCAAATTTGAATTCAAAGCTTCAAAACTTTTTAATGGCTGTCAATGGAGGAATTGTTGCTCTATTTTTCTTTCCTCTTATATTACTGAAATTTGGGATTGCGAGATAGAGAGAGACATAGAGAGAATTCTCAATTCTTTGCAACAACATCCAATCCAAACAAACAATGTCTTTTGAAAATCCAAATTCGAATTCAAAGCTTCAAAGCTTTTTAATGGTTGTTAATGATGGAGGGGTTATAGATTTTCGTTGGTTTTAAAAGAAGAAATCGTGGGTGTTTGAAGAGAAAATCGTGGGGATTTGGAGAGAGAAACTTGGGGGAGTGGGAATATACGGTTGAGTAAAATTAGGAGACTAATTAATACCATTAAAATCCTAAAATGGTACATATAGTAATTAGGTATATAGAAGGTAATTATATTAAAAGTTAAGCATGGAGGGTAATATAGTTTACTATATGGCATAGAAATGTAAAAATTACTATTACTTTTAGCCCGTCAGAAATTATTTATATTCGGTAATCAATAAATTGTATAAAATTTGTATAACATATAAAAAATATATTTTTTCGGATATTATTTTGAGAGCGGCTATACAATGTCATTTTCTCAAGTAATTATCCACATGATCTGTTTGGACAACATTTGGTTGGAAGTTAATGAAATGAGTATTTAACGTTGAGGTTGAAAAAGAATATTTGCAGTTAAAATTGTATTTGGACTTCGAGCTTTCTACTTTAAGTTGAAGAGGAAAACTTGTAACATAAATAATTACTCTCAAATACTATATTTCATTGTTTGCAAACAATATGTTTGTCCAAACTTTACGAAATGTTTCGAAAGAACTCGCTTTTGCAATTGGCCATTAAAAATATAGCTCAACCGAAATGTGGCCTAACCTAGCCTCCAACCGTTACTAAGTTAAGAAGTTAGTTAAGAAGAATTAATCTAAGTAGTCCACTATTCAATCGCTTAACTAATAGCTAATAATAATCATAAAATATATAATATATGTATAATCTATATTATGTATATAACCATATATAAGTGGTAAACCAAGTATACTGGTTTAAAAGCCAAACAGTAAATTAAGTCGGCTATTTGTGTAAAGATCCCTACTGTTAATTGTCTTAGGCCCGAGTATGAATGATCCATGTTCTAAAGGTACCCCGGCAATCTGAACATCTCATATCAGCTTCAACCAAACACACCTTTGTCGCTTCTCTCCGGTACTGAAAATGCGGGTGTCCGTACGCCGGCCGATAATCACCTCTCTCTTCTCCTCCCTATCTCTCCGCCCTATCTCCAGCTCCTCCGCCGCCGATCACCTTCCAGAAACCCTAACATCTCAACCGCCGTCCTCCTCCGATGAACTCACAAACCCTACCCCTCGAACCCGAACCCGAACTCCATTGGAAAAACAGTTCGAATCGTGGATTAACAATCTCAAACCCGGGTTCACACCAGCTGACGTAAACGAAGCCTTGAGAGCTCAATCCGACCCGGACCTCGCCCTTGATATCTTCCGGTGGACCGGCCAACAGCGGAACTACAAGCACAACCACGTCACTTACTTAACAATGATTAACATCGCAGTCTCAAGTAAGCGTTACCGCGTCGGAGAAACACTAGTCGAGGAAGTCCTCGCCGGCGCTTGCCCGCCGAGCCTCCCACTGTACAATTCCATGATTAAATTTTGCTGCGGCCGTAAATTCTTGTTTAACCGCGCATTTGACATTTACAAGAAAATGACAAAATGTGAAGAAGCTAAGCCTTCATTAGAGACTTATAATTTGTTACTGAATGCCCTTCTCAGTAAATTTAATAAGCTACATGTCTGTTACGTGTATTTACATTCTGTTCGATCATTAGCTAAGCAAATGAAGTCCTTTGGTGTGATTCCAGATACATTTGCTTTGAATATGATAATCAAGGCTTACTCTAAGTGTCTTGAGGTTGATGAGGCGATTCGTGTTTATCGTGAAATGGGGTTGTATGGATGTGAGCCGGATGCATTTACCTATGGTTATATAGCCAAAGGGTTGTGTGAGAAGGGAAGAGTGAATCAGGGACTTGAGTTTTTCAAGGAAATGAGGGATAAAGGATTTGTTCCGAAAGGAAGTACTTATATGATATTGGTTTGCAGTCTTGCTTTGGAGCGTCGATTTGAGGATGCTATTGAGGTGGTTTTTGATATGTTGGATAATTCGTTGTCGCCTGATCAGCTTACTTATAAAACTGTGTTGGAAGAATTATGTAGAGAAGGCAGAGGAAGTTATGCATTTGAAATTCTTGATGAATTTAAGAAGAGGGATAGCTTAATGAATGAGAAGACTTACAAGTCTTTGTTGAATGGTTTATATTTTCTTAATCAGGACTAAGTTTATACTTTGATATGTTTATGTTGTCATTGTTGGTAGTTTGATGCTTCTATATCTATTGGTTGTCTGATGAACAAAGAGTTATTTACCAGCAATCGGAATTAGAGTGCAACTTGTGCAAGGAGAACGGGCGAGACAGTATATGGCAGATTTGGCGTATGTTTCTTAACTTGTAGGGGATTCGATGGGTTATGCCACCAGATATGAAACAAGCGCTAAGCAGTTGGCAAAGTCTTCCTTTATGCATATTCTGGAACGTTTGGCTCGAGAGGAACAGTAAGTGTTTTGAGGGGAAGGCAGAGAACAAATAGATGCATCCGTAGTTTAAAATTTTGGTGTAATGTTGATTTTTCTAACGATCTTGATGTAATACTGGATCTCCTGTGTTAGACCATGCGCAGCGGAAGCAAGCATACTACCCAGGCATCAAATACATGTAAACTAGACAATGTAATAATAACGAGATTAGAAGCACTAACCTCTTGAAGTAGTTGCACAAACCTTCCAAACAGCAAGAATCCAGGGCCGCAGTCTTCTGCTAGACGATTTTGCTATTGGGTGGGCAAGAACAATACAATTGAAAGGTAAGTTATTAGGTGAAACTAGTCTTCCTTTAATAGACCCGAAATTAAGCCACAATATGGGTTCAAAAACGTGTAGGATTCTGCAAGTAGAATCCTACTCTAGCTCAAAAGGATAACTTTTCTCCCAATTTGGGCTGTTTTGGACGAACCTACCAAATTTGAGGTCAATCGGAGTTCGACAGAATTTCAGAATTCTAAAATTTCTAGAATTCTGTTTTTGGCGTTTTAAGGGTTTTTAATTATTTTGACTTGTTCAAATCACATAATATACTGATGTTTGTTAACACATGATTTCAGAGCTCAAAATATTTTTTTTAATAAAAACGTGTTTAGACAGAATTGTAAAAACAATATGTTTTTCACCAGTAAAAAACGGTACTGTTCATAATTCTGTATATTAATCCAAAATTGCAGAGCTAATATCATACAACACAGTCAAGTTTTATTAATATAACACTGTGATTATGGACAGAACGCAACTAAAACAGATTAATGGTATTAATTCACTTTTTATGCATATGTATATTAACCCATAATTACAGAATTAATAGCATTCAAAAACACAGTCACGTTTTTATAAAAAAATATTGCTATTCAGCAAAAAACATAATTTAAACAGACTGTCATTTAAATATAACACCACTGTTTATACATGTGTATATTAATTCATAATTTCAGAATTACTGAATTAAGATACTAATAAATACAATCACGTTTTTAACATAGAATACTCATCCCAAACATGTATCATTAACTAACACGTTTTAATATTACTCTATGCATGCTGTATTACATTATCTAGTTAGATGTAAGACGACGTCTGATACCAATTGTTAGACCATGCCAGCGGAAACAAGCATACAATCCAGACATCAAATACATGTAAACTAGACAACGCAATAATAACGAGATTAGAAACACTAACCTTTTGAAATAGTGCACAAACCTTCCAAACAGCAAGAATCCAGGGATGCAGTCTTCTGCTATTTGCCTAGTCAAAACTTGGACGATTTTGCTATTGGGTGGGCAAGAACAATACAACTGAAAGGTAAGTAATTAGGTGAAACTATTCTTCCTTTAATAGACCCGAAATTAAGCCACAATATGGGCTCAAAAACTTATAGGATTCTGCAAGTAGAATCCTACTCTAACTCAAAAGGATAACTTTTCTCCCAAGCTACTTTTTACCCAAGTTTGTCCAGGTTTTTACTAGGTATAGCATGAACCACAGAAATAATAAGAGGCTACTAATTATAGTATTAATTCGAAATTAGCATGAATTAACTCTTACTATAATTAATTGCAATTTATTCCACTAAAAAATTGCAATTGAACTCCTCAATATGAATTTCGAAAATTCATTAATACTTATTTTAACTCCCCATGTTAAGATTTCAAATACCAGTTAATTAAATTAAATCACTAAAAATTTAATTTAATTAACTAATTAAATCCTTTATAATTCCGCTTAAACTATTTCATGTGACGGATACAAAATTCACCGGCCGAGTTTTCACATGAAAACTTATAAGCTTACATAAAAGGGGTATCATCAAACCCAAAACCGAGTCATGGATTCTATCTACTAATTATTATTCACAAATGTTATTCGTTATTGTCCAATCTATTAGGCTTATACGAACTCTAAATAGAGTCGTATCTTTTGATAAATCAAAATAATAAACAAATTACATTGATCATAATAATTATATCAAGATTATGAGTATAAGCTTGTAGACACATAAAATTTTATTAAATTTAAATCCACAAGTAATTTGGATTTAATCATGTATTAAATATATATTAGTCCAAATGATACTATGGGCTAGTATAATCGGGTCGATTATTTAAATCTAAAATGAATTGATTTAAATAAAAATCCAATATATTATTGGGCTAGCCCTCAAATTGGTCTTCTATTAAATGGGTCGGCTCATAAGCCTCAAACCCAATGATCCACTAGGGTTTTCTTGGAGATTACTCCACCCCACACCTATATAAAGGGGTCAAAGGAGAAGACTAAGGGATAAACAAGTAAGTAGAAGGAAAGGCTAAAGAGGCTTTGAAGAATAACATCAAGGTCTCCATCCATATATGCAATCGTCGTCTTTGGTCAAATTCCAAAGGCGAACTCAAGTCATAGGCGAACAGCTTCAAATCTTCCGTTCGTGATAACCCAACACCAAATCCTGGTTCGTGACGAGCTTCAAACTGTTCGTGACGTACTACAAATCTGAAATCCGTCAAGTTCAAAATCAAGCTTTCAAGCCCTTGAACCATCATCCGTGAGGAGAAGAATCAGAGGACTACATCTCTTTAGATTTAGAGATATTTTAGTTATTGTAACCCCATCACTTGAAATTAAATATAATATTTGTCGCTATATTTCTTGTCTTGATTATTATTTTTCAGGAGCGAAATTTAGTTGTTACAAATTTTGGCATGCCCAGTGGGACTATCTCTACCTCTCATCTCTTCTCAACTCTCAACATTCAAGATCACTAAGATGGCTTCAAAGAAGATCAAAGTTGCTGACTCCAAGTTTTCTTCTTACGTTGAAAGTATGCTGAACGTTACTATGGGGAGTCTTGCACCAATCACCTAGAGCAAGGCGAGCGTCTTGGGGCAACAAGCACTCCAAGTATCGTTTGCACCAATGCATGCTTTGAGATCTTCATCATTCGAAGAAGAAAGGTCCTCTGCTAGCAAGTCAGAGAGAGGAGATAATATTGCAGAAGCTGTGGAGAAAGCTCTTGCTCAACTTACTTTATACAATACCAAGAGTCACCTTATCCAACCTGATAATGAAGTCTTAAGTGTTGGTTCTACGCCAATCTCGCCATATGACATGTTCCAAACTGAGTTCAATCCGTGGGAAGGTCTCGGTTATTCTTCATCATCTACAATAATCATGGAGGCAATGATGACTAACACTTCGACAATGGAGGAGCAACTTGCAAACCTGACAAAGGCGATTGATGGGTTAACAAAGTATGCTCAAGATCAAGATGTCCGTATCGCAAAATTGACAGGCATAGTTGAAAGCATGATGGATAGAGAATCAAGTCATGCACCTGGAAAGCTTCCTGAAGTCTACGAGAAAGCTGATCCTCCAACAAAACAAGTGCCATCCGCCAAAGAACTTCATGTCTCCTCTGAAGGATCAATTCCCATATAAAAATTGAAGGAATTCATTATGGGAACTATCAAGGATAAGTATGAGGTCGCTTCAAAGTCTTCTCTCACATACGCAAAGATGTATACTGCAAGAATCGATAGCCTGAAGATGTCTGGCAGCTATCAACCTCCCAAATTTCAACAGTTCGACGGTAAGGGAAATCCAAAGCAACATGTTGTGCACTTTGTTGAGACATGCAAAAATGCAGGGACTTATGGAGATTACCTTGTCAAGCAGTTTGGCCGCTCATTAAAGGGGAATGCTTTTGATTGGTACACCGACCTCGAGGCTGGATCCATTGATAGTTGGGACCAATTGGAGCAAGAGTTTCTCAATCGCTTTTATAGCACGAGGCGTACTGTGAGCATGGTGGAACTTACGAACACTCGCCAACGAAAAGATGAACCAGTTATTGACTTTATCAATCGATGGAGGAATGCAAGCCTTAACTGCAAAGATAGGCTAAGCGAAGTTTCTGGCATAGAGATGTGCATCCAAGGAATGCATTGGGGACTTCGTTACATCTTGCAAGGAATTAAGCCTAGGACATTTGAAGAACTTGCCACCCGTGCTCATGATATGGAGTTGAGCATGGCTTCTGCGGGAAACGAAGGGCTACCCATCTACGAACCTCGCAAGGGAAGAGATAAGCAAGAAGTCAAGAAATGGAGCAAGTTCGTACCCAAAAATGAAAGCAAAGAATCCATGAACGTCAATGCCTCTCCTTTGAAATTTACTACCAAGGCGAGCAAGAAACAGAGTATAAAAACAACTTCCTCTCAAGATAATGCAAATCAGAAGTTGACTCTCAAAGAGATGCAAGAAAAGGAGTACCCATTTCTAGACTCTGATGTGCCTGCAATATTTGAAGAACTCCTCGAGTTAAAGCTTATTAAGCTACCAGAGATGAAGCGACCAGATAAAGCTGGAAAAAGCAATGACCTGAATTACTACAAATACCATCGGCTTGTAGGTCACCCTCTTGAGAAGTGCTTTGTTTTCAAGGACAAAGTTATGGATTTGGCTCGTCAAAAGAAGATCGAGCTCGAAGACGAAAAAGCAAGCACAAACCATGTGTCCATTACCTTTGGCTCATTCGATCCAATTGAGATATGCACCTATTAAGGGAATGAAGATGAAGAATTGTTGGAGGATGACAAAGTCCGAGTTGATCAACCTGATGAAGAAGGATGGACCCTGGTGACTCGTCGAAGACGCCGTAAATTGAGTCTGCAAAAAGGATCAACGAAGCAACCTACGAGGAATAAGATGGTGAGAAGACTAAAGAAGCTACAAATTGTTAAGAACCCAAAGAAGGTGGAGATAGAGACACACCATCACCAAAAGCCATGCCACCCGGTGACTTTGGGAGAATTTTTGCCGAGTTGGTTTCGCACGAGGATTTCTGACGATGATGACAAGGCCTTGTGCTGTAATGCTGATAAAGAAGAAGAGGAAAAGAATGAAGTCAAGTCAACACCCTCACCATCACTGTCTAATAGTCTTGTTGAGTCCTCCTTCCAAGAAGCAGATGTCACGACCCAATTTTCTAACCCGATCATGATGGCGCCTCTCGTGAAGACAAGGCCAGCCAACTAACCCAAATCGTATATTTAACAATTATTAAATATAAATGAATAAATAAATACAGCTTAACGACAAAAATAACCAGTGTTTAAAGCCCAACATAACCCGACCGGGGTGTCACAAGTCATGAGCATCTAAAGAAATCCTAAACACAACTACAGGGCCAATAATATACAAAATTAAATTCTGAAATTCTAAAGACAATGTCCGGTGCCGCGAACGCTGGCGGTAACCTTGCTCAGCTACAATAGTAATACCTTCAATGAGCTAATATCCCGCTACCGGGTGATCAATACCTGCAGCTGCACGCGAGGTGCAGGGAGTAAAGTGAGTACTCCGACCCAGTGAGTAATAAAAGTAACTACAGTCCGAAGATAAGAAAATCCAGTAAATACACAAAGTAAGCTAAAATCCAAATATACAGCAACATATGGAACTGAGCAGCTAAACACCAGTATAAATACAAATACATGAATGCAATGCAATGCATATGATGGTACATTCCAGTACCCACTGCGGCGTGCAGCCCGAGCCATCCATATTTATTTATCGTCGACGGCGCTCACTGGGGGTGTGTACAGACTCCGGAGGGGCTCCTACAGCCCAAGCGCAATATCTTGGTCAGTCATTGTTACCTGACCGGTCAGCCATTGTTACCTGACCAATTTATATCATACAGTGCCATTGTTACCACTGTTCAAGTATATCATCCAGTGTCATTGTTACCACTATTTCAAGTATATCACACAGTGTCATTGTTACCACTGTTTCAAGTATATCATACAGTGTCATTGGACTCCGGAGGGGCTCCTACAGCCCAAGCGCAATCTTGGTCAGTCATTGTTACCTGACCGGTCAGCCCGTTGTTACCTGACCAATTTACATAATACAGTGCCATTGTTACCACTGTTTCAAGTATATCATACAGTGTCATTGTTACCACTGTTTCAAGTCACTTTATAATCAGTCCAGAAAATAATATAATAAGCCCCTTGGGCATTTACAAAATAGAAGTTTCCAGCCCGAAATACATTTAAAATGTCATTTGAGTTTTCAACACTTAGAATTACGGCTAAGTTTGCAAAACAATAATTAAAACCTTGGACTGAAATTAAATGATATTAATCCCCGAAGGATTCAAGTCGGCACAAGGCCCCCAAACGTGGTATTAAGCCCAAATATCATCAATACATGTGCGTATCAGTCGCCAATATACTATAATTATCACTCAAGATGGACCAAGTCACAATCCCCAATCATATACGACCCCGCACCTGCCATGGGATGCGTGTCACGCCTCAATATAGCATTACTATGTGAAAGTCCGGGGTTTCAAACACTCAGAACAACAGTTGCATCAATTACTCACCTCGAACCGGCTACTTCTTTAGCTCGCGACGCCTTTGCCACTCGAATTGGCCTCCACGTGCGTCGAATCTGCCCAAAACCGCAACGAATATGTCGCATTATGCTAAAGGGACAATACCCAATCGAAAGCAATCGAAAAATATCGAAATTCGCGAAATTTGCAAAACCCGAGCCCCGGGCCCACTTCTCAAAATCCAGAAATTTTTACATCAAAATGTTCCTTATATCGCCACGAGTCTATACATACTAAATTCACAAGAATCAGAGTCCATTTGACCCCTAAAATCCCAAATTTAGAATTTCAATTTTAAGCCCTATTTTCTTACAATTTGGCTATATTTTCATGAATTTCAAGGATGATTGCACAATATAATCTTGTATTTAGTTCATAGGACTTACCTCCAATCACTTTCCGTCAAAACCCCTTCAATTCCCGTCCAAAAGCTCTCAAGGTTGCTCAAAAATGATGGAAAAATGGGTTGGGTTCGCGGATGAAATGTTAATATTTCAGAAGTACTGTTCACGGGTCACTATTCACGACACTGTTTACGGGTCACTATTCACCCGTCACTGTTCACGGGTGACTATTGACGACACTGTTCACTGGTCACTGTTCACCCGCGCGGTTACTGTTCACTGCTGCAGAAAATACGGCAGCTTTTTATGAAATTTGCAGCACAACTATTTTTCACTAAAATGGCTCTAACTCCATCATACGAACTCGGAATTAGACGATTCTTGTTCCTATGAGTCACAAATAATAATACAAACACAACCCTTCAATAAAAACTCAATTCGGAGCTCGTTTGCCCAGTTCAATACCCATTTCGCTCGTTAAACAATTAACTCACATTTCACGTCAAAAACCCAATCGCGACTTGATGAAATTAAACAAAAATTTCCAGATCAGTCCTATAATTCATGATTTAAATTTTGGAAGTCTCGAAATTAAATTTGAATCTCTAGAACTACAAATGAACCTTTAGATCATTACATTTATGCTCAAAACGACAAAAATCTACCAAAAATGACCCGTTGGGCATCTGAAACACACCCGAGGCCAGTGGGACCTCAACCAATCATGACCACATAATTCATAACATCATTAAGACCTGCTCCAATCATCAAAACACCTCAAACAATATCAAATTATCCAAAACTCATCGAATTCAAGCCTAAGTTTCCAAAAATTTCCGAACATACACTTTCGATCAAAAACCCGACCAAACGATGTCCGAATAACCTGAAATTTTGTACACACATCACAAATGACATAACAAAGCTACAACAACTCTCAGAATTCCATTCCGACTCTCGGATCAAAATCTCATCTATCAACCCGAATTCGCCAAAATACTAACTTTGCCAATTCAAGCTTAATTCTACCCCGGTCATCACAAAAATATTCCGGACACACTCCTAAGTCCCAAATCACCTAACGAAGCTATCCGAACCATAAAATTTGCATTTCGAGCCCTCTAACACATAAGTCAATATCCGGTTGACTTTTCCAACTTATGCTTCCTTAAGAGAGACTAAGTGTCTCAAACCTTACCAAAACTAGTCCGAATGACTTCAAATTTTGCACACAAGTCACATTCGATATTACGGACTTGCACCAACTTTCAGAATCGCATTCCGACCCCGATATCAAAATTTTCACTTCCGGTCGAATTTTCTCAAAAACCTTCAAATTCCTATATTTAGCCAAATGACTTCAAAATGACCTCCGGACATCCGAATTCACTTCCGATTGCGCTCCCAACTCCAGAATCACCATACAGAGCTATTCCCAGACTCGGAATCCCAAACGGACATCTATAACTCTGAAATGCCTTCCAACCCAAGTTTATGAAATTCTTCTAAAATACTAACTTCCACAATATACGCCGAAATGCTCACGGATTATCCAAAATCAAATCCGGACATACGCCCAAGTCCAAAATCATCATTCGAACATGCTGGAACTTTCAGATCCCAATTCCGAGGTCGTTTACTCAAAATTCCAATCTTAGCCGTTTTCTTCAACTTAAGGTTGCCACAATGAAAAGTTTCTTTCCAATTTGACTCCGAATTTCTTGAAATTCAATTCTGACCATACGTACAAGTCAATATACCTAAAATAAAGCTGTTCATGACTTTTAACTGCTGAACGACGCGCTAGAGCTTAAAACGACCGGTCGGGTCGTTACAGCAGATGTCTGTAATACAAAAATCACCTTCACTGAAGACGATCTCCTACTTGGTGAGGCACCACACAATCGCCCTTTGTTTATGGTGGGTTATGTGCTCGAGAGGAGGATAAACAGAATCTTGATAGATGACGGATCTGCAGTTAACATTCTTCTCATTCGCATAATGAAAGAACTCGGCATCTCAACAGAAGAACTTTCTAAAAGCCGACTGATGATTCAAGGATTCAATCAAGGAGGACAAAGGGCCATAGGAGCTATCAAGCTGGAAATCACCATGGGAGATATGCAATCAACTGCATGGATGCATGTGATCGATTCAAATACTTTATACAATTTGTTGCTTGGCAGCCCGTGGATACACGAGAACAAAGTTGTCCCATCAACTTACTACCAATGTTTGAAATATAATAAATATGGAGTCGAAAAGAAGATAGTTGTTGACGACAAGCCGTTCTCTGAAGCCGAGGCATACTTCGCTGATGCAAAGTTCTACTTGAAGAACCACATCATGAAGGGAGTAAAAGTTGATGACATCACTAAGGCCAAAGGCAAGAAAATAGCTCCTTTATTTCGTTACGTTCCAAAAGTGAAGAAAGATGAAGGAGAATCATCAAGCCTCCAAAAAGGTGCACTAAGAGAATTAACCCTTCCTATCAAGCAGATTGATACCATAAAGTTATCTTCAAAGCTACTGGGAAATTTTGTGGCCCCTAACATGCCTCAAAATAAGGCACTCCCTTCGAAACGCACAAATGAAGGTTTTGATCCGAATGCTTACAGGTTGTTCGCAAAGGCTGGATATGATCCCAATGAACCATCTAAGCTAGGGAAGATCCCACATGAAGCTACTAGGAAAGCAAACATGATGAAGGATAATGAGCATGTGGTGAAGCAATCACGTGAGGGTCTAGGTTACAAACAACCCCCACCAGTTCGCATCTCCATTAGAAGAGCAAGTATCAACTATATCACGACGGAAGATGAACCCGCTGATCCTAATAAAAGGCCTTCTGTATTTGATCGACTTGGAGAACCAACTACAAGAACTTCTATATTTGAGAGGTTGGGGCCATTGAAAAGGAAGAAGAACAAGTCCCAAAGAAATTATGAAAAAATAAGAAGACCTTTGCCATCTAGAGTCCAAAGTATCTCTAAAGAGTGTCAAAGTCTGGTCCCTTCCAGAATTAAGCGACAATCAGAACTTTTGATTTCATGCGAAGAGGTACTCAAAGTGAAGACCCGCATAATGGTCCACACTAGAGAGCGTGACGAAGATGAAGAAAGTGTAGGATCTTCATATCACATTACTACGAATGAGGAGCAATACACTTTATCCCTAAGGAAATTTGACGAATATTTGGGAGATGCCTCTTGGTGTGGCCATATATCTTTTAACGATGATGATCCTCAAAAAGACGAAGATGTCGAGGACGCTCCTGCGGAACTAGAAGAAGGAATTAAAATGACTGTTGATGCATTGAAAGAAGTCAACCTTGGCACTGCAGAAGACTCCAGGCCCACCTATGTAAGTGCCCTATTAACCACAGATGAAGAAAACACTTATGTGGAGCTACTCAAAGAATATAGAGATGTCTTTGCTTGGAGCTACAAAGAGATGCCTGGTTTAGATCCTAAGGTAGCAGTTCATCATCTCGCAGTCAAGAAAGGAGTTCGTCCTGTTAAGCAAGCCCAAAGACGCTTCAGGCCAGAATTGATCCCATTAATCGAAGCCGAGGTCAATAAACTCATCGAAGCTTGTTTCATTCGGGAGGTTAAATATCCTTCATGGATTTCAAGCATTGTTCCTGTGAAAAAGAAGAATGGCCAAATTCGAGTTTGTGTCGATTTTAGAGACCTCAATAATGCATGCCCTAAGGACGAATTTCTGCTCCCCATTCCAGAGCTTATGATTGATGCCACTACCGGATACGAGGCGATGTATTTCATGGATGGATCATCTGGCTACAATCAAATACGTATGGAACCAAAAGATGAAGAGCTTACTGCGTTTCGCACTCCTAAAGGCATTTATTGCTACAAAGTAATGCCTTTTGGCTTGAAGAATGTTAGCGCCACATATCAAAGGGCAATGCAAAATATCTTTGACGACATCCTCCACAAGAATGTGGAATGATATGTGGATAATTTAGTGGTGAAATTAAGAAAGAGAGGAGACCACTTACAAGACTTAAGAATGGTGTTCGAACGACTCCGGAGATATCAACTTAGAATGAACCCGTTGAAATGTGCCATTGGAGTTACTTCTGGAAAATTCCTTGGCTTCATTGTTCGACATCGAGGGATTGAGATAGATCAAGCCAAAGTTGACGCCATCTTGAAGATGCCCCAGCCCAATAATATACATGAACTGAAAAGTCTACAAGGAAAATTGGCATACCTTAGAAGATTCATCTCAAATCTAGCAGGGAAGTGCCAACTTTTTAGCCGACTCATGAAGAAGGGTATACCTTTTGAATGGGACCAAGCTTGTAGCAGTGCATTCCAAAACATCAAATCCTACTTGATGAAACCACCAGTTCTGGAAGCCCCTATACCAGGAAAGCCATTGATTCTATATATTGCAGCCCAAGAAAGGTCAGTGGGAGCCCCTTTGGCCCAGGAAAATGGTGAAAATAAAGAAAATTCCCTCTACTACTTGAGTAGGATGATGACCCCAAATGAGATAAAGTATTCTCCGATCGAAAAATTGTGTCTAGCGTTGGTTTTCGCAATTCAAAAGCTGAAGCACTACTTTCAAGCTCATGTCATCCGTCTCGTCTCAAGGGAGAACCCGATCAAGTTTGTTATGTTAAAACCCGTCCTCAATGATCAATTAGCAAGGTTGTACCTCCAATTTCAACAATTCGAGATTGTGTATATCCCACAAAAAGCTGTGAAAGGACAAGCTTTGGCAGATTTCTTGGCAGATCATCTAATTCCTGATGATTGGAAGTTGACTGATGAACTACCTGATGAGGATGCGATGGTCATCGAAGTGCAACCACCGTGGAAAATGTATTTTTATGGTGCCGCACATCGTGAGGGAGCTGGTGCAGGTGTTGTGTTTGTCACTTCTCAAGGGGAAGTCTTGCCATATTCCTTCACCTTAACACAATATTGCACCAACAACATTGCGGAATATCAAGCACTCATACTTGGGTTTGAGATGGCCGTCAATATGAGACAACTCCAATTACATATTTTTGGAGACTCTGAGTTAGTGATCAATCAATTGCTAGGTAGCTGGGAGGTCAAAAATCTAGAATTGCATCGTTATTATGATTATGCGCAGAAATTGATTGGATGGCTTGGCAATGTAACTCTTCAGCATGTGCCAAGGAAGGAAAATAAGAAGGCTGACGCTCTAGATACTCTAGCTTCAACATTGACTCTGCCCGGCGAGACACAAATCACTATCTACCAAAAATGGATAGTGCCGCCAGATGAGAACGAGGACGAAGAAAGCAAGCTCGAGCATTTGGTAGCCGTCGCTGAAGCTGTGAAGTTTGATTGGCGACAAACCATGATCGACTACTTATGTTATGGGATACTTCCAGAAGATCCAAGAAGAAAGACCGAAATTCGTCGGCGTGCCCCTCGCTTCCTTTACTACAAAGACACTTTGTATCGAATATCATTTGAGGGAGTTCTCTTGCGTTGTTTAGGGGAAGATGAAGCAACTCAAGCTATGCAAGAGGCACACTCTGGAGTTTGTGGATCACATCAATCCAGGCCGAAGCTCCACTTCCACATTAAGAGGATGGGTTATTACTGGCTGACAATGGTGAAAGATTGCTTAGATTATGCTCAAAGATGCAAGGCTTGCCAGTTTCACGCAAATTTTATACACCAACCTCCTAAAATGTTACACCCTACTGTTGCATCTTGGCCATTTGATGCTTGGGGATTATATATTGTTGGACCACTTCCAAAATCTTCTGGAGGACATCTATACATCTTGGCCACAACTGATTATTTCTCAAAATGGGCAGAGGCCATCGCTCTCAAGGAAGTGAAGAAAGAAAATGTTGCAAACTTCATTCGAGTGAACATCATATATCGTTTCGGCATTCCTAATTATATAATAACAGATAATGGCAAACCGTTCGATAACAAATTGATGACCAAGATCTGTGAACTTTTTGGCTTCAAGCAACGTAATTCGTCAATGTATTATGCTGCTGCAAATGGACTAACCGAAGCATTTAACAAGACGCTTTGCAACTTGTTAAAGAAGGTCGTCTCCAAGTCTAAAAGAGATTGGCATGACATAATGGAAGAAGCTTTGTGGGCATATCGTACGACTCATCGCACGCCGACACAAGCAACTCCTTATTCTCTTGTTTATGGAGTCGAAGCAGTTCTTCCTCTTGAGCGTCAAATACCGTCCTTGTGACTCGTTGTCCAAGAAGGTCTTACTGAGGAAGAAAACGCTCGCCTGCGCCTTGAAGAACTTGAGTCCTTTGATGAAAAAAGGCTAGAAGCTCAACAAAGTCTTGAATATTATCAAGCTCGTCTTTCTCGTGCTTTCAACAAAAAGGTTCGCTTGAGGTCCTTCCAAGTTGGCGATCAATTTCTTGCAGTAAGAAGACCTATTATCACCTCTCGCAAATCTGGGGGCAAATTCACTTCAAAATAGGATGGTCCATATGTTGTACAAGAAGCCTATTCAAGTGGAGCTTACAAGTTAGTTGATGCAGATGGCATGAGAATTGGCTCTATAAATGGGAAATTTTTGAAGAGGTACTATCCTTGAAGAATAAACGCTCCTCGACGCACGAGCCTAAACTGTAAGTCATGAAGCTCCTTAATGCACGAGCCTAAACTGCATGCCACTACGCTCCTTGACACAAGAATCTAAACTGCATGTTGCAATACTCCTGGCCCGCATGAGCCTAAACTGTGAACGACACCCAAAAAAAAGAGTCCGCTAGGTCGAAAACCTCAAAAGAGGCGGCCTAGGCAAAAGTTAGGACACAAAAAAAAACTCACCTATTTTGAACTACGTTATGACTTAATCCTCTTCACCGAGGTATGTAGGTAGCTTAGAGTTTCATTCTAAGTTCAGTCACATAAGTTTCAAAAAACAAATGTGTGGAATACATGATCTGGAACTTTGACTAATCCAGAAGGTCTTATGCCGCAAAGACTCCTATATGCATGCGAATCTGGAAGTTTACTGCAGTCGCGTCAACTTAGCGAATTTCCTGTTGGTAGACCAAAAAAAGTTCTTCCATGAAATTCGTAGATACTTTAGGTCTCTGAGTTTTCTTTCTAACGGCATGGACGGATTGCAATTCCGACACTCCAACCTCAAGATACAATTATTTTCGCCGAAGGTACGCAAATCTGAAAATTCACTATAGTTGAGTCGAATTCGTGAATTTTTTGTTCATAGCCCGAAAAGAGTTCTGTTATTAAATTTATATGAGTTTTAGATCTCCGTGACTTCTTTCTAACGGTATGTACGGATTGCAATTCCAACACTCCAAGCTCAAGATACAATTATTTTTGCCGAAGGTATGCAAATCTAAAAATTCACTGCAGTTGAGTCGACTTCGTGAATTTTCTGTTCACAGTCCGAAAAGAGTTCTATTATGAAATTTATATGAGTTTTAGATCTCTGGGATTTCTTTCTAACGACATGGATGGATTGCAATTCCAACACTCCAAGCTCAAGATACAACTATTTTTGCCGAAGGTACACAAATCTGAAAATTCACTGTAGTTGAGTCGACTTCGTGAATTTTCTGTTGACAGTCCTAAAGGAGTTTTGCTATGAAATTTATATGAGTTTTATATCTCCGAGTTTCTTTTCTGACATCGCAAACGGCTTGTGATTTGGATGCTCCTATCTCGAGATGTGATTTATTTTGCGCAGAGTGTGCAAAGCTGTGAGCTAAACACGGGCCAGACGTGTAGATCAACTTTGAAAATTAATTCCAGCTGATACAAAAGGAGATTCGTGCTAATTTTTTGATATGTTTTAGTCCTATGAGTCTAGTTTCGGTAGAAGCAAGCGGCTTATTATTTGAAGTCTCTTACAGCAAAATATGAATTCTTTTTCGCGAAACAACAAAACCAACATACAAGACATATGCTGAAATTTAAGAAGGAAATAATTGGGAGTAATAGAGAGAACCGTGGTCTCAAAGAGAAATATCACATATTAAAAAAATAAAAAATAATAATAAAGATACTTTTATTGCTCCAAGATATAAGTACTCCATTACATGATATTAGTTATAAAAAAAATCGCAAGTCGAGAATCCTAAGCAAAAAAAAAAAACTTTAAAATCATGGAAAAGGTTTGAAGCTAAGGATTTGTTGGCGGCTTGTCTCAACTTCCCCTTTTAGGAGGGACTATTTCTCTGCTTCATCGTCAGATAATGGATGATTGGCTTCAATGGTATAAATCTCCCCTTCTGTAACGTCAACGTTCTCTTGACTTTTAGCCAACTTCACCTGTTGATTGTCCAAGAGTGCAATGATCTTCTTCTTTCTGGAGGCCAAGGAAGCTAGCTGTTGTTCAACATTCGCAAGACTGGCTTGAAGTTTTTCTACAGACTCGCTCACTTTTTCATATTCCCATTTTGCATCATTAAGGTGTCGTCGTGCATCAGAGAGTGACTCTTGGTGAAATTCTTTAGTCATCTTGGACGATCTTAAAGCATCGTAATCTGCGTACGTCTTGAAGAAAGCCTCGACGAGAGCCTCTAAGGTAGAAGTATCAATAACATTTTCTTTCTTAATTTCCTCAAGACTCAAAGCAATACTTTCCTCCAACTTTGTGAAGCTATCCATAGAATCAAGAGAGAACTCTTCGATCCATTCGCACAAGGTATGCCACATCGTGTTAACAAAAGAAAGTTTAATATGGGAAATAGTCTCTTGTGGCTTAAAGTTTGGAGCATCAAGATACAACGACCATGGAGTAGGCTCGAAGGCTTTTAGACGTTTTGCTTGACTTACGGAAACCTCCATCTTACTCGTCATGGCTGGCTTGGAAAGCACAACATCTTCTGGAATAACAAGGTGCGACTCTTTGGGTAGACTCAAATTTATCGACGAAGCATGGTTTGCAGCGTGATGTTCAACACCATTAAATAAAGTGTGAGGACTTTTTGCGGCCACACTGAGGGAATTTAGGCTTGTAACACAGTCTTCCACCGTGTCTTCACCAAGCACGTCATCATACAACTCATTGACGCCCAACTGCAAAAAAAAAAACAACAATCTTTAGTGTTCAAAAAAAAAAAGAAAAGAAAGGGAGTAAATTTGAAGGAAATAATATTTACTCGTTTCTCCAGTTCAGACAACGACATCGTTGAGCTAGGGTCACCTTCTACGAAAAATCCAGTATCGATACTAAGAGCATCCAAGTCAGCAAACTCACTATGGCTCATGTCCTTAGCCTTCTTCTTTGAATGGTTCCCATGTATGTCTTGACTAACATCACTCTCGTTCGAACTGGAAGTTGCACTAACATTCAAAATCTCATTGGGCAAAGCAGAATCTTGAGTCCTTTCCTCGTTTGTTGGCACGACGTTGTTTGTCTTCGCAACATTTTTGTTTGGTGAAGTATGAGGCTCTTTCCTTTTGGAAGGATTGTTCGTCACATCTACAGTGGCAGTAGTTGTCTTGGAAGTCAACAAAACATGTTTATCTCCTTTGTCCACATGGGCTTCCCCGCCCGTCGAAGGGGTAGACTTGGGTAAGACCTTGGTGCTTGGCGAAGGATATTTCAATCTTAACTTGGACTTGGACTTGGACTTGGAAGACCCTTCGTGAGTGTTCTTTTGACGTTGATCATCTTTGGAGGATAAAGGAATATCATCTTTCCTTGGAACTTTCAAAATGATATGAGTACTTTGTCGGGAAGAGTGCACTCGACGAGCTGACCACCAATCTGCATACTCACGAGTCATTAGAGGTCCCTCTTCTGATGGATGCGTAGGGACAATAACCTTTGATGAACCTCCAAGACGAACACAGGAGTCCCAGAATTGCACTAGCATTTTCAGTGAGCCGTTATAGGGTCGCTCTATGAGGTTGCCAGGAACATCTTGACAAAAGCCGAATTGACGACTAAACCTATGCGGGCTATAAGATTCCACAATATGAATGTCGTCATGACTAAGGGTGATGAAGCTTGAGCGAAGACTTATAAAAATGTCACTCCAAGAATTCAATTGTTCGTCACGATCGATAAGATGCAATTCCCTACTTTGTAGCATAGCCAAATGGTGAAGCTGTTGCGCACTAACTTGTTGAAACAACTCACGAGCATTACTAAGGTCAAAATGCTTGGCCATCTTCTCGCCAGAAACCTTGCACATTTGTGGACCTCATTGTGGACGCTTAACACGATAGTAGGTGTCAAAATATGCTCCTATCCATCCATATACGTAATGAATAGGAAAGAGTGCTTTGCAGACACCCAAATCTTGAGAAGTGGAGACATCCTTCAAGCCATGATAAATACTTGCAAGGACGGGAACCGCCAAGGAAAACTTCTCTCCATGAGCCATCAGACTCGCAATTTTGAAGACACTAGCACGAACGTAGTCGATCTTCTTGTTGGGAAACACAAATTTGCAAATCCAACATGCAAGGAAAGCCGCCAAATAAGTCTCAGCTCTAAGTGACTCCTCCACTCCAAGCTCAATAAATGGGGCATTCTCCTCATCGGTTCGTGGTAGGAAGCTCGCATTAATATTCCCAGAAGGATTATGATTCAACTTCGGCCTTGTAGTCCGATTCCTTAATGACTTTTGTGGATGCTTGGCATACCTACTCGGGCCTCGAAACCAAAACTCCACCCAATCATGAATGGAGACCTCGTGGACATCATACTTCATGAGTTTGTAGAATGCCGAGAACAGGTGCAGACAACTTCTTGGGAGGAAAGGTTTTCCTTGATCGTCTTCTTGTGTCAACTCCTTAGCCGAGGGGATAACTTCGTCGTAGAAAGACCCATGCACCGGAAGGCCTCCGATTGCTCGCAAGTCCCACAAATAGATGGAGAGTTCACCAATGGAGGTAGAAATTGTGTTGGTAGATGGACGCCAAAGCTCACAAAAGGCACGGAGGACATTCTCATTGTAGTCATATGTGAACAACGAAGCAAAGATGGCGTCATAGACCTTAATGCCATCCAGAGTCAACTTGTTACGGGCAAGAACATCTTCTACCCACTCCCAATATTTGGACGTATAGCGAACTTCACCAAAGCCGGAAGGAGGAACACTCCAAGTGGCGAGACGTCCATCATAATCACGATGAAAAGGACTAGCAGACGCGACCTTTTGATGGGTGGAGGACTTCAAAATTAGGACCTTCATATTGGTTGCTTTGCCCGAAAATCTGTCCAATGCATCCTTCATCTCTATAGTATACCATTCTGCAAGATCAAGGGAGGCGTCAAGCGGCTTTCTAGCGAGCAAAAGCACCTATCACCGGAGGATGAACTTTTAAAGTTAGAACTTGGGCGCGCGGATTCTGCTTGTCGCTAATAATATCAAGGTGTGGGTATGGTGTATCATGGTCGATGAAACGCATCCTTGCTGATGGAATTCACAGCCCTATGTGCTGCTCTGAGAGTCTGCGAAAAAAAAAGAAGGGAAGAATCTATGAAAAAAAACAGCAAGACAGAATGGGGCAGCATGTCATAATATGTTGCTTAAATTCGAGAAAACATCTGGGAATATATCAGCATATTCTGATTATGATTTTTACCTATGTCGTACTCCGGAAGTCTAGTTTCCGTCACCGCAAACCGCTCGCAATTTCGGCATTCCTACACCAAGATATGATTGTTTTGGTTAAGACGCGCAAAACTGAAATGTCGAGCGTGACAGAACTTGAACCAAGATTATGAAGCTCACATGGGATGATACAATACGAATTTAAATCCAAATTTTTGGTATTTTGTAGTACTCCGGGCATAGTTTATGTAGCCGTAAACCTCTCATGATTCGTTCCTACACCAAGATATGAAGTTTTTGTGAAGATGCGCAAAACCGAAAGATCAAACGCGGCAGCACGTGAAACAAAAATTCAAAACAATACCTAAAATGGTACAGAAGGATTTTTGTTCCGGTTCTTGGATATGTTGCAGCCCTCCGTGTCTTTTTTTAGCAGAATCAAGCGGCTCATTATTTTAAGTCTCTGACAATAAGATATGAACTTTTTGCCACAGACATGCAAAGTTGAGTAATATAAAACGACAGATTACGGACTGAAGTTTAAATGTTACCAGAGGAGGTACAAAATGTATTTTGCTTTGATTTTTCTTATATCCGTATTCCTACGAGTTTAACATCAAAATGATCAAGCGATTCGTGTTTTGATGCTCTTATGCCAACATGCAAAATTTTCTTTTGAGGGGTACAAACTGTAAATAGATGCCAAAGCAAAATTAAGGACAAACGGCAGAAAACCTTCATGGAAAACGTTCTAGGACCTCTTCTATTTATAGAAGTGTTAAGTCAGCTGTTGTTAGCTTGATGAACAAGAACTTTCCTTTAGAAATAAGATTCAATTGGTCGTTGACTAGCAAGCCTCATATGGAAATTTTGAGACAAAATTCAAATTGGTGAAAAAGGAAATAGACCTAACGCGTGAGACAAACATGGAACACAACCAAAAAAAAAAGAGACAAACATGGAAAGTTGTCTGACAATTTGCAAGAATTCTCCATTACTAAAATTTGCAATTGCTACTTCCAAATCAAATTACATTGCACACACGTGTTCTACAACCAAAGTATTGGAAGGTTAATTTTTGTTTGGAGTTTGTATTTAGCATTTCACATAAATGTGCAACTCGATAAAAGTTCAAATTTGACCGGTAGAAGTCACCACAAGTGCTGGAAAAAAAATATCAACGTCCACGGGTACTTCAAGTCTCATTGTTCATTTCAGCAAGCCTACACCGCGACAAGCCTTGAAGCAGGGGGCATTTGTAGACAAATAAAATTTTATTAAATTTAAATCCACAAGTAATTTGGATTTAATCACGTATTAAATATATATTAGTCCAAATGATACTATGGGCTAGTATAATCGGGTCGATTATTTAAATCTAAAATGAATTGATTTAAATAAAAGTCCAATATATTATTGGGCTAGCCCGCAAATTGGTCTTCTATCAAATGGGTCGGCCCATAAGCGTCAAGCCCAATGATCCACTAGGGTTTTCTGGAGATTACTCCACCCCACACCTATATAAAAGGGTCAAAGGAGAAGACTAAGGGACAAGCAAGTAAGCAGAAGGAAAGGCTAAAGAGGCTCTGAAGAATAGCATCAAGGTCTCCATCCATATCTGCAACGTCGTCTTTGGTCAAATTCCAAAGGCGAACTCAAGTCATAGGCAAACGGCTTCAAATCTTTCGTTCGTGATAACCCAACACCAAATTCTGGTTCGTGACGAGCTTCAGATCGTTCGTGACGTACTACAAATCTAAAATCCGTCAAGTTCAAGATCAAGCTTTCAAGCCCTTGAACCATCATCCGTGAGGAGAAAAATCAGAGGACTACATCTTTTTAGATTTAGAGATATTTTAGTGATTGTAACCCCATCACTTGAAATTAAATATAATATTTGTCGCTCTATTTCTTGTCTTGATTATTTTTTTCAGGAGCGAAATTTAGTTGTTACAAAGCTCATTTAATGAATTAGAGAAAATATTTTATATATTCAGTACAAAAATATCTTTTCTCTACTTGGTCCGTTCAATATACACTGAGTATACTAGCACAAGAAGTTGGAGTAAAACTACTCCCATAATCAAGACAAATTATTCGATAATCTTGTGCTACAATCATCAAGATATTTTGTCCAACACCATCTTTGATTGTGAACATAGTTTATTAATTATGAGAACTAACAATTTAATCTTCTGTGCATGAGCTAAGACTCCATACACTAAATTGTCTACTACATAACTTAAAGGACACACATGTAACAAATTATCTATTTAAAATAGTACTTTATTGAATTTAATAAATTAAATAAACAATTGTTCCATAAAGAATAAAATATAATACTATGTCTAAACCGCATGGTTAATAGTATATCCCAACAATCTCCCACTTGGACTCATAACCATGCGTCAACTACTCTAACACCCATTCCTTCTACATACTTGTCAAAAATCTTCTGTGTCAAGCTCTTTGTAAACGGGTCTGCCAAATTGTCCTCTGACGCAATCTTCAACACTCTTGCATTACCTCTCTGAGTTATGTCCCGAATTAAGTGATATTTATGCTCAATATGCTTACTCCTTTTATGGCTTCTTGGTTCCTTCGAGTTTGCAACTGCACCACTATTGTCACAATAAAGTACAATTGGTGCTTGAACCGAAGGAACCACATTAAGCTCTTTCAGAAAGTTTCTGAGCCAAACATCCTCTTTAGCTGCCTCAGATGCAGCCACATATTCGACTTCCAAGGTGGAATCAACAACACATGATTACTTGATGCTCCTCCAACTTATGGCTCCACCTCCTAAGGTAAAAACATATCCTGAGTTAGATTTTCTAGAGTCTTTATCTGACTGGAAATCTGAATCAGTATAGTCAATGGCACCTAAGTGATACACCAACATATAATCCTTAGTCCTCTTCAAGTACTTGATTATATGCTTAACAACAGTCCAGTGTTCTCGACCAGGGTTAGACTGAAATCTACTAACCATGCCAACAACAAAGCAAATGTCAGGTCTAGTACATAGCATAACATACATAAGACTCCCTACAGCCGAAACATAAGGGACCACCTTCATCTTTTCTATATCATTTGTCGTTTTTGGGGACTAATCTTTTGACAGGGAGATTCCATGTCTAAAGAAGAGAAACCCTTTCTTGGAATCTTGCATGCTAAACCTGGTGAGAATAGTATCAATATAAAGTGTATGGGACAAGCCTAATATTCTTTGCTTGCGATCTCGCATAAGCTTGATCCCAAGGATATGTGCTGCATGTCCCAAGTCTTTCATATCTAAACGTGAGGACAACCATTCCTTTACTGAATTCAACATGCTCACATTATTTCCTATGAGCAAAATATCATCTACGTACAAAACAAAAAATGTAACTGTATCTCCATTCCACTTCTTATAGACACAAGACTCATTTTCACATTGATCAAAACTGAAGGTCTTAATCGATGCGTCGAAACAGGTGTTCCATGCCTTAGAAGCTTGTTTCAATCCATAAATGGATTTCTTTAATTTACACAATATGTGCTCATTGCCACTTTTTATGAAACCAACTGGTTGTGCCATATAGATGCACTCATCAAGACTTCCATTTAGAAAAGCGGTCTTGACATCCATTTGCTAGATCTCATAATCGTAATGATCAACAATGGATAAGAGAATCCTAATGGATTTAAGCATGGCTATCGGCGAAAAGGTTTCCTCATAATCGATCCCTTCTTTTTGAGTAAACCCTTTTGCAACAAGCCTAGCTTTAAAAGTTTGCACTTTTCCATCCACTCCTCTCTTTTTCTTATAGATCCATCTACAACCTATGGGTTTGACTCCAGTAGGTGGTTCTACAAGATCCCAGACTTGAATGGAGTACATGGACTCCATTTCAGATTTCATAGCATCAACCCATTTATCAGCATCTGTATCATGTAGTGCTTCACCGTAATTAATAGGTTCTGTATTAGGCTCTTGAGGGATTCTATCATAAGATTCTCCCAAGAGCGCAAATCAGAGAGATTTTCTAATAATTCTCCCATTACGACTAGTCACTACAGGTGGAGGCTGATTTTGTTGTTGAATCACAACATCATTTCCTGGAATTGAAGCCTCAATGTTATCCTCCACACCTTGCGGTACTGGGATATCATTAACTTCTTCCTGGAGTGCAGGTTGCATAACAATTTCAGGTTGTTCAACAATATGAGGTTGCTCAATAATCTGAGGTTTCTCAACATTACTCCCACTAATTTGGGGTAGTGGGATGTCAGGCAATTGCTCTTGTGCAATCTACTGCCTATTGACATTTCTCCCACTACGATAATGCAGTGGTGTAACGACCCGACCGGTCGTTTTGAGCTTTTGCACTTTTCTCGTCAGTTCTCGGGCATGACTTGCCCTATGTGATGTTTTACAACCCATGCAAATCATTTATTTTGGTTTTCAGGATAATCAGAATGAATTTGGAAGAACAGTTCCCAGTTTGAAGCTTAAAATTTGAAAGGTTTGACCAATATTTGACTTACTTGTATATGATCGCGGATTGGAATTTTTATGATTTGGTTAGCTCCGTGAGGTGATTTAGGACTTAGGAGCGTGATCGGAATGCTTTTTGAAAGTCCGTGGAAGGTTTAGGCTTGAATTTGCGAAATTGATATTTCGGCGTTTTTCGGTTGGTAGGTGAGATTTTGATATAGAGGTAATGAAATTCCGGAAGTTGCAGTAGTTCCGTTGTAGCATTTTGGATGTATGTGCAAATTTTCAGGTCATTCGGACGTGGTTTGATTGGGTTTTTGATCGAAAGCGTATTTTGGAAGATTTTTTGAAACTTAGGCTTGGATTCGATGCGTTTCGAGTAATTTGATGTTGTTTGAGGTGTTTTGATGATTGGAACAAGTTTTAATAAAGTATTATGTCATGTTTGTGCTTTTGGTCAAGGTCCGGGGGGCCTCGGGGTTATTTCGGATAGTTAGCGGAGAAATTGGAATATTGCAGCTTCAGATTTGCTGCTTCTGGTATTTTTGCGTCTGCGGTTTGTGGACCGTAGATGCAGTGCCGCAGATGCGGGTGTTTCATCGCAGAAGCGAAAATGGGTCAGGTGAGCGTGACCGCATAAGCGGCTAAAGGGATCGCATCTGCGGAAGAGGTTCGCAGATGCGGCTTAGGCCGGTTTAATGAACTCCGCAGAAGCGGATGTGTTGACCGCATATATGCTACTACAAAAGTGGATTTTGGACCGCAGATGCGGTTATGTCTGGGCAAAATGTATATATGTCTTCTTTCGCGATTTTTGAAGGTTGTACTCGGAATTGGGAGCTTTAGGCAATTTTGAAGAGAGGAATCAAAGAGACTTCGTGGAGGTAAGGATTTTGGACTTAAAAACACATTTCTATGGTACAATTTCATGAATTAAGGCTGTAATTAATGGGTTTAAAGGGATAAAAATGGAAGAACTAGGGCTTGGAATTTTGGACTTTTGATTGGGGATTTGGAGGACCATTTGGGGTTGGATTTGAGAACTTTTGATATGTATAAACTCGTGAGGAGATGAGGAATCTAATGATGTGAAAATTTCTGAGTTTTGAGAAGTGGGCATGGGGCTCGGGTTTTGTTAATTTCGGGATTTGTGCCAGTTACTGATTGTTTTCGCTTGGGCTGTGTTCCCTTAGCATATTTAATGTTCTCGTTCTGATTTGTGGATAGATTCAGCACGCGTGGAGGCCGATCTGAGGGGCAAAGGCGTCGCGAGCTAGAGAGTTAGCCAACTCGAGGTAAGTAATGATTGTAAATGATGTCTCGAGGGTTTGAAACCCCGGATTGCACATCGTAGTGCTAAATTCAGGTGAGACACATGCTTGATGACGAGCGTGGGATCGTGCACTATTGGGGATCGTGACTTGGTCCGTCCCGATTGATAATATTATCGCGTATTTGACTAAACCTTTTTGTTATCATCATGATTTGGGCTAATTGCCATATTTGGGCTTCGTGCCAACTATTTGAATCATTCAGAAATTTTTATCACTATTTCCTTACTGTTTTGACTTATTATTTGAACTCAGTCATGCTATTTCCCACTGTTTTACTACTCAGCCATTTTTACTCAGTTTTGAGACTTCAATGATATTTTAAATGATGTTTTGGGCTGAGAAATACTGTTTTTACTAATGCTCGAGGGGTTTATGATGATTTTTTGGATTGAGTACGGCCGAGGGCCAGATGTGAGGATACACTGATACTGATATGAGGCCGAGGGTCAGAGATACATATATACGCCACGAGGTGGCTTGATTGATATGACGCCGAGGGCCTAGATTTGATGCCACGAGATGGCTTGATATTGCGCTTGGGCCATAAGGGGCCCCTCCCGGAGTCTGCACACCCCCAGTGAGCGCGGGTACCTAGTGTGATGTGAGATTTAGCTCGAGGGGCTGGTATTGTTCTGAGACTGTGCCCGAGGGGCGAACCTTATGTGTTTATCTTTTCTTATTTTCCTGATATTTACGTGTTTAAATTGTGTGTTTGTGCCCAAGGCGGATATCTGTGCTTATCTGTATTAATTGTTCTGTATTCATTTGCATAACCGTTGCAAAAGTCATTTACCAAGAAGTTTCAAACTGAACTAAGATGTTTTCACAGCTTCACTATTTTCCTACTGGTTTTAAACTGCTTCTATACAACATCCTGATATGCTTTACGTGATTTCTTGCCTTCAGTCTTTGTTTACATTTGTTACTCACTGAGTTGGAGTAATCACTTTACTCCCTGCACCTTGTGTGTAGATTCAGGTATTTATACACCCGAAGCGGGTTTTGGCTGATCGGAGGCAGAGTCATCGGAGTTTAGCAAGGTAGCTGCCGGCGTTCGCAGCACCGCTTTTCTCCCTCTTCATCCATTAGTCTTGTTTTGTATATTTCAGACCTTTCAGTTGTATTTATACCCTAGTAGATGCTCGTGACTTGTGACACCCCGGTTAGGGCTGTGTCGGGTTGGATTTTTCCGCATTGTTATCGTTATTTTCGCTATTCAGGGTTATTAATCATGTTTAGACTAATTTTGTGTTGCTTAACTATTTTAAAAGGCGAATTGGGTTAAAATTTCAGGTCTTGTCTTCACGAGAGGCGCCATCACAACCGGGTTCGGGGTTGGGGTCGTGACAAGTGGTATGTCAATACTGGCTTCCGGGATATGTTCTAGAGATGAGTCTTTAGTTACTCCATTGTTTAATTTCTGTAAAACTAGTTTACTTCTAGGAATATGGTTCGTTAGATAGTCCTTTTCTAAAAATCTGGCATTTGTCGTAATAATTACCTTCTTTTCTTTGGGACAATAAAACAAACTGCCTTTTGTTCCTTTTGGATATCCAATAAAAATGCATACTTCTATCCTTGATTCCAATTTATCCGCTTTCCCTTTCAGCACATGTGCTGGACAACCCCAAACCGGAATATGCCGTAAAGTTGGCTTGCGCCCAATCCACAATTCTACTGGATACTTTGAAGGAACCAAATTTAGAATGTATTTTGCTGTTTCTAAAGCATATCCCCAAAAGGAAGGAGGCAAATCGGAATAACTTAACATTGATCTAACCATTTCCATAAGGGTCCTATTTCTTCTTTCTGCCACACCATTTTGTTGTTGTGTTCCTGGGGCAGATAATTGAGATGTAATTCCATTATCTGATAAGTATTGTATGAATTCCGCAGAAAGGTATTCACCACCACGATCAGATCGCAATGTTTTGATATATTTATCATGTCGTTTCTCCGTTTTCGTCTTAAATTCTTTGAATTTCTCAAAGCATTCAGACTTACGTTGCAATAGATAAATATATCCATATTTTAAGTAATCATCTGTTATTGTCAGTCACCAAATATTCCTAGAAGTAAACTGTCATTGAGTATTCAGACTTAATGTTATTTAGTTCTTTTGGTTGTTGTAGCACATGAGGAGATATATCAAGAATAAAAAGGTCATGTACTCTAGCAGCAATGTAGATAAAATGTTTATTAAACTTAATAACATCAGAGTTATTAGCAAAGTAAACATTATAACCAGCATCCATTATTTTCGAAACTGAAATCAAATTCCTTCTAATAGAAGGTACATAGAGAACATCTTTTAAAACTAAAAATCTATCACTACTAACGAAACTCTAATATCTCCTAAAGCTAAAGCTGGTGCTGGCTCGCCATTGGCTTGAAAAATGCAAACTTCATTCTCACTTAGCCGTCGCATTTCCTGAAACCCTTGCAAAGTAGTGCAGATGTGATTAGTGTCTCCCGAATCTACACCAAAATATGGTAGCAACAACTGCTAAACAAGTTTCAATGACATTTAAATTTGAATTGCCTTGCTTATTCAACTTTGCCAGATAGGCAGGGCATTGCTTCTTGTGATGCCCAGGTTGCTTACAATGATAGCACTTGCTTTTGGGCTTTTTCACACCAGCCGCACCACCAGGTGCTAGAACCTTTTGAGCCTTCTTCTTTTTCTTATTGACTTTCGACTTAGAAACCGAAGCTTTCTCAACATTGAGTGCCACAACTGGAGCTTGTTGTTTGATAATAGATTCTGCCGCTTGCAGCTCATTCAACAATTTCGCTAATGACAAATTCATTTTGTTCATATTATAGTTCAAGCGAAACTGTTGAAAACTGTCAGGCTGAGTCTGCAGGACCATCTCAACTTGAGACTCTTTATCAATCACAGCTCCAAGGACCTCCAGTTAATTCAGAAGACTCATCATCTTCAGAACATGGTCCCTGACCGATGATCCTTCAGCCATCTTGGTGTTCAAAAGGGCTTTCATGACTGTCTGCTTAGCTGCACAATTTTGCTCACCGAACATCTCTTTGAGACTTTCGAGCATATCATAAGCAGACCCTATAGACTGATGCTGATATTGCAAAACATTCGCCATAGAGGAAAGAATGTAAACATCGCACCATCTCATCAGCCTTAACCCATTTGTCATAGGCCTTAACCTGATCATCAATACCATTTTCAGGTTTTTCTGGGCACTCCTCAGTGATTACAAATTTTTAACCTTCAGTAGTTAGGACAATATCAAGGTTCCTTTTCCAGTCAACATAATTCGGTCCTTCTAACTTGTTTTGGTTCAAAATTGAGGTAAGTGGGTTGAATGAAGACATGGTTAATCTGAGAGATATTCACATTAAATAGATCATTAGTTATGTATTTAGAATGATTAAATTCAAAAAAGCACATTACATATATAACCATGCCCATTGAATAGTTAGATTCGTTAGGGAAACTTAACTATTCATGCAAAATATATGAGTGACATAAGATATTAACCCCATAAATTTAAACAGGACCAACTCAGATGTAGAGTAAACTGTTAATTTAAGATAGGTAAATATCACTTTTATAAACCCTAGTTTCATTCAATCAACATGTAACTCAGTTGGAGAGTTAATACAAGTAATGAAATAACTAGAGGCAAAACTACAGTAATCATCTATAATGAATTTATCCGATGTGGAAGAAGACTATGTCAACATATATATTCATTATATTACTGTAAAACATGATTGAAAACAATGAGAATTAAACCCTACCATCACAGATTTCTATTAATATTTTTTATTAAAAAAATTCCAGAAAATAGAAAAAAAGGCCAAAACTCCATCTAAACGACCCCGAATGCCCGAAAAACGACGTACATCATCAGTAAAGCTAATGTGTTTTTTAAGTTGGGCCGTTTCCGATGAACCTACCAAATTTGAGGTCAATCGGAGTTCGATAGAATTTCAGAATTCTAAAATTTCTAAAATTCTGTTTTTGGTGTTTTAAGGGTTTTTAATTATTTTGACTTGTTCAAATCATATAATATACTGATATTTGTTAACACATGATTTCAGAACTCAAAATAATTTTTTTAATAAAAACGTGTTTAGACAGAATTGTAAAAACAATATGTTTTTCACTAGTCAAAAACGGTACTGTTCATAATTTTGTATATTAATCCAAAATTGCAGAACTAATATCATACAAAACAGTCAAATTTTATTAATTTAACACTATGATTATGGACAGAACGCAACTAAAACAGATTAATGGTATTAATTCACTGTTTATACATATGTATATTAACCCATAATTACAGAATTAATAGCATTCAAAAACACAGTCACATTTTTATAAAAAAATTGCTATTCAGCAAAAAACATAATTTAAACAGACTGTTATTTAAATATAACACCATTGTTTATACACGTGTATATTAATTCATAATTTCAGAATTATAGAATTAAGATACTAATAAATACAATCACGTTTTAACATAGAATACTCATCCCAAACATGTATCATTAAATAACACATTTTAATATTACTCTACGCATGCTGTATTACATTATCTAGTTAGATGTAAGACGACGTTTGATACCAATTGTTAGACCATGCGCAGCGGAAGCAAGCATATAATCCAGACATCAAATACATGTAAACTAGACAATGCAATAATAACGAGATTAGAAACACTAACCTCTTGAAGTAGTTGCACAAACCTTCCAAACAACAAGAATCCAGGGCTGCAGTCTTCTGCTATTTGCCTAGTAAAATCTTGGACGATTTTACTATTGGGTGGGCAAGAACAATACAACTGAAAGGTAAGTTATTAGGTGAAACTATTCTTCCTTTAATAGACCCGAAATTAAGCCACAATATGGGCTCAAAAACGTGTAAGATTCTGCAAGTAAATTCTACTCTAACTCAAAAGGATAACTTTTCTTCCAAGCTACTTTTTATCCAAATTTGTCCAGGTTTTTACTAGGTATAGCAGGGACCACATAAATAATAAGAGGCTACTAATTATAGTATTAATTCGAAATTAGCATGAATTAACTCTTACTATAATTAATTGCAATTGAACTCCTCAATATGAATTTCGAAAATTCATTAACACTTATTTTAACTCCTCTGTTAAGATTTCAAATACCAGTTAATTAAATTAAATCACTGAAAATTTAATTAAATTAACTAATTAAATCCTTTATAATTTTGCTTAAACTATTTCATGTGACGGATATAAAATTCACCGACCGGGTTTTCACATGAAAACTTATAAGCTTACATAAAGGGGTATCATCAAACACAAAACCGAGTCATGGATTCTATCAACTAATTATTATTCACAAATGTTATTCGTTATTGTCCAATCTATTAGGCATATACGAACTTTAAATAGAGTCGTACCTTTTGATAAATCAAAATAATAAATAAATTACATTGATCATAATAATTATATCAAGATTAGGAGTATAAGCTTATTTAATGAATTAGAGAAAATGTTTTATATATTCAGTACAAAAACATATTTTCTCTATTTGGTCCGTTCAATATACACTGAGTATACTAGCACAAGAAGTTGGAGTAAAACTACTCCCATAATCAAGACAAATTATTCGATAATCTTGTGCTACAATCATCAAGATATTTTGTCCAACAACATCTTTGATTGTGAACATAGTTTATTAATTATGAGAACCAACAATTTAATCTTCTGTGCATGAGCTAAGACTCCATACACTAAATTGTCTACTACATAACTAAAAGGACACACATGTAGCAAATGATCTATTTAAAATAGTGCTTTATAAAATTAAATAAACAACTGTTCTATAAGAATAAAATATAATACTATGTCTAAACCGTATGGTTAATAGTATATCCCAACAATCTCCTACTTGGAGGACTCCTATCTAATTTTTTGTACCCTTATTCATACCAGCTTGATGCTGAGCTTAAATTAATAATGATGCCTTTGCTTATCAAAAGAATTAGCTCGCTTTTGGACATAAATTTTTGAAAAAATGAAGTCAAAATCTATGGCCAAACGAGAGCTTATAGTGCAAATCCAGATTTCTTGGTTTCTGTTCAGAGGCATCTTTTTCCACCATAGCATATATAAGGTGAAGAAAATTTACTTAGCCTTATCCATTGATTTGCTTGTTTTACTTAGCCTAATCCATTGATTTGCTTGTCTTGATAATAACAAAGTTGAATCCATACCTACTGCCTACCTGGGAGCTGCGCATGGGCAGCTCAAGGGAGGCTAATAAAGCAAATTTTTGAGGCCTCAATATTTAATAATGAATCTCATGACTTTATTTTCACTTAGATAAATATTGAAATTTGTAAGAAAAAAGGAAAAAATATAACAAAACTTACATATAAAGAAAAAGATTGCTTAGTTAACCGTAAAAATATTTTAGAACTTTGATATAAACTACTCAAATCTTCGTACTTATTAAATAAAGCGTTCTATAACAAGATCTAGGTGACATATTACAAACACATGATTTTATGTGGTAAAGTTTGAATTAACGGATTTGTCTTTTTCTACATTGCACTTCCACATGTGGGAGAGGGGTAGGGTACAGGAGGTGTGAGGTGCCCGCTTGCTGCCCTCTCACCCCTATAAATTGGAAATCAGAATTCAAAATCCAATAAAACCAAAATCAATTCCCAATTCAGTATAAATGCTCGTTGTACGGTTTACATCCCTTATTTTGTAAGCTGCAACGAAGATAGTTGCGTGAAGAATCGAGAGAATTGAGTCGAATCATGAAACGTTCCGTCGAACTATCGCGAAAGTATAGCTCACAAGCACTTTTTCTTTATGTATATGGTCCAACGAGATGTTCACTGACCTAATGGCGCACACAAGATGTACGAAATGCGACTGATATCTTAGCAGATAGCTTTCTATTTTCGGTGGTTGGACTCTTCTTATGGTCTAGCATCAATACTCCAACAAATTGAAAGAAGATAATCTCAAGACTGATATCATTGAGAAGGCTGCGGAAAGATGCAAAATAGGCAAGTTAAGGGCATGCCCGTTGTAGCTGCCTTTCTCAAAGCAGTAGAGGACATGCCCCCCCAATCCACTCGTTGAAGAGGAAGAACAGAAAATGGAGTTGAAGATGTTACTAGATCTCTATTAATTTTAGTTATGGCTATTTCATTTATCAAGCTTGATCATCAACGCATCCCAATTCCCAATTGTGAATCTAAACACTTCCTACTAGTATTGGTTCTAGTTATTTAAGTCGTGAAGACATTGTCTGTTTTTTGTCAATGTATTTCGAGTGAGCTTAGTTTGGTTGACGAGCATAATGTTTTCTATTACCTGATTTTAGAAATCCATGTCTTTAGGAGTTTATTTAAAGAAGTAGAGGGGCGTATACATTAATAAGTTATGGTGCACGTGAACCTCGTGTTATAGGTAAAAAATCTAGAAAAATATATATGCATATTATGTTTATTGGAATTGCAAAATTTAATGGTGCATTGATTTAGCTTAGGTCACAGAAGACTTTGTCACTCATACCTACCATTTTTTACATTTGTAACCCCTTTTTTAATCTCCTTTTCTTTTGTTTCTTTCTGAAAAAAACTAAATTCAATGAACATCTTATTTAAAAAGCTTAATTATCATCAAATAATATACTTCTTGTCTCCTAATTTATATGACGCACTTTTTTTTAAATCACTCCCAAAAGAATGACACTTAATTTAGTAAAAATTTAACTTTAAACTTCATATTTTATTCTTAATGAGATACTTTTTAGCCACATGAATTTAAATGGTTTATTTTAAACCACAATTTAAAAAATCTTCATTTCATTCTTAAAGTTTTGCCCAGTTAACACCCTGAGGATAGTAGAAGAAATCAACAAAAAAATGCCTCTCAATTGACTCCTCCATGGAGTATGAATGATCCATGTTCTCTGTGGGAAGCTCTGGTAAACGAACCCAAATTGCTGAGTAGGTTAGTTGTGTGGCTGATGCTATGAATTTGGGTTCCCATTTATGAACATATAAAAAATGATTCAAGATGAACCATGGGCCTCCATGTATAGCTTTTAACATGTTTTCTTCCTTTCAAACTTAATAAGAAAGAGGTCGGAGCCAAGATCGATTAAGGGCAGATTTTCAGTCGGGTGCCATAGGGATGTTAATTATTTTTTAATAGTTGATGGGCTATCTTCCTACCAAATACTTTGATTATAATTGAGTATTTCCAAGGAAAATATAACCGGCATTGATCCTTTGCCAATATAGGGACAAAGATATCCTCTTCATTGTGGGTAAGTAGACTTTCATCTGATAGATCAACTATAGATGTTTCACATGGTGAAATAATAGTGTCAATGGAGAGTGATGTGTTGGAGAGTAAGGTTTGTAGAAAAGATGCAGAAGATGTTGTTGGAGGATGATCGTCTATTTGCATAGGGCCAATATCGGGTGGTTCATTTAGCGGGTTAGGTGAATCAGGGTGTTGAACTGATTCAGACATTGATGAGGGAGTTGTGTAACTATTTGTTAAGTTGACTTTTCTCCTTTATTGCAAAGGACTAAATAAATATAGTCCTTTTCTTTATGTGAAGGAAATCACGAATCATGATTGTTACCTGGAGCTTACCATTTTTTCTCTTCTTTGAATAGGCTTTTAAATCCTAACCCCATGTGTGGAAAATCAAGTAAAATGGTGAAAGTTATTTTTTCCTAAATAATTTGATTTGATATAAATGTCAAACTCCCTTCGAGAAATTTCAAACATTATTTTACAGTATAATTAAACATTAAAAATGAGTAGTTTAATATTTGCAAAATTCGTCCGTAAGAAAAATTATTTTATTCACAAATTTATTTTACTTGAAACTTTAAAAATTATCTATTTCTTCCTCAAGAGGAAGCAACAATAGTACCATGGTGATAGAGTTTATGTTGGATTATGGGTCGTGAGTCGCTCCATGTGGGCTGACCCAACCCGGTTAGGCGAGACAAGCGAGGGAGGTTAAAGGAAGTTATCACTAAATCACAAACTCCCACTAAGGTGAACGTGCAAAAAGGAGAGTGGTGGATTATCTTCCTTAACCGCTATTACTCTGCCTATTTATATTAAGGAGAAAACACAGAGCTTTCAAGTGTTAGAATTTTTTCTGACTAGTCCTTTCTATATGAAAAACACAAACAAGTTAGGGCATCTAATTGGTGGAATAAAAACTCTGTTTCCTGGAGATAATACGATTGGGGCTATTATTTTGGTGGTGAGTTTAACAATTCTTCCGATGCATTGTTGACGGGTATGGTAATGTTGTTCTCGCTCCGTGATTATTAAACTAACAATGACATCAGAGCCAGTGATACTTTTTTCTGGTATACATCTTCTCAGTCGGTGCTATATTTTTTAAGACTGCTACTACAATTTTCTTTGACACTGTCACAATAAAAGAAAGAAAACATCACAATTGTTTGATAACAATTCTAGAACTGTGAATCCTTACTAGAAAGGGAACAAAGTTTGTTTTGTAGTATAACTAATAAACAATTAGTTTGTTGACGTCATATGATTGCTTTTTGGCTAATGTCCAATCCATTGTTACACTAGAAGTTTTCTTCATACTTCTCTTTTGTCTTTTAGTATTTATATTTATTTTAACATTCTTTGCCTCTTATGGTGCTTTAGAACAATTTTTATTTTAAAGAAGTTGCTTAGCACCATGTTATATCATAGAAAACATAAGTTAGTATTTTTTGTGAAATTTTTCTTGACATTCATAGAAAGTAATGATGAATTCTTTTGTTGCTAAAAAGAAATAATTAAATTTGAAAAATTGTCACATTTATTTCCAGGAAGTTTCCATAAATATTGTTATTTGTTAGACCAATCTATTTAAGTGATGACTGGTTAAATATAATTGGTGGAATCTTAAAGCTTATTAAGTCTATGAAAGCCAGGCAACAAAGTCTACTGATTTCTTGAGGAATTTCTCCAACAAGTAAATTTCTTCGTAATCTTAAATACTTTAGTTTTTGTTATATCAAAAAGGGGTGAAGGGAAATTACCTGAAAATTGGTTAAACAAAGTACAAGGAATGAACGTTTGGTAATCGTAATGTCTATCATTGTCTGTTTCAGTGAATTAAAATTAGTATAGTCCTAATTCCTCAATTGATAGCCTTCTACAAGTAATTGTGATATATGTTGTCACATTGAGTGGTTGTAGCCATTCGTATTGTTTCCTTGGTCCTATTTCAGATATGGCTGAACATGGACAAGTTCGAATTACCAAGTGGGAGTTCTCGAAGTCAAGAAAGGGGACAACGTAGAAGGATACGTCGTCGCAGGACTTATTTATATAATGATTTAGACTCGGAGCCTGAAGTTATCAGGAATATCCCAAGGGCGAGGCAAAATGAGTTAAGAGATCGAACGACTGAACGTAGGGAATGATGAAAGAAATTTAGGGAGTTTAAGGAATTTAAAATAGGTCTTGATTCTTCAATTCATGAACATGTACACCTCTTTAGGTTAAAAAGAGCTGAATTGGCTAATTATATAAAAATTATTGATTGGAAAGCATTAGCTATTTTAGCAAACTCTCTTCGAGAGCCTTGGGGTGAAATTTTAACTGAGATTTATTATGATATTTGGCCTAGTGCACCTTTTAGCCTATATTTGCAACAGTTAGTGTTCGATTGGTATATGTATGTCCTAGCAAACATGTAAATTATTATTATGTGTTTTATCTTAATGAAATTTAAATTATGTTATTTGTCTCACCAGTTACATACATTGTTTATTATATATTTTTTGTAATGTATTGAGACTTGAAATAAAGTACATACTAAGAAGTAATTTTAATATTAATTAAAATATTTAGATATAGATGATGAATGGAAACTTAGTGACCTCCTTTCGATTCTATACTAAATGTAAAATTAATATTACAATTAATTTACTTGAGTGTGTAATCACATGCATAAATTGATTGTAGTATATATATTGATGAGTTAAACGTATAACATTATCTCTAATAACAGACATGACATTAAAAAGTATCATTGCTGACTTGAACAAGGGTGACAAACTGAATGGTGAAAATTACGACATCTGGAGTCGTAAAATGTGGTATGTACTCAAAGAGCAAGATGCTCTTGAAAGTATTAACCATGCTATGAGTCACCCAGAGGAGGGTAACACTGCCCAACACAGGAGGGATCTAGAAAAAGAATCCACTACACGTGAAATTATTGTAAGTTCAGTTGCTGATGATCTCATCCACAAATGTGAGCAATATCCTACTGCTCAAGCCATGTGGGCACATTTAAGAGAGGCATATGGGGGTATAACTGTGACTTGCCTTTGATAGTTGACAATCAAATTTGACACATACAAAAAGCGTTATCATCACAGTGTCAAACAACATCTAAAGGTGATGTCAAATATGATTGCTCAACTCAAAAGTGTTGGCCATGTTCTCTCTGCTGAGCAGCAGGTTCAGGCAGTGATTCGGTCTCTTCCCAATAATTGGGAACATCTGAATATTAACTTGACCCACAATTATAGCATCAAAACTTTTGATGATGTTGCCCATCATGTGGAGCTTGAAGACGAGCGACTTGGTGCTGCTAAAGCTATACCTAATGTCTTTGTGGCAGAATCAAGTGGTACAAAGATATCAAGCTTCAAGCATAAAAGAAACTAAAAAAATTACGGAAAGGGTAAGTAAACTGGAGAAAGATCCTCCAAGAAAAGAACAAACCAAATTCCAAGAAAGGAAAACGGTTCTACAAGAAGAAAGACAAGAGTAAGATAAAGTGCTACAATTGCCAAGTTCCATGGCATTTTGCTCGTGAGTGCACTGAGCCGAAAAAGGTAGCATTTCAAAATGCATCTCTTAGTGATGTATATGTTTCTAGCACTGTTTTACAAACTGAATCTTATCTTGTGTGGATTGTAGACTCGGGGGCCACCGACCATGTGAGCAGTTATGAGAAGCGTTTATAGAGTTTCGTCGAGTTCTACCTGGATCAAAGCATGTATATGTGGGAAATAATGCAAAGCTTAAAGTTAAAGGGACAGACACTTGCAGAATGGACATGCGTGGTGGTTGATCATTGATGTTTCATGACGTCCTATATGTTCCAGAGATTCAACGAAACTTAGTCTCTGTGTATGTTCTTCTAGATTTAGATTTCAATTTGAACTTTAGTCGCAATGGTCTTAGAATTACTCAAGACAATAATTTTTTGTTATGATGGTTTTATTGTGTTAGATTGTAATTCTTCTACGTATACTATTATGTTGACCATTGTGCTATGGCATGTTATTCTAGTAATAATGGTGTTGATGTTATTACATGGTATGCAAGATTAGGTCATATAGGGCAGGATTGAATTAATAGATTGGCTAAGGAAGGACATTTGGGTTCTTTCTCTAAAATTGAAATGCCAACTTGTGAAAATTGTCTTGCCGGAAAGATTACACGTAAACCATTTGGAAAGGCTAAGAGAGCTTCCATTGCAATTAATCCATTCTGATATCTGTAGTCCACTGAATGTGAGGGCTAGGTCTGGTGATTTATATTTCATTACATTTATTGACGATTTCATGCGCTTTGGTTATACCTATTTGATTTCTCATAAATCTGGAGCACTAGATTGCTTTAAGAAATATTTGAATGAAGTTGAGAACCAATTAGATAAAAGGATTAAGACCTTAAGAACCGATAAAGGGCGTGAATATCTATCAAATCAGTTTGAAGAATTGTGTAATGAAAAAGGCGTCACCAGACAGTTAGCAATTCCGTACACACCTCAACAAAATGGTGTAACATAAAGGAGGAATAGAACACTCCTAGACATGATAAGGTCCATGATGGCACATGCAAATTTACCTATCTCCATTTGGGGAGATGCGTTGTTGACTGCAACCTACATATTGAACAAAATGCCTTTTAAATCAGTTTCTTCTACTCCTTATGAGCTATGGACTGCTCATAAACCAAACTTAAAGGATTTATGACCTTGGGGTTGTGTTGCATATGTAAAAGATTCTTTTAGCAAGTTTGGTAAATTAGGTCCAAAAGGCAAGAAATGTATCTTTATAAGATATTCAGAACACTCCAAAGGGTATGTATTCATTGGTGGATTAGAGGATGAAATTGTTACTGAGATTGAATCACGAGATGTCACATTTCTAGAAAATGATTTTCCAAAGAAGGGTGAGGTACAGAATGGAGAGCTTCTTTATGAAATGTTGAACTCAGATAGTCAGCAAGTGTCTTCTGACACAGTTGATAATCAAATAGATCAAGATCTTATTCTTGATCCGAGTGGAGTGGGAACTCTCAATCCCAAAATCCTTCTGACGAACCTAAATTTCAATTGCGAAAGAGTGCCAGGAAAAATATACCCAAACGTACTTATGAAATTAAAGATTATGTTTTCTTGGTATCTCCCATAGAAATGAATGAGCTAAAGTCTGTGACTGAGGCTTATCGAGCCTTGCAAAAAATGAGTGGATGAAAACAATGAAAGAAGAATTAGAGTCCATGAAAACCAACAAAGTTTGAGATCTAGTTGACCTTCCGCCCGGGCGCAGAGCCATTGGGAACAAACGGGTTCTCAAAGTTAAATGCAAAGCAGATGGGTCAATAGAAAGATACAAGACACGATTGGTGGGAAAAGGCTTTACTCAAGAAGTTGGAATTATAGATTATGAGGAAACATATTCACCAGCAGCAAAGTTTAACTCAATTCGCTTACTTTTAGCTATTGTTGCACATTTGGATTTGGAATTACATCAAATGGATGTGAAGACAACTTTTTTCAATGGAGAACTAAATGAATAAATCTACATGGAGCAACCTGTAGGCATCATCATTAAAAGCCAAGAAAAGAAGTTCTGTAAATTGAAAAGATCTATTTATGGTCTGAAGCAATCTTCAAGGCAATGGTATTTGAGATTTCACAAGGAGGCGATCTCGTATGATTTCACCATGATCAATGAAGACCATTGCATTTATGTGAAGAAGTCCAATGGGATGTTTGTAATTCTTTCTCTTTATGTGGACGATATTTTATTAGCCAGAAACAATTTGGAGTATTTGAAAACTTTCAAGTCATGTCTTTCAGAGTCATTTGACATGAAAGATATGGGTGACGCAGATTATATCCTTGGAGTTAAGATCCAAAGAGACCATTCCAAAAAGTTATTGAGTTTATCGCAAGAAACTTATATAAAGAAAATTTTGGAGCGTTTTCGCATGAATAGTTGCAAATCCATGGATACTCCTATAGCGAGAGGTGAAACTTTAAGCCTTGAAATGTGTCCCAAGACTGAAAATGAAAAGGAAGACATGTCTTGAGTTCCATATTCAAGTGATGTCGGGAGCTTGATGTATGATATGATGTGTACTCGCCCAGACATTTGTTATGTCGTAGGTCTGGTTAGAAAATAGTAATACAATCCTAGAAGAAATCATTGGAAAGCTGTAAAGTGAATTTTCAGATACTTGAAGGGAACTGCAGATTATTCACTATGTTATAATGGAAATGATTTATACTTGAGAGGATATACAAATGCTGATTGGGCTGGTGACCAGAATGATAGAAAATTAACATCCGGTTATGCATTCTTACTTAATGGTGGTGCTATATCATGGAAAAGTAAGAGACAAACCTGTACAACCCTTTCAACGATAGAAGCTGAGTTCGTGGATTGTGCGTCTGCAGTACAAGAAGTCTAAAAGTTGTTTGGTTGAAGAGATTCTTTGAGTATTTGGATATTACAAAAACTCTCAAGGTCCCATGACTCTATATTATGATAGTCAAGCGGCTATTGCATATACAAAAGATCCTAAGTATCACAGCAAGACCAAACACATTGACATTAAGTATAACTTTGTGAGAGACATTGTAGCAAGTGGAGAGATAAATTTACAGTACATTCCTACGTGCAACATGATAGCTGATCCTTTTATTAAGGTGATATCTAGAGACATGTTTGAGAAATATGTTATGGCTCTAGGTTTGCAAAGGATATGAACATATTTATGTATTGTAAAATGACTTTAGTGTATTCTCATCAATATTTGACTCTTGAATTTACGCTTATATCTCGTATGCATGTGATGAATGTTTTGTTGGTAAACTGTGTTGAACAAGTCGTGAGATAGGCTCTATCAGACGAGCAATCGCCTCTTACGTCAAGAATCGTGAGGAGATGAGACCTTATAGAACTTTGGATAATACGAGGTTATATTCACTTGTTGTAACGACCCGACCAATCGTTTCATGAATTACCAAATTATTTCCCCCATTTTTGCTTCTTTATATGTTGTTCAGCTGTATTTCATCACATCGTGTTGGTTAGTTTGGGTCCGGAGTGGTTTTGTAGAGAAATGAGACACTTAGTCTCTTAAGTTGACCTTTTAGTTGGAAAAGTCAACCGGAAGTTGACTTGTGAGTAAATGATCTTGGAATTTAGTTTTTATAATTCAGATAGCTTTGTGGGGTAATTTGGGACTTAGGAGCGTGATCCGAATGTGTTTTGGAGGTCCAGGGTAGATTTAGGTTTGAATTGGCGAAATTGGAATTTTGGTGTTTTCCGGTTGGTAGTGAAAATTTTGATATTGGGGTCGGAATGGAATTTTGGAAATTGGAGTAGGTCCACTGTGTCATTTGGGATGTGTGTGTAAAATTTCAGGTCATTCGGACGAGGTTTGATAGACTTTTTGATCGAAAGCGGAATTTGGAAGTTTTAAAATTTCTTAGGCTTGAATCCGATCATGACTGGATGTTTTGATGTTGATTTGAGCGTTTCGAAGGTTGGAACAAGTTTTAATGATGTTATGGGATGTGTTGGCATGTTTGGTTGAGGTCCCGAGGGCCTCAGGTAAGTTTCGGGTGGTTAACGGATCAAATCCTTATTTTTAGAAGTTGTAGATTTCTTCAGTTCTGTGTTGCAGAGATTTGGCCTTCGCATTCACGAGAGGACTCTCACATTCACGAAGGGATGTGAAGTGAGGCAGGAGAACTTCCCTTCGCGTTCGCGATGTTGGTCCCACATTCGTGAAGGGTGAGGCAGAGTATGCATCGCGAACGCGAAGTTTGTCCCCCATTCGCGTAAAGTAATTGGAGCAGCTGGGTCCCCAGGATTTTGTGCTTTGCGTTCACGTAGGTATAGTCGTGTTCGCGAAGGCTTGGGCTGTTGAAGTATCGCGTTCGCGTGGAGTATGTCACGTTCGCGAAGGAGGAATATTTGGTCAATGGATTTTTGTGCTTCGCGAATGCGAGGCTTTGACTGCATTCGCGAAGAAGGAAATTTCACCTGGGCAGAATGTTTAAATAGTTGCCTTCACGATATTTGGTCTATTTCCATCATTGTTGAGCGATTTTGAAGCTTTTTGAGAAGGATTGAAGAGGGAATCGAAGGGAAACACTTGGAGGTAACATTTTTGAACTCAATACTCGATTCTATGATGATTTCTAGCTAATTAGATATGAAATTTGTGGAATTTAAAACCTAAAATTGGGGAATTGGGGCTTGAAATTGGATACTTTGATTTAAGGATTTGAGGGGTCGTTTGTGGTCGTATTTTGATGTATTTGGTATGATGAACTCGTGAGAGTATAAAGATTCTAGTTTTGTGATTTTTATCGGAATCCGAGACGTGGGCCCAGGCGTCGGGTTTGGCCAATTTCAAGATTCTTGGTGTAAATTGGTTATTTTCAAGTGGGCTTTGTTCCCTTAGCATATTTTGATGGTATGAATATGTTTTTGGTTAGATTTGGAGCATTCAGAGGCTGAGTCGAGAGGCAAAGGCATCGCGGGCTAGAGTTTGGACCGGATTGAGAAAAGTAATGATTGTAAATGCTGTCCCGAGGGTATGAAACCTCAGATTTCACACCTTTGTGCTACTTTGAGGTGACGCACCTGCTAGATGACGAGTGTGGGTTCGTGCACCGTTGGGGATTGTGACTTAGTCCATCCCGTATGACTGTTAAGTCGCGTATTTGATTGAAAACTGTTTGATATCATTGTGTTTTGGAAAGTATTACCATGTTTTGGGCTGAATGCCATATTTGGGCCTCGTGCCAACTGTTTTGGACCCTTAGAGAATTTTTACTACTATTCCTCACTGTTTTGACTTCATATTTGTACTTAGTCATGCTGTATTCTACTGTTTTCATAACTTAGTTCTGTTTACTCCGTTTTTGATATTTTAAATGATATTTTGGGCTGAGCATCATGTTTTACTGTTGCCCGAGTGGCTTGAAAGGATTCTGACTGAGTGAAGCCAAGGGCCTATATTGTGAGGATTATTATAGGATCAGGCTGCGCGCCGCAGCACGTGTACTAATTGTGATATATGAGAGGCCAAGGGCCTGATTTGTTATGCCACGAGATGGCTTGTGATAGAGCTTGGTCTATAGGAGTTCCTCTGGAGTCTGAACACCTCTAGTGAGTGCGGGTACCTAGTGTGAGATGTGATACTACCCGAGGGACTGATGTTGTTTCATGTTGTTGCCCGATGGGCTAATTATGAGTGATTGTGAGGTAGCCTGAAGGGCTGGTTTCTGTTGATATTTTTCTCGAGGGGCTATTTATGATTTTATCATGTTGACTCACTGTTTTCTTCACTCGTTTGAAACTATTGAAAGATGTTTTAAAAGGTTTTACTAAACTGAATTATTTTTACGAGTTTTACTGTTTTACTATATTGTTCTGGACTTATACTGTTTTGTTGTAGCATTATGACGTGGTGTTGCGCCCCCTTTTTTCACTCCGCAGGGAGAAAAGTTCGGGTTTCAACATTCATGGGGGAAATAACTCGTTTCCTTTTGGGAATTGAGTATTTAAAGAGTCGCCACCTAACGAGTTATGGTGCGTTAGGGCACCTAAAGTGATTAACTTTTGGATTGGTTTACATTACCAGAGATTAGGGTAAGGGCTCGAAATGACCTCGAGGGGAAGGTGTTATGCACCCCTCTTGGTCCACAACTGTGGGCCCTGACCGAACTTACACTTAAGAATTTGTCCATGAACAGATAAATAGTTGAATCAAATAGGTTGCAAGTAAAGCACGTTGTATAATTCAAATAATAAGATAAAGATTTGAACAAGTTGTATAAAACAAAATTTTAAACAAAAAGGAATTTTGGGAAAAGGAGGAGTCCTAGGTTGGTTAGCCTATAGGATCATCCCACTCAATGTCCGGTAAACACTCCTCAATGAGAGGCTACACGTGACATTAGTGCGTAGTTATCATATCCCATATCTACCCTTCCCACCCCCTTAGTGGTCATTAAAGCGAGTGTTGGTCAGCAATCTCTATTGCGTGCTGTTACCCGTCCCTTCTTAATGGTCCTGGAGGAATTTAGGACCTCTACCTATAGGTGGTTCTAGACAGACCCCTAAGGTTTAAAGAAGAAAATACTAAGGCGACATGCAAGATCAATTATGACCTTAGCACATAAGGCGTGAAAGAATCAATTAAAGGCTCAAATTTACCTCCACAAGCAATGCACATAATCTGCACGACTCAAACACAAATATGGGCCTTTTGTTAAACAGTATCCTAAGACATGATGTCTAAGTGAGTATCAAGATACAGAAGATAGACAGTTTATTTTCATAAACTCAGAAGTAATGGCTCTATCAGTTTGCCTACTGATTTATTAAGCCAGTAAAGGGGGTAGTAAACATAAAGTGAAAGAGAACCCAATAGTCAGCCTTAGCTTGCAGCCGGCTGACTTTAGACAGTAGTAAGTGACACAAAAGAGAGCAGAAAGCATTTTAGTGTGAAAGAGAGTTTTTTGAACCAATGTTGTTCGTGTTTATGTTAATGAGAGAGTGTGTCTATATAGTAGTTCGAAATTAGATAAAAATAAGGCAAGAATCATAGTAGCATAGTAATTATCGAACCAAATACTAATCAAAAGCAAATCAATGCCAATACTCCTTTAATTAAGGGGTAATCGACCAACGGTAATATGCAGAAATGATTAAGGAAAAAAATCAAGTAGTGCAAAAGGTACAAAATAGACAATTAAGGGTAAGTACATAGGGTTTTAATTAAGGAAATAGCTAATGAAGAATCAGTAAAATACTCGGTTAAACAAATAAGGTAAGAAAACAAAATAAAGTTGCAGAATATGGAAATAATCGAAAATTAGCCTATAGTAAATCATGGAATCAAGGATTCGAAATTACTGATTTAAGGAGAGTAATATGGATTCCCATGAATAAGCAAATAAACAAGTTAAAACAGGAGGATCGATAGTCTAAAGGGGAGTTTTTCAAATCAAGCCAAGAAACAAGGAGCTCAGGGTCAATCAAAGAGAGAGTTTTATCCTATAAAAGAGTGAGATAGGAGTAACCAAATACAGCAAGCAAAGAGGCAAGTATTGACCAGTCAAGATGAACACAAACACACAAAGGTGATATAAGTTAGTCTAAAAACTCAGTAAGAACCTATTCGAGGCAAGATAGTCACATAAACTCAAACAAGAAACAAGCAGTCATGCTAATACACAGAACCAAACGAAGAAATCTAGAAAATTAGGGCTTTCAATATAGGCGAGTTGAAAAGGTAGTAAAATTATAGAATTTGTCGAAATATGCAAGAAATAGATGTTTAAACATAAAGAATCAGTTTAAACAAAGTTTTTAAAAGAAGTTCCGAAACCCTAATTTTAGAAGAAGGTGAAAACACTCTGAAATCAATGATTCTTGTAAAAGAGTTCCAAGAACAGTGTAAAATACTAAAGAAACCAACTCGAATCATCCTAGATCTATACAGATCTAAGAGATACAGGAAGAATTTAGGGTTTCAGAAGAAATCCATATAGAGACGAAAGAACCTGTCTAGAATCCCAAGGATCGTAACAAGTACAACATGATTTTGCTCGAAATCACATTGGAATAACTAAGAACAGACAAGTGACGAACCCTATGTGCAAGTCGGCGTGGCCCTGGGCCCTTGAAGACCTTAGAGAAGGCAAGCATGGTATTAGAGAAGCCATTGGAGGCTTAGGAGTTGATGGGAGATCACCAGAGAAGACCGGAGAGGAGAGGTCGGTGGTTTGAAGGGCTAGGGTTTGGCTGAGTTACTGAGAGAGGAGAGGAGATGAGAGAATACAGAGGCGGCGGATTTGGAAAATGAATTAGGGTTAGGGGTTGTTTAGAGTCAAAAAAGGTAAGAACAGAGAGGGCCGTTGATCTTTTAGATCAACGGCCAGGATTTAATAGGTTTTAGGTCAGGTAGGGGTAATTAGGGCCTGGGTCGGGTAATATGATTAGGAATTGGGCTGGGGTTGGGTTAAAATTGGGCTAAAATTGAAATGCAAATCTGGCTATGTTTTAAATAGCCAATTTATCCCTATATAATTTATAATAAATAATAGATAATTTCTGGAAAATAATTTTGTGTAGTAAAATGATTTAAAATAGATATTTAACATTTTAATAATATATAAGTTCAATTTTATGCACATAAATGTAATTATACATTAACAGGGCTAATATTATAATTATATGCAATTTAGCTTTAAAAATACAAAATATAATTATAAAAAATGCATAAAAAATATTTTAACCATATTTTGGAATAAATATAGAATTTAGATGATTAAATTATCACAACAACCATTTGAGAGATAATTATTGGGGATTTTATGAGTAAAGGGGAAGGAAATAAATCAATTTTAAATCTTTAAAATTATAGGAAAATTATAAAAGCCTTGTGCATGTTTATATATGCATATATATGCTATTTTAAAAGTATTTATATATATATATTAAAAATATATAGGAAAAAATTGGGTATCAACAACTGCCCTCTTTACCTAGGAAGGATGAAAGAGTTTTCGGGTAAAGAAATGATGGCCAATTTTGACCGGGCGGGATATTTTACAGGAATCAAGCCATATATAGTTCTGGATTCATCTGCGGAGTATGCCGATGAAATTACCGCAAGAACGGACACGCGATACGGAAGCGACTATGGTGAGTGGTTCAAGATCAGGACGGTTGGAGGGAACTGGAGCGAGATTGCTCCTGCTAGGATAGCGAATGCTTACTGGTTACCTGTTGATAAAAGATGCTACAAATGTGCATTTGCGAAAAATTAAACATGATGCAAATTCCCTTTGGACCATGAATGTTGTCTTCAAACGGTTAAAGATGACGTCCTCAGACCATGACGTCCTAGGCCATGAAGTGTTAGGTGAGGGATTCACAGGTCATGAAATGATGTTCTCGAGCCATGAACATGGTGCCTCCAAACCATGACACCTTTGAATAATGGTATGCAAGTTTGAGAGATCCTCAGGCCATGGCATGGTGTCTTCCAACTATGAGGATGGTGCCTTTAGACTATGACGCCTTTTGGATAGGTTGGTGATATTTCAGCCCATGATATGCAATAATATGATGTTAGCAAGATAAGGTTTAGTCTTGTGAAATGGAGGGGAGAGCTTAACCCGATTGAAAAGCAAATAGATAGTATTAGAAATAGAGCAATATTTGTGCAAAGAGCGACAATGGTTAGTCCCATGCAGATGGGGAGGTAATGATTAGCCTCATGCAAATAGGGAGGTAGGGATTAGACTCATGGAGTCAAGGATTAGACTCATGTAAATGGGGAGGCAAGGATTAGCCTTATGGAGTCAAGGATTAGACTCATGCAAATGGGGAGGAAAGGATTAACCTCATGCAAGGAGGGAGGTAGGGATTAGCCTCATGCAAATGGGAAGGCAAAGATTAGCCTCATGCAAATGTGGAGGCAAGGATTAGCCTCATGCAAGTATGGAGGCAGGGATTAGCCTCATGGAGTCAAGGATTAGACTCATGTAAATGGAGAGGCAAGGATTAGCCTCATGGAGTCAAGGATTAGGGTCATGCAAATGGGGAGGCAAGGATTAGCCTCATGCAAATGTAGAGGCGAGGATTAGCCTCATGCAAGCATGGAGGCGGGGATTAGCCTCATGGAGTCAAGGACTAGACTCATGCAAATGGGGAGGCAAGGATTAGCCTCATGCAAGGAGGGAGGCAGGGATTAGCCTCATGCAAGTATGGAGTCAAAGATTAGACTCATGAAAATAGGGAGGCAGGGATTATCCTCACGGAGTCAAGGATTAGACTCATGCAAACGGGGAGGCAAGGATTAGCCTCATGCAAATGTGGAGATGAGGATTAACCTTATGCAAGTATGGAGGCATGGATAGAGTCAAGGATTAGACTCATGCAAATGAGGAGTCAAGGATTAGCCTCATAGAGTCAAGGATCAGACTCATGCAAATGGGGAGGCAAGGATTAGCCTCATGGAGTCAAGGATTAGCCTCATGTAAATGGGGAGGCAAGGATTAGCCTCATGGAGTCAAGTATTAAACTCATGCAAATGGGGAGGCAAGGATTAGCCTCATGCAAATGTGGAGGCGAGGATTAGCCTCATGCAAGCATGGAAGCGGGGATTAGCCTCATAGAGTCAAGGACTAGACTCATGCAAATGGGGAGGCAAGGATTAGCCACATGCAAGGAGGGAGGCAGGGATTAGCCTCATGCAAGTATAGAGTCAAGGATTAGACTCATGAAAATAGGGAGGCAGGGATTAGCCTCATACAAGTATGAGGGACAAGGCTTAGTCCCATGCAAAGAGCGAGTGGCAAATAAGAGTAGTTTATGTCTTAGCTGGAGATGTATACGGTGTCTGATGGATGATGGGATAGTGAATTTGCTTTGTGTATATATGTTTGCGAGTGCTATCGTTACGTCAAATGTACCCGCGTTCAAAGAAAAGTTGTAAGTTTTGTGGGGGAGGTTGGTTCGTGCTTCTGTCCACTGACCTTGCTTTACTTCATTCTGAAAGCCTTTCGAGTTCCCCTAGGTGACACCTGACTGTTATGGAAGTAGAGTTTTAGAAAATATGCAATATTTGAAAAAAATAGATTTGTTTTAGAAGCGTATTGATATATCAAGTAATTTTGATGAACTAGTGACTATGACACATCTCAAAGACGTTGCAGCTTTCTTATGGAATTTTGAGGATCCTCCTTAAAATTCTTCCCCAGTTTGGTAGATGATCTTTGACTGTTGCGGATAATGGATTGAGAATCCTTCTCAAAATTCTACCCCAGTTTCCTTAACTGATTATTGACCGTCTGACACCTGTTGGTGTTGGCTGGACTTGCTCCGGAATTTTGAGGATCCTCCTCAAAATTCTGCCCTAGTTTTTGCTCTTGGGGGAAATGAAAATTTTATTATAATATGACCGAACCCATAAGGCTGCCTATGTATCCCCTCTTAAATGGGAATCAGGTCAAGCGTAGTTCAATTACATCAGAAGAGAATGTAAAATAATCTAGGGATAGTATCTTTTGACTGTGTCTGAATTGACTGGTTTTGGCCAGACTTCTCCGTCCATTTCTGCAAGTATGAGTGCTCCTCCTGTTAGTACCCTGTGAACTATGTATGGATCTTGCCAGTTTGGAGAGAATTTCTTTTTGGCTTTATCTTGATGTGGGAAGATTTTCTTCAATACCAACTGCACTGGTGCGAACTGTCTTGGTTTGACCCTTTTGTTGAAAGCTCTGGACATTCTGTTCTGATAAAGTTGGTCGTGACACACTGCATTCATCCTCTTTCCATCGATAAGGGTCAATTGTTCATAGTGACTCCTTATCCACTCTGCATCGTGGAGTTCAGCTTTCTGTATGATTCTTAAAGAAGGAATCTCCACCTCAGCTGGAATGACAGCCTCGGTGCCATAAACCAACATGTAGGGAGTTGCCCCGATTGATGTGCGAACCGTGGTACAGTACCCCAACAGAGCAAATGGTAGCTTTTCATTCCATTGTTTGTGATTCTCTACCATCTTCCTTAGTATCTTCTTGATGTTTTTGTCGGCGGCTTCTACGACTCCATTCATATGAGGTTTGTAGGCTGTGGAATTCTTGTACTTGATTTTGAAAGCTTCACATATAGCTTTCATTATATCACTGTTGAGATTGGAGGCATTGTCGGTAATAATAGACTCGAGAACTCCGAATCGGCAGACAATACGATCCTTGACAAAGTATGTGACGACTTTCTTGGTCACAGCTTTGTAAGATGCATCCTCTACCCATTTTGTGAAGTAATCAATGGCTACCAGAATGAACCTGTGTCCGTTTGAAGTAGCGGGCTCGATTGGACCAATAACATCCATTCCCCAGGCGGCGAATGACCAAGGTGAGCTTGTTGCATTGAGCTCATTGGCGGCACTTTTACCATGTCGGCATGCACTTGACATTGAAAGCATTTGCGGACATACTGAATGCAATCCGTCTCCATGGTCATCCAGAAGTAACCGACCCTGAGTATCTTCTTAGCTAAGACGAAACCATTCATGTGCGGACCACAGGTCCCAGCATGCACATCCTCAAGTAGCTTAGAAGCTTCCTTTGCGTCAACACATCTTAGTAAACCCAAATCAGTAGTTCTTCTGTACAAGTTCCCTCCACTATGGAAGAAATGATTTGACAATCTCCAGAGCGTGCGTTTCTGAGTGTGATTTGCATGCCCCGGGTATTCTCCTTTTGATAAGTATTCTTTGATGTCAAGGAACCAAGGCTTTCCATATGCTTCTTCCTCGACATGAGCACAATATTGTCACACCTCCTTTTTACCTACACCCCGTAAAGGGCATAAATGTAAGGGAGTTTTTCCAATTAAAGGACAATCGAAACGGGATTGTTTATTTCTTTAAAAATCAGAGTCACCACTTGAGAGATTTATGGTGTCCCAAGTCACCAGTTTAATCCCGAGTCGAGGAAAGATTGACTCTGTACTATAGTCTGCGAACACAGAAATCCGGGTAAGGAATTCTGTTAACCCGGGAGAAGGTGTTAGGCACTCCTGAGTTCCGTGGTTCTAGCACGGTCGCTTTGATCATACTTGGCTTATTAAAATTGTGTAATTACTGATTTTAGAACCTATGTACATTTATACTTTACCTTTTTTAAATCACTTGATCATTCGTAATTAAAGAATTGAGTTACGCGTACGTGTACTCTTTTCTTTTGGCGCGTCAAAAATCATGTCATGCGAACGTGTCCACGATTAATGACGCTTTGTTAATTATTAGGAGGATTTGGCCGAAGTTGCGCGAACGCATACATCGAGTTACTTTTAGAATTAAATCGCCACTATGTTACGCGAACGTATACACAATCACAATAGTAGTCTAAGTTAAGCCTAAAGCAAACTACGAGTGTTTACGGTTATTTTATACTAAGTTAATATTAATGCAAGGGCCATAGATTATTCGCTAAATGGCACGCCTCGAATTATTTTAAGAAAATTGTTATATAATTTAAAGGCAAACTAAAGGTGCTCCTATTTTTAATTTAATTTAAAAACTAGTTATCACAACCACGTCACGGAAACCGTACCCGTAGTTGTAATAATTTAATTACGCCTAATTTAATCATTAGAAATATTTCCATTCACCATCCACACAAACATATAAAATCTACAACCAAGCAAAAAGAACAAAGAGAATCCAAAGTAAGTGAAAATACGGAAGTTACAAAATAATAAGAGAACATGTGACCAGAACCATTTTGCTTAATCAGTACATCACCACATTCCATGATAGGTTTGTATGCATGCTTTAAGTCATTAAATGGGTAATTAAAATAAGAATGCAAAATATCTGTTACCAAGAGAATTAGTGTTATATGTATTTTGAAGGAAAATAATATTCTTTTTTTATTTTTTAAACTAATCACTATGAATCTTTCATTCAATAGCTAACAACAAGGATCAACATGGTTGTTAAATACTGATTCTTTCGCCTCAAAATCCAGAAAAAACCACCCCAAACAAATACGCCAACTTCTTATCATTTTGAACCAAATTTGTTGTACAAAAAAAACACACAAATGAGAACATTAAAATGAACGATTCTGTCCGGCGACAATAGAAACAGAAGCGCAATGATTTTTTTTTTACTTTTTCCTAAAATATGCTAGACACTTTCTTAAACCCTCTTTTATTTTAAACTTTGAATTTTAAATATAAGGAAAGCATATACTCATTCAACAATTAGAAAGCCAAAGATAAAATACTCTACATGAGCTAACAAAAAGTGAAAGTCAATAGCAACAAAACAAATTAACAAACCAATGCAGTACTATTATCAAAAGCACAGTAAAATAGAAACTGAACTTACATGGAAAATACAAGAACTGAATCCGACGACCTCTGGACGAAACTACGATCCAAACCTCGGAACTCACCGGAATCGCGACAAAATTCAGGAACGGACCTCGAGTTGGCACCTCTGATTTGCTCTGGTTGGACGATGCTTTCCAGACCGTTTTTGTTCTGCGTTTTACTCTATTGCGGGTGGTGTTGCTTGCCGATTTTGGTAGGGTCCAGGATTTCGAAATCACGGCTGAAGGGTGTTCTCTTGGAATGAAGAGAGGCAAGGTCGTCCGTTCTTTGTTTGTGTATGTGTTTCGTTCCTAGATTTTGGGGGTGTTGCTGGTTTTTCCGATTTGGAGGGAGGTGGAGACCGATCTTTGCCAATCAAATTCCGAGGAGGACAAAAATGGCTGCAGCTGTTGGTTTTTATGTTTTTTGACTGCTGAAGCTCTTAGGCGTTAGTCTGCTGAGAGCTACCTGGAATGAAGAAGACGATGGATTTTAAATGGAAGGTTGCCATTCTTTTTTATGGGAAACGACGGATGATGGTTTTTTTAGGCCTACACTAAATATTTACATACTAAAATATAAAAATCTTGGGTAAGGTCGAAAATCACATGTCTACAACTGCCCCTCTTTGACTGAAAATATGAAGTATTTTCAGACAAAGAACGACTAGACATGTTTTTTGACCCGACCCTTTTATTGAGGAGACAAAAAAGGTAAGAGGAAGGAGAATATGACTGAGCCCTGGTATCTGAGCTGCCTACATATGCTTGGCTATAAAGGAATCAGGTCACATGTAGTTCAGAAGTTGGTAGCTGGGACTACCATGAAGTTGCGGTTTTACTGTTACTACTGTTGCTGCTGCTGATACTGCCTACTAACCTCCTTATTACACCATGACAAAAATGAAGAAGCTAGACTAAGCTATAATCTATGCTTTACAAAGATTTATTTCCAAACTTGATCTTGTGACTGATGTTGCCTTGTTGATTTGTGCTTCTTCCGCTGTTTCTTTACTTCTGGCTCGACTTGTGGTCTTCCTTCTGATTTCTGCTGGAGATTTTTGTTGTAACCCTCCGCTTTACTGACTTCAAACTTCAATGTATTCCTCTGTTATATGGGTGGACTCCCAACTTCAAAACTTGAAAAATGTAAAGACTGAAATGTATTCCCTGCTCTTCAGGCGGGCTCCTGACTGCTAAACTTGAACTGCTTCTCCCTGTTCTCCAAGCGGGTACCTAATTGCTAGACTTGAAATGTATTCCTTGCTCTCCAGGCGGGTGCCTGACTGCTAACTTGAAATATATTCCCTGATCTTCAGGCGGGCTCCTGAATTCAACTAAAATAGACGAAAACAAAGGAAATTTTTCTGTCCCAGTTTGGGTATCTGGGAACATATGTAAGTGTAAAACGAATCACATTACCAAATATCAATAAGAACTTGAAAACTAAAACTTGAATTATACTCCCTTGTTCTCAAGGCGGGCTCCTGACTGCTGAACTTGAATGTATTCCCTGCTCTCCAGGCGGGCTCCTGACTGCTGCGCTTGAAAGTATTCCCTGCTCTCCAGGCGGACTCCTGACTTCAATGAAATAGATAAAACAAAGAAAACTTTCTGCCCCCATTTGGAGGTTGGGCACATATGTGAGTGTTAAACTGAATCATATTACCAAATATTACTAAGAATTCGAAAGCTAGGTCCTATTATCCAGGGGGGTCCTGACAATTCTTACCTAAACGACAATTTTAAATCTCAGTTATATCTTCTAAAGGTGTGACTTCCGCTAAATCTTGTTATCTAAGAGGGTCTTAAAGCTATCCCATTATCCAGGAGGGTCCTAACAACTCTTAACTAAACGATAATTTTAAATCTAAGTTGTATCTTCTAAAGGTGTTACTTCCGCTAAATCTTGTTATCTAAAAGGGTCGGTCTTAAACTATTCCCCATTATCCAGGAGGGTCCTGACAATTCTTAATTAAATGATAATTTTAAAGCTGAATTATATCTACTGAAGGTATGTCTTATGCTAAATCTTGTTATCCAAGCCAGTTTTAAACTACGTCCCATTATCCAGGAGGGTCCTGACAATCAAAAATCAAGTCTTATCTTAAGAGTGACAATTTTACGGCTAAACTATATTACCCTACAACAGAACTTATGCTAAATCTTGTTATCTAATGGAAATCTTAAAGCTAGGTCCCATTATTCAGGAGGGTCCTGAAAACTCCTAATTGAATCCTATCTTAAACATGCAATCTTTGAAACCAACTTATATTCCTTTGGGGTACATTTATGCTAGATTTTTCTATTTATGATTGTTTCGTTTTTTTAAACTAGGTCCGATTTTCTAGGAGGGTCCTGACAACTCCTAGCTGAATTCTATCTACAGAATTTTTTTTTGAAACCAACTTATATTCTTTTGGGGTACATTTATGCTAGATGTTACTACTCATGATTGTTTTGAATTTTAAACTAAGTCCCATTTTCCAGGAGGGTCCTGAAAATTTCAAATTAAATCTCACCTTAAGAGTGACAACTTCAAAGCTAAATCATATTTCCTAAAGGTAAAACTTACGCTAAATCTTATTTTCTATGAAGGTCTTAGAACTAAATCCCATTGTCCAGGAGGGTCCTGAACACTTAAAACTAAATCCCATTATCCAGGAGGGTCCTGAAGAGCCGAGAATGAACTTACCTGAGCCATGCTTTCTTTCTGGAGGATCTCTGCATGACGAACAAAATTCCTTGCCTCTGAACCATGCTTTTCCTCATGGAGGGTTCCTACAGATCGAACAAATTTTCCTTTCCCCTTCTCAAACCGCCTTTGTGCTGAAAAAAATTCAATCTTCCAAGCTTTGATTTGGACACAATATTTGTCCCTGTTTCAAACAAAGAAAACTTGTGAGTTTATAAATATGGTGGTTGCTTTGTGGCATTGACTTTGAAGGCGATTACTCCTTCACTTCCCATGATAACTTTGGTTTCAACTTGAAAGACCTTGCTTGTTTATTGACTAACCACTTTCTCTATCACCCTTATCACAGAAAATACCTCTGATCCGTTCAGACCCAATACCTTCTATCTGTTGCATTGCTCATGAACTGGCATCTACCAAACCTTTGTGTTTCACATGATCCCCACGGTATATTGATTATTACCAACTTCAATGTACACATTGTTCTTTCCCGATTTAAATCACTGGCCTTGGTCTTGAGGTTTATTGCTCCATTGCTTGCCATGATAGCTTTGATTTCTGCATGGAAGATCTTGCTTGTCACTGGTTTACCACCTTTTTTTCCTTGTATTTCACATGGATCCCAACGCATGTTGATTGTTACCAACTCAGTGTATATGTTGTTCTTCCTTGACTTAAACCACTAGCCCTGGCCTTGAGGTCTACTTCTCCCTTGCTTGCCATGATAACTTTGATTTCTGCTTGGAAGACCTCGCTTGCCACTAGTTAACCACTTTTGTCAATCTTAACACAGAAGATACATTTGATCCGTTCACCTAACACCCTCTATTTGTTGCATTGTCTATGTATTGATATGTACCAAAGCTTTGTATTTCACAAGGATCCCAAAGCAAGTTGATTGTTACCAGTTCAGTGCGTTTGTTGTTCTTTACTGACTTATGATGCTTTGATGTGCTAGCCAGATCTCATTTTGTGCACTTGGAAAGCTGGTGGAAAATTTTGAAGTCATTTCTCACTTGTTTGGACCAAACAAACTCAGAAAAAGGAAGTAAACACGACAAAAGAAACAGAGTAAATGACAAGGGAAAGAGATGATTCCTAACAAGAAAACTACAAATGAGAAAACTATCAGATTGGATACCAACTCTAACGACCATGACATGCACCTGTGGCCTATTCTGTCAAGCAAGTTTGATGTTCAACTATTGTTGTACCCTCTAAGCCGTAAAACTGGGCTTCAATGCTCTGATTATCCAATCTGATTTACAATCCTTATTCGACTTGTAGTGCCCAAAGGGTTTTCACCATCAAGCCTCTCTCATTTGATTCTTTCTATCAACTTTCGTCGCCTCAAGGTGCCCGTGAAGGTTTTTACCAATAAGACTCTTATTTTTATTTCTCTCAACTCCCATAGCCTTACGGTGCCTGTGAGGGTTTTCACCGATAAGACTCTCTCATTTTTATTACTTTTCCTACTTGGACCAGAGTGTTACCCTGATATGAATCACCTCTATTTGCTCGACTTGGCATCTCTCGAAAACTGATCGGAAGGTCTTTATTTGGACTGTAATGTGGGATTTTGGATGGGGTTAGAAAGAAAGGGTATCAAAGGCTCAAAACAGTTCAACATGAGTTTAAAATTACAACTTTTGAAATCAGATTTCTTACAGCAAACACAACTTCTGCCCCAGTTTCTTTGCTTGGGGACTTTTGGATTTTTATTTTGATGGGACCGAATCGTGAGGCTGCCTACGTATCCTTAAAATGAATCAGGTCGAACGTAGTTCATGACATAGGAATTGCTCTGTTGTTGTGATTTTTTTTCTCTTTCTCTTTTCTTTTCTTTTCTTTTCTTTCTTCCTTTTTCCTTTTTTTTGTTGTTTTGTTGTTTTTTTCTTTCTTCTTTTTCCTCTTTTTTTTTCGTTTTCTTCTTTTCTCTTCTTTTTTTTTGTTCAATTTTCATTTTTCTTCTCTCTCTTTTCGTTCTATTCTTTTCTCCTTTTCCTTTACTTATTTTTCACGCTTGTGTTTCTGATCTTTGCTACTGATTCCGAAAGAGGGGTATGAAAGAAAATAAATGAGGCTCAAAGGGGTAACGAAGGATAAGGTGTTTAGATAGCAAAACAAAATGCCTTCGTCATTCCAATCTTCAAAACATGCCAAGTACAAACAACACAATTAAACAAACCAAGGAAAACAATCGTAACATCTTTTGATTGTACCAGACTTGATAACCATATCTACACATTCGCCTTCTACATCTGTTAAATATAAAGCACCATTGGACAACACTCTCACCCTCATTACCACGAACGACTCCTGTCAATTTGGCAAACTTGCCTTTAGCTTCAACCTGATGCGGCATGATGCATTTTAGTAGGGTTTTCTTTACGTTCTACCTGCCCCAGTTTCACACAATTCGGGCTGGAAGTGATCTCACAATGCCTTTACTTATTTCCTCAAATGTCCCTATCATCTTCAAAATTGTTCCATTGCTTCATAACTAAACTGACTTTAAAACCAGGTCTAGAATTCTGCATGCATGTCATGTCACTAGAACCAGCATTAGACAAAAGACAAAATGAAAGGATAGAAAAGAACTAAACAAAGAAAACGACTGGAAATAACAAAAGACAGGACATTGCATTAGACAGACGGTGAAACGGTTCGAATAACAAAACAAGTAAAACAAACTGGGATACAACCCTGGAACAAACCTAGACAGCACTAAATGAGATATTACGACTAGAGGAACTAGACAAAATAAAAGGATAGAAGGGTTTGAGTCATAAGAAAATATCCGGATTACAACCCTGAAATAACCTGAACAACAGAAATGACAACAAACTAAGCCACCAAAGCTCCTCCCTGGCTCACCAAGAAAAGAGCATTTTTCCAATCCTCAAACTCAACATCTTAGCCACTGACTTCTGCATCAACAATACTAGGAACTTCACACGTCTTCATCACATTGTTCTTAACAAATTGCTTTTAGGTTCCTTCCGTCGGCTCGTTCTTAAGATCAACCTCTGACAGCACTGAAAGCTTAGTAGCATGTGAGCCTCCGAGTCTCCTAGAAGAATTCTCACATTCCTTTTCAAAATAAATCATACCCACCATATGCGTCTCATTATGCACAGGCGATGGACTTTGGTCGGTGTCTGTTGCATCTGGATTTTGCACGACAATGTCGCCTACATCAATGAGCTTTTGAATCACATTCTTCAGATTCCAACACTTCTCTATGTCATGCCCCGGGGCATCTGAGCAATATGCGCACCTTTGAGAAAAATCAAACTTCTTTGACAGGGGGTTCAGCATTTTTATCTAGATCGGCTTCAACATGTCCAATTGCTTCAACTTTTGGAACAAACTAGCGTATGACACTCCCAATGGGGTGAAAGCCTTTTCTTTTTTCATCAACCTCTCATTCTTAAATACTTGATTGGACCGGACACCTGGTCCAGGGGGTTTTCGATAGGCTCGTGGGGGTGGATAGGCATTTTGTGGAGCTGGGTACTGGGAGAGTGATGTATGACTTTGGGAGTTCTATGGAGAGAAGTGGCATTTGGGAGGATCATCTGGTGCATAAGAATATCCACGGGGACGATGTCGAGGCTGGAAGTGTTGATCAGGAAAGCCCATTGGATCATCTTTTCTGTTTCTCTTTTTCCACCCAAGCTTACTGGGATGTTCTGAATATTTTTCGAACAACTCATGATTTTGCCTGACTTGATTCCCTCTTCTACTAGCTCCCCCATTTTTAACACATCTTTGAAAGGCTTTCCCAAGGCCGGGATCAAATGACTGAAGTAGGTGGGCCCTTGGGCTCGTAGGAAAAGCTCAACCATTTCTTCTTCACCAATCGGGGTATTGACTCGAGAAGCATGTTCCCTCCATCTGAGCCCAAACTCTCTAAAGCTTTCCTCCGACTTCTTTTCCATTATAGATAGGGAGGAGTGGTCTGTGGTAACGCCTGATCTGTACTGAAAGTATCGAATAAAATCTTGAGCCATGTCTCCTAATGTAGGCCATTTACCAACATCTTGACGAATATGCCAGTCCAAAGCTGCCCCAGTTAGGCTCTTACTGAAATATGCCCTCAACAGGACATCTTTCTCTCCAACGCTTCTCATTTCACTGCAATAGACCCTCAGGTGGGCTATCGGATCTCTACACCCATCATACAAGTTAAATTTTGGTACTTTGAACCCCGCGGGCAGGCGAACGTCAGGGGACACAGACAGTTCTTTGTAAGCCATGCTACCCTGGTCTTCCCTTCCTTGTTTGTTCTTCAAGGATTTTTCTATGCCTTTCAGCCTCCTGGGTATCCCTTCTTTCCCTTCTCTTCCTGTGAACCTTTCATTTTCAACATGAAGCTTATCCCGAGGGCTCTTCTTGTATGAGTCAGGAACCTTGTAGGCAACCTCTACGGGGTAGTTTTGGTCATGAGCTTTGAGTGGATATTCATTGTTGGGAATAGTGGATATGACAGGAGGGCACTTTTGGGAAAAGATAGTTGGACGACGAGTGATGGAGCTACTAGGGTGGTTGGGAAAGTTGTGATAAGGGGGTAGATCTGGAGAGTATGGATGATCATCTGGCATTGTGTCCGGAGTTTGGGTAAGGGCAGCATCTAGGAAGCTAGGTGGTGGCGGGGGTGGTGCCTTCCCAATCATCCAATCCTGATACATGTCCGCCATGTGTTGTCTTAACATCTCTACCTCTTCAACCAACCCATTGTCCTGTTCAACCAACTGCTTTCGGGCACCGGTATCAACCAACTCAGTTCTGTTGTTGTCTGCCATTGCCTTTTGACTTTGTGTTGTAGAGAAGAGTTACCACTTTAAAAATCACAAACCAACCACCCTTCTGTGATGAATATAACAAAATAAGGCCATCACGTTAGCGTTAGGGCATTTAACAACAAAAATATCACATTCTGTGCAATGCACCTAGCCACAATTAATGGTTCTAGAATGACTTCGAGGGTCATAAGGTCACTTGGCATCATCCCAATTTATTCATTTCAACCTCCCTTTTCTTTGCTTTTCTAGCACTTGCTTGATCATTTTCCTTCCTCTTTTTTTCTAATTATCACTCTTTTCTTTCCTCTCATTTCTCACGTCCCATAATTTCACCTTTTTTCTTTTCTTTTTCCCTTTTTTTCTTTTTTTTTTCTTTTAAAAAAAAATAAAATGATTCGATCGAACCCTATGTAGGTTGCCTACGTATCATGACGCCGCATGAATCAGATCTTTGCGTAGTTCTGGAAGATCAGGAATAAAGGAAACACACTGACGTTCTTTGTTTCTTTTCTTTTTGACTCTGACGAGAAAAGGGGAAATAAATCTCTTTTTTTTTTGTTTTTAAAATTTCTAGACTTAATGTTCTATAACCTATTGCAAACTCAAGCTTAACGAGCATATATTTTGCTTTTTTTTTGAACAAACACTCCATGGGAAATTATTAAGGAAAACCCTAGAAGAGAAAACAAAAATATTTTTTTTGATTCTTTTTTTAGGAAGAAGACCGAAAGAATAAACCACGGAAAAATATTTTGAATTTTCATCTGATATCCTAACGCAAGATTTCGAAGCAAGCAATGAAAAAGATAAAATATAATGTTTTTGGATTTCAATTTTGATTAACTAAGGGAGAAACTCTGAAATAAACCAAAGATAAAATACGTTATTTTTTCTCTTTCTTCTATGTACAATATCCTAACATTCTAGTAGAAATAAATAGATTTTTTTTCATTTTTTGTTAATTTCCCAAAGAAACACCTCAAAAGAAAATCTTTTTGGATTTTGGAATTAATACCTTAAAGAAAACTTTTAAAGAAGTACTAAAAGAAAATTCTCGTTTTTTTTTGAATTTGGTCCTAATATACTAAAGGAAACACAAAAACAATTCATCGGAAGTCCTAGATATTAATTGCCTAAAGGAGAAACAACCTCAATTTTTTTTCCATTTCTAGACTTAGTATTCTAAAGAAAACTTATAACGGAAATATAAAAACGCGAAATTTCTCTTTTTTTTTTGGATTTTTGACTCATAACACACTTTTTCCAAATGCAAAATAGTAAGTACAATAATAATAAAAACCTTGACATTACTAGACGGTAAAAAGACAACATAAAAAGAAAACAAACTGCAAACATAAAAAAACAGAAAATCTTCTTTTGATCCAATCCTGAATGAACGATCCTAACTAGATGGTCCTGAGGCTCTGTCATGCCCAAACTCCGGCAAGTAAATTCACACCTGTATGAGAAAACTTAAACCAACACTATGTGAGACAAAAACATTCCCTACTAGACACACGCAAGACATGATTGAGGTTATTTTTGCAAAAATGGCTTATTTGGCCAAAAGGTGGCTAGAAGTACAAAATTTGGCTAAGACCCCACAAAGCCAAGAACCTAAGATTTACTAGAAAGACCGGACCCTATATGGGTTGCCTACGTATCACGCCCCGAAAGACGAGAATCAGGTATGCGTAGTTCGGGCAGATTGGATACGGGCGAGAAATAAAAATAACAACTAATTCAGAGAAAAACATTTTTTATCTTTTGTTTTGAAAAATGATGAAACATGTAAACTCTTTTTGGATTTTCTTCTTTTTCCTTTTTTTGATTTTCTGATTTTCGGAAAATGATGAAAAAGTACAAAATCTTTTTTTTTTTGAAATTTCAAGCTCTTTTTCTTTTCTTAACAACAATGTGATAGAAAACATAATTGGGCTCTCCTCGCTTTATCCTCACACTTCACCTCTCTTTTTCTTTTTTCTTTTTCATCTACTCTCAACTATCATTGGTCCTCCAAATGACCCTTTTACCCTTGAAGAAATGCAATATGTAGCACATAGAATGCATCAAGATGGTCTGTTATTTTGGGTACACCTGTCCTAGACGGACTCAACCCCTGTGTTGAGTCCCCAAAGTCAAATGCACGTGATGCAACAAACGTTCCTACTAGGGATCTGACACGAGGCTATGTTATTATAAGTTTAAAAACCTGGGTTTGTTTGTTCTAGACTTGGCTTACCCGAGAGGACAACTCGAGCCAGGGGGGGCAGCGTACCGGGAATACAGAAGCTTCACCGGCTTTGCAACTTGTCTGAACCTCGTTCTAAAATTGGGATATGACTCTAACAGAAAAGAAGTCACACGAAGTGCACACTTCCCAGATGATTTAGAAGACTCAGAGAGAGGAGGGTTTCGTAACAATTTATATACAGTCCAACCAAATATCAAAGCGGTAAAAGCAGCATTTAGCACATTAGGCCCAACCATGTAAATAAAACCAGACAATAAATAAAGCCAAATATAACAATTATTCTAAGCTAGAATTCTTGAACCCTGAACCTGAGATTCTGGGTTCGATCCCCAGCAGAGTCACCAGAGCTGTCACACCTCCTTTTTACCTACACCCCGTAAAGGGCATAAATATAAGAGAGTTTTTCCAATTAAAGGACAATCGAAATGGGATTGTTTATTTATTTAAAAATCAGAGTCGCCACTTAGGAGATTTATGGTGTCCTAAGTCACCGGTTTAATCCCGAGTCGAGGAAAAGGTTGACTCTGTACTACAGTCTGCGAACACAGAAATCCGGGTAAGGAATTCTGTTAACCCAGGAGAAGGTGTTAGGCACTCGCGAGTTCCGTGGTTCTAGCACGGTCGCTTTGATCATACTTGGCTTATTAAAATTGTGTAATTACTGATTTTAGAACCTATGTACATTTATCCTTTACCTTTTTTAAATCACTTGATCATTCGTAATTAAAGAATTGAGTTACGCGTACGTGTACTCTTTTCTTTTGGCACGTCAAAAATCATGTCACGCGAACGTGTCCACGATTAATGACGCTTTGTTAATTATTAGGAGGATTTGGCCGAAGTTGCGCGAACGCATACCTCGAGTTACTTTTAGAATTAAATCGCCACTATGTTACGCGAACGTATACACAATCACAATAGTAGTCTAAGTTAAGCCTAAAGCAAACTACGAGTGTTTAAGGTTATTTTATACTAAGTTAATATTAACGCGAGGGCCATAGATTATTCGCTAAATGGAACGCCTCGAATTATTTTAAGAAAATGGTTATATATTTTAAAGGCAAACTAAAGTTGCTCCTATTTTTAATTTAATTTAAAAACTAGTTATCACAACCGCGTCATGGAAACCGTACCCGTAGTTGTAATAATTTAATTACGCCTAATTTAATCATTAGAAACATTTCCATTCACCATCCACACAAACATATAAAATCTACAACCAAGCAAAAAGAACAAAGAGAATCCAAAGTAAGTGAAAATACGGAAGTTACAAAATAATAAGAGAACATGTGACCAAAACCATTTTGCTTAATCAGTACATCACCACATTCCATGATAGGTTTGTATGCATGTTTTAAGTCATTAAATGGGTAATTAAAATAAGAATGCAAAATATCTGTTACCAAGAGAATTAGTGTTACATGTATTTTGAAGGAAAATAATATTCTTTTTTTATTTTTTAAACGAATCACTATGAATCTTTCATTCAATAGCTAACAACAAGGATCAACATGGTTGTTAAATACTGATTCTTTCGCCTCAAAATCCAGAAAAAACCACCCCAAACAAATACGCCAACTTCTTATCATTTTGAACAAAATTTGTTGTACAAAAAAAGTACACAAAAGAGAACATTAAAATGAACGATTCTGTCCGGCGACAATAGAAACAAAAGCGCAACGATTTTTTTTTTTACTTTTTCCTAAAATATGCTTGACACTTTCTTAAACCCTCTTTTATTTTAAACTTTGAATTTTAAATAGAAGGAAAGCATATACTCATTCAACAATTAGAAAGCCAAAGATAAAATACTCTACATGAGCTAACAAATAGATGAAAGTCAATAGCAACAAAACAAATTAACAAACCAATGTAGTAATATTATCAAAAGCACAATAAAATAGAAACTAAACTTACATGGAAATTACAAGAACTGAATCCGACGACCTCTGGACGAAACTACGATCCAAACCTCAAAACTCGCCGGCATCGCGACAAAATTCAGGAACGGACCTCGAGTCGGCACCTCTGATTTGCTCTGGTTGGACGATGCTTTCCAGAACATTTTTGTTCTGCGTTTTACTCTATTGCGGGTGGTGTTGCTTGTCGATTTTGGTAGGGTCCAGGATTTCGAAATCACGGCTGAAGGGTGTTCTCTTGGAATGGAGAGAGGCGAGGTTGTCCGTTCTTTGTTTGTGTATGTGTTTCATTCCTAGACTTTAGGGTGTTGCTGGTTTTTCCGATTTGGAGGGAGGTGGAGACCGATATTTGCCAATCAAATTCCAAGGAGGACAAAAATGGCTGTTGTTGTTGGTTGTTATGTTTTTTGACTGCTGAAGCTCTTAGGCGTTAGTCTGTTGAGAGCTACCTGGAATGAAGAAGACGATGGATTTTAAATGGAAGGTTGCCATTCTTTTTTATGGGAAACGGCGGATGATGGTTTTTTTAGGCTTACATTAAATATTTACATGCTAAAATATAAAAATCTTGGGTAAGGTCAAAAATCACATGTCTACAAATATGACGGTTGATTATGGATCCTTACTGGAATGGGATCAATGTAGTTCTTATCTGGATGTTGTATCATAAATGACAAGGTGGTCAATGCATCGGCAAACTCATTCTAAATTCTGGGCACATGTCAGAATTCTATCTTCTTAAACCTCTTTCTCAACTCGTGCACATGGTGCAGATATGGCAATATCTTGGAATATTTGGTAGCCCACTCTCCTTGTACCTGGTGCACGAGTAAATCTGAATCACTGATTACCAACAACTCCTGAATGTTCATGTCGACTGCCATATTGAGTCCTAGTATGCAAGCTTCATACTCGGTCATGTTGTTGGTGCAGAGAAATCTGAGTTTAGCAGATACTAGATAATGCTGACTCATTTTTGATACCAAAACTGCTCCAATGCCTACTCCTTTGAAATTTGCGGCTCCGTCAAAGAACATCCTCCAACCGTCATATGCTTCGGTAATGTCTTCTCCTACGAATGATACTTCTTCATCAGGAAAATACATTTTCAAGGGTTTGTATTCTCCTCCCATTGGATTTTCAGCAAGGTGATCTGCCAGCGCTTGTCCCTTGACCGCCTTTTGAGTTACATAGATAATATCAAACTCACTTAATAGTATCTTCCACTTAGCCAACTTCCCGGTTGGCATGGATTTTTGGAATATATACTTCAGAGGATCCATCCTGGATATGAGGTATATAGTGTAGGCACAAAAGTAATGCCTCAATTTCTAGGCTGTCCAGGTCAAAGCATATCAAGTGCGTTCAAGCAGAGAATACCGTGCTTCATAAGGTGTGAACTTATTACTCAAGTTGTATATGTCCCACTCCTTTCTTCCTGTCTCATTATGTTGTCCCAGAATGCATCCGAAGGCTCCATCTAATACAAATAGATAGAGTATCAAAGGTCGTCCTAGTTTTGGCGGGACTAGAACTGGTGGTGTGGATAGGTATTCCTTGATCTTGTCGAAAGCCTTCTGACATTCCTCTGTCTAGCTTGTCTCGACATCTTTTCTTAGCATCTTGAAGATGGGTTCACAAATGACCGTGGACTGTGCTATGAAGCAACTGATATAGTTGAGACGTCCTAAGAAGCTCATCACATCTTTTTTGCTCTTAGGTGGTGGTGACTCCTGAATATCTTTGACTTTGGATGTCTCCAGTTTGATCCCTCGACGACTGACGATGAATCCCAGTAACTTTCCTGCGGGAACCCCGAATGCACACTTTGCGGGGTTCAATTTCAAATTGTGCCTTCTTAGCCTGTCGAAGAACTTCCTCAAATCTGCTATGTGATGTGCGGCCCTCTTGGATTTGATAATGACATTGTCCACATACACCTCTATTTCTTTGTGTATAATATCATGGAAGATGGTTGTCATGGCTCTTATATAAGTGGCCCCAACATTCTTTAAATCAAATGGCATCATCTTGTAACAGTATACACCCCATAGTGTAATAAAAGTTGTCTTCTCTGCATCTTCTTTATCCATCCAAATCTGGTGATAACTCGCGAAGCAATCTACAAAGGATTGGAGCTCATGCTTGGCACAACTATCGATCAGGATATGTATATTCGACAGTGGGAAGTCATCCTTGGGACTTGATCTGTTTAAATCCCGATAGTCAACACATACTCGGACCTTCCCATCCTTTTTCGGAACTGGCACAATGTTAGATAACCAGGTTGGGTACTCAACCACCCCGAGAACTTTGGCTTTGATCTGCTTGGTAACTTCCTCCTTGATTTTTAGGCTCATGTCTAGTTTGAACTGTCAGAGTTTCTGTTTGACTGGCGGACACATGGGATTAGTAGGCAACTTATGAGCCACTATGGACGTACTCAAACCGGTCATGTCATCATACGACCATGAGAAAATGTACTCATATTCTTTTAGGAAACTAATGTACTCTTCCTTCTCTGTTGGTGACAAGTGAATACTGATACGGGTCTCCTTGATGGTCTCGGCGTCTCCTAAATTTACTGCTTCGGTCTCGTCCAGATTGGACTTAGGCTTATTCTCAAAATTTTCAACCTCCCTGGCGATTTCCTCAGGTATCTCATCTTCTTCCTCTGAATCACTATTCTCATGTTGTGTTGCCTCATTACATGTCATAGTCACTGGTTCATCGAAAAAAATAATAATAACACCGTGGAAAGGAAAAAGTATAGAAATAGTAATGAATAATGATAAAGAACAAATGCATTTTATTAAAACTGAGAAAATTGTTCAGACAAAGTTTGGCTCGATGAATCGAGCATTCATGTTGAAACAAGTAAAACAAAATTATGGGAAACCTTAAATGCCTAGAATGGCTTATAGAAGTAGATTCTGCCAAGCTACCCAGGGACTCGGCGGGCTCGGGATGGTGTGGCGGTCCAGTTTCTGAGAACAACTCCCTTCGCCACAATCTGAATGGTGATGCCTTCTTTCTCCTCCTCCCCAATTATGGCACCGCAGTCCATGTCCTCATCCTCCAAGAACAAATTCCTTAACCCAGCTAGTGTTTCTTCTTCTGCAGTCTCCCATATTCTGTCAGTCCGATGAAAAATTTGTTCCAAATGCGGCACTGGCTGCTCAAGAGGGTAATATGGTCCGCACCATGGAGGCGACCAATCATTGTACTCTTGCCATATATACTGGTATTCGAGCCCAAAGGTGGTACCATGATTTTTCAGCTGTATTGGTTTGGAGATGCCTTGGAGGTTCTTTCCCAACCCTTTGTCGGGTTTATATCCAGACCATGCTAGTATGCTTTCATTTTGTTACTCCTCCATTTATCCTTCTCGACGATATTGACCCGTTCAATGTGATGATATGTTTCCCCTCCTAGCCTTCTTCTATGTCCAATGGCCAGGATGGTTTGACTAGTATAGATGGGGTTACTCCCATCTCCGTGGATGATCACCTCCTGATGATTCCATTCGAATTTCATGGCTTGATGTAGTGCGGAAGGCACGACTCCTATAGCATGGATCCATGGTCGGCCCAACAGAAGATTATATGAGGCTGGTATGTCGAGCACCTGAAACTCGATGTTGAACAAAGTTGGTCCCATCTGCAAGCAAAGGTTGATCTCCTATGAGACCCATCAAAAGCCTTCACATTCATGCTTCCTACCCGTATCTCATGGAAACCTTTGTCCAACCTTTTCAGTGTGTCCAATGGACAAATATTCAGGCTCGAACCTCTATCAACCAGGACCCTGACAATGAACTTGTCTTCAAATTGCACTGTGATATGCAATGCTCGATTATGATTCAAACCCTCAGGTGGTAGCTCATCTTCGTGGAAGATAATCTTATGACTCTCCAACACTTGACCAACCATGTTGGCCATTTCTCCACCAGTGATGTTATTGGGTACATAAGCCTTGCTCAATACTTTCATCAAAACATTCTTGTGTGCCTCTGAATCTACAATAGTAATAGGATAGATATCTGAGCAGGGACTTTGTTCGGATGGTCAACAACAAAATACTCATTTGCTTGTACTTTCCTCCACATGTTATCTAGCCCGCTCTCAATGATAGGCTGCCTAGTAGTGGCCTCCTTACTTGAACCTCCCAGGTGTTCAGGTGTATAGACTCTTCCAGTTCTAGTTATTCCTTGTGCAGCGTCAGATTCCTCTACCTTGGCCTTCCCTTTCTGCCGAGCCTCGACAACATAATCCCAAGGTATTGCTTTTGAATTAAACGGAGGTATGGTTGATACTGTCATAGTGAAAGGTGTGACCACTTCTATCTCAAATGGAGCAGGGGTGGTTGCGGGCAGAGCCACTTCCACCTCGAATGGAATTGATGCAGTTACCTCAACCTCAATTGGTGCATGAGTCTGAACCACAATAGGAGTAAGTGTGACTGCAACCTTAAAGTCATCGCCTTCCCGAATAAGCCCGATCGACCCCTTAGGGTCCCATTCTTCATTTGTCTCTATCACATGTACACCATCACCTCTGTGATCAGGGAGGGGATTGTTGCGGACATTAGGTGCGACTTTCTTTGCTTGTATGACCTTGTTGTCAATTAACATCTGGATCTTATCCTTCAATGTTCGACACTCAACAGTGGTGTGCCCTTTCATACCGGAATGGTACGCACAAGTTTTGTTCGGATTGACCTATTGGGATGGATTTTTTTAATGCCTCAGCAGAAACATGAGTGACATAACCTATGGCTTTCAACCTTTCATACAGTTGGTTGATGGGCTCAACAATGGCGATGTACTGTCTGGTTAGCTTGCGATCGAAGTTGGGTCTTGGTCTTGGATAGTTTTGGCGAGCTGGTGGTGATTGGAAGTGGGATGGTTGGGAGTTATAGGTGTGATGGACAGTGGCTGGTTGGGAATATCTGGGAGATGAAGGGTAATATGTAGGCGGTGATGCTTGGTATGTGGGTGGAGGTGTTTGGTATGTGGGTGGAGGTGTTTTATATGTGGGTGGAGGGGTTTGATAGACAAGTGGAGATTTTGGACCCTGGGCTACCATTACTGCCTCAACATCTCTCTTCTTCGATATGCCACCTAATTGTAGTGCCTTGTTCCCGGCTTGCAAGGCCTCGAAGTTTGTCACCATCCCGATTTTGATTCCTTTTTCGATTCTTTCTCCAAGTTTGATGATGTCAGAGAACTTGTGATTTTTGATAACCATTAACCTCTCATAATATTGCGGATCCTGTGCCCTAACGAAGAATTTATTCATCTGTTCTTTGTCCAAAGAGGGCCTGACTTTGACCGCTTCCAACCTCTAATGAGTAGCGTATTCTCAAAAAGTCTCAGTAGGTTTCTTCTTAAGATTCTAAATATAGAAAACATCTGGTGCATTCTCTGTGTTGAACCTGAACCGGTCCATGAATTCTGATGCCATGCTTACCCAATTGGACCATTTCTTGGGATTTTGGCTGATATACCAAGACAAAGCATCCCCAGTAAGGCTCTTCATAAAGAGCTTCATCCGGATCTTTTTATCTTTTCTGACCCCGAAAAACTTGTCACAATAGGTCCTTAGATGAACCCCGGGATCACCTGTACCATCGAACATTTCGAACTTGGGAGGTTTGTACTCCTCTGGCAGTTTGACATCCGGATGTATGCACAGATCTTCATAGTTCAAACCTTCTATCCCTCTATCGCCTTCAATAGCTTAATCTCGGCTTGTTAACTTCTTGAGTTCTTCGTCCATGTTTTTAATGAGCAGGTCCTTCTCGGAGGATTTCAGTGTATAGGAGAGTGGTTTGGTAGAATGAGGTATAGTTTCCACATATATGGGGTTGCTTTGATGGGTGCCAGAAACATGGGTGTAGTGATGGCCATTGGTAGAGTTTTGTGGATCGGGAATGCGTTATGGTATGTTTTGGGGAGTGTGGTAAGTGGTGGTTGGTGGGTACTGAATTTGTTGATGATGATGTTGTGGTGGAGTTGGTATTGGCAGCGGATTGATATTTTGGGGTAGAGTTGCGTATTGATTTGGTGCAGTAGTATTTTGTGGCTATTGGTTTTGTGTGTTCTGAGGAGGTGTTGGGTTCTTTGTGTTTTGTTGGTGGATATTAGGGACATTGAGGGTGAGTGACAAATTTGCCAAATTGCGAACCTCCTCAAGTTCTACTTGCAGTTCCAGTATCTTTTGTTCCAGTCTCAAGACTAAATCATTTGGGGCCGGACTACTGCGGCCAGCTGAGGTTTCTACGTTCTTAATATTCTCCTTTCGGATACCACTTAAGTCGTCTATTTTTGTCTTTTCTTTACCTTTTGTGTTGCTTGGAGGAGGAGGAGGTGGAGGGCCTCTAGATCTGATATGATACGCTGACGAGGCCAGTATGAGTGAACCAACTTAAGGGGATGGGAATAACAATAAAAAATAAGCAAAAACAAAAAAGGTAACAAGTCAGTGAGGATCCTGAAACATTTGCAGTATTTAAACACATATTACGGAAATGTAAATTCATGTCCTACTTTGGGAACCTTGTTGTGCCCGAGGTGGGCCTAGCGACAAATAAACTTGGAGAACTTTTAATGCCAATAAATGCTTCATTTCATAATATAAAGATAGACGAATCCCAAAACGACACTTAGATAATAATAAACTAAGTCACTATTGACACTTGGCCTTATTACATTTTTAGGAAAAACAAGTAAATCTAGCCTATTTGGTCCCAGAAGGACCTTCCCCAGATTCGATCTTCTGGACTCCATCATATAGATCCCCCAGATCGCGCAACCCCAGTAGCAAGTAGGCTCTGGCCATATGTCTTGCTTCAACTCCTTCGGCGTTCTGGCAATTTTCAATCCTCTTTATGACTTTGCCTTCCGGCTCCACTATTTCTCGCTCTAGATACTCCAGTTTCCTATTTGAAGTGATTTCCATCTCTTTCCATTCCTCGATCAACCTCACATTCCTCTCATGTATTTCCCGGTGCTCATTCTCAGAGTTGTGGACCCTCTTGCACATCCTTTAATATTTGACTTGAGCTTCAGCTTCCTTATCTATGATTCTGTTCCTTCGACCGGCCCCTGGTGTCACCATTCCCTTCAGATTGTCCTCCAACCATGCTGGGTAGAGAGGCTAACACCCTACATGATACCTGTCTGGCTCAACAGTGTTTTTCTCCACAATGATTTTGGAGTGCCACATATGCTGAGCTTGACACTTGTAAGGGACATCGTCATCTTGGAAGTCTGCCCTGAAATGACTTATCTTGACAACCCTTGGTACAACCTGTTTTCTGCCTGCTTGACTCATAACTCGCATAGGGACATATGGGTATATCCCTCTCAACCCGATCAGTACCAACAGAGCATCCCTGGACCTGATAATAAACTCGTCTATTGGAACCATTCAAACATCCATTGTACCTGTTCCTCGGTCAGATTGTCGAAGAACTCTACCCATTCTTTGGTGCTTTCTAGATGAGCAAATCTGTCTGGAATGTAAGTCATCTGCTTAGGGTGATGAAAGGCAATATGATCGTTCCAAGCCCTTCGCGGAAATTCTTGGCGGTAGCGACCCTTTTGGAAATGCTCCAGCAACCATAACTGCAACAACAAATTACAACCCTCGAAATGCTTGACCCCTCTTTGACAGTGCTCCAGAGCCCTGTATATGTCGGCTATGATCATGGGGACTATGGTATATGTCTTTCCATTAATCCCTTCTATCAGAGTCTTGGCGACCATGGCCAACCTAGTATGGATTCTTCCCTTTTTTCATTAGGAACACTATCAGGCCTAAGAAGCACACAATGAATACAAACACTTTGCGGTGGATGTGACCCATTAAAGTAAGAGAGATCTCATCATGGTAAGTATGGAAAGACTTGCTATGGCCATACCTCTCTTACAGGTATTCGAAAGGTATGTAAGATTCTTTTAAGCATACTAGGTCGACATTCTTCTTCAGCCCCATCATCTTCAAAAATCCCCTGCCGTGCGATTTTCCGGTATCAATAGCCCGGGACTGTCCCAAGTCAATCCCGCAAGCCCTCTAATTTCCACTAGAAGCAGTGTCATTTCTATGTCACCGAAACAAAATACAACCCTCTCACTATCCCAGAATACAGTGGCACCTTCGATCAACTTGTTGTTTGGCTCAATATCTAGCAAGGAAGGCAGGTTACCCAGGTACTTTCTCACATGTTTCTTGTCACTTGAGGAAAGGTCCTCCCACCAATATAGCAATAATGGTGGGATGTTGCTAACCATACCGAATCTGGGGACCTCATGCCTCATTTTCTGCAAAACAAAAAGGGTTAGACCATACCCCCACCGGACTCGACTATTTATACATTTATGATCAACATATCAGCATTTAGTTCTCTAAATTAATGCACAAAACGTGGTTGTGTCCGTTGGGATTATGGAAAACCTGATGGACTTTGGATAAGGCTTATCTTAAAGGATAATTATGTGGACAACATAACTGATCCGACTAGGTTTGACCATGATGCATGCACAATGTTAACCAGAGTAAGGTATCTATGGGGTTTTGGACTGGTACCCTCAAGCAGACAACTCGAGGGGGAAGGCATGGAACCGTCGACTGCACCGCTGATCGACTGGTTTCACCCCAAATAAGCCTTTCCGAATTTAAGGGTAGTAAATGGGAAGAGCGCAACCACTCATTAAAGCGTTGCTATAGGATTTGATACGCACAAGTGGAATATGATGCAGAGCATGATTTATGCAGCAATTAATAACATGTAGTCAAGTATTTGCATACAGGAAGAAAAATAAATATAGTATTTAAATAATTGAGAGACAGTTACAGGAAAACAAAACAAAAAGACAAGTCAGTTTCAGGGATAAAGAACTATAAATGCTTAAAAATGGACAGTTCAATTCAAATAAGGGAGAAGGGTACAGGATAAAGCATGCTTAGACTAATTTGTAAAAAGATAAGTTCGTTATGCTAAGAGCCTAAAGATATCCCTAGCAGAGTCGCCATGCTGTCGCGCTCCCTTTTCCCTCCGCAGGAAGAAAAGTCCGGGTTTCGACATTTATGGAGGAAATAACTCGTTTCCTTTTGGGAATTGGGTATTTGAAGAGTCATCACCTAACGGGTTATGGTGCGTTAGGGCACCTAGAGTGATTAACTCTTGGATTGGTTTATATTACCAGAGATTAGGGTAAGAGCTCGAAATGACCTCGAGGGGAAGGTGTTAGGCACCCCTCTTGGTCCACAACTATGGGTCCCGACGAAACTTATACTTACGAATTAGTCCATGAACAGATAAATAGTTGAATCAAATAGGTTGCAAATAAATCACGTTGTATAATTCAAATAATAAGATAAAGATTTGAACAAGTTGTATAAAACAAAGTTTTAAACAAAAAGGAATTTTGGGAAAAGGAGGAGTCCTAGGTCAGTTAGCCTATAGGATCACCCCACACAATATTCGCTAAATACTCCTCAATGAGGGGCTACACGTGATATTAGTGCATAGTCATCATATCCCATATCTACCCTTCCCACCCCCTTAGTGGTCATTAAAGCGAGTGCTGGTCAGCGATCTATATTGCGTGCTATTACCCGTACCTTTTTAATGGTCCTAGAGGGATTAAGGACCTCTACCTATAGGTGGTTCTAGACAGACCCCTAAGGTTTAAAGGAGAAAATACTAAGGCGACAGGAAAGAACAATTATGACCTTAGCATATAAGGCAGGAAAGAATCAATTAAAGGCTCAAATTTACCTCCACAAACAATGCACATAATCAGCACGACTCAAATACAAATAAAGGCCTTTTGTTAAACAGTATCCTAAGACATGATGTCTAAGTGAGTATCAAGACACAGAAGATAGGTAGTTTATTTTCATAAACTTAGAAGTAATGGCCCTATCAGTTTGCCTACTGATTTATTAAGCCAATAAAGGGGGTAGTAAACATAAAGTGAAAGAGAACCCAATAGTCAGCCTTAGCTTGCAGCCGGCTGACTTTAGACAGTAGTAAGTGACACAAAAGAGAGCAGAAAGCATTTTAGTGTGAAAGAGAGTTTTTTGAACCAATGTTGTTCGTGTTTATGTTAATGAGAGAGTGTGTCTATATAGTAGTTCGAAATTAGATAAAAATAAGGCAAGAATCATAGTAGCATAGTAATTATCGAACCAAATACTAATCAAAAGCAAATCAATGCCAATACTCCTTTAATTAAGGGGTAATCGACCAACGGTAATATGCAGAAATGATTAAGGAAAAAAATCAAGTAGTGCATAAGGTACAAAATAGACAATTAAGGGTAAGTACATAGGGTTTTAATTAAGGAAATAACTAATGAAGAATCAGTAAAATACTCGGTTAAACAAATAAGGTAAGAAAACAAAATAAAGTTGCAGAATATGGAAATAATCGAAAATTAGCCTATAGTAAATCATGGAATCAAGGATTCGAAATTACTGATTTAAGGAGAGTAATATGGATTCCCATGAATAAGCAAATAAACAAGTTAAAACAGGAGGATCGATAGTCTAAAGGGGAGTTTTTCAAATCAAGCCAAGAAACAAGGAGCTCAGGGTCAATCAAAGAGAGAGTTTTATCCTATAAAAGAGTGAGATAAGAGTAACCAAATACAGCAAGCAAAGAGGCAAGTATTGACCAGTCAAGATGAACACAAACACATAAAGGTGATATAAGTTAGTCTAAAAACTCAGTAAGAACCTATTCGAGGCAAGATAGTCACATAAACTCAAACAAGAAACAAGCAGTCATGCTAATACACAGAACCAAACGAAGAAATCTAGAAAATTAGGGCTTTCAATATAGGCGAGTTGAAAAGGTAGTAAAATTATAGAATTTGTCGAAATATGCAAGAAATAGATGTTTAAACATAAAGAATCAGTTTAAACAAAGTTTTTAAAAGAAGTTCCGAAACCCTAATTTTAGAAGAAGGTGAAAACACTCTGAAATCAATGATTCTTGTAAAAGAGTTCCAAGAACAGTGTAAAATACTAAAGAAACCAACTCGAATCATCCTAGATCTATACAGATCTAAGAGATACAGGAAGAATTTAGGGTTTCAGAAGAAATCCATATAGAGACGAAAGAACCTGTCTAGAATCCCAAGGATCGTAACAAGTACAACATGATTTTGCTCGAAATCACACTGGAATAACTAAGAACAGACAAGTGACGAACCCTATGTGCAAGTCGGCGTGGCCCTGGGCCCTTGAAGACCTTAAAGAAGGCAAGCATGGTATTAGAGAAGCCATTGGAGGCTTAGGAGTTGATGGGAGATCACCAGAGAAGACCGGAGAGGAGAGGTCGGTGGTTTGAAGGGCTAGGGTTTGGCTGAGTTACTGAGAGAGGAGAGGAGATGAGAGAATACAGAGGCGGCGGATTTGGAAAATGAATTAGGGTTAGGGGTTGTTTAGAGTCAAAAAAGGTAAGAACAGAGAGGGCCGTTGATCTTTTAGATCAACGGCCAGGATTTAATAGGTTTTAGGTCAGGTAGGGGTAATTAGGGCCTGGGTCAGGTAATATGATTAGGAATTGGGCTGGGGTTGGGTTAAAATTGGGCTAAAATTGAAATGCAAATCTGGCTATGTTTTAAATAGCCAATTTATCCCTATATAATTTATAATAAATAATAGATAATTTCTGGAAAATAATTTTGTGTAGTAAAATGATTTAAAATAGATATTTAACATTTTAAAAATATATAAGTTCAATTTTATGCACATAAATGTAATTATACATTAACAGGGCTAATATTACAATTATATGCAATTTAGCTTTAAAAATATAAAATATAATTATAAAAATGCATAAAAAATATTTTAACCATATTTTTGCATAAATATAGAATTTAGATGATTAAATTATCACAACAACAATTTGAGAGATAATTATTGGGGATTTTATGAGTAAAAGGGAAGGAAATAAATCAATTTAAAATCTTTAAAATTATAGAAAAATTATAAAAGCCTTGTTCATGCTTATATATGCATATATATGCTATTTTGAAAGTATTTATGCATATTAAAAATATATAGAAAAAAATTGGGTATCAACACGTGTTTTACATGTTTTCTCACTGCTCAGCTGCCTTTACTTTTATTACATTGAGTTGGCGTACTCACATTACTTCTTGCACCTTGTGTGCAGATCTAGGAGTCTCAGGTCGTGATAGCGAGTGCTGATCAGCCTTCCAGCAGGTCTCCGAAGTTGACTTGGTAGCTGTTTGGTGTTCACAGCCCCGTGTTTTTTCCTTCGTATCTTATTTAGCTTTGTTTTAGCATTTTGGTTTCAGACTATGTTGTCCTTCTTATTCCTAGACGAGTTGTAGTTGTTCATGACTGGTATCACCCCGATGTCGGGCTGTGTTATGTTTTCGCACTATCTATTTTCACTTATATTATGGGATTTTAGCTAATTAATGGCTTTAAATGACTCATTATAAATTTCTGGTTGGTTGTGGGGTTTGTGTCGGCTGACCTAGTTTCACGATAGGCGCCATCACGATCGGGTCCATCTTTGGGTCGTGACAAGTTGCTATTAGAGCCTAGGTTACATAGGTCTTACGAGTCATAAGCAAGTTTAGTGGAGTCTCGCAGATCGGTACGGAGATATCTGTACTTATCCTCAGGAGGCTACAAAACCTTTAGGAAAAACTTCATATTCTTGAATTCTTGTCGTGCGAATCTGTTGATTCCAGTACTAAACTTCTATTGTTCTATTCTCTCACAGATTGTGAGGGCACGTTCTACCGATCAGGATGGACGACCACCAGTACCACCAGCTGGGACCACTAGAAGCCGAGGACGCGGTCGAGGCCGTGGTAGGGGCAGGGGTATAGCCCGCACAACAGCTAGGGCAGCACCTGCAGATCCACCAGCCGCCCTAATTCATGATCAAGTCCCAATTATGGATACTCCAGCAGCACCAGCTCAGGCACCGGCTGTGCCTATTGTGATTCTTGGCCTTTAGGAGGCCCTGACCCAGATTCTTTCAGTATGCACTGGCCTAGCTAAGGCAGTCTCAGGTACTACAGTCGCAGCTACTTCTCAGGCAGGGGGAGGCACTCAGACTCCCACCGCTCGCACACTTGAGCAGGTCGTGTAGGGACTTTAGACACCGAAGATACCTCCAGCCCAGTCGATTACAACTGCTCAGGGCTATGTAGGTCCTGTTATGCCAGAGGACGAGTAGCACAGATTGGAGAGGTTTGGTAGACTTCAACCTCCGACTTTCAGTGGTGCAGAGGGAGAGGATTCCCAGGGTTCATTGGACAAGTGTTAGAGGATGCTTCGGACCGCAGGTATTTTGGAGACCAGTGGGTTCTCATTCGCTACTTTCCAGTTCTCACTGGATGCACTTAGATGGTGGGAGGATTACAAGAGGCGTAGGCCGGTTGACACAGCGCCCCTTTCTTGGAAACAGTTCTCCATTCTCTTCCTAGAGAAGTTTGTACTTGAGTCTCACCGAGAGGAGCTGCACAGGCAGTTCGAGCAGCTTTATCAGGGTGACAGATCTGTTACACAGTATGAGATGTGGTTCTTTGAGTTGACTCGTCATGCGGTCTGGTTGGTTCCCATAGATCGAGAGAGGATCAGGAGGTTTATAGATGGCCTCGATTTTCAGCTTCGGTTGCTTATGGCCAGAGAGAGAGAGAGAGAGAGAGAGAGTATCTGGTGCTACCTTTGATGAGTTTGTTGACATAACTCGACAGATTGAGATGGTTCGTGGTCAGGAGAGGTTTAAGCGGGAAGCTAAGAAGCCTCATGGTCAGGGTGGATTCAGTGGTACTCCTTATGAGGGTCAGTTTCAGCACGGTAGAAGCCGTCCATTCAGGCATGCTCAGTCAACTCGCCTGGGTTATCATGGGGCATCATCGGGCCATGGTTCTTACAGTTCTCCTTAGTGCCATTCATCACTCAGTGCCCTTCCAGCCCAAAGTTCATCCGAGGCCTTGAAAACCTTATTTACAGTCGCCTCGATTTGCGTGCATAGTCCGGGCGCGAAGCCAGAAGCTCAAATATGAAATTCTGTGAAAATTTGCTAAGTTTTGATATTAAAATAAATAAATTTGACTTCGGTCAACATTTTGGGTAAACGTACCCAGACCCATGATTTGACGGTCCCGGGATTTCCGTAGGAAAATATGGGACTTGGGTGTATGCCCGGAATCGAATTCCGAGGTCCCAGGCCCGAGAAATGAATTTTTGAGTAAAATTATTTTCTGTAAATATTTAAGGAAAATGGAAATGAAATTTGAATAGAAAGTGATGGTATCGGGCCCGTATTTTGGTTCTGGCGCCCGGTACAGGTCTTATATACGGTTTAAGCACTTTCTGTAAATATTTAAGGAAAATGGAAATGAAATTTGAATAGAAAGTGATGGTATCGGGCCCGTATTTTGGTTCTGGCGCCTGGTACAAGTCTTATATATGGTTTAAGCACTTTCTGTAAAGTTTGGTTGAAAACAGACATCGTTTGACGTGTTTCGGACTCAAAATGGAAAATTTGATATTTTATGAAATTTGAAAGAATTCTTGGATTTTAAAGCTTAATTCGTGGTATATGACGCTATTTTGGCGATTTGATCGCACGATTTAGTTCGTAGGATGTTGTTGAGTTAGTGTATGTGTTTGGTTAGGAGCCCCGAGGGCTCGAGAGTGTTTCAGAGGTGTCTCGGAGTGATTTCGGACTTAGGAAAATTGCAAAAATAGTACCCGTGAACAGTACTCATGAATAGTACCTCGTGAACAGTACCCATGAATAGTCCCCCATGAACAGTACCTCCGTGAACAGTAGCCATGAATCGTACCCCGTGAACAGTACCCCAGAAAACATTCTGGAGTTTTCGGGGAGAGGCGATTTTCGGGATATTTTCAGAGAAAACAACGGGGTAAGTGTTCTTAACTTAATTTTGGTTAGATTACCTGAATCTATTACTAGTTTTGGCATTTAATTGGTGATTTTAATTGGGAAAATCTTGAAAACCCTCTTGGTTTAATTTGAAGATTTGAGGGTCGAGTTGATGTCGGATTTTGGTAAAATTGGTATGGTTGTACTCGTGGTTGGATGAGGTTTCATATTCCGTAATTTTTGTCGGGTTTCGAGACGTGGGCCCCACGGGCGAATTTTTAGTGCAATTTCGGATTTTAAATGGAAAATGTAGAATTTCATATGGAATTAATTCCTATAATTTTTATTGACTTAATCGAATTGTTTATGACTAGATTTGAGAATTTCGGGCACGAATTCACGAGGCAAAGGCTTGTTGGAATTTTGAATTGGTTGCAAAGCGAGGTAAGTGTTTGGTCTAGCCTTAGCTTGAGGGAATAAGAGCTGAGTCTTAATTGTTACTTGCTATTTGTTGAGTACGCCGTATAGGCATGGTGACGAGTATCTATACGTTGCTGTCTAGCATGACCGTAAGTCCTTATATCGCGAATGTTCGAATTTGGTTATATCTTCCATGATTAAATGATGACTTCTATATGTTGTGAAATGCGAATTTGGTTATATCTTCCATGATTAAATGATGACTTCTATATGTTGTGAAGTGCATGTGAAAGAAATGGTGATATTTAATATTTGAGGAGCGTTGGCTCAAGTTATAAAATGAATTACTAAGTAAGAAATGAAAGAAAGAGAAAGAATTATTGAATTATTCCCTTGCCGAGATAATTGTGGAATTGTTGATATATTCCTTGCATGGAATTTTATTGTTAATTGTTGTGCCCTTATTGGCATCCCGATTATTATCCAGTTTACTTCCTTGCCCCTTATCTGTGATTGTTGTTTGGGTAAGGAAGAGTGATAAAGCACGAAGGGTAATGTCGTGTATTGTTTGATATGGTGAGGAAAGAGTGTAAAGCACGAAGGGTGATGTCGTGCCGTACGATGTGCCATTCCGTACTGATATCTATTGATTATATTGTGAGGAAAGAGAGTAAAACCACGAAGGGTGATTCCATGTACAGTTTTATTTTATATATTGCTTGGGTGAGGAAGAGAGTAAAAGCACGAAGGGTGATGTCGTGCAAATTGTTGATTCCTTTTGATACTTGCTCATATTATGACTTTGTTGTCTCCTTCTTTTATTGAATATTTCTATTTGAAACTGTTACCTCCCCACAACATGTGTCCCCTCCCACATTGATTGGTTGCTTCCAGTACTTCCTTTGTTTTCTATATATATATATATACTTATATATATATATATATATATACACTTGAACTGCACAGGTTTATTTGATTGTCTAGTCCTAGCCTCGTCACTACTTCGTCGGGGTTAGGCTAGGCACTTACCAGCACATGGGGTCGGTTGTGCTGATACTACACTCTGTGCTCTTTTGCACAGATACAGGTTTCGGACAGCAGCAACATTAGCGCGAGTGTGAGCAGTCAGACTAGTGAGACACCGAGGTAGCCTTGCAGGCGTCCGCAGGCCCGGCGTCTCCTCTATCTATTATTTTAGTCTGTTATCTCATTGTATTCGAGACAAACAGTTTATTATTTTCTTTCAAACGATTGTATTCAGTATTCTTAGAAGTTCGTGAGTAATGTGACACCAGTTCTTGGGTAGAGATTTAAGTTGGATTCCGCATTTACATTCAGTCACTTTAAATTAAGTCTTCAGCATATTTATTTAATCAGTCATTTTTTATGCTATTACTAATATTTGATAAAAGAAATAAATTATAAAAGATAAAAGTAGTTAAGAGTTGGCTTGCCTAGCTCTCATTAGTAGGCGCCATCACGACTCCCGAGGGTGGGAAATTCGGGTCGTGACAAGTTGGTATCAGAGCTCTAGGTTACATAGGTCTCACAACTCACAGACAAGCTTAGTAGAGTCTGAGGGATTGGTACGGAGATGTCTGTATTTATCTCCCAGGGGATACAGAGTTAGGAAAAACTTCACATTGTTCTTTCTTGTCGTGCGATTTTATTTCTCAATGCTAATTGAATTTTTACTCTATTCTTTCGCAGATGGCGAGAACACGCGCTTCTTGATCTACCGCTCAACAGCCCGAGCCCCTAGCAGCAACTCCCACGAGGGGCAGAGGGCGAGGCTGAGGCCGTACTAGAGGCAGAGGTAGGGGTAGAGCTCAGCCCAGAGCAGCAGCACCAACGGTGGAGCCTCTGGTTGACTTTGATGATGAGGTTCCAGCCCAGGCAATTCCGGTGGGCCCAGCTCAGGTCCCAGAGGGGTTCATTGCCACCCCAGTTCTTCAGGATGCTCTGGTCCGATTGGTGGGCCTCATGGAGAGTGTCACCCGAGCGGGTTTGCTTCTAGTAGCACCAGCCACTTCTCAGGCTGGAAGAGGGGCCCAGACTCCTGCTACGCGCACTCTGGAGCCAGTAGCTCACCAGGTTTAGGTTCCATTGGTTCAACCAGCTATGGCGGTTCAGCCGGGTGTAGTGGCTCAGCCCGACGATGGAGCTGCTATGTCCGCCGATGCCTTGTGGAGATTGGACATGTTTACCAAGCTCTTCACTACCACTTTTAGCGGTGCATCTTCTGAGGATCCCCAGGATTATCTAGATAACTGTCATGAGGTTCTTAGGAACATGGGAATTGTTAAGACCAATGGGGTCGATTTTGCTGCATTTCGCCTATCTGGATCCGCCAAGACTTGGTGGAGGGATTATTGCTTAGCCAGGCCAGCCGGGTCACCATCTTTGTCATGGGAGCAGTTTTCAGCGTTGTTTCTGGAGAAGTTTCTCCCCGTTACTCAGAGAGAGGCCTATCAGAGGTAGTTTGAGAGCCTCTAGCAGGGTTCCATGACGGTCACTCCGTATGAGACCAGGTTCATTGATCTAGCTCTCCATGCTCTTGTCATACTCCCCACCGAGAGAAAGAGGGTGAGGAGGTTTATTGATGGTCTTATTCAGCCAATTCTTCTTCAGATGGCTAAGGAGGCCGGGAGTGAGATCACATTTCAGGAGGCGGCCAATGTGGCCCACCGAGTCGAGATGGTTCTGTCATAGGGAGGTGGTCATGGGTCGGATAAGAGGCCCCATTACTCAGGCAGATGTAGTGGTACCTCGTCTGGAGGTAGATATTCGTATGGTAGAGGCCATCCTCCCAAGCCCTTCCAGTCAGCTCTCCAGGTTTCCCATGGTACTTCAGGTGGTCGTGGTTCTCACACGCACTATTCTGATCTGCAGCCTTACAGTGCACCACCAGCTCCTATCGGTGCACCGCCACTTCAGAGTTTCCGAGGTGGTCATTCAGGTCGATAGGGTCAACAGCCGAGAGCTTGTTACACTTGTGGTAAACCAGGTTACATTGCCAGATTTTTCCCTCGAGCACCAAGTAGTTCTCAGCATCAGAGTTCTCGTGCCATGGTACCGGCACCAGGTGTTCCACAGCCCGCCTAGCCAGCTAGAGGTGGGGGTAGAGGTGCTAGAGGTGGAGGTAGAGGTCATAAAGGTAGAGCTTAGACCGCCAGAGATGGAGGCTAGCCAGCAGCAAGCCGTCCTAGAAATATGGTTCAGGGTGGTGGGGCCCAGCCCCGATGCTATGCTGTTCCAGCCAGGCCAGAGGCTGAGTCTTCAGATGCAGTCATTACATGTACTATTCTGGTTTGTGATAGAGAAGCTTCAGTGCTATTTGATCCAGGGTCTACGTATTCATATGTGTCCTCTTAGTTTGCACCATACTTGGCTCTGCCTAGTGATCCACTGAGTATTCCTGTTTATGTGTCTATACTGGTGGGTGATTCTATTGTGGTCGATCGAATTCATCGTTCCTGTATTGTGGTGATTGGGGGTCTTGAGACCTGTGTTGATTTGTTGCTTTTAGATATGGTCGACTTCGATGTTATATTGGGGATGGACTGGTTATCACCTTACCACACTATCTTGGACTGTCATGCCAAGACTGTGACCTTAGCCTTACCGAAACTGCCCCGTTTAGAGTAGAGAGGGACTCCTAGTCATTCTACCCGCAGTGTTATTTCATATGTGAAGGCTCGGCGTATGGTCGAGAAGGGGTGTTTGGCTTATTTGGCTTATATTCGTGATTCCAATGCTGAGGTCCCCTCCATTGATTTTGTGCCCGTGCTTCGCGAGTTTCCTGAGGTATTCCCTTCAGACCTGCCGGGTATGCCACCCGACAGGGATATTAATTTCTGCATTGATTTGGCTCCGGGCACTTAGCCCATTTCCATCCCGCCATATCGCATGGCCCTGCCAGAGTTGAAATAGTTTAAGGAGCAGTTGCAAAACCTGCTTGAGAAGGGTTTCATTAGACCCAGTGTTTCGCTGTGGGGTGCGCCGGTGTTGTTTGTAAAGAAAAAGGATGGTTCGATGAGAATGTGCATTGATTACCGGCAATTGAACAAGGTTACAATCAAGAATAAGTATCCACTGCCGAGGATTGATGATTTGTTCGATCAACTTCAGGGTGACAAGGTGTTTTCCAAGATAGACTTGAGATCTGGCTACCATCAGTTGAGGATTAGGATATCTGCTGTCCCTAAGACAGCTTTCCGCACTCGGTACGAACATTATGAGTTCTTGGTTATGTCATTTGGGCTGACAAATGCCCCAACAACTTTCATGGATCTGATGAACCTAGTGTTCAGGCCTTATTTGGACTTGTTCGTGATATTCTTTATTGATGATATTTTGATATATTCCCGCAGCCAGGAGGAGAACGAGCAGCACCTCAGAGTGGTTCTTCAGACTCTGAGGGATAGTCAGCTATATGCTAAGTTATCGAAGTGTGAGTTCTGGCTGAGTTCAGTTGCATTCCTAGGTCATGTTGTATCAGCAAAGGGTATTCAGGTTGATTCGAAGAAGATTGAGGCAGTCAAGAACTGGACTAGACCAGCATCAGCTACAGAGATTCGGAGTTTCTTGGGATTGGCAGGCTACTATCATCGGTTCGTGGAGGGTTTTTCATCCATTGCAGCCCCGATAACCAGGTTGACCCAGAAGGGTGCCCAGTTCAGATGGTCGGATGCGTGTGAAAAGAGCTTTTAGAAGCTCGAGACAGCTCTGACTACGACACCGATATTGGTTTTGCCCATAGGTTCAGGGCCTTATACAGTTTATTGTGATGCTTCTCATATTGGGCTTGGTGCAATGTTGATGCAGGGTGGTAAGGTCATTGCCTATGCCTCGCGACAGTTGAAGATTCATAAGAAGAACTATCCGGTTCATGATTTAGAGTTGGTAGCCATTGTTCACGGAATGAAGATTTGGAGGCATTACCTGTACGATGTAGCATGTGAGGTGTTCACGGATCACAAGAGTCTTTAGTATTTGTTCAAGCAAAAGGAGTTGAATTTGAGACAGAGGAGGTGGTTGGAGCTGTTGAAAGATTATGATATCACTATCTTATATCATCCGGGAAAGGCCAATGTGGTGGTCGATGCTTTGAGCAGGAAGTCGGTTAGTATGGGTAGTCTTGCTTATATTCCGGTCGGTCAGAGGCCGCTTGCTTTGGATGTTCAGTCCTTGGCCAATCGATTCGTAAGGTTGGATATTTCTGAGCCTAGTCGGGTATTAGCATGCACGGTCGCTCGTTCTTCATTATTGGGGCGTATCCGTGATCGGCAGCTTGATGATCCCCATTTGTGTGTCCTTAGAGACATGGTGCAACGTGGAGGTGCCAAGCAGGTGACCTTAGATGATGATGGAGTTTTGAGATTGCAGGGGCGAGTTTGTGTGCCTAATATGGATGGGCTTCGGGAGTTGATTTTAGAGGAGGCCCATAGCTCCCGGTACTCTATTCATCTGGGCACTGTGAAGATGTATCAGGATTTGCGGCAACATTATTGGTAGCATAGAATGAAGAAGGATATTGTTGCATACGTGGCTCGGTGTTTGAATTGTCAGCAGGTTAAGTATGAGCATCAGAGGCCTAGTGGTTTGTTTCAGAGGATTGAGCTTCCTGAGTGGAAGTGGGAGCAAATCACTATGGACTTCGTTACTGGACTTCCGTTGACTCGGAAGAAGCTTGATGCAGTTTGGGTCATTGTTGATAGGCTGACCAAGTCAGCACATTTCATTCCTGTGGCAGTCTCCTATTCATCCGAGAGGTTAGCTGAGATTTATATCCGGGAGATTGTTCGCCTTTATGGTGTGCCGGTATCTATTATTTCGGATCGAGGCACGCAGTTTACCTCGCGTTTCTGGAGAGCAGTTCAGCGAGAGTTAGGCACCCAGGTGTAGTTGAGCACAACATTTCATCCTCAGACGGACGGACAATCCGAGCGGACTATTCAGATATTGGAGGACATGCTCCGAGCTTGTGTTATTGACTTTGGAGGTTCATGGGATCAGTTCTTGCCTTTAGTAGACTTTGCCTACAATAACAGCTACCAGTCGAGTATCCAGATGGCTCCTTATGAGGCTTTATATGGTAGGTAGTGTCGATCTCTGATTGGATGGTTTGAGCCGGGAGAGGCTCGGTTGTTGGGTACAGATTTGGTTCAGGAGGTCTTACACAAGGTCAGGATCATTCGGGATAGGCTTCGTACAGCTCAGTCCAGGCAAAAGAGCTATGAAGATCGTAAGGTTCGAGATGTGGTTTTCATGGTTGGTGAGCGGGTATTGCTCCGAGTGTCGCCTATGAAGAGCGTGATGAGATTTGGGAAGAAGGGCAAGCTTAGCCCTAGGTTCATTGGTCCATTTGAGACTCTTGATCGAGTGGGAGAGGTGGGTTATACACTTGCATTGCCGCCGAGTTTATCAGCCGTGCACCCAGTGTTTCATGTGTCCATGCTTTCGAAGTATCACGATGATCCATTCCACGTGTTAGATTTCAGTACTGTCCAGTTGGACAAGGACTTGTCTTATGAGGATGAACCGGTGGCTATTCTAGACTGGCAAGTCCGTCGGTTAAGATCCAAGAGTTTCCCCTCTGTTCGTGTTCAGTGGAGAGGTCAGCCTCCTGAGGCTTCGACCTGGGAGTCTGAATCCGACATGCAGAGCCGTTATCCTCATCTATTCCCCGACTCAGGTACTTTCTTCTTCTGTCCGTTCGAGGTCATCACCTGTTTTCTTATCCATTCCAAGCTTTCGATGCCTTGAAAACCTCATTTACAGTCGCCTCGATTTACGTGCGCAGTCCGGGCGCGTAGCCGGAAGCTCAAATATGAAATTCTGTGAAAATTTGCTAAGTTTTGATATTAAAATGAATAAATTTGACTTCGGTCAATAGTTTGGGTAAATGGACTCAGACCCGTGATTTGATGGTCCCAGGAGGTCCGTAGGAAAATATGGGACTTGGGTGTATGCCCGGAATCGAATTCCGAGGTCCAGACCCGAGAAATGAATTTTTGAGTAAAATTATTTTCTGAAAATATTTAAGGAAAATGGAAATGAAATTTGATCTTAAAGTGATGGTATCGGGCCCGTATTTTGGTTCTGGCGCCCGGTACAGGTCTTATATATGGTTTAAGCACTTTCTGTAAAGTTTGGTTGAAAACAGACGTCGTTTGACGTATTTCGGACTCAAAATGAAAAATTTGATATGTTATGAAATTTGAAAGAATTCTTGAATTTTAAAGCTTAATTCGTGGTATATGACGTTATTTTGGCGATTTGATCGCACGATTAAGTTCGTAGGATATTGTTGAGTTAGTGTATGTGTTTGGTTAGGAGCCCCGAGGGCTCGGGAGTGTTTCCGAGGTGTCTCAGAGTGATTTCGGACTTAGGAAAATTGCAGAAATAGTACCCATAAACAGTAGCCATGAATAGTACCCGTGAACAGTAGCCATGAACAGTACCCCGTGAACAGTAAAAATGTGTGAACAGTAACCCCGAAAACATTCTGGGCAGAATGTAACTTCTGAATTCATTTTCAATTTTTAGCAAATTGGAGCTCGGGGAGAGGCGATTTTCGGGATATTTTCAGAGAAAACAACGGGGTATGTGTTCTTAACTTAATTTTGGTTAGATTACCCGAATCTATTACTAGTTTGGGCATTTAATTGGTGATTTTAGTTGGGAAAATCTTGAAAACCCTCTTGGTTTAATTTGAAGATTTGAGGGTCAAGTTGATGTCAGATATTGGTAAAATTGGTATGGTTAGACTCGTGGTTGGATGAGGTTTCATATTCCGTAATTTTTGTCGGGTTTCGAGACGTGGGCCCCACGGGCGAATTTTTAGTGCAATTTCGGATTTTAAATGAAAAATGTAGAATTTCATATGGAATTAATTCCTATAATTTTTATTGACTTTATTGAATTGTTTATGACTTGATTTGAGAATTTCGGGCACAAATTCGCGAGACAAAGGCTTGTTGGAATTTTGAATTGGTTGCAAAGCGAGGTAAGTGTTTGGTCTAACCTTAGCTTGAGGGAATAGGAGTTGAGTCTTAATTGCTACTTGCTATTTGTCGAGTACGACGTATAGGCATGGTGGCGAGTATCTATACGTTGGTGTCTAGCATGACCGTAAGTCCTTATATCGCGAATGTTCGAATTTGGTTATATCTTCCATGATTAAATGATCACTTCTATATGTTGTGAAGTGCATGTGAAAGAAATGGTGATATTTAATATTTGAGGAGCATTGACTCAAGTTATAAAATGAATTACTAAGTAAGAAATGAAAGAAACAGAAAGAATTATTGAATTATTCCCTTGCCGAGATAATTGTGGAATTGTTGATATATTCCTTGCCGGGAATTTTATTGTTAATTGTTGTGACCTTATTGGCATCCCGATTATTATCCAGTTTACTTCCTTGCCCCTTATCTGTGATTGTTTTTTGGGTGAGGAAGAGTGATAAAGCACGAAGGGTGATGCCATGTATTGTTTGATATGGTGAGGAAAGAGTGTAAAGCACGAAGGGTGATGCCGTGCCGTACGATATGCCATTCCGTACTGATATCTATTGATTATATTGTGAGGAAAGAGAGTAAAAGCACGAAGGGTGATGCCGTGTACAGTTTTATTTTATATATTGCTTGGGTGAGGAAGAGAGTAAAAGCACGAAGGGTGATGCCGTGCAAATTGTTGATTCCTTTTGATACTTGTTGATATTATGACTTTGTTGTCTCCTTCTTTTATTGAATATTTCTATTTGAAACTGTTACCTCCCCACAACATGTTTCCTCTCCCACATTGATTGGTTGCTTCCAGTACTTCCTTTGTTTTCTATATATATATATATACTTGAACTGCACAGGTTTACTTGATTGTCTGGTCCTAGCCTCGTCACTACTTCGCCGGGGTTAGGCTAGGCACTTACCAGCACATGGGGTCGGTTGTGCTGATACTACACTCTGTGCTCTTTTGCACAGATACAGGTTTCGGACAGCAGCAACATTAGCGCGAGTGTGAGCAGTCAGACTAGTGAGACACCGAGGTAGCCTTGCAGGCGTTCGCAGGCCCGACGTCTCCTCTATCTATTATTTTAGTCTGTTATCTCATTGTATTCGAGACAAACAGTTTATTATTTTCTTTCAAACGATTGTATTCAGTATTCTTAGAAGTTCGTGAGTAATGTGACACCAGTTCTTGGGTAGAGATTTAAGTTGGATTCCGCATTTACATTCAGTCACTTTAAATTAAGTCTTCAACATATTTATTTAATCAGTCATTTTTTATGCTATTACTAATATTTGATAAAAGAAATAATTTATAAAAGATAAAAGTAGTTAAGAGTTGACTTGCCTATCTCTCATTAGTAGGCGCCATCACGACTCCCGATGGTGGAAAATCTGGGTCATGACAGTGATCCATCAGTTCAGGGCTCTTCTATGCCAGGTTCTTCTTCTAGTCATCTTGGTGCTAGGGGTTCCCTTCAATCCACGTCTCCAGCACCAGGGAGTTGTTATGAGTGTGGAGAGTTGGGTCACATGTGGAGGCAGTGTCCTCGTCGTCTTGGGGGTTCATCTCAGTAGAGGAATCAGTTGTCGATTTCAGCACCAGTTACTTCACCACCCACCCACTCAGCTAGGGGTTGAGGATAGTCAGCTAGGGGTCATCCTAGAGGGGGAGGTCGATCAGGTGGTGGTCAGGCCCGTATCTATGCACTCCCAGTTAGACCCGATGTTATTGCTTCAGATGTTGTAATTACAGGTATTATCTCAGTCTGCCACAGAGATGCCTCTGTGTTATTTGATCTTGGTTCCACTTTTTCATATGTGTCATCATATTTTGCTCGATATTTGGATACGCCCCATGAGTCTCTTGTTTCATCTGTTCGTGTATCTACTCCGGTGGGTGATACTATTGTTGTGGGCTGTGTGTACAAGTTGTGTGTGGTGACTATTGGGGGTTTGGAGACCCGAGTGGACCTTTTGTTGCTTTTTATGGTGGAGTTTGATGTGTTATTGGGTGTCACACCTCCTTTTTCTACCCTGGAAAGGGTATAAGGGAGTTTTTTCCAATTTAAGTGACAATCAAAACGGGATTATTTTATTTTAAATTCAAAGTCACCATTTGGAATGATTTATGGTGTACCAAGTCACCGGTTTAAATCCTGAATCGAGGAAGTTTGACTCTGTTTTATAGTCCGCGAAATACAGAAATCCGGGTAAGGAATTCTGTTAACCCGGGAGAAGGTGTTAGGCATTCCCGGGTTCCGTGGTTTTAGCACAGTTGCTCAACTATTATTATTGGCCTATTTATCTGATTTTAAAACGTTCTTGAAACCTATGTGCATTTTAACCCTTTTAAAAGCGCTTTTAAAAATTCAATTGTCATACAACTAATTGTTTGGTTACATGTTACGAATCATGTCACGGGAACCGTACCCACGATCTACAACATGTTTATTTTATTAACAAAATTAATTGCAGCCGGGTCACATAAATGTACCCCAGATTTTAAAATTGTGCATCACAACTACGTCACATGAACCATACCCGAAGCTATGACACTTTATTTAATTAACGCGCCTAAAGCAAACTACGAGAATTCAAGGCGTTTTCCTACATTAGTTAAGATAATTAATATGAGGGCCATAGATTAGGTGATTCAATTGTGTGAATGGAGCGCCTCAATTTCTTTCAAAGGAAATGCATTCAATTAAAAGAACTACAGATATTCATATTTAAAACTAATTAGGTATCATAATTACACCACAAGAACCATACTCGTAATTGTGATGTTTTGATCATGTGCCTAAAGCAAACTACGAATGTTCAAAATATTTTCTACATTAGCAAAGGTATTTATGTGAGGGCCATAGACTACGTGATTGGATGACACACCTTAATTTATTTACAAAAAAATGTGATCAACTAAAGGTAATTTATGGATGTTCAATTTTAATCAAAATCAAAGCTTAATCTAAAATCACTAATTGCAAGTGAGCATTGGATAGTATACTAGGCATTTAATTATTTTAGAAGATTTCTGGGCATGTAGTAAGCCCAAAATTGTTTGAAGACCTTTCAATAGTACATCAAGACAATTGGGCTCGGCATCGAGCCCAGAGACAAGGACAGGGCAAGAGGCCTCAATTGTTTCGAATGGCCAAGTACCAGGCCCAGCCTTTCATAGTCGAACTTCCAGTTATTAGAAAAACCCATTTCTATTGTACAACATATAGAAACTTAACAAATTAAAGTTGTTGAACATAACATGGCTCGGAATCGAGCCCAAAGACACGCGAAAAGGAACAATGGAACACATTTTGAATCTAGTTCCAGGCGGACCGCCTGATAGGGGCCAAAGTTAGGCCCATTAGCCTCTAATGAAAGAGGGCCTTCAACATTAAAGGCCTTTTAGGCTTAATCCCTCTAATTCACCTATGACAAAATAATACAGCAATTTTGAACATTAGAGGTACATGGATACCCAGATTATAAATTTAACTTTTAATGACTTGCTATTAATAGTGATAGTATGGACAATTTACATATAGAAACTAATCTTAGCCAAACATAAAATGATTCAACACCTACTGAATACTAATATGAACTCATCATGTATTAACCTAGCCTTAAATAACATTAAAACTTATCATAACTTGTGAGGGTATTTATCCCTACCAGCACATATAGACAACATACAATCACAAGTTCTAACACAGTCCCCAAACACTACAGCTCTCAAGCATAGCAAAATTATTCAACCACACATGAAACGCTGAACCAATTCTAACTTTCAACCTAAACATTGTGACTGAATGAAATAAAGCATTAGTTCTAAGAAAATTTAAACAGATGGAAAGACGCTACAAACAAAAGAAAGAAACAAAAAGGACGTTAAACATAAAAAATTCTGGAGTTTTCAACTTCAAGCCAAACATATCATTCTTCACTTTTGCATTTCAAAGCTCATGAGGATACCTAAATACAACAACAAAAAAGAAGAAGTCCTGAAGTTAGCGAAGAGGAACCAGAACAGAAAAGCCAACAACAGTAACCCAGCTCCAAATTTAAACCATGCTTAAACCTTTAATAATCCGGAAATTTTCAAGAAAACTTGATCTAGCTTTTTCTTGTGAAAATCAGAAAATTCAGCTCTTCAAACAGTACATAAATTTTTGGGGTCTTTTTTAGGGTCTGAAATCTCTGTTCCTAGGAGTGAAAGAAGGGTTATATATATAGCCCTTGAGGAGTGTCATGTGCTGAAGAGAATAATGGAATTATTCCTTCAGCCACAAGGCATCTTTTTTAACCAACTTGGACAGTTGGCTGTCCCTCATTGGTTTATGCATGCTGTGCTAATCAAATAAGGTCAGCTTCCCCCTATTCTAGAACCTTCCAGTAGGTTATTTCACCCTATTAAGTTTACCCACCATTCAAATAACCCCCCCCCCCCCCCCAAGTTTCTTTATTTATAATTAGCCCCTACAAATCCTTAAGGATTGACAACTATGGCAAATAGAAATAATCAAACAAGTATCAACAAACGAATAAAAAGCAAAAACCTCAGAGCCAAAAATTGAACATCTGAAAGCTTGAAAATAATAAACCTAAACCTCCAAATTCATAATAAACTATCATTGTTCTTCAGACTGACATTCTTGATAATACCAGATAAACTAAAACTAGGATACTTAGGCAAGACATTAAGGCAACTTGTTTAAAAATTAAACTAATAAAGTAATTAAAACATATTAACAAATTAAACCAAGCAAAGATGCCTAAAACTACACCAATGAACTATACTATTTTTTTAGAGTTAAATTAATAACAGATCAATATTCCAGTCAAACGAAACAAAACAAACAAAGATAACTAAAACTAATAACGAACTCAGCATACATTTTGAGCTAGATGATCGAGTCCAACCCTACACCACTACAGAGTGGCAAGAGCGATCGATACAGCTTTTACCTGAGAAGGTTGGGATCGAATCCACAGGGAGATAGAATGTTGGGATTTGGTTTCCTATCTAAACTAGCAGTGCGTAGTACTCTTAATTACACTTCCAATCATATTTGTTTGTTTGTTACTTCTAAATTTATGCTAATGAGATGCTAAATTAAGCTAAGAGTAAATGCTTGTAAGGTTTTCTAAATAGATAATGAGGCACTAGGTAATTGACTTTCTCCTAGGTGAATACTTGACGGGTTCTCAAGCCTAAGGCAAAGTTGTTATGTTGGGGATTGCGATATCGCCAATTCACGAAACTACTCACTTTATACCTCTCGGTAGCTCGAGTGATTTTGTCCTAATTAACTTTCTCAAGACCAATTGGGTATCGAAATTGTGCAAGCAATATAGGCTCAAGTCGGGTATTACTATCTCTAGGTTAACCCTTTAATTGGGGCTATCAATCTCTTGAATACACCCCAATTCCTTGTTGAAATAATTTTCCTAGATTCAAGCTCACTTTCTCAAGAAGAGCCCAAGTCAAAAAGGCACAAATTAGTATTTGCAACCATTAATTTAACATGGAACACACAAATCAGTCCAAATATCAAATACCAATAAACATCTAAGCCTTAAAACACAAAATCAATCAAATACCCATACTAGGGTTGAGCCACAACCCTAGCTAATGGGTCTAGCTACTCATAATAATGAAAGAAAACTGATAATTAGATGAAGAATAACCCATATAATATGTTTACAAGCTAAGAATCAAATATTCAATGATGAACCAGCTATAAAATTACTCAAAATAGGTCCAAAATGACCTTTACGTGCTCAGCTAAGATAAAGATAACCTAAAAATCTGAAAAAGAAGTATTTATACAAGGCCAAATTTTCTGGACAAAAATACCTCAAACGGAGGAACCGCAGAAAATGCACCGCGGCCACGGTGAGGCTTTTTGGCTTGATTTTTCCTTCTCTAAATCTGGCCACCGCGGACCGCACAAAATGCACCGTGGCCGCAGTGGCTTCACTATGGTCCGCACAAAATGGATCGCGGACCATAATGGCTTCCATCTTTCAAAACTTTAGCTCTCTGAATCCCCTCTCCACGGACAACACAAAATGGATTGCGGCCGCAAAGAGGCTACTACAGCCGCGAGAAATCCTCCGCGGACCGCACTGTTTTAAGCCCCCAGAAATGCACCTCTCTGAACTTATCCACCGCGGACCGTACTAAATGGTCTGTGAACGTGGTGGGTCTGTTGCGGCTGCTGTTGATTTTATTCTGCAGCAGTGCCTTGACTTGTTCTTGGTACTTGTGCAGGTTTCACTCCTTTTTGAGCTGGTTTTGACTACTTGTCACTTTTTTTATCAAACCCTGCAAACAAGTGCAACATGTAAGCCTTTGGGACTATTTGTATACATTTTTAATCAAAACTCTCGTAAAAAGGAGTGTAAAATGAACTAGAATCCCTAGTTTTTTGTTCCCCCAAACTTAAGCTTTTGTTTGTCCTCAAACAAACAAAATAAGTCCCACCTCCTCAATAATACAACCAAGAAAATTCAGCTGACCTAAAGTGACCTCATCTAGCATCAATTGGAACTAACAATTGCCCTTAATTCAAATAAATCATTAACACATTCAACCTTTTAAGCACCACGGTTTTAGTGCGATACAAAAGCATCAAGAATTGACTCAACTCATCAAGAAAACTCTGTTTATCACCTTGGTCATTGTGGAACCCAAACTCATACTCCTCACTCTCCTTTAAGCAAGACCTCACTTTTAGATTGTAGCACTCAGAACGAGGATTGTGTAAACACACTTATCTCTCTCAAAGAAAGGTCACAAGTCCGGCTCTAAGTACCATAAACTTGCCCCTTATGTGAGTCACCACTAATGTAAGCTTCATTCAACTCAAGATCATATAGGACTTTTGTGAAGATGTAGTGAAGGCTTTTGGTTCAGGGTAGGAAATATTTGGTCTAAGCAGGTTCCATTTTCCCTTAAGCACTTCATTTGCTTCATTTTGACACACATTCTCTTGACTTTTTGAGCCATTTACTTCTTTCTTAGGGGTTAGAGAGACACATTGTCATTCTTTCTTGCTCATTTCAAACCTTTTTCTCCTTTCTAAACTTTCCACACCTTTCATCTCTTTACTTTTGTTGAATCCCTTCATTTTTTCTACATTGTTCTTTCTTTTTGGCTTTTTGATTTTCTTTCTTTTTCTTTGTGCCTTTCCTCTTCTTCATCTCCGTACCATTTACCACTTTGTTGCATTCCTCGTATCTCCTCTAAACTTATGACTCTGCCTTGTGCTAAGGAAATATCGGGTGCCAAGAGAAGGCCTTTTTAGAATGGGTAAAGGCTTGTAACATGGTTTTTTTTAAGGAAAAAGGGCTATGGATCAAAGGGGTTGACTAGGGATATTATCATTGGTAGGCTATGGATGTTTTCAAGATGACATTCAGATCAAGGAGAGCCTATAATCACTTCTCAAGCCAAACTACACTTAGGATTTCGCCTAGACAAACATTCAGGGCAAGTTCTAGACTCACACGTGACTTGGACTTGCAATTCAAATTCTCACCACACAAGATATAGGATTGCTAACGAGACAGAGTCAGGGGCCCACAATAACTTCAGCTAAGATTTGAGCAACACATATGGTCCCAAAAAACTACTTGATGATTATCGGCCAACACAAAAGTCTCAAAGTCACAACTGTCACCATCCTATACATACCAATTTGTTTTTGACCATAAGATCAAAGGCAAATGTGTTAGGCCCAAGTGAAGCTTTGCTTGAGGTACCATTACTCACTAGCTACTATTTACACAAAAACAAAAGAAAACAGACTCAAGCCCTTAAGAAGGTTGTCATGCTATCCATCATCGGGAAGAGCCACCCGGTTCACACAAATTCCACCTTTGGAAAGAACCGTGGCGTTAAGAAAACCAAAGGTTTATTTGAACGCAAAACTCAAAATAAGAAGCTACAAAAATGAAGTAAGAAGCTGTGAAAAAAAATGTGAAAAGTAAAATGAATATGTACAATAGGGGATTTAGACGAATATACATAAGAGGGAATGAATATATACATCAAAAAGTAACTTTATATACATACCAAAGTTGCAAAGTACGAAAAGTGAAATAAACTAGTAAAATTATGTACATACCAAAAGTGAAAATCAAAGCATAATAAAATGAAAATAGTGTCATATTTACAACCCAATAACATCAAAATAGAGCTACCCCCTCATATGAAAGCTAGAATTGTCCTCAATGCTAACTAACCAAAAATAGCTTAATAAAAGATAGAGAGTAAAGAAAACTCCCTATTGGCCCTCCGTCTGCATAGGATCATGAGCCTGGGTCCTCGGACTACTCAGGAACATGTGACTGGATCCCTGTAACCTGTGTCTGCACGGGACCTTGGCCTGCACTGGGACCTAGGGCTAGCTAGAGGAACCTTCCTGAGGCTCCTCCAACTCAATCATTGCATCATCAGTACGGGGAATCACCCTTCTCCTCTTTGGTGCCCTCTCTAACTCCTGCTCCTACTCAGGCCGGGCTACGTGAATCGGATCATGCAATAGTAGCTCCAAGGGCAAATGATCATCAGCCTTCATCTTCTCCACTTCGACCCTCAACTCCTTCACTGACTCCTTTGATGCCCGAGTTTTTCTCAACTTCTTTGTTTCCTTTGTCAGCTCTTTCAATGCTTTTCCATGTGTACCTACAGCCTCCAATATCAACTGTTGGTTCTCTAGGAGCTTCTTTTGGTTTTCCAGAAGCTCCTTGAGAGTCTCCTCAACTGACTCTAGAGCCTGTGGCTATGGGGTTACAGACTGGGCTGTCACTGAGCTAGAAAGCACATACAACTTAAAAGTAGCTGCCTGCATCCAGTTGTTGATATTGTCAAGGGTTTGGCTCAAATGGTGGGCAGTCAATAGGTAGGTTGAAGATGAGGGGATATTTGGAGCAGTGGCAATAGAGGGTTCTGGGGCAGTGGTTGGGGTTGGGGTAGCTGAGGGAGGCTGAGAAGGAGCGATTACTACTACTAGCTCTACATACTGGCCAGTAGAAGCAGTGGCTTTGCCTTTAGGATCTTTGCCTTTGGGGTTGTCATCACCCTTTAGGCTGTACCAAGAGAAGGGCATCTTTGACTTCACCTTCACATCAAATCTCCTTTTTCTCCACATCTTGGTCTTCAAAGTACATAGTCAGGAAATATGGGAAGGGGTAGGATCTGTCACCTTTATGCACCACCCTTGTGATCACTCTGGACATAATATTCCCGATGTTGATCAGGTACCCCGCCATGATAGAAGCCACCAATATAGCCCTGGATAGAGGTAGAGAGTTCTCATGAGTAGTGGGGTCCAGCCTGCTGCATACGAAAGTCTCCCACCGCTTTGCTTCGAAGTTTAAAGTCCTCCTCAAAATCTGGACTCCTGCTGTCAGCCATGCTGGGGTGGTACACGAGAGTGCCAAGTATTCTGCCAACCACGGACGGGTTGCCTCATCCAATGCTACATTTTCTAAGTATAATGTTTCATCCTTCTCCAGAAAGCCCAGTTAGTCATTGATTGCCTTCCCGTCGAACCTTTTCGTCAAATTCCGCACCTTAGTCACTTCAGTGCCCTTTTTAATGTGGGCAATATTAGCGTAGAACTCTTTGACTAGGTGCTTATTGGCCTCTCAACATTGCCTGTAAAATACTCCCAGCCCGGTCTCTCTCTGAATTGCCTCTGCATATTAGGGTTGTAAGGCAGAAGATCCCTGCCAATAAATCTGTTCAAGTATCAATTTCCTCTCAGGCCACCACTTTCTGAACTTGTGGTATGCTATCTCACTAACAAATCTGTCCTGCCAAGCATCCGGGTTTCTAGTTCTCTCTACCCCCTCCCCCCCCCCAGTTTGGGGTTCTCCCCTCCTTCTTCAGCAATTGGGTCCTCCCCTGGTGTTGAAGTTGTAGGTCAGGTAGAAGAAGCATTATCACTGCTCTCAGCTGAGCCCTCAGACGACTCAAAAGAAATTGGAACTGAAGCTTGAGCAGTAGGGGAGCCCGGAGGAGTATCTCTCAATCTATGCCTCTCCGTCTAGTCAGGAACATACTCCGGCATTGAATCGGAGTCAGATGCCTCCCAGGAGGGCAAGTACTCACTTCCCTCTAAATGGTAAACAACTCTATCTGTAGCCCTTATTGTCCTTCTAGAAGCCTTAATTGCCTGCCGAACTTAGGGGGTTCAATCTGATCATACCTTGTCCCCTACCCCGGGAGGACTCTCCTTTTCCCTTTTGTTTTTTCCACCGCCTCTTGATTTAACCATTGTCTACAATTGGAATTCAGTTAAAGCTTGTTAGTACCATAGTATCAGAAGAATCAGTGAGGATTATGCATGAATACAACTAATTGCAGACCACATAAAAAGCAGTGTGGCCGCAAAGGAACCACCACGCACCGCACAAAATGGTATCGCGGTCCGCAGTGAGGTGGGGTTCAGAATACCCACATTCTAAACCATGGCACCGCGGTCCGCAAGAAATGGTTTGTGGCCATGATAAGGCACCACATACCGCAAAATATCGACCACGGCCGCGATCCTCAAAATCAGTTTCTCTGAAGTTTCTCACCGCGGACAGTGGAAAAACCATCGCGGCCGCGGTGAGGCATCGCGGCCGCGGTGAGGCACCGCGGTCCGCAAGAAATACACTACGGTCGCAGTAAGCATAACACAGCAATACCAACCTAGGGTTTCAATATTTTTCTCATTTTTAGCCTAAATTTACACATTATCAATTCCCTAGGTAGTTAGGCATCATTTTCAACTAGTTAACCCTAATCTAAACAGCACTATGTGACCCTACCCTAAAATTTAAAAGAAAAGGGAAGAAAAAGAAGAACAAACTAACAAATTAAAATAAAATAAAACAAAATTAAAGAATGGGGAAAGATTTGAAGTACCAGAGATGAGATGCACACAGATGATTGAGAGAAAATGTTTGGATTTTGTGCTTAGGACTAGGATGCACAGTGAATTTTACTATTTAGAGAGCAAAAGAGTGAAAAGGGTAAATGAGGGCCTAAGGTCCTATTTATATAAAAAGGACCTGGGACCCATGACAATTACCCATTGCGGACTGCGGTTCTTATCCAAAAGAAACACTGATAAGGGTATCACCGCGGATCGTAGAAAAAACTCCGTAGCCGCGGTAGGTCACCGCGGACCGCACAAAATGCATTGAGGCCGTGGTGACAACTTCAGAGAACCCCCATTTTTAACTTTTCAACTCTGCGGGCAGCCGCAGTCCAAACTTCAGAGAGTTCAACATTTTTCCAATTTGGTCCTTCACTGCATCAAAACAACTCTACACACGTCTCACAACCTGTTAGTCCAAAAGCACATCCTACCCTAAAAAGAAAATCAAAGAAAAACAAAAAGAAAGACACATGGGTTGCCTCCCAAGAAGCACCTGATTTAAAATCATGGCACGATGCAGGTTACCATCAAATCACTTTAGATGGATCAGTGCCACCACGTTGCTGCCATCAATCTTGCCAAGGTAGTGCTTGACTCTTTGCCCATTAACTCTGAATACCTCCCCATTTTTGTTTTTCAAGTCAAGTGCACCAAACGGAGTCACAAGCACCACTTCAAAAGGTCACTCCATTTCGACTTAAGCTTTCCCGGAAACAGATGTAATCGATAATTGAACAAGAGAACCAAATCATCCACTTTGAACTCCTTGCTATGAGCATACTTGTCATGAAGGTACTTCATCTTGTCCTTGTACAAGGATGAACTGGAGTAGGCATGGAATCAGAATTCATTAAGTTCACTAAGCTGCTCCACACAAAGATTAGCTGCCACATCCCATTCAAGATTCAGCTTCCTCAAAGCCCACATGGACTTGTGCTCTAACTCAATCGGTAGATGGCAAGCTTTCTCAAACACCAACCGGTACGGAGACATACTAATCAGAGTCTTATAAGCATTCCTATAAGCCCATAGAGCATCATCCAATTTCTTTGACCAATCTATCCTATTTGTATATACCGTCTTTGACAATATACTCTTGATTTCCCTGTTTGAGACTTCAACTTGGCCACTCGCCTGAGGATAATAAAGGGTAGATATTTTGTGATTGACACCATACTGTGCAAGCAAAGTGTCAAAAGCTCTATTACAAATGAGACCCCTCATCACTTATGATTGCTCAAGGAGTGCCAAACCTAGTAAAAATGCTCTTCTTGAGAAACGCAAAAACACTCCGGGCCTCATTGTTGGGTAAAGCCATGGCCTCAACCCACTTTTGAAACATAGTTAATCGCCACTAGAATGTATGTGTTCCCACACGAACTGACAAACGAGCCCATGAAATCAATGCCCCACACATAAAAAATATCCACTTCAAGAATAGTATTGAGAGGTGATCGCTGGCAAGTCCGGCTCTAAGTACCATATGCTTGACCCTCATGTAAGTATCCACTAATGCGAGCGTCATCCAACTCAAGATCATATAGGGCTTTTGTAGAGTCAATGTGAAGGCTTTTGGCTCAGGGTAGGAAAAGTTGTTAGTCTATATGGGTTCCATCTTCCCTTAAGCACTTCTTTTGATTCATTCTGGCACAATTCTCTTTGACTCTTTGAGTATTTCACTTCTTTTCAAGGGGCTAGAGAGACACATTATCACTCTTTCTTATGCAATTCAAATTTTTTCTTTTTCTACTTTTTCCACACCTTTTTCATTTTTGTTTTTCTTGAATCCCGTTTTATTCTTTGCACATTGGGCTTTCTTTTTGTCTTTTCCTTTTCTTTCTTTTTCATCGTCTTCCTTTCCTTTTGCTTTTGTACCTTTTATCACTTTGTTTCCTTTCTTGTCTCCCCCCCCATCAAACTTAGACTTTTGCCATTACTTAAGGGACGATTTGGGTGCCAAGAGAGGGTATAATTTAGAACGGGCATAGGCTTGTAGCATTGGTTCTTAAAAGAAAAAAAAGGTTTAAGGCTCAAAAGGGTTAGCTAGGGATTATATCATTGGTACGCTATGGAATTATTCAACTATTGTTTGGATCAAGGAGAGCCTATAATCACTTCTCAAGTCGAATTTCACTCAAAATTTCGCCTCAACAAACATTCAAGGAAAGTACTAGACCATTGGCTCGGGACTTGGACTCACAATTCGATTTCTCACCACACACACTCAAGGATTGCTAAAGACATAGAGTCGGGGGCCCACAACAACCTTAGACACGATTGAGCACACAATAGTCCTGAAAGACCACATGATGTTTGTTTGGTCAAAACAAGAGTCTCAAGGTCACTACTTTTACCATCCTAAATACAACCACTTGTCTTTGACCATGGGATCAAAGGCAAATGTATTAGGCCCAAGTGAAGCTTTGCTTGAGGTACCTTTAACTATAAACTACTAAAAATAAAAGAAAAATAAAAAACGGACTCAAACCCTTAAGAAGGTTGTCACGCCATCCATCATCGGGAAGAGCCACCCAGTTCGCACAATACTCCATCCTTGGAAAGAACCGTGACATTAAGAAAACCAAGGGCTTATTGAATGCACCAAAACCGAAACAAAAAGGCTGCGAGCCTATCTACTAAGCTAAAAATGAAAACTTTGTACGAAAATAGAATGAATATTTACAATAGGGGATTAGAATATACAACGGGGGATGAATATATTTACAAAAATGTAACTTTATATATAGACCAAAGAGAAGATAAAAAGTGCGATAAAAGTGACTAATGTAAAGTTATATACAGACCAAATAAAAAAATCAACAGAAATATAAACTAAGTTAACTAATATATACAATCATCCGGATAAAAAAAAGTAGGGCGCACCCCCACAAATAGAAGCTGGCATTGTCCCCAATGCCAACTAAACAAATAAGCATCAAAAAATCAAGATGAAAGGATATAGGAGCTCCCTAAGCCTCGTCTGTATGCATGGGAACATAAGTGGTCCCCGGGTCCTCTGTATGTACGGGAACCTCAGACTGGTTCCCGGTCTCCTACTGCTCGGCTGCTGGGACTGGGGCTGGACCTGTACGGGCTGAATATCAGGAACATACTGTGGCTGACTAGAGGAAGCCTCCGGTGGGTCCGCCAACTGGATGATCACCTCATCTTCACTAGGGAGCTTCCTCTTCTTCTTTGGAAGCTATTATGTCTGCTCCTGCTGTGGCTCTGCTACTGGTGCTGCTGCTGGGGCTGGATCCTCGAATAGCAAGTCTAAAGGCAGTTGGTCGGCCTTCAGTTTGTCAACATCCTCCCTCAGAGCCTTTACACTCTCCTTGGAAGCTCGTGTTTTGCGCAGCTTCTTGTGCTCCCTGGCAAACTCCTTCAGGGCTTTGACATGTGAATCCACCGCCTTAGCCAAGACAGCCTAAGAATCGAGGATCTTTTGTTGGTTGACAAGAATCTCCTTAAGTGAATCCTCGATAGACTGGGGCACCTGCACTGGATGTGGTGCCGACTGAGCCGCAATGGTAGAAGTCAAGGTGGACAACTTGGATGAAGCAGTCGCCATCCAGTTGTTCAAGTTATGAAGTGTCTGACTCAGCTGGTGGGCGGTGATAGGATGGGCCTGGGAAGATGGAATAGTCTGATCATGGGTAGTGGGGTCGAGCTGACTGCACACAAAAGTCAACCACCCTCTAGCCTCAAAGTTAAAGGTTCTCCGAAGTATTTTGGTCCCTGCTTGTAACCACTCTGGAACCGTACCCGGGATTTCCAGGTATGAAGCTAACCACGGACAAACCTCCTCCCTCATTGCCAACTTTTCATTGTAAAAGGACTCACCTTCATCATTGAACCCCAGGTATTCATTTATTCCCTTCCTGGTAAATACCACATTTTTGTTTCTCACTTTGGTCACCTTAGTGCCTTTCAAGATGTGGGCCACATTGCTATAGAACTCCTTGGCCATATGCTCATTCGCCTTCACACAATTATCTTTAAAGAACTCCCAACCCACTCGAGCTTGAAACTGTCTATGTATATTGGGGTGTAGGGGTAAGAGGTCTTTGTCAATGAAGCTCCTCTCAAGAATCAATTTTCGTGATGGCCACCATTCCCTAAACTTGTGGAACGCCACCTGGCTGACGAATCTATCCTCCCAAACAGTGGGATTCCTAGTCCGGTCAACACCCCCAACCTGCGGCACACCACCCATCGGTAACTCCCCATCTCCATCATCACCTATATCACCCTTTCCAGATATTGATGTTATGGGAGAGGTAGAGTATTCGTCCCCACTACCTGCTGTTGAGCCCTCAGACAACCCAGAAGAAATGTTGATTGAGGCTCGAGCATCGGGGGAAGATGAAGGAGTGTCTCTATATATGGCATTCTCCGGATATGGGATGTATAGAGGGACTGAATCTAAAGAGATCTCTCGGGAGGGCTCATACTCACTCCCCGAGGTGTCAAGGGCTCTATCAGCTGCTTTGATTGCTTTCCTCATGTCCTTTATGTTTTGTCTAGCCTAAGGAGTGAGTTTTATCATCCGTTGCTTCCCTCCCCGAGAGGAATTACCTCGGCCGGGTTGTTTGGCACCTTTACCTCGTTGTTTGATCATTATCTGCAATCATACACATCTAACATGGTTAATATCAACATAAGCAGTGAAACAAGTCTTGAGATTGAATTGCAGACAACAGATTAAATATTGCAGAAACAGTTGCAGAACATGGCACCGCGGCCCGCACAAAAAGAAGTGCGGCCGCACTGGGGGCACTGCGGACCGCATAAAAGCAACTGTGGTCTGCATTGGGACAAAGCCCTGGACAACATCTCTCTGATTCTCCCTACTGCGGCCCGCACAAAAAGTAGTGCGGCCGCATTGGGGCACCGCGGACCGCATAAAAGCGACCACGACCCGCACAAAGTAGCACCGCGGCTGCGGTGGGCTAGCGCGAACCGCATAAAGTGCAATGCGGCTGCGCTGGGCATAGGTTCAATTTCAATCACTTGGGCACCGCGGTCCGCGCAAAATGGTAATGCGGACTGCATCAGGGCACCGCGGGCCGCACAAAGGCGACCGCGGGCCGCGGAGAGTATTTTGCACAGGCACTAAGTTAGGGTTTCATGTTTTTGCACAATTGTTCAAATTTGTTCACCTACTTTGTTCCTACTCATTTTCCCAACCATTATGCATATCCAGCACACAAACTCAGCTTTTAAAACTACCCTAAGCTAACAACTAAATAAAGAAGACGAAATTAACGAGAAGAAAAAGATGTTATGAGCTAAAAAATAAAACAAAATTAATCAAGTGAATGCACAAGGACTGAGTAAAAATTACAGATGAGAGGATGAAATGTAATTAGTTAATCTCAAGCAAGAATCACGGTCAAAAGAGGTTTTGAAAAGTACTATTATGTCCCTGAGTGTAAAAAGTTCGAAAAGGGTAAATAGTGACCTGTGAGATCTATTTATAGAAAAACCATGGGACCCAGCCTTACCTACCAGCGCGGCCGCACAAAATCGACTGCAGACCGTGCTGGGTTTGTTCAAATGAAGCTTGAGTAGGCAACCTCCGCGGACCGCGAGAAACAGACCGCAGCCGCGGAGGTCCACCGCGGACCGCACTAAATGGAATGCGGCCGCGGTGGAAAACTTCAGAGAGCACCACTTTTGACCATCACCAGTGCGGACCGCACAAAAGCAACCGCGGTCGCACTGGCAATCTTCAAAGACTGTTCAACTCTTTTTTCAAACTATTTTTCACTGCATCAACTCAATCTCTGCAACATCTCACAATCAGTTAGATCAAAAATCAAACCTACACTACCAAGAAAACACAGAAAACAACAAAAAGGAAAAAAGACATGGGTTGCCTCCCAAGCAGCGCCTAATTTAACGTCGCAACACGACGCATGTTACCAGCAAATCACTTTAGATGGAGAAGTGTCATCACGTGGCTATCATCAAATTTTCCAAGATAATGCTTGACCCGATGTCCATTGACTCTGAATACTTCACCATTCTTGTTCCTTAGATCAAGAGCACCAAATGGGGTCACGAACACAACTTCAAACGGCCTACTCCACTTTGACTTGAGCTTACCCAGAAACAGACGTAACCAGGAATTGAACAAGAGAACCATATCTCCAACCTTGAACTCCTTGCCCGAGCATATTTTCCGTGAAGGTACTTCATTTTGTCCTTGTATAAGGATGAGATGGAGTAGGCATGGAATCTAAACTCGTCAAGCTCATTAAGTTGTTCAACCCGCAGATTTGCCACAACATCTCATTCTAAGTTCAACTTCCTCAAAGCCCACATGGCCTTGTGGTATAATTCCACCAAAAGATGACAAGATTTCCTAAACACCAACCGATACGGTAACATACCAATCAGAGTTTTGTAAGCCATCCGATAAGCCCAAAGAGCGTCATCCAACTTTTTCGACCAATCGGTCCTATTAGCATTGACAGTTTTAGACAAGATACTCTTAATTTCTCTGTTGGAGACTTCCACTTGGCCACTAGCTTGAGGATGATAGGGGGACGGGACCTTATGATTGAGACCGTACTTAGAAAGCAATGTGTCGAAAGCCTTGTTGCAAAAATGAGACCCCTCATCACTAATGATAGCACGAGGAGTGCCAAACCTTGTGAAGATACTCTTTTTCAAAAATGCCACAACACTCCGGGCTTCATTGTTGGGCAAAGCCACGGCTTCAACCCATTTTGAGACATAGTCCACCACCACGAGAATGTAAGTGTTCCCACAAGAGCTCACAAAAGGACCCATGAAATCGATGCCCCAAACATCAAAAATATCCACTTCGAGAATTGTATTGAGGGGCATCTCATCCCTTTTAGAAATTCCGCCGGCTCTTTGGCACTCATCACATCTCTTCACCAAATGGCCCGTATCTTCGAACAAGGTGGGCCAATAATATCCGCAACTAAGCACTTTAGAAGTCGTTCTCGCCCCGCCATGATGGCCACCATAGGGTGAAGAATGGCAAGCCTCTAGGATACTCAATTGTTCTTCCTCCGGGACATATCTACGAATCACACCATCCGTGCAAATCTTGAACAAGTATGGCTCATCCCAATAGAGATCCAAACTATCCCACTTGAGCTTCTTCCTTTGATTAGAAGAGAGCTCACACGGGATTATTCCGGTCACAAGGTAATTAGCGACATCGGAAAACCATGGCATATCCTTTATTGACACCTCAAGGAGTTGTTCGTTGGGAAATGAATCATTGATCTCAAGGCCGTCACAAGGCCTCCCCTCCTCTTCCAAACGGGACAAGTAGTCTGCCACTTGATTCTCACTACCCTTCCGGCCAACAATTCCTAGATCAAACTCTTGAAGAAGTAGCACCCATCTCATCAATCTTGCCTTGGAGTCCTTCTTGGTCATCAAACACCTAAGGGCGGCGTGATCGGTGTGCACTATAACTTTGGCCCCCATAAGGTAAGGTCGAAACTTTTCCATAGCAAACACAATAGCCAACAATTCTTTCTCGGTGACTGTATAGTTTCTTTGAGCCTCATTCATGGTCTTGATTGCGTAGTACACCGGATGAAACATATTATTGATTCTTTGGCCCAAAACAGCCCTAACCGCAACTTCACTAACATCACACATGAGCTCAAAAGGCAAGCTCCAATTTGGTGTTGTAATGATGGGGTAGAAGTCAACTTGAGCTTAAGAAGCTCGAATACTTGCATACAACTCTCATCGAACAAGAACTTTGCATATTTATCTAGCAACTTGCACAATGGATGTATCACTTTAGAAAAATCCTTTATGAACCTCCGGTAGAAACCCGCGTGCCCAAGGAAACTCCTCACCCCTTTGACAGAAGTAGGGGGAGGGAGCCTCGAAATAACCTCAATCTTGGCCATATCAACCTCAATTCCTCACTTCGAGATCTTGTGACCAAACACTATACCTTCTTCTACCATAAAATGGCACTTTTCCCAATTGAGAACAAGGTTGGTGTCTTCACTTCGGGCCAACATCTATCCAAGTTTACCAAGCACTCCTCAAAAGAATCCCCAACCACGCTGAAATCATCCATGAAGACCTCCAAGATATCCTCCACCATGTTAGTGAAAATAGCCATCATGCAACGTTTGAAGGTCGCCGAAGCATTACACAATCCAAATGGCATTCTAGAGAAAGCGAATGTCCTATAAGGACATGTAAAGGTGGTATTCTTTTGGTCCTCCAGGGCAATTAGAATTTGATTGTACCCCGAGTAACCATCAAGAAAACAATAGAAAGCCCGGCCTGCAAGACGATCAAGCATTTGGTCAAGGAATGGCAATGGAAAATAATCTTTTCTAGTCACCTTGTTCAGCTTCCGGTAATCCATACAAACTCTCCACCCGGTGACCGTTCTAGTGGGAATGAGCTCATTGTTGTCATTGGTCACCACGGTCATACCACCCTTCTTCGGTACACATTGTACCGGAGAGGTCCACGAACTATCAGAAAGAGGATAAACCACCCCTGCATCTAGCCACTTGATAACCTCTTTCTTCACGACCTCTTGCATCGCCTCATTTAACCTTATTTGATGCTCCAAGGAAGGCTTTGCATCCTCCTCCAAGATGATTTTGTGCATGCAAAATGCGGGGCTTATTCCCCGAATATCATCTAGAGTCCATCTGATTGCCCTTTTCCACTTTTGAAGAACTACCAAGGTGGCCTCAACCTGCATGTTAGTAAGGCAAGAAGAAAGAATAACAGGTAAAGTAGAATTTTAACCCAAGAATTCATACCTGAGGTGTGGAGGAAGTGGCTTCAACTCCAACACCGATGGCTCCTCAATTGATGGCTTTGTTGGTGGAGTTTTGCGGTTTTCAAGATCCAAGGATAGCCTTATAGGCTCATATAAATATGAACCCATACCATGCAATGCATTCATGCATTCCACTCTACTAGCATCATCATTGGCATCCATATTAAGAAGCACGACCTCAAGGTTATCTTCAATATGGATCATGGAACTTGTGTCATCCACTATCACAGTTGTGACAATGTCCACAAATGAACACACATCCATGCTATTGGGTTGTCTCATTGATTTGCAAACATGGAATACCACCTTCTCATCCCCCACTCGGAAAGTCAACTCACCAGCTTCAACATCAACCAATGCCTTCCCCGTAGCTAGGAAAGGCCTACCAAAAATAATTGGCACTTCAAAGTCCACCTCACAATCCAATATGACAAAGTCGGCCGGCAGTATAAACTTATCCATCCAGACAAGTACATCATCGATTATGCCCAAAGGTCGCTTCATCGATCGATCCGCCATTTGAAGTCTCATTGAGGTGGGTCGAGGTTGTCCAATTCCCAAAGTCTTGAAGACCGAGTACGACATCAAATTTATGCTAGCCCCCAAGTCACAAAGGGCCTTGGCAAAATCCGCACTTCCAATAGTACAAGGGATAGTAAAAGCTTCGAGGTCCTCAAGCTTGGGTGACATTGAATGCACTATGGCACTCACTTGATAAGTCATTTTAATTGTTTCACACTCCATCGACCTCTTCTTTGTTACCAAATCTTTCATGAACTTAGCGTACCCCGACATTTGCTCAAGAGCCTCCACCAAAGGCACATTGATTGTGAGACTCTTCATCATGTCAATGAACTTTTTGAATTGATTTTCACTCTTTTTCTTTGCTAATCGTTGAGGATAAGGTGGAGGTGGCCTAGGCAAAGGTGCCTTGGCCTTTTGTACAACTGGCTCGGGCATGTCAATCACGTGTTCCCTAGACGGGTTCATAGCATCTTGAGTCTCTACCTCGACTTCATCATCAATATTAATCCGCACATCATTGTTCACATTTTGATTAACCACATCATCAACAATCAAAGGTATATCATCATCCCACAATTCAACATCTTCTTCCATAATTTGCTTTTGCTTTGAGGCATTCACATCACCGCCTCTCCCACTTCTTGTTGTAACTGCCATCACATAATTATTATTCCCACCCTTCGGGTTCACTACCGTATCACTCGGTAGCGCACCCTTGGGACGAGTATTCAACACTTGAGAGATTTGGCCTAATTTCACCTCCAAGTTCCGGATAGATGTATTATGAGAAGCTAATTAGGCATCAGAATCTTAGTTCTTTTTCATCATTTGCTCAAACATGCTTTCGATTCTCCCCATATCACTCCTGGAAGAACTCGGACCTTGAGAAGGAAAGGGGGTGGATTGTTCGGTTGTTGGTACATGGGAGCCTTAAAAAGCCTTGCCCCCGGTTGCCTTGGTTCCCACTATTGTTCCACCCTCCTTCATTGTTGTTGTTGCCCCAATTATTTTTATTACCATTCCAATTCCCTTGGTTTCTTTGATTACCCCAATTGTTGTTTTGGTTGTTATTATTCTAATTGCCACCACCTTGTTGTTGATTGCCCCAATTTCCTTGAGGACGCCATTGTTGATTCAAAGAGTTGCCTATATTCCCTTGGTAGTTATTGACATATTGGACTTCTTCGCTTTGGTCATCATAGCACTCATTTGAATAACCACCACCATCATTGTTATTGTCATATTGTTCACAATTACCTTGAGGTCGTTGCCCTCTTTGCTTCTTTTTCAACATAGAAACACCTTCCATTGCATTGACTTGGCGCGGGTTTTGGACTTGTTGCAATTGCACCTTTGCCAATTGATTCATAGTTGTTGTAAGCTCGACAATAGCTTGGCCATGATCATGTAATTCCTTGTGCAAATGGATGACCGTAGGGTCACCTTGGGGCACATTTGCTCGGCTTTGCCATGCCGAAGAGGTGTCGGCCATTTCATCAAGTACATCACATGCCTCTTGGTAAGAAAGTTTCATAAAGTTCCCTCTGGCCAATTGGTTCACAATGCATTGATTCGTAGTGTTGATGCCCCAATAAAAGGTTTGTTGAATCATAGCCTCGGTCATGTCGTTATTAGGGCACTCTTTCACCATTGTTCTATATCTTTCCCATATCTCGTGCAAAGGTTCTGTTGGCTCTTGCTTGAAGGCTAGAATTTCATCCCGAAGAGCCGCCATATGACTTGGAGAAAAGAACTTGGCAATAAATTTATCCGCCAATTCATCCCATGTTGTAATAGAATGATTGGGGATCCTTTCTAACCAATCCAATGCTTTACCCCGAAGAGAGAACGGGAAAAGCCTCAATCTCAACGCATCCTCGGATATGTTTTTCTGCTTGCTACCCCAGCATGTATCCATGAACCCCTTCAAGTGCTTGTAGGCATTTTGATCGGAAGCGCCCATGAAATACCCTCTTTGCTCGAGCAAGGTCAACATAACATTTGTGATCTGAAAGTTCCCCGCCCGGATTCGGGGAGGCACAATAGCACTAGCGTATCCTTGATTTGGTAAAACTCTGGGAGCCCTCTCGGCGGTTGCGGAGGAGGGTCTGGAATATTGTTGTTCTCATTTGCATTTATATTGAGATTTCGGCCCCTCCATGGAACCTGAGGTAAGACCTCATCTTGTTCTAGATTCTCTACCTCCTTCCCCGCTATCACATTGCCGAGAGGGTCATTTGCATTAAGAGTCATTTGTACCTGATTGATCGACACAAACAAAATTAGTAAACAAGAAGGAAAGAAAAGCAAAACACAAAACTAACTAAACAGATAGTCAACACCATAAGCTCCCCGGCAACGGCGCCAAAAAGTGATCGCTGCCAACTCGATGCTACACTAAGGTAGGAAGAGTGGGTCACAATAGCTTTTACCTGATATGAGGGTCGGGATTGATTTCCTCAGGGAACTAGTAGTGGAGTTGGATTGTCCGTCTAGCCTAGAGATGTGTTTGTACTCCTAATGTCACTTCAAACATTTTTGGGTTTTCGAATTATAACTATTTTTATAAAACTGTTGATTAACACTAAATTATGCTACGAGAATATTGCTAAGTTGTGTCTAATGGGAAGAAGGGCACTAGGGTCGTGACACTACCTAGGTGGCTAATTGATGGGTAGATGTTACTAAGGTTTGATTGACATAATTGGGGCTTATGCTATAACCGTTGCACAATTTTACCCACTCTCACACCTCTCGGTAGAGAAAGTGACTTTGCCCAACTGACTCTCTCGAGACCAAATGGGTAGGCAAATTAGACCAAGCAACTAGGGTTCAAGTAGGGTAATTACTCTCTCGAGGTTTAACCCGTTAATTGGAACTATCATTTCTCATGAGTCCATCCCGATTCCTTGTTGGGTCAATTTGGGGTCATAGACTCTCTTTCTCAAGAAGAGTTAAACCCACAAAGCTTGAATCGGTATTTGCAACCAGCAATTCTAGATTAAAACATAAAATCAACCCAATTAGCAAACACCCATAGTCAATCTAACATTAGATGGCAACACCCATCAATTACCCATACTAGGGTTGAGCCACAACCCTAGCTAATGGGTTTAGCTACTCATGCTTGAAGAATAAAATACAGAAATAGATGAAGAACTAAGCATATTAATTAATTGCTAAAATTAAAATACAAGAATCTATTGTAAATATAAAGCAAAAGTGCCAAAAATGGCTACAAAATTCGTTCTCACGAGCGCAGCCCTTGTCTGATCTCTCTCCTCCCCTAAAAAATGGTGAAATGTTCTATTTATACTAGGCTGGAAAAACTGGACAAAAATACCCCTGCGAGGTTAGTGCGGGCCGCATTAAGTGGACTGCGGCCGCACTGGGCTCACTTTTGCTTCTCTGAACTTAGACTCCGCAGACCGCGTAGAATGGACTGCGGCTGCAGAGGGAGCTGGCGCGGTCCGTGCAATCACGACCACAGACCGCATGGCACTGGCTTTGCAGACTTTCATCTCTCTGAATCTCATGATCGCGGACCGCACAAAAGAGTAGTGCGGCCGCGGAGCATTAACCGTGGACCGCGAGATGTGTACCACGGCCACGCTTCTTCTAGCCTGATTCACCGACTCTCTGAACCACCTAGTGCGGCCGCATTCCACTTTGCGCGGTCCGCACTAGGCCCTTTTTTCTTAAATTTCTTGGTCTTTGATACTTGAGCAGGTTTCACTTCTTTTTTGAGCCGATCTTTGACATTTCGTCACATTGTCGATCAAACCTGCAATCAAACACAACTTGTGAGCCTTTTAGGACTATATTGTAACAATATATGATCAAAGCATAGGCAAGTAAGGGCATAAAACATGTTAAAATCCTAACTTATCAAGAGGCATTTCATCTTTCTTCAAAATTCCACCCGCTCTTTGACATTCGTCGCACCTCTTCACAAGTTCACTTGCATCTTTGTACAAAGTTGGCCAAAAAAACCCACAACTAAGTACCTTCGATACTGTCCTCACACTACCGTGATGACTACCATAGGGAGAGGAATGACAAGCCTCTAAGATACTCAATTGCTCCTACTCTGGGATATACCTTCGGATCACACCATCCGTGCAGATCTTGAACAAGTATGGCTCATCCTAATAGAAGTCCAAACTATCCCGTTTAAGCTTCTTCCTTTGGTTAGAAGAGAGCTCATACGTGATTATACCAGTCACAAGGAAATTAGCAACGTCAGCAAACCATGGCATATCATTCACCGTCACAGAAAGGAGTTGCTCATCGGGAAATGAATTATTGATCTATAGGCCATCACGAGGCCTCCCCTCCTCCTCCAAGCAGGACAAGTGGTCCGCCACTTGGTTTTCACAACCCTTCCAGTCCACAATCTCCAAATCGAACTCTTGAACTAACAAGACCCATCGCATCAGCCTAGCTTTGGAATCCTTATTCGCTATCAAGTACCAGAGTGTGCCATGATCGGTATAAACTATGACTTTGACACCCATGAGATACGGCCAGAATTTTTCATTGCGAACACAATAGCCAAAAGCTCTTTTTCAGTCATTGTGTAGTTTACTTGAGCATCATTCATTGTCTTGCTCGCGTAGTACACCGGGTGTAACATTTTATTCACTCTTTGACCGAAAATTGCCCCAACCGCAACATCACTCGCGTCACACATGATCTCAAAAAGTAAGCTCCAATCGGGTGTGGTAATAATAGTAGTGGTTGTCAACTTGTGCTTGAGAAGTTCGAAAGCTTGCATACAACCCTCATTGAACACGAATTTGGCATCCTTTTCCAAAAGCTTGCACAAAGGATTAACTACCTTAGAATAATCCTTGATAAATCTCCGCTAGAACCCCACATGCCCAAGAAAACTTCTAACCTCCTTGACAGAAGTAGGGGGAGGGAGCCTTGAAATCACCTCAATTTTAGCTTTGTCCACCTCGATACCATGCTTTGAAATTTTATGGTCAAGGACTATGCCCTCCTCAACCATGAAGTGACATTTTTCCCAATTGAGCATAAGATTGGTTTCTTCACACCGGGCCAACATCCTATCAAGATTCTTCAAGCATTCATCAAACGAGTCACCCACAACATTGAAGTCGTCCATGAACACCTCCAAAATATCTTCCACCATGTCGGTGAATATGGCCATCATACACCGCTGGAATGTAGCCGGTGCATTACACAACCCAAGCGCCATCCTAGAAAAGGCAAAGGTACCATATGAGCAAGTGAAGGTGGTCTTCTCCTGATCTTCCATAACAATCAAAATTTGGTTGTACCCAAAATACCTATACAAGAAACAGTAGAAGGCACGCCCAGCAAGTCGATCTAGCATCTGGTCAAAAAAAGGTAATGGAAAGTGATCCTTTCGGGTCACTTTATTCAACTTGCGGTAATCCATGCACACCCTCTATCCGGTAACTGTCCTGGTAGGAATTAGCTCATTTTGCGCATTGGTAACCACATTTATACCACTCTTCTTCAGCACACATTGCACCAGCGAAGTCCAAGAACTATCAGAGATGGGGTACACAACCCCAGTATCCAACCACTTGATCACCTCCTTTTTCACAACTTCTTGCATTGCCTCGTTCAACCTCCTTTGATGTTCCAAGGAGGGATTTTCATCATCTTTAAGAATAATCTTGTGCATACAAAAGGTGGGGATTATCCCCCGAATATCAGCTAAAGTCCATCCAATTGCCTTCTTCCATTTTTGGAGCACCGCCAATGTGGCTTCTACCTGCATATTAGTAAGACAAAAGAAAAGAATAACTGGCAAAGTAGAACTAGGGCATAAGAACTCATACCTGAGGTGTGGAGGCAACGACTTCAACTCCAACATGGGAGGTTCCTCAATTGAGGGCTTTGTTGGTGGAGTTTTCCTATTCTTAAGATCCAAAGAGAGCTTTCGGGGCTCATAAGAGTAAGAGCCCATTCCAAGTAAAGCATTAACAAACTCCACCCAGCCTTCATCCTCATTTACATCAAGATTCAACAAACCGCCTCTAGAGGGTCCTCCACATTGATCATTACGCTAGTACCATCAATTATCACAGCCGTGACAAGATCCACAAATGAGCACACTTCAGTACAGTTGGGTTGCTTCATTGACTTACACACATGAAAGACCACTTTTTCATCACCCACTTGAAAAGTGAGTTCCCTTGCTTCCACATCAACTAAGGCCTTCCCAGTTGCAAGGAAAGGTCTTCCCAAGATTATAGGCACCTCAAAATCCACCTCGCAGTCAAAATTCACCTCGCAGTCAAGAATCACAAGATCAATCAGCAAGATAAATTTGTCTACCCGGACAAGAACATCATCAATTATACCCAATGGCCTCTTCATTGTTCTATCCACCATTTGCAATCTCATGGAAGTCGGCCTCGGTTGCCCAATACCTAAAGTTTTGAAAACTGAGTAAGGCATCAAATTGATACTTGCCCCCAAATCACATAGAGCTTTTGCAAAGTCTGCACTCCCAATGGTGCAAGGAATGGTGAAAGCACCGGGATCTTCTAGCTTTGGAGGCATAGAGTGCACTATTACACTAACTTGGTGGGTTATCTTGATGGTTTCACAATCCATGAATCTTTTCTTTGTCACCAAGACTTTCATGAATTTAGCATAACCCGACATTTGCTCTAGAGCCTCCACCAAAGGCACATTAATGGATAGCCTCTTCATTATGTCAATAAATTTCTTAAACTGATTCTTATTTTTTTGCTTCGTGAGCCTTTGAGGATAAGGTGGAGGTGACCTTGGCAAAGGAGCCTTGGCCTTAGGCACAACCGTTTCTGGCATGTCTATTATGTGTTCCCTAGACGGGTTCACGTCATTCTGAGTTTACACCTATTGAATATCAATCTTCATTTCCTCATTCACATTCTCATCAATCACATTATTAACCACCAAAAAGATCTCATTCTCTTGCAACTCAACTTCATCACTCAAAATTTCTTGTTGTTTGGAGGCATTCACATCACTGCCTCATCCACTCTTTGTAGTTACTGCCATTACATGCCCGGAATTATTCCCACCCTTCGGGTTGACAACCGTATCACTAAGTAGAGCCCCCTTAGTGTGAGTATTCAAGGATTGTGAGATTTGGCCTAATTAAACCTCCAAGTTTCTGATTGAAGTATTGTGGGAAGCCAACTGGGCATTCGAGTCAGCATTCTTCTTCATCATCTGTTCAAACATCATTTCAATTCTCCCCATTTCTTGGTTCGATGAACTAGGACCTTGGGATGGAAATGGGAGTAGATTGTTGGGTTGTTGATACATTGGGGGCCTTTGAAAGCCATGCCCCCGATTTCCTTGGTTATTATTGTTCCAACCGCCCTAATTGTTATTTCCACCCCAATTATTGTTGTTGCTATTTCAATTACCCTAATTGTTCTGATTATTCCTCTAGTTGCCCCAATTTGAATTTTGGTTGTTGTTCCCCCAATTACTATTCCCTTGTTGTTGTTGATTTCCCCAATTACCTTGGGATCTCCATTGTTATTGTTGGTTAGAAGAATTGCCCCGTTGGCCTTGATAGTTGTTCACGTATTGCACTTTTTCATTCTGCTCATCATAACATTCATCTTGGAACCCACCACTATCTTGGTCAAATTGATCCAAACTCCCTTGGTTTTGTTGACTTCTTTGTCTTCTTTTGTTCACTAGCATATTGACACCCTCCATAACATTTACTTGTCATGGAGTTTGAACCTGCTGTAATTGTGCCTTTGCTAGCTGGTTCATTGTGGTTGTCAGTTCTGCTATTGCCTGCCCATGATCATGAAGCTCTTTGTGCAAGTGAATGACTGTGGGGTCACCCTGTGGCACATTGGCTCTACTTTGCCAAGCGGAAGACGTGTCAGCCATCTCATCCAATATTGCATTAGCATTAACATACGATGTGTTCATGAAATTGTCCCCGGCGAGTTGGTTCACTATGCACTGGTTTGTTGTGTTAATGCCCCGGTAGAATGTCTGTTGTATCATTTTCTCAGTCATATCATTATTGGGACATTCCTTTACCATGGTCCGGTATCTCTCCCATATCTCATGTAGTGGTTCGTTGGGCTCCTGTTTAAAAGCTAAGATTTCATCCCTCAAAGTTGTCATGTAACTCGGTGAGAAAAATTTTGCAATAAATTTATCCACCAACTCATCCCAAGTAGTGATGGAATGGTTGGGAAGCCGTTTAAGCCAATCCAAAGCCTTCCCTCTAAGTGAGAAAGGGAATAATCTCAACCAAAGTGCATCCTCTAACACATTTGTTTGCTTGCTACCCCAACTGGTATCCACGAAACCCTTAAGGTACTTGTAAGCATTCTTATGGGGAGCACCTGTGAAATACCCTCGCTGCTCCAACAAGGTCAGCATCACATTTGTAATTTGAAAATTTTCTGCCTGGATCCATGGTGGGACAATTGCACTAGCATATCCTTGGTTGGGAAGCACTAGGGGAGCCACTCTTGGAGGTGGCGGGGGAGGGTCTAGAACATTATCATTGGCCCGGCGGCCTCTCCTTTGAGCTTAAGGCACAATAGGAACCTCATCATCAATATTATCATCTACCTCCTCCCCCAGCGGAAGATATCCAAGAGCTGCGTTGTTTGCTGCCATTTTGTACCAAGAACAAGTCACGGCGCCAAAAAGTGATCCAGTCCAACCCTACACCACTACAGAGTGGCAAGAGCGGTCGATGCAGCTTTTACCCGAGAAGGTCGGGATCGAATCCACAGGGAGCTAGAATGTTGGGATTTGGTTTCCTATGTAAACTAGCAGTGCGTAGTGCTCTTAATTACACTTCCAATCATATTTGTTCGTTTGTTACTTCTAAATTTATGCAAACGAGATGCTAAATTAAGCTAAGAGTAAATGCTTGTAAGGTTTTCTAAATGGATAATGAGGCACTATGGATGACTCTCTCCTAGGTGAATACTTGACGGGTTCTCAAGCCTAAGGCAAAGTTGTTATGTTGGGGGTTGCAATATAGCCAATGCACAAAACTACTCACTGTATACTCTCGGTAGCTTGAGTGATTTTGCCCTAATTGACTTTCTCAAGACCAATTGGGTATCGAAATTGTGCAAGATATTACTATCTCTAAGTTTAACCCTTTAATTGGGGCTATCAATTTCTTGAATACACCCCAATTCCTTGTTGGACTAATTTTCCTAGACTCAAACTCTCTTTCTCAAGAAGAGCCCAAGTCAAAAAGGCACAAATTAGTGTTTGCAACCACTAATTCAATATAGAAAACACAAACCAGTCCAAATATCAAACACCCATAAACATCTAAGCCTTAAAACACAAAACCCATCAAATACCCACACTAGGGTTGAGCCACAACCCTAGATAATGGGTCTAGCTACTCATAATAATGGAAGAAAACTGATAATTAGATGAAGAATAACTCATATAATATGTTTAGAAGCTAAGAATCAAAGATTCAATGATGAACTAGCTATAAAATTACTCAAAATAGGTCCAAAACGGCCTTCACGTGCTCAACTAAGATAAAGATAATCTAAATCTGAAAAAAAAAAGTATTTATACAAGGCTAAATTTTTCTGCACAAAAATACCCCTAACAAAGGGATCGCGGACCGCGAAAAATGCACCGTGGTCGCGGTGAGGCTTTTTGGCTTGATTTTTCCTTCCCCGAATCTGGCCACCGCGGACTGCATAAAATGCACCGCGGCCGGGGTGGCTTCACTGCGGTCCACACAAAATGGACCGCGGACCGCAATGGCTTCCATCTTTCAAAACTTCCAGCTCTCTGAATCCCTTCTCCGCGGACCGCATAAAATGGATTGCGTCCGCGAAGAGGCTAATGTGGCCGCGAGAAATCCTCCACGGACCACACTGCTTTAAGCCCCCAGAAGTGCACCTCTCTGAACTTATCCACCGCGGACCGCACTAAATGGCCTACGATCATGGTGGGTCTGTTGTGGCTGTAGTTGATTTTATGCTGCAGTAGTGCCTTGACTTATTCTTGGTACTTGTGCAGGTTTCACTCCTTTTTGAGCTGGTTTTGACTACTTGTCACTTTTTTGACCAAACCTTACAAACAAGTGCAACATGTAAGCCTTTGGGACTATTTGTATACATTTTTAATCAAAACTCAAGTAAAAAGGAGTGTAAAATGAACTAGAATCCCTAGTTATCACTAGACTAATTAAACATGAACTAAACCAAACAAACCCTAGCGACCCATAGATTATGGTCTCCTAAATCTCTTTTATTTTGGTCAAAGAAAAGAAAACTAGAAGAAACCAGAGTGAGGAAAAAGAGAAGAAGATAAAGAAAAAGAGAAGGATGATGAAATAGAAAAAAGGAAGACAAAAGGAATATATATACCTATACTGAAATGGAAAGCAGGTGACTCAGGCGGAACTCTGGCCATCTCCGATTTAAGTCACAATAGGTGTTAATCGATTGTCGTTTGTTCTCAACGTAACACCCATTTCCGGCTTAAGTCTTCTTGGAAGCTCCAATTTAGGGTTTGCATGCCACCAGATCTGAAATTGGTGGGATTCGGGTGGGATTTGGGTGAAAGTGTTTAGGGATTTAAAAAGAGGAGAGGACGTGGGTTGCCTGGTAAAGATTTGGGGAAGTTTGGAGCAACTAGGGTTTTCTGCTCCGATCTTAGATCTAACATTCGAACAATTGGGTGTGGGTTTGAGGGAAGCAGTTTGGGGATTTGGAAAGGGGAGGGAAAGGAGATCACAGGGTGTAATTTAGGGGTGGCTTGGTGACCGGCCGTCGCCATGAGGCGATTTCCGGCTGGCGGTGACTGGTGGTGAAGAGGAAAGGAAATGAGGGCGGCTAGGTTTTCTCTAGGGTTTGGTTGAGACTGAATGAAGGGGTTTCGAATGGGGGAAGAAAGGGTTTTGGACAAATGTATATGAAACCAAGACCAGTTCCCAGCCGTTGGATCACACGAGATCAACGATTGGGATTCAATGGAGCAGAAACGGAGTTGTTTGGTTAAGTGGGGGCTGGACCGGGTGTCTTGGTTTTGGGCCTGGGTTTGGGGCAAAGAATTTGGGCTTCAGCGATTTAAAAGGCCCAATTCGAGTTTTAAAACAAGCTTTCCCACCCTTTTTTCCAATTTCCTTTTCTTTTGTTTTCTTTTTCTTTCTTAAATTAATAAAAATTCTAAATTAATCTAAATTATAAAAATTAAGTTAATTATCCAATTATAAATTTTATAACAATTAATTGACCCTAAATTAAAAGAGAAAAACTACTAATCCAAAAATTAAAAGCTAAAAATGAAAAAGTGACCAATTTTGTGAATTTTATCTTAATAAAACAACTAATTCACTAATTAATCCTAAAATATGAAACAAAATCTCAATGCAATACAGGGTATTTTTGGTATTTTCTTATAATTTTAATAAAAGTAAACATGCACAGAAATGCAAACAATTAACAAAAAATCCTACAAAAATCCTATAAAATTGCAAACAATTGGAAAAAAAATCTATTTCTTTAATTTGTATGAGTATTTCACATAGGGCAAAAATCACGTGTTCACAGCTGCCCCTCTTTGCTCGGAAACACGAAGAGTTTTCGGGCAAAGATAAAGTGAGCGGATACGAGCGATTTTTGCCCGTTTGGATACTCCGTGGGAAGCATTTTTGAAAGATCTGACCGAACCTTGCCTCCAAGATTGCCTACATATCCTTGGCTATAAAGGAATCAGGTCAGTGTAGTTTTGGAATTTTTGGTAGCTGGGACTACCGAAAAGCTATGATATCACTGTTGCTGCTGCTACTACTGCTTGTTGAACTCCTTATTACACCAAGACAAAAATGAAAAGAAGCTAGGCAAAACTATGATCTATGAGTTATAAGAATCTTATCTACACATCTTTAAACTTGATCTTGAAACTTCCGCAGTTCTATCGTGCATCTTGAACTATTGGCTCGTACTCTCGAGGCGAGCTTCTTTTGTTGCTAACTCGAATTGAATTCTGAAATGAATTCCCTTGTTTTCCAGGTGGATGCCTGATACTGAATACTTTGAAATTGATTTCCATGTTTTCCAAGTGGGCGCATGATTCTTAAACTCGAACTGAATTCCCTTGTTTTCCAGGTGGGCGCCTGATGCTTCAACTTGAAATGTATTCCCTCGTTCTCCAGGTGGGCACCTGATTGCTAAAACTTGAAATATATTCCTTTGTTCTCCAGGTGGGCGCCTGATTGCCAATACTCGAACTGTATTCCCTTGTTATCTAGGTGGATGCCTGATTGTCGAAACTCGAATTGTATTCCCTTGTTATCCAGGTGGGCGCCTGATTGCCAAAACTTGCACTATATTCCCTTGTTTTCCAGGTGGGCGCTTGATTGCCAAAACTTAAATCGTATTCCCTTGTTTTCTAGGTGGGTGCCTGATGCCGACACTTGAAATGAATTCCGTTGTTCTCCAGGTGGGCGCCTGATGCCAAAATTTGAAATGTATTCCCTTGTTATCCAAGTAACGCCTGATGCCGATACTTGAAATGAATTCCCTTGTTCTCTAGGTGGGCGCCTGATTCCAAAACTTGAACTGTATTCCCTTGTTTTCTAGGTGGGCGCCTGATTGCCAAAACTCAAACGGTATTCCCTTGTTCTTCAGGTGGACGCCTGATTGCCAAAACTTAAACCGTATTCCCTTATTTTCCAGGTGGGCGCCTGATGCCGATACTTGAAATGAATTCCCTTGTTCTCCTGGTAGGCGCCTGATTCCAAAACTTGAACTGTATTCCCTTGTTTTCCAGGTGGACGCCTGATTGCCAAAACTTGAAACGTATTCCCTTGTTTTCCAGGTGGGCACTTGCCATTACAACAAAACAGACAAAACAAAAGAAACTTTTCTGCCCCAGTTTGGTATCTTGGAACATATGTGAGTGTTAATCGAATCATGTTACCCAAAAGAGCTCTAAGAATTCAAAAGCTAAACCTTATTATCTAGGAGGGCCCTGAAACTTTCAAATTAAATCTCATCTTAAGAGTGAAAACTTTAAAGCTAGATTATATTTCTTAAAGGTAGAACTTACGCTAAATCTTGTTATCTATGAAGGTCTTGAAATTAAACTAGATCCCATTATCCAGGAGGGTCCTGAGAACTTTTAAAATTAAATCCCATTATCCAAGAGGGCCCTGAAAAATTTAAATTAAATCCCATTATCCAGGAGGGTCCTGAAGATTTACGGTCGAACCTGTCTGGCTCATGCTTTCCTCACGGAGGGTTCCTCCGGAACAAACAAAATTTCCTGCCCTATTTTAATCAAAGAAAATATTATCAGTTTGAAAATGTGGTGGTTAGTTTGCGGCATTCTTGCTGAAGGTGGCCTTTCCACTGCCATGCTTTGTTCCGATTAGCTGCCTCTGACTGGCAAAGAATTGTTTGACCTTCTGATTGAACTTCAACCACAGGGCCCTGAATAACCTGAGTGCCCCCACACTCATCCTGCTGTTTTACGTTTCTGTCCTTCCAATTTGAACCTCTGCATTTCCCCAAAGTTCACAATACCAGTCGACCACATGAACTTCCACTAACACCTTATTTTCCATTTTGCATCATGCTATTTCTGGTATGTTTTGGCCGCACTTTGCTTTGTGTAATTTAAAAGTTGGCAATAAGCTTTGAAATCCTTTATTTCTTGCTTAACAAGGATAACATTGGAAAAGCCTAAGAGAAGTAGACCGAAAAGAAAAATGAAATGCGATGACTCCGAGAGTTAGGAATAAAGAAGAAAATTTGAAACAGGATGACTGTTTGAGGAAGAAAAGGAAAAGAGACTTATCTGAGCGAAGCAGCTGGTATCAATGATCACGACACGCATTTCAGATTAATCAACCCAGACCGTTCACCTAATCATATTTCATTTTGTGCCCCGTCTTCATACTTCAAAAATTGGGATTTTCTATAATCCAACCTCTCTGCAAAATCACGAGCCCCATTCAACTTGCAGTGCCCTGACAGGTTTTCACCAACAAGCATCTCTCATTTGTTTATATCTCAACTCACTGTCGCCCTACGGTGCCCGTGAGGGTTTTCACCAATAAGACTCTCTCATTTTAATTTCTATCAGCTTTCCATCGCTCTACGGTGCCCGTGAGGGTTTTCACCAATAAGACTCTCTAATTTATTCATTTTTCCTTGTGCAGAACGGAGTGTTTCCCCTGATGTGAATCATACCTCTATCTCGCTTGACTTGGCATTCTCAAAGATTGATCGGAAGGTCTTTCTTTGGATTGCAATGTAGGCTTTTGGATAGGGTTAGAAATAAAGGATATCATAAAGGCTCAAAACAACTTAACTGGTTCAGAATTACAACTTTTGGAATCAGATCTTTTACAAAACCGCAACTTCTGCCCCAGTTTCTTTGTTTGGGGAACTTTGAATTTTTATTTTGATGGAAGCGAACCGTGAGGTTGTCTACGTATCCTTAAAAGGAATCAGGTCGAACGTAGTTCATGTCATAGGAGTTGCTTTGTTTTTGTTACTTTTCTCTTTTTCTTTTTATTTCTCTCTTTTTATTTCTTTTTTCTTTTCTTTTCTCTTTTTCCATTCTTCTCTTTCTCGTTTTCTCTTCTCTTTTCCTCTTTTCTCCTTTTTTATTTATATTTTCTGTATCTGTACTTCTAAACTTTGCTTCTGATTCCAAAGGAGGGGTATGAAAGAAAATAAATAAGGCTTAAAAGGGGTAACAAAGGATAAAGTGTTTATATGGCAGAATAGAATGCCTTCGTCATTCCAATCTCCAAAACATGCCAAGTACAAATGACACAATTAGACAAATCAAAGAAATTAGACATAATATCTTTTGACTGCGTCAGAATTGATAGCCATATCTACACATTGGCCTTCTATATCTGTTAAATACAAAGCACCATTGGACAACACTCTTGTTACAATGAACGGCCCCTACCAATTTGGGGCAAACTTGCCTTTAGCTTCAGCCTGATATGGAATGATGCGTTTCAATACTTGCTGACCCACTTCAAATTTCCGAGGGCGCACCTCTTTGTTTTATGCTCTTGCCATTCTTTTCTAATACAATTGACCATGACACATTGCCGCCAATATTTTCTTGTCAATCAGACTTAATTGCTCCAAACGGGTTTTGACCCACTCATCATCATTAATTTCGGCTTTAGCAACAATCTGAAAGGATGGCATTTCAACTTCCGTGGGTATCACTGCTTCAGTACCATATACCAACAAATAAGGAGTTGCACCTACTGAAGTGCGAACAGTAGTGTGGTAACCTAGCAAAGCAAAATGCAACTTCTCATGCCATTTCCTAGAACCTTGCACCATCTTTCGAAGTACTTTCTTTATGTTCTTGTTAGCTACCTCCATAGCTCCATTTGCCTTGGGGCGATACGGAGTGGAATTTCGATGTGTAATCTTGAACTGTTGACATACTTCTTTCATCAAATGGCTGTTAAGATTAGCACCATTATCCGTGATGATTACCTTGGGAATTTCGAACCGACAAATGATGTTTGAATGAACAAAATTCACCATTGCATTCTTGGTCACAGATTTGAAAGTCATAGCTTCAACCCACTTAGTGAAATAATCGATGGCCACTAGAATGAACCTGTGCCCATTTGATGTCGCCGACTCAATTGGTCCAATAACATCCATGCCCCAAGCAACAAAGGGCCAAGGTATGGACATTGTATGAAACTCAGATGGTGGAGAATGAATCAAATCACCGTGTACCTGGCATTGATGACACTTGCGCACAAAGCTAATGCAATCTCGTTCCATGGTAAGCCAATAATACTCTGCTCGAAGAATTTTCTTTGCCAGAACATACCCGCTCATATGCAACCCGCAAACTTCGGAATGCACTTCGGTCATGATAGTTGTGGCTTTAGCATCTATGCACCTCAACAACCCAAGATCTGGAGTTCTCTAGTACAAAAATTCCCCTGCTCAAGAAAAATCCACTAGCCGAATGTCGAACCGTCCTCTTTTGATCACCCGAGGCCTGTACCGGATGCACCCCCATCTTGATGTATTCCTTGATATCATGGAACCACGGTTCACCATCAAGATCTTCCTCAACTACATTACATTAGGCATGCTGATCACGAACTTGAATATGCAGAGGGTCAACATAAGTTTTGTCCGGATGGTGTAACATTGACGCCAAGGTAGCCAAGGCATCGACAACCTCATTATGGATCCTTGTAATATGCCTGAATTCTATTGATCGGAACCATTGACAAAGATCATGCAAACATTATCGATATGGTATGAGCTTTAAATCCCGAGTTTCCCATTCTCCCTGAATCTGGTGCACCAACAAGTCCGAATCTCCCAAGACCAAGACTTCCTGGACTCCCATATCTATAGCTAACCTTAAACCCAAAATGCATGCCTCGTACTAAGCCATGTTGTTAGTACAATAGAAACGAAGCTGGGCCATAATAGGGTAGTGATGCCCTATTTCAGAAATGAGCACAGCCCCTATTCCGACACCTTTCATGTTAGCGGCTCCATCAAAGAAAATTTTCCAACCTAGCTTTTCATCCTGCTCCACCTTGTCAATATGCACCACTTCTTCATCAGGAAAATAGGTTCTCAATGGTTCATACTCTTTATCCATCGGATTCTCGGCCAAATGATTGGCCAATGCTTGGGCTTTCATCGCGGTTTGAGTCATATAGATGATGTCAAATTTTGTGAGCAAAATCTACCACTTTGCAAGTCTTCCTGTGGGCATAGGCTTCTGAAAGATATACTTTAGGGGATCTAGACGCGAAATGAGGTAAGTAGTGTAGGACGACAGATAATGCTTCAACTTTTGCGCCACCCAAGTCAGGGTGTAATATGTCCTTTCAAGGGGAGTATACTTAACCTCATAGGATGTAAACTTCTTACTGAGATAATAGATAGCTTGCTCATTCCTGCCAATGATGTCATGTTGACCCAACACACAACTGAATGAATTATCTAGGATCATCAAATAGAGAATCAAAGGTCTTCCGGGTTCCGGCAGGACCAACACAGGTGTGTTTGACAAGTGCCCTTTGATCTTATAAAATGTCTCCTGGCACTCATCAGTCCATTTGACCGCAACATCCTTTTTTAGCAACTTAAATATGGGCTCACTGGTTGTCATGAGTTGAGCAATAAACTTGCTGATGTGGTTTAAATGCCCGAGCAAACTCATCACCTCAGTCTAATTACTTGGAGGTGGAAATTCTTGGATAGCTTTGATCTTTGACGGATCCAACTCAATGCCTCGCCGACTGACTATGAATCCCAGCAGTTTCCCAGACAACACACCAAATGCACACTTTGCAGGGTTGAGCTTAAGATTGTACTTGTGGAGCCTCTAAAAAAACTTCCTCAAATTTCTGACATGGTTGGACTGTTTCTTTGACTTTATGATCACTTCATCTACATAAACCTCAATCTCTTTATGTATCATGTCGTGAAACACAGTAGTCATTGCCCTCATGTAAGTTGCCCCAGCATTTATAAAACCAAATGGCATTACCCTGTAGCAATATCTCCCTCATGGTGTGATGAACACTATCTTTTCTGCGTCTTCCTCATCCATCAAGATCTGGTGGTACCCCGCATAGCAATCCACAAAAGATCTGATCTCATGCTTAGCACAGTTGTCAATCAAAATGTGGATATGTGGCATGGAAAATTATCCTTTGGACTTGCTTTGTTGAGATCACGGTAGTCAATGCACACCTTGGTTTTTCCATCCTTTTTGGTATAAGCACAACATTAGCTAACCAAGTGGGGTATTGCGTAACTCGAATGACCTTTGCATCCAATTGTTTTGTGATTTTTTCCTTGATCTTTACACTCATGTCAGTTTTGAACTTTCTTAACTTCTGCTTGGCGGGAGGGAATGCCGGATCAGTGGGCAATTTGTGAACCACCAAGTCAATACTTAGACCCGGCATGTTGTCATGTGACCACGCAAAAATGTCTTTATATTCATACAGTGCATTGATTATTTCCTCCTTGATTTGTGGTTCCAGGTGTACACTTATCTTGGTTTCCCTAATATTATATGGATCCCCTAAAGTGATTGCTTCAGTTTCATTCAAATTAGACTTGGGTTTCTCTTCAAAATGATTTAGTTCTTTACTAATTTCCTCAAATGCCTCCTCGTCGTCATATTTTGTTTCATCATCACACTCTATTTCTTGGGTTATTATTTCAGAGTTAGAATGACTTTTAGGACTTGGCCGAAGATTCCATGCATTTCATGTCACTGAAACCAACATAAAAAGAACTGTACAAAGAAAGAGAGAGAAAAAAAACACTATCAGGAATAAAAAAGGAAATTGAATTTCATTCAAAATAAAGGATAGAAGGGTTTGTACATCAAAACAGACCGAAAATAAAATTTTGGATTACAACCCTGGAATAATCCAGCTAACAGAAAGGAAAACAAAGTAAACTACCAAAACTCCTTCCGAGTAGGAAGAGGAGTAGTATCCCAATTGTTAAGCTTTACTTTTGGCCCAATAAACTACACGCCTGCCTTGCTGGAACCTTCCACGGTTTCTACCATGTTCACCTCATCAAATAGATTCTGGAACATTTTAACCAAATCTCTATCAAAATCAACCACAGGCTTTGGAAATGCTGACACAGGACGCTTCACGACCCCTGACTTAACGAAAGACGTGGAGAGACGTGGGATAGGCTTAGGAAGCGACCATACCTTCTTTTTCAACTTTCTAGCCTTCTTCACATCATCCCCTATAAGCTTGAAACCCAGAACAAATGTACCCAGATTTTCACGTTGAGACACTGGCTACACGATACCTTGCAAAGATGCACCCAGACCCTTGCCCGACACAAACCCATTCTTTAATATTTCATTTGCTACCATGATGGTCATAAAAGCTAGCTTTGGACCTGGAATGTATTCACCTTCTGGAACCTTCTCGACTGACATGGTTTCAAAAACTTGGTAAACCCAAGGCCCTTTATCATATTCAACCTCAATGAACGAGACAGATGTATCATTGTAAGCACATAAGTTCTCATCACCATGCACAACGACTTCCTATCTGTCCCACTCAAACTTCACCATCTGGTGCAAAAAATAAGGGACTGCTTTGGCAACATGTATCTAAGGCCTACCCAACAGCAAATTGTAAGAGACGGCCACATCCAGTACCTGGAACTCTATGGTAAACTCAACTGGTCCTATTGCCAGTTCGAGCATGATATTGCCAACATAGTCTTTTCCCCCTCCGTCAAAACCTCGGACATATATATTGTTCTTGTGGATCCTCTCAGCATCAATTTTTAACTTGTGCAAAGTAGAGAGAGGGCAAATGTTTGCACTGGAACCATTGTCAACCAACACCCTTGTGACCACAGAGTCTTCGCATTTCACTGTGAGATAGAGAGCCTGATTATATTTCGTACCCTCTAGGGGCAACTCATCATCCAAGAACGTGATCCTGTTAGACTCAAATATCTTATTGTCAATATTCTCCAAATGGTTCACTGTGATCTTGTCAGGGGCATGAGCTTCATTCAGAATCTTACTGAGGGCCCGGCGATGCTTGTCTGAATGTATCAACAATGATAGAAGAGAAATCTGAGCGGGGTTCTTTCTCAATTGTTCCACAATGGAGTAATCCTGCACCTTCATTTTTCTCGAAACTTCTTCTGCTTCCTCTTTGGTGACTGGTTTCTTCACTAGAATTGGACCATCTTTGAGCGGCTTAGCTTTCCTTAATTCCTCTGAGGAAAAGCACATCCCCGAACAAGGTCAAGCCCTGAGTTTTATTAACTTCCTCTTCCACTTCTTTCCCTTTATAAGTTATTATCACTCGCTTGTAATTCCATGGAACAGCCTTGGTGTTATCTATCGGCAATTAGGTCATAGGTTTAATAATAACAGGGGCAATGCGAGCCCCTTCCACAACAATGACAGGCTTACTTGCTAACCCTGGTATGACCACTTTTGGCTTTCCTTGCTTTGTTTCAACATCATTTGGGAACCCCTTCGAGACTACCATAGACGGCTTATCATCGGGCGTGCTTGGCTTGTCTATTGACCCTTCAGCTATCGAAGATATTGCCTTTGCAACAACTGAGCTTTGACTGGCTTACTTTCAACAGTACGGATCATCATAACAGACTTTGAAGGCTTCTTGGGCTCCCCATCCTTATGCACTATCTCAATAATGTGCATTTTGGCATGGGCTGGCAATGGGTTTTGATTGATATTAGGCGCTTCTAGGATCTGGACCATAATCTGGTTTGTATCAATAAGCTCTTGGATGGCGTTCTTCAAATGCCAATACTTCTCCGTGTCATGCCCCGGAGCATCAGAGCAATATGCACATCTAAGGTAATAATCTAGGTTTTTTGGAGGGGGTTTGGTAATATTGACTCAATTGGACTCAGAACATCCAACTGTCTCAACCTTTGAAATAAGCTGGTATAAGATTCCCCAAGCAAGGTGAAAGTTTTCTTCCACTACAAACTTTCATTTTTGTATTCTGGTCTGGCTCGAAAGTTTGGACTAGTAGGGTTTCGGTACGTTTGTAGAGGTGGGTAAGGGTTTCTTGGAGCTGGTGCATGCCATTGCGGGTAAGGATGGGGGTTAAGCATATGACTGTGCATGATGAACATGGTATTGGGGTGGCCTGACTGAATACTGAGGCTCTGCTGGTGGGAAGTAGTGTTGAGGTGGATTATATGGAGTTTGGGTATAGGTTTGAGGTTGTGGTTGAGGCTGGGTGTAGTGGTGAGGAGAGCCCCTTGAGCCTTGCCACGATCCTGAGATGACCATAGCAACATCTTATTTCTTCTTTTCCCTAACACGCCTCTGGTGTCATTCTGGATTGCTTGCGTAGTTGCTTTGATGGCAGAGTAACTCATGATATTGCTTGATTTGAGTTCTTCCTCTACCATTCCTCCCATTTTTACTACTTCATTGAAAAACTTACCTATGGTCGAGATTAGGTGACCAAAGTAAGTAGGCTCCAAAGCCTGAAGAAAATATCCCACCATTTCATCTTCCTCAATTGGAGGGTTGACTCGTGCTGCCTGTTCTTTCCAACGGAAACCATACTCCCTGACACTCTCACTAGGCTTTTTCTCTACCTTTATCAAAGATAAACGGTCTGGGACAATCTCTACATTATACTGGAAATGTCGAGCAAAAGCCTGGGCCAGATCATCCCAAGTGTACCACCGGCTATTGTCCTGGCGAGTGTACCACTCCAACGCCGCACCACTCAGGCTTTGGCTAAAATATGCCATTAACAGTTCATCTTTCCCACCTGCTCCCCTCATCTTGCTGCAAAATCTTCTCAAGTGGGCCACAGGGTCTCCGTGCCCGTCATACAAGTCAAACTAAGGCATTTTGAATCCAATAGGTAACTAGACATCGGGAAACAAACACAGATCCTTATATGCCACACTCACTTGGCCCCCTAACCCTTGCATATTTCTCAGTGACTGCTCCAAGCTTTTTACCTTCCTAAATATCTCCTCTTGCTCCGTGTTTTTGGATGGCTTCTCAGTCTCGACAGGGAGTTCAAAATGAGGAGTGTAGGAGTAGTGATCTGGGATTTTGAAGGTAGGCTCTAGGGGATAGTACTAATTATACTGGGTTTGGAATACCGGCTCACTGGAAGATTCGATGGAATGTAGCTGGTGGAGGTGCTACGAAAATAGGGATAGCTAGTGGAGGGGGGTATGTGGTTGCTTTGGTGGTGGAGCTTAGATGGTTTGAAAAGTGGTGCCATGATAGTGGTGGTAAGGGGTGAAGCTTGGTGCGTGTTATGGGGATAAATCAACAATGGAGGGCTCTTGAGATTGAGCCGGTGGTGGGATGAAAGCAGGGTTGGTGGGGTATGATGGTGGAGGGTGACCTTTCATCCATGCCTACATTTCGGCCATTTGGTGCTTCATCTTATGTAACTCCTCTTTCAGATTAGGCTCAGATTCCTCCTCCTCTTTCGGTAGGTCAATAATACTCGCGTCCAGTTCTTTGCTGGCCATGATCAACTTGTGTTTAGACCTAGTGTTGTACGGGTGGGTTGCCAGAATGCCGAACAAACTAACCACCTTCCTGTTCTCAATGACAACAACAAACTTGTTAGTGTTTAAGATTTAACAGATAGGAAAACACACATTTGGGATGCAATGCTCCTGAACAATTAAAAGTTTCTATAATGTATTTAAACAGATGTATGTTTCATCCCGACTTTTAACTAACTCTTTTCACTTTGCACTTTCTCTTCTCTTTTTCTTTTGTTCTTTTTTTTTTCTTTTTTCCTATTGCCCTTTTCAATCACTATTGATTTTTCCCTCTCGGTACTTGTTGCTTCCCCTTTATTTTGCACTTGTTTTTGCTCTCTTGTTTTGCCATTATTTCTTTTCACTCAAACTTCCTTCTCTTTTATTTTCTCTCGCTCTTTTCTTTTTCTTTCTTCTCTCTTTTTTATCCATTCTTCTTATTTTAGGGTTATGATCGAATCCTATGGGGATTGCCTACATATCATGACGCCGCATGAATCAGAGCATTACGTAGTTCAGGATATAAGTGTGAAATAAAAGAAGGACACATTTTTGGGTTTTTCAAATTTTTCATAAAATAAAATAAAATCATTCTGATTTTCCTTCTATTACAACGACTTCCCCTACAAACTTAAACATAAAAACTAATAGACTCCAAAAGAAACTGCAATACAGACTCAAAAGTGAACTAACAAACTCCAAAAGAAACTAAAAATACTGACTCGAAAGTGCACTAACAAACTCCAAAAGCTAAAATACTGACTCGAAAGTGGACTAACAAACTCCAATAGAAACTGAAAATACAGACTCGAACAATAAAATCATAAATACATAAGTGCCTCAACTACTGCTCCAGGGGCCCGCGGGACATCAGTCGGTCTCGCCGCGGGCCTATGCGTCATATCTTCTTGGAGGCGAAATAGGTCATCCATGATCTGACGGACAAAAATCATAATTGCAGCAAAGAACATGGACCTGGTCATGTCCTCACATTTGTTGCACTTCATCACAATATAGTCAGCAATCCTTCTAATCCTCTCCCTGATAACACCTTTCTCTTGTAGCAAACGTCTAATCTGTTGAAATCTGGTCTCCTGTAAGGCTCCGAAAAATTTTGCTAAGTAATTTAGGATTTCGTGGTACCACGTAGACTAATTATAATATTTTATGTGCTATTAACATGGTGGACATCAATTGGATTTGGTAAATAAGTGTACAAGTCTTATGGTAAGTAATTTGGGGCCCAAGGAAAGGCCTAATGGAAATGAAATGGAAATTGTTAATGACATGTTTATAGAATTTGATTAATGGTGTACATTTCCTCTTTATTCAAAGACGAATTTGGGTAGTATGAAACCTAACAGGCTTGCTCAATCGGGTTTACTCGGTTGAGCGTCGGTCGCGCTCCTCGGAGTTTGGGGCGTGACACCTCCAAAACTTTTGTGGCTATTTGATTTTGCTCTTGTAATTGTTATAGGTCCTCTTCTAGTTATGACATCAAAGCATAGCAGTGTTCTCTTTCTGCTTTAAAGTTCTTTGCTTGCTTGGTCAATTCGCTCTCAAGGACACTGATCTTTTTCTCCAGCCCCATGATTCCTTTGTCCTACTTTTCCTTCAACTGTTGAACGAAATGTGCCCGTTCCTCCGCATTCATGTCCAACTTTGCTCGGGCTTTTTCTAGTTCGCCCTCGGGTTTTTTCAAATCAAAACCATAGTCACACACTTTCCGCCTAAGTTTGTCTATAAGTTTCTCATCCTTTTCACTTCTGGCGGGGTTCTCAATTGCTATTTTCATCTCCTGGATTTAGTCTTGGAGGGCGTCATTTTATTTGGCTAACCTTTTCTTTTCACCCTCATCCGCAGCGGCTTGCAAACCACTCTCAAATTGAAGATCCCCGACTTGCTTTTCCAACTTGCTTATGGTGGCCCTATACTCATTTTCTTTGGCCAGTCAATCCCATTGTTCATGTGATACTTCAACAAATTCTTGGAGGTGGGGTCTTTTGGATGGTCTTCCAAACTCAACACTTCTTTTATACCAAGCAAGGTAACTGGACGAGACTTCACCTTTGGATAGATCACGTACTCGGGTGTTTGCTATCAGGTATTAACACTCACTCTAGATCTAGTGAACCACTACTTCATGGAATTGGCCATCAGAACGGATCTCGACTGCATGAATGCTAAGGTCTTCATCCTTGGGAACTATTTGGCATCTTCCCAGCTGTCTCAAAACCTAGCACGAGGCATAAGGCTGGATGCTTCTAAGACCCATCAGGAGGAAGTGAAGATCGGTGGCAGGCATGTATATAATCTCATTAACAAGAAGCCAACCCAACGTCCACTCTATCTTATCAAGAATTATGGAGCGGAGGTAGGATATCCAATCTACAACTCCTTCCGGCATCTTGAACCCATCGATCCTTGTATCAAACTCCTTTATGCAGCTTTTCCCTATCGACCCATAATTCATGTACCGAGGACGGTGACATAGATGCTCAATCATCCACATTTGTAGCAACAAATTGTAACCTTCGAAAATCTACTCCGGCTTTGCAAGCTGTGAGAACTCGAAATATTTCAGACATTATCATAGGTGCAAGGGTGCTTTTGGCATTGGTAATCAAAGTATTGATAACTCCGGCTACCCATAGATCAATATTCCCGCCCTTTTTGGGAAACACTAGAAGACCCAAGAATACCACCATGAAAGTGAAACATCTATGCTCTTCCCATTTTGGTTGGTTCCCTTTACTACAAATTCTGCTTTCCGGGTTTTCAAATCCCCCTATATACACGTACCGTCGGTATATGAAGTATAGAGTGGAAAACCCGTTCTCCAAATCTGCATACTGGACTTGCCTGCTTATTTTTAGAAAATCTAGAAACTTGTGTGGGGTGACGGCCCTTGGAGCAACCAGGTATTTATGTCTCAGACCCTCGGTACTCCCGGCATATCCCGCTATCTCCTCCAAAGTAGGTGTGAGTTCGAAGTCCGAGAAATGTAGAATGTTGTGAGTTAGATCCCAAAATGTCACCAGTGATTTTATTATATCCCCCCAGGCCTGATCTTTAGTAATCCGGTGAGTGCCCCCAAATAATGGTTGACCGTGTCTCGTCCTTGCCCAATCTTCTCACCACATGTGCAGTTCCAATGGGATCTTGGTCATGACCTTCATTGGTAAATTTTGACTCGTGCTCATTCTGCACATTTAGATTAAGGTGATTGATTTAAAGACAAAACAAACTTTATTTTGAAAACTGATAAAAAGGTTTTATTCTGCAAAAATCAAATAAATCAGGGCTACTTTTGCGAATACTTCCCTTCAACACTTCGAAATGGAAGTTTTTAGGGTCGTGTTCGCTAAATGGCCAAAATCGAAAAAGAAACCATCGGTGGCTATTCTTGCAAAAATAGCCTTCCAACGCCCAGTTGAGACATTCGGCTATTTAGGCAAAAATGGCATCACTCACTTATTTACAATAAAATGACGACATTTCATATATTTTTTCAAATTTTTTCCAAAAATGGGACTGGACCTGATGAGGGTTGCCTACGAATCCCACATCCGGTGAGAATCAAACCCGCGTAGTTCGGGCAGTTTTGACGCAACTAAGAAATACACACACTTTGAAATGATTTTTTCCCTCTTTTTCCTTCTCTTTTTTTTAAAATTTTTGGCAGAGTTTCGGGATATTTTGGATACCGGATTTTGGGAAACGGATGAAATTCTCTCATACCCCGCACTTGTTTTTTCTTTTTATTTTCCTCACTTAATCTAGAACCCGGTCAACATGCAATCCGAAAAAAATTAAATGCACATGTAGCACATAAAAATGCATCAGGTTGGTCTCTTTATTTTCGGGTACGCCTGTCCTAGACGGACCCAACCCCTATGTTGAGTCCCCAAAGTTAAATGTACATGATGCAAACAAGTGTTCCTACTAGGGATCCGGCATGAGGCTAAGTTATTCTAGGTTCAAAACTTGAGTATGTTGTTCTAGACTTGTGTACCCGAGCGGACAACTCGAGCCGATGGGGGGCTACGTACCAGGAACCAAAAGGCCATCCAGTTTTGTAACTTGTCTGAACCTCTTTCTAAATTAAGGTAGGACACTAACAGAAAAGAAGTCACGCCAGCATGCACTTCCCCGGAGATGAGAAGATAAGGGTATCATAGCAGTTTATATACAGTTCAAATAATATCAAAGCTGTAAAAAGCGAAATTTAGCACATTAGGCCCAAACAGGTAATAAAACCAGATAATAAATAAAAGCCAAATATAACAATTATTCTAAGCTCGAATTCTTGAACCTTGAACCAGAAGTTCTGGGTTCTTGATCCCCAGCAGAGTCGCCAAAGATGTCACACCTCCTTTCTCTACCCCGGAAAGGGTATAAGGGAGTTATTTCCAATTTAAGTGACAATCAAAACAGGATTATTTTATTTTAAATTCAGAGTCACCACTTGGGATGATTTAAGGTGTCCCAAGTCACAGGTTTAAATTCCGAATCGAGGAAGTTTGACTCTGTTTTACAGTTCGCAAAACACAGAAATCCGGGTAAGGAATTCTGTTAATCCAAGGAGAAGGTGTTAGGCATTCCCGGGTTTCGTGGTTTTAGCACGGTCGCTCAACTATTATTATTGGCCTATTTATCTGATTTTAAAACATTCTTGAAACCTATGTGCATTTTAACCTTTTTTAAACCGCTTTTAATAATCCAATTGTCATACAGTTAATTGTTTGATTACATGTTGTGAATCATATCACAAGAACCGTACCCACGATCTACAACATGTTTATTTTATTAATAAAATTAAATTGTGGCTGTGTCACATAAATGTACCCCCGGATTTTAAAATTGTGTATCACAACTACGTTACGGGAACCGTACCCGTAACTGTAACACTTTATTTAATTAACGCGCCTAAAACAAACTACGAGAATTCAAGGCATTTTTCTACATTAGTTAAGATAATTAGGGACATAGATTAGATGATTCAATTGTGTGAATGGCGCGCCTCAATTTCTTTCAAAGGAAATGCATTCAATTAAAAGAACTACGGATGTTCATGTTTAAAACTAATTAGGTATCACAACTACGCCACGGGAACCGTACTCGTAATTGTGATGTTTTGATCACGTGCCTAAAGTAAACTACGAATGTTCAAAATATTTTCTGCATTAGTAAAGGTATTTATGTGAGGGCCATAGACTACGTTATTGGATGGCACACCTCAATTTATTTACAAAAAAATGTGATAAACTAAAGGGAATTTATGGATGTTCAATTTTAATCAAAATTAAAGCATAATCTAAAATCACTAATTGCAAGTGAGCATTGGATAGTATACTAGGTATTTAATTATTTAAGAAGAATTTTGGGCCTGTAGTAAGCCCAAAATTGTTTGAAAACCTTTCAACAGTACATCAAGACAATTGGGCTCTGCATTAAATTATTTAAGAATGTTCAAAATATTTTCTGCATTAGTAAAGGTATTTATATGCGGGCCATAGACTACATGATTGGATGGCACACCTTAATTTATTTACAAAAAAATGTGATTAACTAAAGGGAATTTATGGATGTTCAATTTTAATCAAAATTAAAGCTTAATTTTAAATCACTAATTACAAGTGAGCATTGGATAGTATACTAGGCATTTAATTATTTAAGAAGATTTCTGGGCCTACAGTAAGCCCAAAATTGTTTGAAGACCTTTCAACAATACATCAAGACAATTGGGCTTGACATCGAGCCTAGAGACAATGATAGGGCAAGAGGCCTCAATGGTTTTGAATGGCCAAGTACCAGGCCCAGCCTTTCATAGTCGAACTTCCAGTTATTAGAAAAACACATTTCTATTGTACAACATATAGAAACTTAACACGTTAAAGTTGTTGAACATAACAGGGCTCGGAATCGAGCCCAAAGAAAAACGAAAAGGAACAATGAAACACGTTTTGAATCTAGTTCCAAGCGGACCGCCTGATAGGGGCCAAAGTTAGGCCTAATAGCCTCTAACGAAAGAGGGACTTCAACATTAAGGCCCTTTTAGGCTTAATCCCTCTAATTCACCTATGACAAACCTTTTAGGCTTAATCTCTCTAATTCACCTATGACAAAATAGTACAGCAATTTTGAACATTAGAGGCACATGGATACCCAGATTATAAGCTTAACTTTTAATGACTTGCTATTAATAGTGATAGTATGGACAATTTACATATACAAACTAATCTTAGCCAAACATAAAATGATTCAACACCTATTGAATACTAATATGAACTCATCATGTATTAACCTAGCCCTAAATAACATTAAAACTTATCATGACTCAGCTGAGGGTATTTATCCCTACCAGCACATATAAACAACATACAATCACAAGTTCTAACACAGTCCCTAAACATTATAGCTCTCAAGCATAGCAAAATTATTCAACCACACATGAAACACTAAACCAATTCTAACTTTCAACCTAAACATTGTGACTGAATGAAATAAAGCATTAGTTCTAAGCAAATTTAAACAGATGGAAAGAAGCTACAAACAAAAGAAAGAAACAAAAAGGACACTAAACATAAAAAATTCTGGAGTTTTCAACTTCAAGCCAACATATCATTCTTCACTTTTGCATTTCAAAACTCATGAGGATACCTGAATACAACAACAACAAAAAAAGAAGTCCTGAAGTCAACGAAGAGGAACTAGAATAGAAAAGCCAATAGCAGTAATCCAGCTCCAAATTTAAACCATGCTTAAACCCTTAAGAATCCGAAAATTTTCAAGAAAACTTGATCTAGCTTTTTCTTGTGAATATCAGAATATTCAGCTCTTCAAACAGTACAGAACTTTTTGGGGACTTTTTTAGGGTCTGAAATCTCTGATCTTAAAAGTGAAAGAATGGTTATATATATAGCCCTTGAGGAGTGTCATGTGCTGAAGAGAATAATGGAATTATTCCTTTAGCCACAAGGCATCTTTTTTAACCAACTTGGACAACTGGTTATCCCTCATTGGTTTATGCATGTCGTGCTAACCAAATGAGGCTAGCTGCCCCCTATTCTAGAACTTTTCAGTAGGTTCTTTCACCCTATTAAGTTTACCCACCCTTCAAATAAACCTCTCAAGTTTCTTTATTTATAATTAGCCCCCTACAAATCCTTAAGGATTGACAACTATGGCAAACAGAAATAATCAAACAAGTATCAACAAATGGATCAAAAGCAAAAACCTCAGAGCCAAAAATTGAAAGCTTGAAAATAATAAACCAAAACCTCCAAATTCATAATAAACTATCATTGCTCTTCAGACTAACATTCTTGATAATACCAGATAAACTAAAACTAGGCTACTTAGGCAGACATCAAGGCAGCTTGTTTAAAAATTAAACTAATTAAGCAATTAAAACATATTAGCAAATTAAACCAGGCAAAGATGCCTAAAACTACACTATTTTTTAGAGTTAAATTAATTAACGGATCAGTATTCCAGTCGAACGAAACAAAACAAACAAAGATAACTAAAACTAATAATGAACTCAGCATACATTATGAGCTAGACTAATTAAACACGAATTAAACCAAACAAACCTTAGCGACCCATAGATTATGGTCTCCTGAATCTCTTTTATTTTGGTCAAAGACAAGAAAACTAGAAAAAACCAGAGTGATGAAAAAGAGAAAAAGATAAAGAAAAAGAGAAGGATGATGAAATAGACAAAAGGATTATATATACCTATACTGAAATGGAAATCAGGTGACTCAGGTGGAACTCTGGCCATTCGATTTAAGTCACAATAGGTGTTAATCGACTGTTCTCATTGAGAACAAACGAGTAACACCCATTACAGACTTAAATCTTCTTGGAAGCTCCAACTTAGGGTTTACATGCCACCAGATCTGAAATTGGTGAAATTTGGGTGAAAGTGTTTAGGGATTTAGAAAGAAGAGAGGACGGGGGTTGCCTGGTAAAGATTTGGGGAAGTTTGGAGCAACTAGGGTTTTCTGCTCCGATCTTAGATCTAATATTTGAACAATTGGGTGTGGGTTTTAGGGAAACGGTTTAGGGATTTGGAAAGGGGAGGGAAAGGAGATCACAGGGTGTAAGTTTGGGGTGGTTTGGTGACCGTCCACCGCCGTGAGGCGATTTCCGGCCGGCGGTGATTGGTGGTGAAGAGGAAAGGAAATAAGGGCGGCTAAGTTTTCTCTAGGGTTTGGGTGAGGCTGAATGAAGGGGGTTCGAATGGGGGGGAAAGGGTTTCGGACATATGTATATGAAACCAAGACCAGTTCTCAACCATTGGATCACACGAGATCAACGGTTGGGATTCAATGGAGCAGTAATGGGGTCGTTTGGTTAAGTGGGGGATGGACCAGGTGGCTTGGTTTTGGGCCTGGATTTGGGGCAAAAAATTTGGGCTTCAGCGATTTAAAAGGCCCAATTCGAGTTTTAAAACAAGCTTCCCCCTCCCCCTTCCCAATTTCCTTTTCTTTTGTTTTTTTTTCTTTCTTAAATTAATAAAAATCCTAAAATTAAATTCCTAAATTAATCTAAATTGTAAAAATTAAGCTAATTATCCAACTATAAAATTTATAACAATTAATTGACCCTAAATTAAAAGAGAAAAACTATTAATCTAACAATTAAAAGCTAAAAATGAAAAAGTGACCAATTTTGTGATTTTTATCTTAATAAAACAACTAATTCACTAATTAATCCTAAAATATGAAAACAAAATCTCAATACAATGCATGGTATTTTTGGTATTTTTTCATGATTTTAATAAAAGTAAACATGCACAGAAATACAAACAATTAACAAAAAATCCTATAAAATTGCAAACAATTGGAAAAAAATCTATTTCTTTAATTTGTAGGAGTATTTTACATAGGGCAAAAATCACGTGCTCACATGGGCATGGATTGGCTATCTCCGTGTCGTGCTATATTGGACTGTCATGTTAAGACAGTGACGCTGGCTATGCCGTGTGTCCCATGGATTGAGTGGCGAGGTTCGACTGATTTTGTCCCCAATAGGGTGATTTCGTTCTTGAAGGCCCAGCGGATGGTTGGGAAAGGTTGTCTTTCATACTTAGCCTTTGTGAGGGATGTCAGTGCAGAGACTCCTAGTATTGATTCTTTTCCGGTAGTGAGGGATTTTCCCGATATGTTTCTTGCAGACCTGCCGGGCATGCCACTGGACAGGGTTATTGATTTTGGTATTGATCTGGTGCCGGGCACTCAGCCCATTTCCATTCCACCGTATCATATGGCACTAGCAGAGTTGAAAAAGTTGAAGGAGCGGCTTCAAGAACTCCTTGATAAGGGGTTTATTTGGCCTAGTGTGTCGCCTTGGGGTGCGCCTATTCTATTCGTGAAGAAGAAGGATGGCATGATGAGGATGTGCATTGATTATAGGCAGTTGAACAAAGTTACAATCAAGAACAAGTATCCTTTGCCTCGTATCGATGATTTATTTGACTAGCTTCAGGGAGCGAGAGTATTTTCCAAGATTGATCTCCGTTTAGGGTATCACTAGTTGAAGATCAGGGACTCGGATATTCTTAAGACAGCTTTCAGGACTCGACATGGTCATTATGAGTTCCTTGTGATGTCTTTTGGGATGACCAATGCCCTAGCAACGTTCATGCATTTGATGAACAACATGTTTCAGCGTTATCTCGACTCATTCGTGATTGTTTTCATTGATGATATTCTGGTGTACTCGTGTAGTCAAGAGGAGCATACAGAGCATTTTAGAGTTGTGTTGCAGAGGTTGAGGGAGGAGAAGCTTTATGAAAAGTTCTCCAAGTGTGAGTTTTGGCTTAGTTCAGTGCCTTTCTTGGGGCACATGGTGTCCAGTGAGGGTATTCAGGTTGATCCAAAGAAGATAGAGGTGGTTCAGAGTTGGCTCAAACCGTCCTCATCCATAGAGATTCGCAGCTTTCTTGGTTTGGCGGGTTATTACCATCGGTTCATTCAGGGATTTTCATCTATAGCATTACCCTTGACCAAATTGACTCAAAAGGGTGCTCCATTCAGGTGGTTGGATGAGTGTGAGGCGAGCTTTCAGAAGCTCAAGACTGCCTTGACCACAGCTCTAGTATTAGTTTTATCATTAGCTTCAGGTTCATAAACAGTGCATTGTGATGCTTCGAGAGTGGGTATTAGGTGTGTGTTAATGCATGAGGGTAGAGTTATTGCTTATGCTTCTCGTCAGTTGAAGCCCCATAAGAATAACTACCCCATTCATGATTTGGAGTTGGCTGTCATTGCTCACGCATTAAAGATTTGGAGGTATTATCTTTATGGTGTGTCTTGTGAGGTATTTACTGATCATCATAGCCTCCAGCACAAGTTCAAGCAGAAGGATCTCAATTTAAGGCAGCGGAGATGGTTGGAGCTGCTAAAGGATTATGATATTACTATCTTGTACCATCTGGGGAATGCCAATGTAGTGGCTGATACTTTGAGTATGAAGGAGGTGAGTATGGGCAGTCTTGCATTTATTCCTGTTGAGGAGAGACCTTTTGCAGTTGATGTTCAGGCCTTGGCCAATCGGTTTGTGAGGTTGGATATTTCAGAGCCCAGTCGGGTCTTAGCTTGTGTGGTTTCTCGGTCTTCCTTGTTTGATCGCATCAGAGAGCGCCAGTATAATGATCCTTATTTGCTTGTCCTTAAGGACAGAGTTCAGCACGATGATGCCAGATATGTGACTATTGGTGATGATGGGGTATGAGGATGCAGGGTCGGATATGCGTGCCCAATGTAGATGGGCTTCGGGAGTTGATTCTGGAGGAGGTCCATAGCTCGCGGTATTCCATCCATCCGGGTGCCGCAAAGATGTATTAGGATTTGAGGCAGTACTATTGGTGAAGGAGAATGAAGAATGATATTATGGGATTTGTAGCTCGGTGTCTCAATTGTCAGCAGGTGAAATATGAGCATCAGAGACCGGGTGGCTTGCTTCAGTAGATAGATATTCCAGAGTGGAAGTGGGAGCGGATCACCATGGACTTTGTAGTTGGACTCCCACAGACTTTGAAGAAGTTTGATGCTATCTGGGTGATTATGGATCGACTAACCAAGTCCCCGCACTTCATTCCTGTGTGTACTACCTATTCTTCAAAGCAGTTGGCAGAGATCTATATCCGAGAGATTATTCACTTGCATAGTGTCCCAGTTTCCATCATTTTAGATAGAGGTACTCAATTTACTTTGCAATTTTGGAGAGCCGTGCAGAGAGAGTTGGGTACTTAGGTTGAGTTGAGCACAACTTTTCACCCTCAGATGGACGGGCAATTCGAGCGTACTATTCAAATATTGGAGGACATGTTGCGCGCTTGTGTCATTGATTTTGGAGGGTCATGGGATCAGTTTCTACCACTTGCGGAGTTTGCTTATAACAACAGTTATCAGTCGAGTATTCAGATGGCTCCATATAAGGCTTTATATGGGAGACATTGTAGATCTTCAGTTGGTTGGTTTGAGCTGGGTGAGGCTAGGATTTTCGGTACAGACTTGGTTCAGGATGCTTTAGACAAGGTGAAGGTGATTCAGGAGCAGCTTTGTACAACGCAGTCGAGACAAAAGAGTTATGCTGACAGGAAGGTTCGTGATGTGTCTTACATGGTTATGGAGAAGGTTCTATTGAAGGTTTCACCCATGAAGGGTGTTATGAGATTTGGGAAGAAAGTTAAATTGAGTCCTCGGTTCATTGGACCTTTTGAGGTGCTTCGGAGGATTGGGGCAATCGCTTATGAGCTTGCTTTGCCACCCAGCTTGTCGAATGTGCATCCGGTATTTTATGTTTCTATGCTCCGGAAGTATATTAGCGATCCGTCTCATGTTTTGGATGTCATCACGGTTCAGTTAGATGATGATTTGAGTTGTGATATGGAGCCAATGGCTATTTTGGAGCGTCAGGTTCGAAAGTTGAGATCAAAGGATATAGCTTTAGTGAAAGTGTAGTGGAGAAGTCGGCCCGTGGAGGAGTTTACCTAGGAGACCGAGCAGGATATGCGGAGCAGATATACTCACCTATTTGAGGCTTCAAGTATGTTCTTGACCCGTTTGAAGACGAACGTTTGTTTAAAAGGGGGAGGATGTAACGACCGGTCGGTCGCTTCAAGAATTACCTCTCCGTTTCCCCTATTTCTTCTTCTTTATATGTTGTTCAGTTGTATTTCATTGCATTGTGTTAGTTAGTTTGGGTTCAGAGTGGTTTTGTAGAGAATGAGACACTTAGTCTCTTAAGTTGGCCTTGTACTTGGAAAAGTCAAAGTTGACTTGTGAGTAAACGATCTTGGAATTTGGTTTTTATGATTCGGATAGCTTCGTGAGGTGATTTGAGACTTAGGAGCGCGATCGGAATGTGTTTTGGAGGTCCGGGATAGATTTAGGCTTGAATTGGCGAAATTGAAATTTTGGCATTTTTTTGGTTGGTAATGGAAATTTTGAAATCAGGGTCGGAATGGAATTTCGGAAATTGGAGTAGGTCTGTTGTGTCATTTGGGACGTGTATGTAAAATTTCAAGTCATTCGGACGAGGTTTGATACACTTTTTGATCGAAAGCGAAATTTGAAAGTTTTGGAATTTCTTAGGCTTGAATCCGATGATGATTGGATGTTTTGATATTGTTTTGAGCGTTCCGAAGGTTGGAAAAAGTTCGAATGATGTTATGGGATGTTTTTGTATGTTTGGTTGAGGTCCCGAGAGCCTCGGGTGAGTTTCGGGTGGTTAACGGATGAAATCCTTATTTTTAGAAGTTGCAGATTTCTTCAGTTCTGTGTTGCAGAGATTTGGCCTTCGCATTTGCGAAGGGATGTGAAGTGAGGCAGGAGAAGTTCCCTTCGCGTTCGCGATGTTGGTCCCGCGTTCGCGAAGGGTGAGGCAGAGTATGCATCGCGAATGCGAAGTAGGTCCCGCGTTCGCGTAGAGTAATTGGAGCAGCTGGGTCCCCAGGATTTTGTGCTTCGCGTTCACATAGGTACAGTCGTGTTTGCGAAGGCTTGGAATGTTGAAGCATCGCGTTCGCGTGGAGTATGTCGCGTTCGCGAAGGAGGAAATTTGGTCAATGGATTTTTGTGCTTCGTGAACGCGAGGCTTTGACCACGTTCGCGAAGAAGGAAATTTTACCTAGGCAGAATGTTTAAATAGTTGCCTTCGCGATTTTTGGTCTATTTCCACCATTGTTGAGTGATTTTGAAGATTTCTTAGAAGGATTGAAGAGGGAATCGAATAGAAACACTTGGAGGTAACATTTTTGAACTCAATACTCGATTCTATGATGATTTCTAGCTAATTAGACATGAAATTTGTGGAATTTAAAGCCTAAAATTGGGGAATTAGGGCTTGAAATTGGAGACTTTGATTTAAGGATTTGAGGGGTCGTTTATGGTCGGATTATGATGTATTTGGTATGTATGAACTCGTGAGAGTGTAAGGATTCTAGTTTTGTAATTTTTATCGGAATCCGAGACATGGGCCAGGGGTTGGGTTTGGCCAATTTCGGGATTCTTGGTGTAAATTGGTTATTTTCGAGTGGGCTTTGTTCCCTTAGCATATTTTGATGGTATGAATCTGTTTTTGATTAGATTTGGAGCATTCAGAGGCCAAGTTGAGAGGCAAAGGCATCGCGGGCTAGAGTTTGGACCGGATTGAGGTAAGTAATGATTGTAAATATTGTCCTGAGGGTATGAAACCCCGAATTTCACATAGTTGTACTACTTTGACGTGACGCACCCGCTAAATGACGAGCGTGGGGTCGTTCACCGTTGGGGATTGTGACTTAGTCCATTCCGTATGACTTTTAAGTCGCGTATTTGATTGAAAACTATTTGATATCATTGTGTTTTGGAAAGTATTACCGTGTTTTGGAAAGTATTACCATGTTTTGGACTGAATACCATATTTGGGCCTCGTGCCAACTATTTTGGACCCTTTGGGGATTTTTACTACTATTCCTTGTACTTAGTCATGTTGTATTCTACTATTTTCATAGCTCAGTCGTGTTTACTCCGTTTTTGATATTTTAAATAATATTTTGGGCTGAGCATCATGTTTTACTGTTGCCCGAGCGGCTTGAGAGGATTATGACTGAGTGAGCCCGATGGCCTGTGTTGTGAGGATTATTATGGCATCGGGTTGCACGCCACAACATGTGTACTGATTGTGATATATGAGAGGTCAATGGCTTAATTTGTTATGCCACGAGATGGCTTGTGATAGCGATTGGGCTGTAGGAGCCCATCCGGAGTCTAAACACCCCTAGTGAGCGCGAGTACCTAGTGTGAGATGTGATATTGCCCGAGGGGCTGATGTTGTTTCATAATGTTGCCCGAGGGGCTAATTATGAGTGATTGTGAGGTAGTCTGAGGGGCTGTTTATTATTTTATCACTTTGACTCACTATTTCTTCACTAGTTTGAAATTATTGAAAGATGTTTTAAAAGGTTTTACTGAACTGAGTTGTTTTTACGAGTTTTATTGCTTTACTGCATTGTTCTAGACTTATATTGTTTTGTTGTAGCATTATGACGTGGTTTACGTGTTTTCTTACTGCTCAACTGCCTTTACTTTTATTAATTATTGAATTGGCATACTCACATTACTCCATGCACCGTGTGTGTAGATCCAGGAGTCTCGGGTCGCGATAGCGAGTGCTGATCAACCTTCCAGCAGGTCTCCGGAGTTGACTAGGTAACTGCTTTGGTAGAATGTATGAGTTCACCAAACAATAGAGTACCTGGTCCTCTATGAGGTTAAGCAAAGAATGCTAATAAAATTGTAAGTAAAGAAGACAAGGGTTTTTTACGTGGAAAATTCCACACAAGGGGATCAAAAAACCACGACCTACACTTGTAGGATTTTAACTTCACTAACTTGCAATCTCACTATTACAAGTCACTTTGTAATAACCCTATAACAAAGACTTCAACTAACTTGTGATGCTCTCACCACAAGCCACTTTGTGACTCTTCTAGTTACAAAGACTTTAAACTTATGACTAATCCTAGTCACAACATAAACTCGAAAGTTTACGGATTTTGTTTTTTCCTAAGACAAAGCTTCTAAGAAAGAAAAATAGGAAATACAATGAAGAACAAATAACAATATTACAACTCAACTACGGATATACATAAACTCGTTATGAAATTGATCCTTAGTAAAGTTGTCTTCATGTTCTTGACACACCAGTGACTTCAATGCCGGATGAACACTGTTATGCTTGAGAGAATATCACTGAATGCACAAGAGAAGTGTTGTGCCCTGCACCAGGTTGTTATATCACAAAAGACATCACAATAGATAGTGTTGTCAATTCTTGGTACACGCTTCTTCCCAATAAGAAGTGACTGATGCACTGTCTGCTGCACAGTCACTTTTGTGTAGTTGCATTCCAGCTGTATAGTTGACTTGTACTTATGTCAGAGAACACAAAGCGACCAGGTCCTAGTTATGTTCCTCATTTGTAACAGTTGCGAGATAGTCACTTTCTGCTGTTACGTTCCAGATGTATAGTTGACTTGTACTTCTGTCAGATAACCCTAAGGGACCAGGTCCCTGTTGTTTTCATCTTTATAATGGTTGCGGACAGTTACTAACTTGTACTTTTGTCGGAGAACCCTGAGGAACCAGGTCACCAGGTCCCTATTATGTTCCTCCCTGAGGTTGTTCATTCATTTGCTGGAAATTAGACTGAACATTATTCATTTGAAATGTATACCATGTAGGTCAGGTTCTCTATCTGGATCTTCGCAATAAGTTTGTTAGATCATCAAAACATAAGAAGCATAAGACAAAGACATTGAAAACCCATCAATTTCCCCTTTTTTGATGATGACAAACTTAGGCATTGATAGTATTTGTTTAGAGCATAAACAACCAGATAAGATACCAGAAACAACACAGGTTCCCCCTAACCGATTTGATTTCCCCTTATTCTCTTTTTCTTTTTGATATCCTTCCCCTTTAATTTTAGAGCTCTCCTTAAATCTATTCTTCCCCATTTTGGCATCATTAAAAATAACACAAGCAGGTAATTAGCATAAAGAAGTCTAACACAGCTAGCTCATGCCATATATGTGCACATAACATGACAGAAAAGAGAAGCCAGAGGAACACAGCATTGTACAGACAAAAAGAGGAGTTGTTTTATTAATGTTAACAATGGACTGAGCAAGACAGGAGCAGTAATGGTGAATTCCAGCATGCCATCACAAAAAAACAAACAAAAATAAAACATCAGCCACAAAATATTAGAGCAAAAATAGTTGGACACTAAGAGGAACCTAGGGGACACTAGAAGAAGAAGGCTTGGAAGAAGAGACAGTAATGGTTTTGAGAACCAGGTCCATTCGAGCATTTGTAGACAGTTGTTCTTCAAGAAATTGTGCCCGAAGTTTATCATTTTCCTTTGTCAGTCGGGTAACTTCTTCATTAACAGAATCAGGTCCATTAACTACTTGACTGAGCTGAGTTTCCAGTATGGCATTTTGAGCCCTCAACCTTCTGATCTCTTCAGAAGCCACATTTTAAGCTTTGATCAGCTGAGAAATGGTCGAGATGCTTCCACCAACTCTTTCTACACATTCATATTCTTCTAAAGTAGTTTTAGAGAAGGTTTGCTTGCGTGTGCCCACTCTGGGATTCCCCAAGGGGACCTTGTAGAATCTAAACACCTGAGCGAGGATAAAGCCATATGGTAGCCCATGATTTCCACCTTTAAAGCTTGCCACCTTTTGCATATGATCTATCATGATTGCTGACAGATTGATCGGGACAAACTCATCAAGCGCTTCCATTAAGACCATATCCGATTTTGTAGCAATAGACCGCCTCTCAAAACGAGGTAAGAGCACCTTATTGACCCATTCAAAAAGAAGCTAATATTCAGGAAGTAAAACCTTCTTATGCACATGTTCCCCCTACTGAATAGCTTGCTCTTTTATGATGGCTCTCCTAAAGTTGACACCACAGACACCCTTGACCGAGGACATCCCTTCACATGGAATTTTGAGAACTTTTCCCAATGCTGAAGCGTCGAGTACAATGTCTACTCCATTTACTAACGCACAAATGTGATCCCCCTCAACAGTGAAGAGAGATGCATAGAAAGTTTGTACTGCATCTTCATACACCAGAGGCATGCTCCCTTCAAACAAGTGCTCCCATTGTTGAAATTCCACTATCTCCAGAATTTGTCTCATACCGACCATCTCTGAAATTGCTGGGTCAAATGTACGACCCCACAGGACTTTCTAAGTTCTTAATCTCTGCTGCCAAAGACCACTATCACTGGGCATGGTCTTCATAGCACCAGGTTCTCTAACATTTTCCTGCTTTCATTTGCAAGATCCTTCAACGGACTTTCCTTTCCAGCTTACTAACCCCACAATATCATCTTCAGACATGGCTTACTCAACTTGACTCTTTTTGGGCTTGCGACTGCCCTTCACGGATGCACCATTTTGTTTCTCAATAGTTTTATCAAAAGCTTTATCCATAGACTTTTGAGTTTTCATAGATTGTTGCACTGAGGAACCAGGTTCCTTTGGAGCATTTTTATCAATCCCACTCTCTGGAACACTCTTATCAGTAACAAATTCCCCTTGATTCGTCAACCTTTTTTTCCTTGTCTTGACACTCTTCCTACTTTTCTGCACTGTAGACTCAAAACCCTCTTTCTGATGTGACCTGATAGTGGGTGACTTGGAGGAGGATTCTAAGAGCTTAGGATGATTAGAAGGTGCAGAAGTGGGTTTGCCTGGAAGAGAATCGGGTTCTTCAGTAGGTTTTTCTAGGAACGTCTCATGAGCCAAAGGCTCGAGGAGTACTATGGTTCTTAAATCGCTTAGGAATGGAGTGTATTCCCCCTAATACTCAGATGATAGATATGCTCCTTCATTCATCAGACTCTCAGCAGCGATAGCCATGATGCTATGTGCTGCTTCCTTTTCTGGTGACTCTATGAGAATTACTAAGTCCAAGATAGAGGAGTTCAGATATTGATCAGGATCATCCTTAGAGACCTCTGGCACTTGAGAGATGAAACCCCCTGAGTGTTCTTTGATGAGATAGGAGGAGTGACAAGACATAGAGTACTCAATACATGGAAGAAAACAGGGTTTGTCAGAAAAGGAAAGACTATAGGGAAAGAGGAGGAACCAGGTGTGGATACAGTAGTATTGGAAGGAGTGACATAGTGAATCTCTGGGGATGATTTTAAGGGTGATAGGGAAGTGGGGGTGGTGTTAACGGTGGGAGAAGGAAGCGATCATTCAATAGCCATTATAGGAGTATTTGGAAGACAAGTAGAGTGAGAGAGAGAGAGAGATGAAGAGAGGATCATAGTTATACAGAAGAGATGAAGGTTTATGACTTGCTGTGGGGGAGAAGTAAAGCTTTATTGAAAAAGGACTAATGATGAGAGGAGAGAGAAACAAGTTCTGAATAGTTTTGAAAACAGCGATAGGTTTGTGGGAAAGCATTATTGTGCAGAGAGGATGAAGGGATTTGAAAGACAAGACATGTCATGCAGACTTTGAAAAGTCGGATGGTGTGGCAGTTGAGTTAATTATGTTACCATTTTAAGACGACATGCGGAGAAAATAGATTACTACTAACTTGTAGTACAGGAACCTGATGCCCAAACATTTTTGAAAAAAGGTTTTATCAGCTCTTCCTTTGCAGTTCATAATTATACCTTTAGCTTCTATGATCATCATGCGTGTTTACCTGCAATGGTACCGATGTGAGTTAGGCTTGGTCAGAAAATACTTTAGCTAATTTTACCTGAAGGTGTCTTGTACAGCCAACAGATGGAGAATTAGGTTCTCCATTAGACTCTCTTGACCCCATCTTCACCTTGTTTCTTCCAGAATATTCTCTACTCAAGGCTTTGGTGAAGATATCTGGAATTTGGTCTTCTGTTCTGCAAGACTCTCCATAGATCAATCCTTTCTCTATATTGACTCTTAGAAGATAATGCCACCCCTCAATGTGCTTGGTCCTCTTGTTTTGAATTCTTCAATTGTTGACGAGGCAATTGAGTTTTGCTTCCTTGTCCCCCAAAAGATGAGACATGAACATAGCAAGTGAACCATTCCCGAAGTGCTTTTCATGTCCACAAGAAGACCTGCACAGTTAACATCATCATACCTAATAGGATTAAAATTATCACCTGAGGGGTAATACAAGACCAGGTACTGAGTTCTTTTAAGGTATCTCAACTTCTTTTGGCGGCCCTCAAGTAGGATTCCTAAGGACTTGATTTTGGATTCTATTTTGGAGTCGAGATACAGAAGGGACTAAGAAAAAAAATTAATATTTATTTTTAATACTTGTCTAACTCTAGAAAAGGGGAGTGATTAGGTTATCAGATAGATGGGAGCTTTTGTATTTCCAGTTGGGGACTGAGGCTTGATTTGTAGGGGAACTTGAGAGGTTAATTTGATTTCCCTATACTCTTTGTTCTGTTACTTGTGGAGCACCATGAACTGCACATCCACTCTTTCTTCAGCCTCAGTGATAGTAAGTGAAGTACCAGGTTCCTTATGAGAAGTGGAAGATGATGTTGCATTGTCTTACACTTGTCTCCTTCATCTTACTCATCATGCCAGCCTCCCTATTTGAAACCTCAGATATTTTCCAAGGACCAGATATGGTTCATTATATTGATCATCAGTGTATCTTTCTTGGTTAGAGGAAGGTGTCTTGTTGAATGCCCCATGAGCACTTCCTTCCACTCAGTGTGCCCTTTGTTATAGACTTTGTGGCCTTTGCTTTGTGGAGGGTATCCTAGAAGGATTCCTTCATTGCCTCTGAATTAAACTTCCCAGGCTGGTCATTCCTATTGTCGAGAACATGGCATTTTCAGTCAAGAAGGTTCTCAGATGAGTTGTCTTTGGCTTTCTTCTGTTTGGCAGCTCATAGTGGGTTTTGATTCAGGATGGACCAGATCATACACTTGTTCACCAAGTAGAAAATAGTATTTAATATTTTTGCCCAGAAACTATTGGCGATTCCATTGTCGATGAGAATTGTCCATGCCATGTCTTCTAGTTTTGTCATTTCTTTCAGCAATACCATTTTGTTGTGGAGTCCTTGGTGCTGAGAAGTTGTGTGTGATTCCATTTTTGTTACAAGCTCATCAAATTTGGCGTTGTCACATTCTGTCCCGTGGTCAAATTTGATGCATACTACCTTCAAGTTTGTCTTCACTTGGATCTTCTTGAAAAAGACCCTAAACATTTCGAAAGTCTCATCTTTTGTTCTAAGAACCAGTGTCCAGGTGAATTTTTTGTTTGACAGACCACGAACCAAGTCTTTCTCAAGCATCTCATATCACTAGCTTGTAAAGATTCAAAGTCGGCAACATAGATGTTCTTGTTTCTTTTGGCCACTAAGACCACTTTCTCAGTCACCAGATTGGTAACTGTGCATTCTTTGACAAGAACTCTACTTTGTTCCCTTTAGCGTAGACTTATGAGACACTCGAGAGACTGTACTTCAGGCCATCCACATAGTATATGTTCTCAATTGAGTGACAGAGATATTTTCCAACTTTTCCAACACTGAGAATGTACCTTTTCCTTTTTCAATGGATGCATTCATTTCCTGTAGGGTTTTCAGTGAGAAGAAATCTATAGTGCTTCTAGTCACGTGCTTTGAGCATCCATTGTCCTTGGTTCATTGCAGTCCGCTTCCTCTCATCATTCCCTACACATGCAAATTATGGGTTAGATTTAGGAACCCAAACTAGTTTGGATCCCTTGTTATGATAAAAGGGATGGATAAGGGCTTTTCTAGTCCATGCAAGCAATATTCGTTTCTTGCGACCAGTACCTGGTCCCTTGTTAGTAGTCACATTGTCAGTAAATGTTTTGTTTTTCTGAACAGATTGAATCCTGGCCTGGCAATTTTCTTTGAAGTACCCATTGTTCCCATAGTGGGTACACAGCCAGTTATCACGAACAGTGACGTACTTGCTGTGAGGGTTGTAAGGAGTTTTCTCCATTTGGAACCCGATTCCCTACCTGTTTCCACTATTATTCAAATACATAGCAGTGACAGCATCTGAGGACCAGGTCCACTTCAGAGATTTTTCAAGATCAATTTTTACTTTCACCAATTCAGCTTGAAGTTGCTGATTTTTCTCAAGTTCATCACATAGACTAGTTTTCACAACATTTTATTCATGTTCGAGCTTGATGTGTGTCTCACTAGCTACTTCCTTCCCTTTCCCAAGACTCCCAGTCCTATGTTCTCTATTGAGTTCCTCAATGGTTTCCTCTAGGTCATTGATTATCACTAAGAAATCATCCCTCTCTTGCTGAGTAGCTGAATTTTTTTCTTCTAGGGTGTATTTCTCATTGTTGAGACCTTCTATTGTTTCCTTCAATTCAACCGACACAACCATCAGGTCATGTCTCTCATTTTCTACACTGTTTATCATTTCATTTAGAGTTTCCTTTTCTTTTTCAAGATTAGTTATGGTCTCATTTAGGTCCACTACACAGACCACCAGATCATCTCTAGATTGTTCAGTTTCTCCTAGTTCTAAGGTCAGGATCTCCTTATCATTATCAAGGCTATAATAAGCATCAATTAAAACATTGGATAATGACCTTAACTTCTTAGAATAGTAGGATTTCAAATTTCTCTGAACATCCCTGAAATTTACCTCATCGTCTTCATCTTCTTCATCCTTATCAGACTAAGCCATCAGCGTGAACAGTGAGTCATACTTCGTTGCTTCAGTTTCCACTGCTATCATGGAATTGTTTTCTGCATCCGGTTCCCTTTCTGATTCACTGGAGGAGTCTCCCCAAGCAACAAGAGCCTGCTTCACAATATTGTCAGCATCACTTTTTCGATTGAATCATTTGTCTGGAACCAGGTTCCTTTTTGCTACTTTGTTAGGATTTTGTTTGTATTGCTCCTGTTTCGCGAGTGGGAAGTCTTTGATGAAATGCCCTAGCTTTCCGCACCTGTGATAGAGATCATTGTTCCTTGCTTTACTTAAACTGCCCCTCTTTGGTATACCACCATTTCTTCGAACCATCTTTTGAAATTTTTTAGTAAGGTAAGCCATGTCACTATCTTCATCACTTGAGTCACTGCTTTTAGTTTTGAGTACCAGGTTCTTTCCTTCTTCGGCTCTTTCCTTTCACTGTCTTTCTTTCTTTTCATCTCGTATGTCTTCAGATTTCCAATCAACTCATCCATGGTTAGAGTTTGTAGATCTTTAGCTTCAGTGATAGCATTTACCTTACTTTCCCAAGAACTAGGTAGAACATTGAGGATTTTCCTTACAAGCTTGTTCTGGGAATAACATCTCCAAATGAAGCTCATTTATGATGGAGGTGAATCTGGTGTGCATATCTTGTATAGACTCATCATCCTTCATCCTAAAGAGCTCATACTCTATGGTGAGCATGTCCATCTTAGTCTGTTTAACCTGAGTAGTTCCTTTGTGAGCAATTTGCAACGCTTCCCATATTTTGTTGGAAGTATCACAAGCTGAGACTCTGTTGTACTCATCGTTTCCTATGCCACACACCAAGATTTTCTTGGCACAATAGTTCTTTTCTATGGCTTTTCTGTCAATGTCGTTGTACTCTTTTCTGTCTTTCGGTACCATTGGTCCAGTTTCTTCAGGCTTATTCATAGGAACATGTGGACCATCACAGATGATATCCTACAGTTCTGAGTCTTTGGCCATTATAAAATCATGCATACGAGTCTTCCACCAACCGTAGTATTGACCATTAAATCTAGGAGGTCTGTAGGTTGATTGTCCTTCCTCAAAGTTGGGTGGAGCAGCCATTGAGATCCTTTTTAGGTGTTAGCCTTTTAGAAAGAACCTGATCTGATACCAATTATTAGAATGTATGAGTCCACCAAATAGTAGAGTACCTGGTGTAGACACCTGATTTTTGACCCTCCCCGAGAATTTTCACATTTTTAGCTTAAATATTTAATTTAGGTCTAATATAACTATTTTGACTATTTTTACTTTATTTTCGTCGCAAAAGAGGAAAATTACAAAAATATATATATAAATTTTAGTTTATGTATTTCTCATAAACTTGAAAAAATACAAAAATTGTACTTTATTTTTGTACTTTATATAATTTCGAAAATTACCAAAAATATAGTTCTATTAATGTTTTATAGTCATTTTAATTTTGAAAAATACAAAAAATGTTACTTTATATTTTATCTTTATATTAAAAACTAAAATTACAAAAAATAGTTTTATTAGTATTTTGTAGTTATTTTAATCTTGAAAAAATATTAAAAAAGATCTAGTTTTGTGTTAATTATTAGCCTTATTTTTGTAGTTATTTTGCTTACATAATCAGTTGAGCAACGCCGTGTTCCTATTTCGCGGGTCCGGGCAAAAGAATAATATTCGGGTTCAAACTACCCGGTTTTAGGCCTACTTTCGGACCTAGCCTATAATAATTTGAGTCCACCACACGTGAGGGGACACGCGTGGGGAACACGGACGGAACACCGTACACGGGGAACCCCACCACGCATGGGGGACACAAGTCTCGAACCCCACCACGCGTGGGGCTCATTTTTCTTGGCAGAAGCTTACAAATGCACGGGCAAAGCTACACAAAGAGGACTTGGAAATTTTTTTTAAGGAAAAGATGCACTGTTGATCTTCTTCTTCAAAGGAAGAAGAACCAAACGACCCTAGCAGACCACCCAAAACCACCATTCCTTACGTCCCGTCCAGCTAACCCCTCTCCGTCTCGCCACCTCCGTCGACCACTGTCCAAACGAACGCCGGAAAAACACGACCATTCCTCCTCCTCCTAGCTCCGTCAAACCAGTCCGGCGATCCTCCATTAAACCCGGCATCCACTGTTCATCACCTTCCTCCTCCTTTGGAAAACCTGAAAATCAAAACAAAAACCCTACTCCAAAACCTTCACGCCTTCACGTCCGAAACAGCAAACCAAACGACCACCCCGTCTCCTCCTAGTTCCATCACTCCGTCGACCACTACCCAAAACCAACCAGTCTGATACCCCCTCGACCTTACTGTCATCGCCACCACCCAAACACCATGTCCGAAAACCACCCTCAACCCTAACCCAAAACCACCACGAAAACAACCACTCCGTCACCCATAACCATCATCACTCCTCCTCCTCCTAGCTCCCTCCATCGTCGCTACAAACAACCCCAAATCCACCACCCGTCACTGTCCCTATCCCCCAGCCCGACAAGCAACGCACAGCTGCTCCTTCCTCGCATCCAAACGACCCCTTTTTCTGCTTCATCCTCCTCGCGTCGACACCATCCAAACGCCCGTCAGCAGCCCCCCTCGCGTTGACCTTACTGCTGTCGACGTTGTTTCATCTTTCGCGAGCAGCTGTGGGTTGCTGCGATCCTACTTGGCCTAGTTTTCTGTTTTCCGTCGGGGCAGAATTCATTTTGGAGAGTTTTGAAGTTGAAAAAGAATAGTTACTGCTTCATTGCCTCGCTTAAGATCTGAAATAGTCAGAACCTTCCTACCTTTTACTTCTTCACTATACTTGGAGTCGTTTATAGTCTCCTGGGTTTTCTGCTATTCCTACTGTACTGGTTTGCGATGTTGCTGAATCTGCTGTTGCTGTGTTATTACTGCTGCTGACTTCTCCTTCTTTTGTTCTTGTACTGCTGTTTCCAGGTACACATTTGTACAATCTCGGCTTGAAGCAAAAAATGAAATATTAATCAGGCTTTGTTCCTGTTGAATTCCTCCTGTTTAGATTTGTGGTTGAATATAATTTTTCTTTCTTCGTATAAAGATGTAGTTGAATGATTAATGAATAATGAGGTTGCATATGTATACTTTCTTCATCTAATAATGTTAGTTTAAATTAATCGGAGAATAATTAATCTGTTTTGATATTATGGTCAATCTCATGTTCTAGTATTATTGAATAACAGAATATAAAATGAAAGCAGTTTTTCTTTGTACAAACTCGATCGCAATTTTCCATTCGCATTAGCCGTAAACTAATAACTAATAAGTTACGTTTTTCAGCATGTAAATAATTAAGAGATTTTCTTTTATTTTAGAGACGAACTTAATAGAAAATATAGTCATTGTAGGTTTATCCTTTAAAAATAAAAATGAGACGAGCCTCGCCAAATAAAACGTATAGATTGCGGGGCCCTCACAAAATGTATGGTTTAATTAGAATTCGGAAGGACCGTTTAGCGAATTTCACGGTCTTCCCCAAAATAATAACGCGATAGTCTCTTTAGGCGCGTGTTTAATATTTTACTTTCTTAAGCCTGGGTGTGCATTTCATGCGACCCGAATCCAAATCCCAAAACATCAAATAAAACGTGTTCCGGATTGTGGGTGCATTTCATGTAACGCAGTCCAAAGACGTGTTTTAAGCGATGTTCATATTTCTTTTAAAAACAATAATAATAAAGCGGTTAAAAGATAAAATTTGCACATAAGTTCATATTTGTATAAAATCAGATAATCAAGCCGAATATAACAGTTGAGCGACCGTGCTAGAACCACGGAACTCGGGAATGCCTAACACCTTCTCCCGGGTTAACAGAATTCCTTATCCGGATTTCTGGTACGCAGACTATAATATGGAGTCATTCTTTTCCTCGATTCGGGATTAAAATTGGTGACTTGGGACACCCTAAATCTCCCAAGTGGCGACTCTGAAATAAATAAATAAATCCCGTTTCGATTGTCCTTTAATTGGAAAAACTCCCCTGCCCCCTCGCGGGTGCGGAAAAAGGAGGTGTGACACCTGGTCCTCTATGAGGTTAAGCAGAGAATGCTAATAAAATTTTAAGTAAAGAAGACAAGGGATTTTTAAGAGGAAAATCCCATATAAGGGGATCAAAAAATTACGACCTACATTTGTAGGCTTTTAACTTCACTAACTTGCAATCTCACTATTACAAGCCACTTTGTAATAACCCTATTACAAAGACTTCAACTAACTTGCGATGCTCTCACCACAAGCCACTCTGTGACTCTTCTTGTTACAAAGACTTTAAATTTATGACTAATCCTAGTCACAACATAAAATCGGAAGTTTACGGATTTTGTTTTTTTTCCTAAGACAAAGCTTCTAAGAAAGCAGAATAGTAAGACAGGTCATGTCACTATCTTCATCACTTGAGTCGCCGCTTTTAGCCTTAAGTACCAGGTTCTTTTCCTTCTTGGGCTCTCTTCTTTCACTGTCTTTCTTTCTTTTCATCTCGTATGTCTTTAGATTACCAATCAACTCATCCATGGTCAGAGTTTGTAGATCTTTAGCTTCAGTGATGGCATTTACCTTACTTTCCCAAGACCCAGGTAGAACACTAAGGATTTTCTTTACAAGCTTGTTTTTGGTAATGACATCTCCAAGTGAGTGAAGCTCATTTATGATGGAGGTGAATCTGGTGTGCATATCTTGTATGAACTCATCATCCTTCATCCTAAAGAGCTCATATTCAGTGGTGAGCATGTCGATTTTGGATTGTTTGACCTGAGTAGTTCCTTCATGTGCAGTTTGTAAAGCTTCCCATATTTCTTTGGTAGTATCACAAGTTGAGACTTTGTTGTACTCAACAGAACCTATGCCACACATCAAGATTTTCTTGGCACGATAGTTCTTTTCTGCAGCTTTTCTGTCAATGTCGTGGTACTCTTTTCTCCCTTTCGGCACTATTGGTCCTATTTCTTCAAGCTTCTTCATGGGAACATGTGGACCATCACAAATGATGTCCCACAATTCTGAATCTTCTGCCATCATAAAACCATGTATTCGGGTCTTCCACCAGCCATAGTATTGACTATTGAATCTGGGAGGTCTATAGGTTGATTGTCATTCTTCAAAGTTTGGTGGAGCAGCCATTGAGGATCCTTCCTAGGTGTTATCCTGATAGGAGAAACCTCACTTTGATACCAATTGTTAGTTTATATGAGTCCACCAAACTATAGAGTACCTGGTCCTATATGAGATGATGCTTAGAATGCTGTAAAGACTGAAAGTAAAGAAGGCAAGGGATTTTTACGTAGAAAAATCCCACACAAGGGGATCAAAAAATCACAACCTACTCTTGTAGGCTTTTAACTTCACTAACTTGCAATCTCCCTATTACAAGCCACTTTGCAAAAACCCTATTGTAAAGACTTCAACTAACTTGTGATGCACCCACCACAAGCCACTCTATAACTATCCTAGTTACAAAGGCTTTAAACTTTGAGTATCCTTAGTCACAACATAAACTCAGAAGTTTACGAATTTTGGTTTGTTCCTAAGACAACGCTTCTAAGAAAGCAAACTAGGAATTACAATGATGAACAAATAATAAGATTACAACTCAACTACGGATGTACATAAACTCATTAAGAAACTGATCCTTAGTGGAGTTGTCTTCTTGTTCTTGACACACCAGTGACTTCAATGCCAGATGAATACAATTGTTGCTTGAGAGAATATCATTGAATGTACAAAGGATGGTGTGTCTTGCACCAGGTTGTTTTATCACAAAGATATCACAATAGATAGTGATGTCAACTCTTGGTGTACGTTTCTTCTCAAAGAGAAGTGACTGGTATATTGTCTGCACAACCACTTTTGGGCAGTTGCGTTCCAACTGGATAGTTGACTTTGTACTTCTGCCATGACACACCAACGGACCAGGTCCAAGTTGTGTTCCTCTTCTGTGACAGTTTCTAGATGGTCACTTTCTTCTGCTACGTTCCAGCTGTTCATTTGACTTGTACTTCTGTCAGAGAACCCTAAGAGACCAGGTCCCTGTTGTGTTTCTCTTTATAATGTTTGCATATAGTCACTGCCTTGTGCTTGTGTCGGAGAACCCTGAGGAACCAAATCACCATGTCCCTGTTGTGTTCCTCCCTATAGTCGTTCATCCATTTGCTGATTTCAGACTTCGACCAGGTCACATGAAATGCATACCCTGTTGGTCAGGTTCTTTATCTGGTTCTTCACAACAAGTTTTTTAGATCATCAAAACATAAGAAATATAAGTCCAAGACATTGAAAATCCATCAATTTTCCCCTTTTTGATGATGACAAACTTAGGCATGGATAGTATTAGTTTAGAGCAGAAATAACCAGATAAGATACCAGAACTACACATAGTTCTACCTTAATCTCAGATCTCTTTTTAGTTTTGATTTCCCCTTAATTTCAGATTTTCCAAAAACTGGTTCCCCCGTAATCTTAGAGCTCCTCCACTCACCTGAAATATCCTAACAATATTCTTCCCCCTTTTGGCATCATTAAAAAGAGTACAAGCAAGTAATTAGCATAAAGAAGTGTAACACAACTAGCTCATGCCACATATGTGCACACAACATCACAAAAAATAAAAGCCAGAGGAACACAGCATTGTACACGCAAAAAAGGGGAGATGTTTTGTTAATGTTTACATTGGATTGAGCAAGTCAGGAGCAGTAATGGATAATATCAACATTCCATCACACAAAAAGCAAAAAAAAATAAAATAGTAGTCACAAAAGTTTGAAGCAAAAATAGCTGGACACTAAGAGGATCCTAGGGGACACTAGAAGAAGGAGGCTTGAAGGAAGAGACAGCAATGGTTTTGAGAACCAGGTCCAGTCGAGCATTTACAGATAGTTGTTCTTCAGGTAATTATGCCTGAAGTTTATCATTTTCCTTTGTCAGTCATGCAACTTCCTCATTGACAGACTTAGGTCCTTTAACTGCTTGACTAAGCTGAGTTTTTAGTATGGCATTTCGAGCCCTCAACCTTCTGATCTCTTCAGAAGCTACATTTTAAGCGTTGATCAGCTGAGAAATGGTCGAGATGCTTCCACCAACTCTTTATACACATTCACATTATTCTAAAGTGGTCTTAGAGAAGGTCTGGTTGCGGGTGCATACTCTGGGATTCCCTAAGGGGACCTTGTAGAATCTAAACACTTGAGTGAGGAGAAAGCCATATGGTAGCCCATGATTCCCACCTTTGAAGTTTGCCACTTTTTGCATATGATCTATCATAATCGCTAGCAAATTGATAGGAACAAACTCATCAAGCGCTTCCATTAAGACCATATCCGATTTTATAGCAATAGATCGCCTCTCAGAACGAGGTAAGAGCACCTTATTGACCCGTTCAAAAAGAAGCTAATATTCAGGAAGTAATACCTTCTTATGCACATGTTCCCCCTACTGAATAGCTTGCTCTTTTATGATGGCTCTCCTAAAGTTGACACCACAGACACCCTTGACTGAGGACATCCCTTCACATGGAATTTTGAGAACCTTTCCCAATGCTGAAGCGTCGAGTACAATGTCTACTCCATTTACGAGCGCACAAATGTGATCCCCCTCAACAGTGAAGAGAGATGCGTAGAAAGTTTGTACCGCATCTTCGTACACCAGAGGCATGCTCCCATAAAACAAGTGTTCCCATTGTTGAAATTTCACAATCTCCAGAATTTGTCTCATGCCTGCCATCTTAGAAATTGCTGGATCAAATGTACGACCCCACAACACTTTTTGAGTTCTTAATCTCTGCTGCCAAAGACTACTATCATAGGGCATGGGCCTCAGTGAACCAGTTTCTTTAATAGTTTCCCGTTTTCATTTGCTAGACTCTTCAGCAGACTTTCCTTTCCAGTTTGCTATCTCCACAGTATTGTCCTTAGACACGACTAGCTCAGTTTGACTCCGTTTAGACTTGTTGTTATCCTTCACGGATGACCCTTTATGTTCCTCAATAGTTTCATCGGAGGCCTTTTTCATAGACTTTTGAGCTTTCACATATTGTTGTACTAAGGAACCGGGTTCCCTTGGAGCTTTTTTGTCAATCCAGTTTACTGGCATACTCTTATGAGTGACAAAATCCCTTAGATTCACTTTTCTCTTTTTCCTTGTCTTAACACTCCTCTTACTTTTAAGCAATGTGGATTCAAAACTCTCTTGCTGTTGTGACCTGATAGTGGGAGATTTGGAGGAAGACTCTATGAGCCTGGAGTGATAAGGAGGTGCAAGAGTGAGTTTGTATGGAAGAGAAACAGGTTCATTAGAAGGTTTTTCTAAGAATATCTCATGAGCCAAAGACTCGAGAAGTGTTGTGGTTCTTCCATCTCCTAGGAATGGAATTTCTTCCCCCTGGTACTCAGACGAGAGATATGCACCTTCATTCATCAGACTCTCAGCAGCTATAGCGATGAGTTATGTGCTACTTCTTTTTCTGGTGACTCTTTGAGAGTCACAAAGTCCAACATGGAAGAGTTCAGATACTGATCAGGATCATCCTTAGGGGCATCTGACACTTGAGGAGTAAAACCTCATGAGTGTTCTTTGATGAGATCATAGGAGTGACTAGACATAGGGTTTTCAAAATGATGGTAAACAGGATTTATCAGAAAAGGGAAAACTGTAGGAACTAAGAAGGAGCCAGGAGTGGGTAAGGTAATAGAAGGTGCGAAATAGTGACGCTCTGGGGATGATTTCAAAGATAATAAGAAAGTGGGGGCGGTGTTAACGGTGGGAGAAGGAGACGATTATTCGATCGCCATTAGAGGAGTACTTGGTAGATGAGTAGAGTGAGAGACAGAGATGGAGAAAAGATCCCAGCAATACAAAGGAGATGAAGGTTCATGACTTGTCGTGAGAGAGAGAGAAAGTTTTATTGGAAGAAGGGCTAATGATGAGAAAGAGAGAGAAACAGGTTCTAAATGGTTCTAGAAATGGTGATAGGTTTATGGGTAAGTGTTACCGTGAAGAGGGGATTAAGGGATTTGAAAGACAAGACATGTCATGCAGACTTTGAAAAGTCGGACGATGTGGCAGTTGAGTTAATTTTGTTAAACACATTTAATTTTTTTTTTGAGAAGGCATGCAGAATAAGCACATTACTACTAACCTAAGGTACAGGAACCTGATGCCTGAACAATATTTTGATAAAGGTTTTAGCAGCTCATCTCTCATAGTTCATAACTGTACCTTTAGCTTCTATGATTGTCATGTGTGTTTACCTACAACGGTATTGATGTGAGTTAGGCTTGGTCAGAAAATACTTTAGCTAACTTTACCTGACGGTGTCTTGCATATCCAGTTGATGGAGGATCGGGTTCTTCATTAGACTCTTTATGACCCCCTCTTCACCTTGTTTGATCCAGAATGTTCTCTACTCAAGGATTTGATACAAATATCTAGAATTTGGTCTTTTGTTCTGCAAGACTTTCCACAGATCAACCCTTTCTTTATTTTGACCCTCAGAAGATAATCTCACCCCTCAATGTGCTTGGTCCTCTTGTTTTGAGATTTTTCTTCAGTTTTTGACGAGGCCATTGAGTTATGCTTCCTTGTTTCCCAAAGGATGAGGCATGAATCATGACAAGTGAATCATTCCAGAAGTGCTTTTCCTTTCCACAGAAAAACCTGCATAGTTAACATCATCATACCCAACAGGATTAAAGACACTGACACCTGAGGGGTAACATAGGACCAGGTCCTGAGTTCCCTTAAGGTATCTCAAACTTCTGTGGGCAGCCTTCAAGTAGGATTCCTATGGACTTACACCTTGGATTCTATTCAGGAGTGGAGATGTAGAAGGGACTAAAGAAAAAGATTTTTTTTGAATACTCATCTAACTAAAGAATAAAGGAAGGTGATTGACTTGTCACGCAGATGGGAGCCTTTGTGTTTCCAATTTGAAACTGAAGTTTGATTGGTAGGGGAAATTTGGAGGTTAATTTGATTTTCCCACACTCTGTGTTCTGTTGCTTGTGGAATGCCATGAGTTGCATCTCTACTCTTCCTTCAGCTTCAATGGTAGTATGTGAAGTACCAGGTTCCTTGTGAGACGTGGAGGATAATGTTGCATTGTGTTTCGTCAGTCTCCTTCATCTACTCATTTTATCAGCCTCCCTATTTGAAGCCTCAGTCATTTCCCAAGGACCAGAGTTGGTTCATTATATTGATCATCACCGTTTCTTCCTTGGCTAGAGGAGGTGTCTTGTTGAATACCCTATGAGCACGTCCTTCCATTTAGTGTGCCCTGTTGGAGACTTTGAGGCTTTGCTTTGTGGAGAGTACCCCAGAAGGATTCCTTCGTTCGTCATTTGCATTAAACTTTCAAGCTGATCTTTCCTGTTGTCGAGAGCATGTTATTTTCAGTCAAGATGGTTCTCAGATGGGTTGTCTTTTAGTCAAGAGGGCATTTTCTTCCATTTGGCAGCTCATGGTGGGTTTTGATTCAGGAGGGACCTGATCAGACACCTATTCACCAAGTAGAAGCAGTATTTATTGCCTTTGCCCAGAATTTCTTGGTGATTCCATAGTCGATGAGTATCGTCCATGTCGCATTTTCCAGTTCCGTTCTTTCTTTCAACAATACCATTTTGCTGTGGAATCCTTGGTGTTGGGAAATTGTGCGTGATCCCTTCTCCCCCCCCCCTTTTTTTGTTTGAATCTATTTGGCAAGAACCATTAACACCTCGAGAGTCTTCTCCTTTGTTTTGTGAACCCGTGTCCAGGTGACTCTTGAGTTTGGCAAACCACGGACCAGATCCTGCTGAGTTAATTTATTCGGAGGTGAGAAGCTTGTATATACCAATCCTTCATGCGACTTCACCCATCTCATACCACCAGCTTATGGAGATTCATAATTAATCGAAATAGATGTTCTTGTTTCCTTTGTCCGCTGAGACCACTTGGCCAGTTATCAGATTGGTGACTGTACTTTTTAGGCCATTCACATAGTACACGTTCCCACCTAAGTGCCAAACGAACCTTTCCAACTTTTCATTCACTGAGAATGTACCCTCTACTTCCTTTTTAAGGATACATTCCCTTCCTGCAAGGCTTTTAGTGAGAAGAGATTCATGATGTTTTTTAGTTGCATGCTTTTAAGCATCCACAGACCATAGTCCATCGCAGTCCGTTTCCTCTCACTATTCCCTACACATACAAATCAAGGGTTAGATTTAGGAACTCAAACTAGTTTGAGTCCCTTGTTATGATAGAAAGGATGAATGAGGGCTTTCCTAGTCCATGCAGGCAACATCCGCTTCTTGCGAGTGGTACCTGGTCCTTTGTTAGTAGTCACTTTATCAGTAAACATTTTGTTTTTCTGAGCAGACTGAACCCTGGCCTGGCAATTTTCTTTAAAATGTCCATTGTTCCCACAGTGGGTACATAGCCAGTTATCAAGTACAGTGACATACTTGCTGTGAGGGTTGTAAGGAGTTTTCTCCCTTTGGAACCCGATGCCCTGCTTGTTCCCACTATTGTTATGATACATGGTAGTGACAGCATCTAAGGACCAGGTCCACTTCAAAAATTTCTCAAGATCAATTCTTACTTTCTTCACTTTAGATTGAAGTTGTTGATTCTTCTCGAGTTCACTACAAAGACTGGTTTTCACAACAGTTAACTCCTTTTCAAGCATGACATGAGTCTTACTGGCTACTTCCTTTTCTTTTCCAAGACTTACATTCCTGTGTTCTCTATTGATTCCCTCAATGGTTTCCTCTATATCAGTGCATATTACTAACAGGTCATCCCTTTCTTCTTCAGTAGATGCAATTTTTTCTTCTAAGGTGTGTTTCTCATTGTTAAGGCCTTCTATTTTTTCTTTTAGATCAACAACCACTACCATCAAATCGTCTCTCATTTTCCACACTAGTTATTCTTTCATTCAAGGCTTCCTTTTCTTTTTCAAGATTAACTACGGTCTCATTTAAGTCCGTTACATAGACTACTAGATCATCTCTAGATTGTTCGGCCTCTCCTAGCTCTATGGTCAGGATCTCCTTATCATTTATAAGGCTATAATAGGCATCAATTAGGACATTAGATAAAGACCTTATCTTCTTAGAAAAGTAGGATTTCAGATTTCTCTGAACATCCCTAAAGTTTACTTCATCTTCTTCATCATCATCATCTGACTGAGTCATCAGCGCGAACAGTGAATCGTACTTCGTTGCTTCAGTTTCCACTGCCATCATGGAACTTTTTTCTGCATCTGATTTCCTTTCAAATTCACTCGAGGAGTCTCCCCAAGCAGCAAGAGCCTGCTTAACAATATTATCAGCAGCATTTTTTCGATTGAATCGTTCATCTGGAACCAGGTTCCTTTTTCCCGCTTTGTCAGGATTTTGCTTGTATTGCTCCTGCGAGTGGGCAGTATTTGATGAAATACCCCGACTTTCCATATCTGTGATAGAGATCGTTGTTCCTTGTTTTACTTGAACCGCCCCACTTGGTATACCACCATTTCTTTGAACATCTTTTGAAATCTCTTAGTAAGATAGGGTATTGTCACTATCTTCATCACTTGAGTCACTGCTTTCATCCTTAAGTACCAGGTTCTTTTCCTTCTTGGGCTCTCTTCTTTCACTGTCTTTCTTTCTTTCCATTTCGTATGTCTTCAGATTACCAATCAACTCATCCATGGTCAGAGTTTGTAGATCTTTAGCTTCAGTGATGGCATTTACCTTACTTTCCCAAGACCCAGGTAGAACACTGAAGATTTTCCTTACAAGCTTATTTCTAGGAATGACATCTCCAAGTGAGTGAAGCTCATTTATGATGGAGGTGAATCTGGTGTGCATATCTTGTATGGACTCATCATCCTTCATCCTAAAGAACTCATATTCAGTGGTGAGCATGTCGATCTTGGACTATTTGACCTGAGTAGTTCCTTCGTGTGCGATTTGTAAAGCTTCACATATTTCTTTGGCAGTATCACAAGCTAAGACTCTATTGTACTCATCGGGTCCTATTCCACACAACAAGATTTTCTTAGCACGATAGTTCTTTTCTACAGCTTTTCTGTCAATGTCGCTGTACTTTTTTCTCCCTTTCGGCACCATTGGTCCTGTTTCTTCAAGCTTCTTCATGGGAACATGTGGACCATCACAAATGATGTCCCACATTTCTGAATCTTCTGCTATCATAAAATCATGCATGCGGGTTTTCCACCAGCCATAGTATTGACCTTTGAAACTGGAAGGTCTATAGATTGATTGTCCTTCTTCAAAGTTTGGTGGAGCAGCCATTAAGGATCCTTCCTAGGTGTTAGCCTGATAGGAGAAACCTCACTCTGATACCAATTGTTAGTTTATATGAGTCCACCAAACTATAGAGTACTTGGTCCTATATGAGATGTTGCTTAGAATGTTGTAAAGATTGAAAGTAAAGAAACCAAGGGATTTTTACGTGGAAAAATCCCACACAAGGGGATCAAAAAACCACAACCTACTCTTGTAGGCTTTTAACTTCACTAACTTGCAATCTCCTTATTACAAGTCACTTTGCAAAAACCCTATTGCAAAGACTTCAACTAACTTGTGATGCACCCACCACAAGCCACTCTATAAATATCCTAGTTACAAAGGATTTAAACTTATGACTATCCCTAGTCACAATATAAACTCAGAAGTTTACGAATTTTGGTTTGTTCCTAAGAAAACGCTTCTAAGAAAGCAAACTAGGAATTACAATGACGAACAAATAACAAAATTATAACTCAACTACGGATATACATAAACTCATTAAGAAAGTGATCCTTAGTGGAGTTGTCTTCTTATTCTTAATACACCAGTGACTTCAATGCTAGACGAATACTATTATTGCTTGAGAGAATATCACTTAATGCACAAAGAATGGTGTGTCTTGCATATCACAAAAGATATCACAATAGATAGTGATGTCAACTCTTAGTGTATGCTTCTTCCCAATGAGAAGTGACTGATGTACTGTCTGCACAGCCACTTCTAGGCAGTTGCGTTCCAGCTGGATAGTCGACTTTGTACTTCTGTCAGGACACACCAACGGACCAGGTCCTAGTTGTGTTCCTCTTCTGTGACAGTTGCTAGATGGTCACTTTTTTCTGCTACGTTCCAGCTGTTCATTTGACTTATACTTCTGTTAGAGAACCCTAAGAGACTAGGTCCCTGTTGTATTTTTCTTTATAATGTTTGCGTACAGTCACTGTCTTGTGCTTGTGTCGGAGAACCCTGAGGAACCAAATCACCAGGTTCCTGTTGTGTTCCTCCCTGTGGTCGTTCATCCATTTGTTGATTTCAGACTTCGACCAGGTCACATGAAATGTATACCCTGTGGGCCAGGTTCTTTATCTAGTTCTTCATAATAAGTTTGTTAGATCATCAAAACATAAGAAACATAAGGCCAAGATATTGAAAACCAATCACATAGATTGACCATTACACTTACCATGAGGGCATTGGGTATAATTGGGTATACAATGTTATATGAGAACTCGAGTTTGCCTCTTTCGAGGATGAAGAATCAAATAAGTAGCTACTGGAATAGCGAATGATGTCTGGGGTATTGCGAGTAAATAATATCCTCATGCTAGTAGTGAATCCTTTCCGTATGTGATTAGATTTCTACATAGAGCTTTAGTACAACCTTTAATTGGTTTTGTAATGTTACAGCTCTTTGTGCTCGCAGGTCGCACCAACTATTTGCTAGTATGAACTGTGTGTCAAAGACATCAGTCAAGCCCACTATGAGCGAAATGGGAGATGTTGGAAGTGGGAGATGTTGGATTATGGGTCATGGGTCGCTCCGTGTGGGCTGACCCAACCTAGTTAGGAGAGATAAGTGAAAGAGGTTAAGGAAAGTTACCAATAAATCACAAACTCCTACTAAAGTGAACGTGCAAAAAGGGGAGTGGTGGGTTATCTTACTTAACCGTTATTACTCTGCCTATTTATATTAAGGAGAAAACACAGAACTTTCAAGTATTAAGAATTTTCTCTGACTAATCCTTTCTATACGAAAAACACGCACAAGTTAGGTCATCTAATTGGTGGAACAAAAACTTTGTTTTCTGGAGATTTAGAATACGACTTGGTGCTATTATTTTGATGGTGAGTTCAACAATTCTTCCGCTGCATTGTTGACAGATATGCTAATGTTATTCTCGCGCCGTAATTATTAAACTAAAAGTTTAGAGTTTAGGATTTATATGTAATAGAAAAGTTAAGGAGCAAAAAGTAAACTTTCCCTTGCATAAGCAAATCGTATGTAAACTTCGAATGTGATTGATCTTTTATGGTCTGCTATAATTTGCATAGAATAAAGTAATTTTGCAAAAAAATATGCAAGTAACCATATGACTAATAAAATATTTGTAATGAAGCATAAAATCAGGGACGACCCTTCCCTAAAGCAGGTAAAGCAACTGTTTTAGGCCTCACATTTGTAGGGGCCCTATTTTTTGTTATACCTAATATGTTATATATAAGTTAAAAAGAAATTTTGTGAAGTGAAAAGTAAAATTACATGGGAAGTTGTATAAAAAGGGAAAATAAATTTGACATATATTGTCAATTGAGAAAGACTTGTTAAAAGAAATTGATTATAAGATAATTATTAATAATTTTGCATCTAAAAAGGTAGAAAAATAGACTTAAAATAAGATAATAATTTAAAAAAAAATGTTAAGGCCCTTTATTAAAGTTTGGTTTTAAGCCACAAAATTCGTCGGAACGCTCCTCCATAAAACTGATCTCGCCAGTCATCATTAACTCCCAGTATAATTGAATTTAAAAGGTATATCTTAATGGCAATTGAAGGTCAAATATCTTTGGGCATTTGCATTTATACCCCCTTTTTGGGTCACCTTTTAACTTATACTAGTTTTGCAAAAAATATTGCAAGCGTATCGACTTTTCGCGTAACTTCAGACATACGACCTGAAGTAGCAAAAATTTCAGATGTTTTTGCCTGAAGTTTGGCCTGACTTGCAAAGGCCACCACGCAAATTTCGGTTCAATTGTGTATGTGTGAAGTTTGAACTTCAGAATTTTTTGCCTGAAGTGTAGCCTTATCAAAGCAAAATTTCAGATATTTTCGCCTGAAGTTTGGCCTGACTTGCAAAGGCAATCAAACAAACTTCAGTTCATAAGCAAGGGCAAACTTCAGTTCAATTATGTACTTCATATATTTTTCTATGAACTTCAGTCATTTTGATATAAACTTCAGATATTTTGACATTCACTTCACACATTTGGTTATGAACTTCAGATATTTGGCTAAGATTGTCAAACATATGGGGTATATACTTCAGATACTAAAGTATAAACTTCAGACATTTGAGTCTGAAGTTAGGTGCTGCTATTGGCGAACGCATAGGTTAGGAGGAAGAAGAGGAGGCGTCTGAAGTGTTAAAATTAGGATATAAGTTAAATAATTTTAAAAATATGGATATATGTTAAATGAGAGCGATCAAATAAGACGCCCCGTGTAATTTTTACATTATCTTTGGTGAAAAACAACATAGGAACTAAAATTGAAATAAAACGATTACAAAAATGACCACTATATTCCCAATTAGTAATGCCGAATTTTATGTCGCAAATTAATGATTGTATTATTTAAACAAAATTTAAATTTAAATAAGTTTTCCTTGTACAGTTAATACAAATTTCCAAAATGAACCAATTGAATTGTATTTCGTAAAAATTGCACGGGGCGCCCTATTTGGTCGCCCCCATTTAACCTATACCATTTTTTTAAAAAAGTTTTAACTTGTACCTACTTTTTAAACAACTTCAGTCGCTTTTCTCCTCCTCTTTCTCCTCCTTCGTTTTCTTCTTCTTCTTCTTCTTCTTCTTTCTTCTACTGTTGTTGGTGCTGCTATGAAACTTCAGTTCATGGGATGATTGCCATAAATATGTTTATCAGAGTATTTAAAAATAAATTATAAATAATTATGCAAGTTAGTAGACAATAATTTGTGAATATTTCCACGTACGTAAGTTAGTAGACAATGATAATTCTGTTCTTTTCACGTTTGTTGTTTCCAAAATTTATGATTTAGATACTATTGTCAATCTGATTATTTATCTAGTATATTAGAAAGCTTTTTCAAAAATTTCAACTTATATAGTGCTGATGTTTTTACAAATGAACAAAATAATTTCAACATCTTCTGCTGAAGTTTTTGAAAAAACTTTATGGACAAAACTAATGAATTCAGGACAAAAAAACTTCAGCTTTTAGTGCTGAAGTTTTTACAAATGAACTAAATAATTTCAGCATCTTCTGCTGAAGTTTTTGAAAAAGCATATCTAGGACAAAAAAACTTCAGTTTTTTAGTGCTGAAGTTTTTATAAATGAACTAAATAATTTAAGCATCTTCTGCTGAAGTTTTTGAAAAAGCTTAATGACAAAACTAATGAATCTAGGACAAAAAAACATCAGCTTATTTAGTACAATTACAAACAAAAACTTCAGCAAATAGAGAACAAAACTTAAGCTACTATGCTTAAGTTAAGCAATTACAAACAAAAATTTTAGCACACTTGGTTCAGCACACTTGCTACTTCAGGCCCGTCTACTAGAATGTTGAAGTTTTGTGTGATTGTCTTTGCTACTTTAGCCCCGTATGCAGAAGTTACGCGAAAAAGTGGGTACACTTGTAATTTTTTTTGCAAAACGGGTACAAGTTAAAACATGACAAAAAAGCGGGTATAGATGTAAATGACCCTTGTATTTCTTACCCGACCCGTTTTTAAATTCGCCCGAACTCAACCTCATTTGCTACACACGTGTCTCTAACTTTAAAGAGCAGCCGTTAGATCAATAAGAATCGTACAAGCAGTGGTCCCCATAATTATGTGAAGTATAAACTAAATCCATAATTAGTTAACAAAATTGAAGATATCCAGAAGCATCCTGACCCTTCGTCACGCTAAAGCTCATTCTAAAACCTTAGAACACTCTAGAACCTAAACCCCCTTTTTTTTCACACCATTTAAGCCTCCCCCATCTTCTCCCTTCACAACAACGCCATTATTTGCTTCACCGAGTTCGATTCTCTCTTTCTCTCAATTCATTGTAATTGCATTTTGTATTTGGCGGAAAAATGGAAGAGGATTTTGATATTCCACCGGCAGAAGGAATGGACGAGGATATGGATCTCCCCGACGACCCGATAATGAAAGTCGGGGAGGAGAAGGAAATCGGAAATCAAGGTCTGAAGAAGAAGCTTGTCAAGGAAGGTGAAGGATGGGAGACTCCTGAGTCTGGTGATGAAGTTGAAGGTAATTAATTAACTGCAGTTTTATTTTGTGATGCCAAAAAATCTGATTTTTTTTCATGTTAATGTGTTATTTGTCCTCGAAATGAAGTCGAAGATAATTAATTGCATTAGTATTATCTGCAGTTCCAAAAAGACCTGTTTCTTTTCATGTTAATGTGTTTTTTGTGCTTACAAGTTACAATGCTCGTTGTATTAAATCATAATTTCTTAAAATGGTCGCTGGATTAATTAGTTGCAATTGTATTATTTGCCATGCTAGAACACTGAAGTTGTTCATGTTAATGTTTATTTGCGCTTGCAAGAGTCATTGGATTGATTCCGAGCTCATTGCTATGGATTTTGGATTAATTAAGTTGTAATTGTTTGATCTAACTTGCTATAAATCTGAATTAGTTCAATTTATTGTGTTTTTGTGCACTTACAAGGATATTTGGATTAATTTTAGCTCATTGCTATGGTATTTGGATGAATTAGTTCCAACTGTATCATCTACCTTGCCATAAGTTTGAATTTGTTCGTGCTATTGTGTAGTTTGAGCTCACGTGGTTTTTGCATTAACTGTCAGTTCATTACACTGGTACTCTGCTTGACGGAACCAAGTTCGATTCCAGTCGCGATAGGGGGGACCCGTTCAAGTTCACTCTTGGTCAAGGTTAGTGAAAGTCTCCTTAACTTTTTCTTTCTTTCTTTTTTTTTTTTTTGGTAGTTGCTGGTTAATGGTCGGTGAGTAATTGTCAGTGATTTGATATAATAAATGAATTTTATTTGCAAGATGCGGCATGTTTATGTTGCATTGGCTGCTCTGCTTAAAGGAGTCTCTTAGAATTAGTCTGTTTTAGGCATTTACTGTATTATGAAGCCAGAAAATGCACCAGTTGAACTGTTAGAGATATTATGAGTTCGAGGGACCTGTTCTATTTCAGAGCCTCTAAATTGCTATAAAAGACAAATCGTTAAGACATTTTCTATCATTGAAGTGAAAGAGGCTTGATCAGAGCAGAATGTGCATAGGGGTTTTAGTGAAGCGGAGTTCATATGGTAACCTGTAAAGCCTGTCCTCAATTTTATAATGTAATGTAGGTTCTTTTTAGCTCGTTAAATAGGTCTGAACTTTACGACAGTAAAATTTTGATAAATGAAAATCTGAAAATGCAGTGACAGTGATTCATTAACACTTTTATAGCTTCCTCCGTGATTAGTTTTCATGTTTCTGTGAAAGATGATTGTAATGGACGACTCTAGCATGTCAAGTTAGATCTCAATTATCATCCTCAATCCTAGATATTAAGGGTTGAGACGACTGATGGTTATTAAAGAATGTTAACCGATAGTGGATTTGTTTGAAATTGAATTGTATATGAAATCCTATTAACACCAAGAAAATACAGAATTCTTCATTATGAGCAAGTCTCTGATGTGTAGGTAATTAGTTTTTCCATTAGATGAGAAAGTCTTTTCTTCAATCTAAAGCTGACATGCTGATTTTTTTCCAACTTATAATAGGACAAGTAATTAAAGGATGGGATCAAGGTATAAAGACCATGAAGAAAGGTGAAAATGCTATTTTCACTATTCCTCCGGAGCTGGCTTATGGAGAGAGTGGTTCTCCTCCAACTATCCCACCAAATACCACTCTGCAATTTGATGTTGAATTGCTATCATGGGCGAGCGTAAAAGACATTTGTAAGGACGGTGGAATTTTCAAGAAGATCCTTGCTGAGGGAGAGAAATGGGAAAACCCAAAGGATCTTGACGAAGTACTGGGTATGTTTTATCATTTTCAATTCAGAGGGGTCTATGCTTATATCTTTTTGGAACATGGATTAAGCATTTTCTTTTGCCTCATAATTTAGTCAAGTACGAAGCTCTGCTCGAAAATGGCACAGTGGTGGGAAAATCAGATGGTGTGGAGTTCACTGTTCAAGATGGTAATCTTTGACTTCATATGCCCTGCAATGTTTTATTAGGTAAAATAATGCAGTTTGTGCTCTGACATCCTTAATGGAACAGGTTATTTCTGCCCTGCTCTTGCTAAGGCTGTGAAAACTATGAAGAAAGGTGAAAAGGTCCAGTTGACAGTGAAGCCACAATGTAAGTGACGCTTGCTGATAAGTGACTTTTGTAGTCGTTTTCCAATAAGAGGGATCTCATTAACATGTCTGATTTCTTTTGCTGCAGATGGCTTTGGAGAGAAAGGAAAACCAGCCTCGAGTGATGGAGGAGCAGTCCCACCTAATGCTACACTACAAATCAACTTGGAGTTGGTCTCGTGGAAAATTGTTTCAAGTGTTACTGATGACAAGAAAGTAGTAAAGAAGATCTTGAAAGAAGGGGAAGGATATGAGAAACCCAATGAAGGAGCTGTAGTTAAATGTAAGTCACGGGAAAATCTTAATAGTTTGTGCTTGTAAGATACATGAATACTCTGATATGACAGTTGTTTCGGTTTGCATATTGCAGTAAAACTGATCGGCAAGCTGCAAGATGGCACAGTCTTCATAAAGAAGGGCCATGATGGGGAAAATGAAGATGAACTTTTTGAGTTTAAGACAGATGAAGGTATGATTTCCAATACATTGTTATCTCTCCGGAGATCATTGCTTTGTGATTTTCACTGTTCTATTATTCTCTGACTAGTATTGATTGAGCTCTGATTTACCCTGAACAGAGCAAGTTATAGATGGGCTAGATAGAGCTGTAATGACAATGAAGAAGGGTGAAGTGGCACTGCTTACAATTGCACCCGAATATGCCTTTGGTTCTTCTGAGTCAAAGCAAGATTTAGTTGTTATTCCTCCTAATTCAACCGTGCATTATGAGGTTGAACTTGTTTCCTTTGTCAAGGTATGTGATGTTTTCTTTCTTTTTATTTCTAACTGTAAGCTATTTGGCAACGTGTCTGGATATATATGTATATCATATTCTCTCATTGGTGTCTGTAGGACAAGGAATCATGGGATATGAATACTCAGGAGAAAATTGAGGCTGCTGGCAAGAAGAAAGAAGAAGGGAATGCACTGTTTAAGGCTGGTAAATACACAAGAGCATCTAAGAGATACGAGAAGGTAGATATTTAGCTTTTACAGTAGTTCGGAGCTAGATTACTGGGTCTTTATTCTCTCAAGCAGCGAGAAGCTATGTCTGCCTGGTTTGCCTAACTGTACAATTTAATAAGTGCAGGCTGCCAAATTCATCGAGTATGATACTTCCTTCAGTGAGGAGGAGAAGAAACAGTCTAAAGCGTTGAAAATCAGCTGCAACTTGAATAATGCTGCTTGCAAGTTGAAATTGAAAGACTACAAGCAGGCTGAGAAACTGTGTACCAAGGTATTAGAATTTGAAGCATATAAATCGTCCCCTCGCCCCTTCCTGAAAAACTCATCCTTGAAGTATAGATTCTAGGCATTTCTTTTTTTCTCTCACTGATTTGTGTGTGAGAGCGGCAGGTGTTGGAACTGGAGAGCACCAATGTCAAAGCTCTTTACCGCAGAGCTCAAGCATATATGAACATGGCTGATCTGGATCTGGCTGAATTTGACATCAAGAAAGCTCTTGAGATTGATCCTGACAACAGGTATATAATAACCAAGTCTACTTTATTACGATGCCCAATGTGTCATATCTGTTGGTCATGATGCTGAAGCTTGTTACTCGTTGATGATGTGAAGGGATGTGAAGCTTGAATACAAAGCTCTGAAGGATAAAGTCAAGGAATTCAATAAGAAGGACGCGAAGTTCTATGGAAACATGTTTGCCAAGTTAAATAAACTGGAAACGGCAAATTCATCTGTAAGTTTCAGACTATATAACCCCTCGACTTTGCCTAGCTTTACCCCTTGTTCTAATATTGACCCATGACATTGTGTTGTGCAGAAATCTGCTTCGAAGGAACCAGAACCAATGAGCATAGATAGCAAAGCATAACTTGACTTGGACATGAGATATCACATAAAAGAATCATCATTATTTTCTGGCATAGGGATAGTTTCCATGAGATGACGAGCTTTGATATGTGTAATCCGAGTCGTTATAGTGGACATTAGGAAAAAGTGTTTGCTGAATAAGCTGACTGAAATTTCGGACTTTGTATTGGTTATTTCCGATATTAAGTGGATCCCCCTGTAATAGTCTTTTAAGGTAAATTCGTGTTCCACAATTTATTTGTGGTGTGTTAATCCTTTTATTAAGTGGAGTAATGAAATTAATTTAGATGGAAGTAAAAAACCGGTTTATTCACCTGTTGATTCGTGAACTGCAAGCAAAGATGCTGGCAGCTGGTTGGATGTTGCTGATAACATGCATATTTAAGCGTCGGCTGAAGAGTCAAACTGTAAAATACCTAAGCATTAAGACATCACCAAATTTCACACCAAAATAGTGTAACACCAAATTTACTTCAACCATTACATTATTTTTTACACCAAAAAATAATATTTCTTCTCTCTTTTTTATTATATTATTATATTCTATTTAAATTTCATTTTTTATTTCCTTCAAACAAATATATAATTACTTATTTTTATTTTATGTATTGTAAATTTTAGCTTTCACTTTTCAATTTTAGCAATATTAGATAATAAAATTAACTTATAATTTTATATAAATATGAAATATATGAATATAATATATACAAAAATTAATATATCAAAAAAATAGGATATAAAATTAAAATTATAAATATCTTAATATAAAAATTAATTATATACACAATATTAAAAGTCCAAAAAATAAAAATAAAATGAATAAAATAATAATAAATCAAATTTAGTGTGATGAATAGTGTTGCAACACTATTCATGCTCTATAATGGTGCAAGATTTGATATTTCATTGGAGCAAAAAAATACTAAATTTGAATTTGGTGCAAAATTTGGTGCAGCCTTGGAGATAGCCTAAGGCCCCTTATTGCTGTTTAAGAATGCAGAATTATGCACCACAAGCCATACAATGTATTAGCAATGTAAGATTTTACATATAATTACGTATGGAATAATATCAAATACAGGCAGATCTCTATAATAGCCACTTTACTATAAAAGTTAAGTTTTTTCCGAAATCAATTTTTATGTTGTGATATAATATATTTCTCTATAATAGCACTTCTCTGTAGCATTCAAAAATATTCGGAACAAAAGAGACTATTATAGCGAGGTTTGACCGTAAGCCTTTAGGGGTCGTTTGGTAGGAGGTATTAGAAAAAATAATGCAAGCATTAGCTCTATGCATTACTAATACCTTGTTTGGTACCTTTTTTCAACTTGTATATAAGTATTAGTTATACATCATACTTGGAATTATCCTATGCATAAGTAATGCATAGAAAACCATGGCATTAATAATACTAAGGCTTTAATGATGCTTTAGCATGGTTAAAGACAAAATTGTCCTTAAAGTCTCTTAAAGCTAGAGAATATGGACGGCATTTTTGTAAGCAACTGTTTTTTTTTAAAAAATTATGCAATACATATAATTTTAATACACCACACCAAACAATAGTTAAGAAATAATATTTGCATAACTAATGCTTGCATTACTAATACATATTATTCCGCACTATTCTTATACACCCTACCAAACGACTCCTTAGAGTATGATAATGTTAGAACAGTTGTACGCAAGTAAGAAGAGTTACCCCGTGCAACTTGGATAAGATTTAAACTTGATACCTCTTAGTATCTAGATCTCATCAGCAATGAGACTTCCATTCAGCAGTGAGTTTTTTTACGTCAATTTTAAGTCGCAAAACACCTTTTCTTATTACATGTTAGTATATTGGCAACTCAACAAGTTAGGAGCTCAAATTGCTAAATAAAAATATTTCTGGCTAGGATCGTACAATGAATTCATGATTGACACATAATCGTAAGATGTAACCTTATTATCACACTAGTTTGCATCCTTATTTCTACTGTTTCTAAAGCCAATTCTATTAAATAGTGACTCCTTTTCCTCTTTCAAACAACGGATTTAGAAGTTTAAAGTTAAATTATTTTCTTAAAAATTATAATATTCTTCTTAGGACAAACTACTACAGAGAAAGTAGACACTTAGATTAGGACAGAGGGAAAATTTGAGTTATTTTGCTGTAGGCATGGTCTCATTTGACCCCAATTGTTAGTTGTTACTGAGAGAAAAGTGAGACAATTTCGTATAGTTCAATTGCAAATTCAAACATTACTTCCTTTTACAATAATCAGAAAATGTATTTGAATAGAGATTGGAACAGCAATTCAAAAAATAATAATCACTTCTTAATTTATTCTTAATAAGTTAATTTATAATTTTATAAATCTCTATAGCTTGTGTTTAAAATATAAGTTTTAATTATTTTTTTCCCGTAAACTTCGTGCATAGTACGGAGGAAGGGTGTCTTTATCAGTAAGCCAACGAAGAGAGAGAGGAGAAAGAGGAATTAACCCAAACAATCGTTTATCAAATTATTTAAACTAAAAATAGCCAATTGAGGTATAATATCTTCATAATTTATGTATTATATGTGTATAATTATGTATAATCAATATATAATTTATGTATATGACTAGAAAAAGTAAATAATAAATATCGCCGGTTATTTATGTAAAGATCTCAGGATATATATGAAAGAGAAATTTTCATAAAGCACTATCTTTTATTGGTAATTAGCTATCTATAGATATCATTTGCTATATTACGGATTGTAGGTATGTTTTTTGTTGTTATAAGATGTATTAGATGTATTTAAGCTATTGTATTCATGAATATAGTAGCAAAAATATGCATGAATTAGGGAAGTCCAGCTAATCAGTTGTTGTATTCGAGTGTATTCGACTGTATTCATGGCGTGAAACAGGGGATTACACTATTTTTAAACGAAAAATGAATCAATTAACATAATAGACTCCTAATATAACTCAACAAACTCAATTATAACACACAAATTTTGTATTTCTAGTTATAAAAAAGATTCTCAACCGAAAATACCCCCAAAACATAGCAATCTTCAGAGAAATTATATAATACATCTGAATACATAAATTATATTAATTAAAAAAACATATGATTACATTCATAGCATATAGCGAGACAGTGAATACAATGAAATACATAAAATAGAACGGGATACATTGAAATACAATGGAAAAAGTACAGTGAATACAATGAAATACATGGAATACAGCGAGATACATTGAATTACAATGAAAAAAAAGACAATGAATACAATGAAATACATGAAAATACAGCGTGATACGTTGAAAATATATTGAAATATGTTAATAGAAAATCAAGTTGCTCAGCCCCAAACTCCGTCGTCTTTGTTCAAGAACAAACCCTAATTTCCGATGAATCCGTCGTCGAGCAAAAATCCTGAATCTCACTGTTCTCATGCATCCTGTACAGTAGCCGAGCAAAAATCACGGCAAGACGTAGCATATCGTTTTTGATAATGTTGCATCTTAGAATACTGAATGAGAAAAAGAGGAATATAAGAACCAACACGGTTAAAGTAAGGGTGTTAAACGGGCTGGGTTGGACCGGTTCCGGACCGTCCCAGACCGGTATAACCTGGAACCGGCCCGGACCGGTAATAGGGGGCTGGGTTGGGCGGGGTAGGGGGTTTGGGGGGTTTGCACGGTTCATCTAGCCCAAACGGGTAACCGGAACCGGTTAAACCCAGTAGAGTGAACAGTAACTCTTACCGGGTTAACCGGCCCGGTTCAAATGGCTAGTTTTTTTTTAATTTTTAAATTTTTCTGACTTGTGGGCCCCATAGACCGTTGGCAACGGTCAGAACATGTTTTGGTCTGTTGGCCAACGGAAAAATTGCACAAATAGCCTTTTTTTTTAACCCTTTTTCAATTTACAAAACTAACCTTCTCTAAAACTATAAATACCCCCCCCCCTCTTCTTCATTTCTTCACTCATTACTCATTTCTCAATCTCAATTTCTCTCATTCTCTCATCCTCCAATTTGCAAGAATTCAAGTTTTCAATCTAATTTTATTTGGCTCTCTTTTCTTGAATTTAATTATCGTGTTTTGTCATTCGGAATTTGAAGTTTATGTCACACCTCCTTTTTGTGCGCCCGCCCCGGAGGGATAAATGCGCGAGGGAGTTTTTTCAATTTAAGTGACAATATTAATGGGATTATTTATTTAATTCAGAGTCGCCACTTGGGAAAGGTTTGGCTTTTGGTGTCCCAAGTCACCGGTTTATCTTGAATCCCAAATCGAGGAAATTTTCGACTTTTCCAAATGAAGTCTGCGAACCAGAAATTCTAAGTAAGGAATTCTGTTGACCCGAGGGAAGGTGTTAGGCACCCTCGAATCCCGTGGTTCTAGCACGGTCGCTTAAATTGTTATAATGGCTAAATATCTGATTTAAATACATGTTATGACTTACGTGCTTTTATTAAGTTTAAACCGCTTTTATTATTATCATTTATTTTTATAGAATTGCAACGTCGTGAAAATGCATCTCGAACCACGTCACAATCAATGCACCCGTGGTCGTCGACACATTTTGACTCCGTTGAGATTTGGATTTGGGTCACATCAATGTGCACCCGTGTTTAAGAAGGTTAAATTATTAAAGGTGCGCCTAAAGCAACTAGCGTATTGTTATTTTGGGAAGGCCGTAAAATTCGCTAAACGGCCTGTCCCGAATTCTAAGTATTTTAATATATACATTTAGAGGGCCCCGCAGCTTGTGCATGTTTGTTTGTCGAGGCTCGTCTCATTTTTATTTAAAAGGATAAACCTACAGTGACTATATTTTCTATTAAGTTCATCTCTAAAATAAAAGAAAATCTCTTAATTAATTACATGCTAAAACGTAACTTATTAGTTATTAGTTTACGGCTAATGCGAATGGAAAATTGCGACCGAGTTTGTACGAAGAAAAACTGTTTTCATTCTATATTCTATTATTCAATAATACTAAAACGTGAGATTGACACATCATAATATCAAAACAGATTAACTATTCTTTGATTAATTTAAACTAACATTATTAGATGAAGAAGTTATACATATGCGACATCATTACTCATTTAAATCAATCAACTACATTTTATACAAAGAAAGGAAAATTATATTCAAACACAAATCTAAACAGGAGGGATTCAACAGGAACAAAGCCTGATTAATATTTCATTTCTCTTCAATCTGAGAGTATACAAATGTGTACCTGGAAATGGCAGTACAAGAACAAAAGAAGGAGAAGTCAGCAGCAATAATAACACAGCAACAGCAGGTCCAGCAACACCGCAAACCAGTAAGAACCAGTAGAATAACCCAGCAACGGATTGAAAACTCAGCAATACCAAAGTGCAATTGTAATCAAAGCAGAAGAGAGACGGATACAAGATGCAGTAGTTTACTGATTTTCAATAACACTCGAGAAAAGACAAACGAAATTTATTCAAGTAGAAGTTCAAGTTGTCTTTCTCTTTTACTCTCTAACACTCTTGAAATTTTCCAGAATGTATTACTCTAAAAAATATTCTCCCAATAATCTCTAAGTCCCCCTTAATCTTCAAGTTCTTCTCTCTTAAATCTTCCTCTCTCAAGTCTTGTCTTTTTTGAATGTTCAAGTCTCCCTCTCTTAAATCTTCGTCTTCGTTAATGTCAAGAATGACTCTATATATAGCAAGACCCTAGCCCCAAATATTCCTTAATGGCATGCTTTGTCCCCCACTACATTAAATAAATACATCAACCTCAAACCATTACAATTTGTCCCTCATGCCTAACATAAACAAATACAATATTCCCCTCCACTACATTATGTCTTGTCCCCCATTATGTTAAACAATTATATCACCCACACCCAATTATATTTTGTCCCCCATGCTTAACATAAACAAATGCAATATTCCCCTCCACTACATTATGTTTTGTTCCCCATTATGTTAAACAAGTATATCAAAAAACTCACCCCATTATATTTTGTCCCTCATGCTTAACATAAAGAATCAAAATAATGTTCAATTACCAAAATACCCCTCCGGCCTTATTGCAATTACCATTTTACCCCTGAATGCAATGCAATTTATCAAACTAACCACATCAGCTCTAAACAATCAATTAATCATAACTTAACCAAAATATAGCCAAGATGACCAATTTCTCAACAATCTCCGAACAGCAAATCATATGAACACGATGAACAACACAACTCCAAATTAATGGAAATAAATTAACCATATCGGGAACCAATCCTGGTTAATTTAGACCATCAATGGATGAGCAAAGAGACAACAATACAAACAACAATACGCATGATTCAAATTAAATCAACAAATCAAAAACAAACATAAACTCACATTAAATCACTGGATTAAACATGAACTTCAAACAAAGATGAACATGAACTAAATCTGTTTTTAAGCAACAAAACATGACAGATTCACATGATTCAAACAACATTAATAATTTCTGGAAAATACATAACAACATGAAACAAATTGAATTAAATTTCAATTTGAATCTAACAAACATTAAACTAACAAATATTTACCTAAACAATAATACAAACATGAAATAAACATGAAAACAACTAATTAACTTCCATTTGAAATCTGAAAATTAATTTAACAAAGCACATGAACAAACTAATTAATTCAAACGATAGACATGAACAAAACAAACATTTGTCGATCTTAGATTCGAGAATATCAAAACGAACTAACGGACAAAATAAAACTCAAAATCTACTAACCGGATCGACACGAAATATGTACGGACTGTTCCGACAAACCTCGACCAAACCTCGACCAAATGACGACGAACTCGAACCTTATTAGCAACTGAAGCCATGCCGAAGCACTAGCCGCAGTTGACGCGGCAGAACATGAGCAGCTGGGGTGCGATTGAAGAAGACGAAGCAGCGGCGACTGGTCGTGTACGCGAAGAAGATGAAGGTGAGGCAGCAGCTCGGAGACGGCTTGGCCATGGCGATGCTCAAGCTTTGAAGAAGACGAAGTGAGGCAGCAACTCGCGAAACAGAAGCAGCTGTTCGTGCGTTCGGTTGTTCGAGCTTGAAGCGGACGACGAAGCCGACGGGGACGAAAGAAGCTGAAGCAGCTGCGTGAGCAGCAACAGCAGTTCGTCGAGCTCCAACTCGAGCAGCCATGGACGTTGCAAGCAGAAGCAGGAGCGTCCGATCATGGCGAGGTCGAAGGCAGTATCAGCAGCCATGGCGGACTGCTTGTGGTCGTTTATGGTGAAGCAGCGACGACTGGTTACTCCGACGAAGATGAAAGATGGTTACTCCGACGAAGATGAAAGCAAAGCATAGAAAGGGCAGCCATAGTCGCCGGAGGTGAAGGACATCGCGAAGAAGACGGGGCAGCAGTGACGGGGCTGGACGATGGTGGTGTTTAAGTGGTGGGGAGGCAGAGGGGCTGCCATGGATGCTTGGGGTGTTTGATATTTTTGGAGAAGAAGAAGCAAAAAGGGTGTGGGGGGCGGATGGTTTCTTAGTTTTTAGGGTTTTTTGTTTTTATTTTTTTATTTTTTGTTTTGTTTTGTGTTTTCACAAAAATGAAGAAGGGGGTTGGGTATTGGGTTAATGGGGCGGACCGGGTCGACCCGGTTTGAAGTGGACCGGGTCATGGGGAAGATTGAGCAATTATTTGGGCCTGAGGTTGAAATTTGAAGAAGTGGCCCAATCCGATTTTTCTTTGTATTTTTGTTATCTTTTCTTCTTTTATTTTTCTAAAACTAAATTATAAGAATACTTAAATTATTATTAAGAACTAAATTAAGTTATAAAAGCGCAAATTAACTCCCAATAACAATTAACGCACAATTAAGTAATAATTAAGCAAAAAATTATATATTTGGACATTAAATGCTAAAAAATGCAAAAGATACCTATTTTTGTAGTTTTCATTTTTTGTAAACAAACTTAATCACTAACAAATTGTAGAATTAAATCCTACATGCAAAATGCGACATATTTTTATATTTCTTATTAATTTAACAAATAAACATGCACAGACAAATACAAATAATTATCCAAAAATATCACAAAATCTCACAAAATTGCACACCAAGGAAAATCATTTGATTTTGAATTTTTTGGGAGTAATTCTCATATAGGGCAAAAATCATGTGCTTACAGTTTGAACTTTGAACAATTGAAGTTCAAAATTGAAATACTTTCTTGACATTTGTTCGTGGTAACCTCGGGATTGCCTAATCAAGTGCTCAATTTATTGGCGAATTCGGTGCACTCCCTCCAACTCTTTCTCTTATTTACTATTTTAATTGCATATTTAATTTTAGCTTATACTTTAATTTTTACAATATGTTTAATGATGCTAAAAGAGCATGTAAAAGAGTTACTGGTAGGGGAAATAGAAAAAGAGATAGTCCTTCAGCATCTGGTAGTAATAGTAATAATCCATTATCATTTACACATGTTTCCGAATCATCGCCTAATGATAATTTAGATATAGATTATGAACAATTACAAGAAGATTTTGGAATAGAAGATAATGAAATAGGAATGGAAGATGAGATACCAGCTACACCAACTAGTGTTGGAGTTGGTAGTATTGGGGTTGCTACAAGGTGTGGTGGTCATGGCACTAGAAGTAGACCACCTGTGGCTCCGACTACTAATCGTAGAAAAAGAAGTAAGGTTTGGAATTTTTTTGAAATAATAGAAGGTACTGATAGAGTTAAATGCAAACTTTATAAAGGTGATTTTAAACATTTGACTTGAGGAAATTTAGGGGGACTGGGACGCTTAGTAGACATATGAGAACTGAGCATCCCATAGAATGGGGCGCTGATGGTGATGGAAATCAAACAACTCTTAACCCTACTACTGGAGGTCTAGTGAAATATGATAAAATGAAGGATCGTGAGGAGTTAGCAAAAATGATTGTTTTGGGTTGTCTACCTTTTTCTTTTGCTTCTTCATCATATCTTATTATGTATATTCAAAGGATTTACAATCCTTTATTTAAAGGTATCCCTAGAAGTACTTGTAGAGCTGATATATTTAGACTTCATGGACAATATCAAACATACATATATTATTTGTTTAGCCACCTTCCTTGTAGAGTTTCTCTAACTTCTGATATTAGCCATGTTGTTAATGGAAATGATTATTTGACAATTACATGTCATTGGATAGATGATACTACTTGTATGCAAAAATGTATTATCGCTTTTAGATATGATGAAGATCAGAGTCATACTGCTACGTTTATAAGTAGTACTATTTGTGAAGTTGTTGAATTTTATAATCTCAAGCAAAAGGTATTGTGTATGTCTTTTGATAATGCTTCTAACAATAATGCCGCAATTTCAATATTAAAACTACATTTGCAACCGCCTCTTGAGGAAATTTTTCATGTTAGGTGTGCATGTCATGTTTATAATTTAATTGTTAAAAGTGGCCTTGATTTATTTTCGACTGAGATTACTCATGTTAGAGTAGTTGGTGTTATTCAAGAAAATAATAGACAATCTAGAATAAAGGAATTTAAGAATAAGTGTGTCCATTATAACCTTAAACCCAAATTCATGCCAGACGAAATTGTTACTAGATGGAATTATACATATATATTTTTAAAATGTTGCTACAAATATATTTTTCCAATAACTGAAGTTGCTAATGCGCATTGTACTGATCCAAACCGTATGCTAACAAGTGGTACTTGGGAGGTCATTAATGATGTTATTAAATTTTTACATAAATTTTATACAACTACTGTTGTGTTTTCTAGAGCATATTACCCTACTGTTACTATGGCTTTAGTACATATAGCTGAAATTTCTTTTCTACTCTTTGAATTTAAGAAGAAAGAAAGAAAAATATAGGGATGTTGTTGAAAAAATGCAAGCAAAATTCAAAAAATATTTCTTTCCAATTCCTCCGATTTACTTAATTGGTGCTGTTTTAAATCCTTCTATTAAGATGTCTGATTGTCACCAATTAATGAATGCTTTATATACTTATATGGAGATTGGACCAACTGAAACCCCAGATTTATATACTTGTATGAACAAGCTAAATGAATATTTACAACAATTATATAATTATTATGCAAATGTAATTGATGATGCTGCTCTTAATGTAGGCAATGTTAATCCAACTATGCATTGTACCACTTCTGCTACTGTGGATGATGAAGAAGGCCTTGATAGTTTTAATATTTTTTCTACATTTTCTAACACTCAAACCAGTAGCAGGAACATTGATGAACTTCAATTCTACTTGCAGAAGCAAAAAGAGCCTCGCACAAAGGAATTTTCACCGTTGGGATGGTGGCATGAGAATGGAAAGCAATTTCCTGTTCTTTTCGCTATGGCTCGGGACGTGCTGAATGTACCAATTTCTACTGTTGCATCGGAGAGTGCATTTAGCCAAGCAAGACAACAACTTAGAGACACCCGCCACTCATTGGGAAGCAATGCTTTGGAAGTTTTAGTATGTTTCAGAGATTGGATTAGATCAGAACGAAGAAATCAAGGACGTGAAGATGTTGATAGCCCAGAAGACGAGGAACTTGGAGATATATTAACACATGGAAACCCATCCGAATTTAACACTCCAGAAGAAGGTCAATCGGTTCATATTGATTATGATGAACTTACTAAGGCAATGCAAAACCTTTGAATTTACTATTTTACTTGTTGAAAAAAATGTAAACCTTTCAATTTGTAAGTTTGAAACTTTGAAATTTGAATTAAGAAATAAAAGTAGCACTTGCAATAAGTGCATTTTTTCCCCATCTTCCTTGTATTCTTTATGTTAGTACTTTGTAATGCACTTATTGCAATATTTATACAAAATTTCAAAAAAAATAAAATAAAATTACACTAAACCCGGACCGGCCCGACCCTCTCAACCCGTAACCCGTACGGTTTAGTTTTTATCCGGTTGAACCCGAACCCATTAAACCCGTTAAGAACCAACCCGGAACCGGCCCGGACCGTAACCCGTACGGGTTCAAAAAAGGGAGGCCCGGCCCGGCCTAGTTAGCCCGTTAAACACCCATAGGTTAAAGTAAGAACCTAGGCCATCGATAGATTCTTCAGGAACAATGAGTTTCAACTAATTAAATCCTTAATATACCCATTCTCAGCAACTTACCATAAGAATAAAGAGAAGGCAAAATCACCGTTTGTGACTAGTGATAAGTGATGTGGGTGAGAGGAATTTTGAGATTGAGCATCGTGTTTTCAGGGAACGGGGGAAGAAAATGGCATGTATCAAAGTAGAGGGAGAAAGAAAATAATGTAACTGAATAACGTATTTAGTGGCTTAAGGATAGGAGGTAACCAAAATCAAATATTTTGCTATAAACATTAAAAGATATCTATAGAATATATTTTTTTAAATGGTATTTATTTAAAATAAATAAGGTGTTAACATTTGCTACCGGAGGTAAAAATTCCTATATGAAACTTTTGTCTGGTACAGAGATGCAAGATACATGACCAATATTGAAAAGCCCAAGAATGATAGAAGTTCAGCCCAGCCCAGCCCAAATATTATGGCCTACACTTGTCCATTCAAAACGTTAGGGTTTTAGTGCGCTCGTTCGAAGTAGAAGAGAGTTGTGAGGGAGTGTCTCTTGGCTGCTTTTAGCTCTCAGCAACCATGGGTATGAATCTGAACCTGCTCCTCCCTTCTCTACTATAATTTACAATTTGCCTTAAAAAAGAGACGGTTTTATTAATTTTACGTTATTTATGGATTTGAAGGTATCTCACGAGATTCTATGCACAAAAGACGTGCCACTGGTGGCAAGAAGAAAGCTTGGAGGAAGAAGCGAAAGTTGGTTCTGCTGCCTTTTTCTTTTTCCTAATTATCTGTCTCTATCTCTGTTACACGGATCTTTCATTTTCGGTTCTAAGTTCGTATATTTAGCGAAAAAGCTGCATTTAACCCTACGGTTATGAACACAATGCGTAAACTAGTCCAATTAATGTAGGTCTCTGTCTGCTTAGGATGTGTTTGGCACGAAGGAAATGCTTTTTCAGTGAAATAGGATAGTGTTTGGACGGAATTTTTTGAGTTGTATTGATTGATAATGATAATTGAGTGTTAGTTGGAGCAAATGATTTGGAGTAAATGTTGGGATTGTGGTAAAGAGAAATGGTTTCCATGCATAAGTGAGAAAGTCATTTTTCCATTTTGGTGCAGAAAATGACTCCATTTCCGGCAACAGTCATATTCCTTCCTATTCGTATTTGTTGTTTCTAAGGTAGAAGTGGTTATTGCTGTTTCTAATTAGTGATTAGAAACAGCAATTACTACTTTGTTGCTCATGATTTAGTGATTTATTGGTAATCTTACCAGGGTAAGGAATAATATGCTTTGCTGCTCATGATTTATGTATCTCTACTGCATAGCAATAGTAGTTCTGTATATTTTCTACTTCTCAAGAATCTTTTGGGAGATCTATATCAATCAAACAACCAACTACGTGTCATCCAAATTAGTTGGGGTCGACGATAGGAACAATTATTAGATAAAGTAAGATAATGGAGCAAAATTGATTTGTAAATCCATGTCAAAACTAATTAGTGCAGTAAAAGAGATTGATTGAATGGTCTTTTGGTTGATTTGGTATAATAAAACAAAGAAGGGTGATAACTGATATCTATAGGGAAGCAAAATAAAGGACATAAATAGTTATAACATAATGACTGCTATGAAATGTACCCTTAGCAGAGCTGATGTGAAAAAAAAATCTGATAAACTATGTTATTGCAACATGATGTTGTAGAGGAAAGACTCACAGCAATCTGGGCACACTGCTAATTTGTGTGAATCTGTTTTTCTTATTGTTAAAGGTACGAGCTTGGCCGTCAACCTGCGAATACTAAGATCTCAAGTAACAAGACAGTCAGACGAATTCGTGTTCGTGGTGGCAATGTGAAATGGAGAGCACTGAGATTGGATACAGGAAACTATTCATGGGGTAGTGAAGCAACCACCCGTAAGACTCGTATCCTTGATGTGGTCTACAATGCCTCCAACAATGAACTTGTTCGCACACAAACTCTAGTTAAGAGTGCAATCGTTCAGGTTGATGCAGCACCTTTTAAACAGTGGTACCTCCAGCACTACGGTGTTGACATTGGTAGGAAGAAGAAGGGGGCTGCTAAGAAAGAAACTGCCGAGGTACCCAAAATTTGTTATCTTACTTCAATACCTGATTATCATCATTTAACTAGTAGTTGTTGATTCCTTGCTATCTGGCTTCTACAGCTCTTTCATTTTGCTAATCAATCATAATTCGTCATGACATGCAAGTTATTACTGGTGACCATGATCTGTGACTTGCTTTGACATAGTGTCGTGTTTGCGCATGATTTTATGATCAGAAATAACTTGCCCAAGATTGAGAAAAGAGAGAGATAGAAAATGTACAAGTGTAAGGGAAAAAATAGGTCTTATTGAGGATACTCTTGACCTCTTACAATGCAGCGAGCAAAGGCTGTCTTTCATATTGTTTGATCCCTGCTCAGTTACATTCTGCTGTATCTACATGAAGATATTTTTCTTAATTTACCAACTACTGGTTTACCCACTTTACCTACAAGTGTTAAACTCCAGCAACTATTTTATTCAACTTTCATAGCAGTATCCTTGCATTTCCATATGTTGGGAATCTGAATGTCCAAAGTGATGTTTAAGTAGTGATGCCTTCTTTACCTCATATATTGATGACTTTTCTTTGGTTGACAATGGCAGGAGGGAGAAGGTGCTGCTGCTGCTGCAGAGGAAACTAAGAAGAGCAACCATGTAGCCCGAAAACTTGAGAAGCGCCAGAAGGATCGCCAACTTGATGCTCACCTTGAAGAACAATTTGGTGCTGGTAGGCTCTTGGCCTGCATCTCATCTCGGCCCGGTCAGTGTGGCAGAGCTGATGGGTAAGTTCCGCCTTAACAACCCTGCTTCCCGGCCCAAGACCTATGACAATGTTTTTGCATCTATTCCACTCAAGTGATGATATTTGATTGCGATTGACAGGTATATCTTGGAGGGCAAAGAACTTGAGTTCTATATGAAGAAGCTACAGAAGAAGAAGGGCAAGGCTGGAGCTGGTGGAGCTGCTTAATTGAAGCTCTTAGATTTTTGAGACTAATTTATATGTTTTTCATTTTTACCTGTTAATCAACAACTTGGTTTTGTGAGGATATTTTTCTATATGCAGTATTCTTTAATCTTACCATGAGTTGACGTTGATGCCTGGACTTCAATCTGTTATTGTTGTTGTTGATTAGTTGTTTCAGTTTCTTCTGAATATTTTTTGGCATATTTTTAACTACTATAAATTATAGAAATTGTGTTTTCCAGCATCTTTTAAATAGCCAGTTTGCACATCAGGTAGGTGGTAATTAGTTGTTGCAAATACTGAAACTTGGTTCATAGCTTCTTTACTCTTGTATTTTCAAACTTGTTTTGAAAATGCTTTTCTTGAGTCGTCTGTGTACTCTCTACCCTTCTCATACCTTATTCATAGTATCGCATTGGATATGTTATTGTTGTAAATACTGAAACATCTGAGAGCATTTTAAGTAAATATTGATTCTCACTCATAAATCTTTGACTTTCAAACTTTTTTTTAGTGAGTTTCATGTGTTGCAAATACTGTTAGGCCTTCAGATATTTTTTTTTCCAACTTCTAACCAAGATCCTTGAGCCGAGGGTCTATTGGGAACTGTCTTTCTATCTTTATGAGGTACGAGTAAGGTCTGCGTACATACTATCGTCCTCAGACTTTGTTTATGGCAATACACTGTGTTTAACTTCTAAGCAAGATCAAACTAGAGTTAGAACTAAGTGTGGCCCTTGGCCTTGGATTAGTAATATTCTTTTACCTCAGTATTAGTGGAATTCAAGATGTCCAAAATATCAGCTTAAGTACAAATTAGTGGTTGCAAAACTTGTAGTAAGTGATATAACTTGTCGTGCATCAAACGAGGAAACGCGACCATGAGTGAATGCTAACAACCACTTTAACTTGGAAAAGATGGAATGACATTGACAGAGATCAAATGATCTTCCAACTACACTATCTTACTAGTTGTACACCATTATTGCTCTTTGTTACCTGTTGGTAAATCAAGTAATAATAACTTTGAATTTTGATCGTCCCCCCTTCCTCCTTAGGCATGGCATATTCTAAATTTGAGAACGTCTTTTTACATTTACGTATCAAACTTGTACTAACAACAATATGATCCAAAATTTAAAATTAATGAGTGCGAAGTAACAATATATATACATATTATGTATGTATATGAAATGTGGTCGATTAGATCACATTTTCTGCTACCTCTTCTCATCCACCATTTTAACGTTTTTTAAGTTCAAGTATATTTTTCTATATAATATGCTGATTCTAGATCAATATCAATATTCGATAAAATACACGTCGTCGACCTTTACTTGCACAGTTTTTTGTTACTATAACAAGAAGTCCCCTATCTTTAAAGGAGCTTATGAACTCCACGACTTTTTTATGTTATGGGGTCCTCAAAACTGATTTTAGCGGCTCTTTCTTTCAAAATTGGTTGAGTCTCAAGTGTACTTTAGTAAGAATATAAAAAATCTAGGGGTTCTTTTTCTGCCTGATGCACTTAATGTAACGTAAAATTTCATCTTAACTAGAAAGGATGCGAAATGGGTGTTGAGGAGACCAACCATTTGGTCATTCAGTTGTATTTTTTTTGAGTCCTAACTTTGTGTCCTACAAAAAAACATCAAATTTGCGTCAGTGTCTATTCACCTTTATCTGTCTAAAGTCTAAACATTCTTTTCTTGATAAAGACTTCACTTCTTTTTGCTTGTCATTTTTCACTTTAATCTCGTGTCCAATTTGCGGAGACTCTAAGCTTTTTTCCTTGTATGAAAACCATTATCAGAGTTTGGCACATGATTATGACCATGTAACAAAACGTCTTTTTAAGAACTAAATAAATGTACAAGAAGGTATTAACATGTATGTCTGATGTACGTCATTTGACACTTTACTAGCATTGTGCAAACACTATCACACGAAAGGGCGGAATCAAGATTTGAAACTTATTGATTTGGGATTAGTGTTTATTTAATTTAGTAGGTTCTAAATTAATAGTTGATACATATTTAATAGATTTTTTAAGATAAATATTAGATTTGGACTAAAGCTAATGAGTTCGGCTAAAACCGAGCATGTTGCGGAAGATCGTGGGTTAACTAGCACACAATTACACACAAATCAAATAGAGAAGAAAAATCAACACAAGGATTTAATGAGGTTCGGCTAAGCCTAATCCTCGGGGCAAAAGCAGAGAGTTTTCCACTATGAATGAGAAGAAAAATACAGTACAATCTTTAGAATCCCCAACTACAACCCCCTATATATAGATCCCAAAAATATCTCAAGCCTATAAGAGAAAAGTTTCCCAATTTGACAAGGATAATAGTTTTTCCTTTCCCAAATTTATTAGGACAATGAGTTTTCCTAAACCTATAGGGATTATGGGTTTCCTAAAAATACAAGGAAATAATTCAAGCCACAAAATAATAATTCTTCCCCTTGGCTTGAATTCTCTTCATTAACAGGAACAACGTCTCTCTACCTTTCCCTCAGCCCTCATGAGGACTCTATTGAGTACTGCACGCACCAATCAAGTCTAGACAATGCCTAAACTTGTTGGTCTGGACTGCCTTGGTCATCATATCAGCCGGATTATCATATGTAGATACTTTCTCCACATTAACAACTCCTTTTGATATAATGTCTCGAATAAAGTGATGTTTGACTTCAATATGCTTCGTCCGATCATGAAACATCTGATTCTTAGTAAGATGAATTGCACTCTGGTTGTCACAAAATAATGGTGTCTTCTTCTAAGCTAGTCCAAGATCACTTATCAAGCCTTGTAGCCAAGTAGCCTCTTTCACTGCTTCCATAATTCCCATATACTCGGCTTCTGTGGTAGACAAAGCAACGACAGACTACAAAGTCGCCTTCCAACTAATGACACTACCAGAAAGAGTAAAAACATAACCTGTCAGAGATTTTCTCTTATCTAAGTCCCCTGCATAATCTGAATCAACATAGCCAACTAAGGATTCACTCAACTTATCTTTGTAAAAGTCAAGCCTACATTTGCAGTACTCTTCAAGTATCTCAAGATCCAGTTATCGCCTGCCAATGTTCTTTACCAGGACACGCCATGTATCTACTCACAACACTAACAATATGTGAAATGTCAAGGCGAGTGCAAACCGTAACATATATAATGCTACCTACGACACTCGAATATGAAACATTAAACATCTACTTCATCTTCTCGTCTGTTTCTGGTGACATGTCTGCAGACAACTTGAAATGGGAAGCAAAAGGAACAGACACAGATTTAGCACCTGTCATATTAAATTTTTTGAGGACCTTCTCAATATAGGACCGTGGGACAACATCAACTTTCCAACCCTTCTATCTCGAGTAATCTCCATCCCCAATATCTTCTTTGCAGCACCCAAATCCTTCATCTCAAACTCCTCACCTAGCTGCTTCTTCAACCGTGTAATATGTGACATGCTTTTAGCAGCAATAAGTATGTCGCCCACATATAACAACAAATATACACTAGAACCATCTTCAAACGTTTTGTAATACACACAACTATCACATGCACTTCGAGAAAATGCATTTTGAATCATGAATGTATCAAATCTTTTATACCACTGCCTAGGTGACTGTTTTAGACCATATAAAGATTTCTTAAGCAAGCAAACATATTCTTATCCTGAGTAATGAATCCCTCGGGTTGACTTATATAAATCTGCTTATCCAACTCACCATGCTAGAATGCAGTTTTCACATATAATTGCTCTAGCTCTAAGTCATGAAGAGCCACCAAAGCCAGTAAGACCCTAATAGAGCTATGCTTTACCACTGGAGAGAACACTTTATTGTAATCTATCCCTCCCTCTGTGTAAAATCTTTAGCTACTAATCTTGCCTTATACCTTGATGTTTCAACCCCTGGATTGCCCTCTTTTCTTTTGAAAATCCATTTCCAGCCTAGTACCTTCTGTCCATTTGGCAATGGAAAAACCTTCCATGTCTGATTCTTATGAAGAGACTCAATTTCTTCACTCATAGCACCAACCCACTGATCTACTTCTGGACTAGAAATAGCTTCTTTATAGCTTAGGCTCAAGTGCATTAATGGTCTCTGCAACTGACAGAACAAACTCCACAAAATTTGCACATCCAGGAAAATTACCATTAGCTACGTCTGCAAACCTTTGTGGTGGATTGATTACTCTCTTCTTTCTGCCTGTTGCAATGCTATATAATCGCATGTGCATCAACAATAGCATCTTGATCAATATTTTGCACCTCTCCCACTTTCTCTACTTTAGAACTACTGGGCTGAGCTAGCGGAGATTCAATTTCTAGCTTTATGCGGTCACTGACACCACGATCTGTTTATGCTATTGCCTTTTACCTATGACTGTCTAGTGAGGTAGATTCATTGAATTTTACATCCCTACTGATAATTAGCCCTGGAGTCTTTTGATCTGTGCACCACAACTTATAACCTTTTATTCCAGTTGCATACCCTAAAATTATGCACTTCTTTGGCCTCGACTCAAGTTTTCTATCCCTTACATGAGCATAAGCAGGACAACAAAGTATCCTTAAATTTGAATAATCAGCAGGAGAACCGGACCATACCTTAAAAGGAGTTTTGAACTCAATAGCTATGGATTGAGATCTATTGACCAAATAATAAGTTGTATTGATTTCTTCAGCCCAAAAATCCTTGCTAACATATGAGTGTGAAAGCATGCTTCGTGCCCTATCACAAAGCGTTCTGTTCATATGTTTTGCAACACCATTTTATTGCGGTGTTCAAACACAAGTGTGGTGGCTCGCTATGCCCTCTCTACTGCAGAAATTATCGAACTCAGATTGCAAAATTCTAACCCATTGTCAGTTCGAAGACGCTTAACTTTTCTTTCCATCTGCCTCTCAACCATCATCTTCCATTTAACAAATATCGAAAATGCCTCATCTTTTTTATTTTCAGAAAATACACCCACACCATCCTTGAATAATCATCAATCAAAGCCATAAAATACCTGGCACCACTCTTGGATGGAACTCTGTTTGGACCCCACAAGTCTGAATGTATATAATCTAACTTGTCTCTAATCTTATGCTCGGCCTTCTTGCTAAACTTTACCCTTATCTGTTTACCAAACATGCAGTGCTTACAAAAATTTAAAACTTAATTTTTGTACCCATTGAACAAATTCTGCTTACTCAACAAAGACAATCCATTATCACTCATATGGCCAAGTCTCAAGTGCCACAACTGAGACTGATTTAGATCACTTTTCCAAGAAGCTACAACAACTTCCCTTTCAACTACACTAGCATGAAGATGATACAATTTAGAATATACCCTCATGAGTACCATGGATCCTTTACATACTTTAAGTATTCCATTCTCAGAGTAAAATTTATACCCTTGATCATCCAAAGACAAAAGAGAAATCAAATTTCTCTTTATCCGAGGAACATGCCAACACTCAATGTTTCTGATAATTCCATCGAACATTCTCAATCTGATGTTACCAATCCCCTCTACTGGTAATGGATTATCATCTCCCATGTAGACAGTCCCACTGATCTACTTGTAAGATGCAAACCAATTCTTATGTGGACACATGTGAAAAGTAGCACCAGAATAAAAAACCCAGGAATTCTACCCATGACAAGAACTCACGGCACAACCTTCCCCTACATAATCACTATCATCAGAATTATTGCCAGTGTCAACAACATTTCCGAATTATCTCTTTTCTGCTTTCCTCTTTTCTATTTCAACTCGGGACAATCTCTCTTGTAGTGACCTTGCTCCCCGCACTCATAGCAGTTCTGCTTCCTTACTCTAGACTTTGATCTGGCGGTTGACATTTTCCTGTTAAAGTCTGTTTGTTGTGTTCTTCCTCTACTCACAAGACCCTCACCCTCAATTCTGCTATCCGAAAAGCTCTTTTTCAACTCTTTAAATTTTAGAGCATTACTAAACTTTTCGAGTGAAATATTGTCTTTCCCATGCATCAGCATATCAGCAAATGTATCATAAGATGGTAGTAAAGAACATAATACAATCAAGTCCTGATCCTCACTCTCAATTTTGATATCCACATTTTTCAGGTCCATTATAATTGAATTAAACTCATCAAGGTGAGTTTTAACAGGTGTACCTTCGTTCATACGGAGATAGTATAACCTCTTTTTCAAGTAGAGGCGGTTTGTCAGCGATTTCTTAGAATATAGATCTTCCAGCTTCCTCCATGCTATTGCTGCACAAGTTTCTTCAGCAATTTTCCAAAGAACGCTATTTGTAACGCTTATGAAGATCGCACTCAAAGCCTTCTCCTTTAGGTCTGCCTTCTCTGTCTCTTTCATCTCTTCAGGAAAATCCTTATCAATTGCCTTCCATAACCCTTGTAACACCAAGGACGATTTCATCCTAATCTTCCATAGACTGAAACTAGAACCCCCGTCAAATTTCTCTAATTCGTACTTTGTTGAAGATGAAGAGGACATCTTGCCCTACATTATATGTAGAAACCCGAACTTTACTCTGATACCAATTGTTGTGGAAGATCATGGGTTAACTAGCACATAATCACACACAAAACAAATAGAGAAGAATAATCAACAAAAGGATTTAACAATGTTCGGCTAAGCCTAATCCTCGGGGCAAAACCAGAGAGAGTTTTCTATTATGAAAGAGAAGAAAAACACAGTACAATCTTTAGAATCCCCAACTATAACCCCTATATATAGATCCCAAAAAGGTCCCAAACCTATAAGAGAAAGGTTTCCCAATTTGATAAGGATTATAACTTTTTCTTTCCCAAATCTATTAGGACAATGAATTTTTTAAACCTATAGGGATTATGGGTTTCCTAAAAATACAAGGAAATAATTCAAGCCACAAAATAACAGAGCATAATTAAGTTGTTTGTCCTGGTAAAAGAACGTTCAGCTATCTTTCAAAAATATTTGTGTGTCTGTGTGTGTGAGATTTTGTAGGACCTGAGTGCCGCGAGGCTGAAACTTTTTTCGAAAAAGTATAATTATACAAATGTGCACAACTTGTTACCAAAATAATAAAAATAATAATAATCATAACTAATGCGTGATACTCCCGTTTTTTAACTTAAAATCTTTAATCCACATTTGTAGACAATATATTTATTTATCCGTAAAATGATACATTTAAATTTGTTATGTGGTTTATAAACAAGCAAACCAATTTGATCCAAAAATGATAAATAATAAGATTAAAGACAAGACTTGGCGTAAAGATTACAGGAAATGGCAGATTTGGCTCCAGGAGCGATGCCTCCAAGGATAGAAGTAATAACAATATAAAGCAGAAAGTAAAGTTGTATTATTTAGCTTGAGAATGGAATGTAGCATAAGTTTTTCCAAAGATTTCGTATTTCTGCAATGGTTATTGAAGTCACTATTTATAACTATACTTAGGAAACAAGATCCTAGGATCTAGTCCCTCCTAAATGACAATAAAGAGAGTCATTGATGAATGTGTAACGGCAGTCCATGAATAACAAAATTCTTTGCACGGCTGCCTATTGAATACTAGGAAATATTCCTCATTAAATGTCATCTGGTGACAAACATTCGACCCGCTCTCATTGATTATGCATCCTTAGGGGTCAATCCCGATACCAACTGCAGCTGTTGTCTCCGGTCTTTAGTTCTTATTCGATTTGTCTTCTGCCTATCTCCGGTTTCCACATGTCACACTACCATTTGATCGTTTAATATTAACCAATTTTACGTGTTGAAATCCTAATGACACAGTTCATTTACCAAATTGCTTGGACATTTGCTCTGTAATAGTTGTACCCATTTTGAGTTACCAAGAAAGTCAATTGCCAAATTGGCATAATGTTTGAAACGTGCAAGGAAATAATTTCTCTTCTAAAACATCTTTTTCACTAATCTAACTCATCTGCATATAAAAGCACAAACTTATCTAGGTTCAATTTACTTTGTAAGTTTGCCAATTAAGTTAATTTTTTTGGTAGTAATGGTAATAAATTAGAAAAATGACTCGAAGCAAAGAAACCACTTACCTTTGCTCTTTTTTGTTTTTTGAGCTTTATGACGCGCTCATGAAATAGCTTATGACCTAATGAACAATGTCTTTATGTATTCAACAAAATTTAGTGTTATGGCGTCAAGAACTGTATATATGTGTAAAATATAAATAGAGTTAGATATACTCCCTCCGGTTCACAATAAGTGTCTAATTTGCTTTTTTATTTTGGTTCAAAATAAGTGTCCAGTTATATAATCAAAAAGGAATTCAATTTGTTTTTACAAAATAACCCCTATGTACATATCCCTAAAAAAATTTCTTACTCCTCACATTAAATGTTTAATTAGGGGTAGTTTAGTCGTAGTAGGTATTTTTGTATAGAATTTAGTATTTTCTTAATGGGCGTGTTAAAAGCAAATTGGACACTTATTGTGAACCGGAGGGAGTACATTTCAAAACTCACAACGTCTAAATTCTACATAATTTTCAAGATTATATCAGCTAATTAGCATGATGGAGAAATAGTAAAATATATAGACAGATATGGATTCAAGATTTTAAATCAATTGATGCGAAATATATTATTGCTGATTTATAATTTTTCAGAATTATTTTGAAGTCTTTGGATGTTAGATTGGAAAAAGAAAAGTAGAATTAAAATGCACACATGTTATTTATCTTATTCAGACAAGGAGAGTGTAGACTAAGAACAAGACATCAAAGTTCTGCCTGGAAATCATCTTGAAAATTACCTTTAAAATAGTAATCTAACCTTGGAAATTAATAATGCAATTATTTTATATATAGTTAAAGTGTGAACACAGATCTAAATAACCCTAATAATAGGGGATTAGGTTAAATATTCGACTTCCAAAAGCATCTCCCTACATGATTGTTGTTTTCTTCTTTTTCAAAAATTTCTTTTTATGGCTGGGGACAAGTCTGTCCGCCTTAATATCTTGAAGTATTATTAGCAAAATGTTGTGTGATTGTTAATTCGGACGTAGCCTCGTGGTAAATAAGGTGGGTGTAAATATTAAAGATCTGAGTCCAAATTCTAACGCGACACAAAAAATACTATAGGGGCAGTTCAGATTGGATATGCGACTTTCGATTTGGATTTTCGCTTTTCGGATTGAAGCAAAGACAATCCAAATAAGTTCGGATTGGATCAAATTTTTTAAGTTCGGTTTCAGATTTATCGGTTTGGATATTATGAATTTTCAATTTTGAGTGTATAAGTTGAGATACTTCTACTTTTTACAAAAATGATCCAAATGAAGTACTCATGTTAAATTGCCGGAACATTCCACTCATTCTTGCCGCAATCATCCTAATATAGTATTCAAGTAATGGAATTATTATATTAAAAAAATAGAATAGAGACATTAATACGACCGATAATAAGTAGCAACAGTAAAATCATGTCCAAATAGAAAGTATTCTAACAATACCTTAATAATTAATATTAAATATATGAGATAATATCAAATGGGTAGGGTATTGAACTTATTAATATTTGTATATGAATAATGGACTAAATATAAAGTATAAAAATTTCGGATTTTCGGATATCCAGAAATCTGAAGTATCAAATCCAATATCCAATCTGAAATCAAAAATTTTAAAAATTAAATCCAAAATTCGATCTATAATCCAAAAATCTAATAAATTCAGATTTCGGATTTACCCAAACTATGTCCACTCCTAAAATACTAAGCTATTTTTTCCTCCATTTAAACTTTAATGGACAGATATAACAAATATAATACTAGTGAAAAATAGCAAATATTCGATGAAACAATTTACATGCACGTAAGCTGGTTCAAACATCATTATTTTAAAAAATATTATTATAACAATAAAAAACAAAAGAAGATCATTTTTGAAAGAATCTTTCTTATTAAAACAAGATAAGGCTGCAAAGCAGAAATATATTATTAAACCCCATAAACTTGATTTTTACTAACCTTTCATCAAATGATTAATCCATCTTTTTCTAAGGTATCTTTCCATGCATGAACTCCATTGCTCCATTTAACTTTTTCCTTGTTCATTTAACTATTTTGAATTAATTAAAAAATTATTAAAGTCCTCTGATTCGTTGGGTCTAGTCAGAATCTCACCAATTGCCAACCTGGGATTTTTTTGACGTCCCCCCTTAATTTAATCATTATTTCATTAAGAAAATAAGTGATTTACGACTTTTTTGTTTAATTGGACTTTTCAGCTCTGTAAAACAGAAGAACAGAAGCTTCTCTTTCTGGTTAATCTATTGAAGATTATCCCCCAAAGAAAACGTGCTATTATAATGGCATCTAATTTGAAAATTATGAACATTTCAAATTTCAGCCAAGACAAAAAAAACTTAAGGTAATTTCTTATAATTTATCTAAGTTTTAGGTGAAGTTACATGGTACACGCAAAATACAACAGGTACTGAGTTAAAGTAGTCGATATGCACGCAAGGTGATTCAAACACCATCATTATAAAAAAAAATATGTACCATCATGATGTTTGATGGGAGGATGTGAAAGTCAAGAATTAGGGTAGAGGGTTAGTAGGTTTTTCTTTTAATATCAATAGTATTAGTATTACGCCCGCTTTCTCTTATTCCGAGATTTCTAGTAGTGCATGTTGTTTGCTTCAGTTACCCTATTTTTCTTGCCGTTGTTACTTCATATTTTTTCTTGCTATTGTTATTGTTTCTTTTTCATACTCCACTATTATATATTTTTTCAGCCTAGCATCTATCGGAAACTGTTCATCTACCTTCACAAGGTAGGGGTAAGATCTGCGATTTTACGTACACACTACCCTCCCCAGACCCCACTCGTAAAATTTCACGTTGTTGTTCATGGTTGACTCCCATCTCACACTAACTTCAGAGTTGTAACAAATTAATCATTTCATATGAGACTTTTAAGCAAAGAAGGACACTAATACAGCTGGTTACAACATAACTAAATAATCATAAATGGTTGGAAATTTTCTGATTTAATCACTGTATAATTTGACACCAACCATAAGCAAATGTTTTGAAGATTTGGGATATATCTTGTCAATTGATATGATTATGTAAAAGAAAACTAATCGACAATGATTTGGAAAATGAAAGCTCGTAATAATATCTCTATTTTTATTGCTTTACAGAGAAATGTATCTTACATGAGGTGCTGTTAAGATTATGCACCCAAATTAACTATTTTTTCCTAATATTATACAGTACATACTACAACTCATCCAAAGTAAAAATTAGAATGCTTAAACCAATTATTGATTACAGTAAGTAGGAAAATAAATCCCTTAAAACTACACTTAATCTTGTCAATTAGTAATTTATGAAGCAGATTTAAACTAAAAATCTCTGCTTATATACAAGCAGTCTCTTTCTCCTGTGGGGTAAATTGTGGTCTTGTGGACAAATGAATGGTGATTACATCTCAATTTTCATGTTAAGACGTCGAATTAGGCGCTGCATTAAAAGAAACAAATGTATTAATCACAAGTTAATTTTTTTCTCATTATCAGCTAGAATTCATAGTATAAGCAGTGCAAGTCCCAGTGACAAATTCAGAATTTAGACGTCGTGAGCTCTAAAATGCATATCTAACTCTATTTATGCTTGTTTTTCAAGCATAGTCAACCCCCGAAATACTGAATTCTGCACTTTCCCATAATTTCTTCCCCCGCCTCCAAAAATAAAATAAAATAAAAAAACAAAAATTTGCTTCCCCTTTTCTTACCAGGAAAAGCTTGTGACTGTAATGTTAAATCCTGGTGGCTAAAACCCATCTGAACAATTGTTTGCAGTTCATCCTCACAGATTGTGTGAAGCTGAATCAAGAAAGTTGACAAAAACTAAATTAGAAAATGCAAATATTTTTACTGTCAAGACATATATATATGAATAGTAATCTGCAGAGTAGTTGAAATAGGTTAATTACCTGAGTAAGATTTTCACAAAATCCATCTAGCGGGAACACTTGTTGGGAAAAAGAGCCATTTGGTTGACATATCTGAAAGAAAAAAAAAAACCCCATAAAATTCAATTAGAATGTAATATAAATGTTACAAGGAAGCCGTTCATTGATTTGCTACGTTGCTCGGATTCTCCGAAAATGTGTTCGGTGCGTGTCAGATCCTTCAAAAGTAGTGCATTTTGAAGGATCCGACATGGGTGCAGCGGCATTTTGGAGAGTCCATCCAACATAGCTGATTTGTCAAAAACTTACATCTTTTGAGAGGAAATTATCTATGTGAAAATCCATTCTTGGGTTCACTGAAGCCAACTTCATGGATAGGAACTACAAAATGTTGCATTAAGAATCACTGATCAATTAAATGAAGAAAAAAGCAATGTCATGGGCCACTTTCATTATATTCTTTATCAGAACCTTGAATTACCTCAACTTGGCGTTGGAGTGACTGTACATAATTTATAATTTCGTCGAGCATTAATGCTTTTCCAGTCACCTGGTAAAAATTGTTTATTTAGGTTAGAATTGGATTTAAAATGGAAGTTAAACCTCCATATGATCTTAAAGAAAATGAGAAACAAAGAAATTAGTGAAGCATTTGGGACAAACCTTATTACAGCCTGGTACAAGATCTTGCAAAAACTTCATTCTTTGACTGATCTTCTCTCTACGAACCTAAGCAAATGGCAAACAAAGCGATCATTAGATAATACTAGAGATGAAAATTTCGCCTCCGACACTAGTAAATAAAAGTAAGCCCCTTCTAACAATTTAAGCTAGCGTTTGAACATAAATTTGGTTGAAACTTGAAAAAAGAGTTTTTAAAGTTATACTGAAGAGTAATTTTTAGAAGTTGAAGTTTCGTTTGGACATACATTTTATTTAGAAAAAAGTTGAAGTATTATGAGTGGAAAAAAATATTTCTCTTAAAAACTGCCCTAACCAGTTTTTGAAAACTACTACAACAACAGCAACAGCAGCAGCAACAACAACAACAACAACAACAACAACAACAACAACAACAAATCCTGAATGTTCCCAATAGGCGAAAACTCAAAAAAAAATCAAAATTTTTCGAAAAACGGATCGTATTCCATGAACAAACGGTGTTTTTAATTTCTTTGAAAAAAACAACCAAAATCTATGGCCAAATGGGAGTTAAGTATTAGTCACACAATTCAACATGACAATAGACTGTGAGAACAATATATGTTAAAAAGATTATCTAAGTTGAATTAAAATGTATCCTCTATAACGGTGACGGTAAGATGATCACACAGTTCAACAAAAAACACAAAAGAAATCAAGAATTTAAGAGGCTTACTCTTTCAGCTAGACTATGACTATCAGTAGCTTGACCTCTTCTTGCTCTAACATGAATCCAATCCTTTGTTGGCTTTTGCTCTTCCTTTCCTTCTTTCTCAGTTTCATCACATTCACTACCATTTGTTTCCTCCATTTTAACTGTTCCATTTTTCTTCCCATTACCTTCTGTTGATTTAGATCTCTTTTCCTTTGTACCATCTTCAGCTTCTTCAGCCCCATTATAGCTCTTTCCTTTTCCTCTTGAAACTGTTTTTCTTTTCCTAGAATTCATTACATTTGAAGTTTTTAACCCCATTTCACCACTTGGGATTTGCTTAGAAATAGAACACTTTTCATTGGAATTGGCATTATTAGGACCTGAATTTTTGCCCAAATCCAAATTTTCAAACATCATTTCCTCCTGTGTTTGGCCTGAATTTTTGTTCTGTAGTACAAGAGAAGGGCTACTCGATATTCTAGATAATTTTACACTTCCCATAGGCTCATTCCTAGATCTATGACTCAATTCTGTCCCAAATTGACTCGTTCTGCCATTAAAACTACAGCTACCAAAATAAGAAAATTTAGCAGCTCTATGTGAAAACTCTGGATTAGCTGAAAATGTAGGAAATTGAGGAAGATTTATTGGAACCGAAATATCAAAATTTGGTATATTATCTCGTAATTTTGGAGGAGAGTTTAAAGGTGTAGTATAACATGAAGTCATAGTGGAATCACTGTTATTAATATGATCATAATTCACAGCATAATCAGTGAGTTGAGGTGAAGGAGAGCTACAAATTGTGCCTAATTTTCCAATTAATTCGTGGAGTGCGAAATTATCGTTGGAATTTATAGAATTGGAGGCAACAGGAGATGAGACCATGGAGCTCAAAGCTGAATCAAATTGGGTGTATTGATCTGAAATGGAGTTTAGTTCATGAGGTGAAAATAGGGAATTTAATGGAATTTTGGGTTCAAATTGGAGGGGTGGTGGAATTCCACCATTAGAGAAGTAGTCTTTGTCCATGAAAATAGATTTAGTTATGGCTGATTTTCTGCTATTTATTCTGTAAATGTGTAGTTATATATAGCTGGAAAAGAGAGAGAAAGGAGGAGATTGGTTAATGTTGGAGAAAGAAGATGCGGAGAGAAAGAAAGAGGGGAAGGAAAATAAAATGGGAGAGACTGAGATTAAATAGGCCAAAAGAAAAAGTTTTTGTTTTGACATTTTTGTATATGAGAATAATCAAATTGGAAAGATGTGATTAGACCGGACATAATGTATTGATATAATCTTAGATAGAAGGAGATGGAGATCGCGGATTAAGACACAAGATTATTAAGTAGCCGAGTATTGTCTCACTTTCCCACGGGGAGGTTTCGCCGCCGTTTGGAGCTCGTCATACCAGTAGTATTAGTACTATTATGGTATTGTTTTATTCTTAGATTTTTATTACTACATGTTGTTTCTTGTACTTAGATTATCTTATTATTTTATTGTTGTTAATGTCTCATTTTTTCAAATGCTTTCCTTATTATTTTCCCATGGTTTCTTTACTATTGGTTTTCTTTTTTAAAACTGCCTTAGAATGTATTTCTTGTGCCGAAAGTCTATCTAAAATAGCCTTTTCACTTCACAAGGTAAGAGTAATGTCTACGTATATACTATCCTTGTAGACCCCATTTTGTGGGATACATTTTAAACTTTAAATTCGCCTCTAACTGCAATTAGATTAAAAAAATCTCTAATAAAAATAAATTTAAATAGAGGAAACAATTGACTCTATAAAGATCTGTTGTCTTTTATATATTAATCTTTTATTTATTTATTTTATTGTTCTTTTGTGAATCACCAAAAAGATATCATATAGTAACTACATTTTGATATGTATAATGAGTCATAAAGCTAACACGAAAGTCCAATCTCCCTGTTGATAGTTGAAAATTACCAGTTATCCCTTTATCCATGCCTTGGTATAAGCTTTCGTCGATTTATGCAACAAATTTCCCCTACATTACTCTCGTTTAAGTCATGAACAAGTTCTACATAATATGTTATGCGAAAATCATTTTTTAAAACAATTTAACGTGTTTTTGGCAGATCAATCACTGTATTATTCCAACTTCTCCGGTTTAATCGGATAATGTTGGATTTTCATACTCATCATCATCATCATCATAATAATAATAATAATAATAGTAGTAGTAGTAATTAATATAGTAATGATAATTACCAATCACTCAACTTCGTATCTTAGAAATTCATTAATGACAAACATGAATTCAAGTATTTCTCACATCTCTTCCAGTAGGCACCAAGCAGAGATAAATAGTAGTAGATATATTGCTGGGTTAACGGTTCAAAGCAAAGTCGAAACTGACATAATTAAATAATTATTTCGTTAAGTGGTGAATTTTATGTGACGGTGTAAATTAAAACACTGGTTGTTTGGTTATCTGGAGAGGGTCTCGGTATAAAATTTAAACTTGGGATTACATTTATCTCGAATTTGATAATTAGTAATATTAGTAAAAATGGGTATAAATTATATGCTATTTATTCCATATAGTGGGATGTGAAATTATAGGATTATAATCCAAAAATATTCTTATTCCAAACTAAATGTCACCTAAGGCATTATCAATATCTGTTCGGCTAAACTGGTCCAAAGATATTCTTAATATGGTGTGATACTGTCCGCTCTGGGTCACGCTCGCGTGGTTTTTCTCAAAACTCGCACTATTAAGTAGCTTATTTTTCTTTTCTACTTCCCATGTGAAACTTTATTCATACACACCCAACAATATTTTTACATTTGTCCAATCATATGGAGATGTGCAACCTAGATTAACTAGAGAATTATTAATTTCTCGTAAATGACCTAACTTAGCGTAATATTATCTCTACACTATTAAAAGTATGGAGATAAATTCAAAGTGAAACGCTTGGAAATCAATCAATCAATTATATTAAATTCTAAACTGGCTGAGCATGTTATATTAATCATAAAAATAAAAATAACTATATATTCTGAATGTATAGGATCTATCATTGTTGGATTATTTTTACTTTTGACCATCTACTTATTGTAACTGCATTTCTAACCTCCAACGCTTCTCGGTTAATCTAGTCAGAGCAGTAGTGACATAGTATTAACCTTCAGGCGATATTACATGATCAAAATCTGCAAAGAAGATTCGTGGATGGTCGGTTTGAAACTCTCTCAGCGCACTTTAACCTAAACGTACGCCGCCTGGGAGGAGAGTAAAAACTGCGATTCCAACGGTGAATTTGGGTGCGACAAATGCAGGGAAGGGTGGAAACCAAGGTGGTGGCCATGGGAAAAGGATTTCTGAAGTTACCAATCCTAAGCTCAATGCAACAGAGATTGAAACAATCAGCGATAAAGTGATTAATCCGGCAGAATTTCAACAAAATTCAGTTGAATTAGTGATACGGGAAACTAATTCCGATAGAGAGGGGAGCAAAATGAGCTCACAAGTCCAGAGGAGTACACCAGTTAAGGAGTGAGTGAAGAATTGGAATGAAGCAACAAAAAGCTTGGGTACAAGGGGAAGATGATCATGGGCTGATGAAGTTGAACTTGTTGAGAAGAATGCAGGTAAGGAATCGAAATCTAAGGCATCTGTGCGGATAATTTTGATATACCAAAAATAACGAACGATGGCTTTAAGCTTGAGTTTGTTAACCCTACTACTATGGGGGAACAAAGGATAGTGAAAATAGAAGATAGAAGATATTGTTACATAGATTGAATATTGGAGGAATGCTATAGTGTGTTATCTATTAGGAGCACACCCTCCATTTGAGAATAAGGAGGGGAAGAATGAAGTTATTCAAGGGGGAATATATTATTTTGATAACAAACCATTCATAGTTAAGGCTTGGAATGCAAACATGGAATTTACTCGAGAGAATTATTTTCAGTTCTTATTTGGGTCAAACTTGGGGTTGGACTTTAAGTACTGGAGTGCAAAGAGTTTGAGCAAAATTGGTAGCCTAATAGGGAAACCTCTCATGGTGGACAAGAATATTGAAAAGAAACTTGGACTGAACTTTGCAAAATTATTGGTTGAAGTGAAAGTTGGTGAAAATTTGCCAGAGGTGATTTACTTTAGAAATGAGAAAGGTAATGTGATTGAACAAAGAGTAACATATGAGTGGAAGTCTTCTATATGCTCTAGTTGTAACAAGTATGGGCATATAGAAGATATTTGAAGGAAAAACAAGAGAACAATGGAAGGCAAGGAACAAGAAGGAAGCAAACAACCAGAGAAGGTTACACAACAGAATCTGAAAATGAGATGAATATAGTAAATGTACAGGAGGATAAGGGGGTCAAAGAAATAGGGAGGGAGGATATGTATGGCAGATGGCAAAGACCGAATCCCAGAAAGGGGCTTCAGGGATGGGTACAACCTCATAAACCAACCAATATGGTCAAGCAGACACATTCAGTGGTGCCTGTGGCCAATACATTTTAGAACCTGGAGAAAGATAAGGCAAAAATAAGTACTACTAATGAAGGAATGAAAGGAGGGAGTGGTACCATCTTCCCTATAGGGGATGGTTAAGCTGATGAGTTGGAATACAAGAGGCCTTAATGGCCTCAGTAAGCAGAAAGAGGTTAAACTCTTCTGTAATGATCAGAATGCTGGACTAGTTTGGCTACTAGAAACTAGACCAAAAAGTAATAAGGTGGAGAATACTATTAATGCTATATTTGTAGGGTGGCAATACTAGAAATCATATCACACAATAATGGTAGAGTTGTGGTAGTGTGAAAATCAGAATGGTATGAGGTGAGGATCATTAATAAAATTGCACAGGAAGTAACTTGCCAAATAAAGTATATTCCTATGCAAGTCACATTCATGGTCACATTTGTGTATGCACATAATCTCAGAGATGAGAAGAAAATATTATGGGACTTTGTCCACCAGATGAGCATAGCCTGCCAGCTTTCATGGATAATCATGGGGGACTTCAATGTAGTACTGCAGTAGGAAAACAGAATTGGAGGGAACCAAGTAGCACTCAGTGAGGTAGTAGAATTTCAGGAGTGTATTGATAAGTGCATACTTATGGAATTACCAAATAATGGATACAAGTACTCATGGAATGACAAGTAGGGGACAAATAGAATTTGTTCAAAAATAGATTGGCTGTTTGTTAATAGGGAATGGATAGATACCATGGAACAATGTAAAACTCATGCATTTTCAAAAGGGGTGAGTGACCACTGTCCATTAGTGGTAGAGATGATCTAGACACATGCAAGGAAAAGGAAAGTTTTCAAATACTACAACATGTGGAGAAAACATCATGACTTCATACACATTGTTGAAGAGGGATATGCAATGCAAGTGGAGGGGTGTAAGATGTATCAAATAATAAAGAAGTTAAAGGCTTTGAAACAGAAACTCAGAACATTACACAAGAGAAATTTTAGCAATGTCATAAATAAAGCTAACAAAGATATGGAGGAAGTGCAGAAACTGCAAGCTATGCTACATGAAATACCACTAGATCAGAATCTTAAATAGAAGGAGAAAGATGCAAGGGATAAGTTCAGAGAATCATCACTTACGGCAAAAAATTTCTTGATGCAGAGAAGTAAGGCCACATGAATTAGACTTGGGAATGATAATACCAAGTATTTCTTCTCCATTATTAAACAGAGAAGATTAGTGCAATCAATGACCCAAATTAATGATGAGTAGAAACAGCTGCAAACTGATCCTGAGAAGATTGTTGATATGTTTGTCAGCTATTATAAGAAGCTATTAGGTACTAATGGAGGAACTAGGAGAAAGGCATGGCAGGGATTCCTAAAGCAAAGAAGTGTGTTGGTTGTGCAACAACAATTAGAGCTGATAAAGGATATAACTGCACAGGAGGTCAAGAAAGCAATGTTCAATATTAATGTCAATACGAGTCCTGGGCCTGATGGATATGGAGCAGGGTTCTACAAAGATGCATGGACAATGGGTCGCAAAGATATCACTGATGTTAGATCTGATTTTAATGTTGCAAATAATATATATTTGTTTTATGTGCAGGAACTCATGGACAACACTCAAAGACTGAAGGAATCAATCAGAGATGATTAAGGAATCAATGGTTAGCTACGAGATGGAAGCAATCAATCAAGGAAATTAAGGAAAGCAATCTGGGATTAGCAAAGATCAAGCAATCAATGGATAGCTACGAGATGGAAGGAATCAAGGAAAGCAATTCGGAATTAGAGAAATCAATCAAAGCCAAGACGGAATCAATCATGCCTATACTTAAGGAATCAAATAAATCGAGCATATCCAAATCTTGAAGGTGCAAGATCTGGGAAGCATATATGGAAAATCATTCAAGTCTCTTGTAATCATAGCCGTTGTTGTATGGCCTTATTCTTCGAAAGAATCAATTTCTCTCCAAGGATCAAATCTCTTGGGTTGGCAAATCTCTCCAAAAACCAAGCCTATCTCAAAGTATTTAAACTTGTATCTGTACCCTAGAGCCATATACTTTGATCGAACCAAATACCATCTCTTTATTCTACTACAAACAAATATTGTAGCTCTACTAGATCTGCCGTGTAACAAGTTAGAGAAGAAAGAGAGAACAACACTGGTGAGATATTGTATCAAAAGAAACGAGTGAAATAGGAACTAAGCGATCGGTGTAGATCACACCATTCTCTGTAGTCTCAAAGAAACCCATTCACTGAAAAAGAACTCCCTTGCAACCCAAGGGGACTGAACTAGGATTCACATTGAATCCGAACCAGTATAAAAATTCCGGTGTCTTTAATTCCTGCATTTAATTTCTGCATCTTAAACTCTGTCTTTACTAGTATCAAGTTCTTATATCCAGTCGACTAATCGTAAAACTCGTCAACTGATAGCTATTAAGTTTAAAAATAAACAATTCACCCCCTTCTTGTACTTTCAATTGGTATTAGAGCAAGGCTCACACTTTTCTTTTTTATCATAGGAGCACTTTTCCAAGAAGGTAATTCCCAAGTAAGGCTACCATACTTCAATAGACAACATTTCTCCCACTGGAAAGTATGTATGGAAATATATGCAAAGGCATATGATGTTAAAGTGTGGAGATTCATCAAAAAGGGAAACTATCCTCTGCCGACTGCTGCTCAACCTCTTACTGATCCTGAAGATATAGACTCATATACAGATGAGAAAATGGCAGTTGTGCAAGTCAACAACAAGGCAAGAAATTTGCTCTATAATGCTATAAGTGGTGAAGAATATGAAAAAATCTCCAGCTGTGATACGACCAAAGAAATGTGGGATAAGCTTGAAATTACATACGAAGGAACCAACAAAGTGAAGGAAACACATATCAACATGTTGGTTCACGATTATGAACTCTTCCAAATGAAAGAAGGAGAATCCATTGAGGAAATGTTTGTCAGATTCAGAAAAATCATTAGCGATCTAAAAGCTTTCGGCAAACCATACAAAAGTGGTGATCAAGTTAGAAAGATTCTTACAAGCTTACCAACCACTTGGCAAACTAAGTAGTCACACTTGAATCATAGGATCTGAATAAATTATCTTATGATGAACTTCGTGGAGAACTCATAGCCTTCGAAAAGACACATCTCAAGAAAACAAACCAAGAAGAAAAGAACAAAATAGTTGCATTCAAGGCCACAACTGAGATAGCTGAGAATGATATCAATGATGATCCTAAAGCTCTTCAAGAAGAAATTACTATGATGTCGAAAAACATGGCTGACTTAATGAGAAGATTCAGGAATATGAGAAGAGGAAGGATTCCACCTAGACGAACCAGGCAATACAACGAACAAGATAAGAATGATGGAAAATGCTATGAGTGTGGAAGATTTGGACATATTTAAGCCGAATGTCCAGATCTAAAAAGAAAAATCTCCAAAGGTTTCAACAAAAATAAATCATTTGGAAGCTTGAGTGGTGAAGATAGTTCAGAACACGAAGAAGTAGCAAATCTTTGCTTCATGACAATTCTAGAAAACAATATGAACAAACTTTCAGGATGCTGGACAGACGAGGATACTTCAGATGACGAATGCAAAGATAACATTGAAAAATGCTTCATGGCTCTAGGTGAAACAAGTGAGGTAAGGTCTTATAATTGTGAAAGATATAATGAATTGCCGGATATTCTTGATCTCACTTTGAAAGAGTCTCAAAAAATGATGGATGAACTAAAGAGACTCAACAAAGAAATAAAAGACTGGAAACTCAAACATAAAGTATGTGAAATTGAAAAAGAAGTACTTCAAGAAGAGTTTGAGGAATTGCAAATGTAACTCAGTAGCATGCGCAAATCCACCAGTCATAGTTCTATCAAGTCAAACCAGGCGACTTACAAGCCAACTAGAAAAGGACCAGCCAGAATTGAGTTCACTAGTACTAACACAACTGAAAGACCCAAAAATGGGTCAGGAATTATGTGTCACAACTGCAATAAAAGTGGACATAAATATTCTTTTTGTCATTTTCGTAAGTCAAATATTTCAGGATGGATTTGGAGACCCAAAAATGATCCTGAACCTAGTAACACTTGTCGCACCTCCTTTTTGCCGCACCCGCGGGGCGCATGGGAAGTTTTCTCCAATTAAAGGACAGTCGAAACGAGATTTGTTTATTTGTTTCAGAGTCGCCACCTGGGAATTTTGAGGCGTCCCAAGTCACCAATTATAATCCCTGAATCGAGGAGAATATGACTCTGTTTATTTTTCTGCGAACCAAAAATCCTGAGTAAGGAATTCTGTTAATCCGGAAGAAGGTGTTAGGCATTTCCGAATTCCGTGGTTCTAGCACGGTCGCTTAACTGTTTTTATTATTGGCTTAATCATCTTGATTTTATTAAATATATTGATGTTATCTGATTTTACTACCGCTTATACTTATCGTGATTAAGGACCCTTCTTCGAATCGAATTACGCGTACGTATATTCGTGTTACAAATTTAAAAATGCGGAATTGTGTCACGCGTACGTGTACACAATAATTTTTTGATAATATTTTAAGCAATCATTTTTCCGAGATTGTGTTGAATCAAGAATATTTATTTTTCTTGAATAGTGAACCGTACATCTCGGGTTTTTATGAAATTGATTTAACGTCTTTGGATAAATCCTTTTACTAAATATTTGTTCGAAATTGCGCGTACGCATAATCCGAATTTTTGCTTCTAAAATATAATCAAGGTACGCGAACGTATCCCTAATTGCGCAAAAATATTTGCAATGATATTAAGGATTTTTCCACAAATTATTCATACATTTTTATATGAAACTCATGACAAATTCCCATTTAAGGTTTCAAAGAACTTACAATATTAAATGTTGACCGTTGATTATATTTTCCGAATATAAATAATTTATTCCAACTGTTCAAATTCAAAGGACATAATAAAAATATGATTAATACTATCTTTTTAAAAAAAATATGACATATATATATATATATACATGCCGAAGAATAAATGGCATATGGAACTAAAAATAAATAATTCATAAAGGGAAGGAAATATTTTCGAGAATTTTCATTGTTTACTTAATACAAATTCTATTTCTAATTATCAATGATGTAAAATGTGGCAATCTATGCTTGTACATCTCTTTTCATTCTCATACACTCACTTTTAATCTAATAGGCCTAATTACTTGTTCACTTTGTTTTATGAAAGTAGATAAGCATCGAATTTGTAGAAAGGGAATTATTATGCAAGTTAATTTAACAAAGTTACATTACATGCAACCCGACTATTTGGCGTAAGCATTCATAACGTTCTGTCATCATGACGAGCTATACCAACTTACTTTACTCATATGATTATACCTGTCATCATACCATATAATAACTTATACCAATCTAAACAAAATCATACTCATTACAAAATATTCTACTAATGTAACTTCTTTATCTTTGCATTTAGCTAATAGTATTAAGGGATGCAATCAATGGTCCATTTTTATGCCTTATTCCCTGTCTTGACAATTTATTAAACTAATGAGATAATGAACTAATATTATTACAAACCTTTATACAAACTTTTAAAATAAGACAAATAGCCCATAGCTATCAAATTGAATGTACTACTAATTAACTAACATGAAACAAAAAATGAAATTTAAATTGATGAACTTGGACAAATAAAAATAGACTTTCAGTTCAAGCTTTATCGACAAGTCATGTTGAATCTCTTTTCAACTTAAAATTTAAAAGACATATACCTGAAAATGGAGGTAGAAGAAGTAAGTTTCAGCAGTTACAGCAGTAACAAATTCAGTAGAATATACTGATAACACAGTAAATCTTATCAAGAATAGGATTCGAAGAGCCCAGATGCACAGTAAGATACTTTGAAAGACTTCAGATTTTAACTGAACAGTGGAATCACACAAAATTGAACATATTCAACACAAGAACAATATTTCAGATTTCAGCCTTTCTTCAGTTACAAATTCAGTTTGTTTCTGATTTTCTGTTTCTGCTGCTGTATCTGTGTGTGAGTGTATATGTGAGTGTGCTATTTTCTGTTTTCTTTCTTTAAAATCTCAGCCCTCAAAATCTCTTAAAGATTCTCTCTTAAAAATTCTCTCTGCCTTTCTTTTTCTTTATTAAAATCTTCCCTCTGAAAATTTCTGCCCTTAGAAATTCTCTTCTGAAAATTCTGTTTTTCTTCAGAATTCTGTTTTTTCTCTCTTAAAATTCTCTCTTTCTCACTCAAAATTCTGTTCCTGGTGTCTGTCCAGCTCCTGTATTTATACAGGACTGGTCCTAGGCAATTTAAGTGCTTCTTGGACCCCCTTCTTCTTTTTAAAAACAGAAAATCCCATTATGTAAAACCTTTTCCCTGATTTTCAGCAGCCCATTATCCCTTGTTCCCCATTAGTATTATTAACTAATAGCAACTAACATTACATTATAATATACTAGTACTAACACCCTGTTTTTACTGTTTCATTCCCATAAGTGCCCCTGAAATCCTAATGTTATTACTGAAAAATCAGAACCTTCAGCAAAACATATTCTAAAATCTGTACAGACTCAGTTATCTTTCTGATTTACAGCTAAATCAATCCTATTAACCTCCTAAACACAATTGTATTTGACCAACTTTTGTAAACTGGAATTCAAACTGGACATTACAACACTGAATTCAGAACTAACATCATAACAGCATATTTCTGAAATTATCAAAATCATTCAGACTGGACTTAACATTAAACCAAAATCAAACACACACAGGATCATTGTCAATACTGACAATGCCCTGAAACTTTTAATGTTCAGACAATAACATATACAACATACATTTGAATTCACTGATTCACAGACAATCATGATTTAATTGACGAGCATTAATCAATTGACTATTTACAACATTTGTCAATAACTAGTCTAAAATAGAAGCAGACTGTTTTAGTCAACATTTTCAGAAATAAAAAAATTCGTAATATAACTAATCGACGAACTTAATCGAGTCGATTACACACATTGTAAATAACCACAACCAACAGAAACAATTCACATTCGGATTAAATAGACAGAAATGACAGAATTGATCAAAACAAATATGAAAAATTAACAAGCTATTAATACGGACAACAATACATGTAGAATACACAAAAAAATAAATAGAAAAATACCTCTGAACTTTAATTTTATTCTGACTCGAACTCAACTTGGATTTCGGATTTTTGTTTGAAATCAAACTGACCTTAGTCGAAGTATTTTCCACTGAAAATACTTCGACTAAGGTCGATTAAACCTCAATCTTCATCATAATCTGAACCGAATCCGGAAGTTTGGTATTTTTTAGGGTTCTTAAAAACTCGATTTGGGATTTAACCATTTCTGGTCAGATTCGAGAAGAACCAAAGATATTCTAGGCACGAGGGAGGCCAGGAGGGTAACTGGTGTGAGTTTGAAACAGATCTGGGTAAATTTTTGTTTGGTCCGAATCTTCAAAAGAAGATTCGAGAAGTTCCGAACGGATTCGAACCTAACAACCAACAGATCCATACTCAGGATGACTAGGGGAAGCCATGGTGTTAATTTGGGGCTGATTGGTTTAGATCAAGTTTTCAGGCCAACCTTCGATTTAAGATTCGAAGAGTTGTGGCCTGATTCGAAGGAAACTAAGGTTGGATTTGTGTAGGGAAGGTTCAGGAGGTCCTAGGGTGTTAAGTTGGTGACCGGCGGCGTTGATGCTGCCGGGTTTCAGGCGAAGGGGAATAGGGGCGGCTAGGTTTCGGGGTCTGTTTAGAAAGATGATGAACAGGAGCGGAGAGGGGGGGGTGTTCAGTTAGGGGCTGGGTAAGGTTTGGGATTTATATAGGGGTAGGGTGGATTGGTATCGTCCGTTGGATCAATTAGAATGGAGGGCTAGGATCTATTCACTTAACCAAACGATGTCGTTTGGTTTAAGTTGGGGGACGGGTTGAACCGGGTCAATGGATCGGGTAAGGGTCTTGGGTTCGGGTGATGAGATCTTGGCCGTTGGTTGGATTTAATCCAACGGCCCTTGATGAGAGATGACCAAACGACGTCGTTTGGTTCTGGCTTTGAATTGGACCGGACAGGGCTGGTTTGGATTGGGCTGTGAAAGGGATTCAATTGATTTGGGCCTAGATTTTAATCCAGGTCCAAATCTTATAACTTGTATGCAATTTTTTATTTTCTGATTTTATTAAAAAATCCTAATAAAAAAAATCAAAATTACAATAATATTAACTATAATATAATTTTAACTTCTCAAAAATATATTAATCAATCTATAATAATTATTTAACACATAGACAAAACATCAATCAAACAATGAAACATTTGAAATAGAATTAATGCATATTTTTGTGATTTTATTTAAATTAACTTAATTAAATGCGTACTTAAATCCTAGATATACATGAGACATGTACTTTTATTTTTATTTTGTTTAATTATAACAAAACAAACATTTTACGGACATAAACAAATATTTAACACCACGCAAAATTCAGAAATTACACAGTAAAAGAAATTTATTTTATTTTTTGATTTATTTTGGAGTAGTTTTTCGTAAGGCAAAAATTACGTGCTCACAGCTGCCCCTCTTTATGCGGAAACTCGAAGAGTTTTCGTGCAAAGATAAAGTGAGCGGATACGAGCGATTTTTGCCCGTTCGAATACTCCGTGGGAAGCATTTTTAGAAAGATTTGACCGAACCTCTGCTTCAAAGGTTTCCTACATATCCTTGGCTATAAAGGAATCAGGTCAATGTAGTTCGGGAATTTTTGGTAGCTGGGACTACCGTGGGACTGTGATGTTACTGCTGTTTCGTGCTGTTTTTACTGCTTACTGACCTCCTTATTACACCTTACTTTAAAGGAAATACAAAATTAAGCTAGATTATGGTACAGGAATTATAAAAATCTTATCTAGATCATGCCCTTGTTTCTTGTTGTCTTGATATCTTGGTGAATCTTGGGCATTTGGCTTATTCCGTATTCCTCTTGGAACTCTTTGTTGTTTCTTGCTGGGGATTCTGTTGGACTCCTCTGCTTTATTGATTCTAAGTGTGCTCCTTTCTCACATGAGTGGGCTTTTGGTTTCAACACTTCAATTGCATTCCATCGTTCTTCAGGTGGGTGCCTTGACTGCTTCTTTTCTTTTTTCATCCTCATTTTCCAGGTGGACGCCTGACTTCTTCTTTTCTCATCCTCATTCTCCAGGTGGACGCCTGATTTCTTCAATTCTTTGTCCTCATTCTCCAGGTGGACGCCTGACTTCTTCTTTTTCTTTGTCCTCGTTCTCCAGTGGACGCCTGATTTCTTCAATTCTTTGTCCTCATTCTCCAGGTGGACGCCTGATTTCTTCAATTCTTTGTCCTTATTCTCCAGGTGGACGCCTGACTTCTTCTTTTCTCATCCTCATTCTCCAGGTGGACGCCTGACTTCTTCAATTCTTTGTCCTCATTTTCCAGGTGGACGCCTGATTTCTTCAATTCTTTGTCCTCATTCTCCAGGTGGACGCCTGACTTCTTCTTTTTCTTTGTCCTCGTTCTCCAGGTGGACGCCTGATTTCTTTAATTCTTCATCCTCATTCTCCAGGTGGACGCCTGACTTCTTTTAATTCTCATCCTCATTCTCCAGGTGGACGCCTGACTTCTTCTTTTTCTCATCCTCATTCTCCAGGTGGACGCCTGACTTCTTCTTTTCTCATCCTCATTCTCCAGGTGGACGCCTGACTTCTTCAATTCTTTGTCCTCATTTTCCAGGTGGACGCCTGATTTCTTCAATTCTTTGTCCTCATTCTCCAGGTGGACGCCTGGCTTCTTCTTTTTCTTTGTCCTCGTTCTCCAGGTGGACGCCTGACTTCTTCTTTTCTCATCCTCATTTTCCAGGTGGACGCCTGATTTCTTCTTTTCGTTGTCCTCATTCTCCAGGTGGACACCTGACTTCTTCTTTTCTCATCCTCATTTTCCAGGTGGACGCCTGATTTCTTCTTTTCTTTGTCCTCATTCTCCAGGTGGACGCCTGACTTCTTCTTTACCAGGTATTTCCAGACACAAATATTGTATTTGCCCCTGTTTTAAATCAAAGAAAACTTCGTTAGTTTAAAGCAGGGTGGCCGGTTGTGGTATTCTTGCCGATGGTGATGTTTCTCTTCGTCTTTCTTTATTGCCTTGGAATGATTGAAAAGACTGTTTTGTCTTTGTAATTGATCCTTGACTATAGGATTTCCCTCTGTGTGTTTTCCTTCAAAATCTTTCAACTGTAATCATGTGCTTCTTTTGACTTTGCTGATCCTCTTTTGATTTCATCTTTCTTACACCCGTACTTTTATCTCCCACCTTTCGTGGCTGTATTTTGTAACCTTGAATCTTGGTAGTATACCTTGACATTCTTTCTTATTTGTTTAGAATAAAATTTATCTCAAAGCTTGGAGAAAGTAAGATTATTAGTAGCGAAATACGCTGATTTCGACAATTATAGAATGAAAAGAAAAATCCAATTTTTGGATGACTGTTGGAAAAGGAATAAAAGACTTATCTGATTGGAATTACTGGCACCAATGATCAGGGTATGCATTTCGGATTAATCAACCCAGTCTTTTAATCAATCTCCTTTCAATTGTCTCAAGGAGTTTTCATTGATCAATTTTCCTCATTTTTCACTTCTCCACTTCCCTTTCGCCTTATGGTGCCTGCGAAGGTTTTCACCAATAAGACTCTCTCATTTTACTTTTCTCTCAACTTCCGTCGCCTTATGGTGCCCGTGTGGGTTTTCACCTATAAGACTCTCTCATTTTTACTTTCTTTCCTTGTTTGTACCACTTCATTTGCTTGCATCAGCATTTTTCTAAGATTGATCGAAAGGTCTTTTTGGTATAAGGTTAGGAATGGAAAAGGTATTAAAAGCTAAATAGCTGTGGTATGGGTTTAAAATTACAACTCTTGGAATCTTTTCTTATTTCCAATACAATTCCTGCCCCAGTTTCTTGATTGGGGTCTCTTAATATTTCTTTTCCGTGCACATTGTGCATGTTGTGCACCCTATGACCGAGCCGTGAGGCGCCTACGTATCCTTCTTTGAGGAATCAGGTCAAACGTAGTTCACTACATAATAGTGAAGATTTTGATCTTTTTTTTTCTTTTATTTTATTGATTCCAAGAGAGGTTAGGAAAGAAACAAGTATGGCTCAAAGGGGAAGCAAATGGTATAGTGTTTGGACAGCAGAATAAATTGCCTTTGTCATTTCAATCTTTGAAATAGTGCTAAATACAAACATTCAAAAGTTATGCATAATATCTCTTTACCGCGTCAGAATTGATTGCCATATCTATGCATTTGCCTTCAATATCTGTTAAACATAGTGCACCATTCGATAATACTCTGGTCACAATGAATGGTCCTTGCCAATTCGGAGCAAATTTGCCTTTTGCTTCAACCTGATGTGGAAGAATGCGTTTCAGCACATGCTGACCTACTTCGAACTTCCGGGGACGCACCTTTTTGTTGTATGCTCTTTCTATTCTTCTTTGATATAATTGACCATGGCATACTGCGGTCAATCGTTTTTCATCAATCAAATTTAACTGTTCTAGACGGGTTTTGACCCATTCATCATCATCAATCTTTGCTTCGGCAATGATCCGAAGGGAAGGAATCTCAATTTCTGCAGGAATTACTGCTTCGGTGCCGTATACCAACAAATAAGGAGTTGCTCCTACTGAAGTGCGAACAGTAGTGCGGTATCCCAATAATGCAAAGGGTAATTTTTCATGCCATTGTTTTGAACCTTCTACCATTTTCCGCAGTATCTTCTTTATGTTTTTGTTGGCTGCTTCTACTGCTCCATTCGCCTTGGGCCGATATGGGGTAGAGTTACGATGTGTAATCTTAAACTGTTGACATACTTCTTTCATTAAGTTGCTGTTAAGATTAGCACCGTTATCTGTGATGATCACCTTCGGGATTCCGAATCGACATATGATATTTGAGTGGACAAAATCGACCACAGCTTTCTTGGTCACTGATTTGAATGTCTTGGCCTCAACCCATTTGGTAAAATAATCAATAGCTACCAGAATGAATCTGTGTCCATTGGATGCTGCCGGTTCAATTGGTCCAATCACATCCATGCCCCAAGCAACGAAAGGCCATGGTGCCGACATTGTGTGCAACTCGGATGGTGGAGAATGAATCAAATCTCCGTGTATTTGGCATTGATGACACTTGCGCACAAAATTGATACAATCTCTCTCCATGGTAAGCCAATAGTAACCAGCTCGGAGGATTTTCTTTGCCAACACATATCCACTCATGTGGGGTCCGCAAACTCCTGAATGTACTTCAGACATGACAGTTGTAGCTTGTCTGGCATCTATGCATCTTAATAATCCGAGATCTGGTGTTCTTTTATACAAAACTCCTCCGCTTAAGAAGAATCCATTTGCTAATCGCCTGATGGTCCTCTTTTGATCTCCTGTGGCTTGTGCGGGATATATGCCCATCCTGATATATTCCTTGATGTCGTGGAACCATGGTTCTCCATCAAATTCTTCTTCAACCATATTGCAATAAGCGTGCTGATTGTGGATTTGAATATGTATTGGATCCACATAAGCTTTGTCTGGATGGTGCAACATTGATGCTAGGGTAGCCAATGCATCGGCAACTTCATTATGGATTCTTGGAATATGTTGGAATTCCACTGATTGAAACCGCTGACAAAGATCATGTAGACATTGTCGGTATGGTATGAGCTTCAAATCTCGGGTTTCCCATTCTCCTTGAATTTGATGTACCAAAAGATCCGAATCTCCCATGACTAAGATTTCTCGGATACCCATGTCTGCAGCTAGCCTTAACCCCAAAATGCAAGCTTCATATTCAGCCATATTATTGGTGCAATAAAATCGTAGTTGAGCCGTAACAGGATAGTGATGCCCTGTTTCAGAAATGATTACAGCTCCTATTCCGACTCCTTTCATGTTAGCAGCTCCATCAAAGAAAAGTTTCCAGCCAGGTTTTTCAATTTGCTCCACCTCGTCGATATGCATTGTTTCCTCATCAGGAAAATAAGTCTTCAGCGGCTCATATTCCTCATCGACCGGGTTTTCGGCTAAATGATCGGCCAGTGCTTGAGCCTTCATTGCAGTCCGAGTCACATAGACGATGTCGAATTCTGTGAGCAATATCTGCCACTTTGCAAGTCTTCCTGTTGGCATAGGCTTTTGAAAAATGTATTTCAATGGATCCAACCTAGAAATGAGGTAAGTAGTGTAGGATGACAAATAGTGTTTTAATTTTTGAGCTACCCATGTTAGGGCGCAACATGTCTTTTCCAGATGAGTATACTTAACCTCATAAGCTGTGAACTTCTTGCTAAGGTAGTAGATGGCCTGTTCTTTTCTGCCAGTGAGGTCATGCTGCCCCAATACACAACCAAATGAATTTTCCAAAACCGTCAAGTAAAGAATCAAAGGTCTTCCTGGCTCTGGCGGGACCAACACGGGTGGGTTTGATAAGTACCCTTTTATTTTATCGAACGCTTCCTGACACTCATCGGTCCATTTGACTGCAGCATCCTTTTTTAACAATTTGAAAATTGGCTCGCAGGTTGTTGTGAGCTGAGCAATAAACCTACTGATATAATTTAACCTTCCCAACAAACTCATTACTTCAGTTTTGTTTCTTGGGGGTGGCAGTTCTTGGATGGCTTTGATCTTTGATGGGTCTAGCTCGATGCCTCGTCGACTGACTATGAATCCCAGCAATTTTCCAGATGGAACTCCGAATGCGCACTTGGCAGGGTTAAGCTTGAGGTTGTACCTGCGAAGTCTTAAGAAGAACTTCCTCAAATCCCCAACGTGGTTGGTCTGATGCTTTGATTTTATGATTACATCATCCACGTATACCTCAATTTCCTTGTGTATCATATCATGAAACACTGTGGTCATTGCTCTCATATAGGTTGCTCCGGCGTTCTTCAAACCGAATGGCATTACCCTGTAGCAATAAGTTCCCCATGGTGTGATGAATGCCGTCTTTTCTGCATCTTCTTCATCCATTAGAATTTGATGATATCCGGCATAACAGTCCACGAAAGATCCTATATCATGCTTGGCACAATTGTCGATCAAAATATGGATATTGGGTAATGGGAAATTATCCTTTGGACTTGCTTTGTTGAGATTGCGATAGTCGACGCATACTCTAATTTTGCCGTCTTTCTTTGGCACAGGAACGATATTAGCTAACCAAACAGGATATCGAGTGACTCGAATGACCTTTGCTTCCAATTGTTTGGTGATTTCTTCTTTAATTCTCACACTCATATCAGGCTTGAATTTTCTCAACCTCTGCTTGACAGGAGGCACTGTTGGATCGGTGGGCAATTTGTGGACCACTAAATCAGTGCTCAAGCCCGGCATGTCGTCATACGACCATGCAAAAACATCTTTGAATTCTATGAGTGCTTTAATTAACTCCTCTCGGATTTTTGGCTCGAGATGGACACTTATTTTAGTTTCTCGGACATTACTCGTGTCCCCTATATTGACATCCTCGGTATCATTCAAGTTAGGTTTGATTTTTTCCTCAAAGTGAATTAACTCTTTACTAATCTCTTCAAAAACCTCATCTTCATCATATTCTGATTCATAATCACAATATGTTTCTTGAATTAATATTTCGGAATCAGATTGATTTTTAAGACTGGGCTGAAGATTCCTCATGCATGCCATATCACTAGAGCCAGCATAAAAAGAACTGTACAAAAAAGAAGAAAAAGAAAAGAAAGCTATTAGGAATGATAATAAAAAGGAAACTGCTTTTTATTGGATAATGAAAGATAACAAGGTTTTGCACGCTTCAAACCAACTGTAAGATAAATTTTGGGATTACAACCTTGAAATATCCCAAACAAACTGAAAGAAAATCAAAATAAACTACCAAGACTCCTTTCGAATTGGGAGAGGAGTGGCTTTCCAATTATTGAGCTTTGTTTTTGGTCCAACGAATTGAACTTCTGCGTTGCTACACCCTTCTCCGTCTTCCAGCATATTTACATCACTAAACAATTTCTCGAACCTTTCAATTAATTCCTCCTCAGGATTGACCTGGGATTTAGGAATTGTTGTTATCGGGCGATTTTTAGCACCGGTCTTGACAAAAGACTTCAACAGCTGTGGTACTGGTTTTGGAAGAACCCATGCTTGGTGTTTCAACTTCCTGGCTCTCATCACGTCATTGGCAGTCGGTGTGAATCCTAAACCGAATGTTCCCCAGTTCTCGGGGAGAGATACTGGTTGTACAATTCCTTGCAAAGATAAGCCCAGACCTTTGCCGGGTATAAAGCCATTCTTCAGCATTTCATAAGCTACCATGACTGATGTAGAGGATACCTTTGGATTCGCAAGGTATTTTCCTTCTGGAATTTTCTCTACCGACACTGTGTCTGACACTTGGTATACCCATGGTCCTTGGTCAATTTCTGCTCCCTCGACTGGTACAATGGTGCTGTTGTGAGCATTTAAATTTTCTTCTCCATGCACGACTATTTCTTGATGGTCCCATTCAAACTTGACAACCTGATGTAATGTTGACGGGACTGCTTTAGCAGCATGGATCCATGGTCGACCCAACAACAAGTTGTAAGAAACAGTCATGTCCAAAACTTGGAATTCCATTGTGAATTCAACTGGCCCTATAGTTAGTTCCAACACTATGTCGCCAAATGAATCTCTACTTCCACCGTCAAATCCTCGTACGCAGATACTGTTCTTTTGGAATCCTCTCCTCTTTAATTTTTAATTTGTTTAAAGTGGAGAGAGGGCATATGTTTGCACTGGACCCATTGTCGACCAATACCCGGGTTACTACGGAGTTTTCACATTTCACGGTGAGGTAAAGAGCTCTGTTGTGCTCGGTACCTTCCACAGGTAATTCATCATCAGCAAATGTAATCCTGTTCGTCTCAAAGATTCTGTTGGCTATTTTGCCCAAATGATTTACAGAGATCTTTTCAGGAACATGAGCTTCATTCAGGATTTTCATCAATGCCAGACGGTGTTCCTCTGAATGGATCAGTAATGACAACAATGAAATTTGAGCGGGGGTCTTCTTTAATTGATCCACAACAGAATAATCATGGAGCTTCATTTTTCTTAAAAACTCCTCCGCCTCTTCTTCCGTCACAGCTTTCTTCGTGGGCATTGGATTGTTTTTAGTTTTTCTCAGCTCTTCGGGAGTAAAACATCTTCCCGAACGAGTCAAGCCTTGTACCTCACACACTTCTTCCTTGATTTCTTTGCCTTTGTACATTACGGTCACCCGTTCATAGTTCCATGGGATGGCTTTGTTGTTGATGATTGGCAGCTGAATTACAGGTGCAATAATAACCCGATCTGTACGTGCTCCTTCCACAATTACGACGGGTTTGTTAGCAACCCCTGGTACTATCACCTTTGTCCTCTCTTGTTTTGCGGCAACTTTGTTCGATGATCCCTCATCGACTATCATAGACGGTTCACCACCATTCTTGTTATGCTTAGACACCGGCTTCTCCTCCATTAACTGCTTATCTGGCTTGGTTTCATGAGACTTGATCATCATGACAGTTTGTGACGGCTTCTTTGTCTCCCCATCAGCTTGTATGATTTCTATCATATTAGCCTCTTGATGGGCTGGCATTGGATTTCTATTGATATTTGGAGCTTCAGGGGTTTGAACCTCGATTTTATTAGTATCAATCAGCTCTTGTATTGCATTTTTCAAATGCCAACATTTCTCCGTATCATGGCCTGGTGTACCGGAGCAATATTCACAGCTAATGGTGTAATCCAGATTCTTTGGTGGAGGATTGGGTAGCTTGGATTGTATTGGTCTCAACATGTCTAACTGTCTCAGCCTGTGGAACAGACTAGTGTAAGACTCTCCCAATGGAGTGTAAGTTTTCTTTTTCTGTTCCCTTTCTCCCCTGAATGCTGGCCTAGGCCTGAAACCTGGTCCGGGATAAGCTCGGGGGTAGGTATTTGGTGTGACAGGAGCACGCCAATTGGTGTGAACAGGTGGCTGATTGTATGCTTGAGCGTGGTTAATGGCGAAATGAGGCTCTGAAGGGTGATAGTAATGTTGGGATGAATCATGGTGGTAAGCTGATTGGCGAGGTCGTTGCTGATTATAGTAAAGCGGTGAACCCCTGGGTCCTGGCCAAATTCCTGAATCAACTACGGTTGCTTCCTCCCTCTTCTTTCTTCCGATTCCTCCTACCCCGCCTTGAATAGCTTGAGTAGTTGCCTTAATTGCTGAATAGCTCATGATTTTGTTTGTCTTGAGGCCTTCTTCCACCATACCTCCCATCTTCACTACCTCGTTGAATGATTTTCCAACCGCTGAAACCAAGTGGGCGTAGTAAGTTGGTTCCAAGGCTTGGAGGAAGTAGTCTACCATTTCGCTCTCCTTCATAGGAGGATCCACTCTTGCCGCCTGTTCTCTCCACCGAAAACCATACTCTCTGAAACTTTCATTGTGTTTCTTCTCAAATTTGGTCAAAGATAATCGATCTGGGATGATTTCCAGATTGTATTGGAAATGGTATGCGAATGCCTGTGCCAGGTCATCCCAGGTGTACCATCTTCCATGGTCTTGGCGTGTATACCACTCCAAAGCTGATCCGCTTAGACTTTGACTGAAGTAAGCCATCAATAATTCATCCTTTCCCCCAGCTCCTCGCATCTTGCTACAGAAACCCCTTAAGTGGGCTACTGGGTCGCCGTGCCCGCTGTATAGGTCAAATTTGGGCATCTTGAAGCCAAATGGCAATTGTACATTAGGGAATAAGCATAAATCTTTGTAGGCTACACTGACTTGCCCACCTAATCCTCGCATGTCTCGGAACGACTGTTCTAGACTTTTGACCTTCCTGAACATCTCTTCTTGTTCAGCATTTTTGGCTGGCTTGTCAATTTCGGTTGGGAGATCAAACCGAGGAGCAGGTGAATTGATTTCGGAGGCTTTGAAGGTGGGCTCCGGGGGGTAATATTGGTTGTCTTGGGCCTGAAATGTAGGCTCACTAGGAGATTTGTGAAATGTAGCAGGGGGAGGTGCTACAAAAATAGGAGTCATAGGTGGAGGAAGGTACGGAACTGGTTTTGGAGGTGGAGACTGTGGTGTCTGAGAGGTGGTGCCTCGGTAGTGCTGATAAATGGGGAAACTCGGGGATAATTCAGTGGTGATATTATCCTGAGTTTGGATTATTGATGGAGCAGGGTTATTTGGGTAAGATGGGGGCAACTGTCCTGTAGACCAAGCTTGGTACATTTCTGCCATTTGCTGCTTGAGCTTAAGCATTTCTTCTTTCATTTTCCCGACATCCATCTCTTCTATCTCCATACTTGTGTCAACATCTGGGATAGACATACTTTCGGGTATTGGTCCTTTTGATCTTGTGTGATAGTGATAATATGCCAGTATACTCTTTAGAGAAACTAACTGGTTGAATTCTGAAAATGGACAAATTTGTTAGTTTTGAGAGTTTAACACATATATAATCACACGTTGAGATGCAATGCTCCTAGACAAATAATCCCTTTCTATTATGCATTTGCTCGGCTGCTTGTGTCGTCCCAGCCTTTTGAAATTTTTTATTGTTATTCATTTTTATTTATTATATATATCTTTTATCGTGGTGGTCGAATCTGAGAGATTGCCTACGTATCATGCTCTTACATGAATAAGACCTTGCGTAGTTCGGACCAAAGTCAATCATGTTTATTTATTACACAAAGATGGAATTACATTCGAAAACTTTAAGAAAATAGCTTGAAATACACACACTTAAATCAAAATAAAAGATACAATTCATAACATCTCACAAAATGCCCCACTTTCCACTTTTGTTCTCTAATATTGGATTATCTGCTCAATGTGGGGCTTGACCTGGATGGCCTCCCAGCGTACGATACATCCTTTCCAACTCTATTGCTAGATGACGAGCAAAAGTGGGCGCATGCTCTGTAAACCTTTCATAATCCATTCCTTGGCAGTTTACATAACTTTGAGATGTGAAGACTGCCAAGTCGTGGACTTGTGCCCTGAAACCTTGGAGACGTTGGTCTTGGTCTTGCAATTGCTGCTGACGAGTGGTGGCTATGTCTCTGACACGGTTTTCACGATCTAAAGCTGATTCTAATAGAGCTCGGAGTCTGGCCTGCTCTAATCTTGCTTGTGATCTTTCCCTGTCGAGGTCTGCTTGTTGGTATTCTCTGTTGCATCTTCTTGCCTCTTCTAGTTGTGCACGAAGCTGGTCTTCTGATCGCATCCAATAGTCTTTTTCCTTCTTGAATTGAGCCTTGTCTTTTTCGGATTGCCTATCCTGGCGTTCCTTGTTAGATCTGGCTTCTTCATTTAATTGTTGGATCCTTTCTTTTGCTTTGCTCAATGCCCTTTCGTTTTCTGCAAGAATGGAGTCAAAATCTTGCATTTTTTCGAAGAGATTGGCGATGGTTTTTTGATCTTTCCAGCTTCTCTTTGGCGTTTCAGAGACTCTTTTCATTTTTTGGAATCGAGCATGAAGATTTTCATTCTCACAAGCTAGACTCTTTTTCTCGCCTTTGGCTTCTTGTTCTTGCAAATCTTTCTCCAAACTGAGGCTTCTTAGATTTTCTTTTAGGGCATGGATAGTGGCTTTGTACCCTTTTTCTTTTTCTCCCCAGATTAACCGCTCTTGGATTTTATCATTGAAATTTTGAACATGGGGTCTTTTTGTTGGCCTTTTTAGCTCAGGTTCCGGTACATCATCCACGCGGGACCGCTTTTCGAACCACCTTGCATATCCAGGATTTATCTCACCCTTGGTAGCGTCTAGGACTTGAGTATCACTTTTCAAGTATCGGCACCCATTCCACATCTGCTGAAGTAGAGCTTCGGGAATAGTGGCTTCTGGGTGTAATTCGATTACTTGCATACTCAAATCTTCCTCATCAGGAACTATTTGATATCTCCCTAGTTGCCTTAGGACTCTTAGTGGTGCATATGGCTGAATGCTTCTCAATCCCAATAGTAGTAGATAACTATTTGAGGTTGACATATGTATTACTTCTCTCATCGGGAGCCATCCCAGAGTCCATTCAATTTGATTTGCCGTTAAAGCCTTTAGATGAGATACCCATGCTTCTATCCCTTCTGGAGCTTGGTAATTTTTTGTTCTTTCCTCATAGCTCTCGATGCAATTAGCTCTGTTCGACCCATACTGTATGATCTTGGGTTGTTGTTGGAGATGTTCAATCACCCACATTTGCAACAAAATTTTGCATCCTTCGAAAACCTTCGCCCCTGATTTGCATAAAGTCAAAGCCCGATAAATATCTGACAGAATGATGGGGACAAGGGTGTGATTTTCTTTAGTGGTGAGGATTTGCACAATTTTTGCGGTGCGAATATCAATTGTTCGCTCTTTATTTGGGAAGACCATGACTCCTAGAAAAGCCACCATGAAAGCAAATCGTCGGTGTATCTGCCAAGTGTCTTTGTTTTGCTTATTAGTAAGGCCTTTCTCATGAATTTCGAACCCATCTGACTTTCCAAATCTGGAATACAAAAAGTTGAAGGAACAACATCCATTGATGACATTGCTTTTCCTAATTTGACTGCTGATGTTCAGAAGACCGAAGAATCGATGTATTGAAGGAGCCTTTGTGAATATCAAGCTTTGATTTCTTAAACTTCCGTCAAAACCAACATAGCCAGCTACCTCCTCTAATGTAGGAGTAAGCTCGAAGTCAGAGAAACGGAAAACATTGTGAACAGGGTCCCAGAAAGTTACTAATGCCGTAATCAGATCATCCCGAGGCTCAACTTTCATAATGTCCGTGAGATTTCCCAAATGCTTGACGACCCATTTTTGACCGTCTTCGCCCAAATCATACCACCACATTTGAAGCTGACATAGAAATTCCTCCGTACTTGTGGATGAGGGGCTTTGTGTGGTGCTCATTTTGTATCTGAAATTTAATTTTAATAAAGTCAAAATTTATTTTGGGAAAATTTATACTAAAATTTATTTTCGTTTTTTTTTCATTAAATATTTTTATTTCAAAATTTAAAACTATTTTTTTTTCGAAAATTTTAAAACAACCCATTTTATTCCTTGCTTCTTACCATGATTTTATTTAAGCTGGTCAACAAGCATGTTTGAGGCAAATGAATGCACAAGTAGCAAGTAGGATGCATCATGATGGTCTTTTAATTTTGGGTTCACCTGTCCTAGACAGACCCAACCCCTGTGTTGAGTCTCCAAGGGCAAATGCATATGATGCAAATATTCGTTCCTACTAGGGATCCGGTACATGGCTGAGTTATTCTAAGTGTAAAACCTTAGGTTGATTGTTCTAAACCTGGCTTACCCAAACGGACAGTTTGAGCCGAAGTGGGGGTAACGTACAGGGAGCACGAAAGTCTGCCCGGCCTAGTTACTTGTCCCAACTCCGTCTTATTTGGTATGACTTTAACAGAAAGGTGGGTCACGCGCACGTGTACACCATAAATTCAGAAGACTCAGAAAGAAGGGGGTTTCGTAGCAGTTGTATATATTCACAATTCAAATAATATTAAAGCGGTAAAAAAAAATTTAGCATATTAGCATATAAACAGTTGAAAATTATATAGTAAGTAAAGCCAATAAAACAGATATTTTAAGCTCGAATTATTTAAACCCTGAACCAATGGTTCTGGGGTTACGACAACATTTTATTCCCCAGCAGAGTCGCCAGAGCTGTCGCACCTCCTTTTTGCCGCACCCGCGGGGCGCATGGGGAGTTTTCTCCAATTAAAGGACAGTCGAAACGGGATTTGTTTATTTGTTTCAGAGTCGCCACCTGGGAATTTTGAGGCGTCCCAAGTCACCAATTATAATCCCTGAATCGAGGAGAATATGACTCTGTTTATTTTTCTGCGAACCAAAAATCCTGAGTAAGGAATTCTGTTAATCCGGAAGAAGGTGTTAGGCATTTCCGAATTCCGTGGTTCTAGCACGGTCGCTTAACTGTTTTTATTATTGGCTTAATCATCTTGATTTTATTAAATATATTGATGTTATCTGATTTTACTACCGCTTATACTTATCGTGATTAAGGACCCTTCTTCGAATCGAATTACGCGTACGTATATTCGTGTTACAAATTTAAAAATGCGGAATTGTGTCACGCGTACGTGTACACAATAATTTTTTGATAATATTTTAAGCAATCATTTTTCCGAGATTGTGTTGAATCAAGAATATTTATTTTTCTTGAATAGTGAACCGTACATCTCGGGTTTTTATGAAATTGATTTAACGTCTTTGGATAAATCCTTTTACTAAATATTTGTTCGAAATTGCGCGTACGCATAATCCGAATTTTTGCTTCTAAAATATAATCAAGGTACGCGAACGTATCCCTAATTGCGCAAAAATATTTGCAATGATATTAAGGATTTTTCCACAAATTATTCATACATTTTTATATGAAACTCATGACAAATTCCCATTTAAGGTTTCAAAGAACTTACAATATTAAATGTTGACCGTTGATTATATTTTCCGAATATAAATAATTTATTCCAACTGTTCAAATTCAAAGGACATAATAAAAATATGATTAATACTATCTTTTTAAAAAAAATATATGACATATATATATATATATACATGCCGAAGAATAAATGGCATATGGAACTAAAAATAAATAATTCATAAAGGGAAGGAAATATTTTCGAGAATTTTCATTGTTTACTTAATACAAATTCTATTTCTAATTATCAATGATGTAAAATGTGGCAATCTATGCTTGTACATCTCTTTTCATTCTCATACACTCACTTTTAATCTAATAGGCCTAATTACTTGTTCACTTTGTTTTATGAAAGTAGATAAGCATCGAATTTGTAGAAAGAGAATTATTATGCAAGTTAATTTAACAAAGTTACATTACATGCAACCCGACTATTTGGCGTAAGCATTCATAACGTTCTGTCATCATGACGAGCTATACCAACTTACTTTACTCATATGATTATACCTGTCATCATACCATATAATAACTTATACCAATCTAAACAAAATCATACTCATTACAAAATATTCTACTAATGTAACTTCTTTATCTTTGCATTTAGCTAATAGTATTAAGGGATGCAATCAATGGTCCATTTTTATGCCTTATTCCCTGTCTTGACAATTTATTAAACTAATGAGATAATGAACTAATATTATTACAAACCTTTATACAAACTTTTAAAATAAGACAAATAGCCCATAGCTATCAAATTGAATGTACTACTAATTAACTAACATGAAACAAAAAATGAAATTTAAATTGATGAACTTGGACAAATAAAAATAGACTTTCAGTTCAAGCTTTATCGACAAGTCATGTTGAATCTCTTTTCAACTTAAAATTTAAAAGACATATACCTGAAAATGGAGGTAGAAGAAGTAAGTTTCAGCAGTTACAGCAGTAACAAATTCAGTAGAATATACTGATAACACAGTAAATCTTATCAAGAATAGGATTCGAAGAGCCCAGATGCACAGTAAGATACTTTGAAAGACTTCAGATTTTAACTGAACAGTGGAATCACACAAAATTGAACATATTCAACACAAGAACAATATTTCAGATTTCAGCCTTTCTTCAGTTACAAATTCAGTTTGTTTCTGATTTTCTGTTTCTGCTGCTGTATCTGTGTGTGAGTGTATATGTGAGTGTGCTATTTTCTGTTTTCTTTCTTTAAAATCTCAGCCCTCAAAATCTCTTAAAGATTCTCTCTTAAAAATTCTCTCTGCCTTTCTTTTTCTTTATTAAAATCTTCCCTCTGAAAATTTCTGCCCTTAGAAATTCTCTTCTGAAAATTCTGTTTTTCTTCAGAATTCTGTTTTTTCTCTCTTAAAATTCTCTCTTTCTCACTCAAAATTCTGTTCCTGGTGTCTGTCCAGCTCCTGTATTTATACAGGGCTGGTCTTAGGCAATTTAAGTGCTTCTTGGACCCCCTTCTTCTTTTTAAAAACAGAAAATCCCATTATGTAAAACCTTTTCCCTGATTTTCAGCAGCCCATTATCCCTTGTTCCCCATTAGTATTATTAACTAATAGCAACTAACATTACATTATAATATACTAGTACTAACACCCTGTTTTTACTGTTTCATTCCCATAAGTGCCCCTGAAATCCTAATGTTATTACTGAAAAATCAGAACCTTCAGCAAAACATATTCTAAAATCTGTACAGACTCAGTTATCTTTCTGATTTACAGCTAAATCAATCCTATTAACCTCCTAAACACAATTGTATTTGACCAACTTTTGTAAACTGGAATTCAAACTGGACATTACAACACTGAATTCAGAACTAACATCATAACAGCATATTTCTGAAATTATCAAAATCATTCAGACTGGACTTAACATTAAACCAAAATCAAACACACACAGGATCATTGTCAATACTGACAATGCCCTGAAACTTTTAATGTTCAGACAATAACATATACAACATACATTTGAATTCACTGATTCACAGACAATCATGATTTAATTGACGAGCATTAATCAATTGACTATTTACAACATTTGTCAATAACTAGTCTAAAATAGAAGCAGACTGTTTTAGTCAACATTTTCAGAAATAAAAAAATTCGTAATATAACTAATCGACGAACTTAATCGAGTCGATTACACACATTGTAAATAACCACAACCAACAGAAACAATTCACATTCGGATTAAATAGACAGAAATGACAGAATTGATCAAAACAAATATGAAAAATTAACAAGCTATTAATACGGACAACAATACATGTAGAATACACAAAAAAATAAATAGAAAAATACCTCTGAACTTTAATTTTATTCTGACTCGAACTCAACTTGGATTTCGGATTTTTGTTTGAAATCAAACTGACCTTAGTCGAAGTATTTTCCACTGAAAATACTTCGACTAAGGTCGATTAAACCTCAATCTTCATCATAATCTGAACCGAATCCGGAAGTTTGGTATTTTTTAGGGTTCTTAAAAACTCGATTTGGGATTTAACCATTTCTGGTCAGATTCGAGAAGAACCAAAGATATTCTAGGCACGAGGGAGGCCAGGAGGGTAACTGGTGTGAGTTTGAAACAGATCTGGGTAAATTTTTGTTTGGTCCGAATCTTCAAAAGAAGATTCGAGAAGTTCCGAACGGATTCGAACCTAACAACCAACAGATCCATACTCAGGATGACTAGGGGAAGCCATGGTGTTAATTTGGGGCTGATTGGTTTAGATCAAGTTTTCAGGCCAACCTTCGATTTAAGATTCGAAGAGTTGTGGCCTGATTCGAAGGAAACTAAGGTTGGATTTGTGTAGGGGAGGTTCAGGAGGTCCTAGGGTGTTAAGTTGGTGACCGACGGCGTTGATGCCGCCGGGTTTCAGGCGAAGGGGAATAGGGGCGGCTAGGTTTAGGGGTCTGTTTAGAACGATGATGAACAGGAGCGGAGAGGGGGGGTTGTTCAGTTAGGGGCTGGGTAAGGTTTGGGATTTATATAGGGGTAGGGTGGATTGGTATCGTCCGTTGGATCAATTAGAATGGAGGGCTAGGATCTATTCACTTAACCAAACGATGTCGTTTGGTTTAAGTTGGGGGACTGGTTGAACCGGGTCAATGGATCGGGTAAGGGTCTTGGGTTCGGGTGATGAGATCTTGGCCGTTGGTTGGATTTAATCCAACGGCCCTTGATGAGAGATGACCAAACGACGTCGTTTGGTTCTGGCTTTGAATTGGACCGGACAGGGCTGTTTTGGATTGGGCTGTGAAAGGGATTCAATTGATTTGGGCCTGGATTTTAATCCAGGTCCAAATCTTATAACTTGTATGCAATTTTTTATTTTCTGATTTTATTAAAAATCCTAATAAAAAAAACAAAATTACAATAATATTAACTATAATATAATTTTAACTTCTCAAAAATATATTAATCAATCTATAATAATTATTTAACACATAGACAAAACATCAATCAAACAATGAAACATTTGAAATAGAATTAATGCATATTTTTGTGATTTTATTTAAATTAACTTAATTAAATGCGTACTTAAATCCTAGATATACATGAGACATGTACTTTTATTTTTATTTTGTTTAATTATAACAAAACAAACATTTTACGGACATAAACAAATATTTAACACCACGCAAAATTCAGAAATTACACAGTAAAAGAAATTTATTTTATTTTTTGATTTATTTTGGAGTAGTTTTTCGTAAGGCAAAAATTACGTGCTCACAACACTAACCAACCAGGACCCAAGCAAGCTTGAGTACTTAAAAGAAAGTAATCACTATGTTTTGCAGGAACACTACAGAAGAAATTGCAAAGGAAAATGGTACTTAAACTGTGTGTGTTCTAGTCACATGACAGGTGATAAAAACCTGTTCAAAGAAGTTACAAAAATAGACGGAGGAAGTGTTAAGTTTGGCGATGACTCAAAAGGAAAAATAATCGGTACCGGAACAATCCCCTTCAATAACAACTGTGATATCACTGAGGTTTATCTACTTGATGGGCTTAATTACAACCTTCTGAGCATAAGTCAGCCATGCGACTCAGGATATGAGGTAATGTTTAAGAAAACAGGTTGTACTATTGAAAATGAGACATGTAAAACAATCCTCTCAGGTAAAAGGTATGAAAATGTTTACATTCTTGATGGTTTTGAAAATATTGATGGTCATATCTGCTTAACTTCCATATATGATGATCCCTGGTTATGGCATAAGAAACTTGGTTATGCAAGCATGCATCTGATAGAAAAACTTTCCAAGCATGAGTTAGTTATTGGCTTACCTAAGTTGAATTTCTCTAGAAATCATATATGTGATACTTGTCAAATTGGAAAACAAACTAGAAACTCATTCAAAAATAAGGATATTGTATCTACTTCTAAACGCTTGCAATTGCTTCATATGGATTTATTTGGGCCTACTAGAACTGCTAGCATAGGAGGAAAAAGATATGCTTTTGTTATTATTGATGATTATCCGCGTTTTACCTAGGTGATTTTCTTATCTCATAAAGATGAAGCGTTAAGAAACTTTGAGGTTTTCTGCAAGAAGGTCGAAAGAGAAAAAGGGTATCTGATTACAACAATCCAAAACGATCATGAAGGAGAATTTGAAAGCAGAGCATTCGAAGATTTTTGTAATGATCAAGGATATACTCATAATTTCTCTGCACTAAGATCACCCCAACAGAATGGTGTTGTGGAACAGAAAAATAGAACACTACAAGATATGGTAAGAATGATGCTATTAGATCATTCTCTACCAAACCATTTTTGGGCAGAAGGAGTAAGTACAACATGTCACATTCTCAACCGATGTCTCATAAGGTCAATTCTGAAGAAAACCCTTTATGAACTATGGAAAGATAAACGTCCTAATATTAGTTACTTTCATCCCTTTGGAAGTAAGTATTTCATTCACAATAATGGTATGGACAATCTTGGAAAATTTGATCCAAGAAGTGATGAAGTTATTTTTCTGGGTTATTCACTAAACAGTAGATCCTTTAGAGTATACAACAAACGCACGATGTGTGTGGAAGAATCTGTGCATATTATATTTGATGAAAATAACTCCTCGGTCGAGAAAGGTATTATTGTAGGTGATGAAGATCAAATTCAAGAAAGTCAGGAGACAAGCAAATCGCAAAAGTCGACTGATGGATCTGACATTGTGATAGAGTCAACTAATGAAACCAACAATAATCCACTAGAACCACCGAAGGAGTCGAGTGCTCATACAGTTCACCCAAACGAATGGAGAAGTGAACCTGAATATCCTCAAAAATTAATCATAGGAGATCCAAATGACGGAATGAAACCAGGGGAACTCTCAAGAAGAAAACAAACATAGCACTGATCTCTCAGATTGAGCCAAAGAAAATAGAGGAAGCTCTTAAAGACTCGAGCTTGATGTAAGCGATGCAGGAAGATTTAGATCAATTCGATAAAAATCAAGTATGGAAATTGATACCCAAACCTGAAAACGCTCCTGGGATAGGAACAAAGTGGGTCTTCAGAAATAAGCTCGATGAGGATGGAAAAGTTGTAAGAAACAAAACCAGATTAGTTTCTCAAGGATATTCACAACAAGAAGGAGTTGACTATGATGAAACCTTTTCCCTAGTAGCTCGACTGGAATCTATACGAATTCTTTTGGCATATGCATCCTTTAAAGGATTCAAGTTATTTCAGATGGATGTTAAAAGTGCCTTTTTAAATGGTTTCATTGAAGAGGAAGTATAGAAAACCACGATAAATCACAAGAACCAGGGCAAGAACACAATCAGTACACCAGTACTCATAAACCAAACAAAGAATGTCAAAAATTAGGGCTTTTTAGTATAAACGAGTTAAAGTTGTAGCAAACTTACGAAATCAGTCAAAACACATAAGAAGCAGAAGATTAAACACTCAAAAATCATCAAACATTTTGTAAAAGAAATTTTCGGAAATCCTAGTTTAGAAAAAGTTGAAAATCATTTGAAAATCATACGATTCTTGTAAAGAAAATCATACAATTCTTGTAAAGAATCTCGAGGTTGTTGTAAAACTCATATGAAACAAGTTCAAATCATCTCAGATATGTACAGATCTAAGAGATTCATAAAAAGAAATTAGGGTTTCGAAGAGAACAACACAAAGGTGAAGAAACATGCTTAGCAACCCATAGATCATAGTCAATATAGGACGATCTTACTCGGAATCACACTGGAACAGCCTGAAACAGGCGATAAAGGGACCATAGATGCAAGCCAACTAACCCTGGTCCCTTAAGGACCTTGGAGATGGCGATATCAACGTGAGAGAGGCTAATAGAGGCCTGGGGGTGGTGAAAGACCACCAGAGATAGCCATAGATGAGTGACGATTAGGTTTGATTAAAGTTAGGTTTGAGAGCATTTGAGAGAAGAGAAGGGTGTTTTGCTACTGGTTCTATATGCTTGTGTTCATCCTGACTATTTATGTTAAGACCTATATCTTTCTCCTTGAATCAGTGTCGATTTAACTATTTGTTTCGTTAAAATTACGTGTTAAATCCTGACTATTCATTTCTTACCTTATTTTATTTGCTAAACTTGTGACTCTATACGTGATTTTCTCCTTGGCTATTTGAAATTCTTATTCTCTGATTTGATTTGAACTCTTTTCATTAACAAACTTTGATTCTTATTTTTTGATTGAACCCTTTGCCTTAATTAGCTTTCTTGTTGCCTTATTTGCTGATCTTTATTGATTGTTACCTTGATTGAAACTTCTGTTCATTTACTCCTAATTATCTACTCTATACCCGAACTTTACTTGATTCTTTTCCTTAAATATCTAGTATGATTTTACCGTTGATTTGATTTTCCCTTGATTAAGGGGAAGACTTGCTGATTTTTATATGTGATTGATTCCTTGAATCTCTCTAATTACTACTGAATTGACCCCTTACCTTATTTTGCTAAGCTTTTGATTACTATATATACTCCTTCTTATTCTCACTTCTGAGGACAGAACATTAGTTCACAAAAGCACACTTACACTCTAAGTTTTCTTTCTCTTCTGCTACTTGTGATACTCACTGATCTAGGGCTAGATCTTGGAACTTCATCTGCTTTATATTCTGCACCCTTTTCTTCAACTGGTATGTCTCTAGTTAAGTTTTAAAATCCAAACCCTATGTGTAATATCAACATGAATGCCATACAAGTAGTTCCTCCACATCTTTAGTGCATGAATCACCGCAGCTAACTCTAAATCGCGGATCGAGTAGTTCTCCTCGCTCTTTCTTAATTGTATAGAAGCATAATCCACAACCTTACCATGCTGCATCAACACATAACCCAATCCAATGCCGGAAGCGTCACAATAGATCACATAACTATCGGTCCCTTCTGGAAGCGTTAGAACTGGTGCTGACGTTAATTTGTCCTTTAATGCCTGGAAACTCCGTTCACAACCATCATTCCATTAAAACTTTGCTCCCTTCTGAGTCAACTTTGTCAAATGTGCTGAAAGGGAAGAAAATCCTTCCACAAATCTCCTGTAATAACCTGCCAAACCGAGGAAGCTACGAACCTCCGTCGGTGTTGTGGGCCTAGGCCAAGTCTTTACTACCTCAATATTTTGTGTATCCACCCAAATGCCTTCACCCGAAATGATATACCCAAGGAAAGTTACAGAGGTCAACCAGAATTCATATTTAGAAAATGTTGCATACATCTTCCCTTCTTGTAGAACTCTGAGCACAATACGTAGATGACCAGCATGCTCATCCTCTGAACAAGAATATACCAATATATCGTCAATAAATACAATTACGAACAGATCTAAAAAAGTCCTGAACACACGGTTCATCAAATCCATGAATGTTGCTGGGGCATTGGTCAAACTGAATGACATAACCCGAAATTCAAAGTGCCCATATCTAGTCCTGAATATTGTCTTCGGAATATCTTCATCCTTAACCCTTACCTGATGGTACCCGGACCTCAAGTCTATCTCTGAAAAACACTTGGCACCTTGCAACTGATCGAATAAATCATCAATTCTCAGGAGCGAGTACTTATTCTTGATCATCACCTTATTCAGTTGCCTATAATCAATACACATTCATAAGGAACCATATTTCTTTCTCACAAACAAAATAGGTGCTCCCCACGGTGACGTACTAGGTCTAATAAAGCTTTTTTCAAGTAAGTCCTTTAATTGTTCTTTCAACTCTTTCAGCTTTGTGGGGGCCATTCTATAGGGAGGAATAGATATTGGGTGAGTATCTGGTAGTAGGTCAATGGAAAACTCAATTTCTTGCTCTGGCGGGAGACCCGGAAGCTCATCGGGGAAAACATCGGGATACTCATTCACCACAGGGATGGACTTAATGGTTGGTGACTCCACTTCCACATCCTGAACCGGAACTAAGTGATAAATACAACCCTTTCTGATCATCTTCCTTGCCTTGAGATAGAAAATGAATCTTCCTCTCGGCGATGTCGTATTACCTTTCCACTCAAAAACAGGCTCCCCTGGAAATTGAAATCGGACTATCTTTGATCTACAATCAACATTGGCATGACAAGAAGTCAACCAATCCATACCCATTATAACATCAAATTCTACCATATCTAGCTCGATTATGTCTGCTATGGTAGGTCGACCATGAACTACTATTATACAACCCCTATATACTTGCTTAGTTATCACCGAGTCCCTAACATGTGTAGATACCTCAAAAGGTTTAACCAATTCAGGTTCTATTCCAAACTTACCAGCAACTAGCGGAGTAATGTATGATAAGGTGGAACTTGGGTCAATCAGTGCATATACATCATATGAGGAGACTGATAATATACCTGTAACAACATCAGGCGATGACTCCTGACTTGTTGTCCTACCAACGCATAAATATGGTTCTGAGAGTTGCTCGAGCTAGATGCTCCACCTCTACCTCTACCACGACTCATTACTGCTTGGGGACCTTGCCCAGAGGGCGTACTGATGATGATGAATCAGCTGCAGATCCCGACGGCTGAGCTATACTTGCATCACCCCTCATCGGACAATCCCTTATAATGTGGCCTGGATAACCACAAGAATAACAAACACCTAACCCCATAAGGCACTACCCGGTATGCTGCTTACCATATTGAGTACATCGTGGCAATGGTGGCCTCATCTGATTTGACTCACCTCTATACTGAGAACCTGAGGCCCTGAAATCTTTTACCACCTCGAAACTCACGAGAAAGATCCAAAGACCTCGCTCTCTTATTCTGGGCCCTATCATGCTCACAATTGACCTCTGTTTCTGTTTACGCTCCTCTACACCCTGAGCATATGCCTGAATACGAGAAATATCCATGTCTGGCTGAAGTGAGACCGACATACAATCGTTAAGCAAGTAAGTCTCTAATCCCATCACGAACCGATGAACCCGATCCTCCATCTTAGATACAATACTGGGAGCATACCTAGCCAATGAATCAAACTGAAGACTGTACTCCCTAACACTCATGTTACCCTACCGAAGGGTCAAGAACCTATCAACTCTGGCCCGTCTAAGCTCTAATGGCAGATAATGACGAAGAAAAGCTTCTGTAAACTCCTACCATACTGCTGGAGGGGCATCCTCACCTCTGGACAATTCCCAAAACTTATACCTATTAACTGCAACATCTCGGAGTCTATAGGAAGCTAGCTCAACTAACTCAGTTGCAATGGCCTTCATTACCCGTAACGTCCTCTGCACTCTACCAATAAATACCTGAGGGTCCTCGTTTGGATCTGCTCTAGTGAACACCGAAGGGTCTAAATTAATAAAGTCATGAACCCTCGCACTCACGGGCCTATCTACATGACCAATACCTACTCCCTGACGCCGAGCCCGTGCAGCTAATAATCGGGTCAATAAATGAATAGCATCTCTCATCTCCTAATCCAGTGCATCCGGCTGAGGTGCTGAATGTACAGGGGCGAGCGCTGGAGCTGGTGCCCCTTAGAGCTCTTCTAGAAAGGGCGGGGTATGTGAAGTATGAGATGGAACCTCACCATGAGACTCTCCCCGAGCCTTGGTAACAAGTGGCGCTCCCCTAGTAGTCTCACCAGCCACAGACTTTCCCTTCTGGGCGGCCGTACTCTTTGGAGGCATCGCTGAAAATATAACGTATTGTTAGGAACATGAATTCTTGTATCGCACGATCTGAGATAAAAAGGAGAGGATAACATCCTATATGTCCTATATCCTGTTTATAAGTGTGGTGTACGACACACCTATAAACAAGACTCTACTAGACACATTCTGTAGACAACCCTAGGACAGAACTACTCTGATACCACTTTTGTCACGACCCACAATGATGGGCCGCGATGAGTGTCTGAGTCCTACCTGTCAAACACCCCTAAGCATGCGTCTAAGATATGAACCTGAATAACATCTGTTGCATTACAAAAAATAACATATGTGAAAGAAACCTGCCATCAAGGCATATGTATGTATACATGCAGGATATAATGGGCAAGCTGGCAAGGCTGCTATAGACAATTATACATCCAAAATTGAAAGCCGACAAGGCCACATACAACCCAACTAGACATACTATCCACATACCTCGAACAAAAATATAATTGTACAAAGATGGGACTGAGCCACGTCATACCCATATACATATATTTACCAACGTTTCGTGCCAAAATCAAAACCATCTCCGGATCAAATGGAGCACGCTAACTCTCGCTGATCAGGGATCCTAAGAAGAGGGACCGTTAGCTTACCTACCTGCACCTGGGGGCATGAAACACAGGCCCCGTGAAATAGAGCTTCAATACAAAAAATGCATTGAGTATGTAAGGCATGAAAATTAGTACGTAAAAGACATGGATGAAACATGGAATAAGGAAACACATCTTTAAATCTGAATAACTTTATAAATTCTGAAACGTTTATAATGTCATGCACGTGCGTAAAAATATTGTGCCATGCATAGGTATGGGTGTATATAATATCATCAAGCCACTGAAGGCATCCCATCATATCATCTCGTCCATTGTGGGCAACATCATCAACATATACCAGCTGATCAAGTGGTGATGCGTATATAACGTCGTGACATTTTTCCATATTTCATATACATATATTTACATATATACGCATATATAACACCATCTGGTCATGGGTCAATGCACATGTATAAATGAGTGAAATGCATGAAAAATACGTAAAAATCTCAATATTCCTTCCGGATAAACTTTTCCAACTACGTATTATTCTGAGACCCATGAACAGAAGATAATAATAATTCTCATGGGGAATCAAGAATATAGACACCCCTACTATTTTTATTGATAGAGTAATTTATAGAAACTGTGTATTTGCTTATTTCTTCCGTATCATATGGACCATGCCAAAAGAAAGAAGGGAGGACCTTAACATACCTGGAGTAGGAACAACTCCGTATAAGTATCCCGTTGGAAACCTTCGTGGATTGAATTTAGAACCCAAAAATTGGATTTAAGCTTCTGCGCCTTTGAACTTGAGGAACGAAATTGGTTTTGGATTTGAATTTTTTTTGGACAAATGGATTATGTTCCTACTTTCTTGGTTTGAAATTTTAAGAGCAAAATGTTTTTGATTCTTGAAGTTTTGGAAAGATGTTCCTACGTTCTTGGTTTGAAATTTTAAGAGCAAAATGTTTCTGATTCTTTGCAATTTGGAAAGAATCACATTTTCCTTGGAGTCATTTTTGGTTCAGATACCACTTTAGCAGATAAGTTAGTTATCCAATTCTTGCTTATGCCTAGGTGGCAATAAGTGACTACTTAGTCACTTTGTATCTTGGTGGCTTCTTGCCACGTTGTTTGGGGATAATTATTAAGTTTTTATCCGCTTATTAGTTAATCGGGTAATGTCCTATTACCCGATAATTAATTAATTACCACAAATTACTTAAAATTCTATTTATTTTTAAAATACTTCATATATGCTTTATATATTATACTACCATGGTCATATGGTACCTTGCATGGTACTAGTTCATAATTATCGGGTACTATCGCTCGACCCGTACTTTATTCCAAATTGGCCACTTTCAACGAAACTCGTTTTATTTAATCTGTGTACCCATTTATCCTTCATAACACTTATTTATCGCTTGTTATAAATAGCGTAAGTACGTTAACATCAAGATGATCTCATCCTCGAGTCTACGTTGGTTAACTAAAAACGAAATTTTTAACGTACGAAAATCGCGAGATGTAACAATTGGAGGCTTGGGAAGTCATTTGATAGATTAACTCCTATTTATTTATGTATCTTTATTTAATTCATTGGTCTGTAATAATTTTGTAAACAAACAGTGGGGTGATTAGTGAAAAGTGAAGGGTAGTTATATAATGGGTAAATTGGGTAGATACCATGCTTATAGGATCTATGTTGATTCAAATGCGTTTGTTATGTTTGCTTTACTTCTACATAATTAGAAACCATGTCTATTGAATCTAAATGGATTTAGTAATAGAGATCATGCCTATAGGAATTAAAATCAGCTCTAATAGATATCATGCCTATAGAACTTAAAATCGGTTTAGTTAAATAAATTAGTTCAAATTCGTGTTTATATATTCTAAATCGGCTTAATTAATTAATCTGTTTGTTTCTTTAATATGTTTTCAAACACTGCCTTAAACGAATACTGCTAGAAAGCATGCCTATAGGATCTCAAGTTGTCGTTTAAAAATCATTTTACTAGTTTACTGTATTCCTAATCAATATAGATATCACGCCTTTAGGACGTCATTGTTATGCGTTTAGGCAAGCCTCTAGGGCGATTAAAATCCTGCAACTATAAAAGCCGCGCTTTGTTATTTAAGACTGTTCACATTCACATGTCTAAAATCAGTAGCCAAGCTAAATAGGTTTTTGACGCTTGGTCCGAACTCAATACTGTATACTTCCTGCTCACCTAGATATCATGTTCTAAGTTTTATTAAATACATGAAACAATTGTTTGAGACGTGCAGTTATTTGTTCTGCTTGTGGAGGTGAAAATGTGAGCCTTTATTTGTCCCTTCTTTATGTACAGTCCTAATTGTTTTTGATTTGTGCCTAGACTTTTATCCTTTAAAACCTTAGGAGTTCTAGAACTACCTAAATTGGAGGTCCTAAATACCTCCAGGGCCACAAGGAAGGGACTGGTAGTGCACGCATATGACATCTATCAAGGTTATTAGAACACTTTAGGCTATGACCAAGGGGAGGGAACTGGGTAGTAAGGATATGATGACTACGCGCTAATGTCATGTGTAGCCCCTCATTGAGGAGTGATTATCAGGCATTGTATAGAGTGATCCTCTAGGCCAACCAACCTAGGACCCTTCATTCCCAATTCCCGATGTTTAAACTTTACTTTTCTTTATATATGTACAACTTGTTCAAACCTTTTCCCTTGTTCCATTACTTGAGTCATATAAGTGCTTAACATGCCTTTATTTGCAAGTATGTGTTTAAACTATTTATTTGTTAAAAGGACTAATTCACATAAGTATAAGTTCGGCCGGGACCCATCGTTGTGGACCGAGAGGGGTGCCTAACACCTTCCCTCAAGGTTATTTCGAGCCCTTATCCTAAATCTCTAGTAATGCAAACTAGTCTAAGAGTTAATCGCTCTAGGTGCCCTAACGCACCATAATCTGTTAGGTGACGACTCTTCAAAATACCCAAATACCAAAAGTAAATGAGTTATTACCTCCATGAATGTCGAAACCCGGACTTCTCTCCGCTGAGGGAAAAAAGGGGGCGCAACAACATGAATTATGGCATATACGTTTGGATCATATCAATTATAAAACCTTGCGGAAAATGATTGACTTAGAAGTATTGCTTAAGTTTAAATGTGACAAATCAAAATATCAAATATGTGTGGAATCTAAGTATGTTAAACATCCTTATAAGTCAGTTGAAAGGAATTCAAATCCTTTAGACTTAATTCACACAGATATTTGAGACATGAAATCAATACCATCTCGCGGTGGAAAGAAGTACTTCATAACTTTTATTGACGATAACACTCGATATTGCTATGTTTACTTACTTAATAGTAAAGATGAAGCAATAGACGCATTCAAGCAATACAAAAATAAAGTTGAAACGCAACTTAATAAGAAAATCAAAATAATAAGAAGTGATGGGGGTGGTGAATATGAATCTCCCTTTGAACAAATATGTTTAGAATATGGAATTATTCATCAAACAACGGCCCCTTACACGCCCCAATCTAATGGGATTGCGGAAAGAAAGAATCATTTATTAAAGTATATGATGAACGCATTGTTGATAAATTCTGGGTTTCCAAAGAACTTGTGGGGGGAAGCTATTCTTACGGCTAACCGGATACTAAATCGAGTACCCCATAGCAAAACACAATCCATTCCATATGAAAAATGGAAAGGAAAGAAGCACAGCCTGAATTATTTAAAGTGTGGGGGTGTTTGGAAAAAGTGCAAGTTCCTAAACCCAAAAGGGTAAAAATAGGACCGAAAACCGTTGATTGTGCTTTCATAGGATATGCGACCAATAGTAAAGCATATCGATTTCTGGTTCATAAATCAGAAAATCTTGACATTCATAATAATACGGTTATAGAATCAGATAATGCTGAGTTCTTTGAAAATATATATCCATATAAAAAGGAATGTGAGTCGATTGGTGAAGGATCTAAACGACCTCAGGAAGAAATAAAAGAAAGTACATTTAATCAGGAGGATCCAAGACGTAGTAAACGTCAAAGAACGTCTACTTTATTTGAACCAGATTTTGTGACTTTCTTATTGGAAAATGAGCCTCGAACATTTAAAGAAGCCATGTCTTCTTTGGAATCATTATTTTGGAAAGAGGAAGTCATTAGTGAAATAGAATCCATATTCAACAACCATACATGACAATTGGTTGATCTTCCTCCTGAAAATAAACCGTTGGGTTCTAAATGAATCTTTAGGAGGAAAATGAAAGATGATGGCACTATTGACAAATATAAGGCAAGACTTGTGGTCAAAGGGTTTAGACAACGAGAAGTTCTTGACCATTTTGATACATACTCTCCAGTTACAAGAATTACGTCCATACGGATGTTAGTAGCATTAGCTGCAGTGTATGCTCTTGAAATTCATCAAATGGACGTTAAGATGGCCTTCTTGAATGGAGATTTGGAGGAAGAAATCTACATGGAACAACCTGAAGGGTTTGTGACTCCAGGTAAAGAAAAGAAGGTTAGTAGACTTGTTAAGTCCCTTTATGGACTAAAACAAGCACCCAAACAATGACATGCGAAATTTGACCAAACAATGTTGTCAAATGGTTTTAAGATAAATGAATGTGATAAATGTGTGTACATTAAAAATGTTCCAAATCACATAGTCACTTTTTGCTTATATATAGACGATATGCTGATAATGAGTAATGACATTTCCAACATAAATGTTACTAAGCGTATGCTAACTAGCAAGTTTGATATGAAGGACTTGGGAGTTGTTGATTTAATTCTTGGGATTAAGATCCATAAGACTACTCAAGGTCTGGCATTGTCATAATCTCATTATATTAAGACAGTACTTGAAAAATTCAAGAACTTAGGGTTTAAAGTTGCAAAGACTCAAATTGACGTGAATCTTGCATTAGCAAAGAACAAAGGCCAAAGCATATCACAATTGGATTATGCCCGTGTGTTGGGATGCTTAATGTACATCATGAATTGTACACGATCAGATATAGCTTATGCTATAATTAAATTGAGTCGATACACGAGCAATCCAGGTCAATCTCATTTGATGGCAATGAAACAAGTTTTGGGATATTTAGAACATACACAGGGCTTTGCTTTGCACTACAGTAAATATCTTGCGGTGATTGAGGGATACTGTGATGCAAATTGGATCACCGGTTCAACTAATTCGAATTCCACAAGTGGATATATATTCACTATTGGTGAAGAAGCAGTATCTTGGAAGTCGTCCAAACAAACTTGTATTTCCCGCTCTATAAAGGAGGCTGAATTCATAGCCTTAGATAAAGCCGGTGAAGAAACTGAATGGCTCCAGAATTTCTTGGAAGACATTCCATTTTGGCCAAAACCGCTAGCACCAATATGCATACATTGCGATAGTCAAGCTGCAATTGGAAGGGCTGGGAGCATTATGTATAACGGTAAATCTCGTCATATACGACGAAGACATAAAACCGTTAGGCAATTACTCTCTAGAGGAATAATCATGATTGACTATATAAAGTCAAGTGATAATATGTCGGATCCACTTACAAAAGGCCTAACTAGAGAGGTAGTTGATATTTCATCAAGGAAAATGGGACTATGGCCGAGAACAAGTCATTGTAGCGGTAACTCTACCTAGAAGACTAGAGATCCCAAGATCTTGGTTCAAGGAGATCAAACAAAGTCATTAATGATGGTTCAATATTGTCAACTAAAATTTTGGTCCATTCCCGTGATGAGACAATGTTCAGTACCAAGAATAAAGTATTAAGGCTTTTTAATGATTTCTAAATTTGATACGGGGTATATCAAATAGTGTATCTACGGGATAACAAATTTAGGAATCACCTATGTAAGTGTGAAGTGTTAGCCGCTTCAAGGAGAATTTTGTAAGGCCAGTTCTCTACGCACTTATGAACCATAAGTCACACAACCAACTGGTTGTGTTCGTTTCAACCATGAACACCTCCTGGTTGTCTAGCTATACACCAAAGTTCGGTGGTTCAAGGATATCAAATCTGCTGATTGATCGAGTATATCCGACATAAGTTCACTACGGAAAGTTCAAAGGGAAACCTACTTATCCAGATGCAATTAATCCTTGCTTGCAAATCACACAGATTTTCATGCATATTTCCATGATATAGTCATTCCCCATTCATGTGGGGGATTGTTGGGTTATTAAGTTTAATATATCTTAAAAGAGCGTGAATGGCAAGTGGAGGAAAAATGAAATATTTGAGATTCATTTGAGATTCCCTCCTTGATGAAGGACATTGTCCCATATTGGAAGAGGAAGAAGTTTTTAATGGGTATATAAGCAATTGTTCTTCTTCTAGCTCTTAAAGAGTTGAGAAGAAGGCAAGTCTCGTGTCGTTGTCGCTCGCTCGCTCGGCTCGGCTTCGGCTTCGAATTTGGATTTGGTCAAATGATCGATTGATTGAGTAATTTTTTTGACCAAATTTATTTATTAATAGTAAATATTAACAGAAATGTTATTAAATATTCATTTTAATAACAAAATATTAATACTAAATCCAATAATATTAATATTAAATCCAATTCCGTTATTAGTTTTTCGTTTTTCAGTTTTGTAACTGAAAATTAACCTCCCCCCTTTCAATTCTCCCGATTTATTATTGAGTAAATAGCCATTTATGTTATGTCATTTATGCTATGGCCGTTTTGCATAAACAACCATGCTGAAGAGTTGCACTTCTTCAGTTTTCAGCCCAACATTGGCTATAAATACAAGTCCATTCTCTTAGAATTTTCATACGATTTTTCGAGTTCTCCTCCTTTCTTCTGTATTGTTTTATCTTCAAAGAAATCAACAGTAACTGTGATTTGCTACCGAACTTTGTGTTCGCTGAAACACTAGAGTTTGAAGTACCACTACACCAGTGTGTAATTCGTTCTATCCTGGGAGGAAATAATCCATGAACTTGGGTACTAAGAGGGGATTAAATTCCTTAAGGAAACACTGTGAATTCAGTGGGCTCGGATTAACTTTTGTTTTGTTTACATTTTCTGTTTATATGTTATTCTATTTTTTCGGAATTAGTTTACAAATACAGTTTACTAACAGTAATCAATCAGAGGAGCCATGATTTGAAGTTTATGAGCTCTGAATTTGTCACTGAACTCATACCTCATTTTAGTTATTGGAATATATATATATATATATATATATATATATATATATATATATATATATATATATATATATATATTAAATTTTTATAAATAAATAGAGTCTAAGTAAAAGTTATTAGGTTTGTCTAAACCCGTAAATAATGTTATAGCCAGCTTCTGTTGGCAATTCAGTGAATAAGATGTTATATGGTAGTATGGTTGTGACGACCCGGCCAGTCGTCTCATGAGTTACCGCTCCATTTCCCCCATTTCTACTTCTTATTGCTTTGTCTATCGGTTCTATAAGTGATCGGGTTGGTTGGCTCGGGTTCATAAAGGATATGGTAAGGTTTGAGACACTTAGTCTCTTTTGCGGAAGCTTAAGTTGAAAAAGTTAGCCGGATGTTGACTTATGTGTTAGAGGGATCGGATGTGAGTTACGATAGTTCAAATAACTTCGGGATGTGATTTGGAACTAGGGAGCGTGATCAGAATGTATTTTGGAGGTCCGGGATAGATTTAGGCTTGAATTGGCAAAGTTGGTATTTTGGCGATTTCCGGTTGATGGGTGAAATTTTGATAAGGGGTCAGAATAGAATTTCGAGAGTTGCAGTAGTTTTGTTATGTCATTTAGGATGTGTGTGCAAAATTTCAGGTTATTCGGATGTGGTTTGGTTGGGTTTTTGATCAAAAGCGTAATTTAAAAGATTTTAAAATTCTTAGGCTTGAATCCGATGCGAATTTGGTATTTTGAGCATTCCGAAGGTTGGAACAAGTTTGAATGAGGTTATGACATATGTTGGCATGTTTTGGTGAGGTCCCAGGTGTAAGCACGTGATTTTTGACCCTCCCCGAGAATTTTTACATTCTTAGCTTAAATATTTAATTTAGGACTAATATAGCTATTTTACTTTATTTCGTTGCAAAAAGAAAAAATCACAAAAATATATATATAAATTTTAGTTTATGTATTTCTCATAAACTTGAAAAATACAAAAATTGTACTTTATTTTGGTACTTTATATAAATTCGAAAATTACAAAAAAAAATAGTTTTATTAATATTTTATAGTCATTTTAACTTTGAAAAATACAAAAAATATTACTTCATATTTTATCTTAATATTTACGAAAATTACAAAAATAGTTTTATTAATATTTTGTAGCTATTTTAAATCCTTAAAAATATTAAAAAGATATAGTTTTGTTTAAATACTAGTCTTATTTTTGGTAGTTATTTTGCTTACATAGGACTAGTTAAGCAACGTGTTCCTATTTCTCGGGTCCGGGCAAAAGAATAATATTCGGGTTCAAACTACCCGGTTTTAGGCCTAATTTTCGGACCTAGCCCATAATAAACCGAAGTCCAGGACACATGGGGAACCCCACCACGCGTGGGGGACACAAACCTTGAACCCCACCACGCGTGGGGCTCATTTTTCTGGGCATTGTGTATCAAATACACGGACAAAGGGCCAAAGCAAAGGACTGGGATTTTTTTTAAAAAAACATGTACTGTAGATCTTCTTCTTCATAAAGAAGAAGAAGAAAAACCTACGAAAGTGCAGGAAAACCCGACTCCCCCACGACCAAACCCTAACGACCCCGCGTCCAAACCCACCGGCAACCACCCTCCTCCTCCTAGCTCCATACGCATCTCCTCCATCACCACCATCAACGACCAAACAACCCGTCACCTCCACCGCGTCGACCCTACTGCCCAAAACCACCAAGAACAACCACCCCTCCTCCTCCTAAGCTTCCCACCACCAAAACCACCGTCGCACCCCCCGTCCCAAAAACCAAAAAAAAAACCCTACCCATCGTCACAACCAGCAACCCCGTCAGCAGCCTCCCTCCCGTCGTAGCCTCACCAGGCGACGACCAAACAGCCCGTCGCACGCTCCACCATGAAACTGCCATAACCACCAACCAACACCACCTCCCGTCAAGCCCCATCCTCCTCACGTCCAGGCTCCAGCCATCGCCACCACCTCACGTCCAACACCACGTCCAAACACCATTACTGAACTCCACCATTGATGCCCGCTACCGGCTCCCTCCATCGCTGCAACCCCGACGACCACTGCTGGTCGCAGTCCCCAGTCCAGCATCCAAACGACCTCTTTTGCTTCATATTCACGTATCAATCTGTTGCGTCGAAAAACAGAAATACAGCAGCCACCAACATTTCGTGCGTTGGCAGTTTTGGCCGAGGTTTCAGTCTCCATTGAGGTCGTCGTTGTTCGTCGAGGTCCGGAACGTCGAGGTTGTTCCGAGTTTTTGTTGTTGTTCCTCGTTCAGTGAAGTCCAGCTTGAGTCCCGTCGGGGTCGTGTTTGTCGTTCTGAGGTTGTCGAAGTTCAAAGGTTATTGTTCTTCATCCTTTGCTTCATTTCGTTCATTTCGTATATTAGGGTTCAAGGCGAATGAGAGTATTGATGAATGCCAACAATGCAATTTTTTGTTGTCGTGTTAAAAATGCTTATTTTATGGATAGTTATTGCCTGCTTAAAGTAACTGTGAAAACATCTGAACGGTTTGTGAGTCGTCTTGGTTGAATCGTTTTTTTATTTTATTTTTACCATGGATATTATCACTTATTAGAATCGTTGTTTTCGTTTAACCTCAGATGACGTCATGGGTAAAAAATCATAATTGCTTTTAGGCTTGCCTTTAATAAATAAAATGAGACGATCCTCGAAAAAATGCACAAGCTGCGGGGACCTCTAAATGTATATACTAAATACTTAGATTCCGGGACGGGCCGTTTAGCAAATTTCACGGCCCTACCCAAAATAATAATGCGCTAGTTGCTTTAGGCGCGCCTTTAATAATGTTATCTCCCCGAACTCGGGTGCACATTTATGTGACCCAAATCCAAATCTCAACGAAATCGAAATGTGTTTCTAATCACGGGTACATTGACTGTGACGTGGTATGACATGCATTTCCATGACGTTGCAAATTCCCTTTTTTTTATAAAGAATGAGATGAGCCTCGCCGAATAAAAATACAAATTGTGGGGCCCTCAGTAAATACTTGTTTTAAATTACTTAGAATTCAGGAGGGCCGTTTAGCGAATTTCACGGCCTTCCCAAAATAATAACACGATAGTCTCTTTAGGCGCGTGTTTAATAATCTATTTTCTTAAACTTGGGTGTGCATTTCATGTGACCCAAATCCAAATCTCAAAACATCAAATAAAATGCGTTCCGGATTGTGGGTGCATTTCATGTGACGCAATCCAAAGACGTGTTTTAAGCGATGTTCACATTCTTGTAAAAACAATAATAATAAAGCGGTTAAAAGTTAAAATTTGCACATAAGTTCATACTTGTATAAAATCAGATAATCAAGCCGAATATAACAATTGAGCGACCGTGCTAGAACCACGGAACTCGGGAATGCCTAACACCTTCTCCCGGGTTAACAGAATTCCTTATCCGGATTTCTGGTACGCAGACTATAATATAGAGTCATTATTTTCCTCGATTCGGGATTAAAATTGGTGACTTGGGACACCCTAAATCTCCCAAGTGGCGACTCTGAAATAAATAAGCAAATCCCGTTTCGATTGTCCTTTAATTGGAAAAACTCCCCTGCGCCCTCGCGGGTGCGGAAAAAGGAGGTGTGACAGCTCTGGCGACTCTGCTGGGGATTTGGAACACCCAGAACCACTGGTTCAGGGTTAAGAATTCGAGCTTAGAATAATTGATATTATTTGAACTGTATATAAATTGTGCCGAAACCTTTCTCTTCTTACCTCCGGGGATGTGCTTACTGGTTGAGACTCCCTATTCTGTTAGTGTCATACCCTAAATAAAAGAGGCTCGGAAAGTTTCTAAGCCGGCTGGCCTTTTGGTTCCCGGAAAGGAGCTCCTTCCTCAGCTCGAGTTGTCCGCTCGGGTACACTGTCTAGAACACCGACCCAGGTTTTTGAACCTAGTATAACAAAGCCACATGCCGGATCCCTAGTAGGAACGTTTATTTGCATCATGTGCATTTGACTTAGGGGACTCAACATAGGGGTTGGGTCCGTCTAGGACAAGCAACCTGAAAATAATAGACAATCTTTCGGCATCCTATGTGCTACATGTTGTATTTAGTCAAGGGCGTATGGGTCATTTGGTCATTTCCAGCATGATGTTATTTTAATCAAAGCATGGGGAACATTTGTGGAATCCAAGAAGCCTTGGAATTCCCTATGTCCCCCACGCTTGCTTTTTGGGAAAGCACATGGGGAACATTTGTGGAATCCAAGAAGTCTTGGAATTCCCATATGTCCCCCACGCTTCATATGTTGGGAAAAGCGCATGGGGAGCATTTGCGGAATCCAAGAAGTCTTGGAAATCATTATGTCTCCCATGCCACATTTTTGAAAGATATAATAAATATAAAAAAATAAAATATATATGTATATAAATAAAACAAAGCATGAAAATTCAAAAAGATTTTGTATGTTTTCATTATTTTCCACAGATTAAAAAAAATCGTGAAAAAGAGGAGAAAAAATGACAGTGTAGAGATATAACTACTTATTTTTAGAGAAAAATCAATGTCCGAGTAGTATCGAAACTCTGCCGAAATTTTGAGAAAATGAAAAAAGGTCTTATTAGTTTGTTATATTAAAAGCAAAGAAAAATAGAAGAAAAAAATCATCATTGTTCTGTCTTGTTTTTTTTCAAAAAAAATAAAGAAAATGGTTTGTTGTGCCATTAAATGAAAATCAAAATGAGTCTGGTTGTTTAAAATGTTTTTTCTTATTTTATCTTATTATGGTTGTCTATGAAAATGCCAAATAAAATAAAAAGAGGTTTTTTTTTCAAAAAAAAAAAGAAAATGGTTTGTTGTGCCATTAAATGAAAATCAAAATGAGTCTGGTTGTTTAAAATATTTTTTTATCTTATTATGGTTGTCTATGAAAATGCCAAATAAAATAAAAAGAGTCGGGCGTTGAACGTGATTTTATTATAGAGACCAAAATAAATATATATAATCCAAAAAAAATGCAAAAAATTTTTGACTCTTCTTTAAAAGTTCAAGCATTTCTTTTATTAAAGGTAAAAACTCCAAAAAAAAAACATTTTCTTTTTCTTTAGAATAGGAAAAACAAATGAAAAAAGAAGGAATGTTTTAGGTTTTACGTTAGTTAGTTTGTTTGTTATGAATGAAAAATAATAGTTTGTTTGTTTGTTATATATATAAAAAAAGAATAGAAAATGGAAAAGGGTCTTCTCAAAAATAGTTTATTTGCCCGAACTACGCGGGTTTGATTCTCACCGGATGTGAGATACGTAGGCAACCCTCATCGGGTCCAACCCCACCTTTTGCTAAAAAAGCCAAAAACAAACAAATAATGAAAAACATGTCGAATTTTAAAAGAGTCGTAAATAAGTCAGGTGATGTTGTTTTGTCATAAATAGCCGAATATTCCCGAAAGGGATGCCGAAAGGCTGACTTTGCGTAAACAGCCACCTTTTTGGGTCATTTTTTAAAAGATTTGGTCCAGTTGACCCACACAGCCTTAAAAATCTTCGTCCCCGGGACGTTGAAAGGCCGTGCTTGCAATATTGAGTTTTCTAATTTGAAAAACGACAAAAGAGTCATAAATAAGTCAGGTGATGCTGTTTTGTCATAAATAGCCGAATGTTCCCGAAAGGGACGCCGGAAGGCTGACTTTGCATAAATAGCCACCTTCGGGTCATGTTTAGAATTTTTGGTCCAAGTTGACCCACACAGCCTTATAAATCTTCGTCCCCGAGGCGCTGAAGGGCCGTGTTTACAACGCCAAGTCTTTTATTGTAATTTGAAAAGAAAAAAAATCAAAGAGTCAGCGGTCATGTGAATACCGTCTTTTGTCATAATAAGCCGAGCCAGCTTCGGCCGCATCTTAAACCGTTCTTGCCGAAATAGCCTTAGAGTATCTTTCAGTTGTCGAAAGGTTATTTTCGTAAAAGAATGGACAAGTTTGTAAAGTGTCGAAATAATCCTCCCCGGCCTCAAAATTCATGTGAAATTTGGAAGGAGCCACATTTGCAAAAAATAACCATTTGGTTGCATTTGTCGAACAGAGAAAGGGAGCTGGAATTTTGTTTTTGAGTCTACCAATCTTTTGATTAGAACATGCGGGTTGTTTGATTTTCAAGTTTGCGGGTCATCTTTAAATCCTTGAAACCCAGTTTGTTTCAATATGAAAATTGGAAAAAATGTTCATTATTGTTTATCTTTTATTGGTCCGAACTACGCAAGGTCTGATTCACGCAGGGACGTGATACGTAGGCAATCTCCATAAGATTCGACCACCACTAAAATAAAAAATAAAAAAATATAATAATAAATAAATAAAAGAGAGTGTGGAAGATTTTCAGGGGGCACAATTGTCTAACTGCTTAGGTACATTGTATCTCTGATATATGATTGTCTGTCCAATGCCCTAACACTAACGTGATGGCTTCCCTTTGATGTGTCCATATATAGAAAGTGGTTGGTTGTGGTAACTCCTCCCTGCAAAGCAAAATCAAAGGACAATGGCTCAGAACCGCAGAACCGAGTGGGTCGGTACTGATGACCGACAACAATTGATCGAACGGAACAGCGGGTTGGTAGAAGAAGTGAGAATGCTGAGACAGCATGTGGCAGACATGTATCAGGCATGGATAACGGGAAAAGCACCACCCCCTCCACCGCCAAGTCTCTTGAGCTCGGTCATTTCCCAAGCACCCAACACCATAATGGAAGATCCCCCATACTCTCCATCCCAACCCACTTATGGCAGCCTTCCCAGCTACCCGAGTAGCTCCATCACTCCTCAATGCTTCTCCGCTCCCCAACACCACTTCTTTCCCCGCCATACTTCACTTTCCAGGCACCCGGCTCCACAAAATGCCTACCCACCTACACAAGCCTACCAAAAGCCACCTGGATCAGGTTTCCGGCCCTGTCAACATGCAAGAATGAAGAGGTTGCTGAAACGAGGAAAGGCTCTCGCCCCCATCGGGGTATCTTATGCCAGTCTGTTTGAAAGGCTAAGGCATGCTGGTTCGATTGAGCCACTCCCCGCATGTACTATAAATCCGCTTGCAAGGAGCTTTGATCCGGCAGCACGATGCGCCTACCACTCCAATGTCATAGGGCACAACATTGAGAGCTGTCATAGCTGGAGAAGGGAAGTAGAGAAAATGATCCGAGAAGGGCGGGTTGCGATTAATAACAGTGACATGGAGCACTCGAACCTCCTCGAGAATTTGCCGACGGAGGTTGATGAGGTTGAAGCTGGTAATGGTCTCGGCAGTATTGATGCAAAGCTCAGTGGCTAAAATGCCAATTTTGATAAAGTGGGAGGACGTTTTGTTCCTGGGTCAGCAAGAGAGAAGCTTGTGGTGGCTCATTTTGTTGTCATTTCTGTTGTTCGGATTATTAGGGTTATGAGTCGGATGTTGTCTTGTCCAGTTTGTTTTTAGGATTTTGTTCTGGATTGTTTTGTTTGTTTTGTTATTTAAACCATTTCACCGGTAGTCTAATACAAAGTCCGGTCTTTTATTATTTCCAGTCATCTTTTTGTTTAGTCCTTTTACCATTTTTTGTTCGATGCCGATTCTAGGGACATAACATGCGCACCCAGTTTGGGCCTAATCTTAAAAGTTAATCCAAACCCTGGAGAGGTGATCAGAACAGTTAAAGAAAAATAAGAACGGTTGAGATCATACAGAGCTCGAGTCATGTGGAACTGGGGCAAGTTAAACACAAAGGAAACCGTTAAAAGGCAAAGATTCGCCGAATTGGCATGAGGGTCGTTCATAATAATGAGAATGTGAGTGTCGCCAACGGTGCTTTAGAAGTGACAAATGAACAAACAAATGTTTAACATAATTGTCAAGTCCAGCACCATCAGAAGAGACTACAAATTTAAAGTGTGTTGTTTGCACTTGGCATGTTTTGAAGACTGGAATGACGAAGGCATTTTGTTCTGCTACCCAAACACTTTATCCTTCGTTACCCCTTTTGAGCCTTATTTATTTTCTTTCATACCCCTCGTTCGGAATTAGTAGCAACGAATAGAATACGCAAGCATGGCAGGTAAGAGAAAAGAAAGAAAAGAAAACAACAAAACGGAAAAAGAAGAATAAAAGAAAAAAAGAGAGAAAGAAAAAAAAACGACAAAAAGAAAGGAGAAATGAGAAAAGAAAAAGAGAAAAGAAAACTGATAACAAAGAAAAAAAAGAAAGTCAAATGAAACAGAGGAATTGGGAACTACGTTTGACCTGATTCCTCAAAGAGGATACATAGGCGCTTCACGGCTCGGTCATAGTTTTGAAAAATGAAAAAAAAATCAATTAAAATATCCCCAAGCAAGAAACTGGGGCAAAAGTTGCGTTTGTTGTAAATAAATCTAATTCCGAAGGTTGTAATTAATAACCCAAAATTAATGCATTTTTTGAGCCTTTAATACCCTTTTTTTTCTAGCCCTATCCAAAACCCACATTGCGGTCCAAAGAAAGACCTTCTGATCAGTCTTCAAAAGATGCCAAGTCAGACAAAGGAGAGTCTCACCGGTGAACATAACATTCTGTTCCACAACAGAAAGGACTCTAATCTCCAACAGAAAGAGTCATACCGGCAACACTCCAAATCCCCAGCTGGAAAGTGATACAAATGAGAGAGTCTTATTGGTGAAAACCTTCACAGGCACCATAAGACGATGAAAGCTGAGAGAAGAACCCAAAGATGAGAGAGACTTGATAGTGAAAACCCTTTGGGCACTACAAGTCGAATAGGATTGAGAATCAGATGGGGAATCGCCAATTAAAGATCTTGAACGATGATTGACGGTAGAGGATAGGCCACATACGCATGTCATGGCCATTAGAGTCGGTATCTGCGTTTGATAGATTTTTATTTATAGTTTCTTTTGTTAAAGAGTCATTTTTTTCCTGTCTTTTTATTCTGTTCCCTTTTATCTTTTTCCTTTCATAGAAAAATCCCCAATAGAGTCTGTCTGGTCAGAACAAGTATGAAATGACTTCAAATATGCCATCAGCTTTTCAAGATAAGATCTGACTAGTACATCCAAATGGTATAGTCAACAAGGAACAAGCGCGAGGCCAGTGTTAATAAAGATATCCCCAGCAAAAGGGAATTGACAAAAGGATTGACAAGCGTCAAGAGGGATATCCTTGCCAAAACCAAGGTTATAAACCTCAAAGACAAGGCCCGTGAACAAAGCAAGGAGAGCAGTGAGCGTGATTCGGCGAAATCCATACTAGACTAAAAGGTCGGGGAAATGCCAGTTTCCAAGGTATGCCACAAAAGAAGAGGGATATCCCCAGCAGAAAGGGATTATCCCTAGCACATAATATCATCCCCAACAAGTTGTTGAACGCAGAGCGAGGAAGGAGAAAGGGAAAGCTATCCCAGTAGGAGTATCACAACCAACCACCATGTTTTAAACTAACAAAATTTTGTTTGATTTGAAGCAGGTAAAGGAAATGGCATTGATGCCAGAACTGCATGCCACAAGGGATATTATCAAACTGGGGCAGAAAATTTTCCTTCCATTTAGAAAATTTTCTGGAAGTCAGGTACCCCCAGCTGATAACATTTTACCCAACAGTGTTATCCCTAGCAGGTAAGTAAATAATTCCCCAACAGTGTTATCCCTAGCAGTTTCGAGGAGTCCAACATAAGTTTGGTGAAAATCGGTATCCTCAGCGGTTAGTCTTCGAAGGAAGAAGCTAATAATAATAATAATAATAAAAAAAAAGAATAATAATAAAAAAAATGGGGAAGGTAGAAAGGGAAAATTCATCCCAATCCCCAGCAAGTATTCGAGGTAAGACATTTTCAAGTCTTAAGGATATGTTGGGTTCATCCGCCCTCAAATAGGATATGTTGGGTTCATCCGCCCTCAAATAGGATATGTCGGGTTCATCCGCCCTCAAATAGGATATGTTGGGTTCATCCGTCCTCAAATAGGATATGTTGGGTTCATCCGCCCTCAAATAGGATATGTCGGGTTCATCCGCCCTCAAATAGGATATGTTGGGTTCATCCGCCCTCAAATAGGATATGTCGGGTTCATCCGCCCTCAAATAGGATATGTTGGGTTCATCCGCCCTCAAATAGGATATGTTGGGTTCATCCGCCCTCAAATAGGATATGTCGGGTTCATCCGCCCTCAAATAGGATATGTCGGGTTCATCCGCCCTCAAATAGGATCTGTCGGGTTCATCCGCCCTCAAATAGGATATGTCGGGTTCATCCGCCCTCAAATAGGATATGTCGGGTTCATCCGCCCTCAAATAGGATCTGTCGGGTTCATCCGCCCTCAAATAGGATATGTCGGGTTCATCCGCCCTCAAATAGGATATGTCGGGTTCATCCGCCCTCAAATAGGATATGTCGGGTTCATCCGCCCTCAAATAGGATATGTCGGGTTCATCCGCCCTCAAATAGGATATGTCGGGTTCATCCGCCCTCAAATAGGATATGTTGGGTTCATCCGCCCTCAAATAGGATATGTCGGGTTCATCCGCCCTCAAATAGGATATGTTGGGTTCATCCGCCCTCAAATAGGATATGTTGGGTTCATCCGCCCTCAAATAGGATATGTCGGGTTCATCCGCCCTCAAATAGGATATGTCGGGTTCATCCGCCCTCAAATAGGATATGTTGGGTTCATCCGCCCTCAAATAGGATATGTTGGGTTCATCCGCCCTCAAATAGGATATGTTGGGTTCATCCGCCCTCAAATAGGATATGTTGGGTTCATCCGCCCTCAAATAGGATATGTTGGGTTCATCCGCCCTCAAATAGGATATGTCGGGTTCATCCGCCCTCAAATAGGATATGTTGGGTTCATCCGCCCTCAAATAGGATATGTTGGTTTCAGTCTTTACTTTTAAGTGTTGAAATTGGGAGCCCGCCCAGATAACAGAGGCATAAATTCAGTCTTTTTATTTTCAAGTGTCGAAGTTGGGAGCCCGCCCAGATAACAGAGGCATACATTTCCTTCCTAAGATAAGTTTTACCAATAGGAGACGCACTTCCTAAGATAAGTTTTACCAGTAGGAGACGCACTTCCTAAGACAAGTTTCACCAGTAGGAGACGCACTTCCTAAGTTCAGCTTCACCAATAGGAGACGCACTTCCTAAGAATAGTTTCACCCAGTAGGAGACGCACTTCCTAAGAACAGTTTTTCCCAATAGGAGACGCACTTCCTAAGTTTATTGTACCCACAGGAGACGCACTTCCTAAATCCATTGTACCAGTAGGAGACGCACTTCCTAAAAAGTTTTACCATAGGAGACGCATTTCCTAAGTTCAGTTTTACCATAGGAGACGCACTTCCTAAGTTCAGTTTTACCATAGGAGACGCACTTCCTGAGGAGACGCACTTCCTAAGCAAGTTTTACCAGTAGGAGACGCACTTCCTAAAAAGTTTCACCGATAGGAGACGCACATCCTAAGTTAAGTTCACCGATAGGAGACGCACTTCCTAAGTTAAGTTCACCGATAGGAGACGCACTTCCTAAGTTAAGTTTTACCAATAGGAGACGCACTTCCTAGATCCATTGTACCAATAGGAGACGCACTTCCTAAGAATAGTTTCACCCAGTAGGAGACGCACTTCCTAAGAATAGTTATCCCCAATAGGAGACGCACTTCCTAAGTTTATTGTACCCATGAGAGACGCACTTCCTAAGTTTATTGTACCCACAGGAGACGCACTTCCTCAAAGTTAAGTTTTACCCATAGGAGATGCATTTCCTCCTAAGTTGTTTTTGAAGAAAAAAAACAAGACCTAGTCTGATAACCTTCTCCTAGGATCAAAATCTTAGTCTGACGAATTTTTCTCCTAAGATAGAGACCTAGTCTGACGAACCTTCTCCTAGGATCCAAATCTTAGTCCGATGAATCTTTCTCCTAAGATAACAAAAAGAAAAGACCTAGTCTGATGAACCTTCTCCTAGGATCCAAATCTTAGTCCGATGAATCTTTCTCCTAAGATAACAAAAAGAAAAGACCTAGTCTGATGAACCTTCTCCTAGGATCAAAATCTTAGTCCGACGAATTTTTCTCCTAAGATAGAGACCTAGTCTGATGAACCTTCTCCTAGGATCAAAATCTTAGTCTGATGAATCTTTCTCCTAAGATACCAAAAAAACAAGACCTAGTCTGATGAACCTTCTCCTAGGATCAAAATCTTAGTCTGACGAATTTTCTCCTAAGATAGAGACCTAGTCTGATGAACCTTCTCCTAGGATCCAAATCTTAGTCTGATGAATCTTTCTCCTAAGATACCAAAAAACAAGACCTAGTCTGATGAACCTTCTCCTAGGATCAAAATCTTAGTCTGACGAATCTTTCTCCTAAGATGCCAAAAAAACAAGACCTAGTCTGATGAACCTTCTCCTAGGATCAAAATCTTAGTCTGACGAATTTTTCTCCTAAGATAGAGACCTAGTCTGACGAACCTTCTCCTAGGATCAAAATCTTAGTCTGATGAATCTTTCTCCTAAGATAACAAACAAAAAATGACCTAGTCTGATGAACCTTCTCCTGGGATCAAAATCTTAGTCTGACGAATTTTTCTCCTAAGATAGAGACCTAGTCTGACGAACCTTCTCCTAGGATCAAAATCTTAGCCTGATGAATCTTTCTCCTAAGATACCAAAAACAAAAAATGACCTAGTCCGATGAACTTTCTCCCAGGATCAAAATCTTAGTCTGACGAATTTTTCTCCTAAGATAGAGACCTAGTCTGACGAACCTTCTCCTAGGATCAAAATCTTAGTCTGATGAATCTTTCTCCTAAGATACCAAAAAAAAAAAATGACCTAGTCCGATGAACCTTCTCCTAGGATCAAAATCTTAGTCCGATGAATTTTTCTCCTAAGATAGAGACCTAGTCTGACGAACCTTCTCCTAGGATCAAAATCTTAGTCTGATGAATCTTTCTCCTAAGATACCAAAAACAAAAAATGACCTAGTCCGATGAACTTTCTCCCAGGATCAAAATCTTAGTCTGACGAATTTTTCTCCTAAGATAGAGACCTAGTCTGACGAACCTTCTCCTAGGATCAAAATCTTAGTCTGATGAATCTTTCTCCTAAGATAACAAACAAAAAATGACCTAGTCTGATGAACCTTCTCCTGGGATCAAAATCTTAGTCTGACGAATTTTTCTCCTAAGATAGAGACCTAGTCTGACGAACCTTCTCCTAGGATCAAAATCTTAGTCCGATGAATTTTTCTCCTAAGATAGAGACCTAGTCTGACGAACCTTCTCCTAGGATCAAAATCTTAGTCTGATGAATCTTTCTCCTAAGATACCAAAAAGAAAAACCTAGTCTGATGAACCTTCTCCTAGGATCAAAATCTTAGTCTGACGAATTTTTCTCCTAAGATAGAGACCTAGTCTGACGAACCGTCTCCTAGGATCAAAATCTTAGTCTGATGAATCTTTCTCCTAAGATAACAAACAAAAAATGACCTAGTCTGATGAACCTTCTCCTGGGATCAAAATCTTAGTCTGACGAATTTTTCTCCTAAGATAGAGACCTAGTCTGATGAACCTTCTCCTAGGATCAAAATCTTAGTCTGATGAATCTTTCTCCTAAGATACCAAAAAGAAAAGACCTAGTCTGATGAACCTTCTCCTAGGATCAAAATCTTAGTCTGACGAATTTTTCTCCTAAGATAGAGACCTAGTCTGACGAACCTTCTCCTAGGATCAAAATCTTAGTCTGATGAATCTTTCTCCTAAGATACCAAAAACAAAAAATGACCTAGTCCGATGAACTTTCTCCTAGGATCAAAATCTTAGTCCGATGAATTTTTCTCCTAAGATAGAGACCTAGTCTGACGAACCTTCTCCTAGGATCAAAATCTTAGTCTGATGAATCTTTCTCCTAAGATACCAAAAAGAAAAACCTAGTCTGATGAACCTTCTCCTAGGATCAAAATCTTAGTCTGACGAATTTTTCTCCTAAGATAGAGACCTAGTCTGATGAACCTTCTCCTAGGATCAAAATCTTAGTCTGATGAATCTTTCTCCTAAGATACCAAAAAGAAAAGACCTAGTCTGATGAACCTTCTCCTAGGATCAAAATCTTAGTCTGACGAATTTTTCTCCTAAGATAGAGACCTAGTCTGACGAACCTTCTCCTAGGATCAAAATCTTAGTCCGATGAATCTTTCTCCTAAGATGCTAAAAAAAACATTTTGAAAAAGAGTCATTTTCCTAAATCCAGGCACCCACCTGTATAACGAGAGGAATGCATTTCAGTCTTTACTTTCAAGTGTTGAAATTGGGAGCCCGCCCATAGAACAGAGGCATACATTCCAGTCTTTAAATTTCTTGCCAGGCGCCCACCTGTATAACGAGAGGAATACATTTCAGTCTTTTTCATTACTAGTGTTGAAGTTGGGAGCCCGCCCATAGAACAGAGGAATACATTCCAGTCCTTACATTTCAAGCATTGAAGTTAGGCGTCCACCTGTATAACAAGGGAATACATCCTAATCTAGTGTTTAGTTTACTCTCAGCACTGCATCAGTAGTATCAGTGGGCTACGATTTTGCTAACGACTCACAAACCTTCCCAGTGCAAACTGGGTTAGGAAATTTTGTTTGTTTTGATTGTTTTGATTATCAGGGACCCGCCTGTAGAACGGAGGTTGTTGTATGCCGAAGATTGAAGAAGTTAGGGGTCTGCCTGTAGAACAGCGGAACATCGTGCAAAGTCAAGCCGCAACCCATTGGGAAGCAGAAGGCTACAACAGAAATCCCCAGCATTCAATCCAAGTTAGAAGCTCGCCTCAAGAACGCGAATCAATAGTCTGGGATGATCAACAGAAGCTGGTCACAAAAACAAAAAAACAAAAAAACAAGAAAAAAAAAAAGAAAAAAGAAAGAAAGAAAAGAGCCCAAAATACGGAAGTGGAGAACAAATGTGGTCTGCTCAAGAACTAGCACCTACAACTAACAAGTATCAAGGTTCAGATCCAAAGTCTGTATGAAGCACCATTCAAGACTCAAGATCAAGTTTCAGAAGACTTAGAGATAGGAATCCTTGTAACTAGTAGCTGATAGGCTTAGTTAGTCTTTTTCAGTTTTCATTTTTGTTGTAATGACAGGACCGCGGACCGGAACCTCAACGGAACGGCACCTCGATCGGCTCTTCACCTCGGTACACTTCACTATCTCTCTCATATCCGAACTACACGTGGCCTGATTCCTGTAAAACCAAGGATATGTAGGCAGCTCAGATACCAGGGCTCGGTCACATTCCCTCCCTTTCCTTAAGTGTAGTCCGTCCAAGTAATGGTCGGGTCAAAAACACGTCTAGTCGTTCTTTGTCGGAAAACTCTTCGTGTTTCCAGTCAAAGAGGGGCAGCTGTAAGCACGTGATTTTTGACCCTCCCCGAGAATTTTCACATTTTTAGCGTGAATATGTGAAATTGGGTCTAATATAGCCATTTTAACTATTTTACTTTATTTCGTTGCAAAAAGAAAAAATCACAAAAATATATATATAAATTTTAGTTTATGTATTTCTCATAAACTTGAAAAATACAAAAATTGTACTTTATTTTGGTACTTTATATAAATTCGAAAATTACAAAAAATATAATTCTATTAATATTTTATAGTCATTTTAACTTTGAAAAATACAAAAAATATTACTTCATATTTTATCTTAATATTTACGAAAATTACAAAAATAGTTTTATTAATATTTTGTAGCTATTTTAAACCTTGAAAAATATTTAAAAAGATATAGTTTTGTTTAAATACTAGTCTTATTTTTGGTAGTTATTTTGCTTACATAGGACTAGTTAAGCAACGTGTTCCTATTTCTCGGGTCCGGGCAAAAGAATAATATTCGGGTTCAAACTACCCGGTTTTAGGCCTAATTTTCGGACCTAGCCCATAATAAACCGAGTCCAGGACACATGGGGAACCCCACCACGCGTGGGGGACACAAACCTTGAACCCCACCACGCGTGGGGCTCATTTTTCTGGGCATTGTGTATCAAATACACGGACAAAGGGCCAAAGCAAAGGACTGGGATTTTTTTTAAAAAAACATGTACTGTAGATCTTCTTCTTCATAAAGAAGAAGAAGAAAAACCTACGAAAGTGCAAGAAAACCCGACTCCCCCACGACCAAACCCTAACGACCCCGCGTCCAAACCCACCGGCAACCACCCTCCTCCTCCTAGCTCCATACGCATCTCCTCCATCACCACCATCAACGACCAAACAACCCGTCACCTCCACCGCGTCGACCCTACTGCCCAAAACCACCAAGAACAACCACCCATCCTCCTCCTAAGCTTCCCACCACCAAAACCACCGTCGCACCCCCCGTCCCAAAAACCAAAAAAAAAAAACCTACCCATCGTCACAACCAGCAACCCCGTCAGCAGCCTCCCTCCCGTCGTAGCCTCACCAGGCGACGACCAAACAACCCGTCGCACGCTCCACCATGAAACCGCCATAACCACCAACCAACACCACCTCCCGTCAAGCCCCCTCCTCCTCACGTCCAGGCTCCAGCCATCGCCACCACCTCACGTCCAACACCACGTCCAAACACCATTACTGAACTCCACCATTGATGCCCGCTACCGGCTCCCTCCATCGCTGCAACCCCGACGACCACTGTTGGTCGCAGTCCCCAGTCCAGCATCCAAACGACCCCTTTTGCTTCATATTCATGTATCAATCTGTTGCGTCGAAAAACAGAAATACAGCAGCCACCAACATTTCGTGCGTTGGCAGTTTTGGCCGAGGTTTCAGTCTCCATTGAGGTCGTCGTTGTTCGTCGAGGTCCGGAACGTCGAGGTTGTTCCGAGTTTTTGTTGTTGTTCCTCGTTCAGTGAAGTCCAGCTTGAGTCCCGTCGGGGTCGTGTTTGTCGTTCTGAGGTTGTCGAAGTTCAAAGGTTATTGTTCTTCATCCTTTGCTTCATTTCGTTCATTTCGTATATTAGGGTTCAAGGCGAATGAGAGTATTGATGAATGCCAACAATGCAATTTTTTGTTGTCGTGTTAAAAATGCTTATTTTATGGATAGTTATTGCCTGCTTAAAGTAACTGTGAAAACATCTGAACGGTTTATGAGTCGTCTTGGTTGAATCGTTTTTTTATTTTATTTTTACCATGGATATTATCACTTATTAGAATCGTTGTTTTCGTTTAACCTCAGATGACGTCATGGGTAAAAAATCATAATTGCTTTTAGGCTTGCCTTTAATAAATAAAATGAGACGATCCTCGAAAAAATGCACAAGCTGCGGGGACCTCTAAATGTATATACTAAATACTTAGATTCCGGGACGGGCCGTTTAGCAAATTTCACGGCCCTACCCAAAATAATAATGCGCTAGTTGCTTTAGGCGCGCCTTTAATAATGTTATCTCCCTGAACTCGGGTGCACATTTATGTGACCCAAATCCAAATCTCAACGAAATCGAAATGTGTCTCTAATCACGGGTACATTGACTGTGACGTGGTATGACATGCATTTCCATGACGTTGCAAATTCCCTTTTTTTTTATAATGAATGAGACGAGCCTCGCCAAATAAAAATACAAATTGTGGGGCCCTCAGTAAATACTTGTTTTAAATTACTTAGAATTCAGGAGGGCCGTTTAGCGAATTTCACGGCCTTCCCAAAATAATAACGCGATAGTCTCTTTAGGCGCGTGTTTAATAATTTACTTTCTTAAGCTCGGGTGTGCATTTCATGCGACCCAAATCCAAATCTCAAAACATCAAATAAAATGCGTTCCGGATTGTGGGTGCATTTCATGTGACGCAGTCCAAAGACGTGTTTTAAGCGATGTTCACATTCTTGTAAAAACAATAATAATAAAGCGGTTAAAAGTTAAAATTTGCACATAAGTTCATACTTGTATAAAATCAGATAATCAAGCCGAATATAACAATTGAGCGACCGTGCTAGAACCACGGAACTCGGGAATGCCTAACACCTTCTCCCGGGTTAACAGAATTCCTTATCCGGATTTCTGGTACGCAGACTATAATATAGAGTCATTATTTTCCTCGATTCGGGATTAAAATTGGTGACTTGGGACACCCTAAATCTCCCAAGTGGCGACTCTGAAATAAATAAGCAAATCCCGTTTCGATTGTCCTTTAATTGGAAAAAACTCCCTTGCGCCCTCGCGGGTGCGGAAAACTGGAGGTGTGACACCAGGGGCCTCGGGTGAGTTTTGGGTGGTCAATCGGACCATTTCATGATGTTTGGAATTGTAGAAAATTTCAGATCAGTGTTATAAAGAAATGACCTTCGCGTTTGCGAGTGGATCCTCGCGTTCGCGAAGGGTAAGTTGATGAAGGCCGGGATTAAGCCTTCACGTTCGCAAGGAAGGCCCCACATTCGCTAAGGGCTGGGTGTTTGGTCATCGCGTTCGTGTGAAGTGGACCGCGTTCGCATAGAGGAATTTGGTTAGCTGGACTTGAGGTATTTTTATTCATCGCGTTCGCGAGAGGGGTAACGCGATCGCGAAAAGTGGTCTGAGGAAAGCATCGCATTTGCGATGGAAAGGTCGCGATCGCGAAGAGTAATTTTTGGTTAAAGTTGATTTGTGCTTCGCGAACGCGAGGTGTTGACCGCGTTCGCGAAGAAGGATTTCAGGCCTGGGCAGAATGTTTAAATAGTCGTCTTGTCCGCGACTTTGGGGTTTATTTTTACCATTATTGAGCGTTTTTGGAGCTTTTTGAAGAGGATTGAAGAGTGATTCAAGAGGAAACACTTGGAGGTAAGATTCATGGACTTAAAACTTGATTCTAATGTGAAATCTACCTAATTTATCATGGAAATTAAGCCTAAAATGGAAGAACTAGGGCTTCAAATTGGAGACCTAGAAATGGGTGTTTGAGGGATCATTTATGGTTGGATTTTGATGCTTTTATTATGTATGAACTCGGGGAGTGATAAGGAATCCATTGATGTGATTTTTACCGGAATCCGAGACGTGGGCCTGGGGGTCGAGTTTTGGTAATTTCGGGATTTTATGTTGTAAATTGCATATTTTCGCTATGGCTTCATTCCCTTAGCATATTTTGATACCGTGATTCTGATTTTGGATAAATTCAACGCGAGTGGAGGCCGATTCAAAGGGCAAAGGCATCGTGGGTTAGAGTTTGGACCGGATTGAGGTGAGTAATGATTGTAAATGATGCTCTGAGGGTATGAAACCCTGGACTGCACATCGTAGTGCTATATTGAGGTGACGCACACGCTAGTTGACGAGCGTAGGGTCGTGCACTGTTGGGGATTGTGACTTAGTCCATCCCGAATGACTGTTTTACCGCGTATTTGACTGAAAACTATTTGCTATTGTCATGTTTTGGGCTGAATGTCATATTTGGGCTTCGTGCCAACTATTTGAACCCTTAGGGGATTTTTATTTATATTTCCTCACTGTTTTGAGTTTATACTTGAACTCAGTCATGCTATATTCTACTGTTTTTCATAACTCAACCAGGTTTACTCTGCTTTAACACTTAAATGACATTTTAAATGATATTTTGGGATGAGCACTATGTTTTACTGTTGCCCGAGTGGTTGTGAGATTCTGACTGAGTAAGGCCGAGGGCCTATTTTGTGAGGAAACACTGATTATGATTATGAGACCGAGGGCATGAGATATGTACGTCACGAAGTGGCTTGTTGATATGAGGTCGAGAGCCTAGTGATGATGCCACGAGATGGCTTGATATTGTGCTTGGGCCGTAAGGGGCCCCTCCAGGAGTCTGCACACCCCCAGTGAGCGCGGGTACGCATTGTGATGTGAGATATAGCCCGAGGGGCTGGTATTGTTGACATTGTGCCCGAGGGGCAATCCTTTATGTGCTTATCTGTCTTATTTGTCTGTCATTTACCTGCTTAATTGTTAAAAATGTGTTTCATGAAGTTTGAACTGAATTGAAATGATTTTTCACATTTTTACTACTTCACTGCTTTACTGGCTTTTACTGCTTCCTTATAGCCTATATTGTGCTTTACATGATTTCTTGCTTTCAATCTTTATTTATGATTATTACTCACTGAGTTGGAGTACTCACTTTACTCCGTGCACCCCGTATGCAGATTCAGGCGCTGTTGATCCCGCTAGCGAGTGTTGATCTTTCTAGCTCAGGCGGATTCGAAGATTCTATATGCAGCTGTCGGTGTTCGCAGCCCAGAGCTTCTTCCCTTATCTTATCTTTCTCTGTTTTAGACCTGTATTGGACTATGTAGACCCTTCTTGTATTTATCCAGATTTATAGTTGTTCATGACTAGTGACATTCCGGTATCGGACTGTGTTGGTTTTGTATTCCGCAAATTGAATTATTCACCGTATTTTTGGGGTTATATTATGTTTAATGGTTTAATTCTTATTGTAATTGTTTAAAACTTAAATGGGAAAGAGTCGGCTGGTCTTGTCTTTATGAGAGGCGCCATCACGATCAAGTCCGGGTTTGGGGTCGTGACAATGATACTAAATATATATTGCTGTATTCTTGTCGAAGAATCTCTTCTGAAAAAAACGTGGTGAAACTTCGAATATATAGGCACAGATATGGCCAAAACAAATGACTTGTAAAAGCTGTATTTTCCTCTCTCATTTGGGCGGTGGGAATGAGGACTGGAGATTAACATTGTCATGCTCAAAATTGCAGCCGCAATGTCAGCTATAGTTGTCAAGTTCTGGCCACAAATGCAAGAGATATTGGTTGGAATTTTTAATCCTTAACGAAGAAATTTCACATTTTATCGAATGCGAAAAATGTGATACAAAAGCTTAATAGACCATTGGTTTCTTCTTGGGATTTACATTTAGTTTGTGAAGATATTTGGCATCTAAATATATGTTGTATATAGGTAGGTAAGGGTGTACATAGGTCGGGTTGGTTCGAATTTTTCAATTACTAAATTAAATCAATTGTCTCGGATTTTTAAATTTATAAATCAAATCAAACCAACAAAAGCCGGGTTTTTCAATCACGATTTTTTCTCGGATTTTTCGGTTTTCTCGGATTTTTTTTCGACAAAATCTTCATAGCATAAAATTTATAATTTGTACTCTGATATTTCTTAAGTCCCGGATAAAATTATATAAGATGTTACCCAATAAACAATACAAAATAATAGGAGATGAATCATGAAATACTAAAATACTCAACAAATTACATAAGATATAAATTGCTAATTAATAAGCCATAATAAAAATAAACATAATCTAAAAGTACTAGGTCATGTTAAAATAAGTACGACTAATAAGTACTAAGTATTAATTACATGACTAAATAATATTAAAAGTGAGTTATGCATTTTCACTATCTAAATCAATGCAAAACTAAAAAAAATAATATCCAATATTGTCATTTCTAGTATTGAATGTATTTTTTTTGTTAGCATTAGTATTAATTTGATTTTGCTTTGGGCTTTATTTGAGTTACTAACTTTTATGGGCTATAAAACATATTTGACCATTCAAAAGCTCTAAGTCCAAGTTTGAAATAATACATTAAAAGAGAGAACTATTAAAGAGTTTAAATTATATTTATATATTACATTACAATAATTATTTTTATGTATAAAATATTTTTAAAACCTGTATACATGTAATGTCGGGTTGGTTTGATTTCGATTTGACTTTTTTTTAGTTAAAACCAAACCAAACCAATTATGGTTGGGTTTTTTTTTCTAACACTAAATCAAATCAAAAACCAAACTATAGTCGGATTTTTTTCTCGGTTTGACTGGAATTATCGGTTTGGTGCGGTTTAGCGGTTTCCTTTGTATACCCCTATAGGTATGAATGTTTTATTCCTTAGTGAGCCTATCTTACACAAGTCAGATTAACGAGCCAATATTTTTAGTATACAACAACAACAACAACAACAACAACAACAACAACAACAACACAGAACCTGTGTATTTTTACAAATGGAGTCTGAGGAGGATAGTGTGTAAGTAGACCTTATCCCTATTTTTAAAAGGCAGAGAAGTTGTCTCCGGTAGACTCTCGGATTAGGGAAGAATATTTTTAGTATCATATGTTAAAATCCAAAAAAAAAAATGATAATGTTATGAAACCCAAATACATGGCATGCCAAACTTTTTTATGATCTATAAATAGGTCTTTAAGTAGGAGTTTCCCTAGGTAAGAGGATTTTTTGACAACAAATTGATCAAAGATTCACAACTCCTATTCATTTCCAATCATACAACAAGAGGTACCTACCCTAGCAAGAAAAAAATTGAGGAAAACAAAATTTTAGAAGCAAAACTTAGGCCCCGTTTGGCCAATAAAAAAATCACTTTTTTTTCTCAAAATTTTTATTTCTTTCGGAATTAGTGTTTGGCCATAAAACTCCAAAAAATTATTTTTCAAAATTTCACTTCAAATCACTCACAAAAATTCAAAAATGGCTTCAAATTGTATTCATGTTCAAATACAATTCTGATTTTCAAATACAAATTTCACTTGATAAAAAAAACCATTTTTTTTCGAAATTTCATAATTTTTTTGTCCAAACGCCCACTTAGAAAGGGAAAGGGATTTTGAAACAGTAGCATGTGGTTAGGTAACCTTTTTCAGGCAAAGGGGTGATTATCAATTAAGAAAACAGATGCTTCATATTCATTTTTTGAGTTATATATCCATCTTTCCTTGTTGAATTAAAGACTACATTTCTTTTAAAGATTTCATTTATGCAGTAGGCAGGGGCTAATAACTCCCCCACTTTGACCAGACAGTGACAAATATTGAATTGTAATAAAATTGCAAGGCTGATATACCGTCCAAGCGCTTAATTTTTATATAATACTAATACCGTAAAGAATTTATACACTTTCAATTACTTTAAAAACCTATTCCACAATCTGTAACAAGTTGATAATCCATAAAAGAGGATAATACTATGTTACAAAAGATTCAAGATGATAGTCTAACTTAAAAACCCAACTTAGGAGTCATTGATTGAAAACAAGTTATTCCATAATTAATTATCCTGGGATTAGTTATCCCGGAATTGTTATCCCACTCTTTTGTAGAGATAAAAATAATACTATTATTCCGGGATAATTAAGGGGTATTATCACTTTTAGTCCCCGCCAGAAACTATTTACATTCGATAGCTGAAAAAGTTAATACAATTTGTATAAATTTTATATATGACGGGTTTAACTTTAGTCTCTTACCCTGAACCCACTAAACTTTTAAAATTATAGGTTCAAAATTATACTTTTTGAAATTTTATTGATTTTTACATGTATATATATTTATACTCAATGTCGAAAACAAGACCGTCCAGAGTGGGTTTTGAACCTCAAATTGTGCACCCTATAATTATTGCACCATAGAATTCCTTTGAGCATGAGTGCGCACACATAAATATATAAGTAATTTTGAAGAAATATAATATTGGTATACTTGATTTAGGAAAAAGAGCATGGGTTCACGTGAACGCATACACTAAGAGTTTAGCTATTATTTTGAGAGTGACTATACAATGTCATTTTTTCGATAATTAATTTCGAGATTAGTTATACCACGATTCTTTTCCAACCAAACATGAGATAAATTCATTTCAAATTTAATTCTGGGACTAATCATCCCTGATCCCAAAATAAAATTGTTCATATAGTAACACCTAATTAAAGAAGTTAATACTGTAGTAGTTGAGAAAATAAGTTAGATGCAATATCCTATTTTTGGGGTCTTTTTTTTTTTCCTGGTCAAAACTCAACCAACTTCCATGGCTATGCAATAGGAGGATCTAACACTATGAACTGTGCTAGTCTTTTGATACTCCAGGTCAATTATGGAGTTATTATTGTAGTATCTCACAGGCATTAATTTCCTTTTTGCAATATTTGACTATTGGACTCAACTATTGCGCAGCCTTTTCCTTGTTCATATTTCTCATTTATAGGCTCACTCATTGTCACAGCAAAGTAGGAGGAGATTTATTATCAATTTGATGTGATGTTCAAAGTAAAAACCTAAACCACAATGAATTTAAGTTATATACATCAGAAAAACAAAATTCCTTACATATTTTCTCAAAAAGTAGACTAAATTAGAATAACATTGTTCTCGTATAATTCCTTAAATACTTTTCAGCTTAAAGACCGAAGTAATTAACTCATTGGCTTCTCTAAGGAAACTAACAATTGCTACCCCAATATAAACAAAAAGACAAGGAACACAAATAAATAAATTAATAAAGGTGTGTTTGGAAGGAAATAAAATAATGTGGTAATAAATCAAGTGTAGCCATTGCCAACCAGCAAAAGAAACAGAAAATAAAAATTAAATATTAGAAATTGTTCCTTGATGGCATGTACAATGACATACGTACACTATTCTAATTATGTTCCTTTATGTGATCACACAATTGAACAACATTAATTAGCTTCTAACTCTAAAGTTGCCCCCTCTTCTATTCTTCTCTATTTCTTCATTCAAGTGCTAGTCGAGAAGGGAAGGGGGGCAGATAAAATCTACACAATCTTTATATTTATTTTTTATATGTACATTATAATAAAATGTTTGGTCTGTGCCCTGTCATGTACGTGCACAGCACAGAAGCAAGAAATTTAAGCTTTTCAATGATGACAAGATTAGTAACCTTAATAAGTAGTTAAACCCTGGACAGAAAGAATCAATGTACAATTAGAAATACATAAAACGCCGATTGAAAGGAAGCAGATTACTAATTAAATACTTAATCCATTAATGCTGTGCTGGTTGAGACGTTCTTTTTTCTTTTTCTTCTTCCTTTTCCCCTTCATTGCTTTATTTTACTTTTCCTGTGCTCCCAATATGTGACAACTAGGAGCTATAACACATTTATGTAAATGAATAATACTACTACGAAGAATAAAATATACTTGGTTGCTTTAGATTGTTTTATTCGTAAAAAGAAGTAAGAAGATTACTTAATCGAGTTGTCAGCGTTTGTTGTGCCAATTAAATACAAGTCTTAAGAGATGAGAATGGTGCTATTATTGAACAAATTTTCTCGAGGGGTTAAAGAGGCAACCTTTGCAATGACAAAAGCTCTCCGACATGACTATAATTTTGTCCAAACTGTTAAATTCTTTTCAAGCAATCATATCAAAAGTACGTTCAAATTAGAGGTGTATATGGACCCTGTTAATTTAGTTTTTATAAAAATCAAATCAAATCAGCTATATCGATTTGAATTGGTTCGTTTTCTTGTTTTTTTTTTTTTGAATTTTTCGGGTTTTTTTGTTATATACATATTATTTCAATCTTACTTTTTAAACTTATAGATAAAGTTTTGACAAGTGAATACATGTTTACTAAAAATTGAAAAAAAACTGGCAAATATATGATCTATTAAGTATTTTTATGGGAGATTTTCTTTTTAGCAATACATGATAGTTATTTTCTTAGTGGTCTAACAATAATTTTTCGCAGATGTACGGTTTTAAGATTAACCGAGTTTAATAATTAAACATAAAAATTCTTATGAAACCTAAGTAATGATATGTTCTATTTAGTTTTAAAATTATCGAAATAACATTTCAAATTCGAAAAAAATATAAGAATTTAATAAATTTTGACATATGAATATGGATGAACAAAGAGATTGATGCATTTCTATAATACTTAATAAGAAAGTGATGATACAAACCATTATTTAAAGTAAATAAAAATGGATGCAATATATAGTACTATTAAATATTACATCTCATTAGAGGATCCCAAATATTTTTAGACATTTTTAAAAGAAAATTCTATATAAAGTCTTAAAAGTATGTATGTATGTATGTATGTATATATATATATATATATATATATATATATATATATATATATATATATATATATATATATATAATATTTATATGTCGGTTTAGTCCAGGATTTTTTACTCAATACCAAACAAAATCAAACCAAATTTAATTGATGTTTTTAATCCGTTTGATTTAATTTTTCGATTTAGTGTGACTTTTCGATTCGATTTGAACACCCCTAGTTCAACCAAAATTATTGATTTATCTAAGGTTATCCTTATGTTGTTCTTTAGACATGGATTTAAGTTGCAAGTTTAGAACAATAGGTTGAAGACATAATTAACTAATTATAAGTATACTTTCTCTGACAACTAAGCTTTTAAATAAGACAATTACATAATTCAACCTTGTACTAGAGCAGGCAGAAAGGACTTGTTAAAGACATAATGAAGCAATTAAAAATAATAAATAATAATCCAAATAGCTGTTCACCCAACCGCTTAAATTAAAAATAACCGGTGGAGGTATAACTTATGCATAATTTATATATTATATGTCTATAATTATATATAATCAACGTATAAACTATGCATAATTCATTGTGTAATTATTTCATCTAAAAGTATAGGCAGTTAACTACGTATAGTATATACTTTTAGATGAAATAATTACACAATTCTGCACAATAAACAATTTGATGAGGTTGATGAGTCAACTTTCAGAAGGGATCTTTTCACAAATAGCTGGCCATAATTATTATTTAGTTTTTCTAGTCATATACATAAATTATACATAATTATACACATATAATATATAAATTATGCATATATTATACCTTTACCGGCTATTTTTAGTTTAAGTGTTTGAATGGGCGGATATTTGGGTTAAAATCTTCTTTTCTTTTCAGAATTATTCAACTTCCTAATGGGCTTCCAATGAGACAGAACGTGAACATAGTGCTGGACTTTGGTCCATCAAGCTTTATGGGCCAGTCTAAATGGGATTACGATACATGTGTGAAGTGATTGAGTGATGAAATTAGGCAAGTTACATATTCGGCCGATCAAGCCAAAAACAATGACATCCCTAAGAAAGTCTGCACATTCATAGCAAGTTACTAGAAAAGAGCAAATGTGACACAACAGGAAAAGATCCAATACAATGTTAAGTGTAAGCAGGATTCTATGACATTTATTTGAAAATGAAAATGAACTAATTGGACAATTAGGCAGAAGAAATCTATGAAACCTCTATAAAAAGGTGATTTTCACTAATTAAATATATTATAGTTCATGAAAATGAAAGAAACCCCTCTTTTTCTTTCCTTACATAAGTAAATTCTCCATTGCACGAATTTCCCATGAACCAACTCATCCTAGGCCTAGTTCCAATCCGTTTGACCTGTTACGTGGCGCCTTTCTGAGGTTCTTTGGAAGGGCGACATAAGGCTAAGCAACCGATGTTAGTGCGGTTGTTGTCCGCCAACTGAGATCCCTTCCGTACGCTAGACGAGATTGTCAGTGCCGTACGGAAAAACCAATGTCAAGAACAATTGAGAGAACAAAAATGAGAATTGAGAATGAAAGCTTGATTGTATTAATGAAAGCTATTACAAAAGGCTACGCGGCATCGAGGGGGAGAGACACTAGTACAGAGAAATGTTTGTTTGCTAGAAAGTTTTGAATGCTTGATCCCCCCTAATAATGCTTTAAAAAAATAAACCAAAGTTACAAGACTAGACTTAACTAAGCTAGATAAACATAATGGAAATACATGAAATAAAACTACTCTATATTTACAATGAAAAGAACTTAGTTTTCTACAAGGCAGAAAACAGGTCCGTTGGTAGAAACTTTGTCTTTTGCATCAGGATCTGCACGCGGTGTTGTCGGCGCGCACGACACTATTTGGAGTCAGCCTGCGGCTGGCCGCTAGCAAGGCATTAGGATCTGCGCGCCCGGCATTATCTATACGCGCGGCGTTGTTTGGCATCATCATGAACTGTGCGCCCGGCATTGTTTGTGTGCGCGGTGCTGTTGGCATCTGCCAGTCGCTCGGCGCTGGCGTGGGCTATCGGTGGGGCGACAGAGGCACATGCACACTTGTCACCTGGTGCTGCCGAGACCACGGGGCCGACCATGGCGCTGGGCGTTGGGAGACTTGCCAGGAAGCCATAGGGTGCGTCCAAGGGGTCATGGGGCATGACTGGAAAGCTGCCCATAACATTCTCCCCCACCTGCTCGGAGCCTTACCTGCAAGATGATGATTGATCAGGCTCTTGCTGGTTGTGAGGTTTGTTCCCCTTTGTCTTGTGAGTTGGCTTTGTGAATGATGTTCCATGTCTTTTCGAAGAGATCTCAGGCGACTGGCATGGAAGTCTGGATGGATCTTCACCAGGCTGGGATGGCAACCTGGTATGTGGCTTTCCCAATGCGTCTTTCAATGGACAAGGGCCCAATGTGTTTTTGCAGTAGGCGAGGGTCATGGGTCCTCCATGCAAACAAGTACCGCCTTGGGATGTTTAGCATCACTTTGTCTCTTGTTTGGTGTTGGACAAAGCAAAGATTCTGATCAGCCTTTTCGCCCGCTCTTAGGCTTTGACGAGATAGCTCTGCACTATCTCCAAATTGCGCTCCCATTCCCTCGAGAAGTTGGTAGCTCGAGGAGATTTCGGCATGGTTGATGCATTCACCATTTGCAAGAGAAACGGTTGCTGTCCGATAACAATTTCAAAAGCGCTTTTGTTTGTATTAGGGCTCTTTTGAGAATTGAAACACAGTTGAACAGCATCCAAAAGCTTCACCCAATGCTTTTGTGATCCAGTTGCAATGTAGCAGTGATATTCCTCCAGCATGTCATTGAACTGTTCTGCCTGGCCATCCGATGGTGGATGGATGCTTGAGTTGTGACTCAATGTTGACCCAAAGCACTTGAAGAGATGGGTCCAAAATTTGTTGGTGAAGCGTGAGTCACATCCACTAACTATGTCGTTGGGCAGGCCCTAATGTTTAACAATGTGCGAGAAGAAGAGTCGAGTTGTATCTTCTGCTGATATGTTTTGTGGGGCTGCTATGAAGGTTGCATAGTTTGAAAACCGATCTATGACAACCAAGATGGAGGCAAGATTCCTGACTTGGGGCAATCCTGTGATGAAGCTGAGGGAAACACTTTCTCATAGTCTCTCTAGGACATGTAATGACTGCAAGGGTCCCGTCTGTGATGAGTGCTACGACTTGTCCTTGTGGCATGGCTGAAAAGTCTTCACACGCGGAGGGGCGTCACCAGTCTTTTGAGGTCGATGACATAATGGCTGATTCTTGTTGCGAAGGGTAGGTGGAGCCAGGGGTTCATTTCTGTTGACTACTTTTTCTAATTGTAGGGCCGAGATGTTTTCAGCGGCGATCTTTCTGGTAGTGCATGGTATGGTGCACGGCTTGGCCCTGTCTTCTCCCATCATCAACAGTATGTTGGCATATGGTACCGGTATAGTGTTGGTTTGCCTCATGAATTCCAGCCCCATTATCATGTCGAAGTCATCTATTATTGCGATGCGCAGGTCGATGCTTCCTTTGTATGGGCCAAGTTTCACTGGGACTCCTATGGCTATTCCACCCAATGTCTGGTATGGTGAGTTGATGGCCTTGACTCGGCCTTTACTCTTTTGCACAGCCAGACCAAGGCATTCTACTTGAGTTGAAGATAAGTAGTTGTGGGTTGCACTCGTGTCTATTAGTGTTTAAATGGGTTTGTCGTTCACCTTTAGTTCGGCGAACATTAGGGTCCTCGCTTGTGTAGAAGGCATCCTGTCCATCTTTTCCTTCCTTTTCTTGATGATTGGGCCGGATTTTTTCTTAGGAGAACCAGCACTGACCCCCACTAAGACATCTGAGAAGGAGCCGACAATTGCATTAAAGGCACCCAGTGGTTCTGCATCTAATGTGTCTGATGAGTCTGTCTCATCCTCAGCAGTCTGATGAGCATTGATCTTTGTATGAGGGCAGTAATTGTTCCAATGTGCACCGCGGTAATGACGGCATTCTGAAGGACGCTTTCTCATATAGTTGTTGACGGATGCAGAGTTGTTGCTGCTTGAGGAAGGAGTCTTGGTTTTGGATGTACTCTGATATCCCCCACTTTTGCTTGGACCACCATTGTAGGATGGTTCCCGTTGTATCCCCCTCGGACAGGCGATTGGGGCATGTCATTCTGAGTTTTCATGTGATAATCACCAAGACATTCTGCAGCTTGAATTGCCTTAGGCAGGGTATCTACCCTTTGTCTTTGTAGTTCCATACGGGCATGAGGTTTCAAATCTTCTATGAATGCGAAGTGTTTGTCTTTGTCCCCCATGTCACGTATGTTTAGCATGAGTCCGGAGAATTCGTGCACGTACTCCCGCCTTGACCTGGTATGGCGGAGATCCCGTAGTTTTCTCCTTGCATTGTATTCCACGTTTTCGGGGAAGAATTGTAGGCGTATGAATGCCTTCAATTCTGCCCATGTCTGGAGAGTATCTTCGCCAGCCCTGATGGCTTCGTATTTGACCCGCCACCAAAGTTTGCCATCGCCCTGAAGATACATGGCAGCAGTCGCTACCTTCTTGGATTCTTCCAAATGGCCCACGGCATCGAAGTATTGTTCGATGTCGAAGATGAAGTTTTCCACTTCTTTAGCATCCCAGGATCCGTCGTATGGCTTTGGCTCCGGTATCTTAAATTTTTGTAGAATGGGGGTGAGGTTTGTTGCACCCCTAATGTGGTTGTCGCCTCTTCGAAGTAAGCTCTGTAGGGCAAAATTGACAATATTGAGCTGGCTTGTCAAGTCGTTTATGGTTTGCTGCATGGCAGTTAGTCTGTCTGCCTCTTGTTCTCGATAGGCTAAATCGTCGGCACGCTCCTGTTGGAGGTCCTCAAATTTGCCATAAATATTGGCAGTTTCAATGGCTGCCATTTGCCGATCATCCTCAGAGTCACGACTGATGTTTGCAATGTCATTTTCTGCTTGCCGCATTCTGCGTCCAGGTCGTCCAACCTTTGCACTAGGTTGGTGCTTACATCAGGTACCATATCCACGATGGTCGTAGTACGTCGACCGTTTCTTCTAGTGACGTGATGCGCTCCCATAATTCACCATGGTCAGAAATGGTGGTGATGGCATATGTGTTCCCTCGTCCGATGTCGAGCCTAGGCTCTGATACCAACTATTACGTGGCGCTTTTCTGAGGTTCCTTGGAAGGGCGGCGTAAGGCTAAGCAAACGACGTTGTCCGCCAACTGAGGTCCCCTCCGTACGCTAGATGATATTGTCAGTGTCGTACGGAAAAACCAATGTCAAGAGCAATTGAGAGAACATAAATGAGAATTGAGAATGAAATCTTGATTGCATTAATGAAAGCTATTACAAAAGGCTACGCGGTGTCAAGGGGGAGTGACACTAGAACAGAGAAATGTTTGCTTGCTAGAATGTTTTGAATGCTTGATCCTCCCTAATAATGCTTAAAAAAAAAAACCAAAGTTACAAAACTAGACTTAACTAAGCTAGAGAAACATAATGGAAGTATATGAAATAAAACTACTCTATATTTACAATGAAAATGACTTAATTTTTCACAAGACAGAAAATAGGTCCGTTGGCAGCAACTTTGTCTTTCGCATCAGGATCTGTGCGCGCGGTGCTGTCGGCGCGCGCGACACTATTTGGAGTCAGCTTGCGGCTGGCCGCTGGCAAAGCATTAGGATCTGCGCGCACGGCATTGTCTGTGCGTGCAGCGCTGTTGGCATCATCGTGAACTGTGCGCCCGACATTGTCTATGTGCGCGGCGCTGGTGGCATCTGCCAGCCGCTGGGCGTTGGCGTGGGCTATCGGTGGGGCGACAGAGGCACATGCGCGCTTGTCACTTGGCACTACCAAGACCACGAGGCCGACCATGGCGTTGGGCATTGGGAGACTTGCCAGGACGCCATGGGGTGCGTCCAAGGAGTCGTGGGGCATGGCTGGAAAGCTGCCCATGACAGACCTAGTGCTTGTGTGGCAACTAAATAATTTTGCTTTGTTGTTTGGGCTTAAAGTTTGTTAACGAGTTTCGAATCCATATTATTATATGGGAATTTTACATACTTATACCCTATTGGAAACTTTATTACCCTACCAACTCAAGTTTTAATTTAATTACCTCTTATATATAAATTTACCAATTATATACACTTTAAAAATTAAACGAGTATCCCTTTATTTTAGGAATCAATTATTTCTCATCCTTATTCTCTCTCTCTCTCTCTCTCTCTCTCTCTCTATATATATATATATATATATACTACGTCTCTGACTATCTCTCAATCCCTAATTCCAGTAATATAGAGCAAAGGAAAAAAGAGCAGCAATTCCACCGTTGACAGCCATTAAAAAGCTTTGAAGTTTTGAATTCGAATTTGAGTTTTCAAAAAATATTATTTGTTTGAACTGGGTATTGTTGCAAACAATTGGGAATTCTCTCTACGTCTTTCTCTATCTCTCAATCCCTAATTTCAGTAATGTAAAGCAAAGGAAAAGAGAGCAGCAATTCCACTATTGACAGACATTAAAAATCTTTGTAGTTTTGAATTCGAATTTGGGTTTTCAAAAACCATTATTTGTTTGGATTGGGTGTTGTTGTAAACAATTAGGAATATTATTTGGAGTTTATATCTCAATTTTGAGGTTGTTTTGGTGAAGATTGGACTTGATTTTGGCTAAATTTCAGATTGAAACTCGTCGAAGAAGAAGAAGAAAAAGAAGAAGAAGACATGACATACATTATACTACAGAAATTGTAGTAAAGTTGTAGTAAAATTGTAGAAAAATTGTATTATGTTGTTTATATTTTTTTTTATTTAAATATTGTATAAAAGTTGAACAATATTGTATAAAAATTGTATTTAAGTTGTATGATATTGTAGTTGTATATAACTGGGTAGAAATAATGTGTGAAAGTTGTAGATAAGTTGTATAATATATAATTAGTTGTATGAAATTTATTTTTACTATGTATAAATCAGATACAAAATATACAAAAGATATTGTATAAAATTTATATAAAAATTATATTTAAGTTGTATGATCAGTGGCGAAGCTAGGAATTTCTTCAAGGGTGTTCAAATTTAAAAGAAGTGGAAAAAATTCCGACAAATGGTGTTAAATATGTGTTATATACTTCGAAAACGTAATATTTTACCTATGTAAACAGTGTAATTTTTCGGCGAAAGGTGGTCAGTTGACCACCCTTGTCAATATGTGGCTGTGTATGATATTGTAGTTGTATTTAACTGTGTAGAAATTTGTATCTGGTTTTGAATATTAACCTTTCCCTGGTTTTGCTGTACATTTTGTCTTAGGAGAAGCCTAATATCATGTCTGCCCGAAGAATTAGCAACAACTGTATCTTAATGAAACATGACAATCTCAAGATTAAAGCGATGCTACTGAAACGTTTTCTATTGACCTTCACCCCTGTACATATTAAGTTTCTGCTTGGGCATTACATCAACTCAACTAAGAAACAGAATAGGGAGTGGTGTAATTTTCATTTCTTCTTGTTAATATTATTTTCTGTTGCTATGTTATTGCATTTTTGCAACTGCTACTGCAAAGATAAATTCTTGCCAAAGGCTAGGGTTGGTAGTATCGGATTGTACAGAAAATCAGAGTTTTCAGCCTTTGTTGTTTGTATTATCGTCTCAAACTGAATCAATAGAGTGATGGCAATATTGTTCAGATAGATATTACACTTTTCTGGTTTCTTTTGTTAAAAGGAAGAGGGGACTATGGGACTTATATTACATAGGAAAAGGAAGAGGGGACTACTGGCACTTTTCTAGTTTTAGATAAATAGTTTAAAATAATGGAAGATCCGGAGAGAAAGGGGAGAGAAGAGAAAAAAAGAAAAAGAGTTTAACTAAATCTCTTGACTGAAGGAGCAAATAATGGATTTGGGAGCTTTTAAGGTAGATTGTATATATTTTATAAACAAAACTTGTTTATATCCAATAATTAGCTAAACATGGACATTAAGGATAATAAAGTTTCAAATAGTGTATAGGAATGAAAAATCCCTTATTATATTGCATACGCATAACCAATGTGTATCCAGAATCAGTTCGTAATCTCATATTCAAAGGAAAAGCAACAATATTTTCTAATTAGCTCAAGATTTTTAGATTGTACATTTATACCAGATACATCAAAAAATTTGAGATACATAACTCGTGACCATCGGTTTCTTGTAACCCAAGTCATAACCACCCTGATATGCTCTTTGAATAATAACAATCTTATATTTACATAGTTGAGTACTCCGACCTTAAAATTCTTGACTCCGTTAGTATTAGTGTGCATAAATCAGCCATGCCATGATATATGCACTACGCCAGACATGTTTATCCCAATTTTTGACCCGTCAGTTTTCTAATTAAAGACTAAACATTTTTCCGTTTCAATCCAAATCCATTCTCCAAAATCTAATCCATGCAACAATATAATCAATCAGTATTCTTTAGTCTTTACCCCCTTTGTCTCTCTCTCTTCCATCACCTTTTCGACTTCTTGAAGAGGCATACCACAAATAAGGCAGTACCCCCTAGCTCTCTAGCTAAGCATTCGATTAGCCTCTCGATGAGTAGCGTATACAGAAGCGAATCCAAAATTTAAATATAATAGATTTAAACTTCCATTGAACTCGTTAAACTCTAATAATTATGAGTTCTTATCTAATATTTATTAAAATTTTAATAAGTTTATACATGCAGACCTCTCTATAACAACATTCTTATATAATATTCATTCACTATAAAAGTCATATTTTTCTCGGAACCGATTTTTATGTTCCTTTATAACAACACTTTACTATAACAACCAAAAAATATCGGAACAAATAAAGTTTTTATAGAAAAGTTTGACAGCACTCAGTATCGAAAGTAATAGGTTTAGAAGAAGCCATAGACTCATTCTGCCTCTAGTTGTATCACGTGCCGTTCTCGTGCTAAACCATTCTTCAAGAAACTTTAAACGCGTTCAATATGCGTGAATAAACTTGTAGGATATGCTCTTCGTCCTCCTGTTCCATGACTCATTCCCCTCTTTTTTAAACAGAGTATATAAAACTGAATTATCCACTCCTACTTTTTTCTTTTCTAATTCGAGTACTTTCATTAGAATATTCGCATTTCAATAATTAAACTTCCTCTTTTTAATCCCCAAGCATCTAACATCTTTTTCCAAAATAACTGCACTAGCTAATTCTGTTCTGCTAATTATTGAAGGAACAAAAATGTATTCTGGTTTTAGCAGGAGGAAGCGAGTTACTGACCCGTTAGACGAAAAGGTGAAGGCTCAGATCATTGGCTGTGATAAACATGAACTCGGTTACTTCAGCAGCGGAAGCGAACACAGCGCTCACGCCGATTATGATGTCGCTTCTCCTAGTTTTTCCGATCTCGTTTTCGGTTATCCTGAAAACAATGGCCAAAACGAGTCACCTGAAAATGATTCAGATTCTGAGACCGACGTATCAAGGTATGAATCAACGGACACGATTGAAGATACTCCGAAGTCTATTTTCCAAAGCGATCTCGATTTGTACCGTAATGTATTGGCGTCTTGTATTGCTAAGGCATTGGAAGTGTTTTCATGTGCAAAATCGAATAAATCGATACTCCAGAGGAATGTAATGGCATATTTGACAAATTTCGGTTACAATGCGGCGGTATGCAAGGCGAAATGGGAGAGTTCCGGTGGACTTGCAGCCGGAAACTATGAGTTTATTGATATTATCAGATTAGATTCAGCCAATCGGATCGTCACTCGTTACTTCGTCGATCTCGATTTCGCAGCTGAGTTCGAAATCGCGAGGCCGACGAATCAGTATGAAAAACTACTACAGTCATTGCCGAAGGTTTTTGTTGGCAAAATTGAAGACTTGAAGCAGATATTGAGAGTAATGAGTGACGCCGCGAGACGGTCGTTGAAAAGCAGAGGCCTTCACATTCCTCCGTGGAGAAAACACCGGTTCATGCAGAACAAGTGGCTCGGTTCGTACAAACGGACAACTAATATCATGCCGTCGGCGAACTCGCCGGCGTGGTTATCTCCGTCAAAGGATACGAGTGGAATAAAGTGCAGGACCGTCGGGTTTCACGCTGCCGCCGTGAACGGCGGTCTGTTGTTTCCCGCGACAACCCGTACTAGATGAGATACCAGCAATTAATCAAATTTTTGAATAACGTAATTAATAGTATCGCTTATTGTCCTTTTCATTTCATATTACTTGTATTTGATTAGACTTGGAATTTTATTAACAAGATTATTTGATTCGTACTTTGTACTTTATACTGACAGTGTTCTGAATAAAAATGTAAACCTACTAATTGAAAAATTATTCCATAAGAATTATTTACATGTTTAAATTCAACAGTTTGATGAATAAGTTGTTTCAATTATTAACATTCGCCAAATCTCCTGAGTAATAAACCAAGAATATTTATATATTGACAGTTATTCCGATTAGCTCTTTAATTTACATGAACAAGTACAGTGCTTTTGCATTGAGCATGTTTTCAATATTGATATATTGGCAGTATTCCGAGCAACTCTTTAATTTAAAATTTCATTTTGAAAAATTAGAAGGGTTGTAGTTGCCAAATCTGGTACATGAACAAGGGCATGTTTTGGAGAAAATCAGTTTATTGCTCACCACTACAGGATTTTCACCGACTAGTGATTCGAGTTGTATTCACTCTCTTTGTAGAAATATTGTTAGTCTCCTAAACTAGCGTTTTATCACAATAAAACAAGTACTAATTAGGTATTTTATGTCCATCAAATTAGGATAAATTAATATTAGTGTGATTGTTTAATTTATCCACAATATGTACGCGACAAATGCACATTGCATTTTGTGTACATTGTCTAGCTAAGGTTTCACGTGCCGTTAGATGTGGGAAAGTAGGATTTTTAAGATTTTTAATTGAGTGGTCAGAGCAGCTTAGTTGACACTTGTGTATTGGGTAAAGTTAAAACTTGCATATTGGAGGTGACGTGTCATGACACGTGCATTAGTCAAAGAGTTATAATTAGCCAAGAGGCACGAGCAACAACAGATATGAGAGAAGGTGATGAAAGAGGTACGGGCAGTTATTCAAATAGTACAGCGCATGAGAGTCCAAATTCATGACACGTGGATTAGTCAAATGGTCAAAGAGTTATAATTAGCCAAGAGGCACGAGCAACAACAACTATGAGAGAAGGTGATGAAAGAGGCACGGGCAGTTATTCAAATAGTTTGGCCCCCGTACCTATTTAAATCATTTAAAGCTCAAAGATCAAGAAGAATCAAGGAAATGAATCTGACAGCGCATGAGAGTCCAAATTCAGTATTTAACATACATTAAATACTGAATACGTTAGAGAATTTGTATTTAATGTAAATGATTGAGTAACGTTTCTTTTATTGTCATTTATTGCTCATAATTGCCTTATTAAGACAAAGGCAATAAACATATCTCCAAAACCATTATAAAAGGGAGAATGCTGAACATTTGTAAGGACAGAGAAGACTATTGGAATATACTGATTTACTTTGCTTTCTTCTGCTCATCTTGTTATTGTTGAAAGCCAATTTCTACATTCTTTCGATTATCAGTAACCCATGTTCTTCAAAATTCTAGCTTTGACTAAAATTCTATTTTTTGGTTAAACAAATTGGCTTCGTTACCGGGAATCTGATAATCTATTTTCTTTTCACCTAACCTTCCTTGTTGCATCAACTATGTCGACTAACTATGTCAATACTCAAGGAAACCAAGAGAACCAACAAAGTCAGGGGGATCCACAAAATATCAACATTCAAGTTCCTGCTCCGCAAGATTCTCCACGACAATCTCGCGAGGGTTCTCCTGATGAATCTCAAACAAACGAGTATGCTCAATTTCAAAACATGGAAGCCGCTGATGAAGCTTTGCAGAAATTAATTACTGCTCATGTCAACAGAGCCGTTGCGACACTTGTTAACCGGTTACTTGTTGCAACACCCGCACCTACTCCAAATAATAACACTATAGAAAACCCTTGTTCCGGGCTCGTTAACTCAGGCAGTGGTGGAACCCCCAATAACTCACAGGAGGGAGAACCAGGTAATGCAATTAATTCTGATTTGCAAACTTTAGTACTAACCTCGCAGAAACAGCTTAAGGAGCAAAGTGAACGCATAGAGCAAATACCTGGGGTGCCACCTATAATCAAGGGGGTAGACATGGATAAGTATTCACAACAACCTTGGAAGCCAAGTGCTGCTCCGCTCCCAATCCCAAAAAAGTTCAAAATGCCTGATATTCCAAAGTATGATGGAACAACAGACCCACGATACCACGTGACTGCCTTCACAACGGGTGTAAAGGGCAACGATTTGACTAAGCAGGAGATTGAATCGGTTCTAGTCAAGAAATTTGGTGAAACACTCATCAAAGGAGCATTAGCATGGTATTCTCTTTTACCTGAAAATTCTAAAATTCTTTTGTTGAGCTTGCAGATTCTTTCATCAAAGCACACTCGGGAGCTCAAAAAGTGGAAAAACGAATGGAGGATATTTTCAAAATCAAGCAGGGAGATTCAGAATTGCTTAGAGAGTTTGTGCACAGATTTCAACGTGAAAGAATGACATTGCCGTGTGTACCTGACAACTGGGCAGCTATAGCCTTTACAAGCAATTTGAATGAAAAAAGTTCGGAAGCTACAAGGAGGCTCAAGGAATGCCTTCGTGAATTCCCAGCTACAACGTGGAATGATGTTTACAACAGGTATAGTACGAAGTTGAGGATTGAGGAAGATATTGTGCCACGATCTCAAAAAGAAGAAAATATACGCCCGAGATGGGCAGAGACCGACAAAAGGTCCGATAAAAACAGGTACGAGCCTTATATGGGACCTGCGGGAAAAGACTCACGATCAAAACAGGACGACCAAAGGCATTATCGCAAGCCAAGGCACAGAGAAGCAGGTTCCTCATCGAAATTCAGGAACGAGCGAAACTATTATGAGTCATGGGACGATGATAGAAGTTTAAAAGCGAGGTTTGGAGGTTACAACTTTAATGTCAGCACTTCTGAGCTCGTAGCCGTTTTGAGGAGTATGGGAGATAAGGTTCGATGGCCAAAGGAAATGAGGTCTAATCCAAACAGGCGCAACCCTGACCATTGGTGCGAGTTCCATAATGACCATGGACATAAAACAGCAGATTGTAGATTTTTACAAAGTGAGATTGATCATTTATTAAAACAAGGATATCTCACCGAGTTATTCAGTGAGAAAGGCAAGCAAGCTTATATGAAAAACAGGCAGGAGCCTCAAAATCCCCCTATCCCAAAAGAACTGTTAATGTTATAAGTGGGGGTGAAGGCATCAATGGTGTATCATATACTGCAGCCAACAAAGTTTCCAAAGTAACTATTACCCAAGGGAAACGGGTGCGGCAGGTTCTAGAAGAAGACAATATTACATTCAATGATGCAGATGCTGACGGCGTATTAACCCCTCATAACGATGCACTGGTAATATCTCTAATTGTTTTTGATGCTAATGTGAAACGAGTTTTAATTGATCCAGGTAGTTCCGTGAATATTATTTTGCTAAGAGTATTACGTGAGATGCAAGTTGAAGAGAAAATAATACCAAAGGCGCATACTCTATCTGGATTCGATAATTCCAGTGTCGTCACAAAAGAAGAATTAACACTCACCACTTTTGCTGAAGGGGTCGTCAAAGATACAAAGTTCCAGGTAGTAGACATGGAGATGGCTTATAACATGATTCTGGGGAGACCATGGATCCATGAACTGGATGTTGTTCCTTTAACCTTGCATCAAGTTATCAAATTCCTATCGCCATGGCGAATTTGTCAAATTCGCGGAGATCATCATACATCCAGGGCTATTAATTCTGTTGCAGATACAAGCACTAGAAATGAAGGCAAATAGCAATCACAGAAGGTAGTTGAGGACACCACAACACAGACCTCAACTGAACAAGTGTGAACAGATGTAGACTCAAGACCTGATACCATTCAAGAACCATAAGAGAATGAAGACATCAAAACAACGATAGAGGAATTAGAACCTGTCGTGTTGTTTGCTCAGTGGCCTGATAAAAAAGTCTATGTCGGGGCTAATCTTGACCAAGGAATGAAAGGTAAGTTAATCGAATTTTTGAAAACTAACATTGACTGCTTTGCTTGGTCCCACTCCGACATGACAGGAATACCACCGGAGGTGATGACTCATAAACTAAATAAAGATCCGTCATATACTCCTGTGAAGCAAAAGAAATTAGGGAATTTTCAAGAATCAGGTGATTCAAGAAGAAGTCCAAAAATTGCTAAAAATTTGTTCCATTCGAGAGGTCATGAATTGTTAAGTTTTCTAGATGCATATTCAGGATATAATCAGATTAAAATGGATCCGGCAGATGAAGAAAAAACTTCATTCATAACAGACAGGGGGACTTATTGTTATAAAGTAAATCCCTTTGGTCTAAAGAATGCAGGTGCAACGTACCAGAGATTAAAGCCATTGAAGAAATCCCTGATATACTTACAAACAAAAAAGAAGTTCAAAGGTTAACAAGGAGAATTGCGGCTTTGGGAAGATTCATCTCTAAATCATCAGAGAAGTATTTTAAATTCTTCTCAACTCTTAAAAAGCAGGATCATTTTGAATGGAATGAGGAATGCCAACAAGCACTTAGGAATTTGAAAACGTACTTATCAAATCTGCCTCTATTGGCAAAACCAAAGGCTGGGGAAAAGCTACTCTTATACCTTGCTGTTTCGGAGGTGGCAATAAGTGCTGTTTTGGTCCGAGAAGAGCAAGGTAAACAATCACCTATCTATTACGTAAGTAAATCTTTGTTAGATGCAGAAACGAGGTATCCTCAATTAGAAAAACTTGCACTTGCGTTAATCATGGCATCTAGGAAGTTAAGACCTTACTTTCAATGTCATCCTCATTGTGGTAACTACCTACTCTTTACGTAACATACTACATAAGCATGAGTTATCAGGTAGGTTAAGTAAACGGGCAATAGAGTTAAGTGAATACGAAATTGCATACCAACCTAGAACTACTATAAAATCGCAAGTATTAGCTGATTTCGTGGCTGATTTTAGTCAGAGAATACAGTTAGAAGCAGAAAGAGAATTACTGGTGTTCAATGGAGCCAACCTAGGAACTTGGACTTTATTCACTGATGGCTCATCTAACGTGAGAAGAGCAGGTTTGGGATAGTAATGGTACCACCTACGGGTGAAACCATTCGGCAAGCTATTAAATGTCATTCCATAACTAACAATGTGGCAGAATATGAGGCTATGATTGCAGGTTTAGAACTGGCACGAGAACTTGACATAAATTAGATTATAATCAAGAGTGATTCACTACTCGTAGTTAATCAAATGCTGGGGACTTATACAGCCAGGGAAGCAAGGATGCAGCAGTATTTAAAAAAGGTACGGGAATTGATAAAATAATTTCAATATTGGAAAATTAGACAAATACCCAGGGACGAAAATCTTGAAGCAGACGCCCTAGCTAATCTCGTATCCGCGGCCGATGTGGCAAACGATGCAAATGCCTCAGTGATACATTTATTTCATTCAGTTATTGATCCTGATGTTAACGAGGTAAATTTTAATAATTTAACTTGGGATTGGAGGAACGAAATTGTTGCTTTTTTGTAGTATGGAACCGTTCCTGATGACAAGAGAAAGGCTTGTGCACTTCGAAGAAAAGCTGCTTGATACTGCTTAAAACAAGGCAATATATATCGTAAAATGTTCGGTGGTCCATTAGCAAGATGTCTTGGACCTTCGCAAACAGAGTATGTAATGAGAGAAGTACACGAGGGTCATTGTGGGAATCACGCAGGTGGCAGATCATTGATAAGAACCTTGATTAGGGCAGGTTATTACTGGCCTAAAATGGAAGAAGAGGCAGAAAGTTTCGTGGCCAAATATGATAAATGCCAAAGGTACGGTAACAATATGCATAGACCTACGGAATTGTTACATCCGGTCATTGCACCATGGCCATTTATGAAATGGGGAATGGATATCATGGGTCCATTACCGCAAGCAAAAGGACAGGTAAAATTTTTGCTTGTTCTCACTGATTATTTTACTAAATGGGTAGAGGCAGGCGCATTCAAACAGGTGCAATAAAAGGAAGTTAGAGATTTTATTTGGCGAAATATCATATGTCGATTCGGCGTATCAAAGGAAATCGTATGTGATAATGGCCCTCAATTTATTGGAGCTCAGGTCACAGAATTTTTTCAAAGCTGGCAAATTAAAAGGATTACGTCAACACCATACCATCCAGTGGGTAATGGGCAGGCAGAGTCAACAAACAAGATTATCATTAACAATTTGAAAAAGCGTTTACGAGAAGCAAAAGGTAACTGGCCTGAAGTGTTACCTGGGGTTTTATGGGCATATCGAACAACTGCTAAAACAAGTACGGGTGAAACACCATTCTTGTTGGTTTACGAAGCCGAATCCTTGATTCCAGTTGAGATAGGAGAGCCGAGCACACGGTTCATGCAGGCAACGGAGGAGTCTAATAGCGAAGAGATGCAGGTCAATCTTGATTTACTCGAGGGAAGAAGAGAAGCTGCATTAATAAGGATGGCAGCACAAAAACAAGTCATTGAACGATATTACAACCGAAAAGCGCATCTCAGATTCTTCAAAATTGGGGACTTCGTACTTAAAAAGGTCTTTCAATCTACAAAGGTAACTAACTCAAGGAAATTAAGTCCAACATGGGAAGGACCCTACAGAATTAGTGATGTTGCAGGAAAGGGAGCGTATGAACTGGAAACAATGGATGGCAAGATACTGCCTTCACATTGGAATGTTGTTCATGAAGAGATACTATTTCTAAGAAAAACCCACGGTCAGGTATAACCATTTTAAATTTTATTTTTGAATTATTAATTTTACTAACAATTTTAGATGATAGGCAAAAAGCTAGCCCGTACTAAATGATGAGTCACGACCTTTAAGGCACATGGAGTAACCCAAAATTCCTGGCCTAGGGTTACAATTATTCTGATAGAAATGAAAACGGGTTATGCAGTCTTCATCTATAATCGTCCCTCCGAGTCCTGTATGTTTTTCCTTTTTAGGAAAAGGATCAAGATGAGAGAAACAAACAAGTGCTCAAGGCTTCAAACTTCAACGCTCAAACACTTGGGTGACTACATAATATACACAGACATATGTGTGAAAATCAAGCAAAGATTTGAGGAAAAAATCAAGTTTAGAAGAAACAAGTGCAGAGCAAAAGTTACGAAGTTACGATATTCATAGCATTCACTATAGTGTTCTTTCCCATTAAGGCAATGAAGAGCTATGGAATTCATCCATCATAGTGTTCTTCTCATGAGAACAACAGAGTCACTTCTCAAACCCTTCCTAATACATGGAGTTAGGATAATGACTGTAACCATAAGGAAAAACCTTGTGTGTATCATTTTTCTTTTGTAAAAATCTGTTACAAGAAAAACAGTTACGAGAAAGCTATAGATGTAATCCAAATACATGTAAAGTATTATTCAAAAACTTGTCAAAGTTCATAAATAAAAACCTGTCAAAGTTATTTCAAACAAACCATGTATGTTCCTATTCCTTTCATCGTATTATAACACCATTATGAAGTTGAGACGTCTTCTTCATTAAGTGTCGAAAATATAAAAGGGCCATCTTTTATAAAACTCATGTTATTAAGTCATGAGATTAATCATAGAGCATTTTCAAATGATAAAAATGTAAGCTATTCTTTAAGTCCTTAAATATAAAAGGCAATAATAGAATGAATAGAAGTAATAAAAACTTCTTAATATATTTAAAATCTAAAGACTAAGTATAAACTTAGTCATCAAAATTGTTTTATATGGATGCCCCATAATAGGACCTGGGGACTTTTTCCTTCTAAAAAAACCCTTAAAAACAAACTAAGGGTTTGATCATTATCTTCCAAAAAGAGGGGAAAAAAAGTTAAGATATAAAAACTGGTCATTGGGAGACAGGAGCATCAGAAATAACGGTGTCAACATCAGAAGGAGCAGCCACAAGCACGGTGTCAACTTGACTTGAAACAGCAGGATCGTTGAGGTGAGCAAGAGACACGGAAGCCTCACCTTCGGGAGCTTGATCCACGGTAGCTTCAACTTCAGGAACTTGAACTAAGGCTACATCAGTTTCAGGAGTTTCAACCACGGGAGCCTCAATTGCGGGAGATGGAAAGTCCAGTGGTTGTTGAGCCTTCTCAATAGTTTCCATGACTTTAGCCAATTCTAACTCTAAATTAAAGTTCTCTTGGCTAGCCTCGGTTAAGGCATCACGGCGAGAGTTCAGAAAAGTCCAGCTTACCTCAACAGCCATTTTATCCTCGAGAAGCTCGTAGTCTCTTTCCCAAACAACAATTTCACTTTTGAGCTCTTCATTTTCAACTAAGGTGGAAATGAAAGAGATTTGAAGAGAGGCATTGGAACTTTCCAAAGCACAAATTTTATCAGTAGAGGCCCTCAAGTCCGTTTGAGTCAAGCTCTGTGCAAGATCCTTCTCATAAACATCCTTTCGACTCAGAAGTGCCTTCAATTCTTTAATCTCTTCATTTGCCTTAGATAGCTGATCTGAGAAAGAAGATTCAAGGTATTCTTTGTCCTTCTCTGCTTGGCTTGAAGAAGCCTTGGCCACTGCCAATTCCAAAGTCAATGCACGCTCCTGCTGCTCCATGTTACTCCTATTCTCTTGCATATCTTCAATAGCAATTTGTGCACTATCAAATTGCCCTTTCCAATTAGCCGCTTCTAGTTGAGCTTCATGAGTCATTTTCTCGGCCTCAAGAATTGTTTTCTCAGAGTCACGGGCCACCTTCTCTAAAAGAGAAATTCTGCCCATCAACTCTGTACCAATAAGGTTGGCCTGAAAATAATGAAGAAGGAAAGTAAGAATCCAAAAGTAAAGAGAAAAAGAATTTTTTTTAAGGAGGAAAATACCTTCAAAGTGGCATGAAGAATGTCGTTCATCAAAGTCAAGCAGCTATGGCTATTCATCTTCTCTTTTTCAATTGAGTCAATCAAAGGCTTAAGCCAAACGTCTGCCTCACCAGATTTTCTCAAAAGGTTGTTGTTGGCGGGAACTTCAATAGTCACGCTCCTCATAGCAGTAGTTCTGCTAGTAGAACCAACTTCAATATGATGAACAATAGGAGGGGGAATAATCGAAGGAGGAGCCGGAGAAGAGGTGAGTGCAGTAGAAGAAGGAACGGAAATAACAGGGGCCGGTGTCACACCTCCTTTTTCCGCACCCGAGGGGCGCAAGGGAGTTTTTTCCAATTAAAGGACAATCGAAACGGGATTGGTTTATTTATTTCAGAGTCGCCACTTGGGAGATTTAGGGTGTCCCAAGTCACCAATTTTAATCCCGAATCGAGGAAAAGAATGACTCTATATTACAATCTGCGTACCAGAAATCCGGATAAGGAATTCTGTTAACCCGGGAGAAGGTGTTAGGCATTCCCGAGTTCCGTGGTTCTAGCACGGTCGCTCAACTGTTACATTTGGCTTATTTATCTGATTTTAAATACAATATGAACTTATGTGCAAACTTTATCTTTCAACCGCTTTTATCATTTACCGTTATTTTATCAAGAATTGCAACGTTATAAAATGTATCTCGAACCACGTTACAATCAATGTACCCGTGGTCATCGACACACTTTGACTCCGTTGAGATTTGGATTTGGGTCACATCAATGTGCACCCAAGTTTAAGGAAATTAAATTATTAAAGGCGCGCCTAAAGCGACTAGCGTATTTATTTTGGGTAGGACCGTGGAATTTTACTAAACGGTCCATCCCGAAGTCTAAACAATTTTTAAAGCAAATATTTACTGAGGGCCCCGCAATTTGTATTTTTATTTGGGCGAGGCTCATCTCATTCTTATTTTTTTAAGGAATTTGCGACGTCATGGACATACATTTCGAACCACGTCACAATCAATGTACCCGTGATTAGAAACGCATTTCGAATCCGTCGAGATTCGGATTTGGGTCACATAAATGCGTACCCGAATTTAAGAAGGTAAATTTATTAGATACGCGCTTAAAGAGACTATCGCGTTATTATTCTGGGAGGGCCGTGAGATTTGCTAAACGACCCATCCTGGAAACTGAATGCTTCGATACCATACGTTTAACGAGGGCCCCGCAGCCTGCGCGTTTTGTTTATTTTCGTCGAGGCTCATCTCGTTCTTATTTTTAAAGGATATCCTATAGCAACTACGTTTCTTATCGTGTTTGTCTCTATTAATTGAAAGCGGTAGATAGTCCTAATTAATTAAATGTTTGCAAGTTATTTATAACAGAATTCGGAAATGCTTAAAAATCAGGAACGAGGCTACGTGCACAGTCAGTCGAATAAATAATCACGGGCCCAAATCCAACCCATGCGTGATGGGCCAAATCTGGGCCACTACTTGCTCGAAGCAGACCTGCTTGGCCTGTTTTGACCTGAACTCGACCTTCACGAGGTTGAGATTGCAAGTTTTGTGTTCTTTGTCTTAACAGGGGGTTTACTAGTTATATGAGACCATTAATCAGAAAAGGAAGAACTTAACCCATGATGTACAGTTTTCATACTTGGCATACATTACAGCATATACTGCAAAGTAAACTAAATCTGAGATGCAACCTATTTCATTGAGCATATTATCACCTATCAGCATACATATGTAAGCTACCATTTAGCTAACCTATATTGATATACACTGGGCATACAGGCTGCTTCTATTGTCAACACAAGAATGAAAATTATCATACAGTACATGATATCTAATATAACAATCTATGTATGAAAATCAACTTCAAGTCTTTTCTTTTTGCATTCATGCTCAATGTTCCAATTACATTTGATAGTGCCTTGGTTGTGTACCTGATGTAGAGGAACAGAAGAAGAAGGAAAAGGATCAGCTGAGTAGTACGCAGCAAACAACAGCAACAGCAGATTCACAGCAACAACACAGCAACAAACCAAACCAAATGTTTTCCACAACCCTCAGACAACCAACAATATTTCCCAGAACAAAGAAGACCAGCAAATAGTCGAGTACCAAACCAGTAATCCCAGAAAAAGAGTAATGAAACACCAGAAGTAAAAGAGTGTTCAATGCAGCAACACCAGCAGTTCAACAATCACAAGCAACTCAGTCAGTGCAAACAACAGAACTTGGCCAAGACAGCTTGACCAATATGGATTCTTATATAGCTTTCAGACAGTGTTTGGTTACAGTGTTTATTGGAAACTACCTTATGTTTTCCAGTTTTCTTTAAACTCACTAGACCTTTCTTCAGACTAAAAGTTTTCCAGCCTCAAGACTCAAAATTCCAGCCCTTTCTTATGTTCCAAAACAGCTTATTTATAAGCTAATCGACCTAGTGCAGCTAAGCTGCCTGCCCTGCCAATTGGCAGACTGCCCATACCCTTTAAGCCCCATGCCTAAGCATCTTTTGATGTCAGCCCTTTGTTCCCCACGCCTGTCTTTCTTTAATCAAGAGTTATGGGTTCATTTTAGTATTCATTTTAAATTCCCATGCTCTTATGTCTTATTCCCCATTGGCACTAGGTTAATCATATTTTAATTACCACTTGACATATTCTGAAATTATCCCCTAATCAGACCCTGTCTCATGCCAAGATTACCCTTATACCTTGCATATTACTGTATTATCCTAACTCTTAGTAGTTAGTATATAAACCTCTCTGATTTCAGCCAATACCTGACTACTAGCTAATTAAACTCAAACTGCTTTCAGGCTGATTTGTTAGATTTCTAAAGCTAATTGCCAATTCTCTGCCTAAGTTCAGGCAATGATTCAAACTTTAAGCAAACAGGGGTGCCAATCAGATGGTATGAGTTGGCCACATTGGGAGCCAAGCCTGACCAACTCACAACTAATTGATCCAATATGCAGTCAAGGGTGTACACTATAATCGACGTGCTCCTATATCAGGCTTACAAACAACATCATAAAATAAAAGAAACAGGCACAATAATCGTACTGAAATGCAGACTCCTAATTTTTCAATCTTTCAAGTGAATTCAGTTGACGACACTTATTTAGATGGCTATACAAACTATAACCAGTATAATGCGGGCATATCATTTTTCATGTCTTTACCATTAGGCGCCCACCTGTATAACAAGGGAATACAGCAAACAACCAAATAAAACCAACAAACACATTCATCATTAACTTAAAACATACACACATGGACAGACGAGTCACAAAACAAAACAAACCAGAACATGAACGACAGATAGATTTTAGGAGGACAAAAGAAAAAGGAAAAATACCTCAGGGAAATGAAACTAAGATTGACACAAGCTCGAACTCGGGCCAACTGAGAACGCTTCGGTAAAATTCTGCTAGGCCCTGATCCTGCCACTGATTCGGACAAAACCCATAGATTTGAATCTTAGGGCTCTTGAGGTTCGATTTGGGAACCGTTCAATTCCAGTCAGATTCAAACGGAACCAAAGCCACTCAGGGGGTGAGGGAGGTCAGGAGGGGCTGTGGTGTGAGTTTGGGGTCAATCGGTGTAGATCTGGTTTTTGCTCGAATCTTCGTTTGAAGATTCGAGAAGCTACGGGTTGATTCGAGGTGAACGATTAACGGATTTGTGTTCAGGGTGGTTGGGTGCATCGGGGATGTTATTTTGGTGGTCATCGGAACTGTGGTTACCGGGCTCATGGGGGAAAAACCTAGGCTGCTAGGGGTTTGAGAGGAAAGGGGTCCTGGGGAAGATGGTGAACAGTGGCTGAAGGGGGGTGTGGCTTGGGGCGTGGGGGTAAGGGGTCAGGTTTATATATGGGGAGGGTGAATCAATCCTGGCCGTTGGATTGATCACAATCGATGGTCAGGATTGGGGAGGCTTATCAATACGGTGCCGTTTTGGTTAAGTAGGGGGTCGGTTAAAATGGGAATGGGTCGGGTCATGAGGGCTAATAAGGGCCATTGGATCAATGGAGATGAATGGCTCAGATTAACCGTCCCTGAAACGACGTCGTTTGGGTTCGTACTTGGACAGGCCTAGTTTGGACCGGACTTGTGCTGGTTTGGGCCCATTCTTTGTTTCATTTCCTGGGCCTAACCCGATTTTCCTTCACTCTTTTGCTTTTTTTTTCTTCTTTTAAACAAAAATGAAATAATAATAAAATAATGAAATTAAAATCAACAACAATGTAACATTTTCACACAATTATCACAAAAATATTTAAGTAAGTTAAATCACAACCTAGAACGAACGATGCACATATATTTATATTTTTTGAATTTTCTTTTAACGACACATATTTTTTGTATTTTGTTTGATAATGACTAGATGCGAAATGGACAGACCTACAAATGACTAATAACACATGTCACGGAAAAATCGAAAAATTGTACAGCGAAGTCATTTGTCATTATTTTTATTTTCTTTTGGAGCGATTGTCTGTGAAGCAAAAATCACGTGCTTACAGCTGCCCCTCTTTGCCCGAAGACACGAAGGGTTTTCGCGCAAAGATAAAGCGGACGATTTTTGCTCGTCCGAGTACTCCGTGTGAAATATTTTTTGAAAAAGATTTGACCGAACCTTTGCTTCAGAGGTTTCCTACATATCCTGGGCTGAACAGGAATCAGGTCAATGTAGTTCGGGAAATTTTGGTAGCTGGGACTACCGTGTGACTGTAGTGCTTTCTGTTGTTGTGCGCTGTTGTATGCTGCTGTAGGATGCTACTGCTCACTGATCTCCTTGTTACATTGTTCTTGATAGGAAAAACAAGAAGTTAAGCTAGAGTGTGAGATCTCTTCTATCTTCAACTTGTTCTCGTTGCCTTGTTTTCTTGCCGGCTTACGCTTTCCTCTGATGCCCTTATTTTGTGAACTTTGGAGATGATGCTGGTCCTTCACCCTTTCTGAATGTCTGTTCTCATCACTTTGCTTGATTTGCTGGGAACATGGCTTTCTTCTTTAAATCTTTCAATGGCCTCTCCAGTGGTATGGCTTCCCTTATCAAAATTGTTATGTTGGTCATGCTATAACGTTCCCAAACTGCTTCTTTTGAGACGCGTTCCCTTTTCCTTTTGAATTGCGCGCTTGCCTCTGCAGTTGTCTGCTTCTTGGTGCTGGGGACTTTATTGTATACTGCTTGGGGGACCTCTGTTGTAACCTTCCGTCTTCAGGTGGGGTTACTGATTCCAAAATCTAGAACTTAAAAGTATTCTCGCATTATACTGGTGGGCGACCTAGAACTTAAATGTATTCCCGCATTATACTGGTGGGCGACCTAGAACATAAATGTATTCCCGCATTCTACTGGTGGGCGACCTAGAACTTAAATGTATTCCCGCATTATACTGGTGGGCGACCTAGAACTTAAATGTATTCCCGCATTATACTGGTGGGCGACCTAGAACTTAAAAGTATCCCCGCATTATACTGGTGGGCGACCTAGAACTTAAATGTATTCCCGCATTATACTGGTGGGCGACCTAGAACTTAAAAGTATTCCCGCATTATACTGGTGGGCGACCTAGAACTTAAATGTATTCCCGCATTATACTGGTGGGCGACCTAGAACTTAAAGTATTCCCGCATTATACTGGTGGGCGACCTAGAACTTAAAAGTATTCCCGCATTATACTGGTGGGTGACCTAGAACTTAAATGTATTCCCGCATTATACTGGTGGGCGACCTAGAACTTAAATGTATTCCCGCATTATACTGGTGGGCGACCTAGAACTTAAATGTATTCCCGCATTATACTGGTGGGCGACCTAGAACTTAAATGTATTCCCGCATTATACTGGTGGGCGACCTAGAACTTAAAAGTATTCCCGCATTATACTGGTGGGCGACCTAGAACTTAAAAGTATTCCCGCATTATACTGGTGGGCGACCTAGAACTTAAATGTATTCCCGCATTATACTGGTGGGCGACCTAGAACTTAAAGTATTCCCGCATTATACTGGTGGGCGACCTAGAACTTAAAAGTATTCCCGCATTATACTGGTGGGCGACCTAGAACTTAAAAGTATTCCCGCATTATACTGGTGGGCGACCTAGAACTTAAAAGTATTCCCGCATTATACTGGTGGGCGACCTAGAACTTAAATGTATTCCCGCATTATACTGGTGGGCGACCTAGAACTTAAAAGTATTCCCGCATTATACTGGTGGGCGACCTAGAACTTAAAAGTATTCCTGCATTATACTGGTGGGCGACCTAGAACTTAAATGTATTCCCGCATTATACTGGTGGGCGACCTAGAACTTAAAAGTATTCCCGCATTATACTGGTGGGCGACCTAGAACTTAAAAGTATTCCCGCATTATACTGGTGGGCGACCTAGAACTTAAATGTATTCCCGCATTATACTGGTGGGCGACCTAGAACTTAAAAGTATTCCCGCATTATACTGGTGGGCGATCTAGAACTTAAAAGTATTCCCGCATTATACTGGTGGGCGACCTAGAACTTAAATGTATTCCCGCATTATACTGGTGGGCGACCTAGAACTTAAAAGTATTCCAAATTGTTTCCCCGTTCTTCCGAGAAAATTTTTGACAATCGGCAGAAAATTTTCTGCCCCGGTTTTGGTGACTTCCCTGGCATTGCATCTTGCTGCCATCATCAATCCTTTGTTTTCCTACAGCAGACAAAAGGATTTAATTAGTTTTCATCGTGGTGGTAGAGGGTGCCTTTCTGGCGGATGATTTTCCTTTCTTCTCTTTTCTTGCTCTATGTCCCATAATTGATTAGTGGGCAAAGTTGCCTGCTGGGGGCCTCTAGCCTGCTGGGGATTGGCTTTCAATTAATCCCTTTTTTAGTTTCTCTTTAAGCATATTCTGTGGGAGTCTACTTTTAACTCCCGAAACCACTCCCTTTAGGAGCTTACTTCCTCCAAAATTGTCGGGCACGATCACTGCATTGCCTGGGATCGGCTTCTAAGACTGTTTGTATTATCCTGCATTGGATGAATTCCCCACCGGTTTCTGGTAGTAAGCTTTGAAAAATTCTTTTCAAGACAAATTTTAGGAAGAGAAAATAAAAGCTAGAAGGAGAAAATCTTTCTGAACCCATATTTGGTGGGGAGAAGAAACTCAGAAGAACTTATCTGGAGGACATGACTGGTTCCCGTGATCATGACGTGCACCATAGATTCCCGACCCAGTCTATTTGTATCAATCGATTTGCCCGATGGTCTGACTTGCTGGGGATGATAAAGGAGTGTCCATTTCGTTTTGAATGTGGTAGCTTTTCTGATCTGTCTTGTCGCCTCATAGTGCCCTTCGAGGGGTTTTCACTAATGAGACTCTCTTTTTCTCTCATCTCCCGGCGCCTTATGGTGCCTGTGAAGGTTTTCACCAATAAGACTCTTTCATTTCACATCCCTCATCTTACATCGCCTCTCGGTGCCTGTGAAGGTTTTCACCGATAAGACTCTCTCATTTCATATCCCTCATCTTACATCGCCTCTCGGTGCCTGTGAAGGTTTTCACCGATAAGACTCTCTCATTTCATTTCTTTCGAGGAATCGGGGCGTTGTAGATACGACCCTCTCTTCTGGAGATTCCTTTGACCATCAATTCATTCCCAGTCTTACGATCCTCTTCTTTGCTGGGGATCGGTGTATTATTCTCGGCCTCATTTGCCTGACTCGACATCTCTTGAACATTGATCGGGAGGTCTTTTGGACGTTGATGTTGGTTTTGGTGTGGAGTTAAAGAAAGGCTATGAAATTGAAAATAATTTGATGGGTGGTGTGCTACAACTTTTGGAATCAAATCTTTGTTGGAACTTAAAACATAACCTCTGCCCTAGTTTTCTTGCTTGGGGAATTTGTTTTTTACACTTATGTTGCGTTATGTGCGTTACGCACAATGTGCCTATTATGCACACTATGTACCTTATGCATCCTATTATTCACTATGATGCATACTATGACCGAGCCGTGAGGCGCCTACGTATCCTCTTTGAGGAATCAGGCCAAACGTAGTTCCCACGATTTTGTATTTTCTTATGATTTTATCTTGTTCTTTTTTTTTTCTTTTCATTTCCTTTCTTTTTCTCTCTTTTTTTCATGTCTTTTCCATTAGTGATTCCAAAAGAGGGGTATGAAAGAATTACTTAAGGCTCAAAGGGGTAAGCAAGGGTTAAAAGTGTTTGGATAGAAGAAAGAATTGCCTCCGTCATCTCATTATCCAACAAATGCCAAATACAAACAAATAAACCAAAAATTGCCATAATTAAAGAAATTACGCATAATATCTCTTGACTGCATCTGAATTGATAGCCATGTCGACACATCTACCCTCGACATCTGTCAAACACAAAGCACCGTTGGACAATACTCTGGTCACGATATAAGGCCCTTGCCAATTTGGGGCGAATTTGCCTTTTGCCTCGACCTGATGTGGGAGGATCTTCTTCAATACCTGCTGCCCTACTTCAAACTTCCTGGGGCGCACCTTCTTATTATATGTTCTTGCCATTCTCTTCTGGTACAGCTGACCATGGCACACTGCTGCCAATCTTTTCTCATCTATCAGGCTCAACTGTTCCAATCGAGCTTTGACCCATTCATCATCATTAATCCCGGCTTCAGCGACAATTCGGAGGGACGGAATTTCGACCTCCGCTGGTATTACGGCCTCAGTTCCATACACCAACAAATAAGGAGTTGTGCCTATGGAAGTTCGGACGGTAGTGCGGTAACCCAACAAAGCAAAGGGTAATCTCTCGTGCCATTGTCTGGACCCTTCCACCATTTTTCGCAGTATCTTCTTGATATTCTTATTGGCTGCTTCGACTGCTCCATTCGCCTTGGGACGATATGGGGTGGAATTGCGGTGTGTAATCTTGAATTGTTGGCATACCTCTCTCATCAAGCTGCTATTAAGATTCGCACCGTTATCCGTGATGATCACTTTTGGGATCCCAAATCTGCAGATGATATGGGAGTGAACAAAGTCCACCACTGCCTTCTTGGTTACTGATTTGAAGGTTTTAGCCTCAACCCATTTGGTGAAGTAATCAATGGTCACTAGGATGAACCTATGACCGTTGGATGCTGCCGGCTCGATGGGCCCAATGACATCCATGCCCCATGCCACAAACGGCCAGGGTGCTGATATCGTATGTAACTCTGTTGGCGGAGAATGAATCAAATCTCCATGTATCTGGCACTGATGGCATTTCCTCACAAAAGTGATACAGTCGTGTTCCATGGTGAGCCAATAACACCCTGTTCGAAGGATCTTTCTTGCCAATACATATCCGCTCATGTGTGGCCCACAAACTCCAGCATGTACCTCTGCCATAACCGTCGTTGCTTGACTGGCATCTATGCATCTCAACAATCCCAAATCCGGGGTTCTTTTGTACAATACTCCTCCACTGAGGAAGAAACCATTCGACAAACGCCGAAGGGCTCTTTTTTGGTCTCTAGAGGCATGTTCTGGATATATCCCCATTCTGAGGTATTCCTTGATATCATGAAACCAGGGTTCGCCATCTGCTTCTTCTTCTATGGCATTGCAGTAGGCGTGCTGATCACGGACCTGGATGTGTAGAGGATCAACATACATTTTGTCAGGGTGGTGCAGCATTGATGCTAAGGTGGCCAAGGCATCCGCAACCTCATTGTGAACTCTCGGGATGTGTTTGAACTTCACCGATCGAAATTGCTTGCTCAGATCATGCAAGCATTGTCGGTATGGTATGAGCTTTAGATCTCGTGTTTCCCATTCACCCTGAATTTGATGTACCAAGAGGTCCGAGTCTCCCAAGACCAAGACGTCTTGGACATCCATGTCAGCAGCCAAGCGCAGACCCAGAATGCAAGCCTCATACTCGGCCATATTGTTGGTGCAATAGAAGCGTAGTTGAGCTGTAACAGGATAATGCCGTCCTGTTTTAGAAATGAGTACTGCTCCTATTCCAACCCCTTTCGCGTTTGCAGCTCCATCGAAGAAAAGCTTCCAACCCGGTTCCTCAGGCAATTCCAACTCATTTGTATGCATTACCTCTTCGTCAGGAAAATACGTTCTTAAGGGCTCGTATTTTTCATCAACGGGATTCTCTGCCAAATGGTCTGCCAGCGCCTGGGCTTTCATGGCCGTCCTCGTTACATAGACGATATCAAACTCTGTGAGCAGAATTTGCCATTTTGCCAACCTTCCCGTGGGCATAGGTTTCTGAAAGATATATTTCAATGGGTCCAAACGGGATATGAGATAAGTAGTATATGAAGACAGGTAGTGCTTCAACTTCTAAGCTACCCAAGTTAGGGCGCAGCATGTTTTCTCGAGTTGAGTGTACTTGACCTCATGCACTGTGAATTTCTTGCTAAGATAGTAGATGGCCTGCTCTTTCCTTCCTGTGTCATCATGTTGCCCCAGTACACAACCAAATGAATTTTCCAAGACCGTCAGGTAAAGAATTAAGGGCTTCCCGGGCTTAGGCGGGACCAATACGGGTGGATTAGACAGATACCCTTTGATTTGGTCGAAAGCCTCTTGACACTCTGTCGTCCAACCTTCTGCAGCATCCTTTCTCAGTAGCCGAAATATGGGCTCACAAGTTGCTGTGAGTTGAGCGATGAACCTGCTGATGTAATTGAGTCTACCCAGCAAACTCATTACCTCTGTTTTGTTCCTTGGCGGTGGCAAATCTCGGATGGATTCAATTTTGGATGGGTCTAACTCAATCCCCCGTCGACTGACGATGAATCCTAGCAACTTTCCTGATGGAACCCCGAATGCGCATTTGGCCGGGTTAAGCTTGATATCATACCTCCGGAGTCTTTGGAAAAATCTCCTTAGGTCTGCCACATGGTCCTCCTGACGCCAAGATTTGATGATCACATCATCGACGTACACCTCTATTTCTTTGTGTATCATGTCATGAAACACAGCAGTCATTGCTCGCATGTACGTTGCCCCGGTGTTCTTTAACCCGAATGGCATTACCCGATAGCAGTAGGTTCCCCATGGCGTAATAAACGCTGTCTTCTCAGCATCCTCCTCGTCCATTAGGATCTGATGATAACCCGCATAGCAATCCACAAAGGATCCGATCTCGCGCCCAGCGCAATTATCGATCAGGATATGAATGTTGGGTAACGGAAAATTGTCCTTGGGACTTGCTTTGTTGAGGTTGCGGTAGTCGACGCACACCCTGATTTTTCCATCCTTCTTTGGGACTGGTACCACATTGGCCAACCACTCGGGATATCGAGTGACCCGAATGACCTTCGATTGCAACTGCTTAATCACTTCTTCTTTGATCTTTACACTCATTTCTGTTTTAAATTTCCTTAGTTTTTGCTTGACCGGAGGGTATGCCGGGTCAGTGGGCAATTTGTGAACCACTAAATCGGTGCTCAATCCAGGCATATCATCATATGACCATGCAAAAACATCTTTGAATTCCCTGAGAGTTTCGATCAATTCTGCTTTGACATTCGGCTCAATGTGGATGCTGATTTTGGTTTCTTGGACGTTATCAGCGTCTCCTAGGTTTACAGCCTCAGTGTCATTTAGGTTAGGCTTGGGTTTTTCTTCAAATTGGCATAATTCTCGGTTTATCTCTTCGAAGGCTTCACCTTCATCACATTCAGATTCATCATCACAAACGACCTCTTGCATCATTGAGTCAGATTCGGATTGATTTATTAGACTAGGTCGAAGATCCGTTGTGCATGCCATGTCATTAGAACCAGTAAAAAGAGAACTGTTCAGAAAGAAAAAGAACAAAACAAAATTAAAATGGGACAAAAGAAAAGAACTTTATTAAACTTGCGGGATAAAAGGGTTCACACTTTTACAAAAACGAAAGTAAAATTTGGATTACACCCTTGAATAATCCGGACAAAACAAAACACACAAAACATAAATCAAAGCCTACTACCAAGACTCCCCTCGGACAGGAAGAGGAGTAACTGTCCAATTGTTGGTCTTGGCCTCAGGCCCCACAAACTGTATCTCTGCTCTGCTAGAACCTTCTCCAGCTTCCACCATACTGACATCCGCGAATAGCCTCTCAAAACTCTGATTCAAGTCTTCATTTATACCGATCAAAGGTCCTAGAATCTTCGGGACCGGTGACCCCTTGGCACTTGCTTTGACAAAAGACCTTGAGAGGCGTGGCACTGGTTTAGGCAGAAACCAGACCCTCTTCTTCATTTTTCGCGCTTGCTTCTTGTCTGTTGCGGTTGGTTTGAACCCCAATCCGAAAGTTTCCAGATTTTTAGGAAGGGAGACAGGTTGGACAATCCCTTGAAGCTCGACTCCCAGGCCTTTTCCCGGCACAAATACATTACCCAGCATTTCTGAGACCATCATGACTGTTGCGGCAGCTACCCTAGGGTGCGGGATGATTTCTCCTTCAGAATTTTTGTTGGCCGACCCTGTATCGAAAATCTGGTAGACCCAAGGACCTTTGTCATCAGCAGTCTCTATGAAAGGTACAATTGCTCCGCCCCTGGTGCACGTTGTATCCTCGCCGTGTAACACGACCTCTTGTCTTTCCCACTCAAACTTCACCATCTGATGTAGGGTGGAAGGCACCGCCTTGGCTGCATGAATCCATGGTCGTCCTAACAGCATGTTGTAAGATACTGTGGCGTCTAACACCTGGAATTCCATGGTAAACAGGACTGGACCAATGGTCAGTTCAAGTACAACATCCCCTACAGTGGCTGTTCCGTTTCCGTCAAACCCTCGGACACAGATACTGTTCTTGTGGATTCCTTCCGTGGTCGATCTTTAACTGGTTCAAGGTAGATAGTGGGCAAATATTGGCGCTTGAGCCATTATCCACCAATACTCGAGTTACCACCGAGTCTTCACATTTGACAGCTAGGTATAGAGCTTTATTATGCTCCGTACCTTCTGCCGGCAGGTCATCATCTGAGAATGTTACCCTGTTCACCTCGAAAATCTTGCTGGCAATGGTTTCCAGGTGGTTTACAGCAATCTCACTGGGTACATGAGCCTCGTTCAATATCTTCAGCAGGGCCCGACGATGCTCCTCAGAATGGATCAGTAACGACAACAGTGAGATCTGGGCCGGTGTTTTTCTCAGCTGTTCGACCACAGAATAGTCCTGTACTTTCATCTTCCTCAGGAACTCTTCAGCCTCTTCTTCGGACACAGGTTTCTTGGTTGCAACTGGGTTGGTTCTTCTTAGCTCCACCGGAGCAAAACATCGACCTGATCGAGTCAGCCCTTGCGCTTCACAACTGACTTCTTCCACCTGTTTTCCTTTGTACATCACCACCGCCTTTTCATATTTCCAAGGCACAGCCCTGCTGTCAATCATCGGCAGCTGGACCACAGGCTTTATGGTCACCCGTTCTCTACATACCCCTTTCAACACGACCGCCGGTGTGGGCGGGATCCCTGGTATTACCAACTTGCTTGGCTCGGGTTTGCTTGTTATGGCGGACGGGCTCTTTCCCAATATCACTACCGGCTTGACGCCTTCTCCCTGCGACTGTACACTCGTTCCTCCACTGGTTGAGACTTCTTTCGGGGCGGCTTGGATCATCATCACTGTTTGTGAGGGTTTTCTCAATTCTCCTCCCTCACACACCAACTCAATCATGTGAGTTTCGTGGTGCGCTGGCAGTGGGTTTTGGTTGATGTTAGGAGCTTCTGGTGTCTGGACCTCGATCTTATTGGTGTCAATAAGATCCTGTATGGCATGCCTTAATTTCCAGCACTTCTCGGTATCATGCCCGAGCATCCCTGAACAGTATTCACAACTGATTGATCGATCCAAGTTCTGAGGTGGGGGATTTGGTTCTCGAGTCTGGACAGGACTAACCAAACCCAATTGCCTCAGCTTGTGGAACAAAGCGGTGTAGGTTTCTCCCAACTCCGTGAAAGTTCTCTGCTTCCGCAACCTGTCATTCCTAGCATCTGGATTTCCTCGGAAGCCTGCCCCTGAAGGGTTTCTATATGCCCTCGGTGGAGGATATGTGTTTTGTGGTGGTGCATATATATTCTAGGAAGGCGGTGCGCGCCATTGTGGGCGAACGGGAGGCTGAGTGTATGTCTGGGCTTGGTGTACAGAACAATGTGGTTCTCGAGGTGGATAGAAATTTTATGGTGGGTTGTATGGGTATTCCGACCTGTGCGGTCTGGGTTGGTTGTAGTGCGGCCTGCCAGCCCTGGACCAACTGCCTGCCTCAATCGTGGCAACCTCTTCTTTCTTTCTTCTCAGCGCACCTCCCGTGCCGCTTTGAATAGCCTGGGTTGTGGCTTTGAGTGCCGAATAGTTCAAGATTTTGTCAGACCTCAGCCCCTCTTCTATCATGACCCCTATCTTGACCACCTCGTTGAAAGATTTTCCAACTGTTGTCACCAAGTGACCAAAGTAGGTTGGATCCAGCGTCTGCAAGAAATAGTCCACCATTTCTCCCTCTCTCATGGGAGGATCGACTCTAGCTGCTTGCTCTCTCCAGCGGAACCCGAACTCGCGAAAACTTTCCCCGGGTTTCTTCCCAGTTCTTAATAATGTGAGGCGATCAGGGACTATCTCGAGGTTGTACTGGAAATGACCTGCAAAAGCCTGGGCCAGATCATCCCAAGTATACCACCTATTGGAATCCTGCCTGGTGTACCATTCTAGTGCAGATCCGCTCAGACTCTGGCCAAAATAAGCTATCAACAGCTCATCCTTGCCGCCTGCCCCTCTCATCTTGCTACAGAATCCCCGCAAATGTGCCATGGGATCACTGTGCCCTTCATATAAATCAAACTTAGGCATCTTGAACCCAACCGGGAGTTGGACGTCTGGAAAAGGGCACAGATCTTTGTATGCTACGCTGACTTGGTTGCCCAGCCCGTGTAAGTTCCTGAAGGACTGCTCCAGGCTTTTGAACTTTCTCAGCACTTCATCCTGTTCAGGGGCCTTAGCCGGCTTTTCAATCTCTGCCGGCACTTCCACATGTGGATTGTAAGCTTGAGGCTCGGGTGCATGGAATGTAGGCTCAGAGGGATAGTATTGTGTATCGTGAGCCTGAAACAATGGCTCACTGGTCGTTCTTTGCAAAGGGGCTGATGTTGGTCCCACAAAAATGGGAATATTGGGTGTTGGGAGAGGTTGATGGGGTGGTGGAGCTTGGGAATCATGAGGGCTTCTTTCTTGATGATAAAGGGGATTTGGGCGGCTTGTGGAAGGTCCAGAGTGAGGGTATTCCGGCATGTGTCCCAGTGTTTCAGGGCTCTTTTGTGTTTTGGCTAGGGCTAGCTGCATTGCATTCATCTCTAGTCCCATCCTTTCAATCTTTTCCATCGCTTCTTTTAGCAACTGGCTCATTGGCCTTTCTTCCTCATTACTATTCTCTGAAGTAGTCATGCTTGTTGCTACCGGTCCTTTGGATCTGGTTTGGTATGAGTGTGTTGCCAGAGTTCTTTAACAACTAACTTGTCTGAATCAGACAACAACAAACTTCGTTAGCGTTAGAGTTTAAAAGATTTGACCATAACACATAGAGGATGCAATGCACCTATGCAGTTAACCGTTCCTACATGCTTTGCTTCAAACAACATGCGTCTTCCCGGTTTGCTCATTCGTCCTTTTAAAGTATTTTGGGAAACTCTGTGTTTTATTTTATTATGTACTTTATTTTCTTTCTTTATTAAAAGCGGTCAAATCTTATGGGGATTGCCTACGTATCACGTCCCCGCGTGAATCAGACAAGGCGTAGTTCTGCCTCAAAGTAGAGACACATAGAAATTCTTCCGGAGTCACTTAATTTCATTATCAAAATTTGCTATTACACATTACTTCAAACAAAATAGCAACAGTACAGACTCCACGGTTTTAAACTTGGTTTGAGGAAAAGAAAACAACATATGGGGAAACAACAAACAAAACGACCAGGACTCGATCAACAACTAATTTTCCAACTTAGGGACCCACGAGGCATCTTTCGGCCCTTTCGCGGCCCTAGGTGTAAGGTCTCTTTGCAAGCTCTTCAACTCGTTCATAATCCGGTGGACGCAGCCCATGATGGAAGCAATGAGGGTTTCCCGAGGTGTTTGCTCGCATGCCAAACATTTTAGGTAGATGTAATGCCCGATTTCGTCAATTCTTGCTCGAATGTTGTCCCTTTCTGCGAACAATTGCCTTATCTGTCGGCTTTTCAATCCTAGCGTTTGTGCATTGGTGGCGAGCTGATCCTGGAATATATCCATTTGCCTTTCCATCCTTGTCATTGCATTGTAATAGCGTCTCCGGTCGGCCTGGGCATCTTGTGTTTGCTTGAAGATCCGCTCTTGCAAAGCGGAATTTGTTTCCTTTGCTGCTTTGACGCTCAGTTCACAATTCCTCATGACTTGCTGTAGGCGCTTTCTCCGGGCCATTGTACCTTCTGCCCATTTGACCCTCATCCTTGCTATGCAAGCCTCTAATTGGTCTAATTCTACTTGGCTCTGGATGACCTGATTTCTCAAACTGGCTATCAATCTTTCGTCGGAGCAACGCTTCTGTCGGTCGATGTTATTTTTACTGGCTTGGCGAAGGCGGGCCTTCAGGGTTTGGTTCTCTTGGGCTAACTTGTCTTTTTCAGCCTGCTCTTGGGCGACTTGTACGTTGTTTTCGAATACAATCCTTTCAACTTGCCGCTTCAGCTTCCTGATTTCAACCAGGTAACCTTCCTCTTTTGCGAGCCAGTCCCATTGTTCTTGCAATGACTCAACAAAATCTTGGAGGTGAGGCCGTTTGGTTGGCCATTTCACAATGTTCTTCTTGTTATGTCAAGCGAGATAGGCCGGCGAGACTTCACCCCTAGACACATCACCTACCCGAGTATTTGCCGTCAGGTACTGGCATTCACTCCATATGCAACGAACTGTCTTTTCAGGAAATTGGCCGTCACTGCTGACCTCGACTGCATAAGTGCTGAGATCTTCGTCCGGGTGTAGTACTTGACATCTTCCCAACTGTCTCATTACCCTGTAAGGGGCATAAGGTTGAATACCCCTGAGTCCCATCAAGAGGAAGTGAGGACCAGTGGCGGGCATGTATATGATTTCTTCCACAGAAAGCCAACCCAAAGTCCAGTTTATTTGGTCTGCGGTGATGATCCGGAGATAGGATATCCATTCTTCAAACCCTCCCGGTGATCGGAAACCTGAAACCCTTAGGCTATAACCCTCGATGCAGCCCCCATTTGTAGACATGTAGCGCATATACTGAGGGTGGTGACACAAGTGTTCGATCATCCACATCTGTAACAACAAGTTGCACCCTTCGAAGAAGTCTGCTCCAGCCTTACAAGCCGTGAGGGCTCGGTATATTTCTGACATTATCATGGGAGCAAGGATGCTTTTATCGTTGGTAATCAGGATTTTGACGATTCCAGCCACCTTTAGGTCGATATTTCTATCTTTTCGGGGAAACACCACAAGGCCCAAAAATGCCACCATAAAAGCGAACCGCCTATGCTCATTCCATTTTACCAGATTTCCCCTGCTGCAAACACCACTTTCTGGCTCATTGAATCCTCCTATGCTCCCGTACCTCTGGTATATGAATTGTAGGGTAGAAAAACCTTTATCCAGTTCAGCGTATGGGACTCCTTTGCTTATCTTCAACAGATCCATGAATTTGTGTGAATTCACAGCCCTTGGAGCGATCAGGTATTTATGTCTCAAACCTTCAGTGACGTCCATGTAACCCGCCATTTCTTCTAAGGTTGGGGTGAGTTCAAAATTCGAGAAACGGAACACATTGTGGGCCGGATCCCAAAATGTAACCAAAGCCTTTATGATGTCGCACCGAAACCTAACGTTCAACAAATCAACCAAACCTCCCAGGTGCAGTTTGATCTTGTCTTGCTCTGATCTTTCCAAATCCTCCCACCATAATCGCACTTCCAGAGGGATTTTGCTTCTAACTGTTACCGGCAAACTTAGACTTATGCTCATTCTGCATGTTTATTGGGGTGATTAAGCAAAGATCCAGACTCATTGGACTCAAATACCAAATTGACACACCCTTTTTTCTCTAAAAAAATCGAAATTTGGTTGTTTCCGAAAAGTATGATGTCACCTTAAAAACTTTCGTTCTTTGGGTTGTACCTATATTTTGAAAAACAAGTTGAGCCCGATGGGGGTTGCCTACGTATCTTGCACCCTGCGAGAATCAAACTGACGTAGTTCAGGCATAAATCGAATTTTGGGGACACACTATTTTTCTCTTAGAAATGAATCAAAGACTCTCTTTTTTAAAACAAATTAATAAGACACACATTTTTATTTTTTATTTTTATTTTTTTTCAAAATTTTGGCAGAGCTTTAACCATTTTTTGTGACTTTTCAAGAATAAATAATTAACCCCTTAACCGTTATTCCTCTTCCTTTTTCAAACATTCCCGATATTCAGAAACCGGTCAGCATGCAAGCCTTGAAACAAGTAAATGCATAAAGCAAACAGGATGTAGCAGGATGGTCTTTATTCTCAGGTTGCTTATCCTAGACGGACCCAGCCCCTGTGCTGAGTCCCCTAAGTCAAATGCACGTGATGTAAATAAGCGTTCCTACTAGGGATCCGGCATGAAGTTATGTTATGCTAAGCTGTAAAACCTAGGTGTTTGTTCTAGACCTGGCTTACCCGAGCGGACAACTCGAGCCAAGGATGGGAGCTGTGTACCGGTAACCAAAAGGCCATCCGATTTTGCAACTCCTCCGAATCCTCGTTCTATTTTGGCATATGACACTAACAGAAAGAAGCCACGACCAGCGTGCGCTTCTCAAGAGAGAAGAGAAGGGTTTCGGCACAGTTTATATGTACAGTTCAAATAATATCAAAGCAATTAAAGCAGCATTTAGCACCTTGGGCTCAAACATGTAAAAAAAATCAGATAATAAATAAAGCCAAATAATAACAATTATTTTAAGCTCGAATTCTTAACCCTGAACCAGTGGTTCTGGGTCATATCCCCAGCAGAGTCGTCAGAGCTGTCACACCTCCTTTTTCCGCACCCGAGGGGCGCAAGGGAGTTTTTTCCAATTAAAGGACAATCGAAACGGGATTGGTTTATTTATTTCAGAGTCGCCACTTGGGAGATTTAGGGTGTCCCAAGTCACCAATTTTAATCCCGAATCGAGGAAAAGAATGACTCTATATTACAATCTGCGTACCAGAAATCCGGATAAGGAATTCTGTTAACCCGGGAGAAGGTGTTAGGCATTCCTGAGTTCCGTGGTTCTAGCACGGTCGCTCAACTGTTACATTTGGCTTATTTATCTGATTTTAAATACAATATGAACTTATGTGTAAACTTTATCTTTCAACCGCTTTTATTATTTACCGTTATTTTATCAAGAATTGCAACGTTATAAAATGTATCTCGAACCGCGTTACAATCAATGTACCCGTGGTCATCGACACACTTTGACTCCGTTGAGATTTGGATTTGGGTCACATCAATGTGCACCCGAGTTTAAGGAAATTAAATTATTAAAGGCGCGCCTAAAGCGACTAGCATATTTATTTTGGGTAGGACCGTGGAATTTTACTAAACGGTCCATCCCGAAGTCTAAACAATTTTTAAAAGCAAATATTTACTGAGGGCCCTGCAAATTTGTATTTTTATTTGGGCGAGGCTCATCTCATTCTTATTTTTTTTAAGGAATTTGCGACGTCATGGACATACATTTCGAACCACGTCACAATCAATGTACCCGTGATTAGAAACGCATTTCGAATCCGTCGAGATTCGGATTTGGGTCACATAAATGCGTACCCGAATTTAAGAAGGTAAATTTATTAGATACGCGCTTAAAGAGACTATCGCGTTATTATTCTGGGAGGGCCGTGAGATTTGCTAAACGACCCATCCTGGAAACTGAATGCTTCGATACCATACGTTTAACGAGGGCCCCGCAGCCTGCGCGTTTTGTTTATTTTCGTCGAGGCTCATCTCGTTCTTATTTTTAAAGGATATCCTATAGCAACTACGTTTATTGTCGTGTTTGTCTCTATCAATTGAAAGCGGTAGATAGTCCTAATTAATTAAATGTTTGCAAGTTATTTATAACAGAATTCGGAAATGCTTAAAAATCAGGAACGAGGCTACGTGCACAGTCAGTCGAATAAATAATCACGGGCCCAAATCCAACCCATGCGTGATGGGCCAAATCTGGGCCACTGCTTGCTCGAAGCAGGCCTGCTTGGCCTGTTTTGACCTGAACTCGACCTTCACGAGGTTGAGATTGCAAGTTTTGTGTTCTTTGTCTTAACAGGGGGTTTACTAGTTATATGAGACCATTAATTAGAAAAGGAAGAACTTAACCCATGATGTACAGTTTTCATACTTGGCATACATTACAGCATATACTGCAAAGTAAACTAAATCTGAGATGCAACCTATTTCATTGAGCATATTATCACCTATCAGCATACATATGTAAGCTACCATTTAGCTAACCTATATTGATATACACTGGGCATACAGGCTGCTTCTATTGTCAACACAAGAATGAAAATTATCATACAATACATGATATCTAATATAACAATCTATGTATCAAAATCAACTTCAGGTCTTTTCTTTTTGCATTCATGCTCAATGTTCCAATTACATTTGATAGTGCCTTGGTTGTGTACCTGATGTAGAGGAACAGAAGAAGAAGGAAAAGGATCAGCTGAGTAGTACGCAGCAAACAACAGCAACAGCAGATTCACAGCAACAACACAGCAACAAACCAAACCAAATGTTTTCCACAACCCTCAGACAACCAACAATATTTCCCAGAACAAAGAAGACCAGAAAATAGTCGAGTACCAAACCAGTAATCCCAGAAAAAGAGTAATGAAACACCAGAAGTAAAAGAGTGTTCAATGCAGCAACACCAGCAGTTCAACAATCACAAGCAACTCAGTCAATGCAAACAACAGAACTTGGCCAAGACAGCTTGACCAATATGGATTCTTATATAGCTTTCAGACAGTGTTTGGTTACAGTGTTTATTGGAAACTACCTTATGTTTTCCATTTTTCTTTAAACTCACTAGACCTTTCTTCAGACTAAAAGTTTTCCAGCCTCAAGACTCAAAATTCCAGCCCTTTCTTATGTTCCAAAACAGCTTATTTATAAGCTAATCGACCTAGTGCAGCTAAGCTGCCTGCCCTGCCAATTGGCAGACTGCCCATACCCTTTAAGCCCCATGCCTAAGCATCTTTTGATGTCAGCCCTTTGTTCCCCACGCCTGGCTTTCTTTAATCAAGAGTTATGGGTTCATTTTAGTATTCATTTTAAATTCCCATGCTCTTATGTCTTGTTCCCCATTGGCACTAGGTTAATCATATTTTAATTACCACTTGACATATTCTGAAATTATCCCCTAATCAGACCCTGTCTCATGCCAAGATTACCCTTATACCTTGCATATTACTGTATTATCCTAACTCTTAGTAGTTAGTATATAAACCTCTCTGATTTCAGCCAATACCTGACTACTAGCTAATTAAACTCAAACTGCTTTCAGGCTGATTTGTTAGATTTCTAAAGCTAATTGCCAATTCTCTGCCTAAGTTCAGGCAATGATTCAAACTTTAAGCAAACAGGGGTGCCAATCAGATGGTATGAGTTGGCCACATTGGGAGCCAAGCCTGACCAACTCACAACTAATTGATCCAATATGCAGTCAAGGGTGTACACTATAATCGACGTGCTCCTATATCAGGCTTACAAACAACATCATAAAATAAAAGAAACAGGCACAATAATCGTACTGAAATGCAGACTCCTAATTTTTCAATCTTTCAAGTGAATTCAGTTGACGACACTTATTTAGATGGCTATACAAACTATAACCAGTATAATGCGGGCATATCATTTTTCATGTCTTTACCATTAGGCGCCCACCTGTATAACAAGGGAATACAGCAAACAACCAAATAAAACCAACAAACACATTCATCATTAACTTAAAACATACACACATGGACAGACGAGTCACAAAACAAAACAAACCAGAACATGAACGACAGATAGATTTTAGGAGGACAAAAGAAAAAGGAAAAATACCTCAGGGAAATGAAACTAAGATTGACACAAGCTCGAACTCGGGCCAACTGAGAACGCTTCGGTAAAATTCTGCTAGGCCCTGATCCTGCCACTGATTCGGACAAAACCCATAGATTTGAATCTTAGGGCTCTTGAGGTTCGATTTGGGAACCGTTCAATTCCAGTCAGATTCAAACGGAACCAAAGCCACTCAGGGGGTGAGGGAGGTCAGGAGGGGCTGTGGTGTGAGTTTGGGGTCAATCGGTGTAGATCTGGTTTTTGCTCGAATCTTCGTTTGAAGATTCGAGAAGCTACGGGTTGATTCGAGGTGAACGATTAACGGATTTGTGTTCAGGGTGGTTGGGTGCATCGGGGATGTTATTTTGGTGGTCATCGGAACTGTGGTTACCGGGCTCATGGGGGAAAAACCTAGGCTGCTAGGGGTTTGAGAGGAAAGGGGTCCTGGGGAAGATGGTGAACAGTGGCTGAAGGGGGGGTGTGACTTGGGGCGTGGGGGTAAGGGGTCAGGTTTATATATGGGGAGGGTGAATCAATCCTGGCCGTTGGATTGATCACAATCGATGGTCAGGATTGGGGAGGCTTATCAATACGGTGCCGTTTTGGTTAAGTAGGGGGTCGGTTAAAATGGGAATGGGTCGGGTCATGAGGGCTAATAAGGGCCATTGGATCAATGGAGATGAATGGCTCAGATTAACCGTCCCTGAAACGACGTCGTTTGGGTTCGTACTTGGACAGGCCTAGTTTGGACCGGACTTGTGCTGGTTTGGGCCCATTCTTTGTTTCATTTCCTGGGCCTAACCCGATTTTCCTTCACTCTTTTGCTTTTTTTTTCTTCTTTTAAACAAAAATGAAATAATAATAAAATAATGAAATTAAAATCAACAACAATGTAACATTTTCACACAATTATCACAAAAATATTTAAGTAAGTTAAATCACAACCTAGAACGAACGATGCACATATATTTATATTTTTTGAATTTTCTTTTAACGACACATATTTTTTGTATTTTGTTTGATAATGACTAGATGCGAAATGGACAGACCTACAAATGACTAATAACACATGTCACGGAAAAATCGAAAAATTGTACAGCGAAGTCATTTGTCATTATTTTTATTTTCTTTTGGAGCGATTGTCTGTGAAGCAAAAATCACGTGCTTACAGCTGCCCCTCTTTGCCCGAAGACACGAAGGGTTTTCGCGCAAAGATAAAGCGGACGATTTTTGCTCGTCCGAGTACTCCGTGTGAAATATTTTTTGAAAAAGATTTGACCGAACCTTTGCTTCAGAGGTTTCCTACATATCCTGGGCTGAACAGGAATCAGGTCAATGTAGTTCGGGAAATTTTGGTAGCTGGGACTACCGTGTGACTGTAGTGCTTTCTGTTGTTGTGCGCTGTTGTATGCTGCTGTAGGATGCTACTGCTCACTGATCTCCTTGTTACATTGTTCTTGATAGGAAAAACAAGAAGTTAAGCTAGAGTGTGAGATCTCTTCTATCTTCAACTTGTTCTCGTTGCCTTGTTTTCTTGCCGGCTTACGCTTTCCTCTGATGCCCTTATTTTGTGAACTTTGGAGATGATGCTGGTCCTTCACCCTTTCTGAATGTCTGTTCTCATCACTTTGCTTGATTTGCTGGGAACATGGCTTTCTTCTTTAAATCTTTCAATGGCCTCTCCAGTGGTATGGCTTCCCTTATCAAAATTGTTATGTTGGTCATGCTATAACGTTCCCAAACTGCTTCTTTTGAGACGCGTTCCCTTTTCCTTTTGAATTGCGCGCTTGCCTCTGCAGTTGTCTGCTTCTTGGTGCTGGGGACTTTATTGTATACTGCTTGGGGGACCTCTGTTGTAACCTTCCGTCTTCAGGTGGGGTTACTGATTCCAAAATCTAGAACTTAAAAGTATTCTCGCATTATACTGGTGGGCGACCTAGAACTTAAATGTATTCCCGCATTATACTGGTGGGCGACCTAGAACATAAATGTATTCCCGCATTCTACTGGTGGGCGACCTAGAACTTAAATGTATTCCCGCATTATACTGGTGGGCGACCTAGAACTTAAATGTATTCCCGCATTATACTGGTGGGCGACCTAGAACTTAAAAGTATCCCCGCATTATACTGGTGGGCGACCTAGAACTTAAATGTATTCCCGCATTATACTGGTGGGCGACCTAGAACTTAAAAGTATTCCCGCATTATACTGGTGGGCGACCTAGAACTTAAATGTATTCCCGCATTATACTGGTGGGCGACCTAGAACTTAAAGTATTCCCGCATTATACTGGTGGGCGACCTAGAACTTAAAAGTATTCCCGCATTATACTGGTGGGTGACCTAGAACTTAAATGTATTCCCGCATTATACTGGTGGGCGACCTAGAACTTAAATGTATTCCCGCATTATACTGGTGGGCGACCTAGAACTTAAATGTATTCCCGCATTATACTGGTGGGCGACCTAGAACTTAAATGTATTCCCGCATTATACTGGTGGGCGACCTAGAACTTAAAAGTATTCCCGCATTATACTGGTGGGCGACCTAGAACTTAAAAGTATTCCCGCATTATACTGGTGGGCGACCTAGAACTTAAATGTATTCCCGCATTATACTGGTGGGCGACCTAGAACTTAAAGTATTCCCGCATTATACTGGTGGGCGACCTAGAACTTAAAAGTATTCCCGCATTATACTGGTGGGCGACCTAGAACTTAAAAGTATTCCCGCATTATACTGGTGGGCGACCTAGAACTTAAAAGTATTCCCGCATTATACTGGTGGGCGACCTAGAACTTAAATGTATTCCCGCATTATACTGGTGGGCGACCTAGAACTTAAAAGTATTCCCGCATTATACTGGTGGGCGACCTAGAACTTAAAAGTATTCCTGCATTATACTGGTGGGCGACCTAGAACTTAAATGTATTCCCGCATTATACTGGTGGGCGACCTAGAACTTAAAAGTATTCCCGCATTATACTGGTGGGCGACCTAGAACTTAAAAGTATTCCCGCATTATACTGGTGGGCGACCTAGAACTTAAATGTATTCCCGCATTATACTGGTGGGCGACCTAGAACTTAAAAGTATTCCCGCATTATACTGGTGGGCGATCTAGAACTTAAAAGTATTCCCGCATTATACTGGTGGGCGACCTAGAACTTAAATGTATTCCCGCATTATACTGGTGGGCGACCTAGAACTTAAAAGTATTCCAAATTGTTTCCCCGTTCTTCCGAGAAAATTTTTGACAATCGGCAGAAAATTTTCTGCCCCGGTTTTGGTGACTTCCCTGGCATTGCATCTTGCTGCCATCATCAATCCTTTGTTTTCCTACAGCAGACAAAAGGATTTAATTAGTTTTCATCGTGGTGGTAGAGGGTGCCTTTCTGGCGGATGATTTTCCTTTCTTCTCTTTTCTTGCTCTATGTCCCATAATTGATTAGTGGGCAAAGTTGCCTGCTGGGGGCCTCTAGCCTGCTGGGGATTGGCTTTCAATTAATCCCTTTTTTAGTTTCTCTTTAAGCATATTCTGTGGGAGTCTACTTTTAACTCCCGAAACCACTCCCTTTAGGAGCTTACTTCCTCCAAAATTGTCGGGCACGATCACTGCATTGCCTGGGATCGGCTTCTAAGACTGTTTGTATTATCCTGCATTGGATGAATTCCCCACCGGTTTCTGGTAGTAAGCTTTGAAAAATTCTTTTCAAGACAAATTTTAGGAAGAGAAAATAAAAGCTAGAAGGAGAAAATCTTTCTGAACCCATATTTGGTGGGGAGAAGAAACTCAGAAGAACTTATCTGGAGGACATGACTGGTTCCCGTGATCATGACGTGCACCATAGATTCCCGACCCAGTCTATTTGTATCAATCGATTTGCCCGATGGTCTGACTTGCTGGGGATGATAAAGGAGTGTCCATTTCGTTTTGAATGTGGTAGCTTTTCTGATCTGTCTTGTCGCCTCATAGTGCCCTTCGAGGGGTTTTCACTAATGAGACTCTCTTTTTCTCTCATCTCCCGGCGCCTTATGGTGCCTGTGAAGGTTTTCACCAATAAGACTCTTTCATTTCACATCCCTCATCTTACATCGCCTCTCGGTGCCTGTGAAGGTTTTCACCGATAAGACTCTCTCATTTCATATCCCTCATCTTACATCGCCTCTCGGTGCCTGTGAAGGTTTTCACCGATAAGACTCTCTCATTTCATTTCTTTCGAGGAATCGGGGCGTTGTAGATACGACCCTCTCTTCTGGAGATTCCTTTGACCATCAATTCATTCCCAGTCTTACGATCCTCTTCTTTGCTGGGGATCGGTGTATTATTCTCGGCCTCATTTGCCTGACTCGACATCTCTTGAACATTGATCGGGAGGTCTTTTGGACGTTGATGTTGGTTTTGGTGTGGAGTTAAAGAAAGGCTATGAAATTGAAAATAATTTGATGGGTGGTGTGCTACAACTTTTGGAATCAAATCTTTGTTGGAACTTAAAACATAACCTCTGCCCTAGTTTTCTTGCTTGGGGAATTTGTTTTTTACACTTATGTTGCGTTATGTGCGTTACGCACAATGTGCCTATTATGCACACTATGTACCTTATGCATCCTATTATTCACTATGATGCATACTATGACCGAGCCGTGAGGCGCCTACGTATCCTCTTTGAGGAATCAGGCCAAACGTAGTTCCCACGATTTTGTATTTTCTTATGATTTTATCTTGTTCTTTTTTTTTTCTTTTCATTTCCTTTCTTTTTCTCTCTTTTTTTCATGTCTTTTCCATTAGTGATTCCAAAAGAGGGGTATGAAAGAATTACTTAAGGCTCAAAGGGGTAAGCAAGGGTTAAAAGTGTTTGGATAGAAGAAAGAATTGCCTCCGTCATCTCATTATCCAACAAATGCCAAATACAAACAAATAAACCAAAAATTGCCATAATTAAAGAAATTACGCATAATATCTCTTGACTGCATCTGAATTGATAGCCATGTCGACACATCTACCCTCGACATCTGTCAAACACAAAGCACCGTTGGACAATACTCTGGTCACGATATAAGGCCCTTGCCAATTTGGGGCGAATTTGCCTTTTGCCTCGACCTGATGTGGGAGGATCTTCTTCAATACCTGCTGCCCTACTTCAAACTTCCTGGGGCGCACCTTCTTATTATATGTTCTTGCCATTCTCTTCTGGTACAGCTGACCATGGCACACTGCTGCCAATCTTTTCTCATCTATCAGGCTCAACTGTTCCAATCGAGCTTTGACCCATTCATCATCATTAATCCCGGCTTCAGCGACAATTCGGAGGGACGGAATTTCGACCTCCGCTGGTATTACGGCCTCAGTTCCATACACCAACAAATAAGGAGTTGTGCCTATGGAAGTTCGGACGGTAGTGCGGTAACCCAACAAAGCAAAGGGTAATCTCTCGTGCCATTGTCTGGACCCTTCCACCATTTTTCGCAGTATCTTCTTGATATTCTTATTGGCTGCTTCGACTGCTCCATTCGCCTTGGGACGATATGGGGTGGAATTGCGGTGTGTAATCTTGAATTGTTGGCATACCTCTCTCATCAAGCTGCTATTAAGATTCGCACCGTTATCCGTGATGATCACTTTTGGGATCCCAAATCTGCAGATGATATGGGAGTGAACAAAGTCCACCACTGCCTTCTTGGTTACTGATTTGAAGGTTTTAGCCTCAACCCATTTGGTGAAGTAATCAATGGTCACTAGGATGAACCTATGACCGTTGGATGCTGCCGGCTCGATGGGCCCAATGACATCCATGCCCCATGCCACAAACGGCCAGGGTGCTGATATCGTATGTAACTCTGTTGGCGGAGAATGAATCAAATCTCCATGTATCTGGCACTGATGGCATTTCCTCACAAAAGTGATACAGTCGTGTTCCATGGTGAGCCAATAACACCCTGTTCGAAGGATCTTTCTTGCCAATACATATCCGCTCATGTGTGGCCCACAAACTCCAGCATGTACCTCTGCCATAACCGTCGTTGCTTGACTGGCATCTATGCATCTCAACAATCCCAAATCCGGGGTTCTTTTGTACAATACTCCTCCACTGAGGAAGAAACCATTCGACAAACGCCGAAGGGCTCTTTTTTGGTCTCTAGAGGCATGTTCTGGATATATCCCCATTCTGAGGTATTCCTTGATATCATGAAACCAGGGTTCGCCATCTGCTTCTTCTTCTATGGCATTGCAGTAGGCGTGCTGATCACGGACCTGGATGTGTAGAGGATCAACATACATTTTGTCAGGGTGGTGCAGCATTGATGCTAAGGTGGCCAAGGCATCCGCAACCTCATTGTGAACTCTCGGGATGTGTTTGAACTTCACCGATCGAAATTGCTTGCTCAGATCATGCAAGCATTGTCGGTATGGTATGAGCTTTAGATCTCGTGTTTCCCATTCACCCTGAATTTGATGTACCAAGAGGTCCGAGTCTCCCAAGACCAAGACGTCTTGGACATCCATGTCAGCAGCCAAGCGCAGACCCAGAATGCAAGCCTCATACTCGGCCATATTGTTGGTGCAATAGAAGCGTAGTTGAGCTGTAACAGGATAATGCCGTCCTGTTTTAGAAATGAGTACTGCTCCTATTCCAACCCCTTTCGCGTTTGCAGCTCCATCGAAGAAAAGCTTCCAACCCGGTTCCTCAGGCAATTCCAACTCATTTGTATGCATTACCTCTTCGTCAGGAAAATACGTTCTTAAGGGCTCGTATTTTTCATCAACGGGATTCTCTGCCAAATGGTCTGCCAGCGCCTGGGCTTTCATGGCCGTCCTCGTTACATAGACGATATCAAACTCTGTGAGCAGAATTTGCCATTTTGCCAACCTTCCCGTGGGCATAGGTTTCTGAAAGATATATTTCAATGGGTCCAAACGGGATATGAGATAAGTAGTATATGAAGACAGGTAGTGCTTCAACTTCTAAGCTACCCAAGTTAGGGCGCAGCATGTTTTCTCGAGTTGAGTGTACTTGACCTCATGCACTGTGAATTTCTTGCTAAGATAGTAGATGGCCTGCTCTTTCCTTCCTGTGTCATCATGTTGCCCCAGTACACAACCAAATGAATTTTCCAAGACCGTCAGGTAAAGAATTAAGGGCTTCCCGGGCTTAGGCGGGACCAATACGGGTGGATTAGACAGATACCCTTTGATTTGGTCGAAAGCCTCTTGACACTCTGTCGTCCAACCTTCTGCAGCATCCTTTCTCAGTAGCCGAAATATGGGCTCACAAGTTGCTGTGAGTTGAGCGATGAACCTGCTGATGTAATTGAGTCTACCCAGCAAACTCATTACCTCTGTTTTGTTCCTTGGCGGTGGCAAATCTCGGATGGATTCAATTTTGGATGGGTCTAACTCAATCCCCCGTCGACTGACGATGAATCCTAGCAACTTTCCTGATGGAACCCCGAATGCGCATTTGGCCGGGTTAAGCTTGATATCATACCTCCGGAGTCTTTGGAAAAATCTCCTTAGGTCTGCCACATGGTCCTCCTGACGCCAAGATTTGATGATCACATCATCGACGTACACCTCTATTTCTTTGTGTATCATGTCATGAAACACAGCAGTCATTGCTCGCATGTACGTTGCCCCGGCGTTCTTTAACCCGAATGGCATTACCCGATAGCAGTAGGTTCCCCATGGCGTAATAAACGCTGTCTTCTCAGCATCCTCCTCGTCCATTAGGATCTGATGATAACCCGCATAGCAATCCACAAAGGATCCGATCTCGCGCCCAGCGCAATTATCGATCAGGATATGAATGTTGGGTAACGGAAAATTGTCCTTGGGACTTGCTTTGTTGAGGTTGCGGTAGTCGACGCACACCCTGATTTTTCCATCCTTCTTTGGGACTGGTACCACATTGGCCAACCACTCGGGATATCGAGTGACCCGAATGACCTTCGATTGCAACTGCTTAATCACTTCTTCTTTGATCTTTACACTCATTTCTGTTTTAAATTTCCTTAGTTTTTGCTTGACCGGAGGGTATGCCGGGTCAGTGGGCAATTTGTGAACCACTAAATCGGTGCTCAATCCAGGCATATCATCATATGACCATGCAAAAACATCTTTGAATTCCCTGAGAGTTTCGATCAATTCTGCTTTGACATTCGGCTCAATGTGGATGCTGATTTTGGTTTCTTGGACGTTATCAGCGTCTCCTAGGTTTACAGCCTCAGTGTCATTTAGGTTAGGCTTGGGTTTTTCTTCAAATTGGCATAATTCTCGGTTTATCTCTTCGAAGGCTTCACCTTCATCACATTCAGATTCATCATCACAAACGACCTCTTGCATCATTGAGTCAGATTCGGATTGATTTATTAGACTAGGTCGAAGATCCGTTGTGCATGCCATGTCATTAGAACCAGTAAAAAGAGAACTGTTCAGAAAGAAAAAGAACAAAACAAAATTAAAATGGGACAAAAGAAAAGAACTTTATTAAACTTGCGGGATAAAAGGGTTCACACTTTTACAAAAACGAAAGTAAAATTTGGATTACACCCTTGAATAATCCGGACAAAACAAAACACACAAAACATAAATCAAAGCCTACTACCAAGACTCCCCTCGGACAGGAAGAGGAGTAACTGTCCAATTGTTGGTCTTGGCCTCAGGCCCCACAAACTGTATCTCTGCTCTGCTAGAACCTTCTCCAGCTTCCACCATACTGACATCCGCGAATAGCCTCTCAAAACTCTGATTCAAGTCTTCATTTATACCGATCAAAGGTCCTAGAATCTTCGGGACCGGTGACCCCTTGGCACTTGCTTTGACAAAAGACCTTGAGAGGCGTGGCACTGGTTTAGGCAGAAACCAGACCCTCTTCTTCATTTTTCGCGCTTGCTTCTTGTCTGTTGCGGTTGGTTTGAACCCCAATCCGAAAGTTTCCAGATTTTTAGGAAGGGAGACAGGTTGGACAATCCCTTGAAGCTCGACTCCCAGGCCTTTTCCCGGCACAAATACATTACCCAGCATTTCTGAGACCATCATGACTGTTGCGGCAGCTACCCTAGGGTGCGGGATGATTTCTCCTTCAGAATTTTTGTTGGCCGACCCTGTATCGAAAATCTGGTAGACCCAAGGACCTTTGTCATCAGCAGTCTCTATGAAAGGTACAATTGCTCCGCCCCTGGTGCACGTTGTATCCTCGCCGTGTAACACGACCTCTTGTCTTTCCCACTCAAACTTCACCATCTGATGTAGGGTGGAAGGCACCGCCTTGGCTGCATGAATCCATGGTCGTCCTAACAGCATGTTGTAAGATACTGTGGCGTCTAACACCTGGAATTCCATGGTAAACAGGACTGGACCAATGGTCAGTTCAAGTACAACATCCCCTACAGTGGCTGTTCCGTTTCCGTCAAACCCTCGGACACAGATACTGTTCTTGTGGATTCCTTCCGTGGTCGATCTTTAACTGGTTCAAGGTAGATAGTGGGCAAATATTGGCGCTTGAGCCATTATCCACCAATACTCGAGTTACCACCGAGTCTTCACATTTGACAGCTAGGTATAGAGCTTTATTATGCTCCGTACCTTCTGCCGGCAGGTCATCATCTGAGAATGTTACCCTGTTCACCTCGAAAATCTTGCTGGCAATGGTTTCCAGGTGGTTTACAGCAATCTCACTGGGTACATGAGCCTCGTTCAATATCTTCAGCAGGGCCCGACGATGCTCCTCAGAATGGATCAGTAACGACAACAGTGAGATCTGGGCCGGTGTTTTTCTCAGCTGTTCGACCACAGAATAGTCCTGTACTTTCATCTTCCTCAGGAACTCTTCAGCCTCTTCTTCGGACACAGGTTTCTTGGTTGCAACTGGGTTGGTTCTTCTTAGCTCCACCGGAGCAAAACATCGACCTGATCGAGTCAGCCCTTGCGCTTCACAACTGACTTCTTCCACCTGTTTTCCTTTGTACATCACCACCGCCTTTTCATATTTCCAAGGCACAGCCCTGCTGTCAATCATCGGCAGCTGGACCACAGGCTTTATGGTCACCCGTTCTCTACATACCCCTTTCAACACGACCGCCGGTGTGGGCGGGATCCCTGGTATTACCAACTTGCTTGGCTCGGGTTTGCTTGTTATGGCGGACGGGCTCTTTCCCAATATCACTACCGGCTTGACGCCTTCTCCCTGCGACTGTACACTCGTTCCTCCACTGGTTGAGACTTCTTTCGGGGCGGCTTGGATCATCATCACTGTTTGTGAGGGTTTTCTCAATTCTCCTCCCTCACACACCAACTCAATCATGTGAGTTTCGTGGTGCGCTGGCAGTGGGTTTTGGTTGATGTTAGGAGCTTCTGGTGTCTGGACCTCGATCTTATTGGTGTCAATAAGATCCTGTATGGCATGCCTTAATTTCCAGCACTTCTCGGTATCATGCCCGAGCATCCCTGAACAGTATTCACAACTGATTGATCGATCCAAGTTCTGAGGTGGGGGATTTGGTTCTCGAGTCTGGACAGGACTAACCAAACCCAATTGCCTCAGCTTGTGGAACAAAGCGGTGTAGGTTTCTCCCAACTCCGTGAAAGTTCTCTGCTTCCGCAACCTGTCATTCCTAGCATCTGGATTTCCTCGGAAGCCTGCCCCTGAAGGGTTTCTATATGCCCTCGGTGGAGGATATGTGTTTTGTGGTGGTGCATATATATTCTAGGAAGGCGGTGCGCGCCATTGTGGGCGAACGGGAGGCTGAGTGTATGTCTGGGCTTGGTGTACAGAACAATGTGGTTCTCGAGGTGGATAGAAATTTTATGGTGGGTTGTATGGGTATTCCGACCTGTGCGGTCTGGGTTGGTTGTAGTGCGGCCTGCCAGCCCTGGACCAACTGCCTGCCTCAATCGTGGCAACCTCTTCTTTCTTTCTTCTCAGCGCACCTCCCGTGCCGCTTTGAATAGCCTGGGTTGTGGCTTTGAGTGCCGAATAGTTCAAGATTTTGTCAGACCTCAGCCCTCTTCTATCATGACCCCTATCTTGACCACCTCGTTGAAAGATTTTCCAACTGTTGTCACCAAGTGACCAAAGTAGGTTGGATCCAGCGTCTGCAAGAAATAGTCCACCATTTCTCCCTCTCTCATGGGAGGATCGACTCTAGCTGCTTGCTCTCTCCAGCGGAACCCGAACTCGCGAAAACTTTCCCCGGGTTTCTTCCCAGTTCTTAATAATGTGAGGCGATCAGGGACTATCTCGAGGTTGTACTGGAAATGACCTGCAAAAGCCTGGGCCAGATCATCCCAAGTATACCACCTATTGGAATCCTGCCTGGTGTACCATTCTAGTGCAGATCCGCTCAGACTCTGGCCAAAATAAGCTATCAACAGCTCATCCTTGCCGCCTGCCCCTCTCATCTTGCTACAGAATCCCCGCAAATGTGCCATGGGATCACTGTGCCCTTCATATAAATCAAACTTAGGCATCTTGAACCCAACCGGGAGTTGGACGTCTGGAAAAGGGCACAGATCTTTGTATGCTACGCTGACTTGGTTGCCCAGCCCGTGTAAGTTCCTGAAGGACTGCTCCAGGCTTTTGAACTTTCTCAGCACTTCATCCTGTTCAGGGGCCTTAGCCGGCTTTTCAATCTCTGCCGGCACTTCCACATGTGGATTGTAAGCTTGAGGCTCGGGTGCATGGAATGTAGGCTCAGAGGGATAGTATTGTGTATCGTGAGCCTGAAACAATGGCTCACTGGTCGTTCTTTGCAAAGGGGCTGATGTTGGTCCCACAAAAATGGGAATATTGGGTGTTGGGAGAGGTTGATGGGGTGGTGGAGCTTGGGAATCATGAGGGCTTCTTTCTTGATGATAAAGGGGATTTGGGCGGCTTGTGGAAGGTCCAGAGTGAGGGTATTCCGGCATGTGTCCCAGTGTTTCAGGGCTCTTTTGTGTTTTGGCTAGGGCTAGCTGCATTGCATTCATCTCTAGTCCCATCCTTTCAATCTTTTCCATCGCTTCTTTTAGCAACTGGCTCATTGGCCTTTCTTCCTCATTACTATTCTCTGAAGTAGTCATGCTTGTTGCTACCGGTCCTTTGGATCTGGTTTGGTATGAGTGTGTTGCCAGAGTTCTTTAACAACTAACTTGTCTGAATCAGACAACAACAAACTTCGTTAGCGTTAGAGTTTAAAAGATTTGACCATAACACATAGAGGATGCAATGCACCTATGCAGTTAACCGTTCCTACATGCTTTGCTTCAAACAACATGCGTCTTCCCGGTTTGCTCATTCGTCCTTTTAAAGTATTTTGGGAAACTCTGTGTTTTATTTTATTATGTACTTTATTTTCTTTCTTTATTAAAAGCGGTCAAATCTTATGGGGATTGCCTACGTATCACGTCCCCGCGTGAATCAGACAAGGCGTAGTTCTGCCTCAAAGTAGAGACACATAGAAATTCTTCCGGAGTCACTTAATTTCATTATCAAAATTTGCTATTACACATTACTTCAAACAAAATAGCAACAGTACAGACTCCACGGTTTTAAACTTGGTTTGAGGAAAAGAAAACAACATATGGGGAAACAACAAACAAAACGACCAGGACTCGATCAACAACTAATTTTCCAACTTAGGGACCCACGAGGCATCTTTCGGCCCTTTCGCGGCCCTAGGTGTAAGGTCTCTTTGCAAGCTCTTCAACTCGTTCATAATCCGGTGGACGCAGCCCATGATGGAAGCAATGAGGGTTTCCCGAGGTGTTTGCTCGCATGCCAAACATTTTAGGTAGATGTAATGCCCGATTTCGTCAATTCTTGCTCGAATGTTGTCCCTTTCTGCGAACAATTGCCTTATCTGTCGGCTTTTCAATCCTAGCGTTTGTGCATTGGTGGCGAGCTGATCCTGGAATATATCCATTTGCCTTTCCATCCTTGTCATTGCATTGTAATAGCGTCTCCGGTCGGCCTGGGCATCTTGTGTTTGCTTGAAGATCCGCTCTTGCAAAGCGGAATTTGTTTCCTTTGCTGCTTTGACGCTCAGTTCACAATTCCTCATGACTTGCTGTAGGCGCTTTCTCCGGGCCATTGTACCTTCTGCCCATTTGACCCTCATCCTTGCTATGCAAGCCTCTAATTGGTCTAATTCTACTTGGCTCTGGATGACCTGATTTCTCAAACTGGCTATCAATCTTTCGTCGGAGCAACGCTTCTGTCGGTCGATGTTATTTTTACTGGCTTGGCGAAGGCGGGCCTTCAGGGTTTGGTTCTCTTGGGCTAACTTGTCTTTTTCAGCCTGCTCTTGGGCGACTTGTACGTTGTTTTCGAATACAATCCTTTCAACTTGCCGCTTCAGCTTCCTGATTTCAACCAGGTAACCTTCCTCTTTTGCGAGCCAGTCCCATTGTTCTTGCAATGACTCAACAAAATCTTGGAGGTGAGGCCGTTTGGTTGGCCATTTCACAATGTTCTTCTTGTTATGTCAAGCGAGATAGGCCGGCGAGACTTCACCCCTAGACACATCACCTACCCGAGTATTTGCCGTCAGGTACTGGCATTCACTCCATATGCAACGAACTGTCTTTTCAGGAAATTGGCCGTCACTGCTGACCTCGACTGCATAAGTGCTGAGATCTTCGTCCGGGTGTAGTACTTGACATCTTCCCAACTGTCTCATTACCCTGTAAGGGGCATAAGGTTGAATACCCCTGAGTCCCATCAAGAGGAAGTGAGGACCAGTGGCGGGCATGTATATGATTTCTTCCACAGAAAGCCAACCCAAAGTCCAGTTTATTTGGTCTGCGGTGATGATCCGGAGATAGGATATCCATTCTTCAAACCCTCCCGGTGATCGGAAACCTGAAACCCTTAGGCTATAACCCTCGATGCAGCCCCCATTTGTAGACATGTAGCGCATATACTGAGGGTGGTGACACAAGTGTTCGATCATCCACATCTGTAACAACAAGTTGCACCCTTCGAAGAAGTCTGCTCCAGCCTTACAAGCCGTGAGGGCTCGGTATATTTCTGACATTATCATGGGAGCAAGGATGCTTTTATCGTTGGTAATCAGGATTTTGACGATTCCAGCCACCTTTAGGTCGATATTTCTATCTTTTCGGGGAAACACCACAAGGCCCAAAAATGCCACCATAAAAGCGAACCGCCTATGCTCATTCCATTTTACCAGATTTCCCTTGCTGCAAACACCACTTTCTGGATCATTAAATCCTCCTATGCTCCCATACCTCTGGTATATGAATTGTAGGGTAGAAAAACCTCTATCTAGTTCAGCGTACGGGACTCCCTTGCTTATCTTCAACAGATCCATGAATTTGTGTGAATTCACAGCTCTTGGAGCGATCAGGTATTTATGTCTCAAACCTTCAGTGACGTCCATGTAACCCGCCATTTCTTCTAAGGTTGGGGTGAGTTCAAAATTCGAGAAACGGAACACATTGTGGGCCGGATCCCAAAATGTAACCAAAGCCTTTATGATGTCGCACCGAGGCCTGACGTTCAACAAATTAACCAAACCTCCCAGGTGCAGTTTGATCTTGTCTTGCTCTGACTTTTCCAAATCCTCCCACCATAATCGCACTTCCAGAGGGATTTTGCTTCTAACTGTTACCGGCAAACTTGGACTTATGCTCATTCTGCATGTTTATTGGGGTGATTAAGCAAAGATCCAGACTCATTGGACTCAAATACCAAATTGACACACCCTTTTTTCTCTAAAAAAATCGAAATTTGGTTGTTTCCGAAAAGTATGATGTCACCTTAAAAACTTTCGTTCTTTGGGTTGTACCTATATTTTGAAAAACAAGTTGAGCCCGATGGGGGTTGCCTACGTATCTTGCACCCTGCGAGAATCAAACTGACGTAGTTCAGGCATAAATCGAATTTTGGGGACACACTATTTTTCTCTTAGAAATGAATCAAAGACTCTCTTTTTTAAAACAAATTAATAAGACACACATTTTTATTTTTTATTTTTATTTTTTTTCAAAATTTTGGCAGAGCTTTAACCATTTTTTGTGACTTTTCAAGAATAAATAATTAACCCCTTAACCGTTATTCCTCTTCCTTTTTCAAACATTCCCGATATTCAGAAACCGGTCAGCATGCAAGCCTTGAAACAAGTAAATGCATAAAGCAAACAGGATGTAGCAGGATGGTCTTTATTCTCAGGTTGCTTATCCTAGACGGACCCAGCCCCTGTGCTGAGTCCCCTAAGTCAAATGCACGTGATGTAAATAAGCGTTCCTACTAGGGATCCGGCATGAAGTTATGTTATGCTAAGCTGTAAAACCTAGGTGTTTGTTCTAGACCTGGCTTACCCGAGCGGACAACTCGAGCCAAGGATGGGAGCTGTGTACCGGTAACCAAAAGGCCATCCGATTTTGCAACTCCTCCGAATCCTCGTTCTATTTTGGCATATGACACTAACAGAAAGAAGCCACGACCAGCGTGCGCTTCTCAAGAGAGAAGAGAAGGGTTTCGGCACAGTTTATATGTACAGTTCAAATAATATCAAAGCAATTAAAGCAGCATTTAGCACCTTGGGCTCAAACATGTAAAAAAAATCAGATAATAAATAAAGCCAAATAATAACAATTATTTTAAGCTCGAATTCTTAACCCTGAACCAGTGGTTCTGGGTCATATCCCCAGCAGAGTCGTCAGAGCTGTCACACCTCCTTTTTCCGCACCCGAGGGGCGCAAGGGAGTTTTTTCCAATTAAAGGACAATCGAAACGGGATTGGTTTATTTATTTCAGAGTCGCCACTTGGGAGATTTAGGGTGTCCCAAGTCACCAATTTTAATCCCGAATCGAGGAAAAGAATGACTCTATATTACAATCTGCGTACCAGAAATCCGGATAAGGAATTCTGTTAACCCGGGAGAAGGTGTTAGGCATTCCTGAGTTCCGTGGTTCTAGCACGGTCGCTCAACTGTTACATTTGGCTTATTTATCTGATTTTAAATACAATATGAACTTATGTGTAAACTTTATCTTTCAACCGCTTTTATTATTTACCGTTATTTTATCAAGAATTGCAACGTTATAAAATGTATCTCGAACCGCGTTACAATCAATGTACCCGTGGTCATCGACACACTTTGACTCCGTTGAGATTTGGATTTGGGTCACATCAATGTGCACCCGAGTTTAAGGAAATTAAATTATTAAAGGCGCGCCTAAAGCGACTAGCATATTTATTTTGGGTAGGACCGTGGAATTTTACTAAACGGTCCATCCCGAAGTCTAAACAATTTTTAAAAGCAAATATTTACTGAGGGCCCCGCAAATTTGTATTTTTATTTGGGCGAGGCTCATCTCATTCTTATTTTTTTTAAGGAATTTGCGACGTCATGGACATACATTTCGAACCACGTCACAATCAATGTACCCGTGATTAGAAACGCATTTCGAATCCGTCGAGATTCGGATTTGGGTCACATAAATGCGTACCCGAATTTAAGAAGGTAAATTTATTAGATACGCGCTTAAAGAGACTATCGCGTTATTATTCTGGGAGGGCCGTGAGATTTGCTAAACGACCCATCCTGGAAACTGAATGCTTCGATACCATACGTTTAACGAGGGCCCCGCAGCCTGCGCGTTTTGTTTATTTTCGTCGAGGCTCATCTCGTTCTTATTTTTAAAGGATATCCTATAGCAACTACGTTTATTGTCGTGTTTGTCTCTATCAATTGAAAGCGGTAGATAGTCCTAATTAATTAAATGTTTGCAAGTTATTTATAACAGAATTCGGAAATGCTTAAAAATCAGGAACGAGGCTACGTGCACAGTCAGTCGAATAAATAATCACGGGCCCAAATCCAACCCATGCGTGATGGGCCAAATCTGGGCCACTGCTTGCTCGAAGCAGGCCTGCTTGGCCTGTTTTGACCTGAACTCGACCTTCACGAGGTTGAGATTGCAAGTTTTGTGTTCTTTGTCTTAACAGGGGGTTTACTAGTTATATGAGACCATTAATTAGAAAAGGAAGAACTTAACCCATGATGTACAGTTTTCATACTTGGCATACATTACAGCATATACTGCAAAGTAAACTAAATCTGAGATGCAACCTATTTCATTGAGCATATTATCACCTATCAGCATACATATGTAAGCTACCATTTAGCTAACCTATATTGATATACACTGGGCATACAGGCTGCTTCTATTGTCAACACAAGAATGAAAATTATCATACAATACATGATATCTAATATAACAATCTATGTATCAAAATCAACTTCAGGTCTTTTCTTTTTGCATTCATGCTCAATGTTCCAATTACATTTGATAGTGCCTTGGTTGTGTACCTGATGTAGAGGAACAGAAGAAGAAGGAAAAGGATCAGCTGAGTAGTACGCAGCAAACAACAGCAACAGCAGATTCACAGCAACAACACAGCAACAAACCAAACCAAATGTTTTCCACAACCCTCAGACAACCAACAATATTTCCCAGAACAAAGAAGACCAGAAAATAGTCGAGTACCAAACCAGTAATCCCAGAAAAAGAGTAATGAAACACCAGAAGTAAAAGAGTGTTCAATGCAGCAACACCAGCAGTTCAACAATCACAAGCAACTCAGTCAATGCAAACAACAGAACTTGGCCAAGACAGCTTGACCAATATGGATTCTTATATAGCTTTCAGACAGTGTTTGGTTACAGTGTTTATTGGAAACTACCTTATGTTTTCCAGTTTTCTTTAAACTCACTAGACCTTTCTTCAGACTAAAAGTTTTCCAGCCTCAAGACTCAAAATTCCAGCCCTTTCTTATGTTCCAAAACAGCTTATTTATAAGCTAATCGACCTAGTGCAGCTAAGCTGCCTGCCCTGCCAATTGGCAGACTGCCCATACCCTTTAAGCCCCATGCCTAAGCATCTTTTGATGTCAGCCCTTTGTTCCCCACGCCTGGCTTTCTTTAATCAAGAGTTATGGGTTCATTTTAGTATTCATTTTAAATTCCCATGCTCTTATGTCTTGTTCCCCATTGGCACTAGGTTAATCATATTTTAATTACCACTTGACATATTCTGAAATTATCCCCTAATCAGACCCTGTCTCATGCCAAGATTACCCTTATACCTTGCATATTACTGTATTATCCTAACTCTTAGTAGTTAGTATATAAACCTCTCTGATTTCAGCCAATACCTGACTACTAGCTAATTAAACTCAAACTGCTTTCAGGCTGATTTGTTAGATTTCTAAAGCTAATTGCCAATTCTCTGCCTAAGTTCAGGCAATGATTCAAACTTTAAGCAAACAGGGGTGCCAATCAGATGGTATGAGTTGGCCACATTGGGAGCCAAGCCTGACCAACTCACAACTAATTGATCCAATATGCAGTCAAGGGTGTACACTATAATCGACGTGCTCCTATATCAGGCTTACAAACAACATCATAAAATAAAAGAAACAGGCACAATAATCGTACTGAAATGCAGACTCCAGATTTTTCAATCTTTCAAGTGAATTCAGTTGACGACACTTATTTAGATGGCTATACAAACTATAATATACAGCAAACAACCAAATAAAACCAACAAACACATTCATCATTAACTTAAAACATACACACATGGACAGACGAGTCACAAAACAAAACAAACCAGAACATAAACGACAGATAGATTTTAGGAGGACAAAAGAAAAAGGAAAAATACCTCAGGGAAATGAAACTAAGATTGACACAAGCTCGAACTCGGGCCAGGTGATTTTGGGGTCTAACGGACTTTAACCGAAGCGTTCTCAACTGAGAACGCTTCGGTAAAAGTCTGCTAGGCTTTGATCCTGCCACTGATTCGGACAAAACCCATAGATCTGAATCTTAGGGCTCTTGAGGTTCGATTTGGGAACCGTTCAATTCCAGTCAGATTCGAACGGAACCAAAGCCACTCAGGGGGTGAGGGAGGTCAGGAGGGGCTGTGGTGTGAGTTTGGGGTCAATCGGTGTAGATCTGGTTTTTGCTCGAATCTTCGTTTGAAGATTCGAGAAGCTACGGGTTGATTCGAGGTGAACGGTTAACGGATTTGTGTTCAGGGTGGTTGGGTGCATCGGGGATGTTATTTTGGTGGTCATCGGAACCGTGGTTACCGGGCTCACGGGGGAAAACCTAGGCTGCTAAGGGTTTGAGAGGAAAGGGGTCCTGGGGAAGAAGGTGAACAGTGGTTGAAGGGGGGGTGTGGCTTGGGGCGTGGGGGTAAGGGGTCAGGTTTATATACGGGGAGGGTGACTCAATCCTGGCCGTTGGATTGATCACAATCGATGGTCAGGATTGGGGAGGCTTATCAATACGGTGCCATTTTGGTTAAGTAGGGGGTCGGTTAAAATGGGAATGGGTCGGGTCATGAGGGCTAATAAGGGCCATTGGATCAATGGAGATGAATGGCTCAGATTAACCGTCCCTGAAACGACGTCGTTTGGGTTCGTACTTGGACAGGCCTAGTTTGGACCGGACTTGTGCTGGTTTGGGCCCATTCTTTGTTTCATTTCCTGGGCCTAACCCGATTTTCCTTCACTCTTTTGCTTCTTTTTTTTTTCTTCTTTTAAACAAAAATGAAATAATAATAAAATAATGAAATTAAAATCAACAACAATGTAACATTTTCACACAATTATCACAAAAATATTTAAGTAAGTTAAATCACAACCTAGAATGAACGATGCACATATATTTATATTTTTTGAATTTTCTTTTAACGACACATATTTTTTGTATTTTGTTTGATAATGACTAGATGCGAAATGGACAGACCTACAAATGACTAATAACACATGTCACGGAAAAATCTAAAAATTGTACAGCGAAGTCATTTGTCATTATTTTTATTTTCTTTTGGAGCGATTGTCCGTGAAGCAAAAATCACGTGCTTACAGCCGGTAAAGAAGGAATCACAGGGGCGGGTGATGAAAAAGACGATAAAGGCACTTCATCTAAAACAGGCCCGAGATCACCACTATCAAAACCACTAGCAAAAAGTTGGTCGGTGGATTCACGAGTATCTTGGGGGGTAACATCGTCATCAGAGACGAGATGAACAAGCTTGGCAGAAGAGGCACGGGGAGAGACTTCAGCCTCATCATCAAACATAACATGTCTTCTAGCCCTTGGCCTCTTTATCAAAGAGTCATCTTCATCTTCCTCATCAGAATCTTCATCAATGGTCTTCCTCTTCACAAGTATGTCCTGAGCTCTATTTAAAGTGGGTTGAGCTCCTGTAGAGGTTCGAGAGGCCGCAACTGCTTTAGCAGAAATGCCTCGAATTGAAAATCCTAACAAAAAAGAAGGATGAAAATTAAGGCAATAAATAGAAGATTTTACATACGAGAAAAAAAAACTCTTACCATGAGTTTTCACTTTCCAACCGTACTGATTGGAAATAGATTTCCAAGACCTGGCCTCCATAGGTGCGGCCTTCAATAATTTCTCTACCCAACCACGAAAGTTGGGAACTTTATCCACAGCTCCCATGATTGCTACAAAGAGGAGAGGGAGAGAAAATTAAAAAAAAAATTGTCAAAATTGAAAGAAAAAGGTACGAGAAGAATAAAAGACTTACGTGCAAAATTCCATTTCTCGGGAAAAAGAACGTTTTATTCACCCACCAAACCAACAGTGGGGGCAGCTACAAATCGAGCATACCGGCCACGATCCTTATCATCTTTTGGGCTTACCAAAACCCTTTTACTCCTGGCTACTAAAGTAAAAACACCGATGCGAAAGAGCCTGGGGGAGTAAAGATGAATTGGATGAGGGAAAGTAAAATCAACACCAGCCTTGTTTGATAAATGTCTTAAGCAAGCCACAGCTCTCCAAACAAGCGGGCCGATTTGTGCTAAACAAACTTGGAAAAAACGGCAAAAATCAAGAATTACTGGATCAATGGTTGGTTTAAATCCTAGAGTAAAGGGATAAGTATAAACGAAATAAAAATGAGTCATATAAGAAGTAATTATTTGATTTGGGTTAGGAACAACAATTGGGAAGTCACTATTCCAATGACAATCGTTACAAACTATGGGGGTTAAAACCTCCGTAATCATGGTAGGGTAGGTATCAGCACGACTCAACTCAGAAACTTTTTTTTGAAGTGACTCTCTATCATGGGTAAAAGATAAGTCGCTAGGTCTTCTATCAAAGGTTCTTGCAAAGGTTCAGAAGTTTTTTTACCCTTAGAAAATGATTTCTGAGTAGAAGAACCAGCAGAAGAACTGCCGCCACGGGCAGATCCTAAACTACGGAGTTTGTCACCCCTGCCCCTTCTATGTCTAACAGGGGCATTGGGGAAGTTATCCAAGATAGGAACTCTTCTAGGGTTAGGGTTTGAAGAAGACATGATGAAGAAGGCCGAATTAAAGAAGAAGTGGACAGTATTGAAGAGTAAAGTATTCAATAAAACTTTATGAAGAAGAGGACAGGAGAAAAAGGTTATATTTATGTGAGAAAACGACCGTCAAAGGCAAGAAGCGTAATGATGGAAAGCCTATAATAAAGGCAACTAGCTCTTCGTGAATAGTGGAGCTGTAAAAGCCTTGAAAAAAGGTTGCAAAACTGCAGAACCGATGGGAGAATGACACGTGTATAGAGCATTTAATAGAAGAGACAATTGAAGCGTCCATGTTGTCATAGCATTAATGATGACATAAATTCCCTTTTTAATGAAAACCACTTCCCAAATATTTAATTGATAAATAAATAGAAAGTGGGGGGACTATCTGTATTGGGTAAAATTAAAGTTTGCATATTGGAGGTGACGTGTCATGACACGTGGATTAGTCAAATGGTGAAAGAGTTATAATTAGCCAAGAGGCACGAGCAACAACAGATACGAGAGAAGATGATGAAAGAGGCACGGGCAGTTATTCAAATAGTTTGGCGCCCGTACCTATTTAAATCATTTAAAGCTCAAAGATCAAGAAGAATCAAGGAAATGAATCTGACAGCGCATGAGAGTCTAAATTCAGTATTTAACATACATTAAATACTGAATACGTTAGAGAATTTGTATTTAATGTAAATGATTGAGTAACGTTTCTTTTATTGTCATTTATTGCTCATAATTGCCTTATTAAGACAAAAGCAATAAACATATCTCCAAAACCATTATAAAAGGGAGAATGCTGAACATTTGTAAGGACAGAGAAGACTATTGGAATATACTGATTTACTTTGCTTTCTTCTGCTCATCTTGTTATTGTTGAAAGCCAATTTCTACATTCTTTCGATTATCAATAACCCGTGTTCTTCTAAATTCTAGCTTTGACTAAAATTCTATTTTTTGGTTAAACAACTTGACAACATGGAAAATCTAGTTTCAAAATCGGGCGACTCATCATGTTTCAGAATCAAATAAGATATCCACGGTTTGACGAGGCAAGTATTTGTTGGAGCATCTTATATTTTAGAAAATGCACTTGTATTTAATCGAATTTATACGAATTTCTTAAGTAATTTATAATATCTTGGACCACTCCATCTTAAGGGTGTCTAACGGGCCGGGTTTAACCGTAACCGGACCGGCCCAGACCGGTTAAAACCAAAACCGGCTCGGACCAGTACAAGGGGGCCGGGTGGGGCTGGGTTAAAGGGGTAGAGGGGTTGGTCCGTCTACTTAAATTCTACCGATCAACCGGACCGGTCAAACTCGGTCAACGGTTTTTACGGTTCAACCGGTTAACCGGCCCAACCCAGACCGGTATAACAGCTAGTTAATTTTTATTTTATTTTATTTTTTTTAATAGTGGGCCTTATTTCTAATCGTTGGCAATGGTCTTCTGCTTTTATGGTAGTTGCCCAATGGCAGATTTTCATAAATATCCCATTTTGGTTTTTTTTTTAATTAACACCCCTTTGAAAAACTATAAATACATCCCCCTCTTCTTCATTTCTTCACTCATCTCTCAATTCTCATATTCTCTCATTCTTCAATGTTCACCTAAAGTGCAATCAACTATTTGGCTCTTCTTTTTTTGGAATTTAATTTATCGTAGTATTTATTATTTGATGTTTGAACAATTGAACTTCAAAATTGGAATAATTGACGTTTTTTCGTGGTAATATTGGAGTTGCGAAATCATCAAGTGCTCATTTTATTGCCGAATTCGGTGCATTCCCTCCAACTCTTTCTCTTATTTACTATTTTATTTGCATATTTAATTGTTGCTTGTAGTTAAATTTTTACAATATGTTTAATGCTGCAAAAAGATTTTGTAATAAGGTTACTAATCGAGGAAATAAAAAAAGAGGTAGTACTTCAGCATCTGGTAGTAATTTAAATGACTCTACAAATATTTCTGAAACATTACCTGATAATAATATAGATTATGAACAATTCCAGGAAGATTTCGGTATAGAAGATAATGAATTAGAAATGAAAGATGAGATACCACTTACACCTAGTAGTTTTGGAGCTGGTAGCAGGGGTAGTGGTCGTGGTGCTAGTAGTAGACCACCTGTGGCCCCGACTAGTAATTGGAGAAAAAGAAGTAAGGTTTGAAATTTTTTTGACGAAATAGAAGGTACTGATAGAGTTAAATGCAAACTTTGTAATGATAATTTTAAACATAAGACTGGAGGACAATTAGGGGGAACTGAGACACTTAGTAGACATATGAGAATTCAGCATCCTATAGAATGGGGCTCTGATGGAGATGGAAATCAAGCAACTTTAAACCCTTCTACTGGAGGTCTTATGAAATATGATAAAATGAAGGATCGTGAGTAGTTAGCAAAAATGATTGCTTTGGGTTGTCTATCTTTTTCTTTTGCTTCTTCATCATATCTTATTATGTATATTCAAAGGATTTACAATCCTTTATTTAAAGGTATCCCTAGAAGTACTTGTAGATCTGATATCTTTAGACTTCATGGACAATATCAAATATACATACGTTATTTGTTTAGACACCTTCCTTGTAGAGTTTTTCTAACTTCTGATATTGGCCATGCTGTTAATTGAAATGATTATTTGAGAATTACATGTCATTGGATAGATGATAATTATTGTATGCAAAAACTGTGACGACTCGGCCAGTCGTCTCATGAGTCATCGCTCCGTTTTCCCCCATTTCTGCTTCTTTATGCTTCGTTATCCTCATTTTATGTGATAGAGTTGATTAGTTTGCGTTCGGCGTGGATTTGGTAAGAAATGAGACACCTAGTCTCTTTTAAGAAGGTTTAAGTTGGAAAAGTCAACTGGATGTTGACTTATGTGTTAGAGAGATCGGATGTGAGTTCCGATGGTTTTGTTAGCTTCGGGAGGTAATTTATGACTTAGGAGTGTGATCGGAATTGGTTCTGGAGGTCCGGTATAGAATTAGGCTTGAATTGGCGAAGTTAGTATTTTGGCGATTTCCGATTGGTAGGTGAGATTTTGATCCGAGGATCGGAATGAAATTTTGAGAGTTGTTTTAGCTTCGTTATGTCATTTTTTATGTGTGTGCAAAATTTCAGGTCATTCGGACGTGGTTTGGTTGGGGTTTTGATCGAAAGCGTATTTCGGAAGTTTTTAGAAAACTTAGGCTTGAATTCAATGTGAATTGATGGATTTGGTGTTGTTTGAGGTGTTTGATGATTGGAACAAGTTTGAATGAGGTTTTAGGATGTGTTGGTACTTTTGGTTGAGGTCCCGGGGGCTTGGGGTGAGTTTCGGATGGTCAATCGGACCATTTTGGAGTTTGAAAGTTGTAGAAAAATCTGCCCAGCTATTGCAGAGAATTATCTCTTCGCGTTCGCGAGCGGAGCCTCGCGTTCGCGAGCGGAGCCTCGCGTTCGCGTAGAAGAATTTTAGGAAGGCCAGAATTAAGCCTTTGCGTTCGCGAGAGGCGTCTCACGTTCGCGTAAGGATAGGAGTTTGGGCTTCGCATTCGCATGAGGCTCTCCGCGTTCGCGTATAAGGATTTGGGGTCCAGTGGAATTTGCTCTTCGCGTTTGCATCAGGTGTCTCGGGTTTGTGAAGGTCAAGGCGGAAGATGCATCGCATTCGCGACTGGCGTGTCGCGTTCGCGTAAGGTAAAAGTTGGTCAACGTAAATTTGTGCTACGCGAACGCGAGAGGTTGACCGCGTTCACGAAGAAGGAAGGTCAGACCTGGGCAGAAGTTTATAAGTTATTTCATCCGCGATTTTGAGTCATTTTCCTCCATAGTTGAGCATTTTGAGAGCTTTTTGAGGGCAATTAAAGAAGGATTCGAGGAGAATTGATTGGAGGTAAGATTTTTGAACCTAAAACATGATTCTACTGTGAAATTAACCTAGAAATTCATGGAACTTAAGCTAAAAATGGAAGAACTAGGGCTTGGGATTTTGAACTTTTGAATTGGGATTTGAAGGACCATTTGAGGTCGGATTGGAGAACTTTTGATATGTATGAACTTGTGGGGTGATAAGGAATCTAATGATGTGAAAATTTCTGAGTTTCGAGAAGTGGGTCTGGGGCTCGGGTTTTGCTAATTTCGGGATTTTTGATATTTTTTCGATTGTTTTCGCTTGGACTTTTTTCCCTTAGCATATTGTGACGTATTCGTTCTGCTTTTGGTTAGATTCGACGCACGTGGAGGCCAATTCGAGGGGCAAAGGCATCGCGAGCTAGAGTTGTAGCCGGTTCGAGGTGAGTAATAATTGTAAATGATGTCCTGAGGGTTTGAAACCCCGGATTGTACATCGTAGTGCTATGTTGAGGTGAGACACGTGCTTGATGATGAGCGTGGGGTCGTTTACTATTGGGGATTTTGACTTGGTCCGTCCCGATCGATGATTTTACCGCGTATTTGACTGAAATTTACTTGTTATCATCATGATTTGGGCTGATTGCCATATTTGGGCTTTGTGCCAATTATTTGAATACTTCGGGGATTTTATCACTACTTCCGCATTGTTTTGACTTATTACTTGAACTCAGTCCTGTTGATATTTACTGCTTTACAAACTCAGCCGATGTTACTCATATTTGAAACTTAAATGATATTTCTAAATGATGTTTTGGGCTGAGAACTATTGTTTTACTAATGCCTGAGGGGCTTGTGATGATTTTTGGACTGAGTGAGGCCGAGGTCCATATGTGAGGATATGCTGAGTGATATGAAGTCGAAGGCCTGAGACACTTTTATACGCCACGAGGTGGCTTGAGTGATGTGAGGCCGAGTGCCGAGTGATGTGAGGCCGAGTACCGAGAGATGATGTCACGAGGTGGCTTGATATAGCGCTTGGGCCGTAAGGGGCCCCTCCGGAGTTTTCACACCCACAGTGAGCGCGGGTACCCATCATGATCTGAGAGTGAGCCCGAGGGGCTGATACTGTTCTGAGCGATTGTTACTATGCCCAAGGGGCGTATTTCTACTTGTTATTTACCTGCTAAATTTCCTATTTTACTTGGTTTAAAGGAATTTCATTTGACTTCCTCACTGATTTACTGCTTTAAGTGATTTTACTGCTTGATATAGAATTGTTTCGTGCCTTTACGTATTTTCTTGCCTTCAACTATTATTTATATTTATTACTCACTGGGTCGGAGTACTCACATTACTCCCTGCACCGTGTGTGTAGATTCTGGCATCGCAGAGTCTGCTCTTGAGAGCTGATCCTCCTAGTCCAGGCAGTGTTTTCGGAGACTACGAGGTAGTTGTTGGCATCCGCAACCCTCGTGCCTCCCTTATCTTATTACTTTTATATTCTTCAAACAGTTGTACCAGATATTATATCTAGTAGACTCGTATCAGGATCCTTAATTGCTCATGACTTGTGACACCCCAGTTTGGGCTGTGTCGGGATGGTTTCTAATGTTGTTATCTTAAATTCCGCAAATTATGGTTATTATATCATGTTTTAGAACTATTTATGGTATTTAACTTTTTAAAAGAGGTGTTCTGTTTTGATCTGGCCTTGTCTTCACGAGAGGCGTCATCACGACCGGGTTCGGGGTTGGGGTCGTGACAAAAACGCATTATCGCTTTTAAATATGATGAAGATCAGAGTCATACTGTTGTGTTTATAAGTACTACTATTTGCGAAGTTGTTGAATTATACCTCAAGCAAAAAGTATTGTGTATGTCTTTTGATAATGCTTCTAACAACAATGCCTCAATTTCAATATTAAAAATGCATTTGCAACCACCACTTGACGAAATTTTTCATGTTAGGTGTGCATGTCATGTTTATAATTTAATTGTTAAAAGTGACCTTGATTTATTTTCAGCTGAGATTACTCATGTTAGAAGAGCAGTCGTTGTTATTCAAGGAAATAATAGACAATCTAGAATTAGGGAATTTATTAATAAGTGTAACGAGCATAACCTTAAGCCCAGATTCATGCTAGACGAAATTGTTACTAGATGAAATTATACATATATATTTTTAAAATGTTGCTACAAATATAGATTCTCAATAACTGAAGTTGCTAATGCGCATTATATTGATCCAAACCGTATGTTAACAACTACTACTTGGGAGGCCATTAATGATGTTGTTAAATTTTTACATAAATTTTATACAACTACTGTTGAGTTTTCTGAAGCATATTACCCTGCTATTACTATGGCTTTAGTATATATAGATGAAATTTCTTTTCTACTATTTGAATTTAAGAAGAAAGAAAAATATAAGGATGTTGTTGAAAAAATACAAGCAAAATTCAAAAAATATTTCTTTCCAATTTCTCCGATTTACTTTAAGGCTTTGGATTGGAAGCTCAAATTATTTCATATTTATATGGCAACCTAGGTTCTTCCAACTTTAACCTGAAAAATCTGAATTAATCTGGTCAGCAAGTTTGTAACAGCTCAGTTTACTAGTGAAATTGTTCGCTTTATAACTAAGCCCACAAGGTTTTAAAACGGAACCGTATTTAAGGTATATTTACTTATATACCCAGCATATGTCCCGTATTTTCTTGATGTGAAATTCGCATATGTCCCTTCGTTCAAGGTTGCACGCAAAGTGGCTTTGATACCATATGTAACAGCCAAGTCCACTTCGTCTTGGGCCTAAGCCCGTACGGTTTTAAAATAGAGAAACTTTCAGAAACCACTATGTTTTAGTGGCTATTAGCTAGTTGTAGCTATCATTTACTATATTACTTCCTATAGCTATGTTTTCAGGGTTTTTAGAGTGTATTCGATGTATTTAAACTATTGTATTCGTGAATACAGTAGCATTTCTAGGCGTGAAACAGGGGATTACAGCTAGACAGATTTTTGTATTCGACTGTATTTACGGCGTGAAATAAGGGATTACAGCTAGATAGATTATTGTATTCGACTGTATACAAGATATGTATTTGTGAATACAGTAACGTAAATAGCGCAATTCATGGTCTATTCATCTGTTTTTAAACGGAAAGTGAATCAATTAACATAATAGACTCCTAATATAACTCAACAAACTCAATTATAACACACAAAATTTGTATTTCCAGTTATAAAAAAGATTCTCAACCGAAAAACACCCTAGAATATTTGAATACATATATACATCTAAATACATAAATTATATTAATTAAAAATAATATATGAATACATTCATGGAATATAGCGAGACAGTGAATACAATGAAACACATGGAATACAGCGGGATACATTGAAATACAATGGAAAAACAATAATGAATACAATAAAATACATAGAATACAGCGAGATACATTGAAATACAATGGAAAAAAAGGTAACAGACTCTTCAAGTTGCTCATCTCCAAACTCCGTCGTCTTTGTTCATATGGTAATGATGATTGTGGAAACAGATTTGGCAAAGCAACTGGATAATGGGAAAGGCTTGGCCGGGACGGTGGCAGATGTGAAGGATGCTAACAAAAGAGGGGCATTGATTATTGCTGCTAGAGAAGGCCAGACTGAGTTTTGCGGGTTCTTGGTAGAAGAGTTGAAGCTTGATGTCAATACAAAAGATGAAAAAGGTATTTTCTACTAAGCAACGACCATCAGAATGGGGTGGATCTTCGTGATTTCCTTTCAGATTTCCCTCAATTTACCTTTCAATAGCAGATTTTGAACCTCCATCTTTCTCTCTAGGGCTTGATTTCGACATTGATTCAGAGGCTTAGCCCACTGACAATGAAAATTTCGCGAGACAATGGAGATGAAACAATGGAGAATCGTGGTTGTATTCATGGAGAAAGACGCGTTGAGAGAGAGAGAGAGGGTGGAGAAAAATCTGAAAGAACGAGAGAGAAAAATAATACAAAGTATATTTTATGCCTTAAAGGTAGGAGGTAACCATAAATAGATAGTTGGCTATAAAAATCAAAAGGTAGCAATGGAATATAATTTTTTAAAAGAATATTTATTTAAAATAAATAAGGTATCAACTTTTGCTGTATGAGTAACTAATCCTTTAAAATATGTCATTAGGATCTAGGGTCTATTTACTTATGTACTCATTATCTCTCTTTGTTTTTGTCTACATGAGATTTGACTAAGATGTCACAAATTTAAACACTGAATCAAAAAAAAATAAAAAATAGAGAAGCCAGTGGACAAGTGGCGGATAACAGTATTTAACAAGACTGAGCTGGAGGAAATATTTAAATGCCAAATAGGGATAGGGAAGAAAAAGAAAAGGCAGTCGAATGGTTAACGTATTTTTAAAAGAAATCCGATATCTATTTAATTATTTTTGACCTTTCAAGAGGAGTAGTTGGCTCTTTGGTTGGCTTCCTGCTTGAGTTTAGGGTATTTCTAAAGGCTCAAAGTGCCCTTAATAAAGATAGATAGCCTCTCTTTTGAGGATTGGGTTACACAAAGGGTCAAAATTCAGTCACTTTATGACGCTTTAAGTTTTGTTTTTTTTACAAGTGGCACTTTCCTATTTGAGTAAACAACAATTTTTATTTTTATTAGACGCTTTATGCATATTAAGAGAAGATAAAAAAAAATAATGTTATAGCCACAATATTTATTACTCATCTCAAATCATTTTCTCAAATCCAATAAAATATGCATCAATTAATATGTGTATCATGATAAATTATGCACTTCATTTATTATTTCTTAAGGGACGTGAAAAGTCAAGATGTGACAAATAAAAGTGAAGTTGATTGATACGCTGTACTGGTGGTTCTGTTCGAAGATATAAATATTATTTATTTATTGGTTGGTGGTATTTAATAAATGGAAAAGGTTTGTGATATGACGCATGTGGCAAAAGTAGAATAAAAGTGTCATTTGTCTCCTTGTTGCGCTTCATTTTTAAAAGTTTTTCTTCTGCTTTCTGGTGGCATGAGTTATATATGCTTATAGATCAAAAATTACTTTTTTTCTATATCACACTGCGGTCATTCCCCGGATCCTGTTTGAACGCGGGATACTTTATGCCCTTTTGCCCCTTATTTTGTTTAATCAAAAGTAAAAGTGTTATAAGACATGTTCTTTGGATTGTTAATCCCTCCTTTTCCAGAAAGAAATCTACGAGACTAGATTTTCAGAGAACGATTAAACTATCAATAAGTATGTGCAAAATGGCCCACCAATGAATATATACTCGTAATCCCCTTTCAAAACCGCCTGTTCCTTAAGTCCAAAACTCAAAAATGGTGAAAATGAGTTAAATCTCAAAATCTGGACATAATATACCCCTGGGCAGAAAATGCACGCAATCGTGACGTGTACCTCAAAAGTTCGCGAAGAACACCCACACGCACACCTACGTAATTGTGGCTCTTAGAACGCGTTCATGAAGAACAAACCCCTAGCTCCCAAAATCCTTCTATGTGATCGTGCCCTATGCCACACAATTGCAATTCATACACCTGCCACCCAAATCCGGCCGAATTGGTTGGACAGATTATGTTTTCATGGACTAAATTTGACACCCCTAATATCTATCTACATATACTTCGTAAATGGAGCCAGCAGACTGCTCAATGTTGCATGGATTGTGATGTGTGAATTAAAATGAGAGAGAGATACAGGACTGCTTGGTTAAATGGGAAATGTGGGTCAATTGCTGAAGTTTAGTAGTTAATAACAGACAATATCCTAGGGGAAAATGCAGTTTTAAGCTCTCTCATTTTGTGTCTATGTTGGTGTGATGGAGAACATATTGGAAAATCAAGTCAGAAGCTTGTTCAAGCTTGTCAATTCCTTCACACAGGAACAGACATTGTATATCAAAAGACTATTGTTTCATTTGATCAATAGTGTTAGCTGTAACATCTCACAAAAAGCTGGTGATTTTTTGCTGTACAATTAATGAAGACCAACAAGCCATTACAAAAAACACTACACTGTACAACTGTGATTAACATGGGAAACCATGTTAATATTCAATAGTACTGGAAGCTGTTAGCCAGATGACTCCCACAAAAAGCCGTGTCCTCCTTTCCCTCTGGCTCTGTTCTTGGTTTCACTAGCACCATCATTGACATGCATCAGATGATATCGATCATACCAATGAAAATTCAATCTATCCTGTATGCCCAGCCATGCCTATCCAGAAATGCGTGTACAGCTTCTTTTATGGCCAGATTTGGCACCAACTGGGACGTATAAAGTGGTTCTCGTGTGATTGGATCAAATTTTCCAACCTAAATTGGCACACTCGGGAATATCGATAAAATATAAATGGAAGAGAATCTGAGATGCCTAAGGTGATGAGAAACAAATTTTACCTTCTGCAAATGGTCAAGGATCACTGCCCGCTCATATGTAACCCCACTGGGAGTGATGACAGGGTCACGAAAAATATCAAGAGTGATTTTACAGCACAAGTGATCAGGAACCTGGAAATATTCGGTGTCAAACGATAATACAATGCAGTTGCTTTCAAAAGGGAGAAATCACTAAGATGGTAATGCTTGAATGCTCACCTCAGTTGGAGTATCATCTTCTGCAGCTTTCATGAAAACTTTGCCTACAGCTTCCAGTTGCTTCAAAAGAGACGTTGAGTTCTCATCTACGAGCCCTTCTATCTGAGAACTATCGAGCATATGTTTCTCCTTGAGAGCTAACTCACAGGATTCTCTGAGGCACATTACACAAGAAAAATAATGGGGAGACGACCTATGTAATGGTATAAAAATAAAGTAACGGAAAGTTATAAGTGACATAAGCAAGAGCTATTACTTCAAGTTCTGAAGTTCCCAGGAGCGTCTTGTAGATTCATGCTCCCACTCCAAGTACTTTGCTTTTGCAAGCTCTTCCCATATCTCTTCAACCATGTAACTTCCTGGATTCGCACCTCTTCCAAGGTCTAACGCCTGTATCATAATTCAGCAAAGCAAACTTCCCTAAAATCATCCTTTCAACCATCATAATTTAGCGAAACGAACTTCCCTAAATCATAGTTTCAATTATGCTCATCAACAACCACTTATATTCCACACGTGGGGTCCGGGGAGGGGAAGTGTATACGCAGACCTTATCCCTACCTAGTGAAGGTAGAGAGGTTGTTTCCAATAGACCCTCGGCTCAGAAAGGTAGGGAGGAGGAGAAGAAGAAGCAGGGGGAGAAAAGGAGAAGAAAAAGAAAGAAAGGGAAGGTGGGGGTGGGGTGGGGGGGGGGAAGTAGTACCAAAATAGTAGCAAAGGGGAATACGATAACTGAAACAAACTAAACAACACAATGTAATATAAATCTGAGAATAAGAAAGTACATGCGTGCTACTAGTACTACTGGTAAGAAAAGGCGAAACCATCAACTACCTACTACCTTCTACTCTAATCCTCGACCTCTACGCCCTCCTATCAAGGGTCATGTCCTCAATGAGCTGAAGTCACGTTATGTCCTACCTAATCACCTCTCCCCAGTACTTCTTAGGTCTACCTCGACTAGGGCTGTGCATGGATCGGATCGGATCGGATTTAGCACATTTCGGATTGAAATTTCGGATTTCGGATTCCACAAAATGCAATCCGAATCCGATCCGAATTATATCGGATTGGATCGGATTGCATAATTTCGGATCGGTTTGGTGATCGGATTTTCGGATCGGATTCAACAGTTCATAACAGAACAAAATACCTTGAAGTAGAATTTACATGCATCTTTATGCCCTTACTTGTTTAGCAAACTGCCGTTGATGTTTAGCTCCTCATGATTTTGGCCATTACCCTGTTGGTCCTTATAATCTTCTCTTATTAGAAGTTATCAAGTACTACCCATTGTTTTCATTTGCGATTTGGCCGTACGAGTTAGTATATGCTGGATTCTTGTTTAAAATTCTCTTAGCCTTTAATGGCTCTGCCCATTTTTTATTATCTATAATTTGGTGGGATGAGTTAAGTATGCTGGGTTCTTGTTTAAGAATTTCTCATAGTCCTTTAATCACTTGTCGAGCAGGATTCTAACAGCATGGTATTCCAGCATTAAAACTTCTGACTCGAGAGAGAGTGAGTGATTCTTAGTGTCTTACCAGTTACCAGTGCGGTCGCCGGAAGGCCCGGAACACAGAGAAGAGATAGAGGAAGCGACGAGCAGGAGGGAGCAGCTTGAGGCGTGAGCCGTGAAGACTGAAGTGAGCACTGAGGCCTGAGCAGCAGTCTTCTGGGTGTGACACTCACTGTGACTTGTGAGGACTGAGGAGTGAGGCCGTGAGAGTGAAGGCGTGGACTGTGAGTGAAGGTGAAGTGGTGAGGCGTGAGCAGCAGAAGCTGCAGAATGAAATAAGACCTAACCTAACCCTAAAAAATAAAATTGGTATTATTATTCCCTTAATAAATTCGGATTTCGGATCGGATCGGGTTCAAACTATACAAATCCGAATCCAATCCGAAAATCCGAATTTTTAATAATTCAAATCCGAATCCGATCCAAATATCCGAAATCCGAAATCCGAATTGGAGCGGATCGGATCGGATTTCGGATATCCGATCCAAATGCACAGCCCTAACCTCGACCTCTTCTCAAACCCGCTATGGTCAACCTCTTACACCTCCTAACAGGAGCGTCAACGCTTCTCTTAATGTGCCCGAACCATCTAAACCTCAACTCCCGCATCTTGTCCTCCACGGATGTCACTCTCACTTTGTCCCGAATAACTTCATTCCTAATTTTATCGCTCCTGGTACACCAACACATTCATCTCAGCATCCTCATTTCTGTTACTTTCATCTTATGCACATGGGAGCTCTTGACTGGCCAACACTCCGTCCCATACAGCAGGGTTGGTCAGACCATCACTCTATAAAATTTACCCTTAAGTTTTGGCGGCACCTTCTTATTACATAGAACACCGGATGCAAGCCTCCACTTCATCCATCCCGCTCCAATACGATATGTGACATCCTCGTCAATCTCCCTACTACCTTGTATAATAGATCTGAGACACTTGAAACTACTCCTCTTGGGGATGATTTGAGTATCGAGCTGCACATCCACGCCTGTTTCAAGGGCCCCGTCACTGAATTTGCACTCCAAGTACTTTATTTTGGTCCAAGTCAACTTGAACCTTTAGACTCCAAGGTCTGTATCCAAACCTCCAACCTTGTGTTACCCCTACCTCGTGTCTCGTCGATCAACACTATATCATCTGCAAATAACATGCACCATGGCACCTCTCCTTGGATGTGTCGCGTCAGCACGTTCATCGCCAGGGCAAATAAGAACGGGCTAAGAGTCGATCCTTGGTGCAACCCTATCACAGCTGGAAAGTGTTTTGAGTCTCCTCCCACAGTCCTCATCGAGTCTTAGCACCATCGTACATATCTTTAATCATCCTAGTGTACGCTTCATAAGAACAAATGAACTTTGATAAATTTATCCAAGACTTGTTTGTTATGTACTAACAAGAAAAAAAAGAAGAGATTCATCCCAAACTCTTTTGCAAAGTATATCACGTCGCCTGGCATCTTAAGAACAGAGATTAAGATATCATTTTGCCAGCACAACAGTGGCCATGAATAGTTCATGAATTATGGTTGGGTTTCTTATGCCAAGATTTGAAGTCACTGATGGTAGTATGTTAATTAACATGTTGTTGTAACATACATTATTGTAACTTGAGCATCAAGTAGAGAAGTGTTTGATTACTGGAGTCAAAGCAAAACCCCAAGCCTGGAAGCATTAATTTGCAGGAGTTCACTTGTTTCATAGGTTTAGATTTTTCCTTTGGAACACAACAACCTATGAGGAAATCTTTAGGTTGTAGTTTACATTTGGTGGATTAAACTTAAAAAATCCCTTTAGCACAATGTTAGTCTTGAAATCTTATTGTTATTTCTCCAGGTATTGTGTGAATGCAACGAGAAGACCGTTGACGAATAATGAAACAATTTATATATTGACATTTCGTGCTTATTTTCAAATTTCTACTTTGATATTACCATCCGGTAACTACAGGATGATCCACAAGAAAGGTGGCAGGATTCAAACCTATTGCCAGCCTGCCCCTGACGTGAATTACCCTTTCCAGTGACTATTAGTAAGAGCAACCAACAATGAGCATATAGGTTTGCTACAATGATGTACAAACAATTATTTGATAATGCTTCTTGAGGAATTTATTCATAAAATAATTCACTAGCTTCACTTGTCACATTGACTGGGATAAATAACATCCTTAATATCAACACTATTTTAAGTTGCGGTGGTCTCACCCTTAACAAAAAGATGCGAGCCAAGTCGACCATTTTCCCCATCAAGCTCACCTCACATCTATTGGACTAAAAACGTTCCTTTGACAGTGGGTTCATAATATGTTAATTACAAATGAAGTGAAAGCGAACTCAAGTCCCAGATAAATATCATAGCTAAAAACAAACATAAATCCAGCACACACAAAAACACTAGGTGATTTCTTCTTATCTACCTAAACTTTGGTGGGTAAAGTTACTCGGTGCCTGTGCTGGTGGAGATAGCAATTATCTAATGGAATAGTTGAGATGGGCACAAGCTGGCCCGGATAACACCGTTATCAAAACAAAAAAAAAACATAAAGCCGACTATTCTAGCATAATTAGCTTTTCATTTATCTCTGCACCTCACCTGACAGTTATTTCTAAAAACTTCATAGAGCGACTTTTAGAATAATTCACCACCATGATGATCCTAACACATATGAAGGATGCTAGGGTTATCCCTGACACAAATGCTATTATCCAATAAACGTTTTCGGCACTTATCCCTAAGGTTTACAGTAAGCTTCTTCTTTGGTTAAAAAGGAAATTATATTGGAAGACTAACGGCGAAGAATATATGGTTAAGGCCAAGATGTTCTTCACAAGCAAGCTAGAAACAGCACATTGGAGTGCAGTGCAGACTCTCCAAAATATTGCCGCACCCGTGACGGGTCTTCCATAAATGCATTGCTTTTGGAGGATCCGACACGCACCCGGCAACATTTTCAGAGAGTCTGAGCAATATAGGTTACTCTGTATGATCATTGAGCTCAAAGCATAAGGGTGAAATTAGATCAAGTTTAGTTAAGGTTTGAACAAGGCATTTTTATGGAAAATGCAGACTCAAACGAAATGATAAAAGGCTCAGAAACTTGCTTTCTAATCAGGCCTGCTAACTTCATATGTTAAACTATCGAGAAATGAGCAATGACAATAGCAGCCGCACGACATCCTTACTTAAAGAGTTGCATTTGGATTAAACTAGTATGAACATGAAAGAGGAAATTATAATAGCACGAAAGAGTTGCCTACTTTGTCACTTTATCATTTTCATTTTTGGCACCACAGAGTGCCACGGCCACAGAAGAGTTAAGTACCAATTTGATGTATAGACAGTTGCAAGACAAATATTTAAACATGTGAAAGAGACGATGGCTTACCTTTTCCAATTCCCTGACACCTTCAGCATACTGTTCCTTTTGTAGCAATGCAAGACCAAGGTAATAATGGGCCTGTACTCCCAGAATTCACTCTTTAGGTCATTATCTGTAGGGAATAAAGAATTTCTAGCTACACCAACTTAGAAAGACCATAAATTCAGCAGATAAGAAACAGAGGTGTTCTAAAATTATTCAGCTCAGTTCTATCTGTGATTATGTAGATGCTCTAATAAGATATATTATCCTCCTAAACGTTGCAACAACCTTTGAAACAGTAACAAATTAACAATCTCCAGAATTTACATCATTAAAACCTCCAGATTATCTATGCATTACACTATGCGAACAGCAAGATTACAATAATACCATATTTGAGTTGTTTCCACAGTGATCCTATTAAGGTAACTGCTGTCTCAGCATATGACTTCTCCGGTAGAACAATAAGGATTTCACTTCAATTTCTTTCTTCATACTTAATTGTTATGACCATAAAGATTATTAATATCCATGAGAAGAAAAGCTAAATTTAGTTAAACACCGAAACACGCCTAGTCCGTCCAAAGAACAAAGGAAATAAGAAAATATCAACATTGATAGAACACATATATAGTTATATGAATTCCCCACATTGGAAAAAATGTTAATTTATGCTAAATGTTACAAAGTTAGCACCTTTACAGAATTGTGATCGAGCTGAATAGCCTTTCTACAATCCTCCTCCACTCTTTGCCAGTCACTATAAACCAACAACGACAATAATAAATGAACATATACAATAACATCATCAAAATGCCCAAAAGAAATTCTTTTTGTGACACGTACTTTCGCTTCCGATGGCACAAGGCACGATTAGTCCAATATATTGGAACATTAGGGCACAATGTAATAGCCTACAAAGTAAAACATACAGTAGCATCAGATATGTTAGAAGAGTAAGAGTAATATTTTCATTTAACCTAATAGTAAAAAAGACCTCAGTATAAGCATCTATGGCAGCCCCAAATCGATTCTTTTGAAAGTAACTGTTGCCATCTTGCTTCAGTTGCTCCGCTTGCTTTGAACCCACGATTGCTGACATTTTTTCACTCTTTTTTTTCTGCGATCTTAAAATCACCTCGATTTCCAGCAATCTCTATACCCCCCAACGCCGTTTCTATTTCTCCGTCCAAATTATATACCGGCTATAGATACACGTATATACAGAAGATGTGAAACAGGAATATTTCTGGGGTGGAGTAGAGAAAGAGATAAAGGGCTGGAAAATTAAATTGAAATTGAAATATGGGAAGAAATTGAGCGGCAAGAGGGAGAGGAGTCGTCGCGAAATTTCAAGAGCATAGCATAGCAAATGTGCAGAAAGGAGAAAACAGCGATTGCGTCACATATATGATGGTGCGCCAAGATGTCACAATTCAACGTGATTGGGCAGGCTAACCAGCTTTTCTATTCGTCAATTAAGAGGATAATTAAAGAACAGCCATTTATCTTTTGGAGCAATTTAAAGTTATTACACGGTACTTATAGGTCACGGTCTGGCCTTCATTTGATTCTACGTAAATGAGCAATGCTTTATGCATCGACGTACCTTTTTTGTTTTGAAATTAAGTACATCACATAAAAAGATATGACCTACCTATGGAAATTTATTAAAACAATTTAAAATACTAAAAGGGATGAACCCGCTTAAAAGAGTAATAAAGCATAGTCCTGTGGTCAAGCGAGGTCCAAGACAAAAGTTTTATGAGTTCTAGATGCGGAATATGCAAAATTATTATTCACTTATGTTTTCTGAAGTCACGAACCAAAAAAAAAAAGTAACAATAAAATATAACTAAATCTCTATTAATGATAAGATTTAAAAGGGAAAAAAGCTAAAATTTGTCTGTGACTTTTTTTCTTTTAATATATTATATGAATTTCTAATTTAATAGCACATGATATTTGATATTTTGTAGGCAAAAAAGAATTAAGCTAATTTTGAACTTAAAAGTCTTCTTTTAATCTCTTTCACTTTGATTTAAGTTATACTAACAATTAACCGTGAATAGGGTCGACGTTCGGGCAGTTCAGATTGGATATGAGAATTTCGGTTTGGATTTTCAAGTTTTGGATTGAAGTAATGACAATCCAAATCCAATCCAAATAAGTTCGGATTGGATCGAATTTTTTAAGTTCGGTTTCAGATTAATCGGTTTGGATATTATGGATTTTCGGTTTTGAGTGTATAAGTTGAGATGTTTCTACTTTTTACAAAAATGAATATCCAAATGAAGTACTCATGTTAAATTGCCCGAAAAGTTCCTCATTCTTATCGCAATCATCCAAATAAAGTATTCAAGTAATGAAATTATTATTAAAAAAATTCAACAGAAACATTAATACGGCCGATAGGAAATAATAATAGTAAAATCATGTCCAATTAAAAAGTATTCTGACAATAACTTAGTAATTAATACTAAATATATGAGATAATATCTAATAGGTAGAGTGTTGAACTTATTACCATTGACATATGAATAATGGACTAAATATAAAGTATAAGAATTTCGGATTTTTGGATACCCAAAAATCCAAAAGTACCAAATCTAATATCCAATCCATAATCCAAAATTTTTTAAAATTAAATCCAATATACAATCCATAATAAAAAAAATCTTAAAAATTTGGATTTCGGATTTGCCCAAACTATGCCCATCCGTAACCGTGAAAGTCTTTCACATAATAATTGTGGTTTTAGTTCAAATTATCTCATTTTCGAACACCACATATTTATATTAGTCAATCGATTTCCTTTTCATATAATATAAATTCACTATAAAAATTACATAATCAAATCATTGATAAGATAATTACAAATAACTTTTACAATTAACATTATTTGATAATTTGATAAACATAGTAACTTAAACCTATTATTACAAGTTGTACTAATAGCAAATCTTGACATTATCACAATAAAATAAATTAAACGATTATCTTCCCCTACATAAACCCAAAATACACCATTCTCGCAACTAACCATACCATCAATTTACTACTACAAAGAAAATGGCCTCTGTTCTCCATTTCCTAATCATCTTCTTTATCTCATTTCTTCTAATTTCCCCTACAATATCACTCAAATGCTCGTCTCAAATCTTTTCTAATAACACCCACTTCGCCAACTGCATTGATCTCACTTTTCTCAAATCTTCTCTTCACTGGACTTATAATTCCAAAAATTCTACACTTTCAATTGCTTTTATTGCTCCTTTGCCATCTAACAATGGTTGGGTTGCTTGGGGTATTAACCCCACCACCCCATCAATGATTGGAACTCATTCTCTCATTGCATTTAAAGAATCCAATGGCTCCATTGTTGTTAAAACCTACAATCTTACTTCCTACAAAACCATTGTAGAGTCTAAGAAACTTTTGTTTACTGTGTTGGATTCTAAAGCTGAGTCCTCTAATGGGGTTTTGAAAATCTTGGCCACTTTGGTACTGCCGGCAAACTTGACTTCGGTAATGTTAAGTGTTTGTCGTGATATTTTTACCATATTTGTATTATTTATTTTTTGGGTAGAAAAGTATAAATCTTTCGGTTTTGTGTTTCTGATCCTTATCCTTTTCTAGGAGAAAAATATTTGAGAAATATATATATTTTTAGTAGCTCTAAAAAATAATAGCTAACAAAATGTATAATTTTATATATGTGTATATTATATGCAAACAATATAGATATTTTATATGTTTTTTGGCTTCGAATACAATTAGTTTCGATTGACATACCAATTTTGTATTTTGCCAAAATATTTTGGATTAAGACTTTTTTGTTTCACTCGATAGCATCAACAATGTTTTAACTCTTTTTGAGGGTTTTGTTTTAGGGAGAAAATTGTTGAGTAACAAATGTTAGCATGACACTTTAGTGAATTATTTTGAGAGTGAGGTTATTGCTTCAAATTCTTTTATATTTTTTTTATATTGTGGATTGTACATCTCGATTCTCGACCATAAAAGTAGATCTATTATTCGAAACCAACTTCGATACTTTTTTTTTGTCCACTTTGGTATATGTTTTTTTTATTTACACATTTACTCTCGTTTAAGATTTGTTATTTTTATATGACACCAGATTATTTTGATCCTGACAGGTGAACCAGGTCTGGCAAATTGGTCCAGCAGTGAAAGATGGCATACCAGTGGTACATAAGTTTGATGCAGACAATTTAAATTCTAAAGGCATTTTGGATTTGGCTACTTCTTCTGGTGATAGAAAAAAGAATGCCACTGCCTCTACTCCTGCTCCTGCCCCTGCTAATAATACTGGTGGACAGAATGGAAAAGAAACTGGTGGATCTTCAAAAATTTGGGAGAGTGATTTTAGTTTCTATGTTTTCTTATTGTTTCTTGGAGTTTGGTTATTGTAATCTTAGATTGACTAAATTTTCTGATTTTGTCAATGCAATAACACGATTCTGGAGGTCAAAGATTAGTGTAAACGGTTAGTAGGTAGTCGAGTTTCGGACACATTCTCGTATTATCTTATGCTTCGATTTTTATTACTACCTATCGTCAGTGGCGGAGGCAGGATCTCCACGAAAGGGGTTCAAAAAAATATTTTTGTAGCTAGTGGGAATTGAACCCATGACCTTATGTAGATTTTTAACCCCCCTTGACTACTAAACTACACTTTTGGATTGTGTTAAGGGTGTTCAAAACTTAATATATAGAGATAAAAAACAGATTTTGCCTTATATATACAGTGTAATTTTTCGGCGAAGGGTGTTCGGATGAACACCCTTGCGCCCCCCTAAATCCGCCCCTGCTTGTCGTTACCCTTGCTTCGGTTGTCTTATTGCTTTGTTATTTTGATGTTGTTACTGTTCTTGTTTTCATTAGTCTCGACATGGCTTCTTCACTAATGTTTTTCTTTTCAAAACTGTTAAGAAATATTTTTTTTGAGTCGAGAGTCTTCCGAAAATAACATCTTTATCTTCATAAGGTAAGGGTAAAATCTACGTATACAATACCCAAATGTCATGTTGGTTCATTTGTTATGAATTTTACTGTTCTTTGTTCTTTTTTTCTTACGCTTAGTAATTACTTAAAAGTCATTCATTAATTGATGTCCAAGGTGTCAATATATAAAATAAAAAAAAGGCAAAATACATAAGTATCCATCTAACTTATGGCCCAAATCCCCCTTACACACTTTCTATGGACGATAATAATATTACACATGCAACCTTTTTAAAGTGTAGCTAGTACACACCACTTTTTTCTTGACCAACTTTTCAAAATATGTGTGAGGTCACGCGCCAATAAGGTCGTGACACGTGTCCTAACTCAAGAAAAAAAAAGAAAATACTAAATTTACACCAATTGATAATATTTAAAAGAAAACAAACAAAAAAAGAAACAAAGCCCCCTCCTCCCCCCCCCCCACGTTTCTCATCTTCTTCTGAACCCCATACCCGTCGACTTCCTCCTCTAAACTCCATCAGCCATGGAAAAGCCCCACCAGAACAAAATATTAACATGAATTTTCACCATTTTTTTAGTCTATAAAATTTTCACTTTTTCTTTTTAGTTTCTAGATTTTGTTTGTTTTGTTTGCTGTGGAATCACCATTGTTACCGATGAGTTTGCCACTGTAACAGTGGTCGGAAATGGAGGTCGCTGTTGTTTGCCTTTTTTTAACTAAACGAGACCAGTTTTGAACGAAGAACACTAGCTTGCCGAAAGATCTGATAGCTCCACCCACGCGGAGAAGATCTGAGCTCATCGATCATGAACTGACAGTGAGACTAATGACCTGACAATGGAGTTCTCGGCTTGTTGCTTGAGGTCGTTGCCGGTATTACGAGTTATGGCTGACATCTTCTTAAAGGAGATGCAAGAGGGCGGAGATGAGGAGGCTGCGGTTGTCGCCGGCTTCCGGGGAGGGCTCCAAATGGGGAAGAAGGGCTTGGATATCATTTTCTTTTCATTTAATTATTAAATTAACAAAAATAAGTGGACAAATAAGATTTAAACACGTGTGCTTATTGTCACACCTCCTTTTTCCGCACCCGCGGGGGCGCAGGGGAGTTTTCCAATTAAAGGACAATCGAAAGGGGATTTATTTGTTTATTTCAGAGTCGCCACTTGGGAGATTTAGGGTGTCCCAAGTCACCAATTTTAATCCCGAATCGAGGAAAAGAATGACTCTATATTACAGTCTGCGTACCAGAAATCCGGATAAGGAATTCTGTTAACCCGGGAGAAGGTGTTAGGCATTCCCGAGTTCCGTGGTTCTAGCACGGTCGCTCAACTGTTATATTCGGCTTATTTATCTGATTTTTAATACAATTATGAACCTATGTGCCAATTTTATCTTTTATCCGCTTTTATCGTTCACTGTTATTTTTATAGGACTTGCAACGTCGTGAAAACATATCTCGAACCACGTTACATCAATGCACCCGTGGTTATTGATATATCTCGACTCGGTTGAGATTTGGATTTGGGTCACATAAATGTGCACCCGAATTAAGAAAAATAAATTATTTAAGACGCGCCTAAAGCAACTAACGTATGGTTGTTTTGGGGAGGGCCGTAAAATTCGCTAAATGACCTGTCCCGAATTCTAAGTGTTTTAATATATATACAGTTGGAGGGCCCCGTGGCTGTGTACATTTTTCATTTTTTGACGAGGCTCGTCTCGTTCTACTTTTAAAAGGAATTAGCGACGTCATGGATATGCCTCTCGGATCACGTCACAATCAATGTACCCGTGATTAGAAATACATTTCGAATCCGTCGAGATTTGGATTTGGGTCACATAAATGTGCACCCGAGTTTTTAAGAAGGTAAGGCTTATTAAAGCGCATCCTAAAGAGACTAACGTATTGTTATTTTAGGAGGGTTGTGAGATTTGCTAAACAACCCGTCCCGGAAACTAAATGCTTCAATAATATACATTTAACAAGGGCCCCGCATCTGCGCGTTTTGTTTATTTTCGTCGAGGCTCATCTCGTTCTTATTTTTAAAGGATATCCTATAGCAACTACGTTTCTTGTCGTGTTCGTCTCTATCAATTGAAAACAGTAGATAATCCTAATTAATTAAATGCTTGCAAGTTGTTTGTAATGACATTCAGAAAAGCTAAAAAAATTCAGAAATGAGGCTGTATGTACAGTCAGCCGAACAAACAATTATAGGCCCAAATCCAGCCCATGCGTGATAGGCCAGACCTGGGCCTCTGCCTGTTCGACACGGGCCTACTTGGTTTGCTTCGATTTGGGCTCGACCTTCATGAGGTTGAGGCCCAGAACTGATTCGTTGTTCTGTGAAATGAGTTTATCAATTTATGTGACAATATGGCAAAAGGAAAAAGGACTTTAACTAAAACGGATAGCTTTCCTATTTGGCCTACATTAGAGAATATACTACACCATCAGACTAAGTCTGAGATACAACTTATTACACTGGCCATATTTTTTCACCTAGCAGCATACATACAAGGCTAGCATTCGTTAACCTACATTGATATACTTAGTATGTAGTCTGCTTCTATTGTCCAAACAAAAATGTAACTATTTCATGACATTTAGAGTAACAGTTCATGTATATATATAAAAAAAACAATCTGCAGGTCCTCTCTTTTGCATTCATACTCAAACTTTCAGTTACATTTGTGGTATTAATTGTGTACCTGGTATGGAGGACAAAGAAGGAAGGAATGATCAGCTAGGCAGTATGCAGTAAACACAGCAGCAACAGATACACAGCAACAACCAAATAGCCACGAAGATGAAGCTCACACGTTGGTCGAACAACAGACAAATATTCCCAGGAAACAAGATAGGAAACAAGACCAATCGAGAAAAGAACCAGAATATTTTGTGCTATAGCCAACAGAAATTCAATACCCACCAAAGCTCAGTACACAACCAGCACAGTCTCAAACAATCAGGAAGACTCCAACTCAATGTACAGCACACAAAACTCAATGTAGTAGCAATCAAAGCTGAAGATACACAGGCTTCTCTTAATGGAACAGTGATCAACCTAGTTAGGATGACCAGCTTGATTTCTTATGCGGTTTGGACAATGTTCAGTTACAGTATTTTCTGGAAATTTCTTTCTGTTTTTCTTCACTTTTCTTTAACTCACAAAAATCCCTCTCAACACTAAAATTTCCAGCCTTTTCTCTCTTTTTCTGAAGACTAAAAATCCAGCCCCCTTTTGAGTTCTCAAGTGGCCTATTTATAAGCCAAAGTGACCAAGTGCAGCTAAGCTGCCCCCCCCCCCCATCTGCAACTTGCAGTCTGCCCATACCCTTTAAAGCCCATGCCTAAGCATCTTTGGTGCCAGCCCCTTTGTTCCCCACGCCTGGCTTTCTTTAATCAAGAGTTATGGGTTCATTTTAGTATTCATTTTAAATTCCCATGCTCTTATGTCTTGTTCCCCATTGGCATTAATTTAATCCCAAATTAGTACCCTACTTGTCAGCTCATTTAAACTAATCATTTTTGTTCTTTTCAAACCCCAGACTACCCTTGCTAGCCCTTGATTATCACTGCCCTGCCCATTGCAGTATCAGGGCACTTTGGGCTTTAACCATTCGATTTCAGAATTGCCCCAGCCTGGCTTTTTTGATTGTTTACAAGGTAGTTACAAACTAATATTCATAGGCAATGCCCAATTCAAACCACAATACAGGCTCATTAGTCATGCGACATTATTAGTTCGTTCGTTTCATTAGTTATAGAAAATTAATCGACGACATTTATCGAGTCGACTATACTAATTATAGCAGGTAATAATCAATCGCTCACATAAACAATACATTTAGGGACCTAAAGGGCATCAGACAATTTTTGTTCAATTACTGGGGCTATATGAATTAACTCGTTTGACGACTAATCTAATCGAACATGTATATCACAGAATACATTCAAATCATACACAGAAAACAATTGACCAAATAAAAGGTCTTTACAGAGATGAAAGAAATCCGAATGAAAAATAACAAAAAATAACAAACAAACACAACGAAACATACTGACCACTTAATCAAAACTAACACAAAAGAAAGGAAAACTTACCGAAAATGTTTAAATCAAACAGACCCAAATCTGATTCAACTTCGAATTTTTGAGGCCGAACAAACTTTAATCAGGGTGTTCTCACATGAGAACACCTTGATTAAGGTCTATTAGACCTCAAACCCATGTCCAAACCGGCCGGATTCCCCAGGTGCATGTGTTCTAAAGTCTGGATTTCCAGATCTGATTTTTAGGGAGTTGTGGGTAGATTCGGACCAAACCAAGCTTGGTTTGGTCACGAGGAAGGTCAGGGGAGTGTCTGGTATGAAGATGGGGTGGTTTGGCATAGATCCGGGTTTCGACTCAAATCTTCAAATGAAGATTCGAGACGAACGAAAGTGATTCGAGGCTCGTGGTTAGTGGATTCGTGTTCAGGACAGTGAGGTGGTCCTAGGGTGTTCAGGAGGTGGTCACCGGCGTTCGTGCCGCCGGCTTTTGGTGGAAGGGAAACTAGGGCGACGTTAGGGTTTGGGGGCTTCAGGGTTCGGGGAAGGAGATGACTGAAGGGTGGGGTTGGTATAGGGGGTGCGGGGTACGATAGGAGGCTTATATACGGGGAGGCTGATTGGATCTGAGCCGTTAGATCAGATGATCTCAACGGCTTAGATCTGATACTAAGAAATGAGACGGGGTCGTTTGGTAGTTAAACGGGGTCGTTTGGTTTAAGTGAGGGGTTGGGTCAGGATGGTTATTTGGGTCGGGTTTTGAAGCGGGTTACTTGACAGAGGTCCTGAGCCGTTGGATCGAGAGTTTGAACGGCCCAGATTGATTTGCCTGAAACGACGTCGTTTCAGAAGAGGCCTGGGCAGCCGGACTTGGACTGGGTCAGATCGTTGGTTTGGGCCTGTTTTTGTCTTATTTTTGGGCCCAAATTGATTTCAACTTTCTTTTGTTTTCCCATTTAAAGAAAAAAAAAATAACAAATAAAACAAATGAAATTAAAACAAATAACAATATGGCATTTCAACATAATTATCATACCAAGTAAGTTAAATCACAACCTAAAACGGACGATGCACATATATTTATATTTTGAATTTTCTTTTAACGCCACATATATTTTTTGTATTTTTGTTTGATAATGACTAGATGCAAAATGGACAGACTCACAAACGACTAACAACACATGTCACGGAAAGATCGAAAAATTGTACAGCGAAGCCTTTTGCCACTATTTTTATTTTCTTTTGGAGCGATTGTCCGTGAAGCAAAAATCACGTGCTTACAGCTGCCCCTCTTTGCACGAAGACACGAAGGGTTTTCGCGCAAAGATAAAGCGAGCGATTTTTGCCCGTCTGAATACTCCGTGTGAAGCATTTTTTGAAAAAGATTTGACCGAACCTTTGCTTCAGAGGTTTCCTACATATCCTGGGCTGAACAGGAATCAGGTCAATGTAGTTCGGGAAATTTTGGTAGCTGGGACTACCATGTGACTGTATTGCTTGTTGTTGTTGCGCTGTTGTATGTTGCTGTAGGATGCTACTGCTCAACCGATCTTCCTGTTACATTGCTCTAAAAGGAAAACAAGAAGTTAAGCTAAAGTGAGGATCCTGAAATCTCATCCATCTTCGACTTGTTCTTGTTGCCTTGCTCTCTTGTCGGCTATCGCTTTCCTCTGACGCCTTTATTTTGTGAACTTGGAGATGATGCTGGTCCTTCACCTTTTCTGAATGTCAGTTCTCATCACTTTGCTTGATTTGCTGGGGACACGGCTTTCTTCTTTAGATCTTCCAATGGTTTCTTCAGTGGTATGGCTTTTCATCAGAATTGTTATACTGGGCATGCTACAACGTTCCCAAACTACTTCTTTTGAGACGCGTTCCTTCTTCCCTTTGAATTGTGCGCTTGCCTCTGCAGTTGTCTGCTTCTTGGTGCTGGGATTTCATTGTTTCCCGTTTGGGGATCTCTGTTGTACCCTTCCGTCTTCAGGTGGGGTGACTGATTCCACAATCTAGAGCTGAATGTATTCCCGCATTATACTGGTGGGCGACCTAGAACTTAAATGTATTCCCGCATTATACTGGTGGGCGACCTAGAACTTAAATGTATTCCCGCATTATACTGGTGGGCGACCTAGAACTTAAATGTATTCCCGCATTATACTGGTGGGCGACCTAGAACTTAAATGTATTCCCGCATTATACTGGTGGGCGACCTAGAACTTAAATGTATTCCCGCATTATACTGGTGGGCGACCTAGAACTTAAATGTATTCCCGCATTATACTGGTGGGCGACCTAGAACTTAAATGTATTCCCGCATTATACTGGTGGGCGACCTAGAACTTAAAAGTATTGAAATTGTTTCCCCGTTCTTCCGAGAAAATTTTCGACAATCGGCAGAAAATTTTCTGCCCCGGTTTTTGGTGACTTCCATGGCGGTGCATCTTGCTGCCATCATCAATCCTTTGTTTTCCTGCAGCAGACAAAAGGATTTAATCAGTTTTAATCGTGGTGGTAGAGGGTGCCTTTCTGGCGAGCAATTTTTCTCTCTTCCCCTTTTCTTGCTCTTTGTCCCCATAATTGGTTGGCGGGCAAAGTTGCCTGTTGGGGGTCTCTAGCCTGCTGGGGATTGGTTTTCAATTTATCCCCTTTTCTGCTTTCTTTTAAAACACATGATGTGGGAGTCTGCTTCTAACTCCCGAAACCACTCCCTTTTGGAGCTTACTTCTTCCAACATTTCCGAGCACAATCCCTGCATTGCCTGGGGCCGGCCTTTAAGACTGTTTGTATTATCCTGCATTGGATGAATTCCCCTTCGGTTTCTGGTAGTAAGCTTTGACAAATCCTTTAAAGACACATTTTAGGAAAAGAAATAAAGATATGGAAAAGAGAAAATCTTTCTGAACCAATATTTTGTGGGAGGAGACAATCAAAAGAACTTATCTGGAGGACACAACTGGTCCCCGTGATCATGACGTGCACCATAGATTCCCGACCCAGTCTATTTGTATCAATCGATTTGCCCGATGGTCTGACTTGCTGGGGATGATAAATGGATGTTCATCCTATTGCGAATGTGGTAGTTTTGCTGATCTGTCTCGTCGCCTCATAGTGCCCTTCGAGGGGTTTTCACTGATGAGACTCTCTCTTTTCTCTCATCTCCCGGCGCCTTATGGTGCCTGTGAGGGTTTTCACCAATAAGACTCTCTCATTTCATATCCCTCATCTTACATCGCCTCTCGGTGCCTGCGAAGGTTTTCACCGATGAGACTCTCTCATTTTATTTCTTTCGAGGAATCGGGGCGTTGTAGATACGACCCTCTCTTCTGGAGACTCCTTTGGCTATCAATTCATTCCCAGTCTTACGATCCTCTTCTTTGCTGGGGATTGGTGTATTATTCTCGGTCTTATTTACCTGACTCGACATATTTTGAACATTGATCGGGAGGTCTTTTGGACGTTGAATGTTGGTTCTGGTGTGGAGTTAAAGAAAGGCTATGAAAAAATGAAAATAATTTGATGGGTGATGTGCTACAACTTTTGGAATCAAACCTTTGTTGGAATTTTAAAACATAATTTCTGCCCCAGGTTTCTTGCTTGGGGAATTTATTTTTTATACTTATGTTGCGCTATGTGCGTTACGCACGCTTTACGCACACTATGTACATTATGCATCCTATATTCACTATGATGCATACTATGACCGAGCCGTGAGGCGCCTACGTATCCTCTTTGAGGAATCAGGTCAAACGTAGTTCCCACGGTTTTATATTCCTTGATTTTTCTTTTCTTTCTTTTCATTTTCTTTTTCTCATTTTTTCCATGTCTTTTTCTTTTTTTTTTCTTTTTTTTTTCCTTTCTCTTTTTCATATCTTTCTCATTAGTGATTCCAAAAGAGGGGTATTGAAAGAATTGCTTAAGGCTCAAAGGGGAAAGCAAGGGTTAAAAGTGTTTGGATAGAAGAAAGAATTGCCTCCGTCATCTCATTATTCAACAAATGCCAAATACAAACAAATAAACCAAAAGTTGCCATAATTAAAGAAGTTATGCATAATATCTCTTGACTGCATCTGAATTGATAGCCATGTCGACACATCTACCTTCGACATCTGTCAAACACAAAGCACCATTGGACAATATTCTGGTCACGATATAAGGCCCTTGCCAATTTGGGGCGAATTTGCCTTTCGCCTCGACCTGATGTGGGAGGATCTTTTTCAATACCAGCTGCCCTACTTCAAACTTCCTGGGGCGCACCTTCTTATTATACGCTCTTGCCATTCTCTTCTGGTACAGCTGACCATGGCACACTGCTGCCAATCTTTTCTCATCTATCAGGCTCAACTGTTCCAATCGAGCTTTGACCCATTCATCATCATCAATTCCGGCTTCAGCGACAATTCGGAGGGACGGAATTTCGACCTCCGCTGGTATCACGGCCTCAGTTCCATACACCAACAAATAAGGAGTTGTGCCTATGGAAGTCCGGACGGTAGTGCGGTAACCCAACAAAGCAAAGGGTAATTTCTCGTGCCATTGTCTGGACCCTTCCACCATTTTTCGCAGTATCTTCTTGATATTCTTATTGGCTGCTTCGACTGCTCCATTCGCCTTGGGACGATATGGGGTGGAGTTGCGGTGTATAATCTTGAATTGTTGGCATACCTCTCTCATCAGGCTGCTATTAAGATTCGCACCGTTATCCGTGATGATCACTTTTGGGATCCCAAATCTGCAGATGATATGGGAGTGAACAAAGTCCACCACTGCCTTCTTAGTTACTGATTTGAAGGTTTTAGCCTCAACCCATTTGGTGAAGTAATCAATGGTCACTAGAATGAACCTATGACCGTTGGACGCTGCTGGCTCGATGGGCCCAATGACATCCATGCCCCATGCTACAAACGGCCAGGGTGCTGACATCGTATGTAACTCTGTTGGCGGAGAATGAATCAAATCTCCATGTATCTGGCACTGATGGCATTTCCTTACGAAAGTGATACAGTCGTGTTCCATGGTTAGCCAATAACACCCTGTTCGAAGGATCTTTCTTGCCAATATATATCCGCTCATGTGTGGCCCACAAACTCCGGCATGTACTTCCGCCATAACCGTCGTTGCCTGCCCGGCATCTATGCATCTCAACAATCCCAAATCCGGGGTTCTTTTGTACAATACTCCTCCACTGAGGAAGAAACCATTCGACAAACGCCGAAGGGCTCTTTTTTGGTCCCCAGAGGCATGTTCTGGATATATCCCCATCCTGAGGTATTCCTTGATATCATGAAACCAGGGTTCGCCATCTGCTTCTTCTTCTACGGCATTGCAGTAGGCGTGCTGATCACGGACTTGGATGTGCAGAGGATCAACATACATTTTGTCAGGGTGGTGCAGCATTGATGCTAAGGTGGCTAAGGCATCCGCAACCTCATTGTGAACTCTCGGGATGTGTTTGAACTTTACCGATCGAAATTGCTTGCTCAGATCATGCAAGCATTGTCGGTATGGTATGAGCTTTAGATCTCGTGTTTCCCATTCACCCTGAATTTGATGTACCAAGAGGTCCGAGTCTCCCAAGACCAAGACGTCTTGGACACCCATGTCAGCAGCCAAGCGCAGACCCAGAATGCAAGCCTCATATTCGGCCATATTGTTGGTGCAATAGAAGCGTAGTTGAGCCGTAACAGGATAATGCCGTCCTGTTTCAGAAATGAGTACTGCTCCTATTCCAACCCCTTTTGCGTTTGCAGCTCCATCGAAGAAAAGCTTCCAACCCGGTTCCTCGGGTAATTCCAACTCATTCGTATGCATCACCTCTTCGTCAGGAAAATACGTTCTTAAGGGCTCGTATTTTTCATCAACGGGATTCTCTGCCAAATGGTCTGCCAGCGCCTGGGCTTTCATGGCCGTCCTCGTCACATAGATGATATCAAACTCTGTGAGCAGAATTTGCCATTTTGCCAACCTCCCCGTGGGCATAGGTTTCTGAAAGATATACTTCAATGGGTCCAAGCGGGATATGAGATAAGTAGTATATGAAGACAGGTAGTGTTTCAACTTCTGAGCTACCCAAGTTAGGGCGCAGCATGTTTTCTCGAGTTGAGTGTACTTGACCTCATGCACTGTGAATTTCTTGCTAAGATAGTAGATGGCCTGCTCCTTCCTCCCTGTGTCATCATGTTGCCCCAGTACACAACCAAATGAATTTTCCAAGACCGTCAGGTAAAGGATTAGGGGTTTCCCGGGCTTAGGCGGGACCAATACGGGTGGATTAGACAGATACCCTTTGATTTGGTCGAAGGCCTCCTGACACTCTGCTGTCCAACCTACTGCAGCGTCCTTTCTCAGCAGCCGAAATATGGGCTCACAAGTCGCTGTGAGTTGAGCGATGAACCTGCTGATGTAATTGAGTCTACCCAGCAAACTCATTACCTCTGTTTTGTTCCTTGGCAGTGGCAAGTCTCGGATGGATTCAATTTTGGATGGGTCTAACTCAATCCCCCGTCGACTGACGATGAATCCTAGCAACTTTCCTGATGGAACCCCGAATGCGCATTTGGCCGGGTTAAGCTTGATATCATACCTTCGGAGTCTTTGGAAAAATCTCCTTAGGTCTGCTACATGGTCCTCCTGACGCCAAGATTTGATGATCACATCATCGACGTACACTTCTATTTCTTTGTGTATCATGTCATGAAACACAGCAGTCATTGCTCGCATGTACGTTGCCCCAGCGTTCTTTAACCCGAACGGCATTACCCGATAGCAGTAGGTTCCCCATGGCGTAATAAACGCTGTCTTCTCAGCATCCTCTTCGTCCATTAGGATCTGATGATAACCCGCATAGCAATCCACAAAGGATCCGATCTCGCGCCCAGCGCAATTATCGATCAGGATATGAATGTTGGGTAACGGGAAATTGTCCTTGGGACTTGCTTTGTTGAGGTTGCGGTAGTCGACGCACACCCTGATTTTTCCATCCTTCTTTGGGACTGGTACCACATTGGCCAGCCACTCGGGATATCGAGTGACCCGAATGACCTTCGATTGCAACTGCTTGATCACTTCTTCTTTGATTTTTACACTCATTTCTGTTTTAAATTTCCTTAGTTTTTGCTTGACCGGAGGGTATGCCGGGTCAGTGGGTAGTTTGTGAACCACTAAATTGGTGCTCAATCCAGGCATATCATCATATGACCATGCAAAAACATCTTTGAATTCCCTGAGAGTTTCGATCAATTCTGCTTTGACATTCGGCTCAATGTGGATGCTAATTTTGGTCTCTTGGATGTTATCAGCGTCTCCTAGGTTCACAGCCTCAGTGTCATTTAGGTTAGGCTTGGGTTTCTCTTCAAATTGGCACAGTTCTCGGTTTATTTCTTCGAAGGCTTCCCCTTCGTCACATTCGGATTCATTATCACAAACGACCTCTTGTATCATTGAGTCAGATTCAGATTGATTTATTAGACTAGGTCGAAGATCCGCTGTGCATGCCATGTCATTAGGACCAGTAAAAAGAGAACTGTTCAGAAAGAAAAAGAACAAAACAAGAAATTAAAATGGGACAAAAGAAAAGAACTTTATTAAATTTGCAGGATAAAAAGGGTTCACACTTTTACAAAACGAAAGTAAAGTTTGGATTACACCCTTGAATAATCCGATCAAACAAACAAACAAACAAAACATTAATCAAAGCCTACTACCAAGACTCCCCTCGGACAGGAAGAGGAGTAACCGTCCAATTGTTGGTCTTGGCCTCAGGCCCCACAAATTGTATCTCTGCTCTGCTGGAACCCTCTCCAGCTTCCACCATACTGACATCCGCGAATAGTCTCTCAAAACTCTGATCCAGGTCTTCACTTATGCCGATCAAAGGTCCTCGAATCTTTGGGATCGCTGATCCCTTGGCCCTAGCTTTAACAAAAGACCTTGAGAGGCGTGGCACTGGTTTAGGCAGAGACCAGACTCTCTTCTTCATTTTTCGCGCTTGCTTCCTGTCTGCTGCGGTTGGTTTGAACCCCAACCCGAAAGTTTCCAGATTCTTAGGAAGGGAGACAGGTTGGACTATCCCTTGAAGTTCAACTCCCAGGCCTTTTCCCGGCACAAACCCATTACCCAGCATTTCTGATACCATCATGACTGTTGCGGCAGTCACCCTAGGGTGCGGGATGATTTCTCCTTCAGAAATTTTGTTGGCCGACCCCGTATCGAGAATCTGGTAGACCCAGGGACCCTTGTCATCAGTGGTCTCTATGAAAGGCACAATGGTTCCGCCCATGGTGCATGTTGTATCCTCGCCGTGCAACACGACCTCTTGTCTTTCCCACTCGAACTTCACTGTCTGATGTAGGGTGGAAGGCACCGCTTTAGCCGCATGAATCCAAGGTCGTCCTAACAGCAAGTTGTAAGATACCGTGGCGTCCAACACCTGGAATTCCATGGTAAATAGGACCGGGCCAATGGTCAGTTCAAGTACAACATCCCCCACAGTGGCTGTTCCGTTTCCGTCAAACCCCCGGACACAGATGCTATTCTCCCGGATTCTTCCACGGTCAATCTTTAACTGGTCCAGGGTGGATAATGGACAAATATTGGCGCTTGAGCCGTTATCCACCAATACTCGAGTTACCACCGAGTCTTCACATTTGACAGCTAGGTATAGAGCTTTGTTATGCTCCGTACCTTCCACCGGCAGGTCATCATCTGAGAATGTTACCCTGTTCACCTCGAAAATCTTGCTGGCGATGGTTTCCAGGTGGTTTACAGAAATCTCACTGGGTACATGGGCCTCGTTCAATATCTTTAACAGGGCCCGACGATGTTCCTCGGAATGGAGGAGTAATGACAATAGTGAGATCTGGGCAGGTGTTTTTCTCAGCTGCTCAACCACAGAATAGTCTTGTACTTTCATCTTCCTCAGGAAGTCTTCAGCCTCTTCTTCTGACACTGGCTTCTTGGTTGCCACTGGGTTGGTTTTTCTTAACTCCACCGGAGCAAAACATCGACCTGATCGAGTCAGCCCTTGCGCTTCACAACTGACTTCTTCCACCTGTTTTCCTTGGTACGTCACCACTGCTTTTTCATATTTCCAGGGCACAGCCCTGCTGTCAAGCATTGGCAGTTGGACCACCGGCTTTATGGTCACCCGTTCTCCACATACCCCTTTCAACATGACTGCCGGTGTGGGCAGGATCCCTGGTATTACCAACTTGCTTGACTCGGGTTGGCTTGCTATGACGGACGGGCTCTTACCCCATATTACTACCGGCTTGACGCCTTCTCCCTGCGACTGTACATTTGTTCCTCCACTGGTTAAGACTTCTTTTGGGGCAGCTTGGATCATCATCACTGTTTGTGAGGGTTTTCTTAATTCTCCTCCCTCACACACCAACTCAATCATGTGAGTTTCGTGGTGCGCTGGCAGTGGGTTTTGGTTGATGTTAGGAGCCTCCGGTGTCTGGACCTCGATCTTATTGGTGTCAATAAGATCCTGTATGGCATGCCTTAACTTCCAGCACTTCTCGGTATCGTGCCCGAGCATCCCTGAACAGTATTCACAACTGATTGAACGATCCAAATTCTGAGGCGGGGGATTTGGTTCCCGAGTATGGACAGGACTAACCAAACCCAATTGCCGCAGCTTGTGGAACACAGCGGTGTAGGTTTCTCCCAGTTCGGTGAAGGTTCTTTGCTTCCGCAACCTGTCATTTCTGGCATCTGGATTTCCCCGGAAACCTGCCCCTGAAGGATTTCTATATGCCCTTGGTGGAGGGTAAGTGTTTTGTGGTGGTGCATATATGTTCTGGGGAGCCGGTGCGCGCCATTGTGGGCGAACCGGAGGCTGAGTGTATACCTGGGCTTGGTGTACGGAACAATGTGGTTCTCGAGGTGGATAGAAATTTTGTGGTGGGTTGTATGGGTAGTTTGACCTGTGAGGCCTGGGTTGGTTGTAGTGCGGCCTGCCAGCCCTGGACCAACTGCCTTGCCTCGATCGTGGCAACCTCTTCTTTCTTTCTTCTCAGCGCACCTCCCGTGCCGCTTTGAATAGCCTGGGTTGTGGCCTTAAGTGCCGAATAGTTTAAGATCTTGTCCGACCTCAAACCTTCTTCTATCATGACCCCTATTTTGACCACCTCGTTGAAAGATTTTCCAACCGTTGTCACCAAGTGACCAAAGTAGGTTGGATCCAATGTCTGCAAAAAGTAGTCTACCATCTCTCCCTCTCTCATGGGAGGATCGACCCTAGCTGCTTGTTCTCTCCAGCGGAACCCGAATTCGCGAAAACTTTCCCCGGGTTTCTTCCCAGTTCTCAACAACGTGAGACGGTCAGGGACTATCTCCAGGTTGTACTGGAAATGACCTGTAAAAGCCTGCGCCAGATCATCCCACGTGTACCACCTGCTGAAATCTTGCCTGGTATACCATTCCAGTGCAGATCCACTCAGACTTTGGCCGAAATAAGCTATCAAAAGCTCATCCTTGCCTCCTGCCCCTCTCATTTTGCTACAGAATCCCCGCAAATGTGCCATGGGATCACCGTGCCCTTCATATAAATCAAACTTGGGCATCTTGAACCCAGCCGGGAGTTGGACATCTGGGAAAGGGCACAGATCTTTGTATGCCACGCTGACTTGATTGCCCAGCCCGTGCAAGTTCCTGAAGGATTGCTCCAGGCTTTTGAACTTTCTTAACACTTCATCCTGTTCAGGGGCCTTAACCGGCTTCTCAACCTCTGCCGGTACTTCCAAATGGGGATTGTAAGCCTGTGGTTCCGGTGCGTGGAATGTAGGCTCAGGGGGATAGTATTGTGTATCGTGAGCCTGAAACAATGGCTCACTGGTCGTTCGCTGCAAAGGGGCTGATGCAGGTCCCACAAAAATGGGAATATTGGGTGTTGGGAGAGGTTGATGGGGTGGTGGAGCTTGGGAATCATGAGGGCTTCTTTCTTGATGATAGAGGGGATTTGGGCGGCTTGTGGAAGGGCCAGAGTGAGGGTACTCCGGCACGTGTCCCAGTGTCTCAGGGCTCTTTTGCGTTTTGGCCAGGGCTAGCTGCATTGCATGCATCTCTAGTCCCATCCTTTCAATCTTTTCCATTGCCTCTTTTAGCAACTGGCTCATCGGCCTTTCTTCCTCATTACTATTCTCTGAAGTAGTCATGCTTGTTGCTACCGGTCCTTTGGATCTGGTTTGGTATGAATGTGTTGCCAGAATTCTTTAACAACTAACTGTCTGGTATCAGACAACAACAAACTTTGTTAGTGTTAGAGCTTAACAGATTTGATCATAACACATAGAGGATGCAATGCACCTAGGCAGTTAACCGTTTCTACATGCTTTGCTTCAAACCACATGCGTCATCCCGGTTTGTTCATTCGTCTCTTTTTAAAGTATTTTGCGAAACCCCGCGTTTTATTTTATTTACATTTTTTCTTTATTTATTAAAAGCGGTCGAATCTTATGGGGATTGCCTACGTATCACGTCCCCGCGTGAATCAGACCAGGCGTAGTTCTGCCTTAAAGTAAAGAAACACACAATTCTTGTGAAATCATTAAATTCATTCTCAAAATTTTGCTATTACAAATTACATCAAGCAAGGAATAGCAATAGTACAGACTCCACAGTTCTTAACCCGTTTTGACTAAAAGAAAGGAAAATAACATATGGAAAAACGACAAAGCCAAATAAACAGGACTCAACCAAAGATTAATTTTCCAACTTAGGGACCCGCGAGGCATCATTCGGCCTTTCCGCGGCCCTTGGTGTGAGGTCCCTCTGCAGGTTTTTCAACTCATTCATGATTCGGTGGACGCAACCCATGATGGAAACAAGGAGGGTCTTTCGAGGCTTTTGCTCGCATGCCAGGCATCTCATGTAGATGTAATGCCCAATCTCGTCGATCTTTCCCCGGATGTTGTCCCTTTCTGTGAACAAATGCCTTATCTGTTGGTTCTTCAATCCCAGTGTTTGCGCATTGTTGGCAAGCTGATCCTGGAACATCTCCATTTGCCTTTCCATTCTGGTCATTGCATCGTAATATTGCCTTCTGTCGGCTTGGGCATTTCGTGTTTGCTTGAGGATCCTTTCTCGAAGAGAGGCATTCGTTTCCCTTAATGTCCCGATGCTCAGTTCATACTCCCTTATGACTTGTTGCAGGCGCTGCCTCCGAGCCATCGCACCCTTTGCCCACTTGGTTCGCAATTTTGCTGTGCTGGCCCTGGCTTTTTCCAAATCTTCCTGGCATTCCGCAACCTGATCTTTTAACCCTGCTATCAATCTTTTATCTGCCCGGCTTCTTAGCTGGCTATTAGCCTCTTTTTTCATTCTCCGGATCTGAGCTTTGAGGATCTCGCCTTCTCTGATTAACTTGTTCTTTTCTCCCTTGTGGGCAGCAGACTGTAATTGGCACTCAAACTTCATATCCTGAACTTGTTGCTTCAGTTTGCCTGCTTTGACAAGATATTCCTGCTCTTTGGCCAACCAGCCCCACTGTTCTTGTGAAGATTTGGCAAATTCTTGCAGGTGAGGTCTTTTGGTCGGTCTTCCAGATGATGTCTCCCCTTTGTACCAGGCCTGATACCCGGGCGAAACTTCCCCTTTTGCCCGATTCATTACACAAGTATTTGCTTCTAAGTATTGACATTGGCTCCAAATTTGACGAACCCTTGCTTCAGGAAACTGGCCGTCGGGACTGATCTCGATTACCTGGATGCTCAGATCCTCGTCTTTCGGCACTATCTGATACCTCCCAAGTTGCCTTAAAACCCGATGCGGCGCGTATGGTTGAATACTCTTAAGTCCCATCAAGAGAAAATGGGGCCTGGCTGCTGGCATGTATATGACTTCGTCAATCGGTAACCATCCTAGCGCCCACTGTATTTGACTGGCGTTGAGGGTATGGAAATATGAGGTCCATGCCGTGACTCCTTCTGGTAGGTAGGTTTCATTAACTCTGGTATAGAACTCCTCTATGCAGGTCTTTCCTGCGGATCCATGGCTCAGAAACTGGGCTCGGTGACATAGGTGTTCGGTCATCCACATTTGCAACAACAAATTGCAACCCTCGAAAAAGCTTCCTCCGGCTTTGCAAGAAGTGAGTGCCCGGAATATATCAGATACTATCATGGGCGCCAACGTACTATCACTCTGTGTGAGCAACGTACTGACGACCCCTGCTATCTTTATGTCAATATTCCCGTCTTTTCTTGGGAATACTAGTAGTCCTAAGAAAGTTATTATGAAAGCAATCCGTCTATGTTCTTCCCACTTTTGGCGATTACCTTTGCTGCACAACTGGTTTTCTGGCTTGTCGAATCCTCCTATGTGACCATATCTTTGATATATGAAACTCATGCTGCAAAAACCTTTTGCCAAGTCAGGGTTATGAATTGTTCTGACTATCTTTAAGGAGTCCAGGAACCGGTGTATTGCTACAGCTCTTGGAGCAATCAGATATTTGTGCCTCAAAGGAGTCTCAGCGCTGCCGATATACCCTGCTATTTCTTCTAAAGTTGGGGTAAGTTCAAAATCTGAGAAACGGAAGACATTGTGCGCAGGATCCCAGTGGGGGACTAGTGCCCTTATGATATCTCCTCGTGGCCTGATATCCAACAAACTCGTGAGGCCTTTCAGATACTTCTTGATTTCGTCATGCCCTTCTTTGCCCAAATCATTCCACCAGAGCCGCAATTGGAGGGGAATTTTATTCATGATTGAAAAGGGTTCATTCGGAATCGTGCTCATTCTGCACATTTATTAATAAGATTTTAACAAACGACACTTATCCTGATAAAACAAAAATATATGCGATTTTTTGTGAATTTTCGTATATATATATAAAAACTTTCTAAAGAAGTCAATAACGGAAAATATTTTGGATTTTTGTTTCGAAAACTGGGAGCCTGAAAGGACTTTTCTAGACCTTTAGCAAGACAAATACTTTTGCCACAAATAAAGATATATATACATTTTGAAGTAAAGCAAAACTTTTGAATTTTTCATATATATATATATATATACATATATTTGCAACAAATAATAAAAGTAAAGACAACACAAGACTCTTTTTATTATTATTTTCATAAAAAAAACCATTTTAAAAATAAGATCTTTTTTTTTAATTTTTATGACAAGACAAACTCTATATTTCTATTGATATTTTATTTTTTTGAAAAACAGAACAACGACTTTTTTTTTCAAAATTTTGGCAGAGTTTTGACAGTATTTGTTTTTTCTTTTTTTTTCAACAATAAACAATCAATTCCTAACCGTTATTTCCCCTTTTTTTCACAATACTCCAAACACCGGTTAGCATGCGGGCATGAGACAAATAAATGTACGGAAAACAACAGGATGCATCAGAATGGTCTTTTCATATCAGGTTGCTAGTCCTAGACGGACCCAACCCCTGTGTTGAGTCCCCTAAGTCATATGCAACATGATGCAAATAAGCGTTCCTACTAGGGATCCGGCATGAAGTCACGTTATTCTATGTTCAAAACCTGGGTCGGTGTTCTAGACAGTGTACCCGAGCGGACAACTCGAGCTGAGGAAGGAGCTCCTTTCCGGGAACCAAAAGGCCAGCCGGCTTAGAAACTTTCCGAGCCTCTTTTATTTAGGGTATGACACTAACAGAATAGGGAGTCTCAACCAGTGAGCACATCCCCGGAGGTAAGAAGAGAAAGGTTTCGGCACAGTTTATATACAGTTCAAATAATATCAAAGCGGTAAAAGCAGCATTTAGCACATTAGGCTCAAAACATGTAATAATCAGATAATAAATAAAGCCAAATAATAACAATTATTCTAAGCTCGAATTCTTAACCCTGAACCAGTGGTTCTGGGTGTAAAGTCCCCAGCAGAGTCGCCAGAGCTGTCACACCTCCTTTTTCCGCACCCGCGGGGGCGCAGGGGAGTTTTCCAATTAAAGGACAATCGAAAGGGGATTTATTTGTTTATTTCAGAGTCGCCACTTGGGAGATTTAGGGTGTCCCAAGTCACCAATTTTAATCCCGAATCGAGGAAAAGAATGACTCTATATTACAGTCTGCGTACCAGAAATCCGGATAAGGAATTCTGTTAACCCGGGAGAAGGTGTTAGGCATTCCCGAGTTCCGTGGTTCTAGCACGGTCGCTCAACTGTTATATTCGGCTTATTTATCTGATTTTTAATACAATTATGAACCTATGTGCCAATTTTATCTTTTATCCGCTTTTATCGTTCACTGTTATTTTTATAGGACTTGCAACGTCGTGAAAACATATCTCGAACCACGTTACATCAATGCACCCGTGGTTATTGATATATCTCGACTCGGTTGAGATTTGGATTTGGGTCACATAAATGTGCACCCGAATTAAGAAAAATAAATTATTTAAGACGCGCCTAAAGCAACTAACGTATGGTTGTTTTGGGGAGGGCCGTAAAATTCGCTAAATGACCTGTCCCGAATTCTAAGTGTTTTAATATATATACAGTTGGAGGGCCCCGTAGCTGTGTACATTTTTTATTTTTGACGAGGCTCGTCTCGTTCTACTTTTAAAAGGAATTAGCGACGTCATGGATATGCCTCTCGGATCACGTCACAATCAATGTACCCGTGATTAGAAATACATTTCGAATCCGTCGAGATTTGGATTTGGGTCACATAAATGTGCACCCGAGTTTTTAAGAAGGTAAGGCTTATTAAAGCGCATCCTAAAGAGACTAACGTATTGTTATTTTAGGAGGGTTGTGAGATTTGCTAAACAACCCGTCCCGGAAACTAAATGCTTCAATAATATACATTTAACAAGGGCCCCGCATCTGCGCGTTTTGTTTATTTTCGTCGAGGCTCATCTCGTTCTTATTTTTAAAGGATATCCTATAGCAACTACGTTTCTTGTCGTGTTCGTCTCTATCAATTGAAAACAGTAGATAATCCTAATTAATTAAATGCTTGCAAGTTGTTTGTAATGACATTCAGAAAAGCTAAAAAAATTCAGAAATGAGGCTGTATGTACAGTCAGCCGAACAAACAATTATAGGCCCAAATCCAGCCCATGCGTGATAGGCCAGACCTGGGCCTCTGCCTGTTCGACACGGGCCTACTTGGTTTGCTTCGATTTGGGCTCAACCTTCATGAGGTTGAGGCCCAGAACTGATTCGTTGTTCTGTGAAATGAGTTTATCAATTTATGTGACAATATGGCAAAAGGAAAAAGGACTTTAACTAAAACGGATAGCTTTCCTATTTGGCCTACATTAGAGAATATACTACACCATCAGACTAAGTCTGAGATACAACTTATTACACTGGCCATATTTTTTCACCTAGCAGCATACATACAAGGCTAGCATTCGTTAACCTACATTGATATACTTAGTATGTAGTCTGCTTCTATTGTCCAAACAAAAATGTAACTATTTCATGACATTTAGAGTAACAGTTCATGTATATATATAAAAAAAACAATCTGCAGGTCCTCTCTTTTGCATTCATACTCAAACTTTCAGTTACATTTGTGGTATTAATTGTGTACCTGGTATGGAGGACAAAGAAGGAAGGAATGATCAGCTAGGCAGTATGCAGTAAACACAGCAACAACAGATACACAGCAACAACCAAATAGCCACGAAGATGAAGCTCACACGTTGGTCGAACAACAGACAAATATTCCCAGGAAACAAGATAGGAAACAAGACCAATCGAGAAAAGAACCAGAATATTTTGTGCTATAGCCAACAGAAATTCAATACCCACCAAAGCTCAGTACACAACCAGCACAGTCTCAAACAATCAGGAAGACTCCAACTCAATGTACAACACACAAAACTCAATGTAGTAGCAATCAAAGCTGAAGATACACAGGCTTCTCTTAATGGAACAGTGATCAACCTAGTTAGGATGACCAGCTTGATTTCTTATGCGGTTTGGACAATGTTCAGTTACAGTATTTTCTGGAAATTTCTTTCTGTTTTTCTTCACTTTTCTTTAACTCACAAAAATCCCTCTCAACACTAAAATTTCCAGCCTTTTCTCTCTTTTTCTGAAGACTAAAAATCCAGCCCCCTTTTGAGTTCTCAAGTGGCCTATTTATAAGCCAAAGTGACCAAGTGCAGCTAAGCTGCCCCCCCCCCCATCTGCAACTTGCAGTCTGCCCATACCCTTTAAAGCCCATGCCTAAGCATCTTTGGTGCCAGCCCCTTTGTTCCCCACGCCTGGCTTTCTTTAATCAAGAGTTATGGGTTCATTTTAGTATTCATTTTAAATTCCCATGCTCTTATGTCTTGTTCCCCATTGGCATTAATTTAATCCCAAATTAGTACCCTACTTGTCAGCTCATTTAAACTAATCATTTTTGTTCTTTTCAAACCCCAGACTACCCTTGCTAGCCCTTGATTATCACTGCCCTGCCCATTGCAGTATCAGGGCACTTTGGGCTTTAACCATTCGATTTCAGAATTGCCCCAGCCTGGCTTTTTGATTGTTTACAAGGTAGTTACAAACTAATATTCATAGGCAATGCCCAATTCAAACCACAATACAGGCTCATTAGTCATGCGACATTATTAGTTCGTTCGTTTCATTAGTTATAGAAAACTAATCGACGACATTTATCGAGTCGACTATACTAATTATAGCAGGTAATAATCAATCGCTCACATAAACAATACATTTAGGGACCTAAAGGGCATCAGACAATTTTTGTTCAATTACTGGGGCTATATGAATTAACTCGTTTGACGACTAATCTAATCGAACATGTATATCACAGAATACATTCAAATCATACACAGAAAACAATTGACCAAATAAAAGGTCTTTACAGAGATGAAAGAAATCCAAAAAAAATAACAAAATAACAACCAAACACAAAGAGATATGCTGACAACTTATTTAGAAATAAAACAAAAGAAAGGAAAACTTACCAAAATGTTTAAATCAAACAGACCCAAATCTGATTCAACTTCGAATTTTTGAGGCCGAACAAACTTTAATCAGGGTGTTCTCACATGAGAACACCTTGATTAAGGTCTATTAGACCTCAAACCCATGTCCAAACCGGCCGGATTCCCCAGGTGCATGTGTTCTAAAGTCTGGATTTCCAGATCTGATTTTTAGGGAGTTGTGGGTAGATTCGGACCAAACCAAGCTTGGTTTGGTCACGAGGAAGGTCAGGGGAGTGTCTGGTATGAAGATGGGGTGGTTTGGCATAGATCCGGGTTCGACTCAAATCTTCAAATGAAGATTCGAGACGAACGAAAGTGATTCGAGGCTCGTGGTTAGTGGATTCGTGTTCAGGACAGTGAGGTGGTCCTATGGTGTTCAGGAGGTGGTCACCGGCGTTCGTACCGCCGGCTTTTGGTGGAAGGGAAACTAGGGCGGCGTTAGGGTTTGGGGGCTTCAGGGTTCGGGGAAGGAGATGACTGAAGGGTGGGGTTGGTATAGGGGGTGCGGGGTACGATAGGAGGCTTATATACGGGGAGGCTGATTGGATCTGAGCCGTTAGATCAGATGATCTCAACGGCTTAGATCTGATACTGAGAAATGAGACGGGGTCGTTTGGTAGTTAAACGGGGTCGTTTGGTTTAAGTGAGGGGTTGGGTCAGGCTGGTTATTTGGGTCGGGTTTTGAAGCGGGTTACTTGACAGAGGTCCTGAGCCGTTGGATCGAGAGTTTGAACGGCCCAGATTGATTTGCCTGAAATGGCGTCGTTTCAGAAGAGGCCTGGGCAGCCGGACTTGGACTGGGTCAGATCGTTGGTTTGGGCCTGTTTTTGTCTTATTTTTTGGGCCCAAATTGATTTCAACTTTCTTTTGTTTTCCCATTTAAAGAAAAAAAAATAAATAAAAATAACAAATTAAACAAATGAAATTAAAACAAATAACAATATGGCATTTCAACATAATTATCATACCAAGTAAGTTAAATCACAACCTAAAACGGACGATGCACATATATTTATATTTTGAATTTTCTTTTAACGCCACATATATTTTTTGTATTTTTGTTTGATAATGACTAGATGCAAAATGGACAGACTCACAAACGACTAACAACACATGTCACGGAAAGATCGAAAAATTGTACAGCGAAGCCTTTTGCCACTATTTTTATTTTCTTTTGGAGCGATTGTCCGTGAAGCAAAAATCACGTGCTTACAGCTGCCCCTCTTTGCACGAAGACACGAAGGGTTTTCGCGCAAAGATAAAGCGGGCGATTTTTGCTCGTCCGAGTACTCCGTGTGAAGCATTTTTTGAAAAAGATTTGACCGAACCTTTGCTTCAGAGGTTTTTGAGCCATAGGTTAGGTGGGTACTTATGTATTTTGCCTAAAAAAAACATAAAAATATTTATTAAAAAAAGCGAAATGCAAAGCACAAGAATGAGGGGAAGGGGACTGGACTTGCAGTATTCCCTCTTTTATCTTATCTTACTCATTGTTATATTCACTAAATCAAATTTCTATACCAAAAAATGATTTGTTTATGCAATTATCATTTAAAAGTTGGAGAATACTTTTTTTTTTGGCTATATTTTTCTAAATTTTTTTTTGCTATATTTTTCTAAAGGAAAACAATGTAGTTCAAGACTTCAAGTTTAAAATATTAGGGTGAATATTATGGATTTACGCTATGTTCACACTTAATTATTTAGTGAAAATTTTACCAGTTATAGTAAAATTATCCTTTAAATGCAGATAATTATAGAAAAAGATTCTTATAGCTAGTATCACGCCATACCGTTTGTTGAAGATTTTGCATGATTATGTTAAATCTTTTTATGCCCATAATCAAATGCCAAAATTTGTGTCTATCCTCTTTGAGTGTTGTGTCTGCTTCAATTGGTCAATTTTCCGATCTTTAGTGACTAATAATATTATACACATAACGTGAAAACATCCTTTAAATGAAAATAATTATTTCAAGAAATCTCATCACATCATGCCATATCTTATTTAGAGCTATCAAAACGGGTTAGCCCAGCCTAACCCAAGTCTCGCGGGCTTTTAAATTTAGTGGGCTAGGCCGGCCCGGCCCGCCACATGAACGGACCTTAAATGGCCGTCCAACCCCGCCCTAAGAGAACTGCGGGCTAGGGCGGGCCGGCCCTTCAATTTTTTTTAAGAAAAACGAATTTCTTTAAATCCTTAATATTTTTCGTGAAATAGTCGATTAATCATTTAAATAACTTATGTTTGCTTAGAGAGTAAAAAAAACTTGATATTTGACGAGGAATCTCGTAATTGAAATGCAAATTCTCTATATCTCTAACTCTTCTTTTTTAAAGTTACATGAATATTTTTTTTTTCATTTTTCTCAGATTTAGGGATTGCTTCAATAAGTTTAAATGCTGAGGTTTTTTAATTTATGATTAATATCATTTGTTGTTTTCATTATTATAAAACATAAAATTTTTAAAATTCCTAAAATTTGCTAGTGGTCAATTGTTTTTTTGGGTGTATTCAAAAATGATCTTTTTCTATACTAAAGAGCAGTTTAAATATCAATAGTGTATTAAAGTAATCCAAACTGATCATTGGTCACTTAAAGTAATATTTTCTTTTGAAAATTGATTATTATTGGCCAACTAAAACTTTTCGAGTTCGTTATTAATTAAGTAAAAGAAAAACTAATTTTCTCATATTACATGCATGTCAAAAATGTAAATTTTAGTTGATATGGAAGGGTAAATGAGCAATATAGGGTTGGGGAATGAGGATTATAGTTAATAGTTTTTTTAGTTTTTAGTTTTTTAAATATTTAATATTTAATAGTTAATTAATTTGTTAATTTTTAGCCCACAGGCCGGCCCAGGCCCAGCCTCAAGGGCCAACGGGCTGACTTGGGCCGGGCTTATAAGCCTCAATTTTAAATGGGCTCAAAAAATTCTAGCCCAACCCTACCCAAGTAGCAGGTTGGGTTGGGTTGGCGGGCTAAGCCCATTTTGACGGCTCTAATCTTATTGTTGTTATTGCTTGTTGATTTCTACCCTCTTTTTTTCTTTTTCCTTGAGGTGAGAATCTTCGGAAGCAGTCCTCTATCTTCACAAGGTAAAGGTAAAGTCTACATACACACTATCCATGATTTCAGCTCAGATCCTGTATGTCTGCCAAAAAACTATATATATTTGAATTCATTAAATTAGATGAAATATGTGTAGAATATCAAATCTGAACCCATAAAATTTAAATTTTGAATTCGTCTCTACTACTTTTCCTAAACCTCACTTGTCAGTTTACACTGAGTCTGTTGTTGTTCATCGTATCATGCCATACTCTTGTTGATGTTCCCCGGTGATTATTAAATCATTTTCTCCCATAATGAAATGCTAGGATTTGTGTCTGTCCTATTTCAGTATTGAGTCTGTGAATCAATTGGTTATTTTCCTTTTTTACATTTGCCAACACATGTTAGCCAAAAACGTAGAATTATAAGTTTGTAACCGTCCACATGCAAAACAAGTAGTATATTTTTTTCTCACTAAAGGTACGTTATTTTAAGTAACGTTACGTCAATGTTTAAGATTGAAAAAATTGGAATTTTTTTAATTAATGAAATCCAACGTATTGCATCAATTTAATTATATCCTCAACTCTGTCAAATTGAAGTTTGTGAAGCGCAATACACGATATAGAATTGGTTCATTGAACAGCTGGACCTATTATCTATATATATATATATATATATATATATATATATATAAAAGAGGGAATAGAAAAGGTGAGTTGACACCTCTCTTTGATCAAGGATTTTTTTTCTCCTTTTTCTTTGAATTTTTCATCATTTTTATCATTTATCTTATATTAAAAATCCTATCTTTATAACTCACACTTCTTTATTTTCATGACTTATACTTTTAATCTATATATTATTAAAAGGAAGAAAGTTTAGCCTAGTCTATATCTATATATGAATTATGACAAGTGGCAACATAGGAAAAAGACATGTGGTAGTTTTAGGATAAAATTAGTTAGAATAGTTATAATAAGTTATTTAGTTATTTTTAAATTCATATTCAAAATCAGTTATTTTTCCCTTTTTTGATTGCTTATTTATTAATATTTTATTATCTTTTTTGTTAATTATTGGCTTTTAAATGTTTACCAACGGAAAGAAATAACTTTTGTCAACTGTTGTGTTCTAAGAATGACGGTTTTCTACGGTTTTTTCCTATTTTGTGACAGTTTTTTCTATTTTGTGTTCTTCCTTTTAATATGCGGAATTTGGGAAGACCATATTCATGCTCTGCCAATTATTGCATATTCATATTCATGCTCTGCCAAATATTTCATATTTGTAACTGCGACATTACATATGAAGGAGTTTAGCTTGATACGTGGACGACGCAACATGGAACAATTAGGAACACTTCTATAATTAATGGTAATTTTGTATTTTCTTGCTTATTTTTTTCCATACTGATGATATCTCTGGGTTATGACTTACTTGAATATAGCTTATGGGAAATTGCATTTACAACCATCTTTAGAGAATCAATTATCTGTGAAAACATACCCTGACTGTCACGACCCGGATTTCCCACCATCGGGTGTCGTAATGACGCCTACTATCAGAGCTAGGCAAGCCAAATATTTAAAACACCTTTCCTGCTTTCTTTCAAATAATATAATAAATGAGACAAAATTTAAGCGGAAGACTTTAAATCTAAAGCAACTGAAAACCAAAAGTGCGGAAGTTTAATACACATCACTACCCAAGGTCTGGTGTCACAAGCTCACGGACTACTACAGAATACTACAAACAATGTCTGAAAGGAAATACATCATGTTTGTCTGATACAAGATGAACAAACGAAAAACATGGAAAGGGACTTCGGCCTGCGAACGCCAGCTAGGCTACCTCGAGAGTCCCTGGACTGAAGACAGCTCCCAGAAATCCTACTGTTTTGGTCTGTAAGCTGCTCCCTGATCTGTGCACAAAAATGCACAGAGTGTAGCATCAGCACAACCGACCCCATGTGCTGGTAAGTGCCTGGCCTAACCCCGGCGAAGTAGTGACGAGGCTAGACAGTACCTACCACAATTAACCTGTACAGATATATATACAACAAGTGCAAGAAAACAATAACAAGATAATACAAAGTAAAACTGGGAGGGGACATGCTATCGGGGAGTAACAGATAAAAATGAAATATCGGAAATAAATAGAAGAAACTCCGGTTTCCATGATATATATATATATATATATATATATATATATAGTGGACGGCGTGCCACACGATCCCATAATATCATATATAAGTGGACGGCGTGCCACACGATCCCATAATATCATATATAAGTGGACGACGTGCCACACAATCCCATAATATCATATATAAGTGGACGGCGTGCCACACGATCCCATAATATCATATATAAGTGGACGGCGTGCCACACGATCCCATAATATAGTTCATAATATCTGACTTCATATAGTAGACCCCTTCAGGGGAGAATAACAACTCAATACCTTTAACCTGACAAGGGTACAGTTAACAGCCCAAAATATCCCGACAAGGGAGAATATATATATCAGTCTACACATCCCGGCAAGGGAGTATTCACAACACATTCTCCTTTTTAAATCCATTCTTCCTCAACTAACACATTCATGTTCGAGCTAACGCTCCAAAAGTACACCAATCACAATTTTACCTCAACCGTTCACATTATATGAAACTCATCAAATAAACAAGGAGCTTGTGTCACATTATTCGAATTAAAAGCAATCAAGACTCACGGTCATGCTAGACTCCGGTGCATAGATAACCGTCACCATGCCTATACACCGTACTCCACATTAGCAAGTAGCAAATATCATCCTAATCCTATTCCCTCAAGCCAAAGTTAGAACAAACACTTACCTCGAATGCTCCAAACTCAACTCACGCTTCTAGTATAGCTTTACCTCTTGATTCCACCACCAATCCGCTCGAATCTAGTCATAAGTTACTTAATCACATTAATAATTACTAAATGAATCATCCCCAATGCATGAAAATAGATTTTTCAAGGTTTTTCCCAAAAAGGTCAAAAATACCCCCAGACCCACGTGGTCGAAACTCGAGGTTCGGACCAAAACCTGGTTACTCATTACCCCATGAATCCAAATATATGATTTATTTTTAAATCGGACACCAAATTGAGGTCCAACTTCTCAATTTGTAGAAAACCTAGGTTCTACCCAAAACACCCAATTTTCCCCATGAAAATCTTTGATTTGAAGTTGAAATTATGTTAAAAGATATTAAGGAATAAAGAAATTAAGTTAGAAATCACTTACCAATCGTTTTGAAGAAGAAAAGTTGTTTGGAAAATCACCTCTTAGGTTTTGGGTTTTTGAAAAGTGGAAAAATGATTAAAAATCCCGAATTTATACATTTTTCTGGGGGCTGGCGCGGACCGCACAGAAATGCACCGCGGCCGCGCCGAGGGAGGGGAGAAGTGGGCTCTCTCTGAACCCACCTAGCGCGGACCGCACTGATTTGGTGCGCGACCGCGCTGGTCGACCCTCTGAACCCCACTACGCGGACAACACAGAAAAGCACCGCGACCGCGTGGCTGCCAGCGCGGACCGCGCGGAAATGGCCGCGGCCGCGCTGGGCCTGCAACATCTGAACCTGTATATTTTTTTTCTAAGTCTAAGACCTCCCGGGCCCCATTCAAAACTCACCCGAGCCCTCGGGGCTCCAAACCCAACATGCACACAACCTTAAAAACATCTTACGGACTTACTCGTGCGATCAGATCGCCAAAATAACATCATATACATAGGATCAAGCCTCAAACACATGATTTTCTTTCTTCAACTTTCATAACTCAAATTCTCCATTTTTAGTCCGAAACACGTCATATGACGTCCGTTTTTAGCCAAACTTTACAGATAGTGCTTAACACATATTTAAGACTTGTACCGGGCGTCGGAACCAAAATACGAGCCCGATACCTATATTTTCTAACTCCTTTTCATTTCAAATTTTCATATCAAATTTCAGAAAAACAATTTCTTTCAAAAATTCATTTCTCGGGCTTGGGACCTCAGAATTTGATTCCGGGCACACGCCCAAGTCCCATATTTTTCTACGGACCCTCCGGGACCGTCGAATCACAGGTCCGGGTCCGTTTACCCAAAATGTTGACCGAAGTCAACATTATGCATATTAATACCAAAATTCATCAAATGTTTCACATAATTCACATATTCTAACATAAAAACTTTCCGGCTACGCGCCAGAACTGTGCACGCCAATCGAGGCAACTAAAAAAGAGGTTTTCAAGGCCTCGAAAGCGCGGAACAAGGAAGAACTACGGGGATGACCCTTCGGGTCGTCACATTCTCCACCTCTAAAACAACCGTTCGTCCTCGAACGGACAAAAGAAAGAAGTACCTGAGTCGGGAAATAAATGAGGATAACGGCTCCGCATATCAGACTCGGACTCCCAGGTCGATGCCTCAGGAGGCTGACCTCTCCACTGAACACGCACCGAAGGAAAACTCTTCGACCTCAACTATCGAACCTGTCGGTCTAGAATAGCCACCGGCTCCTCCTCATATGACAGATCCTTGTCCAATTGGACAGTGCTGAAATCCAACACGTGCGATGGATCTCCGCGATACTTCCGGAGCATAGATACATGAAACACGAGATGCACAGTTGACAAGCTAGGTGGCAAGGCAAGTCTATAAGCCACCTTTCCCACACGATCAAGAATATCAAATGGACCGACGAACCTAGGGATGAGCTTGCCCTTCTTCCCAAATCTCATCACGCCCTTCATAGGCGATAAGGACCAATACCTGCTCACCAACCATGAAAGCAACATCTCTGACCTTGCGGTCTGCATAACTCTTCTGTCTGGACTGAGCTGTACGAAGACTATCCTGAATAATCCTGACCTTGTCCAAGGCTTCTTGAACCAGATTTGTACCCAATAATCGAGCCTCTCCCGGCTCAAACCATCTAACTGGAGACCGACATTGCCTACCATACAACGCCTCATACGGAGCCATCTAAATGCTGGACTGGTAGCTGTTGTTGTAGGCGAACTCTACGAAAGGCAAAAACTGGTCCCATGAGCCTCCAAAATCAATGACACAGGCTCGGAACATGTCCTCAAGAATCTGAATAGTCCTCTAGGACTAACCGTCCATCTGGGGATGAAATGTTGTACTCAACTCGACCTCGATGACCAACTCTCGCTGAACCGCTCTCCAAAAATGCGAGGTAAACTGCGTACCCTGATCCGAAATGATAGATAGCGGCACCCCATGAAGGCGAACAATCTCCTGATATAAATCTCGGCTAACCTTTCGGACGAATAGGTGGCTGCAACAGGAACAAAATGCGCTGACTTGGTCAGCCTATCAACAATGACCCAAACTGCATCAAACTTTTTCTGAGTCATCGGAAGTCCAGTAACGAAATCCATCGTAATCCTCCCCCACTTCCACTCGGGAAGTGCAATCCTCTGAAATAGACCATCGGGTCTTTGATGCTCGTACTTAACCTGCTGATATTCAAACACCGAGCCACGTGTGCAACGATGTCTTTCTTCATCTTACGCCACCAATAGTGCTGCCTCAGATCCTGATACATCTTCGCGGCGCCCGGGTGAATAGAATACCGAGAACTGTGGGCCTCCGCTAAGATCAACTCTCGAATCCCATCAACATTGGGCACACAAACTCGCCCCTGCAATCTCAATACACCATCATCATCTAAGGTTACTTTCTTGGCACCTCCACGCTGCACCGTGTCTCTCAAGACACACAAATGGGGATCCTCAAACTGCCGCTCGCGGATACGCTCTAATAGTGAGGAACGAGCAACCGTGCAAGCTAACACTCTGCTAGGCTCAGAAATATCCAACCTCACAAGACGATTGGCCAAGGCCTGAACATCCAAAGCAAGCGATCTCTGGCTGACTGGAATATAAGCAAGACTACCCATGCTGGCGGACTTCCTGCTCAATGCATCGGCCACCACATTGGCCTTCCCCGGGTGGTATAAGATAGTAACATCATAATCCTTTAGCAACTCTAACCACCTCCTCTGCCTCAAATTCAACTCTTTCTGCTTGAACAGATACTGAAGACTCTTGTGATCAGTGTAAACCTCACACGTCACGCCATATAAGTAATGCCTCCAGATCTTCAAGGCATGAACAATGGCTGCCAACTCGAGATCATGAACCGGATAATTCTTCTCGTGGATCTTCAACTGCCTCGAAGCATAGGCAATGACTTTGCCTTCCTGCATCAACACTGCACCAAGCCCAATACGAGACACATCACAATAGACCGTATATGGCCATGAACTTGTGGGCAAAACCAATACCGGTGCCGTAGTCAGAGCCGTCTTGAGCTTCTGAAAGCTCGCCTCACACTCGTCTAACCACCTGAACTGGACACCCTTCTGGGTCAATCTGGTCATAGGGGCTGCAATGGATGAAAACCCCTCCACGAACCGACGGTAGTAACCTGCTAACCCCAGGAAACTCCGAATATCCGTAGCTGAAGCTGGCCGAGGCCAGTTCTTGACTGCCTCTATCTTCTTCGGGTCTACCTGAATACCTGCTGCTGATACGACATGACCTAGGAATGCGACTGAACTCGACCAAAACTCACACTTTGAGAACTTAGCATACAACTGACTATCCTTTAGGGTCTGAAGGACCACTCTGAGGTGCTGCTCATGCTCCTCCTGACTGCGGGAGTATATAAGAATATCGTCAATGAAGACTATCACGAACAAGTCCAAATAAGGTCTGAACACTCGGTTCATCAACTCCATGAACGCTGCTGGGGCATTAGTCAATCCAAATGACATGACCAAAAACTCATAGTGCCCATACCGAGTGCGAAATGTTGTCTTAGGGACATCAGACGCCCTAATCCTCAGCTGGTGGTAGCCCGATCTCAAATCTATCTTTGAAAACACCCTCGCACCCTGAAGCTGGTCGAATAAATCGTCGATCCTCGGCAGTGGATACTTATTCTTAATTGTAACCTTGTTCAATTGCCGGTAATCGATGCACATTCTCATCGAACCATCCTTTTTCTTAACAAATAACATCGGCGCACCCCAAGGCGAAACACTGGGTCTAATGAAACCTTTCTCAAGCAAATCCTGCAATTGTTCCTTTAACTCTTTCAACTCCGGCGGGGCCATACGATATGTCGGGACAGAAATGGGCTGAGTGCCCGGGGCCAAATCAATACAAGAAGTCGATATCCCTATCGGGCGGCATACCCGGCAAGTCTGAAGGGAAAACCTCAAGAAACTCCCGAACAACAGGCACAGAATCAATAGAAGGGGTCTCCGCACTAGAATCGCGAACATACGCCAAGTAGGCCAAATATCCCTTCTCGACCATACGCCGAGCTTTCACATACGAGATAACACTGTGGGTACAATGACCAGAAGTCCCTCTCCACTCTAAACGGGGTAAATCCGGTAAGGCTAAGGTCACGGTCTTGGCATGGAAATCCAAGATAGCATGGTACGATGATAACCAATACATCCCCAATATAACATCAAAGTTGACCATGTCCAAAAGCAACAAATCAACACGGGTCTCAAGACCCCCAAACAATACGATACAAGAACGATAAACTTGATCGACCACAATAGAATCACCCACCGGTGTTGTCATATAAACAGGAATACTCAAACAGTCACTAGGCATAACCAAATAGGGTGCAAAATAGGACGACACATACGAATACGTAGATCCGGGATCAAATAACACATAAGCATCCCTATCACAGACCAGGATAGTACCTGTAATCACAGCATCTGATAACTCACCCTCTGGCCTGGTTGGCAAAGCATAACAATGGGGCTGGGCCCCACCTCCCTGAATCATATCCATGGGACGATCTGCTGCTGGTTGACCCCTACCTCTAGCGGTCTGAGCTCCACCTCTAAGACCTCTACCTCCACCTCTATGTCCTCTACCCCCGCCTCTAGCTGGCTGGGCAGGCTGTGGGGCAACTGGTGCCTGGATCATCGGGCGAGGACCCTGCTGCTGCGAGCTACTGGAAGCTCGAGGGCAATATCTGGCAATGTGACTCACATCGCCGCAAGTATAACAAGCCCTCGGTTGCTGAGAATAACGAAGTGGTGGTGCACTGATAGGTGCTGATGGTGAATTGAAGAGCTGCTGGTCAGAATACTGCGGCTGAGAACCACGACCACCTGGTGTACCATGAGAAGCCTGGAGAGCTAACTGAAAGGGCCTCGAAGGATGGCCTCTACCATAAGAATCCCTACCTCCAGACGAGGTACCACTGAATCTACTCGAATGACGGGGCCTCTTATCAGACCCATGACCACCTCCCTGAGCAAGTGCCATCTCTATCCGGTGGGCACCATCTGCCGCCTCCTAAAATGAAATCTCACTATCGGCACTCGTGGTCATCTGAACACGGATCGGCTGGGCCAACCCATCAATAAACCTCCGCACCCTCTCTCTATCGTGGGGAGTATCACAATGGCATGACGAGCAAGATCAATGAATCGGGTCTCATACTGGGTGACCGTCATAGGACCCTGCTGGAGACGCTCAAACTACCTGCGAAGAGCATCTCGCTGAGTAACTGGAAGAAACTTCCCCAGAAATAACTCTGAAAACTGATCTCAGGTCAATGATGGTGACCCTGCTGGCCTGGCTAAATAGAAATCCCTCCACCAAGTCTTGGCGGATCCTGCCAGGCGAAAAGTGGCGAAGTCGACCCCATTGGTCTCTACAATGCCCATAGTCCGTAGAACCTCATGATAGCTGAATATGAAATCCTGAGCATCCTCTGAGGGGGTGCCACTATATGTGGTTGTGAAGAGCTTGGTGAAACGATCAAGCCTCCACAAAGCATCCGCGGACATAGCCGCACTATTGCTGGACTGAGCCGCAATACCTGGCTGGGCTGCCACAGCTGGCTGAACTGCTGGAACCTGAGCCTGAGGAGCTACCGGCTCTGGAGTACGAGTATCGGGAGTCTGAATTTCTCCCCCAGTCTGAGATGTTGCTGGAGCTACGGGAAGCAAACCCGCTCTAGAAATGCCCTCCATAAAGCCTACCAGTCGGACCAAAGCGTCCTGAAGCACTAGAGTGGCTATGAAACCCTCTAGGACCTGAGCTGGGCCCACTGGAACAGCTGGGGCCGGAACCTCCTCCTCAAAATCGACCTGAGGCTCCGTCGCTGGAAATGCTGCTCGGGGCTGAGCTCTGCCTCGGCCTCGGCCTCTGGCACGGCCTCGCCCTCGCCCTCTGGGGGCTGCTGCTGGGGGCTCAGGCTGTTGTGCGGTAGAAGAGGAAGCATGTGTCCTCGCCATCTGCGAAAGAATAGAGTGGAAAGACAATCAGTACTTGAGAAACAGAATCGCACGACAAGAATGAACAAGGTGAAGTTTTCCTAACTCAGTAGCCTCTGCGGGATAAATACAGACGTCTCCGTACCAATCCCTCAGACTCTACTAAGCTTGTCCGTGAGTTGTGAGACCTGAGTAACCTATTGCTCTGATACCAACTTGTCACGACCCGAATTTCCCACCATCGGGTATCGTGATGACGCCTACTATCGGAGCTAGGCAAGCCAAATATTTAAAACACCTTTCCTGCTTTCTTTCAAACAATATAATAAACGAGACAAAATTTAAGCGGAAGACTTTAAATCTAAAGCAACTGAAAACCAAAAGTGCAGAAGTTTAATACACATCACTACCCAAGGTCTGGTGTCACTAGCTCACGGACTACTACAGAATACTACAAACAATGTCTGAAAGGAAATACATCATGTTTGTCTGATACAAGATGAACAAACGAAAAACATGGAAAGGGACTTCGGCCTGCGAACGCCAGCTAGGCTACCTCGAGAGTCCCTGGACTGAAGACAGCTCCCAGAAATCCTACTGCTGTGGTCCGTAAGCTGCTCCCTGATCTGTGCACAAAAATGCACAGAATGTAGCATCAGCACAACCGACCCTATGTGCTGGTAAGTGTCTGGCCTAACCCCGGTGAAGTAGGGACGAGGCTAGACAGTACCTACCACAATTAACCTGTACAGATATATATACAACAAGTGCAAGAAAATAATAACAAGATAATACAAAGTAAAACTGGGAGGGGACGTGCTATCAGGGAGTAACAGATAAAAATGAAATATCAGAAATAAACAGAAGAAACTTCGGTTTTCATGATATATATATATATATATATATATATATATATATATATATATATAGTGGACGACGTGCCACACGATCCCATAATATCATATATAAGTGGACGGCGTGCCACACGATCCCATAATATCATATATAAGTGGACGACGTGCCACACGATCCCATAATATCATATATAAGTGGACGGCGTGCCACACGATCCCATAATATCATATATAAGTGGACGGCGTGCCACACGATCCCATAATATAGTTCATAATATCTGACTTCATATAGTAGACCCCTTCAGGGGAGAATAACAACTCAATACCTTTAACCCGGCAAGGGTACAGCTAACAGCCCAAAATATCCCGACAAGGGAGAATATATATATCAGTCTACACATCCCGGCAAGGGAGTATTCACAACACATTCTCCTTTTTAAATCCATTCTTCCTCAACTAACACATTCATGTTCGAGCTAACGCTCCAAAAGTACACCAATCACAATTTTACCTCAACCGTTCACATTATATGAAACTCATCAAATAAACAAGGAGCTTGTGTCACATTATTCGAATTAAAAGCAATCAAGACTCACGGTCATGCTAGACTCCGGTGCATAGATAACCGTCACCATGCCTATACACCGTACTCCACATTAGCAAGTAGCAAATATCATCCTAATCCTATTCCCTCAAGCCAAAGTTAGAACAAACACTTACCTCGAATGCTCCAAACTCAACTCACGCTTCTAGTATAGCTTTACCTCTTGATTCCACCACCAATCCGCTCGAATCTAGTCATAAGTTACTTAATCACATTAATAATTACTAAATGAATCATCTCCAATGCATGAAAATAGATTTTTCAAGGTTTTTCCCAAAAAGGTCAAAAATACCCCCGGACCCATGTGGTCGAAACTCGAGGTTCGGACCAAAACCTGGTTACTCATTCCCCCATGAATCCAAATATATGATTTGTTTTTAAATCGGACCCCAAATTGAGGTTCAACTTCTCAATTTGTAGAAAACCTAGGTTCTACCCAAAACACCCAATTTTCCCCCATGAAAATCTTTGATTTGAAGTTGAAATTATGTTAAAAAATATTAAGGAATAAAGAAATTAAGTTAGAAATCACTTACCAATCGTTTTGAAGAAGAAAAGTTGTTTGGAAAATCACCTCTTAGGTTTTGGGTTTTTGAAAAGTGGAAAAATGACTAAAAATCCCAAATTTATACATTTTTCTAGGGGCTGGCGCGGACCGCACAGAAATGCACCGCGGCCGCGCCGAGGGAGGGGAGAAGTGGGCTCTCTCTGAACCCACCCAACGCGGACCGCACTGATTTGGTGCGCGGCCGCGCTGGTCGACCCTCTGAACCCCACCACGCGGACCGCACGCACCGCGGCCGCGCTTGGCCTGCAACATCTGAACCTGTATATTTTTTTTCTAAGTCTAAGACCTCCTGGGCCCCATTCAAAACTCACCCGAGCCCTCGGGGCTCCAAACCCAACATGAACACAACCTTAAAAATATCTTACGGACTTACTCGTGCGATCAGATCGCCAAAATAACATCATATACATAGGATCAAGCCTCAAATACATGATTTTCTTTCTTCAACTTTCATAACTCAAATTCTCCATTTTTAGTCCGAAACACGTCATATGACGTCCGTTTTTAGCCAAACTTTACAGATAATACTTAACACATATTTAAGACTTGTACCGGGCATCGAAACCAAAATACGAGCCCGATACCTATATTTTCTAACTCCTTTTCATTTCAAATTTTCATATCAAATTTCAGAAAAACAATTTCTTTCAAAAATTCATTTCTCGGGCTTGGGACCTCAGAATTTGATTCCGGGCACACGCCCAAGTCCCATATTTTTCTACGGACCCTCCGGGACCGTCGAATCACAGGTCCGGGTCCGTTTACCCAAAATGTTGACCGAAGTCAACATTATGCATATTAATACCAAAATTCATCAAATGTTTCACATAATTCACATATTCTAACATAAAAACTTTCCGGCTACGCGCCCGAACTGCGCACGCCAATCGAGGCAACTAAAAGCGAGGTTTTCAAAGCCTCGAAAGCGCGGAACAAGGAAGAACTACGGGGATGACCCTTCGGGTCGTCACACTGACTTCTCCCATGTGTCTTTGATTTCTTGCGGTGTTATTAATTTAGTTCTTTATGTTCTTTATTTAGTTCATTTGAAAGATCAGTACATACTATGGTTAGTATACCTTATCTGTTGGATATTAGTATACCTTACATCCTTTTCTCCATCATTTTCGTATTTTCTATATTTCTTATATTGTTGTTATTTTATTTTATGTTATGTATTATATGTTTTATTATGAGCCTATTGATAGTACTAATATATTGTCTCTTGTTGCTCTCTTGAGCCGAGGGTCTCCTGGAAACAGCCTCTCTGCCCCTTGGGGTAGGGGTAAGGTCTGCGTACATATTACCCTCCCCTGACCCCACTCGTGGAATTATACTGGGATGTTGTTATTGTTGTAGTATATACTATAGTTGTTTTTTTTATTTTTTTTCCTATCAAGTTGGTCTAAACTAATGATTAGTAACTGTATAATTATTCAACGACTGGAAAACTCAAATTAGCTTTGGAAGTTTATGTACAAATAGTACATCATTATGGTATCACTTAATTTGTTGATGACTGTCAGCATAACCATTTTCCCATTTTATATTTAGAATATGCTAACAAATAACTAGAAGAAATAAGCTCTTTAATTTTACTCTTCATCAATTTAATTTTAAATTCTTTTTGTATTCGAATTTTCGTAAAAAGATGGCACATCGATTATTAATGGCTATTTTCCGGACGAGACACTAGAAAGGAACTATGCTCTTTATTCTATCCTTTGTTGTACCAAAAGATTTTTCCAGCTCATTAAAACTCTATCTGTTGTTAAATAGATTGTAATGGTATTGACACAAATAAAATGCGTGAGCAAAATTTCTTTTCTATATTAATGTTTTCTATTAACCCATTTGATTTTTCAATTTTAGGAATCCCAAGATAATTTAATATAAAAATGTGTTAAGAGGCTAAAATGAAAAATAATATATCAATATTTTATAAATCGTGGGCCATATTACTGGAAAGTTAGAAGGAAAATTTTATTTTGTATATGATTTTAATATAATATTTTAAAATATCCATATAATTTATGGAATAATAGTAAATCAAATTTCTGTTTGTAAGTTACGAAAAGTTCAAGCAATCAAGTAAAGAATGAGTATAGCGGTTGAAATCTTGATTTACATTATTTGTAGTGGTTGAAATAATATTTATTTTATAAATTTTAATAATGAAGCAATTTTGAGTAATAAAATAAGTGTATCAAAATAATTTAGATTTAAAAAGTAAAAATATTTATTTATATTATATTTAAAAAGGAGAGATAGGCACGGACATAAGTGAAAAACTAATAAACAATAAAGTACTTAAACATGCAATCACAACAAAAAATATGGAACAAGAAAAGAATATTTGAATTTGGTAGAAATGACACCAAGTAGCCACTTTGAAGGGCTGCTATTTAGAAATTAGCGAGTGTATTCTATTTCAGTTTTTCAGTTTAATTTTTCAAGATAAAAGTGTCCTGGGTTGTCTTGAAATTATATTTTTAGTTTAAAATATCATGACAAAATAATTACTGGTTAATCCTTAAATAGCATCCCTGAAAATGGTTATCTGTGCACTTGCCCCTCGAATTTGATATGAGAAAGTCTTTGAATTTCAGAAAAATATATTGTACAGATAAGACCGTCTAACTGAAGTTTTAATAGATATTGGATAAAAATAACTATAATTTAAATTCATATGTAGATTATATCAATAGTTAAAACTAAAATTTAATATATCATATTGAAAACAAAATAAAAGTAGTTCAAAATTATTATTTTTGAATTATAGGTAAAACACTAAATAAAAAATTAAGTAAAAATATTATAGTAAAAAAATGCATACAAGAGGATGATAGGGATTGTTTGAGTATATTTATGATTTTGATTGATTTGTAAAACAAATATAGTAACTAATTAAATAATGCTAAAAATTATGGTTAACGAATTTAGACAATGAACTAAGCATTTATATTGTTTTGTCTTTTATAAGTATAATTATTATAAAATGTCAGTGTGTCAAATATGCTAGCATTCTCTCATATAAGCTTTACAAAATTATTCCATAACAAGCAAAATCTTGAAATTGACAGCGCATAGCGCGGGTACCTATATTAGTAATCATAATAACTCTCATGCCTTTCATATTCATAACCCCCAAATATTTAATGTATAAGTTTACGATATTTATTGTAGTATTCCTCCATACATACCTATATAATAAGGACTTCTATAGAAGGACAAATATCATGCTTTGAACAAAGATAATGAGGTTCATCCTTGTTGCTTCTTTTGAAGCCTTTATTCTATTATGATATAAGAGGAATTAATAAATTATTTTTTTGGTTATGCTTTCCTTAATGGTTCTACTTTCATGTGCTTGGGTTGTACCATTGTAGAAGCCTCTGAGTTGACTTTATGAATGGAGTAGAAGTTGACAGTAGTGATGCAGTTCTATCACCACTAGCAAAGGTGAAAAAAATGAAGTTTCTCGGACATTTCGCTATTAATGTAGGTTTGCTCCTTATACGTTCCGCAGGTGGCTGGAACACTGACAATTGCATTAATTTATATATTGCGTGTTTACTTTTAATTTTTCCGTTACATCATAATGATAATAATGTGATTTTTTCGTTACTAAAATTGGATGAATCAAACTTACTTTGTCACCTCACTCATGCCTATAAAAGTTTTCACCCTGATTATCACGGCTTGAAGGGCATTTTCTGAACTATGAATCATCCAAAGGTAATAGTTTACTCCATTCTATATAATAGGTTGGGTATTAGATACGTTTAATATTTATTTGAGGAATCTTTATATGTTTTCTGCAGATTATAGAGGTTGATATTGGGTAGTTTGAAGAAAATTATAGAGGATTCAAGTCAAAAGACAAAAGATTTGATTGATTTATACAAGAAATTTAAGGGTGAAATAAAGAGGTAGGAGCACAAAGACAGTTCAAGTTATCTCTTTCCTTTTTAATTCTTTGATTTCTAAGTTGCCACCTAATTAACATTCTTTCTGCTTACTCTTTTGCTCCATAATTTACTTTAATCCCAAGTTAGATTCACATAACCACAAAGTTTTTCTAGATGAGGTTATAGCTGCAAGTAGAGTCAAGCTGATGACACTTCTTATTCAAATTTTTTATTCTTGATGTTGCCAATCATATAAAATATTTTATGGAAATCCAACTTATGTAGATATATTTTCAGATTTTAGGACAACTTAAAAAATTACAGTTCCTCTATGATGTCATTACAATTACTGGGGGTGGGGTGGGGTGGGGGGGACTATCCATATACTATTTAGCCATATGTTTATTGCATCAAAATTTTATTACTTTTTACAATTTAATTTTATAATATATAGTGAAACATACCATAAAAAACAACTAGAGTGAAATAAATTTTGCTCTTACAATTTGACTTGGTAATATTTTGAGCTCACAAAAGGAGTAACTAAGTATTAGAATTAGACTTAGTGTTAGCATCTGTACAAATCAACTAGGATCAAAAGTGAAGGATCCCTTCTTCACACGAATTCTAAAGTTTGGATACCCCATTTCATGTATTTGTTTGATTTCTATTAGACGAAACGCCACCTTCTCCCATAAATAACTTTTTCTTAATATAATGCAATAAGATATTATTAAAGAGGGAATATTCGAAAAAGAAATAGGAAAAAATAAAATAAAAAATGTAAACAAAAGAGGAATGGCCAAGTTTCATGTTTACTGCAGATGGATGCATATTTATTTGTTTTTTATTTCTTTGGTCTTTTCTATTATTTCATATATTTTCTTCTTTTTCCAAATATTGAGGAACTGTCGAAAAGTATTTTATAAACTAAAACTCAAATATGCATATATATTAAATTTACTATTATTTTTTTATAACCGTGCGAAGTGCTGACAAATTTACTAATTAGTATATATTTTTAGATTTGTGATGTCTCTTCCTTGATTAGAGCCCTTTGGCTTAGCTGAAAAGCACTTTTAAGTGCTGAAATTGATTTAAAAAATAAGCAATTACGTGTTTGGATAAAAGTGCTGAAATTAATAATAAGCAGTTGAAGAACTGGGTATACGAAGAGTTTTGTTATAAAAAGAAGTATTTTAGCGATAGAATAGTAAATATTTTAGTCAAATCTAAAGTGCTTATAAGCGTAAATCTGATAAGTTGGGGGAGACCAACTTTTGGCTTATTTTTGGCTTATAAGCACTTTTAATCTTACCAAACGCGTAGATAAGCCAAAAAGTACTTATAAGCCAATTTGACCAGCTTATAAGCTTAGCCAAACACCCTCTTAGTGCCTCAAGAAAGCTTGTCTAATAGTATCTCCTATGGGCTATGATCCTATCCAATTTAAGGATTTAAGTTATACTATATAATAGTGTAAAGATTTTTTTATAAGTAATTTTAACTCGTTATCTAAGTTAGTTATAAGTTTTATCAGATTATCAATTAATATTTATCAAGAAATTTATTTATAATTATCTAATAATACTCCCTTCGTCCACTTTTACTTGATATGTATACTAAAAATATATTTTTATTTTTACTTTTCACTGTACGCATATCAAGAGAAGACAAAAAAAAATTTCTTTGTTATACCCACAATATTTATTACTCATTTCAAATTATTTTCTCAAATCTAATAAAATATGCATCAATTAATATGAGTAACATGGTAAATTATGCACTTTATTTATTATTTTTAAAGGGCGTAAAAAATTAAAATGTGCCAAGTAAAAATAAACAAAGGGAGTATTAAATAACTTTTTTTTTACGTCGTCAATGGATAAACCTTATACTAAAAAAAACCTGCATTCCCTTCCGGCCACAACAAAAAAACAAAAACAAAAAAGTAATGATTGCTGACTCTATGAGACTAATTTTACGAGGAAACTCCATTATATATATAACAGAGACGCGTCGGAAGAAGGGGTCATTCCAACTTCAACCCATTGTCACTTTTCGAAGACCCTTCCCACCTACAATAATGTACAAACAATTATCTGATAATGTTTCTTGAGGAATTTATTCATTATGAGTAGGGAATATGAAAAAATTCACTAGCTTCACTTGTCATTAGGGGCGTACATATGCTGGGTTGGTTCAGATTTTATAATTATCAAACCAAACCAATAAAACTCAGATTTTTCAATCTCAGTTTTTCTCGAGTTTTCGGGGTTTTTCGGATTTTTTCCCGGTAAAATTTTCGTAGAACAAAACATATAACGTATGCTCAAAATATTTCTTTAATCCTAATAAGATACAATTATATAAAGTATTTTTCAAGAAAATAATACAAAATATTAGATGTGTCATGGCATTATCCTAAAATATTCAATAATAAAGACAATAAAATTATGTAATATAAATATTGCTAATTAAAAAGTCATAATAAAAATAAACATAATCTAGAAGTACTAAGTCGTGCTAAAATAAATACACTAATAAGGGAGTATTAATTAAATGACTAAACGCTAAAGAAAAATAAATATAGGTTATGCATTTTTATCTAAATTATTGCAAAACAAAAAATAGATATTCAATACATTCTTGTTCGTAATATTGAATTGAATGTCTTTTGTTAGCATTAGTATTGATTTGATTTTGATTTGGGTTTTTGTTAGCATTATTTAATTTACTAATATTAATGGCTATAAAACTTATTGGAGCATTCAAAAGTTCTAAGTCCAACCTTGAAATAATACCTTAAAAGATAAAATTATGATTTTTTTTAAAGAAATATTTATAAATTACATCACAATAAGTATATTTATATATTAAATATATCTAAAATTTCTATATATGTAATGTCTGATTGGTTTGGTTTCGGTTTGACTTTCTTTAGTTAAAACCAAACCAAACCAATTATGATCGATTTTTTTTTCCAACACAAAACCACAATCGAGTTTTTTTTCTCGATTTGACTCGGATTATCGGGCTGATGCGATTTGTCGGTTTCTTTTATACACCCCTACTTGTCATTGACTAGGAACATAAATAACATCCTTAAGATCTGACACTATTTTAAGCTGCGGTGATCTCATCCTTAACAAAGAAATGCGAACCAAGTCAACTATTTTCCCATCAAGCTCAGCTCTCATCTATTGGACTAAAAACATTCCTTTGACAATGGGTTCAACAACAACAACAACAACAATAACAACATAGCCAGTATTATTTTATACCGTGAGGTTCATGGGTTATGACAATGGGTTCATAATATGTTAATTACAAATGAAGTGAAAGCAAACTCAAGTCCCAAATAAATTTCATAGTTAAAACAAACATAAATCCAGCTCACACAAAAATACTATGTGATTTCTTCTTATATACCTAAACTTTGGTAGATATCAATTATCCAATGAAATAGTTGAGATGGGCACAAGCTGGCCCGAACAACACTGTTATCAAAATAAAAAATAAAAAACATAAAGCCGACTATTCTAGCATAATTAGCTTTTCATTTATCTCTGCACCTCACCTGACAGCTATTTCCCACAAACTTCATAGGGCGACTTTTAGAATAATTCACCACCATGATGATCCTAACACATATGAAGGATGCTAGGGTTATCCTTGACACAAATACTATTACCCAATAAACGTTTCGGCACTTATCCTTGAGGTTTATAGTAAGCTTCTTCTTTGGTTAAAAAGGAAATTATATTGGAAGAGCAACAACAAAGATTAAATGGGGAAATTTGTTGGCCCAAGTAAAGGTGAGTTTTGAAGACTGACAAATGAACTCAGACATGGACTAGGTCCATCCTAGTAAAGCACAAATATGGTCAACTCAAGCATGTGAGATGCACGTGAAGGAGATAAACCTCACTTACCAGAAATGATATCTCCTGATCCTGATCGAAAAGGTTTCATATTGGATAAGGATAAAGACTCCTTACACAAAGAGAACACGGCTCAAGAGATGGATAGAGTTAGAGGATGAGACCAACTAGAACTCTTCCGCCAAGGAAGAGTAGCATTAGTATTCTAGTCAATCTCTATTTAGTAACTCCATAAATATCAGTGTTGTTCTCTTTTACAGGTAATGCACATAAGCAGAAGTTAAACGTGAATTGAGAGCAAAATAGCAAGGCAATTTTGCAAGCAATTTATGTGTGATTCAAGCGTACAATCCTGAAGCTACTTGAACCAGATAGAAGAACCAGTTCTAAGTGTTTATATTTTATTCTAGTTCAATTGTAGTAAGTGTTTTCATATTGTACCTTTCAGCTTTATCTAGAAGTAATTGTATTAGGTACTCAAAGTTTTCAAGTTAGAGTTAACTTGAAGTTGTCGCAACAGTTGAGGCAGTGTGCTACAACGGGATTAGAGTTAATCCTAGGTTTACAAAAAAGTTTTTGTAAATACAGTTTTTGGCTCAGTGATTTTAGTGGAGAGTTTGAAAAAATCCTACTGAAAGGTAGGTCATGGTTTTTTCACCTTTTGATCAAGGTTTTTTCCACGTAAAATCTTTGTGTTCTTTAATTTATGTACTTATTATTCCGCAACAGTAGTAGTTGAAACACATAGAAGAACCAGGTCCTTCTATAATCAGGTTAAACGAGAAATTGGGTACCACACAAATCACCCCCCCTCTTGTGTGGTATTGAAGTATAAAATATCAATTGATATCAGAGCGGGTTATCCTTGAAGAGGTTAACACCTTAGGAACAGATCAAGATGAGTGCACCACCTTAAAACTGGGAAAAACAATCCACTGCTAGTCCTCTACTCTTTAATGGCCAATACTACTCCTGGTGGAAAAACAGGATGAGAGATCATAACATCGGAGAGGACTATGAACTCTGGGACATTGTTACTGATGGTCCCCTAGCTACCATGAAGAAGAATGCAGAAGGAGTGGATGTGCCAAAGACTAGAGCTGACTGCACTGGTGAAGATTTGAAGAAGTAGGAAAAGAATGCTAAGGCCAAGAAATAGCTTGTGTGTGGACTTGGTTCAGATGAGTACAACAGAATTCAAAGCTGCACTACTGCTAAGGAAATTTGGGACACTTTACAAGTGGATCATGAAGGAACTACACAAGTGAAGAGATCAAGATGAACACTGTTGTATTCTCAATATGAGAATTTCACCATAAAGGAAGGAAAAACCATCCAAGAGATGTGTACAAGGTTCACAACACTAACAAATGAACTTAAGTCTCTTGGAAGGATTATCCTTGAAGAAGACAAGGTTGAGAAAATTCTAACAAGGGTTTTGCCTGTTACTTGGGAAAGCAAAATCACTGCTATTCAGGAATCGAAGAACATTGACACTCTCAAGTTGGACGAGTTAATTGAAAATCTCACTGCCTATGAACTGAGAAGGTAGACCATGAAGATGGATGCTCCCAAGAAAGAAAGAAGCCTGGCTCTCAAAATTGCTATAGGTGCAGATCTAGAAGAAGATGAAATGGATATGATCACGAGGAACTTCAAGAAGTATCTAATGAGAGGAAAGGGTTCTTCAAGAGGTGCAACTTACAACAAACCAAGGGTCCCTGAAAAACAGACCAATGAGGGTTGTTACAAATATGGTAAGACTGACCACATGATCAAAAACTGTCCTCAATGGGAAATTGAATGGAAGAAGGAAAGGTCTGAACGAAGGAACAGGTTCATCCCAAGAAGAACAAAGAATCAACAAAGGTTATGGTTGCTGACTGGGGAGAAAGCTCAGATGAGGATTTAGAAGATGAAGACAGAGGTGAACAAACACTTATGGCCATTGGTGAATCAGATGATGAACAAGAGGTAAGTGTGATTCATCTCAAAGACAAGAATAATTTTTTGTCTAAAGAAAGGCTATCTGATTTACTGCTAGATTTCATTGATGAGTCTGAGGTCATAAATAATGAAAAGGAATAGATGTATAAGGAATGTGTAATCTTGAAAGCTAAGTGCAAGAATCTAGAACTCAGGGCTAGTGAAAGTGATAGTAAAAATGCTGAGTTGAAGAACTAGGTTCTTGAACTTGACACCATTGTGTTAGAGCTTAGATCTGAAAATTCAAAACTGAAATTAGGAACATGTAAAAAGAAAGTTGATCACATACACCTCACCTTAGAAGAGAATTTAGGAAAAATGAAGGATGAGTTGTACAAAAAGGATGAGCAGATAAGAGTCCTAAAAGAAGATCTAGGCAAGGTTAAGTATGAACTAGACAAAACTTGCAAATGGAATAAGTCCTCTGATGCACAATCTTGGCTACAAGAACATCACAGTAGCAATAAAAGAGGACTTGGCTATGGGACCCCTGCACCTAAGTGGGATCCCAAAAGAAGTATATCACACTTCCTGAGAACAAAATTTACACAAACTGTGGTAAGACTGGTCACTTTAAAAGTGAATGTAATGCAAAAGAAAAGGCCAGTCAAAAGAACAAAACCCTTTTTCAAGGGAAAAATAGGCTGTCAGGATTGGCTAAAAGAATTTAATTCACCCTTTTGACTATAGAAAGGGACACAAACTAGTTTGGGTTCCTAAGACTAACCTCTGATTTTCTCTTGCAGGTCAAAGTGAAGGGGAGCAGCCAAATATGGTACATGGATAGTGGCTGCTCAAAGCAATGACTGGAAGCAAGAACCAGGTCCTTTCACTTGAGGACCTCAAAGGCGGTAATGTCTCCTTTGAAAATAGTAAGAAAGGTGAGATCATTAGGATTGTAAAGATAGGTAAGACAGACTCACATTCCATTGAGAATGTCTACTTGATAGATGGCTTGAAATATAGCCTAATAAATGTATCACAACTGTGTGATAAAGGTAACTTGGTAGCATTCACCTCTATCAAATGTTTTGTGATAAATCTTACAACTGACAAGATTGTTTTATAGGGAAAAAGAGTAAACAATATATACATTGTAGATCTGTCCACTCTTTCAGAAAATGAACTCACTTGCTTAAGTGTGTTGGACAATGATCCCCTCCTTTGGCACAAAAGACTTGGACATGCAAGTCCAAGTCAACTCAACAAATTAGTCTCCAAGGACCTGGTGATAGGGCTGCCTAACATCAAGTTTAAGGAAGACAAAGTTTGTAAGGCTTGTTCAAGGGGGAAGCAGGTAACATCCTCTTTTAAAAGCAAGAAAGTGGTAAGCACGACCAGGTCGATGGGACTGGTTCATATGTATCTTTGTGGTCCAATGAGAACATTAAGCAGAGATGGTAAAAAATATGTGATGGTGCTTGTTGATGATTACTCTAGGTTTACTTGGACATTTTTTTTAACATCTAAGGATGAAGCATTTGACATGTTTACTGCCTTTGTTAGAAAACCTCAGAAACAACAAGGTAATCAACTTGCATCAATTAGGTCTGATCATGGAATTGAATTTAAAAATGCTAAGTTTGCTGAATTTTTGTGATGAGCATGGTATAGATCACAATTTTTCTGTCCCTAGGACTCCTCAACAAAATGGAGTAGTTGAAAGAAATTGGACTCTTGAAGATATGGCTAGGACTATGCTTCTTTCTAGTAAACTGCCCCATAACTTATGGGCAGAAGCTGTAAACACTGCATTTTACATCGTTAATAGGTGCATGACTAGACCTCTTGTAGAGAAGACTCCCTATGAGTTACTTAAAGGGAGAAAACCAAATATATCCCATCTTAGGGAAATTGGATGCAAGTGTTTTATGCACAACAATGGAAAGGACTCCCTAGGTAAGTTTGATCCCATAAGTGATGAGGGAGTATTCTTGGGATATTCTTCACATAGCAAAGCTTATAAAGTGTACAACAAAAGAACTATGTGTGCAGAAGAAAGTGTACATGTAGTTTTTGATGAAACTAACATTCTTCCTGAGAGACAGGAACATGAATATGAAGCTATTAGGCTGGTAAAAGAGTTAAATGAAGTCACAGCCCAAGTTGAAGCTGCACCAGAAGAAAGAACATGTGATGGAACAGGATCTTCCATCCAGGGCAACCTGACAGGGGGAACTGAACAAAGAAGAACTGAATCTAATTCCAAATGGAACATGTCCATGAGAATGTTCCTCAACAACAGAACATAAGAGAAACATCAAATAGAAATCAGTTGGTTGTGAAACCTTACAAGTATCAAAGTTCTCATCCCATCGAAAGTATAATTACTGATCCAACCTCTAAAATTAAAACTAGATCTCAGTTAAAGAATATATGTGCTTTTAATGCTTTCTTATCTCTTATTAAACCTAAAAATGTTGTTGAGGCTTTGCAGGATGCAGACTGGGTGAATGCGATACAAGATGAACTCAATCAGTTTGAAAGAAGTCAAGTTTGGCATCTGGTTCCAAGACCCAGAGACAGATCAGTAATTGGCACTAAATGGGTCTTCAGAAACAAACTTGATAAAGATGGAACTGTTACAAGGAACAAGGCAAGGTTGGTGGTTCAAGGTTATATCCAGGAGGAAGGCATAGACTATGATGAGACTTTTGCTCCAGTTGCAAGATTGGAAACAATAAGACTCCTCATAGCCTTTGCAACACATATGGAATTTACTCTTCACCAGATGGATATCAAAAGTGCTTTCTAAATGGCTACTTAAAGGAAGAAATGTTTGTCAAATAACCTCCAGGGTTTAAGAGCAAAGAGTGTCTGAAACATGTATACAAATTAGACAAGGCTCTCTATGGACTCAAGCATGCTCTTAGAGCATGGTATGAATGAATATCCAAATTCCTGCTTGAACATGGCTACAAGAGAGGTAAAATTGATAGTACTCTATTCTTGAGGGAAAAAGGTAAGGATCTTCTTATAGTACAAATATATGTTGATGATATAATTTTTGGGGCAACCATTGAAAAACTAAGTAAGGAATTTGCAAAACTTATGGAGAGTGAATTTGAAATAAGTATAATGGGTGAGCTTAATTTCTTAATAGGCTTACAAATTAAACAAAACTCAAATGGAACCATGATCCATTAGTAGAAATATCCAAAAGAGTTGATTAAGAAGTTTAAAATGGAAGAATCAAAGGAAATAGATACTCCTATTGCAACAACCACAAAATTGGACATAGATGAACCTGGTTCATCTGTTGATCAGAAGTTGTATAGGGGTATGATTGGTTCACTTTTGTGTCTTACTACTAGCAGGCCTGACATTATTTTTAGTGTAGGGCTTTGTGCTCGATTTCAAGCAAATCCAAAGGAATCCCACTTGACTGCTGCCAAGAGAATATTGAGATATTTGAAAGGCACTACTGACCTTTGTCTTTGGTATCCAAAAAGTAGTAACTTTAACCTAGTGGGATATGATGATGTAGACTATACATGTTTCCTTGTGGATAGGAAGAGCACCTCAGGTATGGCACACTTCCTTGGTTCATGTCTTTGTGTCATGGGCTACTAAGAAGCAAAACTTAGTGGCCTTATCCACTGCTGAAGCTGAGTATGTTGATGTTGCTTCCTGTTGTGCTCAATTGTTGTGGATCAAACAACAGTTGATGGATTTTGGTATTGAAGTTGGTTGTATCCCTATTTTCTGTGATAACACTAGTGCTTTTAGTATGACTAAGAACCTGGTTCATCATAAGAGAACTAAGCACATAGATGTTAGACATCATTTTTTGAGGGACAACTATGAGAAAGGACTGATTACTATAGAATTTTGTGCTATTGATAAACAGATTGCTAACATCTTCACTAAAGCACTGAGTAGAGAGCACTTTGAAAGGAACAAGTTAGAATTAGGGATAATTAAGATCACCTAATGGGACCAATTTAGAATGCACAATGAAAAAAAATTGATTTTTTTTTATTTTTTTTTGGTTAGAAAATCTGGAACGTGTATAAATATCTAGATTAATCTTTGCTCAGTCTCATACTATAAATAGTATCTTCCCGTGACATGTGTTGATATTACTCATTGATCTCTAACAAAAAAATTTCTATTTTGGTAAATTGAGGCATGATCAAGAGGATTCTTAGTGAAGAACCTAGTTCATCAGTACTGGTTCATCTGAGTAACAAGGTATGTTTTCTACACTCTGTACAATTAGAAATATTAATATTTAATTCATAAGTAGAGTCCTACCTATGTTCAAAATCATCACAAAAATTTATCCCTCTAAAGTTTGAATCAGCTTTGTCTCTAATAGAATCCTCACCGCATAAAATGCCTAGAATCTAGGAAAGCTTAACCGCTCATTCAACCTGAAATTTCAGGTTGATTGGACTTTTAATTGACTACAAAAAGTTGTCATTAGTCATTAATTAAACCTCTCTATTTAAAAACCCATAATCACAATCACTGTCACTCTCATAATTCTCTAAAGCATCGAGTTTTCTTTGCTCTCTATTCTTCTCTCTTCCAAAACCCCAATTCAAAAATCCTCCTCCAGAATTAGCAAGATGTATAACCTTCAAGATAACCCAGGTACTCCTCCACAACCTACCCCCTATGATTCCTCCACCTCTCCTCAACCCAGCAAAACCCCCCAACCTAGGAGAAGGCGAGTGAAGATGTTTGCTCGCAAAACTGTGGCTACAAGTGCACTTTCAAAGAAATTGAATACAAAATTAAAGGCTAGCCAGGCCCAATATTCTGAAAACTCAAATGACTCTTTCAAATCTGCGAGCGAGGGGGAAAGAACTGGGTCTTCTGATTCTGAGAAGGCTCAAAATCCCCTTCTAAGGTACGTTCTGTTTTATTTGAAAATTTAGACAATAAGTTTGTTCTGGTTGGGTCTGTTAGGAATGTGGAAATGCCTGAGTCAAGAAAGAGAGGAGGTAAAAATAAAAATAAAAAAGAAAAGGAGAGTGAGGGTGTGAGTAGTGATGTGAGGAGAAAGGGAAAGAAGTGGTTGATTCTTCACCCACTTCTGAAATGGTTAGACCGACTATCTGTGGGGTTGAACATGAAATTGTGGAAGAGAGTAGCAAGAAAATAGGGGGAAGTGGTTCAGGGGAAGCTGCTGAAAGGTTGGTTAATCTCAGTTCACAGGCAAATGAACTTGGTTCATCTATTGAAGAGACCCTAGCAGACCTTCTGAAGAAAGTGGGTGCAAGCTATAATCCAAATAAAAAGAGAACCCCAACACCAAAAGCCCCCGGCACTGAAAAAACTACCAAGAAAAGAAAGGCTTCTTCTCCAACAACTGCGGAGAACTCTCTACCAAAAGGAAGGGCCACAAGGATTAAGTTGAAGCAGAGTGATGAAGAGTTACAAAAAGCTATGGCTGAAAGCAAGAAAAAGAGAATGGACAAAGGTAAATCCATAGTTATTGAGCCTACTGAGGCTATTAATGTGGATGAGATGGAATAGGTCCATCAAGATGAACATGTGACTATGGATGTGGAGGTTCAGGCCCCTAAGCCAAAGAAAACCAAGACTTCTTCCAAGAAGTCTTCATATGTTTCCAAGGCTGCTAAACCTTCTTCCTTGGCTAAAAGAACAAGGTCTGTTGTGAAAGCCAAGCAAGTTAAGATTATTGAAGATGCAGATTAGAGTGATGAAGAAGAGGGTGAATCTGACTATGAACAAGATAAGCTGGCCAAGTTTGGCAAAAGAAAATTTTTGAAGGGTAGAGTTTTGAAGGATTTGGTGGAACTAGGGATGGTTCGATTAGTTGATGCTCTAGTTGCTCAGGGATGGAAGGACATGGTCCTTCAATTGGATGGTAGGCTAGCAAGGAATGAGGTAATTGAGTTCATGGCCAATGCAGAGGTCAAGGATGACAGAGTTACCAGCCAGGTGAAAGGGGTTCAAGTGACCTTGATGCAAAGGAGCTGGGTGAGATTCTTGACATCCCTTCTGAAGGATATGATGACTGCACAAGGCAAAGATGGCCAAGTCTGGAATCCCTTCCTACTGCCCTTGTAATCACTAGGAGATTCTGTGATGTCACAGAAGTGAATGAGGTCAATGTAGTGCATAAGAGTGAAATGAAGCCATGACACAAAGTCCTTTTTTAATTTATCAACAAATGCTTGTTGCCTAGGCAGGAAAGAGTGAAATGGAGTGTCTTGAAAGTGGAAAGTAGATCAACTTCCCTGAAGTTTATTATCAAGCTATTGGATAGGGTTATCAATAGCTCCAAGGCCCACGCCACTCCTTATGGTTTTTGTCACGACCCAAACCGATGGGCCGCGACGGGCACCCAGTACCTTACTTGACCGAGTACAAATGTAATGTACCTTTCTTATTACATCATTATATACATGTAACATATGGGCCTAATAGGCTAACATAATCATTTATAAACTCAAACATAGGCCGACATGTCCGTACAATCTTTCACGTATACGACATATGTTTGCAAGCCTCTAAGAGTACATAAGTGTCACAAAGGTCGGGACAGAGTCCCGCCATACCAAATAATAGACGTCTAAATCATACTAACCAAATACGCAACTCCGAAGCAAATGGAGTGCACCACCATCTTTCGCTGAGCTGATAGCCTACTTGGAGGGCTCTCAACCTGTCTATCAGGACCTGCGGGCATGAAACGCAGCGTCCCCAGGCAAAAGGGACGTCAGTACGAATAATGTACTGAGTATGTAAGGCACATAAATAAATACATAGGAGACATGGAAGACATATGGAGTACATGACTCAACCCGTAAGTCTGAATAACTTTGTAAATCATAAATTACTTTCAGCGTCATGCATATGCATATGAATGTCATATCGTGCATAGGTATATGTTTCATAACATCATCAGCCTCTGAGGGCATCCCATCATATCATATCGGCCACTGTGGGCAAAGCCATAATCGTATACCAGCTGATCAGGTGGTGGTGCGTATATAACGCCATAACCATTCCCATATCCCATATACATATATATACATACATATATACTCGTATATAATGCCGTTTGAATACATACATATATATGCGTATATAACGCCATTTGAATACATACCCATATATGCGTATATAACGCCGTTTGAATCATATTTCAGCCACTATGGGCAACATCATCATCATATACCAGCTGATCAGGTGGTGGTGCGTATATAACGCCGTAACCTTTTCCCATATCCCATATACATATACTTACTTATATACGCTTATATAACTCCATCTGGTCATGTGTCAATGCACATGAATGCAATGCATGAAAAGTACGTCAATAAAATCATTCAGAATGTCATAAGACCATTTTGCCTCTTGAGTAATATCATAAAGTAACATCTTTTCAACTTTCGTATTTTTCTGAGACCAATGAACAGATGATAAGATATTATAACACACGAAAATTCAAGAACACAGATATCTCTAATACTTCTATGAATAGAGTCATTCATGGAATTTGTGCATTTGCACGTTCCGTTCGTATCGTATGGATCATACCAAAAGAAAGAAGGGATAGCTTTAACATACTTGTTCCCGAAATTACTTGAACGGATCTGCTTCTGCGAAATATGGACGAAACTTAAACTTGGACAGACTTCAAATTTCGGATGAACTTATTCTGCTTGAAATTCTTGAAATCCAGAAACGAAATTGGTTGCTCTTTGAAATTTCAATTTAAACATTGGCTAAAGATTTGGATGAATTGATCTGTTTCAACGCTGTTAGTTTCACCGCCAAAGCAATAAAATGAAGCCAAAAACTCTAAATGATTTGGTTTCATGATTTCTAACGTTCTTTGGACTTAATTATAAGTCTAAGAAATGAATTGAATGTAAAGACATATTGTCTCTGTGGATCAGATTCTTACTAGTCTTGTTAAGACTTATCTCTTAGTTACTTTAGACATAGACACATATCATATTTTTAATGAGTCATAATTGCTAATTAGTGGCCTCGTGCCACGTTTTCTTTTGTAATTTATTAAGTTTTGTCCGCTTATTAGTTAACTAAGTAATGTTCTGTTACCCGGTAATTAATCAATTACCCGCATAATTTAAAAATTACTATAAATTACTTAAAATTATATTTATTTGTAAGAAATACATCATATATACTTTATATATTATACTACCGTGGTCACATGGTACCTTATATGGTACTAGTCCATAAATATCGGGTATTATCGCTCGACCCATATTTTATCCCAAATTGGCCATTTTCAACGAAACTCCTTTTCTTTAATTCGCGTCCCCCTTTATCCTTCATAGCACTTATTTATCGCTTGATATAAATAGCGTAATACTTATAATCCCAAAATAAATCTCATTCCCGAATTTACGTCGATTAATCTTACGATGAAGCTTTATCGCACGACGACGCTTTAACGTACGAAAATGCGAAATATAATATCTCATTTTTAGACTTTCATCATTTTACTTATGGCGTACTTTCACGCATGAAAACTTGGGGTGTAACATCATTTCCCCCTTTGGAACATTCGTCCTCGAATGTTGATTGGTGCACTTATCATTTTCGTAACTTATGTCTTCTAAATACTTTGTACACTTCTTTCCACCATTGAAACTATTATGTGAGTAAATCCAAATGTTAGGGCATTCCCTCCTTTAGGCCTCTTTCACACCCCACTATTTGTGATCGGAATTCGTCCAATCTTGTAACTGTTGCTACCTTTTGTCATGCAACCTATACAACTTCTTCCTACTATGTGTGCCTATGAGACTCTTTCCTTTAGCTTTTAGCCAATCGCCTTTCCTTGTTTTGAACATATACAGAACCCGACAAGATGTCCCCTTAGGTATCTATGAGTATACTGAAGTTCTTCTCTCGGTACTTTGTTGAACTCATGAATATTGCTATATCTTATTGCATGGGTCCGTTTAGCCATCCGTGTGACTTTACTGCATCCAGCTGGGTCATACTATACCATGACTCTTACTTCAATTTTTAGTTACTAAGGTCGACGACCGAACTCCAGGTTACTCTTTCACTGCTTATCATATATGTATAAGTCTAAGTCCTTTAATACTTCCTCATTACTGTTCATCTTAGGAATGATTTTCTAATTTCATCTCGTACTTTGTACTTTTATCCATCCATTGTAGATTCACCTCAATGTTTATCTATAATCTTCCATCGATAACTTGAAACTTCTTACGTAATACATTGCTACTAGGGCTTATGTTGCATCGAGGAATATTTGAAGTGACTTTCTTGATCCACTTAGGGGTGATACTGTACTTCAATGACCGTATTTTACAACATCCCAAGGTGATTCACTTATGTGGGTATTTCAATCTCGTACAAACCATGAAATCCTCTTTAAATCATTACTTACTCGAAGACTTAAACGTCATCCTTTATCCATCACAATTACACCCTTATTGTACTATCAGGGCAACATTTCATCTTTTCTGAATGCTACTAGTCTTAGACTCAGTTGAGTTCATTCAGACTATACTAATATTTCTATAACTTTAGAGAAACCATTAGCTCTTCTCGTTTTCATGGTCTTAATCTAGAGGACTTTTCCATTTATACTACTTGCAACCTTTCTTCAACTTGTTTGCACCATAGATTTCCTTATGTTATTCTGGAATATCAAGCGAGACGTCACATCGTCTCCAACTCTTCTAGACTCTTTTAACTACATCACTCGATATGTAGAAACCATAGAGTGGAAGATATGCCACTAACGCTGCCGCTATCATTCCTGGATATTGAATCCCCATTCTTATGACCTTCTATCTGAAGTATGGGATATTCACGATCCTCTGCCTTTAGGTATCTTGTACGTTGTTCACCTTTACATTACTTACCTTAAAATCCTGTATCGTATCTTCTATCTCTTTCATAACCTCCCTTCCACCTAGGCGTAATTCATGTCCATAACTTGAAGCTCTATAATAATACTCGCACCTCTGGTACATACACAATCCGGTGGGCACTTCGTACTGACTTCTTATGAGGCTGGTACTTCTTCTAACTGGCTTTCTTGTAGAGCCATTATATATTATGGTCACTGTGTTGTTTATCTTGAACGTCTGATATTAAGAGCGATTTTGTCATGTTCTCAAGCACACTTCTATAATTTTTCTAGGTCCAATAATCAGACTCTTGATTTATGTTGGTGATGTGATTCTTTATCTTCCTCTTCCTTCCAAACAACCTTTATGTAGGTTTAAGCGACCTTCCGATTTGTGGTTCATGGTATCAGTTATTACCTTAGCCTTCCATAGACGCTATGGAATATCCATGATACAATCTTTTAACAATTCATTCCTTTGTCCTTGACCTGGGCTTAATTCTTTCTTTTAACTTATACCAGAATCTTTTACAGTTGTATGATTGTCAACATATATGCTGCATGTATAAAACTCCAAACTCTTGAGTGCGTTCATAACGTCACCAACATGGGATCATTTATCAAATAATTCCTTTCATTCCTTCTCAGCTTTCTTTAACGTAAGCTATTATCTTTACTGATATTTCTTCTCCTTGTTGCGTGCATACATAGCTTATCTTATCTCCCACGCATACCGGAATTTCCGTACAACTCATATGATCTTTGAATATTTCTTTTGATTTTTGCTTCACGTTCACTAGCCACGGTAGATTCCTCTTTCTTATGGAGGATGTACAATGTTGTTGTGAAACTGTTGTTACAAGACCATTTCCTCTTTAGGTCGTTGTGCTTAGATTGAAGCCTTCTTTCTTATCTCCTCAACTAGTCTTTCGTTGTAGTACTTAGGGAGAACCATTGACTCTCGTAAAGCTGTGAGCTTATTACAGATCTTTTTGATGTCCTTACTTGCCTATAATCATCCGTAGTTGCTTACTTTTATGCCCTTGTGCTTGCATGGTTGCATCTAAACTGATATTTTGACTGCCTTCCCAGTGGCACTTTCTTTTATCCACATAACACTCATACGGTACCTTTAACTACCCTGACTTTTATTTGAATATATCTCGAGTATTATAATGATATTCTTCGAGGCTGAATTCTCTATGTTGGGTTCTACCATGTTTATCTTACACGATCTGATGACTCGTCTGTAACCTCTTGTTTAGCCATAACTGGGATCTTCCTAACCCATTACTAACTACTCATTGGCCCATTCTCATATCAATATTCCTCGTAATCTTTCTTAGGTTATTTCCTTCGTCTTAACTTATGTCTCACACCAACTTCTTAATTATTAACAACAGCTCGGGCAGGAACCTTTACTTCCTCTTCTTGACGCCGTTCTTGCACAACATTCTTGAATCGTAACATATCTATAAGATTTGGATAAGTGTCATCTCGTTCTTCTTTCATTTATCGCATTCTTCATTTAGCATTCCATAGTCACTAGATCCACTTAATTATTACTTCCTGCCACATCATTACATATTCCCCTCTTTAGGGATATAATAATATTTATCGCTACAACGATCTACCTATAGATGGTCTACCTCTTCATCATTGGTGTCGTTTCTCAGCATCAATGATCCTTATCAACTTGCGGCAATTCTTCTATACCAAGGATGACAAATTCTCTTTCTTGCGAGGGTGACACTTAGCGTAACTGGCACATACAGTCTCTTAGGCTTAACTTTGCTCACATTGCTTGTTCTAGGGAAGCGTCTCCCTGAATGACTATTCTCTGAATTCATTGTGAATCTTCTTCTGTGGTCCCTTCTATTACTGCCGGAACGAAATCTGAAATTCCCATGAGGCTGAGTACTTTCCAATCATTCAGTCCCTAATTCATATTTAGTTTATCTTGTTTACCAATCCATACTGATTTTTGTTACTTTGGGGATTAACTCTCCCCTCTAATAGTCGTGTTGGAGTCAGGAACTTATTTCTCGAAATGAGGATATAACCTTATGGCCTATTCTCTTTCATTGTCTTAAGGCCCATCAACTTTCGTCTCTTCCTTCATTTGACTATAGGTTCTGTAACACTCTACCGTTTTCATCCATGTATTTCATAATGCTTCATTGTCTCCCTTTTCATTACTCTACTAATATTTCTACATATCCCTTTTATTGTGAAAACTTCAATACGACATTCTTTCACTTCTAGCTCCCCTTTGCTCCATCCAATGGCTCTCTGGGTTGCTCAACATTCTCGCTTTACTAGGGACGCGATCCACACTAAGGCAATATTTATCCCTTAAAGGCTTATAGTGCATGTCTTTATAGTATTCATATCTGGCTACACTATTTTATAGTGCACCATCTGGGTGTCTCATAAAGAGATCTATTAGAACATTTGTAATATCCTTCAAAAATGTCAACTGACGCAAATAATTCATCCATCATATCTTCTTATACTACTTCTGTTAACCCCATATGGCATATCTAGAATGGGTGCGGCCAATTGTATATACCTTTGTTACTATTGAATATAACTCAAAAAGCTCGTGTTCGTCTACCTCAATTATAAACGTTGTTAACCTTTATTAACTGGGTGCCTCGTACCATTCTTCTTCTTACTTCTTTTGCTTATTGAAACTTGTATTTATCTTCTTAGTCTCTCATTGTCTTTCACCACAGAGGTGGATAGACATTCTTGTCTTAAGGCTCCTTATCAAGAGACTTACACCTTTCAGTACACACATGATCTGCTGAAGACCTCATATTTACTTATCATAAGCATGATATAAAGTCAAGTTCCGCTAATTCAACACTTCCACAACTATATCTCTTATTGATCATCTTTCTGAACGTAGGCATCGTCTTATTATGAATAAAAATCGAAGCTCGAGACTTGAATTCTTATAAGTGGGCTCCACCACACGATCTAGAGTAAGAAGAAAGAGTGACAATCTTAAATGTCCTGCAGCCTCCTGCTTATAAGTGTGGTGCACAACACACCCATAAACAAGACTCTACTAGACACGGCTTGTAGACATCCCTAGAAAAGAACTGCTCTGATACCACTTTTGTCACGACCTAAACCGATAGGCCGCGATGGGCACCCAGTACCTTACTTGACCGAGTACCAATGTAATGTACCTTTCTTATTACATCATTATATACATGTAACATATGGGCCTAATAGGCTAACATAATCATTTATAAACTCAAACATAGGCCGACAGGGCCGTACAATCTTTCACGTACACGACATATGTCTGCAAGCCTCTAAGAGTACATAAGTGTCACAAAGGTTGGGACAGAGTCCCGCCATACCAAACAATAGACGTCTAAATCATACTAACCAAATACGCAACTCCGAAGCAAATGGAGCGCACCACCATCTTTCGCTGAGTTGATTGCCTACTTGGAGGGCTCTCGACCTGTCTATCAGGACCTGCGGGCATGAAACGCAGCGTCCCCAGGCAAAAGGGACGTTAGTACGAATAATGTACTTAGTATGTAAGGCACATAAATAAATACATATGAGACATGGAAGACATATGGAGTACATGACTCAACCCGTAAGTCTGAATAACTTTGTAAATCATAAATTACTTTCAGTGTCATGCATATGCGTATGAATGTCATATCGTGCATAGGTATATGTTTCATAACATCATCAACTTCTGAGGGCATCCCATCATATCATATCGGCCACTGTGGGCAAAGCCATAATCGTATACCAGCTGATCAGGTGGTGGTGCGTATATAACGCCATAACCATTCCCATATCCCATATACATATATATACATACATATATACGCGTATATAACGCCGTTTGAATACATACATATATATACGTATATAACGCCATTTGAATACATACCCATATATGCGTATATAACGCCGTTTGAATCATATTTCAGCCACTATGGGCAACATCATCATCATATACCAGCTGATCAGGTGGTGGTGCGTATATAACGCCGTAACCTTTTCTTATATCCCATATACATATACTTACTTATATACGCGTATATAACGCCATCTGGTCATGGGTCAATGCACATGAATGCAATGCATGAAAAGTACGTCAATAAAATCATTCAGAATGTCATAAAACCATTTTGCCTCTTGAGTAATATCATAAAGTAACATCTTTTCAACTTTCATATTTTTCTGAGACCAATGAATAGATGATAAGATATTATAACACACGAAAATTCAAGAACACAGATATCTCTAATACTTCTATGAATAGAGTCATTCATGGAATTTGTGCATTTGCACGTTCCGTTCGTATCGTATGGATCATGCCAAAAGAAAGAAGGGATAGCTTTAACATACCTGTTCCCGAAATTACTTGAACGGATCTGCTTCTGCGAAATATGGACGAAACTTAAACTTGGACAGACTTCAAATTTCGGATGAACTTATTCTGCTTGAAATTCTTGAAATCCAGAAACGAAATTGGTTGCTCTTTGAAATTTCAATTTAAACGTTGGCTAAAGATTTGGATGAATTGATCTGTTTCAACGCTGTTGGTTTCACCGCCAAAGCAATAAAATGAAGCCAAAGACTCTAAATGATTTGGTTTCATGATTTCTAACGTTCTTTGGACTTAATTTTAAGTCTAAGAAATGAATTGAATGTAAAGACATATTGTCTCTGTGGATCAGATTCTTACTAGTCTTGTTAAGACTTATCTCTTAGTTACTTTAGACATAGACATATATCATATTTTTAATGAGTCATCATTGCTAATTAGTGCCACGTTTTCTTTTGTAATTGATTAAGTTTTGTCCGTTTATTATTTAACTAGGTAATGTTCTTTTACCCGGTAATTAATCAATTACCCGCATAATTTAAAAATTACCATAAATTACATAAATTATATTTATTTTTAAGAAATACATCATATATACTTTATATATTATATTACCGTGGTCACATGGTACCTTATATGGTACTAGTCCATAAATATCGGGTATTATCGCTCGACCCATATTTTATCCCAAATTGGCTATTTTCAACTAAACTCCTTTTCTTTAATTCGCGTCCCCCTTTATCCTTCATAGCACTTATTTATTGCTTGATATAAATAGTGTAATACTTATAATCCCAAAATAAATCTCATTCCCGAATTTACGTCGATTAATCTTACGATGAAGCTTTATCGCACGACGACGCTTTAACGTACGAAAATGCGAAATATAATATCTCATTTTCAGACTTTCATCATTTTACTTATGGCGTACTTTCACGCACAAAAACTTGGGGTGTAACAGTTTTATTCTTACTACTGTTCTTGATCGTTGCAAGGTGCCACTGAAGAAGTGGGAAATGGCCACAAGTAAAGATTATTTTGGAATCAACACTTTGATTGCTTGTGACTATGACGTCACTGCCACTCCCGATGAACTTGGTTCATCCAAAAAGACACCTATTAATAGCAAAGTTAGAGCTCTAGTGCAGGAGAGTGGGGCAAAGGATGCTGAGATAGCTAGGCTGAATGCTCGTTTAGCAGAGGTTGAATCTGATAGAGATGCTCTCAGAACTAAGCTTACAAAGGAAAAGGAGAAGAATGGCGGCATTCTTTAAGACATGATGCACCTTCTCCAAGCCAAAACCCAATTCTCTCGTTCTTCCAAGCCTTAAGTTCTTTAGCCTTCAGTTCTTGAACCTTGTCTAGACCTTTCCGTGGCCCATATAGGGATTTTCTTATTTTGCTCATGTTTTGACTATTGTTGTTTCTTTTTGTGGATTATGGCATGATAGGTGCCAACCCTACACCACTACAAAGTGGCCAGAGCGGTCGAAGCAGCTTTTATCCGAGATAGTCGGGATCGAATTCACAGGGAGCTAAAATTGGGATTTGGATTCCTATCTAAACTAGCAGTGCGTAGTGCTTTTAATTACACTTCCAATCATAATTGTTGTTTGTTAATTCTAATATTATGCCAATAAGATGCTAAATTAAACTAAGAGTGAATGCTTGTATGGTTTTCTAAATGGTAAAAGAGGCACTAGGGAAGTGACTTTATCCTAGGTGAATATTTGAGAGTATCTAAAGCCTAAGGCAAAGTTGTTATATTGGGAATTGTGATATAGCCAATGCACGAAACTACTCACTCTATACCTCTTGGTAGCTTGAGTGACTTTGCTCTAATTGACTTTCTCAAGACCAATTGGGTGTCAAAATTGTGCAAGCAATATAGGCTCAAGTCGGGTATTACTATCTCTAGGTTTAACCTTTTAATTGGGGCTATCAATCTCTTGATTACACCCCAATTCCTTATTGGACCGATTTTCCTAAACTCAAGCTCTCTTTCTCAAGAAGAGCCCGAGTGAAAAAGGCACAAATTAGTGTTTGCAACCACTAATTCAACATGAAAAACACAAATCAGTCCAAATATCAAATACCCATAAATATCTAAGCCTTAAAACAAAAGACCCATCAAATATACACACAAGGGTTGAGCCACAACCCTAGCTAATGGGTCTAGCTACTCATAATAATGGAAGAAATCAGACAAATAGATGAAGAATAACCTATATAATTTGATTACAACCAAGAAATTGAAGATTCAGTGTTAAACTAGCTACAAATTACTCAAAATGGAACAAAACCGCCGTTTACGTGCTCTAGATTATAATAAATGCCCTAAAAATGTGAAAAGAAAGTATTTATACAAGGCCAAATTTTTTGGACAAAAATACCCCTGACGGAGGTATGGCGGACCGCGGAAAATGCACCGCATCCGCAATGAGGCTTTTTGGCTTGACTTTTCATTCTTAGAATCTGGCCACCGCGGACCGCACAAAATGCTCCGCAGCTTCACTGTGGTTCGCACAAAATGCTCAATCATCCAAACTCCCAACTCTCTGAATCCCCTTTCCGCGGGCCGCATAAAATGGATTGCAGCCGCGAAGAGGCTAATGCGGCCGCGAGAAATTCTTTGCGGACCGCACTGCTTTAAGTTCCAAAAGTGCACCTCTCTGAACTCATCCACTGCGAACCACACTAAATGGTCTGCGGTCGCAGTGGGTCCTTTGCGGCTGCAGTGGATTTTATGCTGCAGCAGTGCCTTGACTTGTTCTTGGTACTTGTGCATGTTTCACTTCTTTTTGAGCTGGTTTTGACTACTTGTCACTTTTTTTACCAAACCCTGCAAACAAGTACAACATGTAAGCCTTTGAGACTATTTGTATACATTTTTAATCCAAAACTCAAGTAAAAAGGAGTGTAAAATGAATTAGAATCCCTAGTTATCAACTCCCCCAAACTTAAGCTTTTGTTTGTCCTCAAGCAACTAAAATAAGTCCCACCTCCTTAAGAGTAAAATCAAGAAAATTCAGCTGACCTAAAGTGACCATCTAGCATCAATTGGGACTAACAATTGCCCTTGAATCAAATGAATCATTAACAACATTCAACCTTTCAAGCACCATGGTTTTAGTGCGACACAAGATCATCAAGAGTTGACTCAACCCATCAAGGAAACTCTTTCTATTACTTTGGTCATTGTGGAACCCAAACTCATACATCCTCAACTCTCCCTAAGCAAACCTCACTTTTAGGTTGTAGCACTCAGAATGAGTATTGTGGAAAAAACACTCATCTCTCTCAAAGAAAGGTCACAAGTCCAACTCTCAGTACCATAAGCTTGCCCCTTATGTGAGTCACCACTAATGTAAGCTTCATTTAACTCAAGATCATATAGGAATTTTGTGGAGATATAGTGACCGCTTTTGGTTCAGGGTAGGAAATATTTGGTCTAAGTAGGTTCCATCTTCCCTTAAGCACTTCATTTGCTTTATTTTGTCACACATTCTCTTAACTTTTTGAGTCATTTACTTCTTTCTTAGGGGTTAGAGAGATACACTGTCACTCTTTCTTGTTCATTTCAAACCTTTTTCTCCTTTCTAAACTTTCCACATCTTTCATCTCTTTACTTTTATTGAATCCCTTCATTTCTTCTATATTGTTCCTTCTTTTTGATTTTTGATTTTCTTTCTTTTTCATTGTCTTTCCTTTTCTTTATTTTGTACCTTTTACCACTTTGTTGCATTCCTCATATCTCGCCCCAAACTTATGCTTTTACCTTGTGCTAAGGAAAGATCGGGTGCCAAGATAGAGTCTTTTTTTAGAACGGGTAAAGGCTTGTATCATGGTCTTTGAAAGAAAAAGGTCTATGGCTCAAAAGGGTTGACTAGGGATATTACATTGGTAGGCTATAGATGTTTTCAAGATCACATTCGGATCAATGAGAGCCTATAATCACTTCTCAAACCAAACTACACTTAGGATTTCGCCTAGACAAACATTCAGGGCAAGTTCTAGACTAATGGCACGGGACTTGGACTTGCAATTCAAATTCTCACCACACAAGCTATAGGATTGCTAAAGAGACAGATTCAGGGGCCCACAACAACCTTAGCTAAGATTTGAGCAACACGAATGAACCCGAAAAACCACTTGATGGTTATCGGCCAATACAAGAGTCTCAAGGTCACAACTTTCACCATCCTATACACAACAATTTATTTTTGACCATAAGATCAAAGGTAAATATGAGGCTCAAGTGAAGCTTGCACTATTACTTATTAGCTACTATTTACACAAAAACAAAAAGAAAATAGACTCAAACCCTTAAGAAGGTTGTTATGCCATCCATCATCGGGAAGAGCCACCCGGTTCACACAAATTCCACTTTTGGAAAGAACCGTGGTATTAAGAAAACTAAAGGCTTATTGCGCACAAAACTCAAAATAAGAAGCTACGAAAATGAAGTAAGAAGCTATGAAAGAAAATGCAAAAAGTAAAATGAATATGTACAAATGGGGATTTAGACAAATATACATAAGAGAGAATGAATATATACATCAGAAAGTAACTTTATATACTGACCAAGATTGCAAAGTATGAAAAGTGAAATAAACTAGTAAAATTATATACATACCAAAAGTAAAAAAGAAAGCATAATAAAAGAAAGTAGTATCATATTTACAACCCAATATCATCAAAATAGGGCTACCCTCTCAAATGAAAACTAGCATTGTCCTTAATGCTAACTAAGCAAAAATAGCTCAATAAAAGATAGAGAGTAAAGAGAAACTCCCTATTGGCCCTCCGTCTGCATAGGGTCATGAGCCAGGGTCCCTGGGTCCTATGATTGCTCGGGAACCTATGATTGGATCCCGATATTCTGTGTCTGCACTAGAACCTGAGGCTGCTATGGGGCTTGAGGCTGGCTTGAGAAACCTCCCTTTAGGTCCTCCAACTCTATCACTGCATCATCGGCTCGGGGGATCACCCTCTTCCTCTTTGCTAGCCTTTCCATCTCCTGCTCCGGCTCAGGCTGGGCTTCTAGAACCTGGTCATGCAATAGCATCTCCAAGGATAAGTGATCAACGACCTTTATTTTCTCCACTTCGACCCTCAACTCCTTCACAGACTCCTTTGATGCTCGAGTCTTTCTCAGCTTCTTTATTTCCTTAGTCAGCTCCTTTAGTGATTTTCCATGAGTACCTACAGCCTCCAATATTAAATTCTGGTTCTCCAGGAGCTTCTTTTGGTTGTCTAGAAGCTCCTTGAGAGTCTCCTCCACTGAGGTTGGAATCTGTGGCTAAGGAGGTACGGACTGGGCTGCCACCGAGCTAGAAAGCACAAACAGCTTAGAAGTAGCTGTAGGCATCCAGTTGTTAATATTGACAAGGGTTTGGCTCAAACGGTGGTCAGTCAAATGGTAGGTTGTAGATGAGGGAATATCTGGAACTGTGGAAGTAGAGGATCCTGAGGCAATGTCTGGTGTAGCTGAGGGAGGCTGAGAAGAAGATACTACTACTGGCTCTTCAGACTGGCTAGTAGAAGCAGTGGCTTTGCCTTTAAGATCTTTGAGGTTGTCATCACCCTTGAGGCTGTACCAGGAAAAGGGCGCCTTTGGTTTCACCTTCACATCAAACTTTCTTTTCTCCATATTTTGATCCTCAAAGTACACGGTCAGGAAATTTGGGAAGGGGTAGGATCTATCACCTTCATTCACCACCCTTGTAATCACCCTGGACATAACATTTCCGATGTTGATCGGGTACCCCGCCAAGATAGAAACCACAAATATAGCCCGTTAGATGAGAGGTGGGTCCTAGCTTGCTGCAAACAAAGGTCTCCCACCCTTTTGCCTCGAAGTTCAGGGTTCTCCTCAAAATTTGGACTCCTGCTGTCAATCATGCTTGGGTGGTAAATGGGAATGCCAAGTACTCTGCTACCCATGGACGGGCATCCTCACCCAATGCTACATTTTCTAAGTATAATGTTTCATCCTCCTTCGAAAAGCCCAGGTAGTCATTGATTATCTTGCCATCAAACTTCACTGTCAAGTTCCGAACCTTAGTCACTTTCGTGCCCTTTTGATGTGGGCAACATTAACGTAGAATTCCTTGACTAGGTGCTCATTTTCCTCCTCAATGTTGCTTGTAAAATAGTCCCAGCCCGATCTCCCTCTGAATTGCCTCTGCATATTAGGGTTGTGAGGCAGAAGATCCTTGTCAATGAATCTCTGTTCAAGTATCAACTTCCTCTCGGGCCACCACTCTCGGAATTTGTGGTAAGCAATCTCACTGACAAATCTTCTTTTCCACACTTTGGGGTTTCTAGTTCTCTCCACACCCCCAGGTTGTGGCACACCCCCTCCCTCTTCATCCGGAACCCCATCATCGACGGGATCCTCTCCAGGTGATGAACCAGTAGGTGAAGTAGATGATGCAATGTCACTGCCCTAAGCCGAACCTCAGACGACTCAGAAGAAATTGGAACTAAAGCTTGAGCAGTAGGAGTGCCCGGAGGTGTATCTCTCAATCTACGCCTCTCCGACCAGTCAGGAACATATTCCGGCACTGAATCGGAGTTAGATGCCTCCCGGGAGGGCAAGTACTCACTTCCCTCTAAATGAGAAACAACACTATCTGTAGCCTTTATTGACTTTCTGGTGTCCTTAATTGCCTTCCAGACTATGGGGGTCAATTTCATCATTCCTCGTCCCCTAACCCGGGAGTACTCTCTTTTGCCTTTCTGTTTATCACCACCGCCTCATGATTTAACCATTATATGCAAGTGGAATTAGGTTAAAGTTTGTTAGTATCACAGTATCAGAAGAATCAATAAAGATTATAGTTGCAGACAGCTGACTGCGGACCGCATGAAATGCAATGCGGCCGCAAAGAGACCACCACGGACTGCACAAAATGGCACTGCGGTCCGCATTGAGGTGGGGGTCAGAATACCCACTCTTTGATTAAGGGCACCGCGGACCATAAAAATTGTTGTGCAGTCGTGGTAGGTCAATGCGGACCGCGAAAATTGGACTGCGGCCGCGGTCCCCAAACTTTACTTCTCTGAAGTTTTACCACCGTGTTTCGCACAAAATGGCATCGCGGACCGTAGAGAGGCACCGCGGACCGCGGTGAGCCTCACTTAGCAACACCAACCTAGGGTTTCAATATTTATCTTGTTTTAGCCTAAATTCACATATTATTAATCCCCTAGGTGGTTAATCATCATTCTTCACTAATTAAACCTAATCTAAACATCACTAAGTAACCCTAAGCTAAAAATGAAAAGAAAAAGGGAAGAAGAAGAAGAAATAGAAACTAAAAAATTAAAATAAAGTAAAACAAAATTAAGAATTAGACAAAGAGTTGAAGTACCAGAGATGAGATGCACACAGATGATTGAGAGACAATGTTTGAAATTTGTGCTTAGGGCTAGGATTAACAGTGATTTTTACTATTTAGAAAGAAAAAGTGCGAAATGGGTAAATGAGAGCCTATGACCCACTATACCTACTCACCGCGGACCGCACAAAATGCACCGCGGTCCGCGGTACTCAAACATATGAAGCACTAGGGGAGGCAGTCACTACGGACAGCAACAAATGCACTGCGGTCGCGGTAGGGCACCGTGGACTGCATAAAATGCATTGCGGCCGCGGTGACAATCTTCAGAGAGCCTCTACTTTTTACCATTCAACACTGCGGATCGTAATGAGATTTTCCCCCCGCAACAAGGCCATTGCGGCCGCAAAAAATGCATTGCGGTAGCAGTCCAAACTTCAGAGAGTGCATTATTTTTCTAGTTTAGCCCTACACTACATCAAAACAATCCTACACACATCTCACAACCAGTTAAACCAAAAGCAAATCCTACACTAAAAAGAAAATTAAAGAAAAACAAAAATAAAGACATATGGATTGTCTCCCAAGAAGCACCTGATTTAACGTCGCGGCATGACGCAGGTTACCATCAAATTACTTTAGATAGAGTAGTGCCACCACGTGGTTGTCATCAATCTTGCTAAGGTATTACTTGACTCTGTGTCCATTAACTCTGAAGACCTCCCCATTTTTATTTTTCAAGTCAAGTGTACCAAAAGGAGTCACAAACACCACTTCAAAAGGTCCATTCCATTTCGACTTAAGCTTTCCCGGAAACAGATGTAACCGAGAATTGAACAAGAGAACCAAATAAGCCACTTTGAACTCCTTGCCATGAGCATACTTATCATGAAGGTACTTCATCTTGTCCTTGTACAAGGATGAACTGGAGTAGGCATGGAATCAGAATTCATCAAGTTCATTAAGATACTCCACACAAAGATTTGCTGCCATATCCCATTCAAGATTCAGCTTCATCAAAGCCCATATGGCCTTGTGCTCTAACTCAACCGGTAGATGGAAAGCTTTTCCAAACACCATCCGATGCGGAGACATACCAATTGGAGTCTTGTAAGAAGTCCTATAAACCCATAGAGCATCATCCAATTTCTTTGACCAATCGGTCCTATTTGCATTGACCGTTTTTGACAATATACTCTTGATTTCCCTGTTTGAGACTTCAACTTGGCCACTCGCCTGAGGATGATAAGGAGTAGAAACTTTGTGATTGACACCATACTTTGCAAGCAAAGTTTCAAAAGCTCGATTACAAAAATGAGACCCCCATCACTTATGATTGCTCGAGGAGTGCCAAACCTAGTCAAAATGCTATTCTTGAGAAATGCAACAACACTCCGGGCCTCATTGTTGGGCAAAGCCACGGCTTCAACCCACTTAGAAACATAGTCAACTGCCACTAGAATGTATGTGTTCCCACACGAACTAACAAATAGGCCCATCAAATCAATGCCCCACACATAAAAAACATCAACTTCAAGAATGGTATTGAGAGGCATCTCATCTTTCTTCGAAATTCCACCCGCTCTTTGACATTCGTCGCATCTCTTCACAAGTTCACTTGTATATTTGTACAAAGCTAGCCAGTAAAACCCACAACTAAGAACCTTTGAATAGGTCCTCGCCCCACCGTGATGACCATTATATAGGGAGGAATGGAAAGCTTCTAAGATACTCAATTTCTCCTCCTCCGGGACACACTTTCGGATCACACCATCCGTGCAAATCTTGAACAAGTACGGATCATCCCAATAGAAGTCCAAACTATCCCGTTTGAGCTTCTTCTTTTGGTTAGAAGAGAGCTCACACGGGATTATACTAGTCACAAGGAAATTAGCAACGTTCGCAAACCATGGCATATCATTCACCGACACAGAAAAGAGTTGCTCATCGGGAAATGAATCATTGATCTCTAGGACATCACGGGGTCTCCTCTCCTCCTCCAAGCAAGACAAGTGGCCCACCACTTAGTTTTCACTACCCTTCTGGTCCACAATCTCCAAATCAAACTCTTGAAGTAACAAGACCCATCGCATCAGCCTAGCTTTGGAATCCTTCTTCGACTTTAAGTACCAGAGTGTGGCATGATCGGTATGAACTATGACCTTGGCACCCATGAGATACGACCGAAATTTCTCCATTGAGAACAATAGCCAAAAGTTTTTTCTCAGTCACCGTGTAGTTCACTTGAGCATCATTCCATGTCTTGCTCGCATAATAAACTAGATGAAACATTTTGTTCACTCTTTGACCCAAGACCGCCCCAGCCGCAACATCACTCACGTCACACATGAGCTCGAAAGGCAAGCTCCAATTAGGTGTGGTAATAATAGGAGTGGTGGTCAACTTGTGCTTAAGAAGTTCAAAAGCTTTCATACATCCCTCATTGAACAGGAACTTGGTATCTTTTTCCAATAACTTGCACAAGGGATTCACTACCTTCGAAAGTCCTTGATGAATCTCCGGTAGAACCCCGTATGCCCAAGAAAACTTCTAACTCCCTTGACAGAAGTAGGGGGAGGGAGCCTTAAAATCACTTCAATTTTTGTTTTGTCCACCTCTATACCATGCTTTGAAATTTTATGACTAAGGACTATGCCCTCCTAAACTATGAAGTGGCATTTCTCCCAATTAAGCACAAGATTGGTTTCTTCACAATGGGCCAACACTTTATCAAGGTTTACAAACATTCATCAAACGAGTCACCCACAACACCGAAGTCGTTCATGAATACCTCTAAAATGTCCTCCACCATGTCGGTGAATATGGCTATCATACACCGCTGAAATGTAGTCGGTGCATTACATAACCCAAATGGCATCCTAGAAAAGGCAAAGGTACCATACGAACAAGTAAAGGTGGTCTTTTCCTGATCTTCCGGAGCAATCAAAATTTGGTTGTACCCAGAATACCCATCCAAGAAATAGTAGAAGGCACGCTCAGCAAGTTTGTCTAGCATCTGATCAAGAAAAGGCAATGGAAAGTGATCATTGCGGGTCATTTTATTCAACTTGCGGTAATCCATGCACACCCTCCACCCGGTGACAATTCTGGTAGGAATCAACTCATTTTGCACATTGGTAACCACGGTCATACCACCCTTCTTCGGAACACATTGCACCGACGAAGTCCAAGAGCTATCAGAGATGGGGTACACAACCCCGACATTCAACCACTTGATTACCTCCTTTTTCACAACTTCTTGCATTTTGTTCAACCTTTTTTGATGTTCCAAGGAGGGCTTTGCATCATCTTCAAGAATAATCTTGTGCATACAAAAGGCGGGGCTTAACCCCCGAATATCAGCTAAGGTCCATCCAATTACCTTCTTCCACTTTTGGAGCACCGCCAATGTGGCATCTACCTGCATGTTAGTAAGACAAGAGAAAAGAATAACTGGCAAAGTTGAACTAGGGCCTAAGAATTCATACCTGAGGTGTGGAGGCAATGACTTCAACTCCAACACCAGAGGTTCGTCGATTGAGGGCTTTGTTGGTGGAGTCTTCCTATTCTCAAGATCCAATAAGATTTTCCGAGGCTCATAAGAGTAAGAGCCCATTCCATGTAAAGCATTGACACACTCCACCCAGCCTTCATCCTTATTTACATCAATATTTAGCAATACCGCCTCAAGAGGGTCCTCCACATTGATCATTGCACTAGTATCATCAACTATCATTGCCATGACAAGATCCACAAAAGAGCACACTTTAGAACTGTTGGGTTTTTCATTGACTTGCACACATGAAAGACCACTTTCTCATCACCCACCCGGAAGGTGAGTTCCCTTGTTTCCACATCAACTAAAGCCTTCCCAGTAGCAAGGAAAGGTCTTCCCAATATGATCGGAACCTCATAATCTACCACACAATCGAAGATCACAAAATCAGCCGGCAAGATAAATTTATCCACCCGGACAAGAACATCATCAATTATACCCAATGGTCTCTTCATTGTTCTATCCTCCATTTGCAATCTCATGGAAGTCGGCCTCGGTTGCCCAATACTCAAAGTCTTAAAAACTTAATAGGGCATCAAGTTGATATTTACCCCCAAATCATATAGAGCTTTTGCAAAGTCTGCACTCCCAATGGTGCAAGGAATGGTGAAAGCGTCGAGATCTTCTAGCTTCGGAGCCATTGAGTGTACTATTGCGCTAACTTGGTGGGTCATCTTGATAGTCTCACAATCCAAGGATATTTTCTTTGTCACCAAATCTTTCATGAAATTAGCATAACCTGGCATTTGCTCTAGAGCCTCCACCAAAGGCACATTGATGGATAAGCTCTTCATCATGTCAATAAACTTCTTAAACTGATTCTTATTTTTCTGCTTCGCGAGCCTTTGAGGATATGGTAGAGGTGGCCTTGTCAAAGGATCCTTGGCTTTAGGCATAATCGTTTCCGGCATGTCTATTACGTATTCCCTAGACAGGCTCACGCCATTCTGAGTTTCCACCTCGGCATCATGGATATCAATCCTCACTTACTCATTTATGTTCTCATCAATCACATTCTCAACCACCAAAGGGATCTCATCCTCTTGCAACTCAACTTCATCACTTAAAATCTCTTTTTGTTTGGAGGCATTCACATCACCGCCTCGTCCACTTCTTGTAATTACCGCCATTACATGCCCGGAATTGTTCCCACCCTTTGGATTGACTACCGTATCACTAGGTAGAGCCCCGTTAGGGCGAGTATTCAAGGATTGTGAGATTTGGCCTAATTGAACCTTCAAGTTTCTGATTGAAGTATTGTGGGATGCCAACTGGGCATCAGAGTCAACATTCTTTTTCATCATCTGTTCAAACATCATTTTGATTCTCCCCATTTCATTGTTGGAAGAACTAGGACCTTGGGATGGAAATGGGGGTGGATTGTTCAGTTGTTGATACATTTGGGATCTTTGAAAGCCTTGCCCCCGATTTTCTTGGTTGCCATTGTTCTAACCGCTCTGATTGTTGTTTCCACCCCAGTTGTTGTTGTTGCCATTCCAATTACCCTAATTGTTCTGATTATTGTTCTGGTTGCCCCAGTTTGCATTTTGGTAGTTGTTCCCCCAATTACTATTCCCTTGTTATTGATTTCCCCAATTGTCTTGGGGTCTCCATTGTTGTTGGTTTGAAGATTGCCCATTTGGCCCTGATAATTGTTCACATATTGCACTTCTTCATTCTACTCATCATAACCATCATCTTGAAATCCACCACTATCTTGGTCATAATGATCCGAACTCCCTTGGTTCTATTGACTCTTTGTCTTCTTTTGTTCACTAACATGTTGACACCCTCCATAGCATTTACTTGTCGTGGATTTTGAACCTGCTGTAACTGTGCCTTTGCTAGCTAGTTCATTGTTTTGTTAGCTCTACTATTGCCTGCCCATGATTATAGAGCTCTTTGTGCAAGTGAATGGCCGTGGGATCACCCTATGGCACATTGGCTCTACTTTGCCAAGCGGAGGACGTGCCAGCCATCTCATCAAGAATGTCACAAGCCTCAACATAAGGCAGCTTCATGAAATTACCCCCTGTTAACTGGTTCACCACACACTGATTGGTCGTGTTTATACCCCGATAAAAAAGTTATTGAGTCATTGCCTCAGTCATATCATTGTTGGGGCATTCATTGACCATAGTTCTATATCGATCCCAGATTTCGTGAAGGGGCTCATTTGGTTCCTGTTTGAAAGCTAAGATTTCATCCCTCAAAGCTGCCATATGTCCTGGTGAGAAAAACTTGGCTATGAACTTCTCCGCCAACTCATCTCATGTAGTGATAGAATGGTTAGGAAGCCTCTTGAGCCAGTCCAAAGCTTTCCCTCTAAGTGAGAAAGGGAATAATCTCAACCGCAATGCATCCTCTAACACATTTGTTAGCTTGCTTCCCCAGCACGTATCCACAAAACATTTGAGACGTTTATATGCATTTTGATGGGAAGAACCTGTGAAATACCCTCGTTGCTCCAACAAAGTCAGCATCACATTTGTAATTTGGAAATTGCCCGCCCGGATCCGGGGTGGAACAATTGCACTAGCATATCTTTCGTTTGGAAGCACCGAGGAGCCACTCTTGGAGGTGGCGGGGGAGGGTCTGAAACATTATCATTGGTCTGGCAGCCTCTCCTTTGTACTTGAGATACTATAGGAGCCTCATCATCAATATTGTGATCTACCTCCTCCCCCGGTGGAAGGTCTCCAAGAGGTGCATTGTTTGCCGCCATTTTGTACCTGAGTTTGCGACACACACAAATTAGTAACACAGAAGGAAAGAAAAAATATACACAAAACTATTTAAATAGATAGCCGAAACCGTTAGCTCCCCGGAAACGGCGCCAAAAAGTGATCGGTGCCAACCCTACACCACTACAAAGTGGCCAGAGCGGTCGAAGTAGCTTTTACCCGAGATGGTCGGGATCGAATCCACAGGGAGCTAGAATTGGGATTCCTATCTAAACTAGCAGTGCGTAGTGCTCTTAGTTACACTTCCAATAATAATTGTTGTTTGTTACTTCTAATATTATGCTAATAAGATGCTAAATTAAACTAAGAGTGAATACTTGTACGGTTTTCTAAATGGTAAAAGAGGTACTAAGGAAGTGACTTTCTCCTAGGTGAATACTTGACGAGATCTAAATCCTAAGGCAAAGTTGTTATGTTGGGAATTATGATATAGCCAATGTACGAAACTACTCACTCTATACCTCTCGGTTGCTTGAGTGACTTTGCCCTAATTGTCTAAACCAATTGGGTGTCAAAATTGTGCAAGCAATATAGGCTCAAGTCGGGTATTACTATCTCTAGGTTTAACCCTTTAATTGGGTATTACTATTTCCTAGACTCAAGCTCTCTTTCTCAAGAAGAGCCCAAGTCAAAAAGGCATAAATTAGTGTTTGCAACTATTAATTCAACATGAAAAATACAAATCAGTCCAAATATCAAATACCCATAAACATCTAAGCCTTAAAACAAAAGACCCATCAAATACCCACACTAGGGTTGAACCACAACCCTAGCTAATGGGTCTAGCTACTCATAATAATGGAAGAAAGCAGATAAATAGATGAAGAATAACCCATATAATTTGATTACAACTAAGAAATTGAAGATTCAGTGTTAAAATAGCTACAAAATACTCAAAATGGAACAAATCCGCAGTTCATGTGCTCTGGATTCTAACAGATGCCCTAAAATGTGAAAAGAAAGTATTTATACAAGGCCGAGTTTTCTGGACAAAAATACTCCTGACGGAGTTATGGCGGACCGCGAAAAATGCACAGCGGTCGCCGTGAGGCTTTTTGGCTTGACTTTTCATTCTCTAAATCTAGCTACCCCGGACCGCATAAAATGCTCCGTAGCTGCGGTGGCTTCACTGCGATCCGCACAAAATGCTCCGCGGATCGTGCTGGCTTCAATCGTCCAAACTCCCACCTCTCTGAATCCCCTCTCCGTGGACTGCATAAAATGGATTGCAGCCGTGAAGAGAATACTGCGACAGCGAGATATCCTTCGCGGACCGCACTGCTTTAAGCTCCAAAAGTGCACCTCTCTAAACTCATCCACCACAAATCGCACTAAATGGTCTGCGGCCGCGGCAGGTCTATTGCGGATGCAGTGGATTTTATACTGCAGCAGTGCCTTGACTAGTTCTTGGTACTTGTGCATGTTTTACTTCTTTTTGAGCTGGTTTTGACTACTTGTCACTTTTTTTACCAAACCGTGCAAACAAGTACAACATGTAAGCCTTTGAGACTATTTGTATACATTTTTAATCCAAAACTCAAGTAAAAAGGAGTGTAAAATGAACTAGAATCCCTAGTTATCATGGCAGGATCATGTTCTCTATCAATGAAGTTTGCTGTTTTTGCTCTTGATTGATTGTTTATATTTCCTTGATAGCTTGAATATGTTTGGTTGATTATTGTTGATTAATCCATGATTGCACTTGCAGTTGCCCCAGTGGCCATGAGTAATTGTTAAAATTCTAGGAATCATACTGTATTTATGCAACTTTTCGATAATGCCAAACGGGGAAAGAGATATTATGCTTTACATTCTGAATAAGTGATGTTTATAACCTAATGAACCCGGTCCTTGATGATAAGTACAAATTTTCTAACTTTGCATTGATGAATAAGCTGAGTTCTGACATGGCTTAAGTGAGTGAAAAGCACAGAGTTTGTCATCATCAAATGGGAAAATTTGTTGGCCCAAGTAAAGGTGAGTTTTGAAGACTGACAAAGGAACTCAGACATGGACCAGGTCCATCCTAGTAAAGCACAGATATGGTCAACTCAAGCATGTGAGATGCACGTGAAGGAGATAAACCTCACTTACCAGAAATGATATCTCCTTATCCTGATCGAAAAGGTTGCATATTGGATAAGGAGAAAGACTCCTTACACAAAGAGAACATGACTCAAGAGATGGATAGCGTTAGAGGATGAAACCAAATAGAACTCTTCCGCCAAGGAAGAGTAGCATCAGTATTCTAGTCAATCTCTATTTACTAACTCCATAAATATCAGTGTTGTTCTCTTTTACAGGTAATGCACATAAGCAGAAGTTAAACGTGAATTGAGAGCAAAATAGCAAGGCAATTTTGCAAGCAATTTATGTGTGATTCAAGCGTACAATCCTGAAGCTACTTGAACCAGATAGAAGAACCAGTTCTAAGTGTCTATCTTTTATTCTAGTTCAATTGTAGTAGGTGTTTTCATATTGTACCTTTCAGCTTTATCTAGAAGCAATTGTATTAGGTACTCAGAGTTTTCAAATTAGAGTTAACTTGAAGTTGTCACAAAAGTTGAGATTGTATGCTACAACGGGATTAGAATTAATCCTAGGTTTACAAAAGAGTTTTTGTAAATGCAGTTTTTGGCTCAGTTATTTTAGTGGAGAGTTTGGAAAAATCCTACTTGAAGGTATGTCGTGGTTTTTTTCACCTTTTGAGCAAGGTGTTTTCCAAGTAAAATCTCTATGTTCTTTAATTTCTGTACTTATTATTCTGCAACAGTAGTAGTTGAAACACATATAAGAATCAAGTCCTTCTATAATCAGGTTAAATGAGAAATTGGGCATCACACAAATCACCTCCTCTGTGTGGTATTGAAGTATAAAACATTAGTAAGTTAATCGATGTAAATTCAGAAATGAGATTATTTTGGGATTATAAGTATTATGCTATTTCAAACAAGTGACGAGTAAATTCGTGAAGATGAGAAAGTAAGCAAATCGAAGAAAATGAGTTTCGTCAAAGATTGATAATTTGGGATATAATACGGTCCAAGCTATAATACCCTGTATTTATGGACTAATGCCATACAAGGTACCACATGACCATGATAGCAAGATGTATAAAGTGTGTTAAAAGTGAGTGGTATTTTAAGTAATTTGAGATAATTTTTAATTATATGAATATTTGGTTAATTGTGGATTTGGGGGGGGGAAGATTAGCAATTAGTTGAGAAAGTAGTGGATAAATCTTTTGGATAACCCTTGAAATTTAACGTGGCAGCAAGTGAGAAAGGGCTCAAAGCCCAAAATGTGACTCTTAAATCCATAATATAAGGTGGCACATTAAGAAAGTTTTATGGCCAAGTCATCTTTAAAGTGGGTCCCACAACCACATTAATAAAAAGGCCTCCCTAATTTAATTCATAAAAGGGAGATACTATGTCTGTAAAGTGACGGATAAGAGCCACAAAAAAAGTCATACGAGACTTCACAATATTATAGCAGTGTGCAATTGCGATTCTAAGGGAGTATGATACAATCTTTCTCGAGAATATCATATGGATTTTTCCATACTTTGATCCGCCGTTACGTGTTTTGTCGTAATCAACGTGTGTTAGAGGGATTGTCAAGAGAATAGGTTCAGGTATGTTAAGTCTATCCCTTAGGGATTGTCAAGAGAATCGGTTCAGGTATACTAAGGCGATCCCTTCTTTCCTTTTGGCATGATCCATACGATACAAACGAAACGAGCAAATGCACAACTTCCATAAATGACTCTATTCATAGAAATGCTAGAGATGCCTATGTTCTTGATTCCCCATGTATCCTATTATTCTATTATCTGTTCATGGGTCTCAGAAAATACGTAAGTTGATAAAGTTTGTTTCATGATATTAATTAGAGGTATAATGGTCTTATGACATTCTGAGAGATTTTATTAATGTACTTCTCATGCATTGCATTCATTTATACATGTACATTGACTCATGACCAGATGACATTATATACGCGTATATATGTATATATATGTATATGGGATATGGGAAAAGGTTATGGCGTTATATACGCACCACCACCTGATCAGCTGGTATACGTTGATGATTTTGTCCACAATGGACGAGATGATATAATGGGATGCCCTCAGAGGCTTGATGATGTTATGAACACATATTCCTATGCACGACATGACATTCATACGTATATGCATGACACTATAAGTATTTCATGATTTACAGAATTATTCAGACTTACATGTCGAGTCTTTTACTCCATGTTTCTCTCATGTCTATTATTTACTGATTATCATTACTTACATACTCGGTACATTATTTGTACTGATATCCCTTTTGCTTGGGGATGCTACGTTTCATGCCCGCAGGTCACGATAGACAGGTCGAGAGTCCTCCCAATAGGCTATCAGCTCAGTGGTAGATGTCTGTGCGCTCCGTTTCCTCCAAAGTTGCTTATTTGGTCAGTATAATTTGTACATGTATTAATTAGTATGGCGGGGCATGTCCCGACCTTTATGGTGTTGATCTACTCTTAGAGGCTTGTAGATAGATGCCAAGTATATGAAAGTTTGTACAGCCTTGTCGGCCTATGCTTAGTGTACGAGTGATCATTTTGGTCTTATAGACCCGTATGTCTTATGTATAAGTTAGTACTACATGTTTTATTCTAGTGATCCTACGACAGTCTTTCCGTCTCATTTACCTGTGTTAGTAGGATACAAAAAGATACGATATGTTGGTACTTAGTTGAGTAAGGTAGTGGGTGCCCGTCACAGCCCCTTGGGTTTGGATCGTGACAATAGTGGTATCAGAGCAGTTTTGTCCTTGGGAGTCTATAAGCCGTGTCTAGTAGAGTCTTATTTATGGGTGTGTTATGCACCACAATTATAAACAGGAGGCTACAGGGCATTTAGGACTGTCACTCTTTCCTCTTACTCTAGATCATGTGGTAGAGCTCAGTTGTAAGAACTCAATTTCGTAAACTCTATCCTATTCATAATACGATGACGCCTACGTCCAAAAGGATAGTTGGTAAGAGATTAAATGTGTCTATGGAAGGGTTGAGTCAGGAACTCATTTTTTCATGATGTTTATGATGAGTAAATGTAAGGTCTTTAGTAGATCATGTTTGTACTAAGACTTGTAAAGTCTTCAGAGATAAGGAGCCTTAAGGCAAGAATATCTGTCCACCCCTATGGTGAAAGGAAATGAGAGATTCAAAATATAGATGCGAGTTTGCAAGTAAAAGAAGCAAGATGAACAAGGGTACGAGGCACCCAGTTAATGAAGATTATCAGTATTTACAATTCAGGCAGAGAGATATAAGCATTTTGAGTTACCTTCAACAGTAACAGAGGTATGTACAATTGGCCACACACATCTCAGCTATGCCCTATGAGGGGGTGATAGGTATAGTTTAAGAGAAGGACAGGATATCAGGATCCGGCTGGGGTTAGAGTAACCCAAAATGGTGGATGAATTTTTTTCGTTAGTTGAAATTTCCAGAGGATATTGAAAATGTACTAATAGATCTCCTTGTGAGACACCCAAATGTGTACTCTAAAATAGAACAACTAGATATGAGTACTACAAAGATAGGCACTGGAATCCTGGAAAGGATAAATATTAACTGAGAATGGCCCCCGTCCCTGGTAGAGCGAGAATATTAGGCGACTCGAAGAGCCAGCGGATGGAGCAAGGGAGCTAAAAGTAAAAGAAATATCTTGTTAAGGTTTTCAAAATAAAGTGGTAGATAAAAATATTAGCAGGGGCATAAGAAGAGAGATAATGAAGCATTACGAGTAAGATGTGATACATGGATGACAGCGGTAGGTCAAAAAGATGATAGTCTTACAGAGTCTATAGTTAAGTGAAGGAAAAGATGAGAGGAGCCAGGCCTTGAGACAATAAAAGAGTATATGCCATAAAGGTATATCCTCATTTCGAGAAATAAGTTCATGACTCCAACGCGACTACCAGAAGGGAGAATTAAACCCTAGAGTAATCGAAATCAGTATGAGCGGGTGAATACGATAAACTAAACATGAATTAGGGACTGAGTGATTTGATAATAGTCAGCATTATGAGAATTTTAGATTGCGTTCCAACTATAATAGAATGTACAACGAAGATTCATGAGAAATTCGGAGAATGGTCATTCAGGAAGACGTTTCACTAAAGCAAGAAATGTGAGTAAAGTTAAGCTTAAGGGACTATTTGTGCCAGTTACACTAAGTGTCACCATCGTGAGTAAGGAATTTTGTTATCCTTGGTACAGAAGGATTACCGCAAGGCGAGTTAGGGTCATCGATGTGAAAAGACACCAAAGATGAAGAGGTAAAACATCTATGCGTAGATCATTGTAGGTCCAACTCTTGGTAGTCCCCTTAAGGGGGGAATATGGAGTGATGTGGCATTAAGTCAGAATTAAGTGGTTATAGTAATTATGGAATGGTAAAGGAAGAATGCGATAAAAATAAAAAAGGGATGAGATTGCACTTATTCAAAGCCTATAGATATGCTACAATTCCAGAACATTATGCAAACACGACGTCAAGGAAAGGAAGTAAGGGTCCCTGCTCGAGATGATGTTGATAGATAAGGAGCCAGTGCGAGACGTAAGTTAAGACAAAAGAAATAACCCAAGAAAGATTACGCGGAATATTGATATGAGAATGGGCCAACGATTAGTTAGTAGTTGATTTAAGAAGAGCCTAGTTATGGCTAGAAAAAAGGATATAGATAAATTAATAGATCGTGCAAGATAAACAGATAAACCTCAACACGGGGAATTCAGTTTCGCAAATATGACATCGTGACCTTGAGAAATATTCATATAGGAGTTGGGGTAGTAAAGATACCGTATGAGTATTATGGGAAGACAGTCAAAACTTCAGGTCAGGAGCAACCGTACAAGCACATAAGTGTGGAGGTAAGTAACTAAGGAATTTTATAGGTGAGTACGAACATCAAGAATTCCATTTGGTATATGATGTAATAAGCTTGCAACTTTACTAGGGCCCGAAGGTATCCCTAAGTACTACAACAAAAGATTTGCTAAGAAAATAAGGAAGAAGGCTCCAACCTAAGCTCAGTGACCTAAAGAGGGAATGGTCTTATAATAACAGTCTCACAACGACATTGTATGTACTCCATAAGAAAGTGGCACCTACCGTGGCTAATAAAAGAAAAGTAAAATCAGAAATGATATTCAAGATCATATGGGTGGTATTGAATTCCAACATGCGTGGGAACTAAGATAAGCTAAGTTTGAACGCAACAAGGGGGTAGAAAGACCATGAAAAGTAATTGCTTACATTTAAAAAAAACTGAGAAGGAAAGAAAAGAATTATTCGATTAATGACCCAAAGTACGTCATGAATGCACTTAAGAGTTTGGAGTTTTATACATACATCATATATGTTGACAATTATACAGACATAGAAGACTCCGGTATAAGTTAAAAGAAAGAATTGAGCCCAGGGAATAGACAAAAGATTGAGTTGTTAGAATATTGTATCATGGATATTCCATAACGCTCATGAAAGGCTAAAGTAATAACTAATATCAGGAGCCGCAGATCGGAAGATAACTTAAGACCACATAAAGGCTATTCAGAAGGAAAAGGAAACTAAAGAATTACATCAACCAAGTAAATCAGGAGTCTGATTATTGGACCCAGAAAATTATAGAAATTATGATTGAGAACATTGCATGATCACTCTTAATATCAGAGAAGTACAAGAGATAAAGTACAACAACCATATTCTATAACGGCCTTATGATAAAGCCAGTTAGAAAAGTACTTGCCTCATAAGAAGTCAGTACGAAGCTCCCACCATATTGTGTATGCACCAGAGGTGCAAGTATTATAATAGAGCTTCAAGTTATGGAGGTGAATTATAACTATGTGAAAGGGAGGTCATGAAAGAAATAGAACATATGATGCAAAATTTTAAGGTAGTAAGGTAAAGGTGAACAATGTACTAAATACTCAAATGCAGAAGGTTTTGAATAGTCGATAGTTGGGATAAAAGGCTAGAAGCACGGGGATTCAATATTCAGGAATAATAGCGGCATCGTCGGTAGCATATCTTCCAGCCTACGGTTTTAAGGTACCGAGAAATCTAGCCTAGAGAGTAAAGAAAAGTTAGAGACAATGTGATATCTCGCTTGATGTTCCAGAATAACATAAGGAAATCTATGGTGCAAGTAAGTTGAAAGAAGGTTGCGAATAGTAAAATAGATATGTATAGGTCGCAAGCTAAAGTATCGTAAGTGACAAGGTTTTATGATAGAAGTAAGGATGAGGAAGGGCGAGTGAGAAGGTGACGAGAATGGATAAGTTCTTGGGATTAAGCCCATTAAAACAAGAGAGCTAATGGTTTCTCTAAGTTATAGAAAGTTCAATATAGCCTGAATGAACTCAAAGGAATCTAAGACTAATAACATCTAGAAGAAATGGAATGCTGCCCTAATAGTGGAATGAGGGTGTGATTATGATAGATAAAGTATGACGTTTGGGCCTTCAATTGAGTAATGACTTGAAGAGGACTTCATGAATTGTACGTGATTAAAATAACCATGTAAGGTGAGTTATATTGGGATGCTATAAAATATGGTTATGGAAGTATAGTATCGCCCCTAGGTGGATCAATCTAATTACTCCAGATGTCCCCGATAAGACGTGAGCCCTAGCGGTAGTGTTACATAAGAGATCAAGTTATCAGTGGTAGATGGTAGATCAACATTAAGGTGAATCAACAATGGATGGACAAAAGTCACAAAGTATGAGGTGAGATTAGGCCGTCATTCTTAAGATGAACAGTAATGAAGAAGCTTTAAAGGACATAGATTTATACATATAGGATAAGCAATGAACGTAACATTGAGTTTGGTAGTAGACCTCAGTAAGGATAAATCGATGTAAGAGTTATGGTATATTATGACCTACTTAGATGCAGTAAAATCATGCGGATATATGACCGGCTCTATGAAATAAGATATAGCAATATTCGTAAGTTCGACAAAGTACCGAGTGAAGAACTTCAGTATACCTATAGACGCCCAGAGGAACATCATGTCAAGCTCTGTATATGGTTACAAAATGAGGCCTAGAGATGGACTAAACACTGGAGGAAAAAGGAGAGAAAATCGCATAGGTGCACTTACAATGTCAGAGTCATACAGGATGCATGATAGAAGGTTGCAACACTTACGAGATTGGAAGGATTCTGACCGTAAGTCATGGTGTGAGAAAGAGGCTTAAAGGGGGAATGCCCTAGCCTTTGGGATTATTCACATAACAGTTGCCTAGATGGCAATGAGAGTACTAAAGTATTCGAAAGACATAAGTCATGAAAATGATAAGTGCATCAGTCAACATTTGAGGAAGAATGTTCCAAAGGGGGAATGATGTTACACCCCATATTTTCGTACGTAAAAGTACACCATAAGTAAATTGATGAAATCTCGGAAATGATATGTTACATTCCGCATTTTCGTACATTAAAGTTTATCCGTAAGTTAATCGACGTAAATTCAGAAATGAGATTATTTTGGGATTATAAGTATTGTGCTATTTCAAACAAGTGACGAGTAAATTCGTGAAGGTGAGAAGTTAAGCAAATCGAAGAAAATGAGTTTCGTCAAAGATTGATAATTTAGGATATAATACGGTCCAAGCTATAATACCCCGTATTTATGGACTAATGCCATACAAGGTACCAAATGACCATGATAGCAAGATGTATAAAGTGTGTTAAAAGTGAGTGGTATTTTAAGTAATTTGAGATAATTTTTAATTATATGGATATTTGGTTAATTGTGGATTTTGGGGGGAAGATTAGCAATTAGTTGAGAAATTAGTGGATAAATCTTTTGGATAACCCTTGAAATTTAACGTGGCAGCAAGTGAGAAAGGGCTCAAAGCCCAAAATGTGACTCTTAAATCCATAATATAAGGTGGCACATTAAGAAAGTTTTATGGCCAAGTCATCTTTAAAGTGGGTCCCACAACCACATTAATAAAAAGGCCTCCCTAATTTAATTCATAAAAGGGAGATACTATGTCTGTAAAGTGACGGATAAGAGCCACAAAAAAGTCATACGAGACTTCACAATATTATAGCAGCGTGCAATTGCGATTCTAAGGGAGTATGATACAATCTTTCTCGAGAATATCATACGGATTTTTCCGTACTTTGATCCTTCGTTACGTGTTTTGTCGCAATCAACATGTGTTAGAGGGATTTTCAAGAGAATCAGTTCAGGTATGTTAAGGCTATCCCTTCTTTCCTTTTGGCATGATCCATACGATACAAACAAAACGAGCAAATGCACAACTTCCATAAATTACTCTATTCATAGAAATGCTAGAGATGCCTACATTCTTGATTCCCATATATCCTATTATTCTATCATGGGTCTCACAAAATACGTAAGTTGATAAAGTTTGTTCCATGATATTAATCAGAGGTATAATGGTCTTATGACGTTCCTATAGATTTTATTGACGTACTTCTTATGCATTGCATTCATTTATATATGTACATTGACCCATGACCAGATGGCGTTATATACGCGTATATAAGTGTTTATATATATATACATATATATATATATATTGACCCATGACCAGATGACGTTATATACGCGTATATATATATATATATATATATATATATATATATATATATATGTATGTATATATATGTATATGTGATATGGGAAAAGGTCACGTGTTATATACGCACCACCACCTGATCAACTGGTATACGTTGATGATTTTGCCTACAGTGGCCAAGATGATATGATGGGATACCCACAAAGGCTTGATAAGGTTATGAACATATGTAACTATGCACGACATGACATTCATACGCATATGCATGACACTATAAGTATTTCATGATTACAGAGTTATCCAGACTTATATATCGAGTCTTTACTCCATGTTTCTCTCATGTCTATTATTTACTGATTATCATTCCTTACATACTCGGTACATTATTTGTACTGACATCTCTTTTGCCTGAGGACGCTGCGTTTCATGCCCGCAGGTCCCGATAGACAGGTCGAGAGTCCTCCAAGTAGGCTATCAGCTCAGCGGAAGATGTTGGTGTGCTCCGTTTGCTCCGTAGTTGCTTATTTGATCAGTATGACTTGGATATGTATTAATTAGTATGGCGGGACCTGCCTCAACCTTTATGATATTGATCTACTCTTAGAGATTTGTAGACAGATATCATGTATATGAAAGTTTGTATGGCCTTGTCGGCCTATGCTTAGTGTACGAGTGATTATTTTGATCTTATAAGCCCGCATGTCTTATCTATAAGTTGGTACTGCATGTTTTATTCTAGTTATCCTACGATAGACTTTCTGTTTCATTTACCTATGTTAGCGTGATACGAAAAGATACGATATGTTATACTCGATTGAGTAAGGTATCGGGTGCCCGTCGCGGCCCATAGATTTGGATCGTGACAGAAACCAATTTCAATATTTTTTGGTGTCCACTTTGGTATATGTTCTTTTTATTTACTGATTTACTTTCGTTTAACATTTGTTATTTTTGGTTTTACAACTCTTTTTGACTAAAAGGGATCTCCTAAAAAAAGATACCCAAGTTCCTCTCTTTTATGTTTTGGGTCTTGAAAGGCACTTGTGAATGATCTAATATTTTGTTCTTTAGGATAGCATTTTGAAACATGTTAGAGATATGGTCATTCATTTTGCATCCAACTCTTCAAACCAATCAGACCAGCCGATGCCCACAAAGATTTCTAAACTTGAGGCAAGAATGGTGGGCAAAGCCTCATCTACATCTACATCGCTGTCATAAATCATCAACTGCCGCCAACTCCACTCTGCAAAGGCACAATACCATCTTTCAGTCATAAACTCTAGTTTTGCATCCTCATGTTTATTTTTTATGCCAAAACATAATTATATTTTAATAAGGAATTTTACCCACCACCAAAAGATAATCATTCTTCCACCACCTCTCCGACTCCTTTTTGTCATTAGATATTACCTATTCACAAAAATTTTAGCTCTTTCCTTATCACGAAAATCTTACCATTTTATCAGCTATCGAAGAATTTTACTAACCCCAAATCCAACATTATAAAATAGAAAACTCTATATTTTGAAAGAAATTCAATTAAAGAAAGGGGGAAAAAGAGAAAAGGAAGGAAAGGAAAAAGGACAACAAGGAAAAGCAAAAAAACTATAACATTACGTGGCACAGTGCATGCAAATCACCACCAAATACAATTTTAAGTGTAGCTTTTTAAGGGGGTATATATACCGTCTTAAAATAGTTTAAGAGGGTATTATGACCCTCTTGAAAAATAAATGTGTAGTTGAGAATATGGTGATAGTTTGAGGGGAGTGTTATGTCTTTTCCCAAATTCTTTTCAATTTTATATTCCTTTTCCTTCCTCTCTCCCCTCTTCCGCTTGTAAACTCTTTGTCTTCCTTCAAAATCTTCCCCCTATCCCTCGTAAGCCCTGATTCTAGTAAAGTAGCTTTTTAGATATAGCACATACAAATGTACAAAACTCACCCTAAAATAATAAATCTAACAACATATACAAAATAAAATTGACCTTCCCAAAAATACTCACTCTTTTGATTTCAAAAATCTCTCCTCACCTCTGCTAAAACTCCTTATTCCTTCCTGTCCTTTAATTTTTTTCATTTCTACAAAATAGGAATTTAACCATAAATCTCCCAAATATCCATTTACTTGATTTCTTGTAGTCAAAAGGGTTGAATTAATTTGAAGGACACTATCGTTTTTTGGTTTTACAACTCTTTTTGACTAAAAGGGACCTCCTAAATTCGATTTGAATTATACAAAAGAAACCCAAGTTCATCTCTTTTATGTTTTGGGTCTTGAAAGACACTTGTGAATGATCTGATATTTTGTTCTTTAAGGTAGCATTTTGAAAAATGCCAAATGATATGATCATTCATTTTGCATCCAATTCTTCAAACCAATCAGACCAGACTCTGCCCACAAATATTACTAAACTTGAGGCAAGAATGGTGGGTAAAGCCTCATCTACATCTACATCCCACGCTATTTCCTGGTCTGCACCAGCCAAGTTTGGGCTTGGGCCTAGGCCTGCTGACTACATTGCGGAGCCTGCTGTCTCTAGTGATTCTGATGAAGATGATGATTTATGGGCTCGTGAAATTCAGCTTTTTCTTTCTTTTAATTAGCGTAGGTGTAAAAAAAGGGAAAATGCATATGTACCCCCTAACCTATACCCGTATTTTCAACTACACTTTTTTTCTTTGCGGGAATCCTATTACCCCCCTAAACTTATTTTAAATGGAATTATTTGCACCCTTAAAGCTGATGTGGCAGAGTGTGTGTATTTTACTCTCCCAAAGGAGAGTGAGAAGCAAGAAAAAATGATTTTCAGATTATTTTTTATTCTTTTTTACCATTTTTTCTTACTTTTTTTCCTTTTCCTTTTTCTTATTCTTTTTTAGTTTACTTTTTTCCATTTCTTCTCTAATTCCGGCGGATATTCATTCACCGGCAACTTTGTCTAACCGTTTTTCTTCTATTTTTTCTTTTCATACACAAATTAAACTCTCAAAAAGTCTATTCATAAGCAAAGCAAAATACACTTAGATTTGGGGGGGAAATTCATCATCGGAAAACCTTCCCACGCCGGAAAAAAAATGATGTATTGAAATTTTAACTGGAAAAAGTTTTCTCAGCTTATATTCATTTTTATTTCTTTTGCTTTTCCTATCATACATAAATTACAATTTCAAGAAAATTATATATAAAAAAACAAAACACACTTAGATCGGGATAAAAAATTATTGCTGGAAAATAAATTCGCCAGAAAAAATGGTGTCTGTGAAATTCCGACGACCATCATTTTATGTCACCGGTGACCAAAACAAAAAGAAAGAGAATGAAATAACCAAAAAAATGAGAATAATAAGAAATAAGAAAAAAGGATAAGAAAAAGAAGAAAGAATAAAAAAGTACTAAAAATACATGTGGGGCGCGTGTAGCTCACCACTTGCCAAGAGTTTGGTTGTCAGTGTTAAGGGTGCAAATAATTCCATTTAAAATAAGTTTAGGGGGGTAATAGGATTTTCGCAAAGAAAAAGTATGTAGTTGGGAATCCGGGTATAGGTCAGGGGGTACTTATGCATTTTTCCTATAAAAAAATATAATTCTTATTGTTGTTTAAGTTTTGGGCACTGACAATGTAAAAATGTGTGATATCACTTAAAAGGTAATTGTAGGTAATTTTTATTTAATAAGCACTTAATAGTATCCTAGAATAGATGGTAAGTAACCTTCTATAATATGTTAAATTAGTCTGATAGTACTAAAATTATTACATTGTCATTATATATAACTTAAATCCTTACACAATGGGGTTTGCTAAATGCAACAAAATCTTATATCCTTGTTTGTAATGCTGATGCATTGAAAAGCTTAGAATTATCTACATGTATGTCAGCTCAATTACTTTCTCTACTAGTTTATTGGTCCGCGTTCCATGTAGACATATACCTCTGCAAACATGGATACTTGTGAAACACTAAAGTATTAAGGAATAATTGTAGAGAACGAGAGATCTATTAGCTTTTGCAGGATGAGTATGAGTAGAAGTAATTTGACTTCTTGAACGAGCGCATTAGTATATGGTTGGTGCATCTTGGACTTTTATGAATAGCTTGCTATTTATAACTTGTATGTGCTTGTATATTCGGATAGTAGGTTAAAATTTTGAATGACTAATTTGGAAAATTAGAAAAAGAGAATTGGCAACTTTATTTGGAATAGTTTTCCACCATCGATAGACGTGCCTCGGTGAGAACCTCACTAACTTCAACATTGCCCCAAGTGCGAGACAGAATTGACAACTTTGTTAGCTAGTTGTTAAATTGAAAATGGTGGCGATGGGTGTACTATAAATGCTAGTTATGATTAGGTGTATCACTTATCTTACCCAGCCTACACTGAGAAGATAATAGAACATCAATGCTCCTATAATTTTGGCATTGCACTGTCAAGGTATTTCACATTTTCTTTCAGGGATATGTTGGTCTCCTTATATATATATAATTATATATGAATCCAAATCTGCTGAATTACTCATGTTATGATCTTCTACATCACAAGTCTTTCTGTTCATCATCTATGTTCTTCATGTGGAATTCAGATCAAATGACTATGAAGTTACGTGGAAACTTCCCTATATTATGGGTAACGTAGGAGACATCTGATGTACTTTTAACGTTTTGCGCCTGTCAAGTACAATAAAAAGAGAGAAAAACAAAAGCACCCTACTAAATTTTTTCATAAAACTAGCGAAAGCGTTTTTTAAACTCATGTTAGAAGAATCTAAAATAAAAAGAAACCCCACCCACACGTTTCTCAATCCCGCAAGATTGGAAGAAGAGTTGAATAAAGGAGAAGAATGAAATAAAATATCAATCATATTTTTGAAGAAAAAGCTTATAAAAACAAATCACCAATGTTTATTTTCAGCATATTATGCCCTTTAAATAGGCCTTGCAATAAGTAAAATTGATAAGATTAAGGAAAACTAATCCTAATCTAACTAGAATAAGAATAAGGAAAAAAGCATAAGTACCCCCCTGACCTATACCCGGATTCCTAACTACACATTTTTTCTTTGCGGAAATCCTATTACCACCCTAAACTTATTTTAAATAGAATTTTTGCACCCTTAACGCTGACGTGGAAGAGTGTGTGTATTTCACTCTCCCAAAGGAGAGTGAGAAGCAAGAAAAAATAATTTTCAGATTATTTTTTATTCTTTTTTACCATTTTTTCTTACTTTTTTTTCCTTTTCCTTTTCCCTTTTCTTTTTCTTTTTTTTTTTACTTTTTTCGTTTTTTCTCTAATTCCGGCGGATATTCATTCACTGGTGACTTTGTCTAACCGTTTTTCTTCAGGGCTTAAACGCGCTTTAAACATTCCTTTGACAATACTGAGTCCAACACTTTTTTTAGAATACTTCATGTCACGACCCTAAACCACCCCGGTCATGATGGCGCCTATCGCAGTACTAGGCTAGCCGATTCGATATTTATATCATAAACAGATATTTTCTTAATTCGTTAACTAATTAGATATTATCACAAATCTTTCGTTTAAACATTTCAAAACAAGCAGAAACAAATATGCAAAACATCAACCACTGCCCGATCCCGGTGTCACAAGTCATAAGTCGCTAAAATACAATCTGATATTGTCTACTCAATACAAGATGAGTCTGATAAAAACAAATATTAATAAATAGGAAGGAGAAAGGCAAGGTTGCGGACGCCGTGCAACTACCTTGCTAACTCCGGAAATGCTCTGAAGGTAAGGAACAACACTCACTCGGATGCCTTGACACCTGGATCTACACACAAGGTCCAGGGAGTAACGTGAGTACGCCAACTCAGTAAGTAACAATTATAAATAAAGGATGAGTGCAGTGACAGGCATTTAAAATTATATACATCTCATAACATAGAATCTCAATGGAAATAACAAAGTCAAATCAGTAATTCAATATCCGAACATCTCGTAAAAACTCCAGTTTCCAATGAAAATTGTTTAAAATATTTGTTCAATATTTTTCAAGAGGGGCTCAGTATAAAAGAAGAGTGAAAACAATAATTTCATAAAACAAGCCCCTCGGGCAAAGTATCACTCATATATATAGCCCCTGGGGCAAGCCTCTCAGTCACTCATGACTCAACTCTTATCAATCAGCACTCATACTCAACACTCCTGCTCAATAAATATCTCATAATAACTGTTGCAGTATGCAGTCAGATCCATAAATATATAGTCAACTGCGCTCAGGGAGGTGTGAAGACTCTGGAGGGGCTCCTACAGCCCAAGCGCTATATCGCTGCGACGTGCAGCCCGATCTACACACACACACACACACACACACACACACACACACACACACACACACATATATATATATATATATATATATATATATATATATATATATATATATATATATATATATATCGCTGCGGCGTGCAGCCCAGTCCATAAATATATAATCATCACCATCAGGCCCTCGGCCTCTCTTATTCATCAACCTCACAGCCACTCTGTGAAAAATCAGGGAACTTAGCCCAAACAGTTTTCATATATTTAAAGTAGAATACTGAAACTGAATCGAACAATAAACAGGTAAAAATCATGACTGAGGAAATGCTTTCGAATCAAAAAACAGTGTGAGGATAGTAGTAAAATACCCCTAAGGGTCCAAACAGTACGGCACAAGGCCCCAAACATGGAATTCAGCCTAAGTTAACAGATTCATTTTTAAAACACATAGATATCATAATAGAGTTTATCAAAATATGCAACACTACAGTTGCCACGGGACGGACCAAGTCACAATCCCTGTGGGTATATGCCCACACGCTCGTCACCTAGCATGTGTGTCACCTCATTTGTCAAAATAGTACGAAATTCCAGGGTTTCATACCCTTTGGTCTAGATTTATAATTGTTACTTACCACGAACCGGACGAAGATCTACTCCGCAATGCTCTTGCCACTCGACTCGGCCTCAAATCGCACTAAATCTATCCAAAATCCGAATCGTATAATCAATACATGCCAAAGGAACAAAACCCACACGAAAACTATCAAATTAGACACAAAATCCCGAATTTGTTCAAACCTGGCCCCCGAGCCCACGTCTAGGAATCCAACAAAAATAGCAAAACTAGAAATTCCTTTCACTCTCGAGTCTATACATACCAAAATCATTAAAATGGGACCTCAAATAGCCCCTTAAATCCCCAATTTAAACTCTCCAATTTCAAGCCCTAATCTCCCAATTTCTTCTCAAAGTTTCCCACTAATATCATTATTAAACAATGGAATAATCACCATAAACACAAGATACAAGGTCCAAGTAGCTTACCTCACTAAATACATTTAATTCCCTCTTGGAATCACAGTCCCCAAGCTCCAACTCGTCCAAAAATGGTGAAGAAATGGTAGAAATTTGCTAAGGTGGTCTTTTATACTTTCTGCCCATCGACTTCCGCATCTGCGGTCTCTAAGTCGCTTCTGCAACGCCACACCTATGGAAATTCTATCACAGGTGCGGTTTCTACTTAAATTCCAGAACCCGCTTCTACGGTCAACATCTCGCATCTGCGGCATCGCAGGTGCGGTCCTGGTGCACACCTGTTGTTTTCCTCAGCTTTCCAATTCTCCACATATGCGGTCCAAATCTCACTTCTGCGAGTCTCACACCTGCGGTCCCAATCCGCATGTGCGGAAATAACAGAAGCAGCAAAGTTCAGCTGCTTAAACCAAGTTCCAATTGTTAGTTTATATGAGTCCACCAAACTATAGAGTACCTGGTCCTCTATGAGATAATGCGTAGAATGCAGTAAAGACTGAAAGTAAAGAAGTCGGGAGATTTTCTACATGGAAGAATCCCATATAAGGGGATCAAGAAACGACGGCCTACTCTTGTAGGATTTTAACTCTACTAACTTGCAATCTCCCTATTACAAGCCACTTTGCGAAAATCCTATTGCAAAGACTTTAAACTAACTTGTGATGCAACCACCACAAGCCACTCTATAACTATCCTAGTTACAGAGGATTTAAACTTATGGCTCTCCCCAGTCACAACATAAACTCAGAAGTTTACGAATTTTGGTTTGCTCCTAAGACAACGCTTCTAAGAAATCAAACTAGGAATTACAATGACGAACAAATAACAAGATTACAACTCAACTACGGATGTACATAAACTTATATAGAAACTGATCTTTAGTGGAGTTGTCTTCTTGTTCTTGACACACCAGTGACTTTAATGCCGGATGAACACTTTTGTTTCTTGAGATAATATCACTGAATGCAAAAAAAATGGTGTGTCTTACACCAGGTTGTTTTATAACAAAAGATAACACAATGGATAGTGGTGTCAGCTCTTGGTGTACGCTTCTTCCTAATGAGAGGTGACGACTGTACTGTCTATACAACCACTTTTGGGCAGTTGCGTTCCAGCTGGATAGTGAACTTTGTACTTCTGTCAGGACACACCAACGGACCAGGTCCTAGTTGTGTTCCTCTTCTGTGACAGTTGCTAGATGGTCACTTTCTTATGTTACATTCCAGCTGTGCACTTGACTTGTACTTCTGTCAGAGAACCCTAAGGGAGTAAATCCCTGTTGTGTTCCTATTTATATTGATTGCGTACAGTCACTGACTTGTGCTTGTGTCGGAGAACCCTAAGGGACCAGGTCACCAGGTCCCTGTTATGTTCCTCCCTGTGGTCGTTCATCCATTTGCTAATTTTTCAGACTTCGGTCAGTTCACATGAAATGTATATCCAGGTGCTCTATCTGGTTCTTCATGACAAGTTTGTTAGATCGTCAAAACATAAGAAGCATAAGGCCAAGACATTGAGAACCCATCAATTTCTCCCTTTTTGATCATGACAAACTTGGCATGGACAGTATTTGTTTAGAGCAAAAATAACTAGATGAGATGCCAGAATTACACGAAGTTCCCCCTTAATCTCAGATCTCCCTCCTTTGTGATTTTCCCTTATTATACACAAAACATATTTTATACAAAGCTATTACCCCTCATAACAAAGCTATTATCCCTCACATTCCCCCCCCCCCCTTTGGCATTATTAAAAAGAACATGTAATAAGCATAAAGAAGTCTAATACAGCTAGCTCATGCCACATATGTGCACACAATCATGACAGAAAAGAGAAGGCAGAGGAAATCAGTAATGTACAAGCAAAGAAAGGGGAGTTATTTTATTAATGTTTACATTGGACTGAGAAAGTCAGGAGTAGTAATGGTTAAGTTCAACATGCCATCACACAAAAAGCAAACAAAAGTAAAACAACAGCCACGAGATTTTGGAGCAAAAATAGTTGGACACTAAGAGGATTCTAGGGGACACTAGAGGAATAAGGCTTGGAGGAAGAGACAACAATGATTTTGAGAACCAAGTCCAGTCAAGCATTTGCAGACAGTTGTTCTTCAAGTAATTGAGCCCGGAGTCTATCATTTTCCTTTGTCAGTCCTGCAACTTCCTCATTGACAGAATCATGTTCTTTAGATGCTTGACTGAGCTGAGTTTCCAGTATGGCATTTCGAGCCCTCGGCCTTCTTATTTCCTCAGAAGCTATATTTTGAGCGTTGATCAGCTGAGAAATAGTCGAGATGTTTCCACCAACTCTTTCTGCACATTTACATTTTTCTAGAGTGGTCTTAGAGAAGGTCTGCTTGCGTGTGCCCACTCTAGGATTCCCCAAGGGGAACTTATGGAATCTGAACACCTGAGTGAGAAAAAGCCATAAGGTAACCCATGATTTCCACACTTAAAATTTGCCACCTTCTGCATATGATCTATCATGATTGCTGGAAAATTGATTGGGACAAACTTATCAAGCACTTCCATTAGGACCATATCTGATTTTGTAGCAATAGAGTGCCTCTCAGACCGGGGTAAGAGCACTTTATTGACCAGTTCAAAGAGAAGCTGGTACTCAGGAAGCAATACCTTTTTATGCACCTGTTCCCCCTGTTGAATAGCTTGTTCTTTCATGATAGCTCTCTGAAAGTTTACTCCACAGACACCATTAACTGAGGACATACCTTCACATGGAATTCTGAGAACCTTTCCTAATATTGAAGCGTCGAGTACAGTGTCTACTCCATTTACGAGCATACAAATGTGATCCCCCTCAACAGTGAAAAGAGATGCGTAAAAAGTTTGTACTGCATCTTCGTACACCAGAGGCATTCTTCTTTCAAACAAGTGTTCCCATTGTTGAAATTCTACAATTTCTAGAATTTGTCTCATGCCTGCCATCTCCGAAATTGCTAGATCAAATGTACGACCCCACAGCATTTTCTGAGTTCTTAATCTCTGCTGCCAAAGACCACCATCACAGGTCATGGACCTTATTAAACCAGGTTCCTTGATAGTTTCCTTTTTTCGTTTGCTAAACCCTTTGGCAGGCTTTCCTTTCCAGCTTGCCATCCCCACAGTATTGTCCTCAGACACGGCTAGCTTAGTTTGACTCCGTTTAGACCTGCTGTTGTACTTCATGGATGACCCTTTCTATTCCTCAACAGTTTCATCGGAGGCCTTTTCCATAGACTGTTGAGCTGTCATAGATTGTTGTACTAAGGAACCAGGTTCCCTAGAAGCATATTTATCTATCCGGTTTACTGACACACTCTTGATGAAATCCTTTGGATTCATTTTTCTCTTTTTCCTTGTCTTGACACTCCTCTTACTTTTCTGCAATGAGGATTCAAAACTCTCTTACTGTAGTGACCTAATAATGGGTGATTTGGAGGAAGACTCTAAGAGCTTGGAGTGAATAGGAGGTGCAGGAGTGAGTTTGCATGGAAGAGGACCAGGTTCATCAGAAGGCTTTTCTGAGAATATATCATGAGCCAAGGACTTAAGGAGTGTTGTGGTTCTTACATCTCCTAGGAATGGAATTTCTTCTCCTTGGTATTAGACAAGAGATATGCTCCTTCATTCATCAGACTCACAACAGCTATAACCATGATGTTCTGAGCTGCTTCCTTTTCTGGTGACTCCTTGAGAGTCACTAAGTCCAATAGGGAGGAGTTCAGATACTGTTCAAGATCATCCTCAGGAGCTTCTGACACTTGAGGAGTAAAACCGCCTGTGTGTTCTTTGATGAGATCATAGGATTGACTAGACATTGGATTCTCAAAATGATGGTAAACAGGGTTTATCAGAAATGGAAAAACTGTAGGAGTAGAGAAGGAGCCAAGAGTGGGTAAGGTGGTAGAAGGCGTGAAATAGTGACGCTCTGAGGATTATTTCAAAGAAAATAACGAAGTGGGAGTGGTGTTAATGGTGGGAGAATAATACAATTTTTCGATCGCCATTAGATGAATACTTGGTAGATGAGTAGAGAGAGAAAGAGAAAGATGAGGAGAAGATCCCAGCTATACAAAGGAGATAAAGGTTCTTGACTTGCCGTGAGAGAGGAAGAAGTTTTATTAGAAGAAGGGCTAATGATGAGTGAAGAGCGAAATAGGTTCTGAATAGTTTTGAAAACAGCGGTAGGTTTGTGGGGAAGTGTTACCGTACAGAGGATATGAAAGGATTTGAAAGACAAGACATGACACGCAGACGTTGAAAAGTCGGATGATGTGGTAGATGAGTTAATTTTGTTAAATTTTTTTTGAGAGGGCATGCAGAATTAAGCACATTACTACTAACCTGAGGTACAGGAACCTGATGCTAGAACAGTTTTTTGAAAAAGGTTTTAGCAGCTCCTCTCTCACAGTTCATAATTGTACTTTTAGCCTCTATGATCGTCATGTCTTTTTACCTACAATGGTATTGATGTGAGTTAGGCTTGGTTAGAAAACACTTTAGCTATCTTTACCTGGTGTTGTCTTACATAGCCAACTGATGGAGGATCAAGTTCTTCATTAGACTCTTGTGACCCCATCTTCACCTTGATTTATCCAGAATTCTCTACTCGAGGCTTTGATGCAAATATCTGGAATTTGATCTTCTGTTCTGCAATACTTTCCACAGATCAATCCCTTCTTCATTTTGACCATCAGAAGATGATCTCACCCTTCAATGTGCTTGATCCTCTTGTTTTTGAAATTCTTCTTCAGTTGTTGATGAGGCCATTGAGTTTTGCGTCATTGTCTCCCAAAGAATGAGGTATGAATCATGACAAGTGAACTATTCCAAAAGTGCTTTCTTGTCACGCAGATGGGAGCCTTAGATTTTCCAATTTGACATAGAAGTTTGATTTGAGAGGGAGATGTGGAGGTTAATTTGATTTCCCCGCACTTTGTGTTCTGCTGCTTGTGTAGTGCCATGAGTTGCATCTTTACTCTTCTTCATCTTCGGTGGTAGTAGGTGACATACCAGGTTCTTTGTAAGGCATGGAGGATGATGTTGCGTTGTCTTTTGCCAGTCTCCTTCATCTTACTCATTTTATCATCCTCCCTATTTGAAGACTCAGATATTTCCCAGAGACCAGAGTTGGTTCATAATATTGATCATCACCGTTTCTTTCTTGGCAAGAGGAGGTGTCTTGTTGAATACCCCATGAACACCTCTTACCATTTAGTGTGCCCTTTGTTGGATACTTTATGGTGTTGTTTTGTGGATTGTACCCCAGAAGGATTCTTTCGCCTGTCTTTTTGCATTGAGCTTCCCAAGATGATCCTTCCTGTTGTCGAGAACATGACATGTTCCTTCATTCGGCAGCTCAAGGTAGGTTTTGATTCAAGAGGGACCTGATCTGACACCTGTTCTCCACGTAGAAATCAGTATTTACTGCTTTTGCCCAGAATTTCTTGGTGATTCCACAGACGATGAGCATTGTCCACGCAACATTCTCTAGTTCTGTTCTTTCTTTCAACAATACCATTGTGCTGTGGAGTCCTTGAGTGTTGAGAAATTGTGCATGATCCCTTCTTCCCCCTCCTCCTTCATTTTGTGAACTCATGTCCATGTGACACTTGAGTTTAGCAGACCACGGACTAGGTCATGTTGAGTTAATTTATTCGGGGGTAAGAAGTTTGCATATACCAATCCTTCATGCCATGGTTGTGACTTCATTCATCTCATACCACCAGCTTGTGGAGATTCATACTTAGTTGGAGTGGATGTTCTTGTTTCCTTTGTCCACTGAGACCACTTGGCGAGTTATCAGATTGGTGACTGCACTTTTTAGGCTATTCATATAGTGCACGTTCCCACTTGAGTGCCAAAAGAACCTTTCTACCTTTTCATTCGCTTGAGAATGTACCCTTTACTTCCTTCTTAAGAATACATTCCCTTCCTGCAGATCAGTGAGAAGAGATTCATGATGTTTTCAGCTGTGTGCTTTAGGCATCCACTGTCCATAATCTGTCGCAGTTCGCTTCCTCTTATTGTTCCCTGCTTATGTAAATCAAGGGTTAGATTTTGGAACCCAAACTAGTTTGGGTCCCTTGTTATGATAAAAAGGATGAATGAGGGATTTCTTAGTCCATGCAGGCAACATCCGCTTTTTGCGAGTGGTGCCTGCTCCTTTGTTAGTAGTCACTCTATCAGAAAACACTTTGTTTTTCTAATCAGATTGAACCCTAGCCTGGCAGTTTTCTTTAAAATGCTTATTGTTCCCACAATGGGTACATTGCCAGTTATCAGGTATAGTGACATATTTACTGTGCGGGTTGTAGGGAGTTTTCTCCCTCTGGAACCCGATGCCCTGCTTGTTCCCACTGTTGTTGAGATACATGGCAGTGACGGCATCTGAGGACCAGGTCCACTTCAGAAATTTCTGAAGATCATTTCTAACTTTCTCCAATTCAGCTTGAAGTTGTTGATTCCTCTCGAGTTCTCTGCAGAGACTGGTTTTCACAACAGTTAACTCCTTTTCAAGCATGATGTGCGTCTCACTGGCTACTTCCTTCCCTTTCCCAAGACTTGCATTCCTATGTTCTCTATTGAGTCCCTTAATGGTTTCCTCTAGATCGGTGCATATTACTAACAGGTCATCCCTTTCTTCTTCAGTAGATGCAACTTTTTCTTCTAAGGTGTGTTTCCCACTGTTAAGGCCCTCTATTGTTTCTTTTAGATCAACAACTACTACCATCAGATCATCTCTCTCATTTTCCACACTAGTTATTCTTTCATTCAAGGCTTCCTTTTCTTGTTCAAGATTAGCTATGGTCTCATTTAAGTCCACTACACAAACCACTAGATCATCTCTATATTGTTCGGCCTCTCCTAGTTCTATGGTCAGGATCTCCTTATCATTTACAAGGCTGTAATAGGCATCAATTAGGACATTAGATAAAGACCTTAGCTTCTTAGAATAATAGGATTTCAGATTTCTCTGAACATCCCTGAAGTTTACCTCATCATCTTCATCTTCTTCATTATCATCATCTGACTGAGCCATCAGCACGAACAGTGAATCGTACTTCATTGCTTCAGTTTCCACAGCCATCATGGAACTATTTTCTGCATTTAATTCCCTTTCGGATTCACTTGAGGAGTCTCCCCAAGCAGCAAGAGCCTGCTTAACGATATTGTCTGGAACACTTTTTCGATTGAATCTTTTATCTGGAACCAGGTTCCTTTTTCCTGCTTTGTCAAGATTTTGCTTGTATTGCTCCTATTTCGCGAGTGGGCAGTCTTTAATTAAATGCCCTGACTTTCCACATTTATGACAGAGATCGTTGTTCCTTGTTTTACTTGAACTGCCCCACTTTGGTATACCACTATTTCTTCGAACCATCTTTTGAAATCTCTTAGTAAGATAGGCCATGTCGCTATTTTCATCACTTGAATCACTGCTTTCAACCTTAAGCACTAGGTTCTTTTCCTTTTTAGGGTCTCTTCTTTCACTGTATTTCTTTCTTTTCATCTCATATGTCTTCAGATTACCAATCAAATCATCCATGGTCAGAGTCTGTAGATCTTTAGCTTCAGTGATGGCATTTACCTTACTTTCCCAAGAGCCAGGTGTCGCGCCCCCTTTTTCTCGCAAAATCGGGTTTATGATATTTGGAGGGACAACTCGTTCCTTTTGGGAACTAGATTTGCATTTGAAGAGTCGCCACCTAATGATTAAGGTGCATTAGGAAACCAATAGAGATTCAACTCTGAGTTTGTTTGAATAACCAGAGAATGGGTAAGGGCTTGAAATTATCCCAAGGAGAAGGTGTTAGGCACCCCTCAAGATCCACTAGTGTGGTTCTCGGCCAGACGGTTATTGTGAATTTAGCGAATAAACAAGATGGGCTCAAATATTAGGGGATTTAAACACATAAAAGAAAGAACATTTGAAAGAAGCGTTTTAAAAGGAAAGAGTTTGCAAATAAAGGAAAGGGATCCTAGGTTTATATTTAATATGGATCACCCTACACAATGTCCGGTAATCACTCCTCAATGAGGGGCTACACGTGACATTATCGCGTAGTCATCATATCCATATCTACCCTTCCCACCCCGTTAAGGTATTAAAGCGCGAATTGGTCTCGATTACTTATTGCATGCTATTACACGTCCCATTTCTATCAGTTCCGGAGGTACTTAGGACTACTGTCACACCTCCTTTTTCACCTGCGCCACCGCAAAGGACGCAGATGGGAGTTTTTCCAATTAAGGGACAATCGAAACGGGATTTATTTATTTATTTCAGATTCGCCACTTGGGAGATTTATGGTGTCCCAAGTCACCGGTTGAATCCCGAATCGAGGAAAAGAATGACTCTGTTTAACAGTCTGCGCACCAAAAATCCGGATAAGGAATTCAGTTAACCCGGGAGAAGGTGTTAGGCATTCCCGAGTTCCGTGGTTCTAGCACGGTCGCTCAACTGTCATATTCGGCTTGATTATCTGACTTTATACAATTATGAACCTACGTGCAAATTTTAACTGTTTACCGCTTTGTTATTATTTAGTCAAAGAATTGCAACGTCGTGAGAATGCATCTCGAATTGCGCCACATAAATGTACCCGCAATTTTTGATATGTCCCAACTTCGTTGAGATTTGGATTTGGGTCACATAAATGTGCACCCGAGTTTAGGAAAATAGCATTATTAAATACGCGCCTAAAGACTAACGCGTTGTTATTTTGAGAAAAGTCGTAAAGTTCGCTATGCGGCCTGTCTCGAAATCTAAGCATTTGAAATAACTATCCGTTGAGGGGCCCACAATTTGTGTATTCTTGTTTGTCGAGGCTCGTCTCATTCATTATTCTTTAAAGGAATTTGCAACGTCATGGACATGCATCTCGAACCACGTCACAATCAATGCACCCGTGATTAGCGACACATTTCGACTCCGTTGAGATTTGGATTTGGGTCACATAAATGTGTACCCGAGTTTAAGAAGATAACATTATTAAATACGCGCCTAAAGCGACTAGCGTATCATTATTTTGGGTAGAGCCGTGAAATTTGCTAAACGGCCCGTCCCAGAATCTAAATATTTAATACATACATTTAACGAGGGCCCCGCCATTTATGTGTTTATCCAGCGAGGCTCATCTCATTTATTTTAAAAGGAACCTAAAGTGACTACATTTTTATTAAGTTTGTCTCTAAAAGAAAATCTCCAAATTAATTACATGCTTTAAAAATGGACGTGACTTATTAGTTATTAGTCTAAGACAAATGCAAATGGGAAATTTTAATCGAGCTTGTACAAAGGGAGATTATTTCGATCCTTATTCTATTAGTTAATAACACTAAAGTTGAGATTATGAATTGAATACGAGATTGACACCCGGTAATATCAAAACAAACCAACTACTCTTTGATTAATTTAAACTAACATTATTAGATGACTTGAACTATTGGAATTGACTGTGTAATACAAAACCATTTTTTTTTTACTCTTTTTACGACTCGTCGAAGAAATGCGTCAATGCTTAAAAAACCGACATTAGGCTAACATCAATCACTAACATTCGAGAATATTAGTTACTAACATTATTCACATGTTTGTAGAAATAGATTCAACAGTCCAGTTTATGCATTCCGCAGGCATTTGCATGATATTAATGAATGAGATATCCTAATATACAAATCAGTAGAAAAGCTAGATTAAACTTAAAGCTTAAAATCTTCATGTATATTCATGCTTATGTTTTCGGCTTACAAATGACCAAGGTTACAGCTGTGTACCTGGAAATGGCAATACAAGAAAATAAAAGAGCAGTCAGCAACAGTAATAACACGGCAAGACAACAGCAACCCAACAACAGTTATTCAAACCAGATTCGAGGCCCGGGAAAATTTGAAGAAAACCAAACAAGCTCAATAGAACAACCCCAAAAGTTTATAAAAGACTAAACCGCAACAACCAACATCACCACAAACAGACTCAACCACGCGTGTATTAAACCCAAAACTAAACTCGTAGACTACTTTGTTTTTTTTCTCTTTTTAAACTCTCCAGCACTCTCTTAAGATTTTCAGAAAAATGTTCAACCCCTCTCCAAAATGAATTTTGTCCCTGTATATCCAGTGTATCCAGACTGTATATTGAGTGTATACTGCTCACTCCGCCCCCTCTTTTATTCTTTTCTCTATCTATTTTTCCTCTTTTTTGAACCCACTTATTCCTAAATTTTCTCTTATATTTATAGCAAAATTTTTGAAATTTTCAGATTTGTTTTTTATTATTTTTTTATTTTTTAATTAAAAGAAATACCACTTACAAATTGCTTTTATTTTTTTTAGAAAAAGAAATCTCACATTTATTTACTTTTATTTTTAAAATTCCAACTTTAATTACTTTTATCTTATTTAAAATCCCACTTTTTATTTTTTTAAAAGAGAATCTCACTTTATTTAACTTTTCTTTAAAAAAACAAACCACTTTCTTTTCCTTTTTCTTTTAAAAATGCTACTTTCATTTACTTTAAATTTTTTAAATTTTCAGATACCTTTATATTTATTTTTTAATTCCAACCTTCTTTTACTTTTTAATTTTTTTAAAATTTCCACAAACTTTTTATTTTTTTTAATTTTCTACATTCTTTTACTTTTTTTAAAAGAGAATTCTACCTATTTTTACTTTTATATTTTTTTTATTCAATATTTCCCTTTTTCTTATTTTTTAAATCATTCCCGAAATTTTATTTTATTTTATAAAAAAATTATATTTTCGGATTTTTTTTTTTAATAAAAAAAATATTAATAGTGATAATTCACCTTTAATTTTTTTTTTGTATTTTTATCCTATAATAAAAAGTGTATAATAAAGCTAAAATAATAGTAGGTTAAAACCCCCTAAAATATTTACATAAAAGAAGTGATAAAAAATTAAATATTGTCAAAAATTAAGTGTTCACGGCTGCCCCTCTTTGCTCGAAAATACGAAGAGCTTTCGGGCAAAGATAAAGTGAACAATGCGACTAATTTTTGATCATATCGTTATTCAAAAGATGAAGAATATAAAAAGGAAAGGCGCAGCCGAGTTCTGGTTTTGGACAGCCTACATATCCCTAGTTATAAGGGAATCTGGTCGCGTGTAGTTCAGAAAGTTTTGGTAGCTGGGACTACCATGAAGCTGCGGTTTTGCTGTTACTGCTGCTGCTGCTGATACTGCCTACTGACCCCCTTATTACACCATGAAAAAAATGAAGAAGCTAGACTAAGCTATAATCTATGCTTTACAAAGATTTATTCTCAAACTTGGTCATGGGACTGTTGTTGCCTCGCTGTCTTGTTGCCTTGTGCTTCCTCTGATGTTTCTTTACTTCTGGCTCGACTTGTGGTCTTCCTTCTGATTTCTGCTGGGAATTTTTGTTGTAACCCTCTGCTTTACTGACTTCAAACTTCAATGTATTCCTCTGTTATATGGGCGGGCTCTCATCTTCAAAACTTGAAATGTAAAGACTGAATGTATTCCTCTATTGTATGGGCGGGATCCCAACTTCCGGACTTGAAATGTAAAGACTGAAATGTATTCCTCTGTTATATGGGCGGGCTCCCAACTTCCAGACTTGAAATGTAAAGAGTGAAATGTATTCCTTTGTTATATGGGCAGGCTCCCAACTTCCAGACTTGAAATGTAAAGACTGAAATGTATTCCTCTATTATATGGGCGGGCTCCCAACTTCCAGACTTGAAATGTAAAGACTGAAATGTACTCCTCTGTTATATGGGCGGGCTCCCAACCTCTGGACTTGAAATGTAAAGACTGAAATGTATTCCTATGTTATATGGGCGGGCTCCCAACTTCCAGACTTGAAATATAACAACTGAAATGTATTCCTCTGTTATATGGGTGGGCTCCCAACTTCAAAACTTGAAATGTAAAGACTGAAATGTATTCCTCTGTTATATGGGCGGGCTCCTAACTTCAAAACTTGAAATGTAAAGACTGAAATGTATTCCTCTGTTATATGGGCGGGCTCCCAACTTCCAGACTTGAAATATAACAACTAAAATGTATTCCTCTGTTATATGGGCGGGCTCCCAACTTCAAAACTTGAAATGTAAAGACTGAAATGTATTCCTCTGTTATATGGGCGGGCTCCCAACTTCAAAACTTGAAATGTAACAACCTCTATTCTATAGGCGGGCTCCTGACTCCTTTAACTTGAATCATCTTCTTTCAACTGCTTCCCTCAAAACTGGTGTCTTATTCCTCCAAAAACTGCTGGGGACAACACCGGTATTTTATTCACAACTATGTTATTTTCCTTCTTCAAAGACTACTTCCTTTAAAGCTGGTGCTTTCCTTCTACCGGAATTACTTCCCTCCGACTGGTGTTTTCACTTCTCTGAAACCTGTCGGGAATAACATTGCTGGGGAATTATCTTCTTTCTTTAAGATTAGTTACTTTCCTCCCTTTAACAATGGTGAGGATGATACTGACTCAAAGACCACTACCCTTACAACTTGGGTTATCTTGCTTCTTCCAAGATTGCTTTCTTTAAAACTTGTACTCTTTCTCCTGTAAACTGCGGGGGATTCCACTTCCTTCAAAACTTGTGTTATCTTCCATCTTCCCCAAGTGGGTATCTGATTCAAGAAAATTTTCGCAATGAGAGAAAATGTTTTACCCCAGTTTGATAATCTTCTTTTGTGGCCATGTCTTCCCGCTGTCAATAATATCTCTTTTCCCTGTTTCAAATCAAAGAGAAATTTGTTAGTTTAAAACGTGGTGAGTGGTCGTGCCACTTCTACTGGGGATAGTTTTTCCCTTTTTCCTTTCCCTGCTTTGCTACAAAACTTGTTGGGGATGATATTATTTGCTGAGGATGATACTTCTGCTGGGGATAGTTTTTCTTTTCTCTTCCTTCCCCGTTCTGTGTTGTCCAACCATTGTGGAACTTGGTCGAGAATCTGTCGGAGTTGTTCCTGTATCTCGCAAATCTGCTGGGGATCCCCATAACCTTTTAACTGTTGCTTTTCCGTTTTTCTCCAACTTCCCCTGGAAATTTAGTTCTCTTGGGATCTAGACCCATTCATCATTTGGTCTTGCGACCAACTTCTTTTCGCTTTGTCGCCTTATCTTTGGCATGTCCTATTTTGTTTTGCACCATTTTGGCAATTGGTGGTAAGCTCTAAAAATCCTTTTCAAAAACAAACTGTTGGGGAGGTAAAGTCTTTAAACCAAGAAATAAAAAAGTGATGATTTCAAAAAATAGAAAAAGAAGAAATCTTTCTGAACAAATGATGGAGAAAAAGAAAGAAAATGACTTATCTGAATGATATAACTGATCCCAACGATCATGTCGTGCATTCTAGATTAATCAACCCAGTCTATTCGTATCAATTAATCTTTCGAACAACTTCATCTTGCTGGGGATAAACAAATACTCAACTTTTGCCAAATGCGGACCCTTTCCACCAATCTTGCCTTGTCGCCTCATAGTGCCCTTCGAGAGGTTTTCACTAATAAGACTCTCTCATTTCTCTCAACTCCCATCGCCTTATGGTGCCTGTGAAGGTTTTCACCGATAAGACTCTCTTATTTTATTTTATCTTTTCAGCTGGGGATTGGAGTGTTGCCGATATGACTCCCTCTGCTGGGGATTCTTTTCGGCTATCAATTCATTTCCAGTTTATGGTCCTCTTCTCTGCTGGGTATCGGGGTGTTATCCCCGACTTCCATTTGCTTGACTTGGCACTTCTCGAATACTGATCGGGGGTCTTTTTTGGACATCAATATGGGTTTTCGTGTCTAGCTAAAAGGAAAAGGGGTATCAAAAGGCTCAAAATAATTTTGACGGGTAAAACATTACAACTCTTGGAATCAAACTTTCTTTCCCAAAATTATAAACACAACTTCTGCCCCAGTTTTTCTTGCTTGGGGATTCTTATTTTTTGTTACACTATGATCGAGCCGTGAGGCGCCAACGTATCCTTCTTTGAGGAATCAGGTCAAACGTAGTTCCCAATTCCTTTGTTTTTTTGTGACTTTCTTTTTGTCTTTATTATCATTATTTCTTTTTCTTATCTTTTTCTTTCATTTTCATTACTGATTCCAAAAGAGGGGTATGAAAGAATAAATAAGGCTCAAGAGGGGTAGCAAAGGTTAAAGTGTTTGGATAGAAGAAAGAATTGCCTCCGTCATTTCATTCTCCGATAAATGCCAAGTACAAACAAACAACAATTACAATTATAAGAAATCATACATAATATCTCTTAATTGCGTCAGAATTGATAGCCATGTCGACGCATTTCCCCTCGATATCTGTTAAACATAAAGCGCCATTGGGCTTGCTCTGTTCAGATTGCGATAATCAACACACACCCTGATTTTTCCATCTTTTTTGGTACTGGCACCACATTAGCCAACCAATCAGGATATCGAGCGACCCGAATAACCTTAGCATTCAGCTGTTTGGTTACTTCTTCCTTAATCTTCACACTCATGTCGGTTTTGAACTTCCTCAATTTTGCTTGACGGGAGGAAATGCCGGGTCAGTGGGCACTTTGTGAACCACTAGATTGGTGCTTAACCCGGCATGTCGTCGTATGACCATGCAAAACGTCTTTGAATTCTATAAGTGCTTTGATTAGTTCTTCCCTGATATTTGGTTCAATGTGGACGCTTATCTTAGCTTCCCTGATATCCTCCGCATCCCCTAGATTGACGGCTTCCGTGTCATTTGAGTTGGGCTTGTTTTTTTTTTTTCAAATTGGCTCAACTGTTAATTTCTTCGAAGGCTTCATCCTCATCGTATTCCGACTCATCATCACAATCTTGTACTATAAGTTCTAAATCAGATTGATTTTTTAGACTAGGTTGAAGATCCGTCGTGCATGCCATGTCATTAGAACTAGTATAAAGGGAACTGTTCAGAAGAGAAAAAGAAGAAGAAAAATTAAAACAAATTAAGGAATGAAGAAAAAAACTTTCAATTTTTTTAAAGCAAGGTTTCACACTTTGGCGAGCACAAAATGAAATCTGGATTACAACCCTGGAATAATCCAGACAACAAGAAAGAAAATCAGAGCCCACTACCAAGATTCCCTTCAGATAGGAAGAGGAGTAGTCATTCAATTGTTGATTTTTGCTTTCAGCCCCACAAACTGTACATTCGCCTTGCTGGACCCTTCCCCCATCACCATAACTGGCTTGTCATCTACACACTGCACCACTGTTTTTCCACTGGTCGGTTTTTCTTTCGAACTATTTTCACTGGCACGGATCGTCATTACCGTTTGTGAGGGCTTCTTAAGCTCCCCTCCCTTGTGTACTAGTTCGATCATGTGTGTCTCATGGTGCGCCGGTAGCGGATTCTGATTAATGTTTGGTGCTTCTGGAGCCTGAACCTCGATCTTATTTGTATCAATAAGCTCTTGCACGGCATTCTTCAACTTCCAACATTTCTCAGTATCGTGTCCGGGAGCCCCCGAACAATATTCGCAGCTCACTGACGGGTCAAGATTTCCAAGAAGGGGATTTGGCAATTTGGGCTCAATCGGATTCAACAGGCCTAACTGCCTCAATTTGTGGAACAGAGTAGTATAGGATTCTCCCAGCGGAGTATATTTCTGCTTTCTCTCATTCTTGAAAGCTTGATTCCCACAGAAACCTGATCCTGGAGGATTTCTATAGGCCCTTGGTGGTGGATATGTGTTTTGTGGATATGGGTATGTGTTTTGTGGAGGTGGGTATGTATTTTGTGGGGGAGGTGCATGCTATTACGGGCGAGCCGGAGGCTGGGTATATGATTGGGCGTGATGGACGAAAAAATGTGGCTCTTGTGATGGATAATAGGGCTGTGGAGGGTCATATGGATTGTATGGGTAATTTGGGTGATGGGGTCTGGGCTGGTAGTGAGGGGAAGGGCCTCTAGATCTGGCCCAAGTAGCTTCTTCGACTATGGCTACCTCCTCTCTCTTCTTTTTCCCGAGCGCACCTCCCGTGCTGCTTTGGATAGCCTGAGTTGTGTCCTTGATTGCCGAATAGCTCATTATCTTGTTGGATCTGAGTCCCTCTTCAACCATACTGCTCATTTTTACTACTTCGTTGAAAGATTTACCAACTGACGTCACCAGGTGACCAAAGTAAGTTGGCTCCAAAGTTTGTAAGAAGTAGTCCACCATTTCACTTTCCCTCATTGGTGGATCGACTCTTGCTGCTTGTTCTCTCCAACGGAATCCGAATTCCCTGAAGCTCTCTCTAGGCTTTTTCTCAAGTTTCAACAGTGTGAGACGGTCAGGGACGATCTCAAGGTTATACTGGAAGTGACCTGCAAATGCTTGGGCTAGATCGTCCCAGGTATACCACCTGCTAGGATCCTGCCTCGTGTACCATTCCAGTGCGGACCCGCTTAAACTTTGGCCAAAATAAGCTATCAGCAGCTCATCCTTTCCACCTGCCCCCCTCATCTTACTACAGAAACCTCGTAGATGTGCCATGGGATCACCATGTCCCTCATATAGATCAAACTTTGGCATCTTAAAACCTGCCGGCAACTGAACATCGGGGAAGGGACACAGATCTTTATAGGCCACACTAACTTGGCTGCCCAATCCATGCATATTCCTCAAGGATTGCTCCAGGCTTTTCACTTTACGAAGCACTTCGTCCTGCTCCGGATTCTTAGCCGGCCTCTCAGTTTCTGCCGGGAGCTGAAGGTGAGAGGTGTAAGTGTATGGCTCGGGTGCTTTGAAGGTGAGTTCAGGAGGATAGTATTGGTTGTCGTGAACCTGAAACACTGGTTCATCGGATGATTTTTGCAATGTGGCGGGTGGAGGTGCCACGAAAATAGGAACAGTTGGTGGAGGAGGGTTTTGTTTGGGTGGTGGAGCTTGGGGATTATAGGAAGTTTCCCCCTGATAGTATTGGGCAATGGGGAAGCTCGTTGATGGACCAGTGGAAGGGTGTTCCGGAGTCCGAGCTGGTGAGAGGGTAGGAGTAGGGGGAAGTATTGGTGATGTTTGTCCCCTAGCCCAGGTTAGGTGCATCCCAGCTATCTCTTGTCTCAGCCTGTCTACTTCCTCCTTCAACATTTGCATCTCTGTCTTTTCCTCCTCAACACTTTGTCTGAACCAGACATACTTTCCGGAATGGGCCCTTTAGATCTTGTGTGGTAATGGTAATCTGCCAGAACGTTCTAACGAGCTAACTGTTTCGAAATCTCTCTCTGGATAAACAACAAACTTGTTAGCGTTAGGGTTTAACACATATTGCAATTTCACATTGGGGAATGCAATGTTCCTAGGCAGTTTAACCATTTCTAACATGTCTTTGCTTCGACTGCATGCGTCATTCCGGCTTACTTTCTTTATATCTCTTTTTATGTCCTTCTTTTCCTTTCTTTTATTCACTTTGCCTTTTCTTTTTTCTTTTTAGTGATAATCGAATCTTATGTGGATTGCCTACGTATCATGTCCCCGCATGAATCAGACCGGGCGTAGTTCTGCCACATAAAAGGTAAACAACAATAAAACATTTTTGGAATCAATTAAAGACGAACAATAGACTCGAAAGTCAAACGGCCCACATTCTCTAATCAAAAGAAATACAAACTCAAGCAAAATAAAATGACAGATTCCTTCCCCTATATGCCGATTTTGACCAAACGGCTGTTTTTACAAACGTGGCCCCTTCCCAATTTCACATGAATTTTGAGGCCGGGAAGATTATATTATGACACTTCACAAACTTGTCCGTTCTTTTACGAAAATAGCCTTTTGACAACTGAAAGATACTCTAAGGCTATCTCGGCAAAAACGGTTTAAGATACCGCCGAAGCTGGCTCGGCTTATTTTGACAAAAATCTAAACGGTATTCTTGACCACTGACTCTTTTTCTTATTATTTTTCAAATTAAAATAAAAGACCGGGTTTTGCCAACGCGGCCCTTTAGCACTTCGGGGACGAAGATTTTAAGGCTGTTTTAGCTAACCGACCAAAATCCTAAGACCAAAGGTGGCCGTTTATGCAAAGTCAGCCTTCTGACGTCCTTTTTGGGAACATTCGGCTATTTCTGACAAAAACAGCATCACCCAACTCTATGACGAAATTTTTTTGACATTTTTGGCTATTTTTGCAAAAGGGGAGGTTGGACCCGATGAGGGCTGCCTACGTATCTCACATCCTATGAGAATCAAACCGGCGTAGTTCGGGCAACATAAACTAAACTTGTAAACAAGACTCCTTTCTTTTGTTTTTCAAATAAATCAAACTAAAAAAGACAATTTTTTTTCATTTTTCAAAATTTCGGCAGGGTTTTGACACTACTTGGACATTGGTTTTATTTTTCTAAAAATAAGTAGTTATCTCCCTACATTGCTATTTTTCTTTTTCTTTTTTTTTCACAATTTTTCAAAAACTCCCGATTTCAGAAGCCGGTCAGCATGCAGATCTGAAGCAAATAAATATGCAAAACAAACAGGATGCAGCAGGATGGTCTTTTTTCATTTCAGGTTGCTTGTCCTAGACGGACCCAACCCCTGTGTTGAGTCCCCTAAGTCAAATGCAACATGATGCAAATAAACGTTCCTACTAGGGATCCGGCATGAAGTCAAGTTATTCTAGGTTCAACCTGGGTATATGTTCTAGACAGTGTACCCGAGCGGACAACTCGAGTTGAGGAAGGAGCTCCTTTCCGGGAACCAAAAGGCCAGCCGGCTTAGAAACTTTCCGAGCCTCTTTTATTTCAGGGTATGACACTAACAAAATAGAGAGTCTCAACCAGTAAGCACATCCCGGAGGTAAGAAGAGAAGGGTTTCGACACAGTTTATATACAGTTCAGATAATATCAAAGCGGTAAAAGCAGCATTTAGCACATTTAAGCTCAATCACACGATAAAGCCAAATACAACAATTATTCTAAGCTCGAATTTCTAACCCTGAACCAGTGGTTCTGGGTTATGTCCCCAGCAGAGTCGCCAGAGCTGTCACACCTCCTTTTTCACCTGCGCCACCGCAAAGGACGCAGATGTGAGTTTTTCCAATTAAGGGACAATCGAAACGGGATTTATTTATTTATTTCAGAGTCGCCACTTGGGAGATTTATGGTGTCCCAAGTCACCGGTTGAATCCCGAATCGAGGAAAAGAATGACTCTGTTTAACAGTCTGCGCACCAGAAATCCGGATAAGGAATTCTGTTAACCCGGGAGAAGGTGTTAGGCATTCCCGAGTTCTGTGGTTCTAGCATGGTCGCTCAACTGTCACATTCGGCTTGATTATCTGACTTTATACAATTATGAACCTACGTGCAAATTTTAACTGTTTACCGCTTTGTTATTATTTAGTCAAAGAATTGCAACGTCGTGAGAATGCATCTCGAATTGCGCCACATAAATATACCCACAATTTTTTATATGTCCCAACTTCGTTGAGATTTGGATTTGGGTCACATAAATGTGTACCCGAGTTTAGGAAAATAACATTATTAAATACGCGCCTAAAGACTAACACGTTGTTATTTTGAGAAAAGCCGTAAAGTTCGCTATGCGGCCTGTCTCGAAATCTAAGCGTTCGAAATAACTATCCGTTGAGGGCCCCGCAATTTGTGTATTCTTGTTTGTCGAGGCTCGTCTCATTCATTATTTTTTAAAGGAATTTGCAACGTCATGGACATGCATCTCGAACCACGTCACAATCAATGCACCCGTGATTAGCGACACATTTCAACTCCGTTGAGATTTGGATCTGGGTCACATAAATGTGCACCCGAGTTTAAGAAGATAACATTATTAAATACGCTCCTAAAGCGACTAGCGTATCATTATTTTGGGTAGGGCCGTGAAATTTGCTAAACGGTCCGTCCCGGAATCTAAGTATTTAATACATACATTTAACGAGGGCCCGCCATTTATGTGTTTATCCAGCGAGGCTCATCTCATTTATTTTAAAAGGGCAATCCTAAAGTGACTACATTTTTATTAAGTTTGTCTCTAAAAGAAAATCTCCAAATTAATTACATGCTTAAAAAAGGGACGTGACTTATTAGTTATTAGTCTAAGACAAATGCAAATGGGAAATTGTAATCGAGCTTGTACAAAGGGAGATTATTTCGTTCCTTATTCTATTAGTTAATAATACTAAAGTTGAGATTATGAATAGAACACGAGATTGACACCCGGTAATATCAAAACAAACCAACTACTCTTTGATTAATTTAAACTAATATTATTAGATGACTTGAACTATTGGAATTGACTATGTGTAATACAAAGCCATTTTTTTTACTCTTTTTATGACTTGTCCAAGAAATGCGTCAATGCTTAAAAAACCGACATTAGGCTAACATCAATCACTAACATTCGCGAATATTAGTTACTAACATTATTCACATGTTTGTAGAAATAGATTCAACAGTCTAGTTTATGCATTCCGCAGGCATTTGCATGATATTAATGAATGAGATATCCTAATATACAAATCAGTAGAAAAGCTAAATTAAACTTAAAGCTTCAAATCTTCATGTATATTCATGCTTATGTTTTCGGCTTACAAATGACCAAGGTTACACCTGTGTACCTGGAAATGACAATACAAGAAGATGAAAGAGCAGTCAACAACAGTAATAACACAGCAAGACAACAACAACCCAACAACAGCAATTCAAACCAGATTCGAGGCCCGGGAAAATTTGAAGAAAACCAAACAAGCTCAATAGAACAACCCCAAAAGTTTATAAAAGACTAAACCGCAACAACCAACATCACCACAAACAGACTCAACCACGCGTGTATTAAACCCAAAACTAAACTCGTAGACTACTTTGTTTTTGTTTTCTCTTTTTAAACTCTCCAGCACTCTCTTAAGATTTTCAGAAAAATGTTCAACCCCTCTCCAAAATGAATTATGTCCCTGTATATCCAGTGCATCTAGAAAGTATATCAAGTGTATACCACTGTCTCCACCCCCTCTTTTATTCTTCTCTCTATATATTTTTCCTCTTTTTTGAACCTTCTTCTTCCTAAATTTTCTCTTCTATTTATAGCAACATTTTTGAAATTTTCATATTTGTTTTTTATTATTATTTTATTTTTTAATTAAAAGAAATCCCACTTACAAATTGCTTTTATTTTTTTAGAAAAAGAAATCCCACCTTTATTTACTTTTATTTTTAAAATTCCAACTTTAATTACTTTTATCTTATTTAAAATCCCACTTTTTATTTTTTTAAAAGAGAATCTCACTTTATTTAACTTTTCTTTAAAAAAACAAACCACTTTCTTTTCCTTTTTCTTTTAAAAATGCTACTTTCATTTACTTTAAATTTTTTAAATTTTCAGATACCTTTATATTTATTTTTTAATTCCAACATTCTTTTAATTTTTTATTCTTTTAAAATTTCCACAAAACTTTTTATTTTTTTTTAATTTTCTACATTCTTTTACTTTTTTTAAAAGAGAATTCCACCTATTTTTACTTTTATATTTTTTTTATTCAATACTTCCCTTTTTCTTATTTTTTAAATCATTCCCCAAATTTTATTTTATTTAAAAAAATATATTTTCGGATTTTTTTTAATAAAAAAAAACAAAAAATAATAAAAAAATATTAATAGTGATAATTCACCTTTAATTTTTTTTTTATATATTTTTATCCTATAATAAAAAGTGTAATAAAGCTAAAATAATAGTAGGTTAAAACCCCCTAAAATATTTACATAAAAGAAGTAATAAAAAATTAAATATTGTCTAAAATTAGGTGTTCACAACTACTAATCCTAAAAGGGAGGGATATTAGGCTTATTTGAAGTTTCAAAGGTAAAAACAAAATTCTAAGGCGACATACAAAACACATACTGCATGTTTAGGGAACATATAAATAAACAAACAATGGCTCATATACGCCTCCTTGAAAAAAATCACATAACTAGCATGACTTGCAAATCCTTTTTTAGGTATGATTAAAAATACTAAGGACGGTAATAACTCAAAACGAAGTGTTTGAGATCCTGTAGGCATGCTTGCTAAACTTTGTTAAGTAAGGGAATTAGATTATTAAAAGAGATGCAGAATGTATAAAATTAAATTAGACTGATTACAGATTCTGCAAGTGATAGTATCTATTATTACGTATTTTAATCCCTATGAACATGATATCTAACATCGAATGTGAATGAAGCGAATCAGAATTATTTAAGAATCCCTATAGGCATGATTTCTATGCATTACTGATTTTAGATCCTTATAGACAGGATACCTAACATTGCATGTGAATAGAAACGAACAGGATTTTACTTATGAACCCCTATAGGCACGATTTCTATATGTTACTGATTTTAATGCGTTACTGGATTATAACCATTTGGGCCCTAAAACGTGGTATCTAAATGGTAACAAATGCGCAGGATTTTAGATGATCCCTATAGGCAGGTTATCTAGATATGAAGTTGAACAAGAAGTCCTATAGACATGGTTTCTAAATGCAGTTTGAATATGCATAAATTTAAAATAGTCATATAGGCATGGTTTCTACCTTTGACATGCATAAAATACCCAACCCTTTTCACTAGCCAGCCCCAAATGTTTATTACAACTTATTACAAAGTAGGAATACTAAATACTTAATACATCAGGAAAATACAAAGAAAAGAATTACAACCAGAGGAAGCCTGATTCTTGACTTCCTATCTGAGTTATGAGATAAACCAACTCAAAGACCCTAATCCAAAGCCTTTCTCGGACTTGAGTGTGTCAAAGTTCCCTAAGGGCCTTAATAGGACCCGGGTAGTGCTCACACCCAAGTTTCATAACCAGAATAGGGACAAGACGCCAGCCCTCATGTGTCCAAGTTCAGAGGGAGCTCATGGATCCCAAGGCAAGGCTCACATGAGGGGGGCAGGACTAAAGTCTAAGAGGATAGTGCAAGTGCAGAAACAGAGCTTGAAGAACTAAGGAAGTAAAGAAGAGGGAAAGAGGTGCTGGGAATCAACCATTAACACTTTAAACAAGTTGATAATTTTATATCAAAGGGGGCAGGGGTTTGGGAATCCATTGCAAGGAGCCTATATACTTAGGCATAAGTTAATTCTGGGCATGCACAACAATAGGAAGTGTTGTCATGCTTGTAAAATCAACCAGAACACACAACATATAAGGGTAACATGAAGGTTATAATCCTAGGAGGACCAAGTTTGAGTCATGTTCAGCAATATTCAATGTTGTCATACCCCAAACAAACCATAAGTATCAAACACATTGGGGTATGGATTTTGGATTCATAATACATTGATTCAGAACAGGAGAAAAGAAATTACAGCATGCTAAATAAGGTATTGTATTAGATACAAGCAGTAGGCAAAAAAAAAGGTAAGAATATTAAGTAACCATGTTATTGTTGATACTGAAAACTTAACTCGAACATACCAGTCAAAGAAGCAAAAATGCAGTAAAGAAAGGTAGCAGGACTTCGAAATATAGCTTTGGCTTTCATCCAGCTAAACAGGCCATACTACAAGTAGTAAAGCAAGAGAGAGTGCTTTTAGTGTAAGTGTAAGTTTAGAACTAAAAATGTTCCTGTGTTTTGAAAAAAAAAAGCATAAAATATTTATAATTTTGAAAACGAGTGAAAGAGAGGTAATAAATTACAAACATGGAAACAATCCTATTCAGAATCAATCATACAAGTGATTGCCCTTAATTAAAGGGGTCACTTGCTTAACGGGCAATGACAAGTTCAAAATAAGGAAAGTAATCAATTAAAAAGCAGGCTGACAGTTGCCATAAAAGAAGTAGTAAAATAACAAGTAAGCAATCGAGTCTAGGTGCAGAGAAATTCTAATTTTTGGAAGGGATTCAGTAAGGTAAAACAGGAAAAGAAATCAATCAACCTTAATAGGCAAGTGAAATCAGAATTTCACAAAGGAAAGGTTTGAAATTAGTCACAAGTTTGAAGAACAAACAAAGAAGGAATTTCAGCATATAAAATAGGGTGCATAAACATTATACATGCGAGGCCAGGTCTGTTGGCAAGAGGAAATAGCATACAACAGTTGCACGAAAATTCAGTAGACAGCGACACTCGAAGCATGATGTTCAGTAGGTCAAATCACATTGAGTCAGTGGTGAAGAAAACATAAAATATTAAAGGCATGCGAAGATCTCAGGATAGCAGGTAAGGAAAAACCCTTTAGAAAAATTAGGGTTTCGAGCATATTTGAGTTTTAGAGAAGATAGAAATCCGGAATCAGAAGAATCACGCAAAGGGAATAAGAGATTTTAAAATAAAGACTTCAACTCGAGTCATGCACTTAAACGAACAGTCTCAGACCCAAAACCATAGGATTTTCAACAATAGAAAAGTCTTAAAAAGAGGATAAACAAACAGATCGAACAAAAACTCAGGCAAACAAACATTCGTCTAATAAACAGTTAAAAGAAATCAGGGGTTTTTACATGTAAACTTCGGCAGAAGGATAATACGAGCAAACACAACAAAAAATATCAGAAAAATCAAAGAGAGGTTTCGAAATAACTTAACAGAACCTTAAACAGAAAGATAAAGAGTTTTGAAAGCGGAGTTTTAAAAGAAACTTCGAGAAAAGCGCTTAAAAGTTCAGAGCGGACATAGATCTGAAACAAATCTAAGAGAAATCGAGAGAACCTTAAAGGTTAGGGTTTCAGAAGAACCCAAGTGGTGAGAAAGGCTTTGAAAATCATCGATCTAAGCAGGAGAGTCAAGAGTCGGACTCGAATAGCCATGGCCGGCCGGAGAAAGGTTAGAGACGACCGGAGAACAGCCATAAACTGAAATCGAACAAGGTTTGGACTAAGATCCTTCAAGATCTGGCCTCGAGACCATAATAATCGAGTACGTAGAAGCCATGGGGGTGGATACAGGCCTCCGATGACCTTGGAAGCCATTGATTTGGGAGATATTAGGGTTGTAGTTGAGGGCGACGGCTAGGGTTCGAGAGGATTTGAGAGAAAATTGAGAGAGAAGGGGATTCAGGGCAGGCAGTGGGTAAGAAGTTATTTAGGTTTAGGGGTTAGTTCTGGTTAAAAAAGAAAAGGGCCGATATTGGTCGTTGATCTAAATGATCAACGGCCGGGATTGAAAGGGTTAGGTAGGGGATCCGAGTTGGGTTATTTAAGTGGGTTGTGGGTCGGTTTGAATGCGGATTGGTTCAGGGTAATTGGGCTTCAGATTGGGTCTAATTGGGGTCAAAATTTGGCTATAATTGAAATGAAATTGGGCTAACATTTAAATAGCCAATTTTCCCTATTTGATTTATAAAAAATAAAAAATTAATTTCTGAAAATAAATTAAAGGTACCAAAATAATTTATAACACATGTTAACTATTTAAAAATACCAGATCTAATTTTTATGAATATAAACGTAATTAATCCTAAAAGAGGCTAAAATTGCAATTATATGCAATTTAGCTTTAAAAATACCAAATAAATTTATAAAAGTATGCAAAGATTATCCTAGATATATTTTAGCATAAATACGAGAATACAATAAATGAATCACCAAAATGATGATTTTGAAAATAATTATTGGGTTTTTATGGATAAATAGGGCAATAAATTGATTTAAAAATCTTTAAAAATTAAGGAAAAATAATAAAATGTTTGGACATACTTATATATGTATACATATGCTATTTTGAAAGTATTTTTCTTATTAAAAATATACAGGGAAAAATTGGGTATCAATAGCTGCCCCTCTTTACCTAGGAAGGATGAAAGAGTTGTCGGGTAAAGATATGATGGCCAATTTTGACCGAACGAAATGGTTCGAGGAGGCTTAGGCTATGCCTTGGCTTCTGAGATACCTACATATCCTTGGTTTTACAGGAATCATGCCATATGTAGTTCAGGATCCGTCGGCGGAGTATGCCGATGGAGACTTTCCAAGAACGGACGCATATATAGGATAGGGTGAGTGGGCGGCTTGTAAGAATGGTTAAGGTTTGATATGGCTACAGGAACTGGAGCGGGCTTGCTCCTACCAGTATGGTCGTTGCTCGTCGGTGTACCTACAATTAGAAACAATACAAGCGTATACTGTGCATAAATTTAAATATGATGCAAATTCCTATCGGACCATGAATGTTGTCTTCGGACGGTTAGGATGACATCCTTTAGACCATGATGTACTGGGATATGAAGCGTACAATAAAGGATTCGCAGGCCATGAAATGATGCTCTCGGACTATGAGGATGGTGCCTCCGAACCATGATGCCTTTGAATAATGATATGCAAAAGATTAAAAGAGATCCTCAGGCCATGACATGGTGTTCTCGGGTTATGAAGATGGTGCCTCCGAACGATGACGCCTTTGCACAATTTGGCGATCTTTCAGCCCATGAGAATGTAGTATGTGGCGATCTTTCAGCCTGTGAAATGCAGTATGAGGCGATCTTTCAGCCATGCAGATGTAGTGTGTGGCGATCTTTCAGCCATGCAGATGTAGATGGGGGTAGAGCTTAACCTCGGAAGGTAGAACGATAGCCTTATACAATGCAAAAAATGCAGATGGAGATAGCGTTTAGTCTCGGAAGGCAGAATGGTAGCCTTATGCAATGCAGAAATGCAGATGGAGACAACGTTTAGTCTCAGAAGGCAGAATAGTAGCCTTATGCAATGCAGAAATGTAGATGGAGACAACGTTTAGTCTCGGAAGGCAGAATAGTAGCCTTATGCAATGCAGAAATGCAGATGGAGACAACGTTTAGTCTCGGAAGGCAGAAGAGTAGCCTTATGCAAGAAATAAAATGGCAAATGGTAATAGAGCTTTCTTAGCTGATAGCAGATTGCGATATTGTGACTGCTGGGGACATCGTGCCATTCGGAACATCACTGGTGTGTATAGATAGCAAATGTGGGTAAGTGCGACAGTTCTGAGAGTTGTATTCTTGAACAATGTTTGTCTCGTGAATGTATAGTATGTCTGATGCTTTCGTAATCCAAGTGCCTGCATCCAAAGAAAAATCGTGAGTTTTGTAGGGGGGAGGTTAGTTCGTATCCCCGCTGGCTCTGTTTGACTTATTCGGCTTTGATTTGGTGATACTGTATGTATCATTGGGGTAGCATTGCTAAACAAAGCAATTTCAGTAATAAACATGCATGATTTCGTAAAATATGACATAAGTGTGTAATTACGAATAACTTTTAGATGAACCGACGACTGTGATGTGGTTCAGGACATTGCAACCTCTCTTGCTACGAATTTTGAGGGTCCTCCTCAAAATTCTGCCCCAGTTTAACGGGTTGAGGTCTCTGACAATTTTTTGCGACGACCGGCTGAAATTACTTCGGAATTTTTAGGGTCCTCCTCAAAATTCTGCCCCAGTTTCCAATTGCGAGGGGAATGAAAATTTTATTGAATTGTGACCGAACCCATAGGGCTACCTACATATCCCCTCTTAAACGGGAATCAAGTCAGGCGTAGTTCAAATTTTCGCGAAATTCAGTTTCAGGTTGTACCTTCGCAATCTATTGAAAAACTTCCGCAAATCTTCTATGTGACCGGTGGCTCTCTTGGACTTGATGATGACATCATCTACATATACCTCAATTTCCTTGTGTATCATATCGTGGAAAATGGTAGTCATGGCCCTCATGTAGGTGGCCCCTGCATTCTTCGGGCCGAACGACATCATTTTGTAACAGTACATTCCCCATGGCGTAATGAAAGCCGTTTTCTCAGCATCTTCTTCATCCATCCAGATTTGATGATAATCAGCAAAGCAATCTATGAATGACTGTAATTCGTGCTTGGCGCAATTGTCGATCAGGATGTGTATATTTGGTAAAGGAAAGTCGTCTTTCGGACTGGCCCGGTTGAGATCTCGGTAGTTGATACAGACTCTGACCTTTCCGTCCTTCTTTGGTACTATCACGATGTTGGATAACCATGTCGAGTATTCTAATACCCTGAGAACCTTAGCTTTGACCTGCTTGGTGACTTCTTCCTTAATTTTCAAACTCATATCAGGCTTGAACTTTCTGAGCTTTTGCTTTACCGGCAGACATGTTGGATCGGTTGGTGGTTTGTGAGCCACAATAGATGTGCTTAGACCAGTCATGTCATCATACGACCAGGAAAATATGTCCTCATATTTCCTTAGAAATTCTGTGTATTCCTTCTTTTCTAATGTACGATAAGTGAACGCTGATTCGTGTTTCTTTGACATTTTCTGCATCTTCCAGGTTAACAACTTATGTATCGTCTAGGTTGGACTTAGGTTTGTTCTCAAAATTCTCAACTTCTTTAGTAATCTCTTCTAGTATGTCGTATTCCTCTGAATCAATGTCCATTTGTTGCGTTGTCTCATTGCATGTCACAGTCATCGGTTTATTAAGATAAGTAATAGTAATGCTGTGTAAGTAAAGTAATGAGAGAAAAAAAATAATAATGAGTGTTGATTCGTAAGAAAAATAAAAATACTTCGATGAATTGCATAATCATTTTGAACATTGGGGATATTATTGCAGGAATTGAAAACATGCGAGAAATAAAATCTTTTAGTAAATAAAACAATGCTCGTTTTAGCCTTGCTACCCCGAGACTCGTCGGGCTCTGGTTGTCCTGATAGTCCAGTTATTAAGGCGGCCCCCTCTGCTTACGGCCTGTATGAAAGGGCTTTCCTCCACTTCCTCCTCGAGAACAACACCTCAGTCCATGTCATTGTCCTCTAGGAACAAGTTCTTCACTGCCGCCAACGCTTTCTCTTCTTCTGACCCATAGATAACATCGGCCGGTTGGAAAGTCTGCTCCAAATGTGGTATTGGCTGCTCTAGTGGATAGTAAGGACCGCTCCATGGTGGCGACCAGTTGTTGAATTCCTCCCAGGTGTACTCATATCCCAGACCGAAAGTGATGTCATGTTTCTTGAGTTTTATGGGCTTAGCGATTCCTTGGAAGTTCTTGCCGATCCCTTTGCCAGGTACATACCCACTCTAATTCAGTATAATCTCGATCTTGTTATCCCACCATTTGTCTTTGTCAATAGCATTTAACCGTTCGATGTGATGGTAAGTCTCTCCACCTAGCTTTCTTCTTCCCTCGATTGATGGAATGGTTTGGAGACTGTATATAGGGTTGCTACCATCATCGTGAATGATCACTTCCTGGTGGTTCCACTCAAACTTTACTGCCTGATGCAGTGTTGATGCTACAGCTCTGGCAGCATGAATCCATGGCCGTCCCAACAGTATATTATAGGATGCTGGCACGTCTATCACTTGGAAATCAACATCGAACCAAGTTGGCCCCATTTGCAAACACAAAATAATCTCCCCAATGGTGGACCTCTGGGAATCGTCGAAGGCTTTCACGTTGATAGCTCCGTCCTTTATTTCATGCAATCCCTTGCCCAATTTCTTGAGTGTTGCCAATGGACAAATGTTGAGACTGGACCCTCCATCGATCAGGATTCTGGTGATAAAATAGTCTTCGCATTGCACGGTGATATGCAGTGCCTTGTTGTGACCCAACCATTCAGGTGGTAGCTCATCCTCATAAAAAGTAATTTTATGACTTTCCAATACCTGTCCCACCATGTTAGCCATTTCCCCGCCAGTGATGTTGCTTGGCACGTATGCTTCACTCAGCACCCTCAACAGGGCATTCTTGTGTGCCTCAGAATTTTGTAGCAAAGCAAGGATGGAAATTTGCGCCGGTGTTTTGTTCAACTAGTCGATAACTGAGTATTCCTTGGCCTGTATCTTTCTCCAAAGATCATCCAACCCTGTCTCAATGATGGGCGACCGATTGGAGGCTTGCTTGTTTGACTTAGCTAAATGTTCAGGGGTATAAACTCTACCAGTTCTCGTCATACCCTGTGTTGCAATAGTCTCTTCGAACCTAACTTTGCCTTTCCTCCTTGCCTCAGCTGTATAGTCCCAAGGTATTGCCTTTGTATGGAATGGCGTCGTGGTCGACATCGCCACTGGGATAGGCGTGACTATCTTCACTTAGAACGGAGCATGTACTTTGGGTGGTAAAACTGCAACTTCGAACGGTGCAGGTGCATTTGCTGGAGACACAAATTTGACCTCAATTGGCGATGGTGTCTTTGTAGATGACGTGGCTTCAAACTCAAGTGGCACAGACATATTTACCTCAACATCCCCAGATGGCTGAATCTGGACTATAATTGGATTAAGGGTAACTATTGGCTTCTTTGGGTCATCACCTTCTACAATCAAACCAATTGATCCCTCGGGATCCCAATCATCCTCTATTTCAATCATGTGAATGCCTCCACCCTTATGGTCTATCAGGGGATTATTGCGTACATTTGGAGCGGGTTCTTTTGCCATAATAACCTTGTGTTGATCAAAGCCTGGATCTTGTCCTTCAAAGAACGACATTCGTCGATGGTGTGTCCCTTCATGCCGGAGTGGTATGCACAGGATTTGTTTAGGTTAACCCACTGAGAAGGGTTCTCAGGAGTTATAGCAGGGATAGGGGTGACATAACCAGCAGCTTTGAGTCTTTCGTACAACTGGTCAATAGGTTCAGCAATGGCTGTGTATTGTTTAGGAGGTCTACGATCGAAATTTGGTCGAAGTTTAGGGAAGTTTTGGCGTGTGGGAGGGGACTGATAGTGGGATGGTTGAGCATTATAGGTTTGGTATACATGTGCGGCTTGGGAATATCTGGGTGAACTAGGCTGATATGTGGGAGGTGGAGGTGATTGATAAGTGGGTGGTGGAGTTTGGTAGGAGGGTGAGGGTGTTTGGTAGTTCAGAGTAGGCTGATATGTGAGTGGAGGTATTAGGTATGTTTGGTATTTTATGGGATATTTGGTTCTTTGTGAAACCATTACGGCTCCTACGTCCCTTTTCTTGGATACACCACCAGACTATAAGGCCTTATTTGTAGCTTGTAAGGATTCGAAGTTTGTAACCATACCGCTTTTGATACCCTCTTCAATCCTTTCTCCCAGCTTGATAATGTCAGAAAATTTGTGGCTCTCGATCATCATTAGTCATTCATAGTATTGCGGGTCTTGAGCCCGGACAAAGAATTTGTTCATTTGTTCCTCCTCTAAGGCGGGTCTGACCTTAGCAGCTTCAGACCTCCAACGAGTAGCATACTCATGAAATGTTTCCGTGGACTTTTTCTTTAGATTCTAAATGTAGAACACATATGGCGCATTCTCTATGTTGAACCTAATCCTGTCCATAAAGTCGGATGCCATATTTACCCAGTTTGATCACTTCTTTGGATCTTGGCTAATGTACCAAGACAGAGCATCTACTTTCAAGCTCCTCATGAAAAGTTTCATGCGAATTCTTTCGTCTTTCCCTACTCCAACCAGCTTGTCACAGTAAGTTCTCGAATGGACCCTTGGATCCCCTGTACCATCAAACATTTCGAACTTCGGAGGTTTGTACTCCTCGGGCAGTTTAACATCGGGTTGTATGCAAAGATCTTTAGAGTTTAGCCCTTCAATTCCCTTACTTCCTTCAACACCTTGAATTCGGCTAGTCAATTTCTTAAGTTCCTCAGCCAGGTTCCTGATGAGCAGGTCTTTATCATCAGACTCGGGTGTGCTTGACATGGGTTGGGTGAAGCGTGGCATAGTCTCCATGTAGATGGGGGTGCTATGGTGGGTGTGGAAGTGGTCATTTGTGGAGTTCAAGGGTTTTGGGATGAGCAGCGGGGTGTTGTTTGAGGTATGGCAGGTGTTGCAGTGGTGGTGAGGAACAAGATGGTTTTGTTGCTTTGGGATATTCTGTGGAGGTGTGGGGTTCTGAGCATTTGGGAAATTGATATTTGGAGTGGTGAAAGAAAATGACAGATTTGCCAAATTCCGAACCTGATCAAGTTCTTAAAATTTCAGCAGCTTTTGTTCGAGTTGGGATGCATTTTCTTTGGAAATCTGAGTACCATGACTATGAGTGACCTCTACCTGTTCAGTTGAGTTCTCTTTTCTGGCGTTGTTCAAATCTTCCATCTTCCCTTTGTTCTTGTTTTTGACAGGACTGAGAGGAGGAATGGGTGGAGGGCCCTTGGATCTCCTGGAATAAGATGATGTTGCCAGAGTGCATGAACTAACCTTTGGGGAGGGGGAATAATAAACAAAAGTAAAAACAAAAGGTAATCAAGTTAGTGAGGATTATAAAAAGCGTTGTGATATTTAAACACATAGTGCAAGAATGTAAATCGTGTCCTAATTTGGGGACCTCTTTGTGCCCAAGGTAGGCCTAGCGACAAATTGAATTGGAGAACTTAGAATGCTAAATGCCTCATTTTATTGATAAAAGGTAGATGAATCCCAAATTGACACTAAATAAACAGGAAATAAAAGGCACTAATGGCTATTGGACTTATTACATTGATAAAGCGAAAAAGATAAACTCCTATCTACTTGGTCCCAGAAGGACCTCCCCCAGATTCGGCATCCTTGGCTCTGTCGAACAGCTTTCCTAACTCACGAAGCTCCAGCAGTAGGTAGGCTCTGGCTAGATGTCCAACTTCGTTTCCTTCAGCATTTTGGTTGTCTTCGACCCTCTTGAGAAACTTTCTTTCCAACTCTACTATGTCTCGCTCCAAGTATCCCAGTCGCTTGTTAGCACTGACAACCATGTCCTTCCATTCCTCAATTAACTTCTGATTGGCTTCTTGTATTTCACAGTTATCACTTTCGCACTCACGGATCCTCTTGCGCAATTGGTTGTATTTGACCTGTGCCTCGACCCTTTCATCTATGATCATGTGGCCCATAACAAACCCTGGCTGGCCCAGTCCATCGTGATTATCTTCCAACCGGCCTAAATAGTAGGGAGCGCAACCAGTGTGGTATCTGTCTGGCTCGATGGTACCTCTCCCTATGATGATCTTGCAGTGCCACATATGCTGAGTTTGGCACTTATAAGGACTATCATCAGCCTGGAAGTCAGCCCAGAAGTGACTCATCTTGTCGACCCTAGGTATAACCTGCTTCCTACCAACCTATCTCATAGCTAGGAGAGGGACATAAGGATAGGTTCCTCTCAAACCGATTAACATCAGAAATGGTACATCCCTGGATCGGGCGATGAATTCCTCGGTAGGGAACCACTCGAACATCCATTGTACCTAACCCTCAGTTAAATTATCAAATAACTCTACCTATCCTTTGGCATCTTCCGGCTGAGCGAACATATTGGGAATGTAATTCATTCGCCTCGGATGATGGAAGACGATATGATCATCCCAGTCCCTTCGTTGGATCTCTTGTTGGTACTCACCCCTTTGGAGATGCTCCATGAGCCAGAGCTAAAGTAGCAAATTGCAGCCTTTGAAGTGTTTGGCTCCTCGTTGACACTTCTCCAAGGCTCGGTATATTTCTGCAATAATCATGGGCACAATGCTGAAAGGTTGCCCACCAATTCCTTTCATTAAGGTCTTAGTTACCATGGCCAGTTTGGTGTGGATTCTTGCTTTCTTCATTGGAAACACAATCAATCCCAGGAAACAAAACATGAATACAAAGACCCTTCGGTGAATATGCCCTAATGATGTGATGGCAAACTCGTCAAGATAGGTACGGTAGGATCTGCTGTGACCGTACCTCTTGTACAAATAGTCAAAGGGGATATAGGATTCTTTCAGACATGTTAGTTCTAGATTCTTCTTTAGACCCATCATTTTGAGGAAGCCCCTGCCTTTGCGGTTCTCAGGCATCAACAATCCCGGAGTTTCCCATGCTATGTCGGCCAATCCTCCTATTTCTTCTAGCAAAGATATCATCTCAATGTCTCCGAAGCGGAATACAGACCTCTCACAATCCCAGAACAAAGTAGCAGCTTCTATGATCTTGTTGTTGGGTTGGATTTCTATGAGAGAAGGTAGGTTGCCCAGATACTTCCGGACAAGAGTTTGATCACTAGAGTGAAGATCCTCCCACCAGCTTAGCAGTTTTGGGTGGATGTTTGAGACCATGCCGAATCTAGGGACTTCGTGCCTCATATTTCTGCAAGACAAATAAGGTTAGGCCCTTACCCCCACCAGACTCGACTATTTAATATCAATAATTGGCATAAAGCATTTAGTTCTCCAAATAAATGCACAGAATGTGGTAGTGTCCGTTTGCGTTTAGGGAAACCTAGTGGACTTTGGACAAAGCTATCTTAAAGGATCATAACTAACCCGACTAGGTTTGACCATGATACATGCGTAGTTTAAACAGAGTAAGGTTTCTATGGAGTTTTAGACTGGTACCCTTGAACGAACAACTCAAAGGGGAAAGGAATGGAACCATCGACTACACTGTTGATCGACTGGTTTTACCCCCAAATATGCCTTTTCTGGATTTAGGGGGTGATAATATTGGAAGATCGCAACCACTCATTATAAGTGTTGCTATGTGATTTGTTTGGCATGAGTGAAATGTGATGTTGAGCATGATTCTGCAATAATTAGAATATTTTGGCACGTATTTGCACGTTAAGAAAGAGGTAAATACAGTAGTTTCATAATCTAAAGTAGTAATAAAATGAGGAAACAAAAGAGAAATCAGTTTTGCAATTGAAAAAGGAATTGAATGCTTAAAGAAATTGAACAAGTAATTGCACATAAAGGAGCATAAATTCACAATAATAGTCTGAAATGGTAAAAGCCTAAAAATCCCCAACAGAGTCGCCATGCTGTCGCGCCCCCTTTTTCTCGCGAAATCGGGTTTATGACATTTGGAGGGACAACTCGTTCCTTTTGGGAACTGGGTTTGCATTTGAAGAGTCGCCACCTAATGATTAAGGTGAATTAGGACACCAATAGAGATTCAACTCTGAGTTTATTTGAATAACTAGAGATTGGGTAAGGGCTTGAAATTATCCCACGGGGAAGGTGTTAGGCACCCTTCAAGATCCACTAGTGTGGTTCCCTGCCAGGCAGTTATTGTGAATTTAGCAAATAAATAGGTATGGGCTCAAATATTAGGGGATTTAAATACATAAAAGAAAGAACATTTGAAATAAGTGTTTTAAAAGGAAAGAGTTTGCAAATAAAGGAAAGGGGTCCTAGGTTTATATTTAATATGGATCACCCCACACAATGTCCGGTAATCACTCCTTAATGAGGGGCTACACGTGACATTATCGCGTGGTCATCATATCCATATCTACCATTCCCACCCCGTTAAGGTATTAAAGCGCGAGTTGGTCTCGATTACTTATTGCATGCTATTACATGTCGCATTCCTATCAGTCCCGGAGGCACTTAGCACTACTAATCCTAAAAGGGAGGGATATTAGGCTTATTTGAAGTTTCAAAGGTGAAAAAAAATCTAAGGCGACATACAAAACACATACTGCATGTTTGGGAAAACATATAAACAAACAAAGGCTCATATACGTCTCCTTGAACAAAAGCACATAACTAGCATGACTTGCAAATACTTTTTTAGGTATGATTAAAAATACTAAAGACAAAGGAGATTAAATATTGAGGCAAATTAGTTTATTACATAACTCAGATAAGAAGTCCAAATCAGGCCTGCCTGCTAGTTGTAGTGATTAACAGAAGAAGATTCAGTTTACAGTTATTACTCCAAGGCTTGCCTAAGTGTTTACATGGGGGTCCTATAGACATGATATATACTGAGTTCAGAAGGTGACGGGACATTAATAACTCAAAATGAAGTGTTTGAGATCCTATAGGCATGCTTGCTAAACCTTGTTAAGTAAGGGAATTAGATTATTAAAAGAGATGCAGAATGTATAAAATTAAATTAGACTGATTACAGATTCTGCAGGTGATAGTATCTACTATTACGGATTTTAATCCCTATGAACATGATATCTAACATCGAATGTGAATGAAGCAAATTAGAATTATTTAAGAATCCCTATAGGCATGATTTCTATGTGTTACTGATTTTAGATCCTTATAGACATGATACCTAACATTGCATGATAGTAGAAACCAATAGGATTTTACTTATGAACCCCTATAGGCACGATTTCTATATGTTACTGATTTTAACGCGTTACTGGATTATAACCATTTGGCCCCTAAAACATGGTATCTAAACGGTGACAAATGCGCAGGATTTTAGATGATCCCTATAGGCAGGTTATCTAGATGTGAAGTTGAACAAGAAGTCCTATAGACATGGTTTCTAAATGCAGTTTGAATATGCAGAAATTTAAAATAGTCCTATAGGCATGGTTTCTACCCTTTACATGCATAAAATACCCAACCCTTTTCACTAGCCAGCCCTAAATGTTTATTACAACTTATTACAAATCAGGAATACTAAATACTAAATACATCAGGAAAATACAAAGAAAAGAATTACAACCAGAGGAAGTCTGATTCTTGACTTCCTATCTGAGTTATGAGATAAACCAACTCAAAGACCCTGATCCAAAGCCTTTCTCGGACTTAAGTGCGTCAGAGTTCCCTAAGGGCCTCAATAGGACCCTGGACAGTGCTCACACCCAAGTTTCATAACCAGAATAGGGAAAAGTGCAGTGTGGAAATGCCAGCCCTCATGTGTCCAAGTTCAAAGGGAGCTCATGGGTCCCAAGGCAAGGCTCACATGAGGGGGCAAAACTAAAGTCTAAGAGGAGAGTGCAAGTGCAGAAACAAAGCTTGAAGAACTAAGAAAGTAAATAAGAGGGAAAGAGGTGCTGGGAAATAGCCATTAACACTTTAAACAAGTTGATAATTTTACATCAAAGGGGGAAGGGGTTTGGGAATCCATTGCAAGGAGCCAATATACTTAGACATAAGTTAATTCTGGGCATGCACAACAATAAGGAGTGTTGTCATGCTTGTAAAATCAACCAGAACACACAACATATAAGAGTAACATGGAGGTTATGATCCTAGTAGGACCAAGTTTGAGTCATGTTCAGCAATATTCAATGTTGTAATGCTCCAAACAAACCATAAGTATCAAACACATTGGGGTAGGGATTTAGGATTCAGAATACATTGATTCAGAATAGGAGAAACGAAATTACAGCATGCTAAATAAGGTACTAAATTAGATACAAGCAGTAGACAGACAAGAAGGCAAGAATATTAAGTAACCATGTTGTTGTTGATGCTGAAAACTTAACTAGAATATACCAGTCAAAGAAGCAAAAATGCAGTAAAGAAAGGTAGTAAGACTTCGAAATATAGCTTTGGCTTTCAACCAGCTAAACATGCCACAATACAAGTAGTAAAGCAAGATAAAGTGTTTTTAGTGTAAGTGTGAGTTTAGAACTAAAAGTGTTCATGTGCCTTGAAAGAGAAAAAGCATAGGGTATTTATAGTTTTGAAAATGAGTGAAAGAGAGGTAATAAATTACAAACATGGAAACAATCCTATTCAGAATCAATCATACAAGTGATTGCCCTTAATTAAAGGGGTCACTTGCTTAACGGGCAATGACAGGTTCAAAATAAGGAAAACAATCAATTAAAAAGCAGGTTGACAATTGCCATAAAAGAAGTAGTAAAATAACAAGTAAGCAATCGAGTCTAGGTGCAGAGAAATTCTAATTTTTGGAAGGGATTCAGTAAGGTAAAACAGGAAAAGAAATCAATTAACCTTAATAGGCGAGTGAAATCAGAATTTCACAAAGGAAAGGTTTGAAATCAGTCACAAGTTTGAAGAGCAAACAAAGAAGGAATTCCAGCATATAAAATAGGGTGCATAAACATTATACATGCGAGGCCAGGTCTGTTGGCAAGAGGAAATAACATACAATAGTAGCACAAAAATTCAGTAGACAGCAACACTCGAAGCATGATAGTTCAGTAGGTCAAATCACATTGAGTCAGTGGTGAAGAAACATAGAATATTAAAGGCATGCGAAGATCTCAGGATAGTAGGTAAGGAAAACCCCTTTAGAAAAATTAAGGTTTCGAGCATATTTGAGTTTTAGAGAAGATAGAAACTCAGAATTAGAAGAATCACGCAAAGGGAATAAGAGATTTTGAAATAAAGACTTCAAATCGAGTCATGTACTTAAACGAACAGCCTCAGACCCAAAACCATAGGATTTTCAACAATAGAAGAGTCTTAAAAAGAGGATAAATAAACAGATCGAACAAAAACTCAGGCAAACAAACATTCGTCTAACAAACAGTTAAAAGAAATCAAGGGCTTTAACATGCAAACTTAGGCAGAAGGATAATACGAGCAAACACAGCAAAACATATCAGAAAAATCAAAGAGAGGTTTTGAAATAACTTAACAGAACCTTAATCAGAAAGATAAGGAGTTTTTAAAGCGGAGTTTTAAAAGAAACTTTGAGAAAAGCGCTTAAAAGTTCAGAGCAGACATAGATCTGAAACAGATCTAAGAGAAATCGAGAGAACCTTAAAGGTTAGGGTTTCAGAAGAACCCCAAGTGGTGAGAAAGGCTTTGAAAATCATCGATCTAAGCAGGAGAGTCAAGAGTCAGACTCGAATAGCCATGGCCGGCCGGAGAAAGGTCAGAGACGATCGGAGAACAGGCATAAACTGAAATCGAACAAGGTCTGGACCAAGCTCATTCAAGATCTGGCCTCGAGACCATAATAATCGAGTACGTAGAAGCCATGGGGGTGAATATAGGCCTCCGATGACCTTGGAAGCCATTGATTTGGGAGATATTAGGGTTGTAGTTGAGGGCATCGGCTAGGGTTCGAGAGGATTTGAGAGAGAAGGGGATTCAGGGGCAACAGTGGGTAAGAAGTGATTTAGGTTTAGGGGTTAGTTCAGGTTAAAAAAGGAAAGGGCCGATATTGGTCGTTGATCTAAATGATCAACGACCGGGATTGAAAGGGTTAGGTAGGGGATCCGGGTTGGGTTATTTAAGTAGGTTATGGGTCGGTTTGAACGGGGATTGGGTCAGGGTAATTGGGCTTCAGATTGGGTCTAATTGGGGTCAGAATTTGGCTATAATTGAAATGAAGTTGGGCTAACATTTAAATAGTCAATTTTCTCTATTTGATTTATAAAAAATAATAAATTAATTTCTGAAAATAAATTAAAGGTACAAAAATAATTTATAACACATAGTTAACTATTTAAAAATACCAGACCTAATTTTTATGAATATAAACGTAATTAATCTTAAAAGAGGCTAAAATTACAATTATATGCAATTTAGCTTTAAAATACCAAATAAATTTGTAAAAGTATGCAAAAATTGTCATAGCTATATTTAGCATAAATATGAGAATCTAATAAATGAATCACCAACATGATGATTTTGGAAATAATTATTGGGTTTTTATGGATAAAACAGGGCAATAAATTGATTTAAAAAATCTTTAAATATTAATAAAAAATAATAAAACATTTGGACATACTTACATATATATACATATACTATTTTGAAAGTATTTTGCATATTAAAAATATACAAGAAAAAATTGGGTATCAACACCAGGTAGAACACTAAGGATTTTCCTTACAAGCTTGTTTCTGGGAATAACATATCTAAGTGAGTGAAGCTCATTTATGATGGAGGTGAATCCGGTGTGTATATCTTGTGCATGTCGATATACTAAAGAACTTATATTCAGTGGTGAGCATGTCGATCTTGGATTGTTTGACCTGAGTAGTTCCTTCGCGTGCGGTTTGTAAAGCTTCCCATATTTCTTTGGCAATATCACAAGCTGATACTCTGTTGTACTCATCAGGTCCTATGCCACACATCAAGATTTTCTTGGCACGATAGTTCTTTTCTACAACTTTTCTGTCAATGTTGTTATACTCTCTTCTCCCTTTGGGCACCAATGGTCTTATTTTTTCAAGCTTCTTCATGGGAACATGTGGGCCATCACAAATAATGTCCCACAGCTCTGAATCTTCTGCCACCATAAAATCATGCATACGGGTTTTCTACCAGCCATAGTATTGACCATTGAATTTGGGAGGTCTATAGGTTGATTGTCTTTCTTCAAATCCCCAAAAATATCATGATTAAATAATGGAATAATCGTCATAAACACAAGATACAAGGTCCAAGTAACTCACCTCACTAAAAATACTTAATTTCCTATTGGAATCACAGTCCCCAAGCTCCAACTCGTCCAAAAATGGTGAACAAATGGCAGAAATTCGCGAAGGTGGTCTTTTATACTTTCGGCCCAGCGACTTCCGCATCTGCGGTCTCTAAGTCGCTTCTGCGACGCCGCACCTGCGGAAATTCTATCGAAGGTGCGATTTCCACTTAAATTCTAGAACCCGCTTCTGCGGTCAACATCTCGCATCTGTAGCATCCCAGGTGCGGTCCTGGTGCGCACCTGCAGTTTTCCTCAGCTTCCTAATTCTCCACATATGAGGTCCAAATCTCACTTCTGCGAGTCTCACACCTGCGGTCCCCAATCCGCATGTGCGGAAATGACAGAAGCAACAAAGTTCAGCTGCTTAAACCAAGTTCCAATTGTTAGTTTATATGAGGTCACCAAACTATAGAGTACTTGGTCCTCTTGAAAGCAAATGCGTAGAATGCAGTAAAGACTGAAAGTAAAGAAGGTAGGAGATTTTCTACGTGGGAAAATCCCACAAAAGGGGATAAAAAAACCACAACCCACTATTGTAGGCTTTTAACTCTACTAACTTGCAATCTCCCTAGTACAAGCCACTTTGCAAAAATCATATTGCAAAGACTTTAAACTAACTTGTGATGCAGCTACCGCAAGCCACTCTATAATTATCCTAGTTACAGAGGATTTAAACTTATGACTATCCCTAGTCACAACATAAACTCAGAAATTTATGAATTTTGGTTTGTTCCTAAGACAACGATTCTAAGAAAGCAAACTAAGAATTACAATGACGAACAAATAACAAGATTACAACTCAACTACGGATGTACATAAACTCATTTAGAAATTGATCCTTAGTGGAGTTGTCTTCTTGTTCTTGACACACCTAGAAATTGATACTTAGTGGAGTTGTCTTCTTGTTCTTGACACACCAGTGACTTCAATGCCGGATGAACACTTTTGTTTCTTGAGAGAATATCACTGAATGCACAAAAAATGGTGTGTCTTGCACCAGGTTATTTTATCACAAAAGATAACACAATAGATAGTGGTGTCAACTCTTGGTGTACGCTTCTTCCCAATGAGAGGTGACAGTTATACTGTCTGCACAGCCACTTCTGGGCAGTTACGTTCTAGCTGGATAGTGGATTTTGTACTTCTGTCAGGACACACCAACGGACCAGGTCCTAGTTGTGTTCCTCTTCTGTGACAGTTGCTAGATGGTCACTTTCTTCTACTACATTCCAGTTGTGCACTTGACTTGTACTTCTGTCAGAGAACCATAAGGGGGTAGGTCCCTATTATGTTCCTCTTTATATTGATTGCATACAGTCACTCATTTGTGCTTGTATCGGAGAACCCTAAAGGACCAGGTCACCAGGTCCCTGTTGTGTTCCTCCTTATGGTCGTTCATCCATTTGCTAATTTTTCAGACTTCGACCAGTTCACATGAAATGTATATATCCAGGTGCTCTATCTGGCTCTTCGCAACAAGTTTGTTAGATCATCAAAATATAAGAAACATAAGGCCAGGACATTGAAAACCCATCACAATCTTTCCGAAAATTATCCAAAATCATCCCGAGGCCCCCAGGACCTCAACCAAAAATATGAACAAGTCACCTATTACCATTCAAACTTATTCCAACCTTCGGAACAATCAAAACAACATCAAAACACCAAATCACCCTCGGATTCAAGCCTAAGGATCTCCAAACTTCCGAATTCCGCAAATGATACAAAAACCTACCAAACCTCATCTGAATGACCTGAAATTTTGCACACACATCACAAAAGATACAACAGACCTACTCCCATTTCCGGAATTCCATTCCGACCTCGATATCGAGGTTTTCACTGCCGACCGAAAAATGCCAAATTTCCAATTTCGCCAATTCAAGCCTAAATCTACTTCGGGCCTCCAAATTACATTCTGAACACGATTTTAAGTCCAAAATCACCTAACAATGCTATCCAACCCATCAGAATTCTCATTTGAGACCTTCTACTCATAAGTCAACATCTAATTGACTTTTCCAACTTAAGCTTCTACATAAAAGACTAAGTGTCTCATTCCACTCCACGACCACTCTGAACCCGAACCAACCAACACGATAGGATGAAATACAGCTGAACAATACATAAAGAAGCGGAAATGGGGAAAACGGGACTATAACTCATGAAACGACCGGCCAAGTTGTTATATTTTCCCCCTCTTAAACAAACGTTCGTCCTCGAACGAGTCAAGAAACATACCTGGAACCTCAAATAGGTGCAGATATCTGCTCCTCATCTCCCGCTTGGTCTCCCTGGTGGCCTCTTCCACTGGCCGACCTCTCCACTGCACTTTCACTGAAGCTATATCCTTTGATCTCAACTTTCGGACTTACTGCTCCAATATAACCACTGGCTCCACATCATAAGTCAAATCACCGTCTAACTGAACCGTGCTGAAATCCAAAACATGAGACGGATCGCCAATTTACTTTCGAAGCATAGAAACATGAAATACCGGATGCACACTCGACAAGCTAGGGGGAAAAGCCAGCTCATACGCCACCTTCTCAATCCTCCGAAACACCTCAAAAGGCCCAATGAGCCGAGGACTCAATTTACCCTTCTTCCCAAATCTCATAACACCCTTCATGGGTGAAATCTTTAGTAGAACTTTCTCCCCAACCATGTAAGACATATCACAAACCTTCATGTCAGCGTAACTTTTTTTTGACTGCGCTGTACAAAGCTGCTCCAAAATCACTTTCACCTTGTCCAAAGTATCCTGCACCAAGTCTATACCCAAAAGTCTAGCCTCGCCCGGCTCAAACCAACCTACTGGAGATCTACACCGTCTCCCATATAAAGTCTCATATGGAGCCATCTGAATACTTGACTGATAACTGTTGTTATATGCAAACTCTGCGAGCGGTAGAAACTGATCCCATGAACCCCCAAAAGCAATGACACAAGTGCGCAACATGTCCTATAATATCTGAATAGTGCACTCAAACAACCCATTTGTCTAAGGGTGAAAAGTTGTGTTCATCTCAACCTGAGCACCTAACTCTCGCTGTATGCCCCTCCAAAACTGCAACGTAAACTAAGTACCTCTATCCGAGATGATGGAAACTGGGACACCATGTAGGCGAACAATCTCTCAGATATAAATCTCTACTAACCTCTCTGAAGAATAGGTAGTACACATAGGAATGAAGTGCGCGAACTTGGTCAGCCGATCCATAATCACCCAAATAGCATCAAACTTCCTCAAAGTCCGTGGGAGTCCAACTACAAAATCCATGGTGATCCGCTCCCACTTCTACTCTGGAATATCTATCTGCTGAATCAAGCCACCCGGTCTCTGATGCTCATATTTCACATGCTGACAATTGAGATACCGAGCTACAAATCCCACTATATCTTTCTTCATTATTCTCCATTAGTAGTGCCGTCTCAAATCCAGATACATCTTTACGGCATCCGGATGGATGGAATACCGCGAGTTATGAGCCTAATCCAGAATCAACTCCTGAAGCTCATCTATATTAGGCAGACATATCCGACCCTAAATCCTCAATACCTTATCATCACCAATAGTCACGTCTCTGACATTATTGTGCTGAACTCTGTCCTTGAGGACAAGCAAATGAGGATCGTCATACTGGCGCTCTCTGATGCGATCAAGCAAGAAAGACCGAGAAACCACACAAACTAGGAAATATCCAACCTCACAGACCGATTGGCCAAGGCATGAATATCAACTACAAGAGGTCTTTCCCCGATAGGAATGTACGCCAAACTGCCCATACTCACCGCCTTCTTGCTCAAGGCATCGACCACTACATTGGCCTTCCCCAGGTGATATAAGATAGTAATATCATAGTCCTTTAGCAGCTCCAACCATCTCCATTGCCTCAAATTGAGATCCTTCTGCTTGAACAAGTGGCGGAGGCTACAATGATCAGTAAACAGCTCACAAGAAACACCATAGAGATAATGCCTCCAAATCTTCAACGCGTGAACAATGGCAGCCAACTACAAATCATGAACATGGTAGTTCTTCTCATGGGGCTTCAACTGACGAGAAGCATAAGCAATCACTCTACCCTCCTGCATCAATACACACCCAATACCAACTCTAGAAATGGAATATATGCCAAACTCACCATACTCTCCGCCTTTCTACTCAAGGTATGGTCCACCATATTTGCCTTCCCCGGATGGTACAAAATAGTAATATCATAATCCTTTAGCAACTCCAACCATCTCCGCTGCCTCAAATTGAGATCCTTCTGCTTGAACAAGTGCTGGACGCTACGATGATCAGTAAACACCTTACAAGACACACCATACAAATAATGCCTCCAAATCTTCAACGCGTGAACAATGGCAGCCAACTCTAAATCATAAACATGGTAGTTTTTCTCGTGGGGCTTCAACTGACGAGAAACATAAGAAATAACTCTACCCTCATGCATCAATACACCCAATACCAACTCTCGAAGAATCACAATACACGGTATATGAACTTGAAGTTGATGGCAAAACTAACACTGGAGTTGTGGTCAAGGCAGTCTTGAGCTTCTGGAAACTCGCCTCACACTCATCCGACCACCTGAATGGAGCATCCTTTTGAGTCAATTTGGTAAAGGGTGATACAATAGATGAAAATCACTGAACGAACCGACGGTAATAACTCGCCAAATCAAGAAAGCTGTGAATCTCTATGGCTGAGGACGGTCTGGGCCAACTCTGAACCGCCTCTATCTTCTTCGGATCAACCTAAATACCCCTACTGGACACCACATACCCCAAGAAAGCCACTGAACTAAGCCAAAACTCACACTTGGAGAACTTTGCATAAAGTTTCTCCTTCCCCAACCATTGCAATACAAATCTCAAATGTTCAGCGTGCTCCTCCTGACTACGCGAGTACACTAGAATATCATCAATGAATACAATAACAAATAAGTTGAGATAAGGCCGAAACACGTTGTTCATCAAAAGCATAAACGTTGTTGGGGAACTAGTCATCCTAAAAGACATCACAAGGAACTCATAATGACCATATCGGGTCCTGAAAGTCGTCTTAAGAATTTTCGAGTCCCTGATCTTCAATTGGTGATACCCTGAACGGAGATCAATCTTGGAGAACATTCTCGCTCCCTGAAGCTGGTAAAATAAATCATCAATATGAGGCAAATGATACTTGTGCTTGATTGTGACTTTGTTCAACTGCTTGTAATCAATGCACATCCTCATCGTGTCATCCTTCTTTTTCACAAATAGAACAGGCGCACCCCAAGGCGACACACGAATAAACCCTTTATCAAGGAGTTCCTGAAGCTTCTCCTTTAACTCTGTTGGTGCCATATGATATGGTGGAATAGAAATGGGCTGAGTGCCCGGCACAAAATCAATACCGAAGTCAATATCCCTGTCCGGTTGCATGCTCGATAGGTCTGCAGGAAACACATCCTAAAAGTCCCTCACTGCCGGAACATAATCAATACTAGGATCATTTGTACTAAGATCCCTCACAAAAGCCAAATAAGAAAGACAACCCTTCCCAATCATCCATTGGGCCTTCAGAAATGAAATCACCTTACTAGGAACAAAATCAGTCGAACATTGCCACTCAATCAGTGGAACACTCAGCATAGCCAACGTCACAGTCTTAGCATGACAGTCCAAAATAGTATGATAAGGAGATAGACTATCCATGCCTAATATCACATCAAAATCCACCATACAAAGTAATAGAAGGTCCACTTGGGTCTCCAAACCCCCAATAGTCACCACACACGACCGATATACGCGGTCCACAATAATAGTATCGCCCACCAGAGTAGATACACGAACAGATGAAACAAGAGACTCATGAGGCGTATCTAAATAACGAGCAAAATATAATGACACATATGAGAAAGTAGAACCAGGATCAAATAACACAAAGGCATCTCTGTGGCAAACTGATACAATACCTATAATCACAACATCTGAAGCAATAGCATCTGGTATGGCTGGGAGTGCATAGAAATGGGCCTGACCACCATCTGATCGACCTTCCCCTCTAGGGCGAACCCTAGCTGACTGACCCCCACCCCTAGCGGCCTGAGTGGGTGGTGAAGTAACTAGAACTGAAGTCGAAGACTAACTCCTCCGCTTAGATGGACCCCCAAGAAGATGATGACACTATCTCCTCATATACCCAAACTCTCCACACTCATAAGAACTCCCTAGTGTAAGAGATGGGGACTGAAGGGAACCCCTAGCACCAAGATGACTAATAGAAGAACCTGGCATGGAAGAGCCCTGAACTGATGGAGCACGAGACAAACTCTAGGCTGGAAGGGCACTAAGTGATGAATGGCCCTGATGAGAGCTGTGAGAACCATGGCCAATAATGCCCCACGATGAACTGGGCGAGCTGACTGAGCATGTTTGAATGGACGACCTCTGCCGTGCTGAAACTCACCTCTCGAAGGAACGCCACCAAAACTACTAGATCCTCGAGACCGCCTGGCCTCCCTCTCATCTCGCTCCTAGCGACGAACTGACTCAATCTCTCAAGCAATATCAACAACCTACTCAAAAGTAGCACCTGACACCCTCTCTTTGGTCATGAGAATCCGAACCTGATATGTGAGGCCATCCACAAACCTCTTGATCCTCTCCCTATCCGTAGGAATAAACCAAACAGCATGACGGGCTAGCTCTGAAAATCTCATCTCATATTGTATCACAATCATAACATCTTGACGCAACTGCTCGAACTACCTATGTAGCTCCTCCATGCGAGTCTGTGGCACATGTTTCTCTAAAAAGAGAGCGGAGAACTGCTGCCAGGTAAGGGACGCTGCACCAATAGTCCTACACCTCTCATAGGCCTCCCATTAAATAAAGGCAACTCCTGAAAACTGGAAAGTAGTGAACGAGACCCCACTGGTCTCCAAAATACCTGCGATCCGAAGCATCCTCTAACACTTGTCCAAGAAACCCTAGGCATCCTCGCCCTCTGCACCACTGAAAGTCGGAGGCTGAAGTTTACCAAACCTCTCCAATCGACGCTGCCCGTCATCACGCATAACCGATACCACACAATCCTGAGCAGGTGTAATCAGCTGGGCTGGAGCTGCCCCCGGTGTCTAAAGTCCCTGCACAACCTGCTCAAGTGTGCGAGCGGCGGGAGTCTAGGTGCCTCTCCTGGCCTGAGAAATAGCTGCAGCCATAGTAACTGAGACCGTTTGAGCCAGGCCAGTGCACACTGATAGAATCTGGGCTAGGGCCTCCTGAAGCCCTAGAATAACAATCGGCACAATCAGTGCCTGAGCTAGTCCTGCTGGAGCGTTCACAATTGGGACCTGATCGTGAACTTGGGCGGCTGGGTGGATTTGCATGTGCTGCCCTAGCTGTTTTGCAGGCTATACCCCTGCCCCTACCATCGCCTCGACCATGACCTCGGCCTCTAGTAGCCCTAACTGGTGGTATTGGTGGCCGTCCTTCCTAGCCGGTAGCACGTGTCCTCACCATCTATGAAAGAATAGAATAACAGATGTTTAGTTATCAGAATCAACAGATTCGCACGACACGAATTCAAGAATGTAAAGTTTTTCCTAAAGGTTTTGTAGCCTCTCGAAGATAAGTACAGACGTCTCTGTATTGATCCGCAAGACTCTACTAAACCGGCTCATGAATGGTGAGACCTATGTAACCTAGGCTCTGATACCAACTTGCCATGACCCTAAACCACCCCGGTCATGATAACGCCTATCGCAGTACTAGTCTAGCCGATTAGACATTTATATCATAAACAAGTCTTTTCTTAATTCATTTACTAATTAGATATTATCACAAATCTTTCGTTTAAACATTTCAAAACAAGCGGAAATAAATATGCAAAATAGCAACTATTGTCCGATCCCGGTGTCACTAGTCATGAGCCACTAAAATACAATCTGATATTGTCTACTCAATTCAAGATGAGTTTGATAAAAATAAATACTAGTAGATAGGAAGGAGAAAGGCAAGGCTGCGGACGCTGTGTAGCTACCTTGCTGACTCCGGAAATGCTCTGAATGTAAGGAACAACTCTCACTCGGATGCCCTGGCACCTGGATCTGCACACAAGGTGCAAGGAGTAACGTGAGTACGCCAACTCAGTAAGTAACAATTATAAATAAAGGATGAGTGCAGTGACGAGCATTTAAAATCATATACATCTCATAACATAGAATCTCAATGAAAATAACAAAGTCAAATCAGTAATTCAATTTCCGAACATCTCGTAAAAACTCCAGTTTCCAATGAAAGTTGTTTAAAATATTTGTTCAACATTTTTCAATAGAGACTTAGTATAAAAGAAGAGTGAAATAGTAATTTCATAAAACAAGCCCCTCAGGCAAAGTATCACTCATATATATATAGCCCCTCGGGCAAGCCTCTCAGTCACTCGTGACTCAACTCTCATTAATCAGCACTTACACTCAACACTCCCGCTCAATAGATATCTCATAATAACCGATGTAGCGTGCAACCCGATCTATAAATATATAGTCGACTGCGCTCACTGGGGTGTGCAGATTCCGGAGGGGCTCCTACAGCTTAAGCGCTTGCGGCGTGTAACCCGATCCATACACACACACACACACACACATATATATATATATATATATATATATATATATCGCTACGACGTGCAGCCCGATCCATAAATATATAATCCTCATTATCAGGCCCTTGGCCTCTCTCAGCCATCAACCTCATAGCCACTCGGGCATTTCAGTGAAAACTCAGGGAACTCAGCCCAAACAGTTTTCATATATTTAAAAGTAGAGTAATGAAACTGAATCAAACGATAAATAGGTAAAAATCATGACTGAGGATATGCTTTCGAATCAAAACAGTGTGATGATAGTAGTAAAATACCCCTGAGGTCCAAACAGTACAACACAAGGCCCCAAACATGGCATTCAGCCCAAGCTAACAAATTCATTTCTAAAACACATAGATATTATATAGAGTTTATCAAAATATGTAACGCTACAGTTGTCACGGGATGGATCAAGTCACAATCCCCGTGGGTGCACACCTACACGCCCGTCACCTAGTATGTGCATCACCTTATTTATCAAAATAGTACGAAATTTTAGGGTTTCATACCCTCAGGTCATGATTTACAATCGTTACTTACCTCGAACTGGACGAAGATCTACTCCGCAATGCTCTTGCCTCTCGACTCGGCCTCAAATCGCTCCGAATCTATCCAAAATCAGAATCATATCATCAATACATGCCAAAGGAAAAAAACCCACAAAAAAATTATCAAATTAGACACAATATCCCGAATTTGCTCAAACCCGACCCCGGGCCCACGTTTAGAAATCCAACAAAAATAGCAAAACTAGAAACTCCTTTCACTCCTGAGTCTATACATACCAAAATCATCAAAATGAGACCTCAAATGACCCCTCAAATTCCCAATTTAAACTCTCCAATTTCAAGCCCTAATCTCCCAATTTCTTCTAAAAATTTTCCACTAATATCATGATTAAACAATGGAATAGTCACCATCAACACAAGATACAAGGTCCAGCTAGTTTACCTCACTGAAAACACTTAATTCCCTCTTGGAATCACAGTCCCCAAGCTCCAACTCATCCAAAAATGGTGAAGAAATGGTAGAAATTCATGAAGGTGACCTTTTATACTTTCTGCCCAGCGACTTCCGCATCTGCGATGTCGCACCTGCGAAAATTCCATCACAGGTACGGTTTCCACTTAAATTATAGAACCTGCTTCTGCGGCCAACATCTCGCACCTGCGGCATCGCAGGTGCGATCATAGTGCGCACCTGCGATTTTTATCAACTTCCCAATTCTCCGCATATGCGGTCCAAATTTCGCTTCTGCGAGTCTCGCACCTGCGGTCCCCATTCCGCAGCTGCGGAAATGACAGAAGCAACAAAGTTCAGCTGCTTAAATCAAGTTCTAATCTTTCTGAAAACTATCTGAAATTATCCCGAGGCCCCCGGGACCTCAACCAAAAATACGAACAAGTCATCTATCACCATTCAAACTTATTCCAATCTTCGGAACACTCAAAACAACATCAAAACACCAATTCACCCTCAGATTCAAGCATAAGGATCTCCAAACTTCCGAATTCCGCAAACAATGCAAAAACCTATCAAACCTCATTCGAATGACCTAAAATTTTGCACACACGTTACAAATGACACAGCGGACCTACTTCCATTTCCGGAATTCCATTCCGACCTCGATATCAAGATTTCCAGCCGTCCGAAAAATACCAAATTTTCAATTTTGCCAATTTAAGCCTAAATCTACCACGGACTTCCAAATTACATTCCGAACACGCTCCTAAGTCCAAAATCATCTAACAGCGCTATCTGAACCATCAAAATTCCCATTCGAGACCTTCTACTCATAAGTCAACATTCGATTGGCTTTTTCAACTTAAGCTTCTACATAAGAGACTAAGTATCTCATTCCACTCCACGACCACTCCGAACCCGAACCAACCAACACGATAGGACGAAATACAGCGAAACAATACATAAAGAAGCAAAAATAGGGAAAATGGGACTGTAAATCATGAAACGACCGGCCGGGTTGTTACACTTCAATTGCAGCGCTTCTACACCAATAGTCATTTTGACGATAACTATATATATTAACGACGTGATGATATCTTGTTTCTCCAATATATGGGCTCAAACTCTCCATTATCCACACCCTTTTAGGTAATCTTTCCTCTTGTTCATGCATATTTTTATGGACTTTAAGATTAATAAAATATGCTGACTTGTTTGGGATGATTGAGTTAACAATCAAGTCAATATTGTGTTGAGCTAGTATTTTGAAAAGCGAGCGCTTCGTCGCTTTAAACGAGAAGCGAGGCTAGACGCCATCGCTTTTTCCTAACTGAGGCGACACGACCAGCAGAAGCGATCACTTCAGCCAAAAAAGCGCGAAGCGGCCCAAAAGCGAGAAACGCAGAAGCGCTCGCTTCTGTTCAGAGGGTTCATTTAAAAAAATAAAAATTGGGTCTTTGTTTTTATTATACAAAACAGACCCAAAGTGAAAAGATCATTCTTTCTCCTTCCTAACGTTAGGAGCACCAACCAGCTAGGGTTTCAGCCTCCAGCCTGCAGGTAATTTTTCTTTTCTTCTTCATCTCCCTCTTCTCTTTTTCGGTTTTTCTCGTCCAACCGTCTCCACAGCCAGGGCAGGCGCTGGTTTCCCACCCCCTTTTATTCTTCTTATTTATGAATTTTAATATATATATTAGTTTATAAAATTAATTATTATATATATATGTTATATTTTCAGCTTATTTAATTTTTTAATGTGTATTTTAGTTTATAAATTAATTATTATATATATGTTATATTTTCAGCTTATTTGATTAATTTTATATGTATTTTAGTTTATAAAGTTGTTTAAAATGTATTTAAAGTTGAAGTTGAAATAGTGAAATAGTTTTAATGAACAAATGAGTTATTCTAAAACATTATAGAACAGATTGCTCATAACTCGCACCAAGTTTACTCTCTCTCCGTTACCGTCAATCAACAGCGCGTGGATCTTCCCACTGTTTCTTCACCACTATGCCGTCAGTTCCGCTTCCTACTTGACTGAATCTGCCGCCATGGATACATAAACACTGATGGGAATGCAGAGGAGATATTCTCAAATATTCCAGGTCCAATTTTCTCTTCCAAAATTCTAAAATAACATAATCTGATCCCTTTTACGGCGTTGATTAAGTTTTTCATGAACCAGTTCAACTTAGATTTTGCTTTTTTTTTTTTTTTTTTCCTTCTGCCTCAGATTCTGTATCATTTGTAGTTTAATATGTTTTTGAGTTGCAAACAACTTTTGAGCTAAAGTCGGCATCTTTTTCTCTGCGGATTTTACCCTAAAAGTTCCATTTGTTTCTCAGTTGGCAAATTCGTAATTTTGTTGGATTGTTTTAGTTTACGCTTATGGCATCTTACATTGGTCCGTAAGTATTGATAAGTGATGTTCTGTTTTCAAAAAGACCCACTCTTCTGATTTCAAAAATCTCCCCCTCACCTCCTCTACAACTCCTTATTCCTTCCCGCCCTTAAATTTTTTCCATTTCCACAAAATAGGAATTTAACCCTAAATCTCCACAGTACCCATTTATTTGCTTTCTTGTTGTCAAAAGGATTGAATTCATTTGAGGGACACTGCCGCTTCTTGTTTTTACAACTCGTTTTGACTAAAAGGGATCTCCTAAATTCGCTTTGAATTATAAAAAGATACCCAAGTTCATCTCTTTTGTGTTTTGGGTCTTGAAAGGCACTTGTGAATAATCTGATTATTTGTTCTTTAAGGTAGCATTTTGAAAAATGTCAGATGATATGGTCATTCATTTTGCATCCAATTCTTCAAACCAATCAGACCAGTCTCTGCCCACAAAGATTGCTAAACTTGAGGCAAGAATGGTGGGCAAAGCCTCATCTACATCTACATCCCAAGCTACTTCCTGGTCTGCCCCAGCCAAGTTTGGGCTTGGGCCTGGGCCTGCTGACAATGTTGCTGAGCTTGCTGTCTCTAGTGATTCTGATGATGATGATGATGTAAGTGTTTGTGAAATTCAGCTTTTTCTTTCTTTTAATTAGCGTAGGTATGGAAAAATGCAATTCTTATTGTTGTTTAAGTTTTGGGCACTGTTAAATGTAAAAAATGTGTGCTGTCACTTAAAGGTAATTGTAGGTAATTTTATTCAATAAGCACTTATTAGTATCCTAGAATAAATTGTAAGTAACCTGCTATAACATGTTAAATTAGTCTGATAGTGCTAAAATTTATTACATTGTCAGTATATATAACTTAAATCCTTACAAATGGGGTTTGCTAAATGCAGCAAAATCTTGTAAATGGCATCCTTGTCTCTAATGCTGGAAAAGCTTAGAATTATCTATATATGTGTCAACTTAATTACTTTCTCTACTAGTTTATTGGTCCGTGTTCCATGTAGACATGTACCTCTGCAAACATGGATACTTGTGCAAGACTAAAGTAGTAAAGAATAATTGTAGAGAACGAGAGATCTATTGGTTTTGCAGAATGAGTATGAGTAGAAGTAATTTGACTTCTTGAACGAGCGCAATAGTATATGGTTGGTGCATCTTGGACTTTTATGAATAGCTTGCTATTTATAACTTGTATGTGCTTGTATATTCGGATAGTAGGTTGAAATTTTGAATGACTAATTGGGAAATTAGAAGAAGAGAATTCGCAACTTTGTTTGGAATAGTTTTCCACCAGCGATAGACGTGCCTCGGTGAGAACCTCACTAGCTTCAGCATTGCCCCAAGTGCGAGATAGAATTGACAACTTTGTTAGCTAGTTGTCAAAGTGGAAATGGTGACTGTGGGTGTACTATAAATGCTAGTTATGACTAGGTGTATCACTTATCTTACCCAGCCTACACTGAGAAGATAATAGAACGTCAATGCTCCTATAATTTTGGCATTGCATTGTCAAGGTATTTCACATTTTCTTTCAGGGGTGTGTTGGTCTCCTTATATATATATATATGAATCCAAATCTGCAGAATCACTCATGTTATGATCTTCTACATCATGGGTCTTTCTGTTCCGTCATCTATGTTCTTCATGTAGAATTCAGACCGAATGACTATGAAGTTACGTGGAAGCTTCCATATATTATGGGTAACCTAGGAGACATCTGATGTACTTTCAAAATTTTGCACCTAGTGAAAGCGTTCGTCAAACTCACGTTAGAAGAATGTAAGATGGAGAGAAACCTCACCCACATGTTTCTCAATCCTGCAAGATTGGAAGAAGAGTTGAATAAAGGAAGAAGGATGAAATAAAAGATCAATCATGTTTTTGAAGAAAAAGCTTAGAAAAACTAATCACCAATGTTTATTTTCAGCATATTATGCCCTTTAAATAGGCCTTGCAATGAGTAAAATTGATAAGGTTAAGGAAAACTAATCCTAATCTAACTAGAATAAGAATAAGACTAAGAAAACCTATCCTAACTAAAATAAGTAAAAGAATTCAAGGAGGAATGGGATACCAACTATCAATCCTAATTTGTAGAACTACAAATATAACCTACTAAAACAAAAATTAAATTACTAGGAAACAAGAAATAAAAAATCCCAATCTTTAAGGAAAAGAAATCCTAATCTTGAATGGATTCTTGGACTTCTTCAATTTCTTGAAATTCGTGGCCTTCTTGATTTTGCGTCATTCTCCCCTGGTTGAGAAAGACTCGTCCTCGAGTCTAACAGCTTCCATAAATGGCGCAAGATTTGCTATCATAAAGAATGAGGACCCCATACTCGCCCGGTTTCAAGTTACACTTTACTAGCTTATCATAGAGCTTCTTCATGTTGTAAGAAAACTTAGCATGTGGTTGAACAAATCCCACTTTCTAAGTTTCAACTTTCTACCAAGTCTTCTCCATGTAATCTTTCTACGTTGACTCTCAAATTTCAACTTAATAACTTAGAGAAAAGAAAAAGAATGCTTGTTATGAGGATGACAGTAAAAGGTGGGACAGGAAGCATGATACCAGAAATGATGCATGATCATAATAAAGTGAACCATGGCTAGTACATGAGACATTTTTCTTCAAGGCTTGCTGGCAATTTTTCGTGGATGTCTAGATGCCTTTATCCCTGTGTTAGGTTATATGGCCCCTCAATGTAGAGAGAAATAGCTAATTATCATACCAAAAAATGGAAGCTAAATGTACAATTCTTAATGATCCATATATGGAAGATTACATTTGGTTTTTAGCCATTCAAAAAGAATGTGCAATTGTTTTGAATCTCCGGCCTAGAGAAGGTAGGCAAGGTGGATTTGGGGGGCAGCAATCTGCATTGACCACTTTGCTTTTCTTCTGTTGCAAATAAAACCCGATCACATGCTTGGTGCCTTTGGAATAGTTGAAATAGGATTAAAGAATATCCTTCTGGATGGGGTGGTGTCACCATACACTCATCCTTCAGCTTCTATAACTTATATCAGCAGTATTAGGCTGTCATTGCCTTTAACTCTTTCATTCGTACTATTAAGTATTGAAGCTGCTTAAGTAAGAGGTTACCGAGAAAAGAAAATAAATAAAAATAAAGCCAGAATGAATAATTTTGTTGCTGATTATTTCCAATTTCCAATAGGAAATTAGAATTAATGTTGCGCATGAAATTAACAGTACTACACCTTCTTTAAACCTTTTGAAGAACGAGGCTAGATCAATAGCATCATTATGTCGCATAGAGCCCTGCTTTAGTGGCACAACAAGCCGAGTAGGAGGATAGTCCATATGAGTTATGTGATATGTATGATAGAAATAAAGTGACTATAATACTCTACAAACAGTGAAAGGTTAGCAGAAGATGTTGTACTGTTAATTTCATGTGAAATAGAATTCTCTTTGTACTTTAGAATTAGAATTACTGTTGTGTGTGAAATTAATAGCACTACATGTTCTGCTAACTTTCCCTTGTGGGATTTCACTGGGTTTGTTGTTGTTATTGTTGTTGTTGTATTCTGCTAACTTTCACTTTTTTGTAGAGTATCCTTTTTACTTTATGTCTGCGTCAGGGCTATATGCATATCGCATAATTGGTATGGACTATCATACTCTGCTTATTGCGCCTCTAAATTAGGGCTCTATATGACCTAGTGTTGATACTGATCTAACCTCGTTTTTCACATGGTTCTTTCTATGCATTTGAAATATGTGGCCGCATACCTATATTTTCCAATTTAATTGTGTACTAAGTACCATTCTCTTTGTATTTTGTCTATCAGTTACGTATGCACGCCTTGTTTCCATCTCCTCTCTTTTTATTCAAGCTAAATTTCTGCAGGAAAATTCTACAACTCATTCTAGAGAAGTTTAATAGTTTCTGGCATTCAATTGCCAGTAGTTATGTTCAAGAAAAAACTTATCCAGTTGTATTAACGGGAACTGTCTTCTGTAAAAAGCTTTCATACCTTGTAGGTTTCAAACTTCAACCAGTTCACATCTACTAAAGTTTCTTCCTTCCAAATTCCGATCCAATAGTTCTGAACAGAAAGTCTTTTTGAGTTATCAGAACCTAGTAGTTTGTGACCTCAGCATCTCGAAAGAAACACAACTCGGAATTGATTGTAAGGTGCATTGGATGATTTCCCCCTGTACTTTTAAATGAGAAATCTGGATCCAAATATCTTCAATCTTGGAACAAATCTAATATTTACTTTAATAAGCCAGATTTTGCTCTGGTATAATAACAAATATTCCTGGCTATGATCAAGAAGAATTAATTACTCTGTATGAACTGCACAAACTACTGATTGCAAATTTGCATTAGTTTCCAGTGCTGCAAATCGTTCTCCATCTTCTGCTCTTAAAGCAAGATTTTCTTTCTCATTGCTGACATTTCTCCTTCCCCTCAACCAGAATGGAAGGGAATTTCTCATACAAGCAAACACTCAGAAGCGGCGCAAACTCGAGGATGACAACAGCTCAACTTCATTTGAACATGTGGAGGTATATCTTATATTTATATGCTATGTTTTATATATAACGTCTTACTCTTCTTGGCAGTTTCTTTAGGTGCGAAGCATTCTAATAACTGAGATACTCTCTTTTACAACTGTTGATTTGCTAGCCATGTTATCTTAGGGTGTTTTTCAGCTTACCCTTCTGGAAGAATGTATATGCTAATGCTGAAGGAAATACTTTTTGTAGACAGCAGCTGATACTGCGAAAAAGATAGTAGACAATACAGACACAAGCAAAGTGGGTTCAGATGTGAATAGACGGAAACAAAGCCGTGTCAAGGGACAAACTAATTCTGGTAGAGGACGTGGTTCCCGAGTTAGTGATCAGACCAAGTCACCAGCAGTTTCTGTGTCAAATGGTCAGCTCGAGAACTCTTACCAGAAGGTGAGTTTTTCCTGGCATGATTTTAGGTTTGTTTTAGGATAATATGAGTATTAGTAGTGATTGAGCTTGAAAAGATAAGTGTAAAATATACTGGCAAATGTTTGTCCAACACCATAGACAGTGCATATGGAGAGGTAACAAACAAGACTAGGAAAAAAAAAAAAAAACTAGAGAAGGTCCTGCTTTATCAATGTCAATTCTGAAATATTTAAGCTTAATATTAATACATATTAGAGTTGCGGCTAACATTCATTTCTTTGCTGTATCTTTACAATGGTTGAAATCTGGACTTATGCTGCTAGTTCTACATTCTATATGCTGAAACAAATTTAGTTTTCATTGTTGTAATGTGTTTCCTTTTTTCTTATGTTATCCTTTATACCTTAGCTACTCTTGTTTCAGCAGATTACTGGGACAATTTGATAATAGCTATTCAATGTTTAATGGATTATCACTTAAGATGACTACAATTGAACAAATTTGTAACTGGATGAGATATTTTTGGGTGGTATCATCAATTTACTCTTGTGATTTAGTAAGTTTAAAGATGAGTTGGTTTATCCTGCTTATTAGTCAGCATTTCTCCGTCATAGTATTACTGGCTAAAATCATGATTTTAAACATTGAGTAGACCAGGTTCGCATCGGCCTAACAAGCACATTGCCCATCCTTCTTTTTTTTTTCTTGTGGGGAGACGAGTTGGGAAACCCATTGTACTGGATTAAGCATAAATATCCTTTTACCCCTTTCCCTTACCACTGATCATTCCCCAACATGAGCACTAACTCTTCACCATGCCCGCTCACGTATCGCCGCTCACACCCCTACACCGCCCTGCCACGCCTAATTTTTGTACTATTCTTTTTTAGCTGTAATTATACAAAATTTGGTATGATAATTAAATGAGTGTAATTTCTTCTTTTTGCTCTTATGACCTCTTAGGTGTGCTTATCATAATCGGGAAATGTTGTATTTCATCTTTATACCTTCCATGACTCAAAAAGCCCAGCTCCCCTATTGACAATGATGACTAAAGCAGCAGATCTTCTTCAATCATGGAGAAGAGGGTTCTGGAAAATGAGGGGACTACTCTTTGACATGGTTATGGATATGCAAAGTCTTTATCTGATTTGTGAGTTCGATGAAATGAAAAAAACAATCTAGGGCAGTGCTTTAGAGGATATGATAATATTTCTGGAAGAACACTCCTTGCTCGTAAGAGATAGAAACACTAAGTGGGCAGACTGAGTCAAATTTGGTTGCTTGATCAGGGTAGAACCAGTGTAAGTATGCACGGGTCTAACAGCCCCTTGTAGAGGTTGGAGCTACCTTCTTATTCGAGAAAGGATAGGCAGGTCACTATTGCTTATGGAAAACTTCAAGTCAGACCCAATCCAACCAATGTTTGCCTGGCCACTATTGGGTTGGGTCAACAATGGGTTTAGGTGGGCGATAAACTAACCTGCCCAAAAGACCTTCTTTTGGACTAGCCTCAATATATCAATATGAACAACAACAACAACAACAAAAAACCCAATGGAGTCCCACTATTGGGGAAAATATATCAATATGAACAAACTAATTAGAAAAGAGATTTATATCTATTGCACTTTTTGCAATCATATCTGCGAAAGGGTTGACACTCTACTGGTATTGCATCCCAAATTTTTTTTTAGAAACATTGGACATGGGCTATTTTGGGCAGTTTAGAAAGTGATCTGTGAACAGAATATGACTAGGGACTAGGGTCACTATGGGTTGGGCTAAAGGTGACCCAAAGTGAAAAGCATCACTCACCAAACTCATAAGTGCTTGGGCAGGTTGCTGGTTACTAATTTCTGTGTTGATCTTGTCACTTCTATGTTATACGAGATGTGAGACTTTGTATGACATAATAGTTAAAGGTTTTGGTCTTTGGGGAAATACTGGGTCAGAACATTTGGTAGAAAATGAGGAGAAAACAAGAGAGATACTGCAATTGAAAGAGGAAATAAATAAGAAAGAAGGAAGGAGAACAAGCTAGCATCAGAACTTTAGAGATCGGAAACACACACCAACTATGAGTTTACCTATTCTTTTTTGTTCTTCTCCTTTTTGGCATTTATCGAGCATTAAATTCTGGTTGAATTGACTAGCTAAGATCTTCTGAGAAAGATATTCTGCGTGATTAGTTATCCTCTATACCTTTTCCTGCTGTGTAGTTATATAGGACACTAGCAATGACTTGTGAGTTTCTGGACAGTGTTTTGTCATTTAGATTCCTTTGATTGTGCTTCTTCAACTTGTAGCTATCTTAATCACAGTGAAGCAATTGAGCTTGCTTATGTAGGTTTACCTAGTTGTCATGTGTTGCTTAATTGTTAAGAATGCTTTGTTGCCGTGAAGGGTCACTCCAGGTATATTTGTTTTGTTTTGTATTCTTCTCTGTTGATGCCCATGAGCTTCTTTATAGGGTCTGTTAAAGATATATTACGAGATTGTTCTGTGTTTACGCATTTCTGAGAAGCAGTGGGAAGCAGCCATCTACCAAATGTGTGAACACTTAATACGCAATATAAATCCTCTGCAACCCCAACCCCTTCTGATATTTAATAGTAAACATCAGTTTGTTTTGGAAAGTATCAAATGCAAATAGATTGTAACTTTACTCTATGTGAAGTTGATTACAAAAGGTAACAGATGCCAATTTTGAAACTTTACAATGGAAAGGATGATAGATTGCAGAGTAGGCAGTTCATCAGTGGATTAACACATTATCATTTTGCTTGGTGTAGTTGCAGGATGGTTTGCCAAAAGAGCAAATTGGGCACGATCGACAGACTGTATTCGAAGTATGGGTTTAGTTACAGTTTTCTGATTTCTTCCGTTCCTTTTTACTGGCAAAAAGTGCATTCTGACCTGCAATTTCTATGCGATGAAATTTATCCCATAAAAAGTGTTGCAGCTCATCAATTTTATGCAGTCACTCTTTGCTACTGTTTTATAACCTCTAATTTATTAAAATGATGTGGAATGCCCTTGGAATTAGGAGGAGATCACTTCTTTACGGGCAAAAGTTGTGGCTTTGGAGGAAGAGCTTAAGAAATCCCGTCAAGAGGCATCAGATTATCAACATCAGTGTCAACAGCTGGAAAAGGTACAACTTCTTTCCTAGACATAGCGGTTGTTTGGTTACCCGCACTACTGGAAGTGATCTCGACATTAATAGATCCAGTGTATTATTAGAAACAAATGTTTTAAATTTTATGTACAAACTTTTAAATGGTTAACCAACCCTTTGATAACAAATGCAAGTAATTCAGAAATTATTATTCGTTGAATTAACATTCCTAATATTATAATCTGTATATAACTTGTCCGTATGCAGACGAACCATTAGTTGCTTTCGCTTTCAATAATAATTTCAGTTGCAACTGATTATTCGTCATTGCATGATTCAATTATACAGGAATTGAAGGATCTTAAAGATTATGAGCAGCAGACAAAGGCAAAGGTGTGCTTCATCAGTTGCTTTACTTCTTTTGGTTGGTCAGGTTCTGTTTCTGCCCTAGAAATAATAACTATTGCTTGTGCAAGGAATTATTTAGTTTGTGCGGTTGCCTCTCTAAACCTCAAGACCGAAGAAATATATGTGACACTATTATTAGCTGTATCAGTGTGCTTGTCGCCAAATCAAATTTTTGCTGAGTCTGATTGGCACTATGTTTTCTTTAAGTTGTATTCCTTTGGAGATATCATATTAGTCTGAATATGCTATTAAACAATGTATCTGTTCATATGATTTTCCTTTGGAGGAAACATACAGAAATCGTAAGAGGTGTGTATTCAGTCTGACCATTTCAGTAGAACATATAGTTATTCAAATTAAAAACCAGAGTTTTCTACCTTGTGTAGAATGGAGGAATATCAAATACCCTGTACTACTGAAGTTCTTTACATATGTATGGTATGTATCAGTGTTAAAAATAGCGTGAAGCGAGGAAAAGCGACAACCCCCATTTCATAAAAAGCGAGAAGCGAAGCACCCGCTTTTTTTAAGTGAAGCGGAATTTAAAAAAAAAATTAAAATTAAATAATTGGGCAGAAACTGGGCAGAATTTTTCTGAAAAAAATTCGCCAGCATTTCGGCGCTTTTTGGACGTTTAGAAAGAAAAAGAAAAAGAAAAAGAAGAAGAAGAAGAATGAAAATAAATTTGGAAAACATAACATACCTGTTGAAACTAAGTTGTTGTTGTACTGTTGAAGTCTTGAAGAAGAAGAAGAAGAAGAACCCTAGTTTGCTTGAACAAATCGCTGCTTGAAGTGAGGCAGAAATTGCTGGTTTGAAGAACCCTAGTTTGCTACTAAAGAAGTCGAAGAAGTGCTAAAACAGAAACAACGATTTGGGTCTTTTAATTGAAAAATCGTCCGCTTCGATCGCTTCTGGGCGCTTCACCGCTTCTCGCTTTTTAGAGAGAAGCGGTCGCTTATGCATACCTGAGCCGCTTTTAACACTGGTAGCGATACCCCTCCCGCTCCGCTTCGCTTCTCGCTTAAAGCGAGGAAGCGCCCGCTTTTTTTAACACTGGTATGTATTACATGCAATTTGTGCACAACCATTGCCATTCAGCTTGTCTATCAAAATAGTGTTGTGGAATCTGGCTTTATTGAATCTAAAATGCTTCCTTTTGCTATGGTCCATCTGTGGACATATTTATCATCTCATGCAAGTTGTTCACAAACATCACTATTTAGCTTCCTCTCAAATATTGCTGTCAAATCCTGATTTGTTAAACTTTAAAATGTTCCTCTTATCTGTGTTCCATTTGTGTCTGCAATGATCTCATGTCGACAAGAAGGTTAAAATACCTATCTGAAAGGGGTTGTGGTGGGTTTTGGAGTTTTTTTTTTTTTTTGGGGGGGGGGGGGAGGTGGAGAACTAAAGATGTCAACATGCCTTATGGTTGTGGGTTATGGAGGAACATTATGACATGATGGGCAGAATTTAGTGGCAATATATCATTCAAGGTAGGAGAGGAGAGTTAGTTTTTGGAGACATAGGTGGTGTGGATATAACATGTTGAAAGATGATTTACCGAACATGTACCGAGTATCATGCCAAAAGGAGTTGACAGTCCAACAAATTCGGAGGATAGAAGGTGGAGAGACTTTTTGGGATTTGAGATTTGGGAAGAGTTTCCATGATTATGAGGTGATTGAGGTCCAAAGATTGATAGACTTGCTCCATAAACAATGTACGTCACTAGATGGCCATGATGCATGGAGGTGGGGGTTGGGGAATACAGAGTATTATTAAGTCTTTCTATGAAAAGCTTTTAATTAGGGAGCAGATTGTTTTTCCATATAGCTCGATTTGGATCCCGAAGGTGCCGGGGAAAGTATGCTTCAAGATTGACCGACTTGCTCCATAAATAATGTACGTCATCCGATAGCCATGATGCATGGAGGTGGGGGTTGGGGAATACAAAGTATTATTAAGCCTTTCTATGAAAAGCTTTTAATTAGGGAGGAGATTGTTTTTCCATATAGCTCGATTTGGATCCCGAAGGTGTCGGGGAAGTATGCTTTACTTGGTTAGCAGCTAGAGGGGCGATCTTGATGGCCGAGAACCTTAGGAAGCGAAAGGTCATTTGTGTCAATTGCTGCTTCTTGTGCAAGGAGGCGGGTGAAGATGTGGATCATCTCCTTGTACATTGTCGTGTTGGCTCAAGGTTATGGGGGGAAATACTTAGTTGGTTTGGTATTTCATGGGTGATGCCAAGTACTCTTAAAGAATTAATGATCAATTGGAATTGTGGTAGGAGGAGGAAAAGGCACATGGCATTGACGGTTGTTCCACTAGCACTCATGTTGTTTATAATAAAAATGGACCCGGGCCTAACTCAACCTCAAAAGTTAACTCAAAGGGTGAGGATTGCCAAGCCATATAAAGAGTCCAAGGAATTCATCCATTTCCGATGTGGGATTCCATCACCCCGCCGCACACCCAGGCTGGCCAACTGGAGCGTGAACAATCTATCTTGGGGGCCCAACACCGGGGGCTTGACTCTAATACCTTGATATGAATGGACCTTGGGTCTAAATCAACCCCAAAAGCTAGCTCAAAGAGTGAGGATTGCCCAAGCCATATAAAGAGTCCAAGAACTCATCCATCTCTGATGTGGGACTCCATCAGTTTATTTGGAGGGAAAGAAACATATGAGCTTTTGAAGGGGTAGAGATGAGTTTTGTTCAGTTGAGGAGTAGCCTCCTATCCCTTATTTTCTTTTGGTGCGCCCATGAAGTTCGTTGTTGTATAGAATATTGGGTGTCCTTCTTAGAGAACCTTATTTTTTTGTAGGTTTTTTTACTTTTTGGTATACTTCTCGTATACGGCACTTTTCATTTGTCCCTATCATTAATGAGAATTTTATTTACTTGATAAAAAAAAAATCTGAAGAAACATGGTTGATGTATTCCTGTTTATTTGTATATCCTCATGGCAGTGGTTCATACATATATTTTATTTTGCAGAGAACGAAAATAATATCTGAATTGTTAATATCTGTTTCAAAAGCTGAGAGGCAAGAGGCACGAATGAAAGTGCGACAGGAATCTTTGAGACTGGGCAACGTGGGAGTAATCAGGTACCTCATCCTTATCACGTGTTATATGGAGCAAGCAATTTGCTGCTTGGTCTAGTGTATATAATAAGTTCAACAGATGACTTCAACTAAGCTGTCCATAGGAAGCTGCCAGCAATTATATTTCCTCATCAAACCTACTTAAACAAAGTTTGTTTACCCATCAACAGAAAATCTATTTATAAAGTGCCCAGTGTTATATAAGCGTCACATTTTGATCTAATGATAGAATTTTGCTAAAGTATCAAAGTGTTCACTCATCTCTCCCTTTTGATTAATACAATTTACCTTATCAAAAAAAATATTTCGACGCTTTGGAAGCGAAGGATACTTAATCTAATATGCAAAATATAGCCTGTATTTCTGCTTCTTATCTGGAAATGTACTCTGTGTTGTCTCTAGGGATTTTGAATTGTTTAGCACTATGGTATCGATTGAAGGTCACATGCTTCAAAAATTCCCCAACTGTTGTTCTGACCATGCTTTAAGAGATTTCCATGATTTCTTTCAGAAGCTTGCATAGCAAGTTATTGCTCAAAAAGCACATTCACTTTTGGAATATAGTGTTGAAGGTGCTTTACAATGGACTTGGTCATGGTTTAACCATAGGATGCCAGCAGAAGATTGTAGGGGAAACTGGAGCTTTTTTCTTATGTAAGATGCTAGTCAAGTTAATTCTGAAAAAGAAATGGAAGCAAAACTAAATATCTTGAAAGAAAGAATGGCTTTACGGTTTATGTGGATTGATATCCATAGTTCACTGGACATGTATACCAGATGACTATGTGCTATCATTATCAATCCAAGGAGTAAGAAGTAGATTCTCTAGACTATGCACTATGTGCACTGCGCTACCTCTATTTTGCTTACCTTGCCAGGGCAAACTTAGAACCAAAATATTCAAGTATCTTGTTAGTTTCTGGTAAGGGAATTTGGAGTCTTGATCCTTGCACTTAACAATTTACTAGGGGTGCCATTTAGGCCCAGAAAGGGCTGGTGATATCTTCATAGACGTTTGGAAGTGGCTTTGAAGCAGTTGCAGTAGTATGGCGAACCAAGGTATTCAATGACATATTTAAGAATGAAAAGATGCCGAATTAGTAAGAAAATATATCTGAAATGAGAACCTGTTTGATTTTATGCTTAATAGATCTGCAATAGTGGTTATATTGTTTATAAGAAGATGAATGATATTCTATAGGAAGAGACAGAAAGATCTGCATATGATATTCATTGGCCTAATTAAAGCAGATGATAGAGCACTAAGAAATATCTTTTAGTTTGAAAAAAATTCATATCAATCATACAAGTTCCATAAAGGATATTTGTGAAGGAGCATTCACAAGTGTGAGAAGTGAGAGAAGGTACAGAGGAGTTCCTATAATTGTGTTTACGCGGAGGATCTCTCTTGAGTCGGTACTTGTTTACCTTAGTTATAGATGAGCTAACAATCATTTACATATAGTCAACCCCAATTAGTTTGGGATTGAGGTTCTTGTTACAATCGTATAATGATGGATTCCATGGTGCATGTTATTTTCATAGGGCATTAGGTTAAATGACTAAACCAGTAAGGGGTCGTTTGGTAGGGCGTATAAGAATAATGCTAAATAAGGTGCATTAGTAATGCAGGTGTTAGTAATGCATGGGTTAGTAATGCACGCATTAGTTATACGGAGATTATTTCTTATGCATTGTTTGGTGTGGTGTATTAAAAATTAAAATGCATTGCATAATTTTTAAGAAATTTAATTGTTTACAAAAATGCCCTCCATATTCGTTAACTTAAGGGACTTTAAGGATAATTTTGTCTTTAACCATGCTAATGCATGCATTAATAGCCTTTGTATAGCTAATGTCATGGTTTTCTATGCATTAGCTATACATAGGATAATACCAAATAGAGTGTATAACTAATACTTGTATTAGTTATATATAGGTTGAAAAAATGTACCAAACAAAGCATTACTAATACACAAAGCTAATGCATGCATTATTTTCTCTAACACACTCTACCAAACGACCTCTAAGAGAGTGAATCAAAGTTTGAAACTATGGATAAGCACTTTAGATAATGAGGTTTTATGATAAGTAGAAGAAAGATATAATATATGCACCAAGTTTAGCTACCACAACAAAAATAAAAAATAAAGGTGAAGTGGCATTTGACGGGATTGTGATGTCTAAACACAAATATCGAGATACCTAAGCTTAGTCCTGCAGGAGAAGGCATAATAGATGCAAATGTAATAGATAGAACCACTCTTCTCAAAAAATGCAATAGATAGAACCACAGTAGGATGACTTTTTAGAAAGAAAAAAAGAATTAAAATTGCATGTCTGAAATAGAGGTATGCTACAGGAGTGATATTCAAAAAGGAAGATACATAACAAAAAGAAAGGTAATTTCTGTATAAAGGTTGAGAGACCAACAACGTTATATGGGAGTAAATATTGGGCATCTAAGGTCTACCATATCCCTAGATGAAATTGTAAAAATGTGAATTTTAAGATGGATGTACAAGATTGGACAAAATTAGAGTGATCACATCCACTTTGCAAGTAGCACATATAGAAGATTTAAACAAAACAGAGTTTCATCTGGCCATATCTTTATGTAAACTTGCATATCACCAGTCCGTAGGTGCAACACTATAATGGGCGAAGGTAACATAATAAAACAATGAGATAACTTAAAATGACATGGAAAGAAGTTGACTTAGAACACCTACAATCTTTCAGATGCGGACACATATAAAACATATATGGAAACAGAAAATCCGTATGATTAATAAAAACTAATTTGGAGTAAGGTTTAATTGTTATTATTAGCTTACTTTAGGTGTGTTGTTTACGAGTAATTTTTTTATTTTAGTTAGAGACTTCTTGTTGTTGTTGTTGTTGTACTTGTAGGTCTGCCTAGGAATAAGTTTGAGGCTTAGAAAAACTCTAGCTTGAGAGAACTTCTATTATGCCTTAAAGGACAAATATTCTAGTGTTGAAAATGAATGGTCTGAATAGAGAAAAGTAGACATAGAGGATTCATATTATCCAATCGCAACTATGGATTGAGGTGTAGTTAATTGATTGATTGTAGTTGTGATTTTGTAGATGATACATATGAAACAGGTGTACCATTAGAACTCCATAATATCAGTATCCTGTATGCCAAACTCCTCTTAGTATCATTTTAATCTAACCTCTTCATTTTTGTGACTGCTGATTGTTTTCTGTTCTTTATGTTCTTTGGTTAATTGCAGAGCTGGAACCATTATTTCTGAGGCCTGGGAAGATGGGCAAGCACTAAAGGACCTCAATGCTCAGCTTGTACGTTCCTTAATTTGGTGTTCTCGCAAGAGAGTGCTTGTTTTTCATTATAGGGATATGTTAAGGTGTCTATATTGACGATTAACATAGTTACTACACTTCTGTTTAGTTTATACAGTACAATAGAGCTTCAACTTATGTCTTAACAACCATGTCCACAAAAGAAGGGGAGACTTAAATTAGGAAAAGTTAGTGTACTGAAATCTAAGAGTTCAAGTAAAAAATTTAAATAACAGTTTAAAATTTGATGAAGGGCCATAATTAGTTGAAAACACACCACACAACACCACTAATAAGAAGGACGAACTGGCACTAGTTTATTCTGCCTGGATCCTAGAACGCACAAGAGTTGTCCATCAGGGAAGGAGGTCAGTAAAATTGATGGATAAAAAGGAAAGCAGGCCAAGTAACTTTGGATATTTTCCAGTTTAGTTCTATTTCGAAGAAACTTTTGTTAGATTTCTTGCAAGCCGAACTCACCGATAAGCCCAATATACACTTATCCTATGTGCTATTTAGTTTCTGCTGTTTAATACTAGTTACACTGCTAATCATTGCTTATCATATGCCTAGATTCAATAGGTATTATTGTTAATGGATTTTTTTTTTCTTTAGAGAAACTTATTAGAAACTAAAGAAGCTATTGAACGGCAGCGTAAATTGCTCAAGAAACGACAACCAGGTAAAGTTTTCCCTTTGAATCATATGTACTTTCTCATTTTTCCTTCTCTTGCTAGAAATGGTGTTATTTTGGTGCATGAATGTGATTTCCTCCTGAAAATGTCCCTAACCTGTATGCTTTTTAGTAATGGTACTAGACCTCTAAAACTTCTTTTACTATATTTTCTGGACTTGAATCTGCTTTGTGTTAAGTGGTTGCATGGCATTCCAAAGGTCAAGACATGTTGAGGTGATTTTCAATTTCATTCCTGTCTTGTCAGCTGGCATTAGAATAAAGCTGGAGCTTTAAGCACAACATATGTTATTTATTGTCATCTTTTGCTTGAGTGTGGTTTCAGCAACATTTGCTGGAGGTCCTGTCTTATTATAATTTATAGTTGCTTATGTCTTGTCAGCTTGGAAGTACTCTCTGATTAAAATGACTTCCACGTTGGGCTTCTTGTTCATGACAGTTTTGTCAAAATTTCAGCAGGAATAGCTGTTCATTTGATTTTTCAATTTCCTGGACTGTCTCAGCTATGTTTCTTGAGGTATAAAAGGCTACTAGCAATAATGCTTACCCTACCATTGCAGATAAAAGTGATGGAGGAGATGTGGAGGGAGGTTTGCAGGAAGAAGATTCTCTCATTCAGGATGAGATCTACAAGTCTCGTTTAGCCAGCATCAAACGTGTAACTGTTCTCTCTTTTTTTTTTCTTTTTTTTTCTTCTTTTTTTTCCACATGTCAATTCTTTTTCCATGCTTCACACCACATTTTCTTTTTAATTAGGAGGAAGATGTGATAATGCGTGAGAGGGACCGATATGAACTAGAGAAAGGAAGGCTAATTCGTGAAATGAAACGCATACGTGATGAAGATGGTTCTCGTTTTAACAATTTTCAGATTTTGAACCACCGATATGCCCTCTTAAACCTTCTTGGAAAAGGAGGATTTAGTGAGGTGTACAAGGTAGGAATTTTAAAGTGACTGCTCATCTTATTTCCAGTAAAAAAAAAACCAATAGAATGGTCAGTCACCAAAATTGCAATGTAGACCTCTTTTATTTTGTAAATAGGTTGGGACAAAATATCGTTCCATTCACTTCAAATTGCAAAGTTCTGGCAGGCTTTCGACTTGGTAGACCATAGATATGTCGCGTGTAAGCTACATGGACTAAATGCTCAGTGGAGTGAAGAGAAGAAGCAAAGTTATATACGGCATGCAATCAGGGAGTACAACATCCACAAGACTTTGGTGCACCATCACATTGTGCGGCTTTGGGACATTTTTGAGATAGACCAAAACACCTTTTGCACTATCTTGGAGTACTGTAGTGGTTTGTTACTCTCTTTATTGCATAATCAATATAATACAAGTGAAAAATAAAAAAAAATTATATAGTACAATTGTTATTATGCTCGGTGGAATGAAGTATTTTTAGGATTCCCTCTCTCATATTGGGCATAAATGTTCTTGTCTGTAGGAAAGGACCTTGATGCAGTTCTCAAAGCAACACCTGTGTTGCCAGAAAGAGAAGCAAGAATCATCATTGTGCAGATTTTTCAAGGCCTTGTCTACTTGAATAAGAAGTCACAGAAGATCATCCATTATGATTTGAAGCCAGGCAATGTTTTATTTGATGAGTTTGGCATTGCTAAGGTCACTGATTTTGGCCTTAGCAAGATAGTGGAGGATGATGTTGGATCCCAGGGGATGGAGCTAACATCCCAGGGAGCTGGAACGTACTGGTGAGTGGTAAATTTTTGAATGTCACACTTAGCATTATGTTTACCAGGTGTATTAGTTCGAAACTTACTTTTGCTTTCATCTCTTGCCTCCATAAAGTATTAATAAGGTCCACTATTTCTGTCAATTGATTTTTCAGGTATCTACCTCCTGAATGCTTTGAACTAAGCAAGACACCTCTTATATCCTCAAAGGTGAGTGCTCCTGCTTTGCTTTCACTTGTCGATAAAGTTAAATAGGTATCCACTGAAATCCAGGAGAAAGGTCCTCAATATTTTCTTTAGTTCTTATTTCTAATGATCTTGGACTAATGCAGCGTCTGCATCTTAATTGATGCATTTATCCTAAATGTCCAACGAATGAACAGTTATTTGTTTATGAAATAAACTTGTGATTTTTATTTATGCAACTAGGTTGATGTCTGGTCAGCTGGTATTTTGTTTTACCAAATGCTGTTTGGCAAACGTCCCTTTGGGCATGACCAGTCACAAGAAAGAATACTAAGGGAGGACACAATTATTAAAGCAAGAAAGGTTGAATTCCCTACACGACCGGCTGTCTCTAATGAGGCAAAGGTGCGTTTTTTCTATCCTTATCTGACAAAGATATGATTAATTGTCACTTTTTTTTTGTGAATCATTATCAAGAGCAGCTGGTGGCCCTCAAACTCAGTTGATATTGTTATTGTTACCAATGTGCAGTAGATATACCCGATTATATGATAAAATGAGTCAACCGACCAATGGTTTGCCTTCTCTTCTAGGGTCATTTGATGCCCCAAATGTGGTTAAAGTTGCAAAATAGCTATATTGTATTTTTAGTGATACAGAATAGATATGGTTTCAATTCGAGTACATCCTCCGATGCTCAAATTGACTCCATGCTCTTATCTCAGTCCACATCGACTACTTTATATTGCCAGTATGAGAGTTGTCCAAACATACCAAGACCAAAGACTTCTAGTATATATCAAGATTTGGGATCAGGGTTCGGAACTTATGTCTATTATCCCATATGGCCACTTTAGGCCATAACACTTGGCATACTAGCTGGTTGATGAAACAAAATTCAATTAAGCTATGTACAAGATAAGTTACATTCCAACAGAACAGTATTTACTAGGACAAAATGGAAATATGTTTTATTTCTTCGTGCCACTGATTCTTGGATAGTTGATTCTCTCTTTTCTATGGATTTTGATCAGGAGTTCATTCGTCGTTGTTTAACATATAATCAAGCAGATAGGCCAGATGTTTTATGTATTGCTCAAGACCCTTACTTGACATACACAAAGAAATGATAGGAGGATGTTAATCCCATCTACTTGGACAGAGGGTCGTGCCTCTCGTCTATGAAAAAGGCTGCTGTCCTAGTATTAGTGCTCAAAGGAATTTTGTATAGTTGTAAAGCCATGTAATTTTTTGTCTCTCTACCTTCGACTAGAGGGGCGGCTCAAGGGGCCAAAATTTTGAGGCCCCAAAAACTTTTGATAATACATTTTATGATTTTATATTCGTCTAGACAGCATTAAAGTTTGTGGAAAAAAATATTACAGTAATATTTTATTTTTAAAAAAGGGAAGATGACCCCGTACTTTGTAATTGATGGTGACTGAAAACAACTTCAACTGAAAGGAGCCGTGAGAATTTGGAAAAGAATTACATTAACCTTGAATGTCTCTTAAGTGTTCAAGCGGAACTGTACAAGTAGAAGATAATGGAGTAGCACTTTAAGGGGAAAAGGGCCCAAAATGTCTCTGAACTATGGAAAATAAAATAAATTTGTCCTCCATTTGAAGTTGGTCCAAATATTGCTCTTAGCTAGCGTTTGGATATAGATTTGGTTGGAACTTGAAAAAAATGAGTTTTTGAAAGTTGAAATTGTGTTGAATCAAGTTACGTAAGTTTAAAATATTAGGGTGAATATTATGGATGTTCACACATAATTATTCAGTGAAAAATTTACCCCTTATAGTAAAATTATCCTTTAAATGCAGATAATTATAGAAAAAGATTCTTATAGTATCACGCCATACCGTTTAACATAATCATGTAAAATCTTTTATGCCAAAAATTTGTGTCTGGCCTCTTTGAGTGTTGTGCATCAATTTGGTCAAATTTCCTATCTTTAGTGACTAATAATAGTATACACATAATGTGAAAACATCCTTTTAATGCAAATAACTAGTACTAATACCCGCGCGGATGCACAGACACTAATCATGTCAAATATTTATGTTATTTGGATTGTATGTAAATAATCTTAAAATTTACACTTTCTCAGTAAATATAGATAATCATTGGATATTAACTATATGAAAAAAATTAACCATTTTTTCTATTTTTCTTTTTCGATACCATTCTTGCCGGTGTCATTGGATCCAAGAAATAATCAGGAAGTAAAATAATAACTCATATTTATGACAAAACAATCAAATGTTAAGACAATGAATGACTCTTTGGATAAGCTCAACTCTTTTACTACTACTTGAACTCTTATTTGGTGTGTTCATATCTCTTAAAAATATTTATTTCTTAAAATTTCAGTTTCTAAAACATTATTTTTCAATAATAATTATTTTTATAATAATGTAATTGAAAATATTATTCTTAATTCAAAACTCATTTTAATTGGCTATCTAATAGCTCATATTTATGGCAAAGCACAAAGGTTGACACGATATAAACGATTCTTTGATTACGACGTGACTCTTATACTACGACTTGAACTCTTATTTGGTATGATTTTATCTTTCAGAAAATATTTCTGTTTTGAAATTTCAATTTCTAAAACTTTATATATATATTTATAATAATGACTATCTTTATTTGAAATTTCAATTTCTAGAACTTTATATATATATATATTTATAATAATGACTATCTTTATAATGATGCAAGTGAAGATATTATCCTTAATTTAAAATTCACTTTAATCAACTATCTAAAAATTTAAATGATTATTTGGCCGAATTTATTTCAGTATGACTCTACTTTAAGTTTATCGATATCTCTAGCTAGTGCTGTATTCTGGGCCGGGCCCGGGCCTTCGTGGGCTCAACGGGTGGAACCGGCCCGTGAGGGCCTAAGCCCACATGGTCCTGGGCTTAACGGGCCGGGCTCGTGGGCTTCGCGGGCCTAGGTTTTTTTTTTAAAAGGCAATTTCTTGTAATATCATGGGTATATTAAAAATATATATGTAGTATATATGTAGATCTAATTATTAAAGTGCTTGACGAAAAAGAAAAATAACAAAACAATAGTAAAACACTAAATTGTCATGCATAATATATTGTCTTGTAGTATATATATTGTATCTTATGTATATATATTATAACTTATTACTTATATATTTTCTTGTAGTATATATTGTATGTTATGTATATATATTCTCTTATATATTTTCTTGTAGTATATATTGTATGTTATGTATATATTGTAGCTTATAAATAATTCTAAGTAAAGACAAAGAAATATTGCGAAAAGATATTCAAGGGTAGAAGCAATAAATTTTATTACCAAAAATGGCATATCTTTCTTAGTCATCCTTCCCCCAATGGAATGAGCACAACAAGGTACTAATACCACCATTAGAAGGAAAAAAAACTAAGGAAGATGTGCCAAAATACAAGTTACATATTAGTCTATGTATTATCTCTAACAAATCTCATAAATCCTTCAAGGTTCGGAGGAGGTTGCGTTGGTGGTGGTGGAAAAGAAGCTTGTTCATCACCACTTCCGGGCGAAGCCGAATCCTCCGCAAGTTCCGCTATCATTTCTTCATAAGCTTCATCTATCGCCGGTTGTGATTCTGCAATTCCAAAGTTTCTTCTTTCCGAGCGGATCCAATCTCTAAACAGTACTGATTTTTCCAAGCTATCCCTCATAGACGCTCTATGATCACCTATTTGCAGTCTTGCTTGACTGAAAGCGCTCTCTGATGCAACAGTTGAAGCTTGAATTGATAAAATATCCCGAGCCATCCTTGCAAGAACCGGAAAATATTTTTCCCTTGCCTTCCACCATTCCAAAAGATCAAAAGAGTCGTCTGGATTCTCCTTTTCAAGTCCCTGAGACAAATAAACTTGAAGCTCATTTAGATGTGAAGTTTCATCATAATTATCACCTTGAGAACCCCTGAACTCCGTCCAAGATTTAAGAGCTTTTAAGCCCGCAGCTCTTTTAGACGATTGTGAGCTAGACGAAGTAGGGGTTGGAATAGTTGGCCTAGCATGCTCTAAGGCAAGTTGATAAGCATTATAAACTGTTTGAGCATTAATTTTAATTGAGGCTTTTGCATCTGCAAGTGTAGCAACTTCCTCATTTGAAAGATCTAAAGCCTTATAAATATTTGAATACCAAAAATGAGGACCTCCCAATTTCATTGTAGGATTTAACATTGCAGCAACACCATAAATAGGAGGGATAGGAAAAAAATATTTTTTAAACTTTTGTTTCATTTCATTTATAGCAAGTTCATAAATGTCCCCACCCTCACCAAATTCAACAAACAAATCAGATAGTGCTGCAATATAAACTAAACAGTTTGAAATAGTAGGATAATATTGCCCAGAAAATGCATTTGTAGCAATTTGAAAATGTTCTAAAAAATCTAAAAGAATTTTAACATTCGTCCAATCTTGAGTAGTAAGCATTTCATCATCATCCTCACCACCTACCCGAGAATTAAACGTTGCATTAATTGGGTTTCTATATTCATATGCAACTACTAAACTTTCGTACATACAATTCCATCTAGTCGGGCAAGGTTTAGGAACCTTTCTTTCTCTAAGGCCATATTCATCACATTTTTTAAAATACTCTCTAAGTCTACTTCTACGGTTTGAATAAAAAAGCCAATTAAGAGCCATTCTAACCTTTTCAATTTCTATGTTTAAAATTCGCATACCATCACCGACAATTAAATGATAAATATGACAAATACATCTAACATGGAAAATATTAGTAAATGCAGGATTTAGTGTTGTTGTAAGCATGCCTATAGCACTAGTGTTACTAGAAGCATTATCCATAGAAATTGCCATTATTTTATCGCTAAAGCAAAAATATCTACAAATATCTGCAACAGTGTTAGCTATAAACTTACCTGTGTGACGCGAATTAATTATTCTATATGCAATTATGCGTTTTTGCATTATCCATTCCTCATCTATCCAATGACTTGTAACAGTTAGATAATCACAATCATTACCACTTCTACCAATATCAGTAGTAATAGAAATCCGATTAGGTATATGAGTAAATAAATACCGCAAATATTGTTCATATTCATGTTTGAATTTATAAATATCACTCTTAACTGTTGCGCGAGGCCAACCTTTATAAGTAGGATTAAAAACTCTTCTAATATAATGAACCCAATTAGGATTAGAAGCAAAAGTATAAGGTAAGCACATAACAGTAATCATCTTTGCTAATTCTTCACGATCTCTATTTGGATCGTAATATAAAATACCTCCGGTGACAGTGTTAATTCCTGGTTGAACTAGATTTGAACCTGTACTAGGGTTAACCGCAGAATCTACACTTGTCCCCTCTAGCTGCGCTTTCATTTGAAAAAATCTAGCCTTATCTCTAGGGTGTGTTTTTATGTGCCTAGTCAAACTACCCGTGCCGCTACGGTCTCCAGTATATTTATGCGCCATTAATTTCCCACAAGTTTTACACTTAGCCTTATTTTGTTCTCTTACTTGAGTAAAAAAATTCCAAACTAATGATGTTTCTAGGCGTTTAGCAGGTTCTCTATTAAAAGTAGGAGTTTCTACAGGTGGGTCGACCGGTGCATCAGTTGGGTTATTAAGAGGACTAGTAGGTGTATCATCTAAATCCGGTGCATCGTCATCCTCATTTTCCTCATTATTTTCTAAGATAGTTTCATTAGGATAAAGAGCATTCATAATTTCATCATCTAATCTTTCACCTGGTGCAACATTATGGTAAAATTCACTATCGGTAAATTGAAAACAAGGGTGATCACTATCAAGAATTAAAGAAGGAGGAGGACGTATAGGTTGGCGACTACTTCAACTTGCTTATCTTTTCTAGGTCGGGGAGCCGGGGGAATGGTAGTTGGTTGGCCACTACTTTCACCGGTTTTATCTTTTCCTTTACCAAATATTTTTTTCAAAGAAAATGTCATATTAATTATAATTATGCAATCTAAACCACACAAAAATATATTCTTAAAACGTAAGAGTTGAAACGAGTTTACCGGATTGCCGAACAACTTCTTGAAAATTGAAAATCGTTGAACACTTGAAAACTTCAATTCAACAACTTCACAATTTTTCACGAAATTTCAACAATAGATTAAGTAATTGTAAGTAGAGAGATTGAGAGAGATTGAGAGATATTGATGAATTGGTGAATAAAAATGAAAGAATGAGGGGGTATTTATAGTTGAGAAATGGGGAAAAGTGTAATTATATAAAGTTTGGGGGCCAAATGGCCATTTTCTAAACTACCAAACGGTCAAAAAAGCCCCAAACGGCTACTTTTTAAATATGGCCGTTGGGCTGTTTTTTTAAAAAAATAAATTAAAATTATAGCTGTTAGGCCCGCTAGGCCCGCTGGGCCAGGACCAGGCCCGCCAGCCGGTCCCGGGCTAAACGGTCCCGGGCTCGTGGGCTTACCAAAGAAGACCAGCCCGCCTCGGGCTTTAAGAGACCACCAGGCCCGTGAGACCCGTTAAGACCGCGGGCCCGGTCCGGTCCGGTTCGGGACCGGCCCACAGTGCAGCATTATCTCTAGCCCCAGAATTTGAATTTTTAATACCTTATATATGCAAAAAATTTGTTCTTTGAATCATTAAATGTTAAATTAGTTGATTATTATTATTATAAAAAATTGCATATATTATCTTAAAATTATCAAGTAGTTTATTTTTCGACATCATACTTGGCTTAACCTCAATGCAAACTACTCAAATTGCATTCCAATTCAAATTTGAATATCATATCAGTTTGTTAGTAATAGTAATTTTTTTAAAACGACACATAATGTAAATTAAAAAAATATTCTAAGGTATCCTTATCTTATAATCTATGTATTTGAGTTGAAAAAATATATTTGAAATTGATGAGATTAACTTTCAAATTTTTTATACTCAACAAAGATGAAACACAAGAAGAAATTTGTTGTCATCTTTTATTTCTTATTTTTAGATCTTTCTAACATTTTTTTCAATGTTTATTTTCTTTTATCTTATTTTTTATGTCATTATTTCTTTTGTTACAAAAAATTAATTTATTTAACTATAAAAGGATGAGTTTTAATAAAATTTGTCTACATATGAACTATAATTATATTTTTAGTCTTTGGTTGAAGTTATTTCATATCTTTTTTGGCTTTATCTAATCAGCATAAATAGGTGTTCATCCGACCACTTAAATTAAAAAAATAAATGATGTGTAATTCATATATAATCCATATATAATATGTGTATAATCGTGTGTTGTCAGTATATCATCTATTTATATTATAATATGTGTATAATCGCGTGTTGTCAGTATATCATCTATTTATATTAGCTATAAAAAGTAAACAATAAATATGGCCGGATATTACATAAATATTCCATAAGATTTCGATTTTTGAGTTTATCCATGATATAACTTCTATTATAATAATTTTAAAACTCTCTACTAATGTTAAAAAATATCTTATCTTTTTATTATCTTTGAATTAAAAAAAGTAAAGAGTTTTCCAAAATAATTTGTTTACATTTAAAAAAAAATATTTCACTTCATACTAATATTTTCCTTATATACTCTTTGTTACACTTAAAAGTCGCTATAGAGACTATCAATTAGAAACCAATTTCTCTCTTGTTGAGTTTGAAAAAAAAAACCTTTCACATAATCTAATGATTCAAAACTAATATTCTTCAATGAAAAAAGTATTATACCCTTGCAATATTGGCTTGACTACAGTTAAATGAAGGGGTTTCAGCTTATATCCTTCAATTCCTTGAATGTGCTAAATTGAAATTAATGATAGAAATTGTATAGCCAAAGTTTTGTTATTTGTTTGATGTCCATTTATGCAAATTGACTCTTCAAACAAATATTCTTCAAGAAGAAAAAAGAAACGACTTTTTATTTTTATTTTTAATATTGACTGATTTTGTGATGTTTCTTTCTCCAGTATGTATGTTTACTTTATTATATATGTAAGTAAACTTTTATTTGGTTTTGTAAACTCTTTTTTGTTATTTAGATAAATATAGTCGTGTACCCTTATATTACATTTATTTTAAAAGAACTTTGTTTTATTCAAATCTAGCTACAATGTTTCAAAGAACTACACTTATAAGATTTTAAATGTGAAAGAGTTTTATAGTTATATGGAGTAGTTTTTTTTTTTGGCTAGAGGCGAAGTAGTATTTAAATAATTAGAAAAAATAACAAAAGTTCCTAACATGATTGCATATGATCATTAACCGAATTAAGTATGATAACATGATAAAAAAGATAAATTTTATTTTTAATTTAAATTCGAATTTTAAAACTTCATCTATAAATTCAAAATTATCTTTTAATTCAAATTTGATATATATATATATATATATATATATATATATATATATATATATTATATTAGTATTTAACTAAAATAGTCAAATATAGAATAAAATTACAATATACTATTGATATTTATTAGCTTGCCACTTGGCTTAACCATAATGTTAATTATATATGGCAACTTTCTTGCTTTAATATATATATAGATTATCAAAAATACTCTTGTTACATGGTAAAATGCTAGAAATTGTGTCTGTCCTCTTTCAGTATTGAGCCTGCGTATCAATTGGTTATTTTCCTTTTTTAGATTTGCCAAACATGTTAGCCAGACACGTAGAATTGTAAATTTGTAACCCTCCACATGCAATATAAGTATTTTTCTCAGTTTTAAGTAACGTTACGTCGATGTTTAAGATTGAAAAAACTAGATTTTTTTTAATTAATGAAATTCCAACTTATTACATCAATTTATATCCTCAATTTTATCAAATTGAAGTTTGTGAGACGCAATACACGATATAGAACAGTTCATTGAACAGCTGGACCTATTAGTATATATTTTTTCCGATAATTGGTGATGTCTCTTCCTAAATTAGTGCCTCAGGAAAGCTTGTGTAATATCTTCTGTGGGCTATGATCCTATCAAATTTAAGGATTTGAGTTATACTAGTATTAGTATATGATAGTGTAAACAAAAAATTATCAAGTAATATTAACTCGTTATCTAAGTCAGTTACATCTTTTATTAAATTACTAATTAATATTTATCAAGAGATTTACCTATAATTATTTAATAATACTATAATAATTTTTTTACGCCACTAATACATAAATCTTAAACTCAATTTGTAAACCTTTCAGAGCAGAGGTGTACAAACCGAGCCGGAAAATCGCACCAAACCAAAAAGTCAAACCAAACCGATTAAAAAACCCGACTACATTTGGTTTGATTTGATTTGGTATTGAGTAAAAAAAGAAATCAAACCGACATATAAATATATTATAATTTTTATATACTTTTAAGATTTTATATAGAATTTTCTTTAAAAAAAGTCTAGAAATATTTGGGATTCTAATCAAGTGTTACTGAAATGCGTCATTCTCTTTCTTCTTTCATATTTATATGTTAAGATCTATTAAATTCTTATATCTTTTTTTAATGTGAAGTGATTATTGTTATTTAGGTATCATATTAATTTTTTTATTTAATTACTAAATTCGGTTAACCTTAAAATTGTACATCAACGAAAAATTATTGGCAGGCGATCTAAAAAATAACTATTATGTGTTACTAAGAAAATTCTCCCATAAGAATATTTTAATAGATAATATATTTGTTAATTTTTTATATTTTTACTAAACATATATTTATTTATAAAAAATTTAACAAAATAAGATTGAAATATATTTAAGTATAAAAAACTAGAAAACACCGAAAACCCGACAACATCAAATCAATCCAAACCGATATAGTTGATTTGGTTCGATTTTGATAAAAATCGAACTAACTCGATCCATGCACACTCCTACTTTCAGGCTTTCACTGCAATCTCTCGTAGTCCCACCTCCCCACACCCCCCAACAAAAAAAGTAATGATTCGTACTTTATGAGCCTACAGAGTCCATTACTCAAATGGTCACTCAACACCCAAATTATCTGCTAAAGTTACTTTTCTTTCGTTTGTAACAACAAAATCATTTAACTATGCCTATAGCACTCAGAAAGTCACTTAACTAGATTTTTCAAATTTTTTATTGTCAAATACCTATTTTACCCTCTAAATTATCAATTTTTTAACTTTTTAAATATTATAATTTTTTCTCTTTTTAACCTACATTGTGGACTACCTATAGAATAAATATATTATTTTTATAAAATAAAAAATTAGTTTTCAGCGCATATAATAATGGAATAATAATATAATTATGTATACTTTTCAAGAATATATAATATATATTATAAAAATACCTTTATTTAAATAATTATTTTTATATTACGTGCATGGATATATATTTTACAAACAAATTATTCTAATTAAATTTTTGAATTTTTGTTGTTAATACTAAAATTATTATTACGAACAAATTATTCTAATTAATTTTTTGTACTATGCTCACTATTTTGTTATTCTAGCATTATATATGCTTAAATACTTTTATTTTTTTAATTTATAAATAAAATTTATTTATTCTATAAGTAAGTCCATAATATAAATTAAAAAGCAGAAAATCATAATATTAAAAAGTTAAAAAAAAAGAAAGAAAGATAAATATTTATAATTTAGAGGGTAAAATAGGTATTTGGCAACCTAAAATTTGAAAAATCTAGTTGGGTGGCCTTCTGAGTGCTATATGCATAGTTAAGTGACTTTGTTGTTACAAACAAAAGAAAAATGACTTTAGCAGATAATTAAGGATAGTTAAATGACTATTTAGTAATGGACTCCCATTATATACAACAAAGACGTGTCTGAAGAAGGGTCAGTCTCAATTAGCATGTATTTGCTATGCTAACAGCATTAAGAGTCTATTTTGAAAGTCACCGTGTAATTGGAATTGGTGTAATTACTAGGATAGTAATTACATAGCGTAGTAATTACGTAGTTGTGTAATTACGATGACATGTTTGTTTGTCATAGTGTAACTACAGTGGAATTACAAGTTTACTGTTTGGTTACACAAGTGTAATTATACAGTTAGATTAAATTTTAAATTAAGTAATTATCAAAACTTAAAAGCTAATATAATAAATATATGCCTATAAATTTTTATAAGTATAAATAATATTATATTTGTTATTTAAGATGTATATTTTTTCGTGAATATACATTAATTAGCAATCATATATTTATAATAATATTGTAAAAATAATTTATATATTTTTTAAAATTAATAATATTTAGTATAGATACTTACAAAAATTAAAAATATACATTTTGTAAGAATATCATGGAATTATGTTTGATAAAATAAATTAATATTTATAAATACAATGTCATAACATTATTTAAATGTTTGACAAAACTAATCTATCAATTCTAACTAAAAAAGGAACAACATGCAATGTGTGCCAATACTACTAAAATAAGTAAACTAGAACCATGAATATAACACATTTTCAAATTGGAAAAAATAAAAATAAAATCGTTTAGCATATGTCAAATTTTAACATAATAATAGTAAGTTCCACTGCAACTTAAGATTAAGAAATATGATAAGTTTATAACCACATTCAACAACGAAATTATACTTTAATTGCATCACTCATTATATGCCAAGTTTGTTAATGACTAATTATTTCTAATATTAGGAGGCATAGTTTATGAAAATAGAATAATAAACTAAACAAAAATAAATATAAGCAATTACATGAAATCACAAGAAGTAAAGATAGAGAAATAAAAGATAAATAATGTACAAAGAAAAATATATTTTAAAATTTCAAAAGAAATTAAAAAGTAAGAATAAAATAAAAAAATAAAAATAGTAGAAATAAAAGGTTATAAAGAAAATAAATTAAAATAAAAACAAAAATGAAAGAAACTAAAAAGCAACCTGGTAATTACATAGTGTAATTACCAACAATTCTCACCGCCCCTTGAGAATTGGAGAGTGTAATTACACCTCTCCAATTACACCTAATTTCATATTGATCAAGTAATTATTTGGCCAAACAAACATATCAAACTCTTAATTATATCCAATTACACCCAAATCCATTTTCAGGATCGACTTTCCAAAAAGACTCTAAACATCATTTAGTGACTTTATGTCATTCCAACTTCAATCCATTCCCACCTACTTTAATGGTCCTTTTGTAAGCCAATGTTGTCAAAGATCTTTTTTCACGATATTATCTTCCCTCCATTTTTTAATTAAAAGTACTTTTCTTGTTCCAATTGGTAGAACCGTGTTTAAATAAACTAATATTTTATTATCCTCAAAAGTCTATTGGAAAAAATCTTTTTACTTTCACAAGGTAAGAATAAGAACTACTTACACATTAACCTTCTCAGACCTCACTTATGAGATTACATTGAGTTTGTTGTTATTTAATTAAACAAATATAAAATCAGATTCATATATTGGAATAGTGGTGATAGGTGGAAAAATGTTAAAGTAATAGTTGCAAAGTTAGTTTGGTAAAAATTATATAGAATTATATTAGTATTTGTCACACCTCCTTTTTCCGAAGATAAGGAATTTTTTCAATTAAAGTAACATTATTTGAAATGGAATTGGCTTTGTTTATTTTTTCAGAGTCGCCACTCGGAGTTATTTAATTAACGATGTTTCAAGTCACCAATTATTTTTGAATCTCAAATCAAGGAAAGTTTGACTCCATATAAGTTTGCGAAACATAGAAGACCTGGGTAAAGAATCCTGTTAACCCAGGAGAAGGTATGAGACACTCTCGAATTTTGTGGTTTTAGCATGATCGTTTTACAATTATACATGGCTTAATCATCCGATTATTACATGTGTTAGACCTATGTGCATTTTTTTTTTACCTTTTACCGCTTTTATTAAAATTAATTTACTCCATTTTAGGCGTTTATGGAATTAATTTGAGACGAATCGCAATGTCATACACTCGTTTATACACATCGTAAATCGCACCACGTAAAATGCGCCCGCAATTTACAACATGTTTATTTTTATTGTTACTCTGAAGTTGAAGTCAAGTCACGCGAACGTGCACTTGAATGTGGAATTATGTTTCATGAGTATGCCACGGGAACCGTGCCTATAGCCACGTCAAATCATTATTAAGCATGCCTAAAGCAAATTAGGATGTTCAAAAATTATTTCCTAACCTAGTGATTATTGTAAGGACAATAGTTTATGGATGTGGAGTTATTGTCTTTCCAAGATCTTTCATTTCAAATTCTTTCTTTTAAGCATTCTACTGCCTTTGGAAGCTCTTCCGGAGTTCCAATGATATTCAAGTCATCATCATACACAGCTATTATGACAAGTTCAGATCCAGATCTTTTTATAAATACATAAGGACAAATTGAGTCACTCTTGTACCCTTCTTTCAATAGGTATTCGCTGAGGTGATTATACCACATACGCCCTGATTGCTTCAATTCATATAAGGATTTTTTAAGCTTTATCGAACAAGTTTCCCAGGAATCTTTGTATGTTTCAGGTACTTTGAATCCTTCAGGGATTTTCATAAAAATTTCGTTGTACAGTGAGCCATATAAATAGGCTGTGATAACATCCATAAGACGCATATCAAGTTTTTCATGAATTGCTAGACTGATAAGATACCTGAATGTGATTTCATCCACCACCGGAGAATATGTCTCCATAAAATCAATGCCAGGTCATTGCGAAATGACACCATGTATCCACTTTTAAGCATGTTGTTTATAATAAATACACACTTTACAATGTATTTAAAGATTAACCAATTCGCTCAAACTTCAAGACATCGTGTCCTAAACTTCGAAAATTATCCAGAAGTTTGAATCTTATGTGCTGAATTTTAAATTAGCAACTCAAAATTCAGGACACTAATGGATCGTTTGGTACATGGGATAAGAATAATAATCCCGGGTTAAAAGTTGGGATTAACTTTATCCCATGTTTGGTTCAGGGTATTAGCGAATCCTTAGTTAACTTTTACAGTAAAATGGTACGATTAGTTATCCCATATAGAAGGTGGGATAACTAATCCCATGGGATATCCCACCCGATCCGTATATCCTGGGATATCCCACCATTGTAACAACCCCTAAGTTCTAAATTACAAATTCAGGATACTTAGTCCTAAAATTTGGGTGAATTTGCCAATCTTTAAATACATTGTAAATTGTGGATATATTTTAAACAACGGGCTTAAAAGTGGCTACTGGTGCACTTCTCCCGCATATATTCCAGTAAAAATTGATACTTATGGTCCTACTTGGGCCTCAATGGCATGGCAAAAACCTAAAACCAAAATGAAGAGCAGAACACCAAGAGAAAAATTAATTTCTACCATTAATATCCCCAAGTACACAGTGGCAGAGAATTGCAGAACCAGGAATTAATATCCCCAAGTACACAGTGGCAGAGAATTGCAGAACCAGGAATTCTGAGAAGGGGATTTAAGAAAGGAACATAAGTGTCATATTTGAGGCTTGAACTTGTGACTTAAAGTAATTTCTAAGTCACCTTTACCGCTACACTAGAAGTTCTTTATGTCAAGGGGATTCAACAATGGAATATTTTATGTGTAATTGTTTTACTCTATTAGCACTTCCTACGAGGGGATTCAATTGAACCCCCTACATGCAATATAGGGATGCCCCTTGCAAGTACACAGCTGTTCAAAGAGACAAAATTAACTATCTAAGATGCGATAATTAGGAATAACATAAGATACATGAGAAGAGAGTGGTCAAGGAAAATGATTTAGTACTTCGGAATAGAGCAACAGTACCTGCAATGTTGCAACGGAGAAAAGTGCAATCCCAATATTATGATGGCCACTATACTGAACACCCTTTGACTCACTTCCAAGCTTGAGACCTAGTTGCCCAGCCAGCAACCGCAATGGCATAGGCAGAAAACTGGCAAGTAACATGAAGATAAAACCATGCCGGATTTGAAGACTGGAAAGTTTCCACGTACCTTGCAATGACAATACAAATTGGAAATAGAATTTCCCAACTAATAGCATTGAGGACTCCATGTACCTGTATCAAAATTATAGAACTTATTGCTTGTTCCCCACTCCAGTCTCCAGCAAAAATTGTTCTACTATCAATACATAACAATTTTGATATGACCACAAAAAAAAATGGCCTTTAAGTCTTTGTCTGTAGATAGCATAGTGCCATAATTTGCTTCAAGATCCTCAAGACAAAACCTAATTCTTAGACCAAAATTTTTGTTTAGAAGTTCTTTAATTTTGTTCCACGAATGATGGAAACTTTAGAACAGGTAAAAGACAGGGAATAAATACAAAGTTAGCAATGAAAATAAGATTAATTCCATTATTTCCAAAAAAAAACTGAAACTGTTTTCGATCTTTCGTGCCTATTAGGTGCCAATTGAAGACAAAAAACACGAATAAACAATTTGGGGATGCCCGAAAATGTAATTTTTCTTCCTTTCAGTTCCCACAGGATATCCTTAGATTACAAAGCCTTTAATTTGCATAAGATAAAGCTCAAAAACATTAACTAAAAGGTCAATAATGATTCAGAAAATTATATTACTAGTAATAAGTGTGGTTTGACGGTAGTCATTCCTAAGAAAATGTTTCTCATGAGAAGTCATTTTCTGGTGCCTCGTTATCAACAAAAATATTTTCCAACAAAAAGGAGGAAATGACTTCCATCACTTATGCGCGAAAGTCATTTTTTACAACTACCTTGATTTCTAGTTTTATATTACTTGTTCCAACTAATACTTTTAGACATTAATATTTATTACTCAAAATTTTCATCAAAATCATTCAGGAAAAATACCTGCAAATAACTTGCTACATCGATATATAAACATATCATTTAGGAAAAGTAACAAACCACAAGCAAAGTGTACTGAACAAAGTTACAAGAAAAAGAAGGACATGAGATGATGTTCGACAAAATAAGATAAATGCATTAATGGAGGGCAAAAACTAATAGCGACATGTTGCAAATATTTAACCCCACGTGAAGCCAAATTTCCAGGATTATTTGTCATCTAATAATTGAGATACGAATAGCACAAATGGGAAAAAATAAAGATAAAAATTTATACATGCAGTGAAGGGTAATGACAAACTGGTTACTTACTGGAATCTGGAAGTCAAGATTCAGATCCCTCATCATCTTTAGTTGTAAGATCATCATCATTTATCCATGGACGAGGAAAGAAAATGACGGCAGTCAGGTTCTGATAACATTGGGAAACTAAAAGATTCGTATACAATGAAAGAAAGTCACTCATAAGTATTATCAATGAAGAGCCAGCTTCCCACTTCTTTACAAATATCAGATATCCTCTATATGACAAAAGTTTCAATAAAGGAATATCAAAAAGAATATCGATTGAATTTTCACAATCGACGACTTCATTCCATCCATTAATATTTATAAAGATGAGATGGAGACCATAAAGAAGGGACTCGGGGATAAATGTACTTGATGGATTGCCGGGGTTGACAACATGACAAGCTTCAGGGTGGGTACAGTTTTCTTTAAAGTACTCTCCAACCATTTTGAAAATTGAGAAATTATGAAATACATTAACCGATCACAATGAGATAAAGAAGGCAGATAATATTTTGAAACTCTCAAGCTCATTATACAAAACAGCTGCAATATTTTGGTTAACATTATGTGCCGAAGTACCAAATTATAAAGTTATAACTTGCTCAAAATCAGATAAACAATTGGGAATGAGGTTTACCAAATTTTTATTTTCATTCTTTTGGGTTGAGGGGGTTTCCGTTGATGATACTGATATCTTGTCTCTTCTTGTTTTCTTTACGTCTTTCTGAGCCGAGGGTCTATCAGAAACAGCCTCTGCCCCGTCAGGGTAGGGGTAAGGTCTGCCGTCTGCGTACACATTACCCTCCCCAGACCCCACTTTGTGAGATTTTACTAGGTTGTTGTTGTTATTGTCTTTTGGGTGAGGGGTGGGGATGGGGTTAAGTGACATGTTATGAACACTTAGCCAGAAGAGAGGCAAGAAGAATATGCCATTTTAGTAGCCGTGGAGAAACATTTCAATTGTCAAGTGGAGGACATCCAAATGGACCAAAAGAAAAAGTAGGATTGCTGTTGTGACAGCACTCTACAAATCTAGACAACTATCACACAATGCGGGAACAACATTTACAAAAGCCTGGAATAATTCAGACTCTAATAGAGATTTCTTAGCAATAAGCATACAACTAGCTCATAATTAGTGACCAACAAAGAACATATACATGTACATTATCTAATTATCCGAGGAAGGGAAAAAGGAAAAGTAAAGAACTGTTAGAAAATCATGTTTGTTGGAACTTTGCCAGGTAGAGTTTAGACATCACTATCCTAAGCCTTGAACATTGGCCAGAGATTTTTTTTTTTGATAAGAAAAAGGATAACATTGGCCAGAGATTTTTAGCAGCTGATGAAAGACGAACATTTCTGAGACTATGAAATCACTTCTAGAATGGCTATATACACTAGAAAAATGGAAACTAAGGTAGAAAGTAATGCCTGACCAACACAAAACTATCTCTGCCAGTACAAGGAGGACGAAGGATGAAAACCAACTGCTCGTGAGCCACTGCTTTGGTATAGTTCAGTTGCTGGAACAGTATCAGCAAACTGATATGGTGGCGGTATGGTGTTTGGCAACCCCGTAGAGCCTTCCAAGTATGGTAGAGGCCTATATGTATTACCGGTTATGGTGTTTGGTAACCCAACAGAGCCTTCCAAGTATTGTGGTGGTCTATTAGAATCACCAGGTATGGTGTTTGGCAAGCCCTTAGAGCTTTCCATGTATGGTGCAGGCCTATAAGCATTACCAGTTATGGTGTTTGGCAACCCTGCAGAGCCTTCCAAGTATGGCGGTGGCATATTAGAATCACCAGGTATGGTGTTTGGCAACCCTGCTGAGCCTTCACCGGGTATGGTGTTTGGCAACCCCGCAGAGCCTTCACCAGGTATGGTGTTTGGCAACCCTGCAGAGCTTTCCATGTATAGTCCAGGCCTATAAGTATCGCCAGCTATGGTGTTTGGCCCTTCCAAGTAGGATGATGGCCTATAAGCATATCTGTGGGAGGGCAGTCTGTCATACACAGTTGCATCACCATGCGATCCATATAACTGACCAGCATGACTTTCTAACTGCTTGGGTGTACTATCAACTCGACTCCCTCCAAGACTTCCAGCATATGAGCCTCCTAGCGGAACAACATCCATGCCTGCATGAATACCATCAGCATTTGCTAATATACCTGCTCCAGGTCCACCCATGGCCACACCTGAGCTAATAACATTTTCACGTAGTGGGCTTGCAACAGGTCCATGCAATTCCGAAGGGGAAATATAATAACCATAATTGTGGCCAGCAGTTCCACCACCTTCTAACAAGGTGTTGTTGCTATTGACATGATTAACAACTCTTTGATGTTGTGGCGGCCATGGATTTGGAAAATGTGAGTGTTTCACTTCTTTGTTGCTCAACCACTCAGTTTCATCAATTTTTCTCTTATGCAATTCAGCAATTTGTTGTGCTATCTTCTGTTCAGCTATCTGCTTATGCTTATCGAATTCAGCAATTTCTCTCTTCAAGCTCATTATTTTCATATTGATTTGCCACCCAGGAAGAAGCTTTGAAGGATCAATCTTGTGAGAATCCAAACATTTGATGACTGAATTCAAATCAGATAAATACTTCCTTTTTACTCCAAAATTAGCATCAAGTGAACCTTGTGATCGTTTCATTTTGTCAAACGAATCTTTAGACTCTCTTAAAAATGATGTCAAAAGTTTCTCAGGGTTAAATTTGTCCTGAATTCCAACACTATAGACAATATGAACAGCGTCAAAGACTCTCTTGTTCTTCACCATTTCCTCTATTATTTCCGGAAACTTTGCCATGAGAACATGTGAATTCCTAAGGGCAACAGAAATCAACTTGAGGTTACTTACCTGAAGTAAATTTATGATATTCGCATTTGTAAATCTATGTGGAACCCCGAAACAACCAATAAGCAACAGCAAACCACGGGCATCAATTTCTTGAACCTGTAGTATACCTCCTTCAGAATTCAACCTCTTCAACCAGGCTAAAGCTGCTTGCTCTGCCTCTTCCTTCACCCATTTATCAATCTCAAATCCCATCCCCATCAATAACTCCAAAAGCAATACTTTAGCCATCCTTCCCCGGATCAAAGGTAAGTCATTAATATACCCCTTGCTCCCTTGAATATAAAACTTACCAATAGATTCCAGTACAAGCCTCGCAGGTTTGGGCGAACGTTTTAGTGCCTTAGGGACTTGTACACGCAATCCGTGAATGTCTGAGAGATGTGTTAGCATGTACTTCCGCAGACCATCACTATTCATCGTTTCGCAAAAACTTTCCAGGTCTGGACGAGGCGATTTCACTTTCTCCTCCTCCTCTTCCTCTTCCTCGTCTTCTTCTTCTTCTCCTCCTCCTCCTCCTTCTTCAGAGGAGTCAGATTCCGATGCAGCTGCTGGCGCTGATGATGGAGCGGGTAAATGAGTGGTTTTAGTTGTCTGAGGGGGTAGCAGCACAGAATCGATTGAGGTTCGAATCGAATCAATGTGTCGTTGTAGCTCACTGAAGCAATGTTGGAAAGCGGAGAGGGAGTCGGAGATATTGCGGAGATTGGCGATGATCGATTCCGATTGTTGCTGCTGCGACACCAATTGGGTGTCGAATGGTGGTTGCGACACTGGCGTCGCTGCGCCGGGATCCGCCGGTTTATCCATCGTATTATTCATCAAATTCACATTTTTCCTAATAATGGAATCGTAACTCAACATGTCACACAGTCACAGTATGACTTAACAGTCATTTCTCCTTTGCAAAAACCCAAAATTGGATAATCTAGCGTTTGGGCTCCCATCATACGGTGGACGTGGTGAAATTAAAAAATAGCCATATTTACAAATAATAATTAAAAAATAACTATAATTTTAAAACTAATAAAAATTTAGCCATTTTTCTTGTAAACATAAATTTAAATAAAAATACTGTTTAAAATCCGAAAAATATTCCAGTATATTTTTTTTACATGTGAACTTCCAGTATAATATAGTACAGTTTCAGCATAATATACTGGAGTTCCAACATAATATACGGGAGTTCCAGTATAATATACTGGTCCAGTATAATATGTTGGAAGTTCATACATAGGTGCTCCAATCTCCAGTATATTATGCTGGAACTTTCTGTGTGTTGGAGTTTCAGAATAATATGCTACAAGTTCATACACATGTGCACCAATCTCCAATATATTATGTTGAAACTTTTCGTGTTACAACAAATAATGACTATTTTTTAATGACTTTGCAGACGCTGACTATTTTTCAAAGGTGAATGACACAAGTACCCATAAAAAAACTATTTATCCTTCACTATCCATTTACTTTTCTACACATCAAACTAATTACATTTCCTACCCGTGATAGCTTTTGTGGGTAATTTCCTTTTTTTTCCTCCTTTTCTTTTTTATTTCTCTGCTTCTTTTCTTCTTCTTTTTTCTTTCTTTTCTCCTTTTCTTTTTCTCCTTTTTCATATTTTTTCTTTTTTTCCTTTCTGTTCATTTATTTGTTGTCCAAACCCCACTAGTAAAATTTTACTGGATCGTTGTTATTGTTATTTTTTGCCCAGATCATATTTTTTTTGGTAACTAAATTTTTGTAGTAATCACCTTTGAAATTTTACAAAACCATAGCTAATCAGCACAATTAGCTATCTAAATTCTATCTTATCCTTAACTCTCTACTATGTACAAGAAGTTCTCAACTAAAAGAAACAAAAAACTAGAAGTTTAAAACACAAAACTCTGCAACAACTCCTTAACTCTAGGTCCTGCTCTTACATAGCAGGTGTAATCTATTTCACGCACAATTGTTTCCCAGTTCTTATAGTTATTTTCAAACACTCTATGATTCGTTTCCATCCATTTAACATATATACATTCAGCATATACCAGTTTGAAGATTTGAGCTTGTTGTGATTTCCCTTTGGCACTTTGAATAGCCCAGTCAATATGTTGATTCCATGTTTCTGTTGTTTGCTTCCATTGTATTCAGTTATGCAACTTCCTCAATATAGCCTTAGCAAATTCACATTCAACGAACAGATGTTCCCTTGTTTCCAATTGGGTCTGACACAATGTATATGTTATGTCCATTGTTAGTCCTCATCTCACTAATCTATCTATTGTAGCCAATCTTCCCTGTAATTGTAGCCACATTATGAAGATTGTTTTAGGTCTAGCATCATTCTTGAACATAAGGCATTTCCAGGTTGCTGGCCTTATTTTAGGGAGAAGTTGATGGTAAATAGAATTTGTCAAACTTCTTGTAGTCTTGGCAGCAGGTATCAAGTGTAACTGTTTCTTAGCATCCAATATCTTCCTAGTGATCCAACTTACTTGTGCTGGGATTGTTGTCTCCATCAATGGCTTACCTTTGACATAGTAAGCATGAATTCATCTAATCTACATCTTATCCTGCTTATGAGCTACATCCCAACATGTCTTGATTTGAGCAGCTTGATTCCATAGCTTTATGTTGATAATGTCTATCCCTCCAATTGACTTAGCATGCATACTCTTTCCCATGCTACCAAAGCTTTCTTAGAGATTGTGTTGTTGCCTGACCATACATAACTTCTGCAGTAAGCATCTATAGTTTTCAGAACCTTTGTAGGAATAAGGAATAACTAAGCCCAATATGCTTGAATTCCAAACAACACAGATTTGACTAATTGAATTCTTCCTCCATAAGATGGTTTTTTTGCTGTCCATAAGGTAATTCTAGTTGTGATCTTCTCTATTAGTGGTTGCCATTGCATTAAAGTGATCTTCTTTGTTGATAGAGGCACTCCCAAGTATTTGAAAGGCAGACTCCCATGAACAAACCCCAGATGATCCAGTATACTATCTTGAACTTTCTTCTTAACTCCTCCAAAATACACACAACTCTTTCCAAGATTAGCTTGCAATCCTGAAGCTTCAAAAAATTGCCCGAAACACTTATAGAGAGCAGTAATAGAAGATAGGTTTCCTTTGGCAAAAGCAGCAGATCATCTACAAAACTAAGGTGTGTAATACCTAGTTTTGCACACTTTGGATGAAATTGATATATTATATCTTCCTTCAGTTCATTAAGCTGTCTACTTAAATACTCCATAGCTATTGTAAATAGAAAAGGAGATATTGGATCTCCTTGTCTAAGTCCTCTAGCTGCATTAAAAGACTCACTTAGTTCACCATTAGCCATCACAGTATAGTTGATTGTTTGAACATACTCCATTATCCAAAGTACAAATTGATTTGGAAACCCAAGCTCAATAAGCATCTATCTCATAAAAGGCTGAATCATATGCTTTTTGTAAGTCAATTTTTATCATGCATCTAGAAGATATATTCTACCTTATATAAGCTTTAACTAGCTCATGAGCAAGAAAGATGTTGTCAGCTATTTTCCTCCCTGGGAGAAACCCATCCTGGGCTTCACATATGATATCTGGAACCACTTCTTGCAATCTGGAGGCTAGTATTTTGGCATTTATTTTGTATATCACAGTACAACATGCTATAGGTCTATACTCTTTCACTGTAATTGGCTTAGCAGTCTTTGGAACTTGAGTAATAGCTGTATAATTAATTGCCCTATACATTTTCCCAGTTTTGAAGAACTCCTTAATAGCTTCAGTAACTTCTGCCTTCACAATAGTCCATACTTTTTTTGAAAAATTAAGCATTGTATCCATCTACACCAGGTGACTTGTCATTCCCTATTGAGGATAGTCCATCATAAATCTTTTTTTCTGTCACTTCTGCACATAATCTAACTCTTTGTTGCTGAGTGATGCATGGTCATTTCCTCATAGTCTGCTTGTTAACTGCTAGTAGCATATAAGTTGTAGATCCCATCAAGCCTTTGTAGAAATTTACTACCTCTTCTCTGATTTCCTTTGGTTCAACAAGCTTTCTATTAGTGAGAGATATGAGTTCTGTTATATGCTTCCTTTGAGTACTCTCTTTGATTAGTGCTGAAAAGTATTTATTATTGGAATCCCCTAGCTTGATCCATCTTGCCTCAGCCTTTTGGTGTAAAGCACTTTCTTCTACCAATGACCATTTCTCCAAAGACTGTATCAACTCTCTTTTTTGCAAGAAAGTATGTATTATTCCTTAGATGTATTTGTTCTTGAGTAATCTTTAAATCCTGTCTTGCCTTCTCTATTTTCTGATTACTGGACTTGAACTCCTCATTATTCAGTTTCCTTAATACTGTTTTGAGACTCTTCAACTTCATCCATATGTTCTTCATCTTACTTGTGGATTGTGTCTGCTGCCAGGCCTTCTCTACTATCTCCAAGAATTCCTTATGCTCAACCCATATATTGAAAATTTTGAAAGGAACTTTGATGCTACTGTTAGAAGAAACCATTGTTAACAACATAGGTGCATGGTCAGAAATGAAAGGCTCATCATATTGCATTATCAAATGCCCTCATGTCATCATCCATTCATGATTACCAAAGGCCCTATATAACCTGCTATATATTCTGTCATTATTCAATTGCTTATTTGACCAGGTATAATAGTCTCCTCTCCCCTGGACTTCTGTTAGTAGTAGTGTAATGATCCGATTGGTCGTTTTAAGCTTTTGCACTTTGCTCGCTAGTTTTCGAGCATGACTAGCCCCGTGTGGTGTATTATGACTTATGTAAATCGTTGGTTTTGGTTTTTAGGGTAATCGAAATGAATTTGGAAGAACAATTCTCAGTTTGAAGCTTGAAATTTAAAAGGTTTGACCAAGATTTGACTTGTTGGTATATGATCTCGGATCAAAAAATTTATAATTTGGTTAGCTCCGTTAGGTGATTTGGGACTTAGGAGCATAATCGGAATGCATTTGGAGGTCCGTGGAAGGTTTAGGCTTGAATTGACGAAATTGGGATTTTGGCGTTTTCCGGTTGATAGGTGAGATTTTGATATAAGGGTCGGAATGGAATATAGAAAGTTACAGTAGTTCCATGGTGTCATTTGGGATGTATGAGCAAAATTTTAGGTCATTCAGACGTGATTTGGTATACTTTTTAATCAAAAGCGTAATTCAGAAGATTTTGGAAATTTCGGCTTGAATCCGATATATTTTGAGTGATTCGATATTGTTTGAGGTATTTTGAAGATTGGTACAAGTTTGAATGGTGGTATGTGACTTGTTTGTGCTTTTGGTTGAGGTCCCGGGGGCCTCGGGGTGATTCCGGATGGGTGACGGAAGAATTTGGAATTGAGTTTTTGCAGCTGAAGCATTTGGTTTCTATCATAACCTCACTTATGGCTGGGAGGCCGCAGGTGCGATGATCGCAGAAGCGGAAGGCAGTTGCAGATGCGGCCAAGAGGAAGTCCTTCAGGAACCACAGAAGCGGTGAAGTGGGCGCACCTGCGGTAGCGCAGGTGCGAGTTTTTAACCGCAGATGCGGAAATTAGCAATTTAATGAAAACCGTAAATGCGGTGGATTTGGTTGCAGAAGCGATACCGCAGAAGCGGAAAATGGACCGCAAGTGCGAAAACATGGGTCAGAAAGTATATAATGTTTCCTTCACGAATTTTTGCTAAGTTCTCCATTTTTTAAGACGGGAAGCGAGCTTGGGCAGTGAATTCAAGGGAAAATCGAAGAGAATCAGTTGGGTAAGTTTCCTGAGCTTCATTACTCATGTTTATGATTATTTTTCCATTGTTTAATCATGGTATTAGTGAAAATTAAGGAAGAAAATTGAGGGATTAGGGCTTGAGATTAAGAGACATTTGAGTGGGGTTTGAGGGGCCATTTGAGGTCCGATTTTAATGTTCTTGATATTTGTAGACTCGTGGGAGGATGAGGATTATATTGATGTAATTTTTGTCGGATTTCAAGACGTGGGCCCGAGGGCCGGGTTTGAGCAATTTCGAGATTTTTGATGTAAATTGGATATTTTCGAGTGGGCTTTGTTCCCTTAGCATATTTTAATAGTTATGTACTGATTGTGGCTAGATTTGGAGCATCTGGAGGTCGATTCATGGGGGAAAAGGCATCCGGGCTAGAGTTTGGACCGGATCGAGGTGAGTAATATTGTAAATGTTGTCCTGAGGGTATGAAACCCCGGATGGCACATCGTTGTGCTATATTGAGGTGACACACACGCTAGATGATGAGCGTAGAGTCGTGCACTGTTGGGGATTGTGACTTAGTCCATCCCGAAAGATTGTTTTACCGCGTATTTGATTGAAAACTGTTTGCTATCATCATGTTTTGGGCTGAATGCCATATTTGGGCCTAGTGCCAACTATTTGAACCCTTATGAGATTTTTATTGATATTTCCTCACTGTTTTGACTTTAACTTGTACTCAGTCATGCTATATTCTACTGTTTTCATAACTCAGCCATGTTTACTCTGTTTTAACATATTAAATGATATTTCAAATAATATTTTGGGCTGAGCATCATATTTTACTTTTGCCTGAGTGGCTTATGAGATTTTGATTGAGTAAGGCCGATGGCCTGTGTTGTGAGGATACTTTTGGGCCAGGCTGCACGCCGCAGCAGTGATACACTGATTACGATTATGAGGCCGAGGGCCTGAGATTTGTACGCCACCAGGTGGCTTGTTGATATGGGTCCGAGAGCATAGTGATGACGCCACGAGATGGCTTGATATTGCGCTTGGGCCGTAAGGGGCCCCTCCAGGAGTCTGCACACCCCTAGTGAGTGCGAGTACCCATTGTGATGTGAGATATAGCCCGAGGGGCTGGTATTGTTCTGAGATATTGCACAAGGGGCGGATTTGTTGACATTGTGCCCGAGGGGCGGATTTGTTAACATTGTACCCGATGGCACGATCCTTTATGTGTTTATCTTTCCTAATTGTTTGTCATTTACTTGCTTAATTGCTAAAAAGGCATTTTATGAAGTTTAAATTGAACTCAATGACTTTACACATCTTTACTGTTTTACTGTTTCTATTGGCTTTTACTGCTTCCTTATAGCCTGTTATGTGCCTTACGTGATTTCTTACTTCTCAACCTTTATTTATGATTATTACTCACTGAGTTGGAGTACTCACTTTACTCCCTGTACCCCATGTGCAGATTCAGGCGTTGCTGATCCTGTTTGCGAGGGTTGAGAGCTCCCGGCAGATTTCAAAGTTCATGAGGTAGCTGCTCGGCGTCCGCAGCCCCGTGCTTCTCCCCCTTTATCTCATTTCCTTCTCTTTCAGTGATTTTGTAATAGCCTTGTAGACATTTCAAACTTGTAGTATATAGATAGATGCTCATGACTGGTGACACCCTGGTATCGGGCTGTGTTGGGTTTGATTTCCGTAAACTGTAATGTTCACTACTTATTATTTTGGGAGTTTATCATGTTTGAGACTTAATACTTATTATTTTAATTGCTTAATAATTGGAATAGGAATGTGTCGGTTGGCCTTGTCTTCACGAGAGGCGCCATCACGACCAGGTCCAGGTTTTGGGTCGTGACAAGTTGGTATCAGAGCCTAGGTTATATAGGTCTTACGAGTCATGAGCAGGTTTAGTAGAGTCTCGCGGATTGGTATGGAAACGTCTGTACTTATCCTTGGGAGGCTACAGAACCTTTAGGAAAAATTTCACATTCTTGAACTCTTATCATGCGTCCTTGATTCAACTTGAAGTGTAACTCCTTGTATTCCTTCCACGCATTCGTATTCGCGCATGAGCGCTCAGTATTAGATGTGCATTGATGGCTTGTGATTCCCCGATCGAGGGGCGAGATGTGATTTTCTGTGCATTGATGTTGGGCCAATCTGGAGGACTTGATGCCAGGTTTTGCCTATAGCTTAAGCACCGAGGTGCTGATTGTGTGAACATGTGTTTTTGAACTTATATGTTCGGTAGTGTCCCTACTAGTAGAAGTGATGGCTGGATGGCTATGCGATGAGTATATTATGGCTGGGAGATGTATTCATATGATTTGAAAGCGACGAGAAGGGTCTGCTGGAGGATAGAAGAACTATTAGGTGTTTGATTTCCATCTTGATTTGAGGTATAGCCCCGAGTTATGGGTGTGTGAAGAATCTTTTCATGTTTCCTAGTTGGGAGTGAAGTAAATTTCATTTTGCGGGTATGAGTTCAGACTTAGGAAGATTAAGTGACTGCGTAATGTTTATGACGGTGGAAGGTATACAGAAATGTTAGTTGGAGGCAAAGCAGGTGGGTTATCTCATGCGGAGTGTTCTGAGGTTGTGTGATCCTTATTTTGTCTGTTAGAAGATCTCATTTGCAAGTGAATTATATGTGTTGAAATTTAAATTTGGGTCGCTTAAGAGAGGGAGCTTGACTGTTGCGAGGATGAATGTGAGATTTGCAGAAGATTTAATGTACCAGATGGTTTGTGTTTCACGAGCTTATGAAGGATTGAGTTTTTCACGACCCAAATTCCCCCCCCCCTTCGGGAGTCGTGATGGCGCCTACTGTCGGAGCTAGGCAAGCCAACCTTAACATACCTTTTTATCTAACTTTCAACAAGATAATAATAAAACAATAAATTCGAGCGGAAGTCTTAATTTAATAATAAATGAACGAAAATGCGGAAAAAAAAATTAACATCATCCTCTACCCAAGATTTAGTGTCACGATACTTGTCACACCTCCTTTTTGCGCGCCCGCCCCGGAGGGTAGGATGCGCGAGGGGAGTTTTTCCAATTTAAGTGACAATATTCGAAATGAGATTATTTATTTAATTCAGAGTCGCCACTTGGGAAAGGTTTGGCTTTTGGTGTCCCAAGTCACCGGTTTATCTTGAATCCCAAATCGAGGAAATTTTCGACTTTTCCAAATGAAGTCTGCGAACCAGAAATTCTAAGTAAGGAATTCTGTTGACCCGAGGGAAGGTGTTAGGCACCCTCGAATCCCGTGGTTCTAGCACGGTCGCTTAAATTGTTATAATGGCTAAATATCTGATTTAAATACATGTTGTGACTTATGTGCTTTTATTAAGTTTAAAACCGCTTTTATTATTATCATTTATTTTTATAGAATTACAACGTCGTGAAAATGCATCTCGAACCACGTCACAATCAATGCACCCGTGATCGTCAACACATTTTGACTCCGTTGAGATTTGGATTTGGGTCACATCAATGTGCACCCGTGTTTAAGAAGGTTAAATTATTAAAGGTGCGCCTAAAGCAACTAGCGTATTGTTATTTTGGGAAGACCGTAAAATTCGCTAAACGGCCTATCCCGAATTCTAAGTATTTTAATATATACATTTAGAGGGCCCCGCAGCTTGTGCATTTTTGTTTGTCGAGGCTCGTCTCATTTTTATTTAAAAGGATAAACCTACAGTGACTATATTTCTATTAAGTTCATCTCTAAAATAAAAGAAAATCTCTTAATTATTTACATGCTGAAAAACGTAACTTATTAGTTATTAGTTTACGGCTAATGCGAATGGAAAATTGCGATCGAGTTTGTACAAAGAAAAACTGCTTTCATTTTATATTCTGTTATTCAATAATACTAGAACATGAGATTGACCATAATATCAAAACAGATTAATTATTCTCCGATTAATTTAAACTAACATTATTAGATGAAGAAAGTATACATATGCAACCTCATTATTCATTAATCATTCAACTACATCTTTATACGAAGAAAGAAAAATTAATATTCAAACACAAATCCAACAGGAGGAATTCAACAGGAACAAAGCCTGATTAATATTTCATTTTTTGCTTCAAGCCGAGATTGTACAAATGTGTACCTGGAAACAGCAGTACAAGAACAAAAGAAGGAGAAGTCAGCAGCAATAATACCACAGCAACAGCAGATTCAGCAACACCGCAAAACCAGCAACAACCAGTAGAATAACCCAGTAACAGATTGAAAACCCAACAATGCCAGAGTACAATCGCAGTCAAAGCAGAAAAGAGAAAAGATACAAGATGCAGTAGTTTCTGATTTTTGAATAACACTCGAGAAAAGCAAACGGAAATTATTCGAGTGAAGTTCAAGTTGTCTTTTTCTTTTTCTCTCTAACACTCTTGAAATTTTCCAAAATGTATTACTCTCAAAAATATTCTCCCAATAATAATCTTTCTCTCTTTTAAGTCTTCCTTTTTTTTCTTTATGTTCAAGTCCAAGTTTTTTTCTCTAAGTCTAGTCCCCTTTTAATGTCAAGAAATGACTCTATATATAGCAAGACAAGTCTTCAATTCCCAAACCCAAATTATTCCCTCAATGGCATGCTTTGTCCCACTACTTAATGTTTTCTTTATTTTAAACTTTGTCCCCCATGCCTACATTAAATAAATACCACATTCCCAACCCATTACAATATGTCCCCCATGCCTACATTAAACAAGTACAAGATTCCTCCCCATTATGTTTTGTCTTGTCCCCCATTATGTTAAACAATTATATCAAAAACCCCAACCCATTATATTTGTCCCCCATGCTTAACATAAAGAATCAAAATAATGTTCAATTACCAAACTACCCCTCCGACCTTATTGCAATTACAAATCTACCCCTGAATGCAATGCAATTTACCAAATTACCCCCATCAGCTCTAAACACTCAATTAATCATAACTTGACCAAAATATAGTCAAGATGACAAATTTCTCAACAATCTTCAACAACAAATCACATGAACACGATGAACAACACAACTCAAAATTAATGGAATGAATTAACCATATCGGGAACCAATCCTGGTTAATTTAGACCATGAATGTATGAGCAAGAACACAACAATACGAACAACAAAACACATGATTCAAACTAAATTAACAAATCAAAGACAAACATAAACTCACATTAAATCACTGGATCTAAACATGAACTTCAAACAAAGATGAACATGAATTAAATCTATTTTTAGCAACAAACATGACGGATTCACATGACTCAAACAACATTAATGATTTATGGAAAATACATAACAACATGAAACAAATTGAAGAAATAATTAATTAAATTTCAATTTGAATCTAACAAACATTAAACTAACCAATATTCACTTAAACAATAATACAAACATGAAATAACATGAAAAACAATTAATTAATCTTTCATTTGGAATCTGAAAAATTAATTTAACAAACAACACATGAACATGAACTAAAAATTAATTCAAACGATAAACAAAACAAACATTTGCCGATTTTAGATTAGAAAATATCAAAACAAAATACGGACAAAATAAAACTCGAAAATCTACTAACCGGATCGAAACGACGAACAAACGACTAAACCAACAACGAACTTGACGAGCCTCGACCAAAGCTCGAACCAACGATGACGAACGCGATTAATAAGTAACTGAAGAAGCTGGATGGGACAGTAGCAAAAAATCCGGATGATGAAGCAGTAGCAAAACGGGACGACGAAGGAAGCAGAAGCAGCTAATGACGATGAAGCTGCAGCGACATGGACGACGAGGACGAAGGAAGCTGAAGCAGCAGCGCGAAACGGAGGAGCTGGAGGATGAAGCAATAGCCGAAGAAGATGAAACAGTAGCTCGGAGGAAGATGAAGTGAGGCAGAACAGGAGCAGCCGGGGGTCGACGACGGGGAGCAGCCATGGCGGACAGCAGTAGTTGTGAGGTGATGCAGAAACTGTGCACGCGTGGGGACTGCCGGACTGGTTTGGCTGGTGTAGAAACAGTGGCAGCTACCATGTGAGAGCATCGAAGCTCAGCCATGGTTGGACATGGCAGAAGCTCGAACGGGGACGATGAAGTGGATGACGGGGAAGATGTGCTCGTGTGAATGTGTTGACGCAGTTGTGTGTGTGTGCGTCGATGAGGATCTTGGAGGTGGAGGGTGATGAAGCTTGGTGAGGGAAGCCATGGCTGTGTAAATGGAGATGGAGAAGAAAAGAGTAAGAGAGGGGGCGAATGTTTTTTTTTTTGTGTTTTTAGGTTTTTTTGTTTTGTTTTGTGTTTTGAAAAATGAAGAAGGGTGTTGGGTATTTGGGTTAATGGGGCGGACCGGGTCGACCCGGTCTGAAGTGGACTGGGTCATGTAGAAGATTGGGCAATTTTTTGGGCCTATGGTTTGAAAATTGAAGAAGAGGCCCAATCCGATTTTTCTTGGTATTTTTGTTATTTCTTCTTCTTTTATTTTCTAAAACTAAATTATAAAAATACTTAAATTATTATTAAGAAATAAATTAAGTTATAAAAGTGCAAATTAACTCCTAATAACAATTAACGCACAATTAAGTAATAATTAAGCATAAAATTATATATTTGGACATTGAATGCTAAAAATGCAAAAGATGCCTATTTTTGTAATTTTTAATTTTTGTAAAACTCATTTAATTACTAACAATTGTAGAATTAAATCCTACATGCAAAATGCGACATATTTTTGTATTTTTTATTAATTTAACAAATAAGCAAACACAAACAAATACAAATAATTATCCAAAAATATCACAAAAATACTCAAAATTGCACACCAAGGAAAATCATTTTATTTTTACATTTTTTGGAGTATTTCTCATATAGGGTAAATCACGTGCTTACAGCTGCCCCTCTTTGCCCGGAGACACGAAGGGTTTTCGTGCAAAGATAAAGCGAGCGATTTTTGCCCATCCGAGTACTCCGTATGAAGCATTTTTGAAAAAGATTTAACCGAACCTTTGCTTCAAAGGTTTCCTACATATCCCTGGCTAAAGGGGAATCAGGTTAGTGTAGTTCGGAAAACTTTGGGTAGCTGGGACTACCATGGGACTGCAATGCTTGCCGTTATTGCTGTTGTCGCTGCTGTTGCTGCTTACTGACTCCTTTATTACAAACAAAGGAAAATTGAAACTGAACTAAACTATGTGTGCATGCCAACCGCTAGTTACAAGATTCCTATCTATGATTCTTTTGCGACTTGATCCTGGGTCTTAGCTGATTCTGCTTGTAGACTTCGATCTGAATCTTGATGCTTGCAAGTTGTAGGTGCTTGTTTATTTCCGGTACTGGGTAAGACGGGACTGGCAGAGTTCGGGACCTTGATCAAATCTTGGAGCGATCTGCCTTCCATTTTCTAAGCATCTCGGAACATCTTCTCTTTTTGATTCTAGGTTGAGGCTCATCTCGTGGGTCTTCTCGATCCATGCGCCTCGAGGTCAGACCTGCGGGAAAAAAAACAAACGAACGAAATCTTCTGCCCCAGTTTCACTAGGATATTTTGTGAGTTATTTGCCAGGAAGTTCATAGCATTGATGAAGGAATTGGATCAACGATATTGCCACAAGGTAAGAATACTCAGTTTAGGATTGGAACCCTAAAGCTGGCCGAATGGAAATAGTTCAGATCAGGGTTGGAGCCCTAATGCTGACTAGCTGGGGAGAAGCTCAATTTAGAGTTGAAACTCTAATGTTGACCAACTGGGGAAAAGTTCAGTTTAGGGTTGGGGCCTTAATGCTGACTAAAGGGAAGAGTTCAGTTTAGGGTTTAAAACCCTAATGCTGACTAAATGGAAAAGGTTTAGTTTAGGGTTTGAAACCCTAATGCTGACTAAAGGGAAAAGTTCAGTTTAGGGTTTAAAACCCTAATGCTGACTAAAGGGAAAAGTTCAGTTTAGGGTTTAAAACCCTAATGCTGATTAAAGGGAAAAGTTCAGTTTAGGGTTTAAAACCCTAATCCTGATTAAAGGGAAAAATTCAGTTTAGGGTTTAAAACCCTAATCCTGATTAAAGGGAAAAGTTCAGTTTAGGGTTTAAAACCCTAATCCTGATTAAAGGGAAAAGTTCAGTTTAGGGTTTTAAAACCCTAATCCTGATTAAAGGGAAAAGTTCAGTTTAGGGTTTAAAACCTTAATCCTGATTAAAGGGAAAAATTCAATTTAGGGTTTTAAAACCCTAATCCTGATTAAAGGGAAAAGTTCAGTTTAGGGTTTAAAACCCTAATCCTGATTAAAGGGAAAAGTTCAGTTTAGGGTTTAAAACCCTAATGCTGACTAAAGGAAAAATTCAGTTTAGGGTTTTAAACCCTAATGCTGACTAAAGGAAAGAGTTCAGTTCAGGGTTTAAAACCCTAATGCTAACTGAATGGAAAAAGTTCAGTTTAGGGTTTAAAACCCTAATGCTGACTAAAGGAAAAATTCAGTTTAGGGTTTAAAACCCTAATGCTGACTAAAGGAAAGAGTTCAGTTCAGGATTTAAAACCCTAATGCTGACTGAAGGAAAAATTCAGTTCAGGGTTTAAAACCCTAATGCTGACTAAAGGAAAGAGTTCAGTTCAGGGTTTAAAACCCTGATGCTGACCGAATGGAAAAGAGTTCAGTTTAGGGTTTAAAACCCTAATGCTGACTAAAGGAAAAGTTCAGTTTAGGGTTTAAAACCCTAATGCTGACTGAATGGAAAAAGTTCAGTTTAGGGTTTAAAACCCTAATGCTGACTAAAGGAAAAATTCAGTTTAGGGTTTAAAACCCTAATGCTGACTAAAGGAAAGAGTTCAGTTCAGGATTTAAAACCCTAATGCTGACTGAAGGAAAAATTCAGTTCAGGGTTTAAAACCCTAATGCTGACTAAAGGAAATAGTTCAGTTCAGGGTTTAAAACCCTAATGCTGACTGAATGGAAAAGAGTTCAGTTTAGGGTTTAAAACCCTAATGCTGACTAAAGGAAAAGTTCAGTTTAGGGTTTAAAACCCTAATGCTGACTGAATGGAAAAAGTTCAGTTTAGGGTTTAAAACCCTAATGCTGACTGAAGGAAAAATTCAGTTTAGGGTTTAAAACCCTAATGTTGACTAAAGGAAAGAGTTCAGTTCAGGGTTTAAAAACCCTAATGCTGACTGAATGGAAAAAGTTCAGTTTAGGGTTTAAAACCCTGATGCTGACTAAAGGAAAAATTCAGTTTAGGGTTTAAAACCCTAATGCTGACTAAAGGAAAGAGTTCAGTTCAGGGTTTAAAACCCTAATGCTGACTAAAGGAAAATGTTCAGTTTAGGGTTTAAAACCCTAATGCTGACTGGCTGGAAAGAGTTCTCGGGTTATGCTGGGGGAATCATCGGGTCATGCCGGAAAGATTCGTCGGGTTATGCCAGAGGGTTCATCGGGTTATGCCGGAAGTTTCATCGGATCATGCCGGAAGATTCATCGGAACATGCAGGGAAGATTTATCGGGTTATGCCGAAAAGATTCATCGGGTTATGCCGAAGAGATTCATCGGGTTATGCCGGGAGGATTCATCGGGTTACGCCGAAAAATTCATCGGATCATGCCGGGAAGATTTATCGTGTTATGCCGAAAGATTCATCGGGTTATGCCGGGAGGATTCATCGGGTTATGCCGGGAGGATACATCGGGTTATGCCCAAGAGATTTATTGAGTTATGCCGAAGAGATTCATCGGGTTATGCCGAGAGGATTCATCGGGTTATGCCGGGAGGATTCATCGGGTTATGCCGGGAAAATTTATCGGGTTATGCCGAAGAGATTCATCGGGTTATGCCGGGAGGATTCATCGGGTTATGCCGGGAGGATTCATCGGGTTATGCCGAGAAGATTTATCGGGTTATGCCGAAAAGATTCATCGGGTTATGCCGAAGAGATTCATCGGGTTATGCCGGGAGGATTCGTCGGGTTACGCCGAAAGGATTCATCGGGTTATGCCGGGAGGATTCATCGGGTTATGCCGGGAAGACTTATCGGGTTATGCTGAAAAGATTCATCGGGTTATGCCGAAGAGATTCATTAGGTTATGCCGGAAGGTTCATCGGATCATGCCGGGAGGGTCGAGGAATGATGTCCTATGCTACCATGATTTGTTTTTCTTTTGGGATATTCATTTTTTTTATTTATCAAAAATGCATGAAAGAATTCCGTGGAAACTTACTTTTGGTCGTTTTCCCGCTGCAAAGCTGTTTCAACGCTCGCGCGCTTCATTTCTTTCGGGCTATACCTGCCTCTTGCATGGTTGCTTTGGATTGCGTCTGTTTTCGGTTGTTCTCCCATCGCACAGCTGGTTCAATGCTCGCGCATTTCAACGTCTTTCGGGCTGTACCTGTCTCTTGCATGGTTGCTTTGGATTGCACCTGTCTAAACAAAGACAAATTGTCAGTTTGAAAACGGTGGTTGATTCGGTGGCCTTGATCGTTCCAATTGCTTGGTCTTGGGCTATTTCCTGTCTGAGAACTTCGCCATTGATTGGATTCACAGGCGACTTGTTTTAGACTGATCAGACTCGCATTTCCGGATTTGTGTAAGGCTTTGGTTCTTCCATCCCATTCTACTCGGGGAATCTTTACGAAGCCAACTCAGTGGTGATTTTTTTTTTATATATATATTGGGGAGACTCTGTGGAGGATTGTACAAGGGGAGACTCTGTGGGGATTTGTACAGAACGGACTTGCTGGGGATTTGTTGGGGCAAGCTTGCTGGGGAATTTTTACAAGGGGAGGCTTTGTGGGGATTGTTTTGTTTTTTTTTTGTTTTTTTTTTGTGTCCGGGATTTTTGATCCTCAAACCTAAACTGCAGTGGCTAATCGCGTGGGACTTAACCTCTCCAACTTATCCTTACCTTTGTAGGACTTCTTTGGGGAATCGCATTGGTTTTTTTTTTTAAACTTCGTGGAGGCGATTAACCATGTGAAACCCAAACCTTTCAACTTCAATTGCCTTTATAGGCTACCATGACCAGTCGAGGTCGTCTTGATGCCCTCTGCTGAGGCTGGGTGCCCTTTGCACATTAGCGTGTATCCAACGAAGCCCTGTAAATCAGTCTTGCCATACTTTCTTTGTCTTGGTTTTGGAACAGTGTTAGACCAAAAGGGATTCAAAGAGAAATAAATAATTGAATGGAGAATGAGTTTAAAACTAGAAGTGTCCCTTTCGGGGAAAGGAGAGAAGGACTTATCCGGAGTACATGCGGACTTCAATGAACATGACATGCCTTTTGGACTGGATGCCTGATCTGTGTAAACCGTCTGACTCCCAAAAATTTATCACAACTTTGCCTTGAATACCGAGGAACCTTGCTAGGACTCTGTTGATGACGGTGGTTGTGAGGATCTCATTTTCGGTCATGGGCGCCCTTTGTGGGTTTTCACGAGCTGGCATTTTCATTTCATTTCTTACCATCTCCTTATAGTGCCCGTGTGGGTGTTCACTAAACAAGACTTCTCATTTTGATTTTCTCTGCTTAGCGTCGCCTTACGGTTCCCGTGTGGGTTTTCACCAGCAAGACTCTCTCATTTTATTTCCTCTGCTTACCGTCGCCTTATAGTGCCCGTGTGGGTTTTCACCAATAAGGCTCTCTCATTTTATTCCTCTCATTTTGTTGTATCAGACCCAAATAAATCCATCCTCCCATTTTAAACCGCTTTGCCGATTTATCAGAAGGACTTGAACAAGGTTTGGGGTGAAAAGAATTTGGATTGAACTACAACTTTGGAACCTTTTGGGCAGGATCATTGCCGAACCATTATAACTTCTGCCCCAGATTCACTTTTGGGGGACTTCTTGGATTTTATTTTGGTGTGACTAAACCCCAAGGAGAGGTTGCCTACGTATCCTTTCGGAATCAAGTCAGACGTAGTTCAGACCACTTTTGTTTTTGGATTTTTTTTTTTTCTGATTTGCTTTTTTTTTGTATATATATTTTCTTATTTTTCCAATTCTTTCTTCTTCTTTTTTCATTTTTCTTTTTCAATAATATTTTCAGGTTCCAAAGAGGGTAATCAAAGAAGAGTAACCAGCTCAAATGGGTTTTGCAAAGGGTTGATAGTGTTTGGGTAGCGAGAATGAAAGCCTTCGTCATCTCAAACGGACAAGATTTTATTATATAAAGGATCCAACATAGTACCTTTTGACTGCATTTGCATTGACAGTTATTTCAAGGACATTTCCTTCGATGTGTCCCAAGTACAACGCACTCTTTCTGGCAGTACTCTTGTTGTAATGTATGGACCTTTCCAATTTCGGGAATCAATTTTCCTTCAGTTGTTCCAACTCTTTGTCTTGTTTCCTTAAGCTATTCTTCATGGTGACCCAATTCTTGATTCATTATTTCGAGGTCTGACAGAGTTTTAAGATCCGGGCATGAAGTCCGCAAGCATGTCATATTATTGAAATCTGCATTTAACAGAACTAAAAGAGAATGAGAAAATTGACAAGATTTAAGAAAAGAGACATTCCGGGAAAATGAAATATCAATTTCATTTGATTTTTTTTTTAATTTTTGAAGATAGAAGGGTTTACATCGGAAAGTAAGACAATAAAGTAAAACATCTGGATCACACCCTGAGATAATCCAGATGCAGAAAGGATAGCAAGACAGGCTACCGAGACTCCCGTCTGATGGGGAACTTTCAGGCTTGACAATCATTTTTTGGCTTTTCTTCTGTCTCGGCAATGGCTGCAATAGCCTTCAGTGCCGGATCAAATTTCTCAGCTTCACAGATCATTCCGTCTATTGGCCCATTTGTGAGAGTAGGCAGGGGAATGTTCATCATATTAGGAACCTTTTCGTCCCGGGGAACGATTCTTTCAGCTTCAATCAAGTCTTCAACTGCCATTTTGAGGGTCCAATGACCAACAGTCCTTTGTACCGTGCCCCACTGCTCCAGAGTGGCATTCACATCTAGTATCATCTCGATTCGGGGAGGGGTGACTCGGTGTTTGGCCGATTTGGGGCCACTGGCTGCAGCAGACTTCGCCTGACTAGCTTTTGGAACAAGCCTGAGTATGATTCACTAACAGATGTGAACTGATTCCTTTTGAAAAGACTCTCTTGGGTGAGGATTGTACTGAGGAACATTTGATTGGGGACTATATGGAGCTTGGTAAGGATGGGCGTTTCTGGGAGGTGGAGCTCAGTTTTGTGTATAATGTTGTGGCCGCGTGCAGGGCTGCATGTTCATCACCGCATACCAACAAAACCAATCACCTGAACAGAACCTGGCTAATTTACTCACACACACAACCTTGTTAGTTTTGAAGCATTTAACATATAGGAAATCGCAAGATGGGATGCAATGCACCTAAACAGTTAAACGCTTTTACCATGTGTTTGAACGGGTTGCATATTTCATCCCGACCATAAACTAGCCCTCTTCACTATGTACCTCTTTTCTTTTATTCTTGCCTCTCTTTAGTCACTCTTGATCTTGTTTTTGCCGCTCTTTTATTTTTTGCACTTTTTTTTTTCTTTTTTTCCTTTTTGTTTTTTTTCTATTTTCTTTTTCACTCGATTTTCTTTTTCCTTTTCTTTCAGTTTTTTTTTCAATTTATTTTATAGCTATGATCGAATCCGATGGAGATTGCCTACGTATCATGACCCCGCATGAATCAGATCTTGCATAGTTCGGGCCAAATGAAAGGTAAAAGTAATGAAACATTTTTTTTCTTCATAATAAAAAATTGGGTTTCAACACTCACAAAATGCAACCGAACGGTTATTTTTTGCAAACGTGGCCCCTTCCAAATTTCACATGAATTTTGAGGTCGGGGAGGATCATTTTACAAACTTGTCCGTTCTTTTACGAAAATAACCTTTCGACAACTGAAAGATACTCTAAGGCTACTTCGGCAAGAACGGTTTAAGATGCGACCGAAGCTGGCTCGGCTTATTATGACAAAATTCAAACGGTATTCACCCGACCGCTGACTCTTTATTTTTTTTTTGTTTTTTTTTCAAATTACAATAAAAACCTGGTGTTGCAAACACGGCCCTTCAGCGCCTCGGGGCGAAGGTTTTTAAGGCTGTGTGGGTCAACTGGATAAAAAATACTAAACAAGACCCAAAGGTGGCTGTTTATGCAAAGTCAGCCTTCCGGCGTCCCTTTCGGGAACATTCGGCTATTTATGACAAAACAGCATCACCTGACTTATTTATGACTCTTTTTATCGTTTTTCAAATTAGAAAACTCAATATTGCCAACACGGCCTTTCAACGCCTCGGTGACGAAGATTTTAAGGCTGTGTGGGTCAACTGGACCAAACCTTAAAAAATGACCCAAAGGTGGCTGTTTATGCAAAGTCAGCCTTCCGGCGTCCCTTTCGGGAACATTCGGCTATTTATGACAAAACAACATCACCTGACTTATTTATGACAGTTTTTATCATTTTTCAAATTAGAAAACTCAATATTGCCAACACGACCTTTCAACGCCTCGGTGACGAAGATTTTAAGGTTGTGTGGGTCAACTGGACCAAACCTTAAAAAATGACCCAAAGGTGGCTGTTTATGCAAAGTCAGCCTTCCGGCGTCCCTTTCGGGAACATTCGGCTATTTATGACAAAACAACATCACCTGACTTATTTATGACAGATTTAAAATTTGACATATATTTTTGGCTATTTTTAGCAAAAGGGAAGGTTGGACACCACCCAACTTATTTATGGCAAAATTTAAAATTTGACACGTTTTTATTTTTTTATTGATTTTGGCTATTTTAGCAAAAGGTGGGGTTGGACCCGATGAGGGTTGCCTACGTATCTCACATCCGGTGAGAATCAAACCCGCGTAGTTCGGGCATCGAAAATGGAGTAACTAGACTAACCCTTTTTTTGGAATTTTTTGAAAGAAATGCTTTAAAAGAAGAAAGAAAATTTTGTTTATTTTGATTTTTGTTTTATTTTTTTAAAGAAAGACTTCTAAAAATTTATTTGCTTTTGCCTTGAACTTTGGAAATGTTTTTTTTTCTTTATTATTTTTTTTAAACAAAAAGAAAATGTGTTTGGTTGATTTTTTTTGTTTGTTTTACCTTTTCTACGGAAGAAAGAATGTATATGATGTTGCCTCTTAAATTTTGAAAGAGGGACTTTTAAGAAAATGATGTGGAATTTTGAGTTTTATTTATTTACAAAAGCACTTCTAAAGAAAAATCCTAATATTTTGAAATTCAATTTTTCAAATATTTTTTTTGGACATTTTACAAAAAGGAGACTAAAAAGCAAAGAGTATTTTTTTTGGATTTTTGTTGCTGCTTTTTAATTCTTATTTCATTTTTTCATATGAAAGACTTCAGAAAGAAGTAGACTATTTATTTATTTTTTATTTTTTTATTTGAGTTTAAAGAAAACTTCTATATTTCTTTTTTTTTTTTGTATTTTCTAAAGGAAAAATTTATAAAGAAAGAACTAAAGGGAAATATTTTTTTTTGGATTTTTGAAAATTGGGGCCGGAACCGATGAGGTTTGCCTACGTATCTCACATCCGGTGAGAATCAGACCCGCATAGTTCGGTCAAATTAACCGAATTATTTTAGAACAAAATTCTTTCCTTTTCAACAAACAACTTTCCAAAAATAAAAGACTATTTTTCTATCTTTTTGTTTTTCTTTTTCTTAGTAAAGCAAATTACTGAAAACAAAACATTTTCCCTTTTATTATCGTAAAATTTCGGCAGAGTTTTGACAGTAATTGGGCATTGCTATTTTTCAAAGTAGAAAATTAGCCCTATACACTGTCATTTTTTTTTGTTTATTTTTCAAATACTCCAAAGTCAGGCAGCATGCATGTCCGAGACAAATAAATGCACAGAAACAAATAGGATGCAACAGGATGGTCTTTTCATTTCAGGTTGCTAGTCCTAGACGGACCCAACCCCTGTGTTGAGTCCCCTAAGTCAAATGCAACATGATGCAAATAAGCGTTCCTACTAGGGATCCGGCATGAAGTCAAGTTATTCTAGGTTCGTAACCTGGGTATTTGTTCTAGACTGTGTACCCGAGCGGACAACTCGAGTCGAGGAGGGGGCTACGTACCGGGGACCCGCGAGATCGTCCGGCTTTGTAACTTGTCCGACCTCTTTCTTATTTCAGGTATTGACACTAACAGAATAGGGAGTCTCGACCAGCGAGCTTCTCCCCGGAGGTAAGAAGAGAAGGGTTTCGGCACAGTTTATATACAGTTCAGATAATATCAAAGCGGTAAAAGACAACATTTAGCACGTTATGCAAAAACATGTAATAAAGATCAGATAATAAAGCCAAATACAACAATTATTCTAAGCTCGAATTCTTGAACCCTGAACCAGTGGTTCTGGGTTAATATTTCCCCAGCGGAGTCGCCAGAGCTGTCACACCTCCTTTTTGCGCGCCCGCCCCGGAGGGTAAGATGCGCGAGGGAGTTTTTCCAATTTAAGTGACAATATTCGAAATGAGATTATTTATTTAATTCAGAGTCGCCACTTGGGAAAGGTTTGGCTTTTGGTGTCCCAAGTCACCGGTTTATCTTGAATCCCAAATCGAGGAAATTTTCGACTTTTCCAAATGAAGTCTGCGAACCAGAAATTCTAAGTAAGGAATTCTGTTGACCCGAGGGAAGGTGTTAGGCACCCTCGAATCCCGTGGTTCTAGCACGGTCGCTTAAATTGTTATAATGGCTAAATATCTGATTTAAATACATGTTGTGACTTATGTGCTTTTATTAAGTTTAAAACCGCTTTTATTATTATCATTTATTTTTATAGAATTGCAACGTCGTGAAAATGCGTCTCGAACCACGTCACAATCAATGCACCCGTGATCGTCAACACATTTTGACTCCGTTGAGATTTGGATTTGGGTCACATCAATGTGCACCCGTGTTTAAGAAGGTTAAATTATTAAAGGTGCGCCTAAAGCAACTAGCGTATTGTTATTTTGGGAAGACCGTAAAATTCGCTAAACGGCCTATCCCGAATTCTAAGTATTTTAATATATACATTTAGAGGGCCCCGCAACTTGTGCATTTTTGTTTGTCGAGGCTCGTCTCATTTTTATTTAAAAGGATAAACCTACAGTGACTATATTTCTATTAAGTTCATCTCTAAAATAAAGAAAATCTCTCAATTAATTACATGCTAAAACGTAACTTATTAGTTATTAGTTTACGGCTAATGCGAATGGAAAATCGCGACCGAGTTTGTACAAAGAAAAACTGTTTTCATTTTTTATATTCTGTTATTCAATAATACTAGAACATGGGATTGACCATAATATCGAAACATATTAATTATTCTCCGATTAATTTAAACTAACATTATTAGATGAAGAAAATATACATATGCAACCTCATTATTCATTAATCATTCAACTACATCTTTATACGAAGAAAGAAAAATTAATATTCAAACACAAATCCAACAGGAGGAATTCAACAGGAACAAAACCTGATTAATATTTCATTTTTTGCTTCAAGCCGAGATTGTACAAATGTGTAGCTGGAAACAGCAGTACAAGAACAAAAGAAGGAGAAGTCAGCAGCAATAATACCACAGCAACAGCAGATTCAGCAACACCGCAAAACCAGCAACAACCAGTAGAATAACCCAGTAACAGATTGAAAACCCAGCAATGCCAGAGTACAATCGCAGTCAAAGCAGAAAAGAGAAAAGATACAAGATGCAGTAGTTTCTGATTTTTGAATAACACTCGAGAAAAGCAAACGGAAATTATTCGAGTGAAGTTCAAGTTGTCTTTTTCTTTTTCTCTCTAACACTCTTGAAATTTTCCAGAATGTATTACTCTCAAAAATATTCTCCCAATAATAATCTCTATCCCTTTTAAGTCTTCCTTTTTTTTTTCTTTATGTTCAAGTCCAAGTTTTTTTCTCTATGTCTAGTCCCCTTTTAATGTCAAGAAATGATTCTATATATAGCAAGACAAGTCTTCAATTCCCAAACCCAAATTATTCCCTCAATGGCATGCTTTGTCCCACTACTTAATGTTTTCTTTATTTTAAACTTTGTCCCCCATACCTACATTAAACAAGTACAAGATTCCTCCCCATTATGTTTTGTCTTGTCCCCCATTATGTTAAACAATTATATCAAAAACCCCAACCCATTATATTTGTCCCCCATGCTTAACATAAAGAATTAAAATAATGTTCAATTACCAAACTACCCCTCCGACCTTATTGCAATTACAAATCTACCCCTGAGTGCAATGCAATTTACCAAATTACCCCCATCAGCTCTAAACACTCAATTAATCATAACTTGACCAAAATATAGTCAAGATGACAAATTTCTCAACAATCTTCAACAACAAATCACATGAACACGATGAACAACACAACTCAAAATTAATGGAATGAATTAACCATATCGGGAGCCAATCCTGGTTAATTTAGACCATGAATGTATGAGCAAGAACACAACAATATGAACAACAAAACACATGATTCAAACTAAATTAACAAATCAAAGACAAACATAAACTCACATTAAATCACTGGATCTAAACATGAACTTCAAACAAAGATGAACATGAATTAAATCTATTTTTAGCAACAAACATGACGGATTCACATGACTCAAACAACATTAATGATTTCTGGAAAATACATAACAACATGAAACAAATTGAAGAAATAATTAATTAAATTTCAATTTGAATCTAGCAAACATTAAACTAACCAATATTCACTTAAACAATAATACAAACATGAAATAACATGAAAAACAATTAATTAATCTTTCATTTGGAATCTGAAAAATTAATTTAACAAACAACACATGAACATGAACTAAAAATTAATTCAAACGATAAACAAAACAAACATTTGCCGATTTTAGATTCGAAAATATCAAAACAAAATACGGACAAAATAAAACTCGAAAATCTACTAACCGGATCGAAAAGACGAACAAACGACTAAACCAACAACGAACTTGACGAGCCTCGACCAAAGCTCGAACCAACGATGACGAACGCGATTAAGAAGTAACTGAAGAAGCTGGACGGGACAGTAGCAAAAAATCCGGACGATGAAGCAGTAGCTAAACGGGACGACGAAGGAAGCAGAAGCAGCTAATGACGATGAAGCTGCAGCGACATGGACGATGAGGACGAAGGAAGCTGAAGCAGCAGCGCGAAACGGAGGAGCTGGAGGATGAAGCAATAGCCGAAGAAGATGAAACAGTAGATCGGAGGAAGATGAAGTGAGGCAGAACAGGAGCAGCCGGAGGTCGACGACGGGGAGCTGCCATGGCGGACAGCAGTAGCTCGGAGGTGATGCAGAAACTGTGCACGCGTGGGGACTGCCGGACTGGTTTGGGTGGTGTCGAAACAGTGGCAGCTACCATGTGAGAGCATCGAATCTCAGCCATGGTTGGACATGGCAGAAGCTCGAACGGGGACGATGAAGTGGATGACGGGGAAGATGTGCTCGTGTGAATGTGTTGACGCAGTTGTGTGTGTGTGCATCGATGAGGAGCTTGGAGGTGGAGGGTGATGAAGCTTGGTGAGGGCAGCCATTGCTGTGTAAATGGAGATGGAGAAGAAAAGAGTAAGAGAGGGGGCGGATGTTTTTTTTTGTGTTTTTAGGTTTTTCGTTTTGTGTTGTGTTTTAAAAAATGAAGAAGGGTGTTGAGTATTTGGGTTAATGGGGCGGACCGGGTCGACCCGGTCTGAAGTGGACTGGGTCATGGAGAAGATTGGGCAATTTTTTGGGCCTATGGTTTGAAAATTGAAGAAGAGGCCCAATCCGATTTTTCTTGGTATTTTTGTTATTTTTTCTTCTTTTATTTTCTAAAACTAAATTATAAAAATACTTAAATTATTATTAAGAAATAAATTAAGTTATAAAAGTGCAAATTAACTCCCAATAACAATTAACGCACAATTAAGTAATAATTAAGCATAAAATTGTATATTTGGACATTAAATGCTAAAAATGCAAAAGATGCCTATTTTTGTAATTTTTAATTTTTGTAAAACTCATTTAATTACTAACAATTGTAGAATTAAATCCTACATGCAAAATGCGACATATTTTTGTATTTTTTATTAATTTAACAAATAAGCAAACACAGACAAATACAAATAATTATCCAAAAACATCACAAAAATACTCAAAATTGCACACCAAAGAAAATCATTTTATTTTTACATTTTTTGGGAGTATTTCTCATATAGGGTAAAAATCACGTGCTTAAAATACTCACGGGCAGCTATAAGATACTACAAATAAGAGTTTGAAAGAAAATACATAAGGAGTCTGCTTCGATACAATGAAAACAAACAGGAATGAAATAGATGAGACTCAGGGCCCACGCACGCCAGCGAACTACCTAGGAGTCTCTGGACTGAAGGCATGCTCCCAATCTACTGCTACTGCGGTCCGTAAGCTACTCCCGAATCTGTGCACAAAAAGGGCACAGAAGTGTAGCATCAGCACAACCGACCCCATGTGCTGGTAAGTACCTGGCCTAACCCCGGCGAGGTAGTGACGAGGCTAGACCGGACCTACCACAATTAACCTGTACAGATATATGTGCAACAACGGAAAGCTATACATAATTTAAACAGATAATAGGGAGGGGACATGATGTGGGGTGTAACCATTTGGATATAAGACCAACGAATAGAGAGATGGAAACTGAATAATTAACATCTATGAAAGAGAGCAAGTGAATCAACAACTGCACGGCACCAACCTTCGTGCTTTTACTCTGAATTCTCACCAAAACTGTCAAATATAGTGCACGACATCACCCTTCGTGCTTTTCCTCACATAAATCTCACATCAAGGCACAGAATGACCCTTCGTGCTCAAATAATTAGAGACATGGCACGGAAAGACCCTTCGTGCATAATCGCTCTTCCTCACCCAATCAACAGTCACAACCAATCGGGGAAGGGAATATACAACAAGATTAAGCATCCCGGCAAGGGAGAACAAATCAACAATAAGTCCCGGCAAGGAAAAAAAATACCACACTTCCTTCTTTAACTCATCTGCTTCTCAACTATCACTTCATAATTATATTAGCAAGTAATTAGCTCAACTGTTTCACATCTTTCGAATTTAAAAGCAACTACGACTCACGGTCATGCTAGACTCCGGTGCATAGATAACTGTCACCATGCCTATACACCGTACTCCACAGTTAACACGTAGCAAATAACATCCAAATCCTAGTCCCTCAAGCCAAAGTTAGAACAAACACTTACCTCGAGTGCTCCAAACTCAACTCACGCTTCTAGTATAGCTTTACCTCTTGATTCCACCACCACCAATCCGCTCAAATCTAGTCATAAGTTACTTAATCACATTAATAATTACTAAATGAATCACTCCCCCTGTATGAAAATAAATTTTACAAGGTTTTTCCCAAAATGGTCAAAAATACCCCCGGACCCATGTGGTCGAAACTCTAGGTTCGGACCAAAACCCGGTTACCCATTCCCCCATGAATCCAAATATATGAGTTGTTTTGAAATCGGACCCCAAATTGAGGTCCAACTCTTCAATTTGTAGAAAACCTAGGTTCTACCCAAAACACCGTATTTCACCCATGAAAATCTTTGATTTGACGTTGAAATCATGTTAAAAGATGTTAAGAAATGAAGAAAATGAGTTAGAAATCACTTACCAATCGTTTTGAAGAAGAAAAGTTGTTTGGAAAATCGCCTCTTAGGTTTTGGGTTTTTGAAAAGTGAAAAATGACAGAGATTTTCCGGACTTGCATACCTTTCTGAGGACCTGGCGCGGACTGCACAAGAATGTGTTGCGGCCGCGCCGAGTGGGAGAAAAACTGGGGCTTCTCTGAACCCTTCCAACGCGGACCGCACTGTTTTGGTACGCGTCCGCGCTGGTTAACCTGAACCCTAGCCCTCAGACTCAGCCACGCGGACCGCACAGAAAGGCATCGCAGCCACGCGGCACCAGCGCGGACCGCGCGGAAATGACCGCGGCCGCGCTGGTGTCTGCAACACCTGAACCTGCTCTTAAGTCCAAGACCTCCCGGGCCCCATTCAAAACTCACCCTAGCCCTCGGGGCTCCAAATAAAACATGCACACAAACTTAAAAACATCTTACGGACTTACTCGTGCGATCAAATCGCCAAAATAACATCATATACATAGGATCAAGCCTCAAACACATGATTTTCTTTCAACTTTCATAAAAACTCAAATTCCCCATTTTAAGTCCGAAACACGTCATATGACGTCCGTTTTTAGCCAAACTTTACAGATAGTGCTTAAAACATATTTAAGATTCGTACCGGGCGTCAGAACCAAAATACGAGCCCGATACCACAGTTTTCTGATCAATTTTCTTCTTCATTTTCCTTAATTAATTTTAGAAAACAATTTCACACAAAAATTCATTTCTCGGGCTTGGGACCTCGGAATTTAATTCCGGGTACACGCCCAGTCCCATATTTTTCTACGGACCCTCCGGGACCGTCGAATCACAGGTCCGGGTCCGTTTACCCAAAATATTGACCGATGTCAATATTATGCGTATTAAATATCAAAATTCATCAAATTTCTCGCAACATTCGCATATTTCAACATAAAAGTTTCCGGCTTCATGCCAGGACTGCGCACGCAATATCGAGGCAACTAAAAGCGAGGTTTTCAAGGCCTCGAAAACACGGAACAAGGAAGAATTACGGTGATGACCCTTTGGGTCGTCACATTCTCCACCTCTAAAACAACCGTTTGTCCTCGAACGGACAAAAGAAAGAAGTACCTGAGTCGGGAAATAAATGAGGATAACGGCCCCGCATGTCGTACTCGGACTCCCAGGTCGATGCCTCAGGAGGCTGACCTCTCCATCGAACACGCACCGAAGGAAAACTCTTCGACCTCAACTGTCGAACCTGCCGGTCTAAAATAGCCACCGGCTTCTCATCGTATGACAGATCTTTGTCCAATTGGACAGTGCTGAAATCTAACACGTGCGATGGATCTCCGCGATACTTCTGGAGCATAGATACATGAAACACGGGATGCACAACTGACAAGCTAGGTGGCAAGGCAAGTCTATAAGCCACCTCTCCCCCACGATCAAGAATCTCAAATGGACCGATAAACCTAGGGCTGAGCTTGCCCTTCTTCCCAAATCTCATCACGCCCTTCATAGGCGATACACGGAGCAATACCCCTCACCAACCATGAAAGCAACATCTCTGACCTTGCGGTCTGCATAACTCTTCTGTCTGGACTGAGCTGTACAAAGTCTATCCTGAATAATCCTGACCTTGTCCAAGGCCTCCTGAACCAGATCCGTACCCAATAATCGAGACTCTCCTAACTCAAACCATCCAACTGGAGACCGATATAGCCTACCATACAAAGCCTCATACGGAGCCATCTGAATGCTGGACTGGTAGCTGTTGTTGTAGGCGAACTCTGCTAAAGGCAAAAACTGGTCCCACGAGCCTCCAAAATCAATGACACAAGCTCGGAGCATGTCCTCAAGGATTTGAATAGTCCTCTCGGACTGACCGTCCGTCTGGGGATGAAATGTTGTACTCAACTCAACCTGGGTGCCCAACTCCCGCTGAACCGCTCTCCAGAAATGCGAGGTAAACTGCGTACCCCGATCTGAAATGATAGATAGCGGCACCCCATAAAGGCGAACAATCTCCCTGATATAAATCTCGGCTAACCTTTCAGATGAATAGGTGGCTGCAACAGGAACAAAATGCGCCAACTTGGTCAGCCTATCAACAATAACCCAAACCGCATCAAACTTCTTCCGAGTCATCGGAAGTCCAGTAACAAAATCCATAGTAATCCTCTCTCACTTCCACTCGGGAAGCTCAATCCTCTGAAATAAACCACCGGGCCTCTGATGTTCGTACTTAACCTGCTGACAGTTCAAACAACGAGCCACATATGCAACAATGTCTTTCTTCATTCCATGCCACTAATAGTGCTGCCTCAAATCCTAATACATCTTCGCGGCTCCCGGGTGAATAGAATACCGAGAATTGTGGGCCTCCGCTAAGATCAACTCTCGAACCCCATCAACATTGGGCACACAAACTCGCCCCTGCAATCTCAATATGCCATCATCATCTAAGGTTACTTTCTTGGCACTTCCACGCTGCACCGTGTCTCTCAAGACACACAAATGGGGATCATCGAATTGCCGATCACGGATACGCTCCAATAACGAAGAACGAGCGACCGTGCAAGCTAATACTAGACTAGGCTCAGAAATGTCCAACCTCACAAACTGATTGGCCAAAGCCTGAACGTCCAAAGCAAGCGGTCTCTCACCGACCGGAATATAAGCAAGACTGCCCATACTGGCTGACTTCCTACTCAAGGCATCGGCCACCACATTGGCCTTTCCCGGGTGATATATGATAGTGATGTCATAATCTTTCAACAATTCCAACCACCTCCTCTGCCTCAAATTCAACTCCTTTTGCTTGAACAAATACTGAAGACTCTTATGATCTGTGAACACCTCACACGCCACACCATACAGATAGTGCCTCCAAATCTTCAATACGTGAACAATGGCTGCCAACTCCAAATCATGCACTAGATAGTTCTTCTCATGAACCTTCAACTGCCTCGAAGCATAGGCAATGACCTTGCCATCCTGCATCAACACTACACCCAGTCCAATGCGAGATGCATCACAATAGACTGTATAGGGCCCTGAACCTATGGGCAAAACCAACACCGGTGCTGTGGTCAGAGCTGCCTTGAGCCTCTAAAATATCGCCTCACACTCATCCGACCATCTAAACTGGGCACTTTTCTGGGTTAATCTGGTCATAGGGGCTGCAATGGATGAAAACCCCGCCACGAACCGACGGTAGTAACCTGCTAACCCCAGGAAACTCCGAATCTCCATAGCTGAAGCTGGTTGAGGCCAGTTCTTGACTGCCTCTATCTTCTTCGGGTCTACCTGAATACCTGCTGCTGATACGACATGACCCAGGAATGCGACCGAACTCAACCAAAACTCGCACTTTGAGAACTTAGCATACAACTGACTATCCTTTAGGGTCTGAAGGACCACTCTGAGGTGCTGCTCATGCTCCTCCTGACTGCGGGAGTATATAAGAATATCGTCAATGAAGACTATCACGAACAAGTCCAAATAAGGTCTGAACACTCGGTTCATCAACTCCATGAACGCTGCTGGGGCATTAGTCAATCCAAATGACATGACCAAAAACTCATAGTGCCCATACCGAGTGCGAAAATGTTGTCTTAGGGACATTAGATGCCCTAATCTTCAGCTGGTGGTAGCCAGATCTCAAATCTATCTTTGAAAACACCCTCGCACCCTGAAGCTGGTCGAATAAATCATCAATCCTCGGCAGTGGATACTTATTCTTAATTGTAACCTTGTTCAATTGCCGGTAATCGATGCACATTCTCATCGAACCATCCTTTTTCTTAACAAACAACACCGGCGCACCCCAAGGCGAAACACTGGGTCTAATGAAACCTTTCTCAAGCAAGTCCTGAAGCTGCTCTTTCAACTCTTTCAACTCTGGCGGGGCCATGCGATATGGCGAAATGGAAATAGGTTGAGTGCCCGGGGCCAAATCAATACAAAAGTCGATATCCCTGTCGGGCGACATACCCGACAAGTCTGAAGGGAAAACCTCAGGAAACTCCCGAACAACGGGCATAAAATCAATAGAAGGGGCCTCCGCGCTAGAATCGCGAACATACGCCAAGTAGGCCAAACATCCCTTCTCGACCATACGTCGAGCTTTCGCATACGAGATAACACTGCGGGTACAATGACCAGAAGTCCCTCTCCACTCTAAATGGGGTAAATCCGGTAAGGCTAAGGTCACAGTCTTGGCATGGCAATCCAAGATAGCATGGTACGGGGATAACCAATCCATCCCCAATATAACGTCGAAGTTGACCATGTCCAAAAGCAACAAATCAACACGGGTCTCAAGACCCCCAAACACTACGATACAAGAACGATGAACTTGGTCGACCACAATATAATCACCCACAGGTGTTGACACATAAACAGGAATACTCAATGAGTCACTAGGCATAACCAAATATGGTGCAAAATAGGACGACACATATGAATACGTAGATCCCAGGTCAAATAACACAGAAGCACCCCTACCACAGACCAGAATAGTACCTGTAATCACAACATCTGATGACTTGGCCTCTGGCCTGGCCGGCAAAACATAACAACAGGGCTGGGCCCCATCTCCCTGAATCATATCCCTGGGACGATCTGCTGCTGGCTGACCCCTACCTCTAGCGGTCTGAGCTCTACCTCTAAGACCTCTACCTCCACCTCTATGTCCTCTACCCCCGCTTCTAGCTGGTTGGGCAGGCTGTGGGGCAACTGGTGCCTGGATCATCGGGCAAGGACCCTGCTGCTGAGAACTACCCGAGGCTCGGGGGCAAAACCTTACAATGTGACTCGGGTCACCACAACCATAACATGCCCTCGGCTGCTGGGACTGCTGGCCCTATCGATCTGTATGTCCTCCCCTGAAGCTCTGAAGTGGCGGTGCACTGATGGGGGCTGGTGGTGTGCTGAAGGTCTGCTGATCCGAATAATACTATTAAGGACCACCACCGCCTGGAGTACCATGAGAAACCTGAAGTGCCGACTAGAAGGGCCTCTGAGGATGGCCTCTACCATAAGAATCCCTACCTCCAGACGAGGTACCACTGAATCTACCAGAATGACGGGGCCTCTTATCAGACCTATGACCACCTCCCTGAGCAAGTGCCATCTCTTTCCGACGGGCACCATCTGCCACCTCCTGAAATGAAATCTCACTACCGGCACTCATGGCTATCTGAACACGGATCGGCTGGGCCAACCCATCAACAAACCTCCGCACCATCTCTCTCTCTCGGTGGGAAGTATCACAATGGCATGACGAGCGAGATCAATGAACCGAGTCTCATACTGGGTAACCGTCATGGGACCCTGCTGGAGACGCTCAAACTGCCTGCGAAGAGCATCTCGCTGAGTAACTGGAAGAAACTTCCCCAGAAATAACTCTGAAAACTAATCCCAAGTCAATGATGGCGACCCTGCTGGCCTGGATAAACAGAAATCCCTCCACCAAGTCTTGGCGGATCCTGCCAGGCGAAAAGTGGCGAAATCGACCCCATTGGTCTCTACAATGCCCATAGTCCGTAGAACCTCATGACAGCTGAATATGAAATCCTGAGCATCCTCTGAGGGAGTGCCACTATATGTAGTTGTGAAGAGCTTGGTGAAACGATCAAGCCTCCACAAAGCATCCGCGGACATAGCCGCACCATCACTGGACTGAGCCGTAATACCTAGCTGGGCTGCCACAGCTGGCTGAACTGCCACGGCTGGCTGAAGTGCTAGAACCTGAGCCTGAGGAGATACCGGCTCTGGAGTACGAGTATCGGGAGTCTGAACTCCTCCCCCAGCCTGAGATGTGGCTGGAGCTACGGGAAGCAGACCCGCCCTAGAAATGCCCTCCATAAAGCCTACCAGTCGGACCAAAGCATCCTGAAGCACTGGAGTGGCTATGAAACCATCTGGGACCTGAGCTGGGCCCACCGGAGCTGCTGGAGCTGGAACCCCTTCGTCGTAGTCAACATGAGGCTCCACCTCTGGGACTGCCACTCGGGGCTGAGCTCTGCCCCGGCCTCGGCCTCTGGCACAGCCTCGCCCTCTGCCCCTAATAGGAGCTACTGTTGGGGGCTCGGGCTGCTGCGCGGTAGAAGAGGAAGCACGTGTTCTCGCCATCTGCGAAAGAACAGAGTGGAAAGACAATCAGTACTTGAGAAATAGAATCGCACGACAAGAATGAACAAGGTGAAGTTTTCCTAACTCGATAGCCTCTGCGGGATAAATACAGACGTCTTCGTACCGATCCCTCAGACTCTACTGAGCTTGTCCGTGAGTTGTGAGACCTAAGTAACCTAGCGCTCTGATACCAACTTGTCACGACCCAAATTCCCCCCCCCCCATAGGGAGTCGTGATGGCGCCTACTGTCGGAGCTAGGCAAGCCAACCTTAACATACCTTTTTAACTAACTTTCAACAAGATAATAATAAAACAATAAATTCGAGCGGAAGTCTTAATTTAATAATAAATGAATGAAAATGCGGGAAAAAAATTAACATCATCCTCTACCCAAGATTTAGTGTCACGATACTCACGGGCAACTATAAGATACTACAAATAAGAGTTTGAAAGAAAATACATAAGGAGTCTGCTTCGATACAATGAAAACAAACAGGAATGAAATAGATGAGACTCAGGGCCCACGCACGCCAGCGAACTACCTAGGAGTCTCTGGACTGAAGGCACGCTCCCAATCTACTGCTACTGCGGTCCGTAAGCTACTCCCGAATCTGTGCACAAAAAGGGCACAAAAGTGTAGCATCAGCACAACCGACCCCATGTGCTGGTAAGTGCCTGGCCTAACCCCGGCGAGGTAGTGACGAGGCTAGACCGGACCTACCACAATTAACCTGTACAGATATATGTACAACAACGGAAAGATATACAAAATTTAAATAGATAATAAGGAAGGGACATGCTGTGGGGTGTAACCATTTGGATATAAGACCAACGAATAGAGAGATGGAAACTGAATAATTAACATCTATGAAAGAGAGCAAGTGAATCAACAACTGCACGGCACCAACCTTCGTGCTTTTACTCTCAATTCTCACCAAAACTGTCAAATATAGTGCACGGCATCACCCTTCGTGCTTTTCCTCACATAACTCTCACATCAAGGCACAGAATGACCCTTCGTGCTCAAATAACTAGAGACATGGCACGGAAAGACCCTTCGTGCATAATTATCAAAACATGGCACGGAAAGACCCTTCGTGCATAATTATCAAAACATGGCACGGAAAGACCCTTCGTGCATAATTATCAAAACATGGCACGGAAAGACCCTTCGTGCATAATCGCTTTTCCTCACCCAATCAATAGTCACAACCAATCGGGGAAGGGAATATACAACAAGATTAAACATCCCGGCAAGGGAGAACAAATCAACAATAAGTCCCGGCAAGGAAAACAAATACCATACTTCCTTCTTTAACTCATATGCTTCTCAACTATCACTTCATAATTATATTAGCAAGTAATTAGCTCAACTATTTCACATCTTTCGAATTTAAAAGCAACTACGACTCACGGTCATGCTAGACTCCGGTGCATAGATAACCATCACCATGCCTATACACTGTACTCCACAGTTAACACGTAGCAAATAACATCCAAATCCTAGTACCTCAAGCCAAAGTTAGAACAAACACTTACCTCGAGTGCTCCAAACTCAACTCACGCTTCTAGTATAGCTTTACCTCTTGATTCCACCACCACCAATCCGCTCAAATCTAGTCATAAGTTACTTAATCACATTAATAATTACTAAATGAATCACTCCCCCTGCATGAAAATAAATTTTACAAGGTTTTCCCCAAAATGGTCAAAAATACCCCCGGACCCACGTGGTCGAAACTCGAGGTTCGGACCAAAACCCGGTTACCCATTCCCCCATGAATCCAAATATATGAGTTGTTTTGAAATCGGACCCCAAATTAAGGTCCAACTCCTCAATTTGTAGAAAACCTAGGTTCTACCAAAACACCCAATTTCACCCATGAAAATCTTTGATTTGACGTTGAAATCATGTTAAAAGATGTTAAGAAATGAAAAAAATGAGTTAGAAATCACTTACCAATCGTTTTGAAGAAGAAAAGTTGTTTGGAAAATCGCCTCTTAGGTTTTGGGTTTTTGAAAAGTGAAAAATGACTGAGATTTTCCGGACTTGTATACCTTTCTGAGGACCTAGCGCGGACCGCACAAAAATGTGTTGCGGCCGCGCCGAGTGGGAGAAAAATTGGGACTTCTCTGAACCCTTCCAGCGCAGACCGCACTGTTTTAGTGCGCGGCCGCGCTGGTTAACCTGAACCCTAGCCCTCAGACTCAGCCATGCGGACCGCACAGAAAGGCATCGCAGCCGCGCGGCACCAGCGCGGACCGCGCGAAAATGACCGCGGCCGCGCTGGTATCTGCAACACCTGAACCTGCATTTTCTTAAGTCCAAGACCTCCCGGACCCCATTCAAAACTCACCCTAGCCCTCGGGACTCCAAACCAAACATTCACACAACCTTAAAAATATCTTACGGACTTACTCGTGCGATCAAATCGCCAAAATAACATCATATACATAGGATCAAGCCTCAAACACATGATTTTCTTTCAACTTTCATAAAAAACTCAAATTCCCCATTTTAAGTCCGAAACACGTCATATAACGTCCGTTTTTAGCCAAACTTTACAGATAGTGCTTAAAACATATTTAAGACTCGTACTGGGCGTCGGAACCAAAATACGAGCCCGATACCACAGTTTTCTGATCAATTTTCTTCTTCATTTTCCTTAATTAATTTCAGAAAACAATTTCACACAAAAATTCATTTCTCGGGCTTGGGACCTCGAAATTTAATTTCGGGTACGCGCCCCAGTCCCATATTTTTCTACGGACCCTCCGAGACCGTCGAATCACAGGTCCGGGTCTGTTTACCCAAAATGTTGACCGATGTCAATATTATGCGTATTAAATATCAAAATTCATCAAATTTCTCGCAACATTCGCATATTTCAACATAAAAGCTTTCCGGCTTCGCGCCCGGACTGCGCACGCAATATCGAGGTAACTAAAAGCGAGGTTTTCAAGGCCTCGGAAATACGGAACAAGGAAGAATTACGGTGATGACCCTTTGGGTCATCACAGAGTTTAATCTCACTATGGTATTATGACAGCAATAGAGTATATGCATTATGAGTTATTGTGTGTGTTTTGATCTATGGCTTCGAGCCAAGTGGGGGAGTCTGCTATTAATTAGGTGATTGCACGGTTAGGTGCTATATTGGTTCCAGTTTGAGGTGTGTTGGTAAGTTAGTTATGGCTTACGGAGATTGAGACCGAGGATGGCTCAAGTAAAGGAAAATTTTGACAAGGGTTATATTATGCTTCATAGGTGTATGAGAACCACTGAATGTCTTGAGTGGTTATTGGTAAGGGTGTGCAGTGCATAGAATAGGAAGTTGCTTGGTTGCATTAAAGTGGGGTTACATTCTGCGGTGTCGGAGTGCTAATGAGGCACATGTTGTTCGGTTTATTTGATTAGTCTAATTGCGGTTTGAGTAGAGTGGATGACTCTCGAGAATGGTTCTAATGGGTTCAAGATTTTACATGTAATAATTAGAGATTTTCAAGTTGTATAATTGGCTAGAAACTTAGGTTTGCATTGGAGGGTGTCAAGATTTATGGCATTTCTATATAAATTATGGGATTCTATATATCAGTATCAAGAAGGTGAAGGTAATGGCTTTGGATTCACGGGAAGTCTCTTCGGAGTAGGTATTTTGAACGTGGTGCTTTAGGGAATATTTAAGAGAGTACTCACCGGCTTATGAGCCTTAGACGATGTGGTTTTATGCTTAGGTCTCGTGTGGTGAGTATGGGTTGAAGAATGGTGGTGTTATAACAAGAAGAAGTATCTAGTTGAAGGTAAATCAAAAGGAACTTGGATAGATGGTATAGCTTGGTAGTAGGGCGGATCGGTATGGTAAGGATATAATTAGTTCCTTGGGTGCTTACGAGGTAATGAGTTTCTAAAGGTGTTTTACGACAATGCTCTTGGGGCTTAATGGCCTGCGCAACTTGGTTGAGTTAGAAGGATTCAGTCCTGACAGATTTGGTTTTGTGCAAAAGGGAGTCGGAGAGTTCTTGATGATTTCTACCACGGTTTGGAGGTGTATATTTTCTACTGGTATGAGGAGCGTGGGATGTATAATGATTTTTATTCTAGATGGGCTCAATGGAAAGTTCTTGGTTAGTTGAGTACATAGTTGCTTATGGCTCGGAAGGGATATGAAATTCTCAGGTTTTCCTTTGAGCAATGTAATAGGGAGATCGGTTGAGCAGTAGCATCCTACATCAGCATACAACAGCGCACAACAACAACAACAAGCACTACAGTCACACGGTAGTCCCAGCTACCAAATTTCCCGAACTACATTGACCTGATTCCTGTTCAGCCCAGGATATGTAGGAAACCTCTGAAGCAAAGGTTCGGTCAAATCTTTTTCAAAAAATGCTTCACACGGAGTATTCGGACGGGCAAAAATCGCTCGCTTTATCTTTGCGCGAAAACCCTTCGTGTCTTCGGGCAAAGAGGGGCAGCTGTAAGCACGTGATTTTTGCTTTACGGACAATCGCTCCAAAAGAAAATAAAAATAGTGACAAATGGTTTCGCTGTACAATTTTTCGATCTGTCCGTGACATGTGTTTGTGGGTCTGTCCATTTTGCATCTAGTCATTATCAAACGAAAATAAAAAAAATATATATATATAAAGTATATGTGTCGTTAAAAGAAAATTCAAAAATATGAATATATGTGCGTCGTTCGTTCTAGGTTGTGATTTAACTTACTTAACTATTTTGTGATAATTATGTGGAAATGTCACAGTGTTGTTGATTTTAATTTCACTATTTTTATTATTATTAAAAGAAAAAAAAAGAAAAAAAAGAAGAAAAAAAAAGAAAAGTAAAAGAGTGAGGGAAAACCGGTTTGGGCCCAAAAGAAATGAAATAAAACAGGCCCAAACCAGCACTCTGATCCAGTCCAAAACAAGCCTGCCCAAACACGGACTCAAACGACGCCGTATCGGCATCCCTACCAAAGCCGTTGATCTGATTCAAACGAACGGTCCAGATCAGGCTGTTCAACTCGCCTCAACGACGTCGTTTCAGGCAAGATGATCTAAGCCGTCCAACCCCATTGATCCAACGGATCCAGGCCCTCCTCTAAACCCGTCAACATGGCCCGATCCATGCCCTTTACCCGGTCTCACCCACCATCACGCCCAAACGACACCGTCTTTCCTAAGTGGATGGATCCTGGCCATAGATCTCACTTGATCCAACGGCCAGGATCTAAATCCTCAATACATATATAAGTTCTCCATTACACCCCACGCCCCCCAAACCAAACCCCACCTTCCCCACTGTACACCCTCGTCCTAAACACAGCCCCTTCTCATCCTCGAACCCTAGCATGCCGCCCCAGTATCCCTCGCCATTAAAACCGGCGGCATGGACGCCGGTGGCCACCTCCTGAACACCCTAGGACCACCTCACTGTCCTGAACACAAATCCACTAACCACGAGCCTTGAATCACTTCCGTTCGTCTCGAATCTTCATTTGAAGATTTGAGTCGAACCCGGATCTATGCCAAACCATCCCATCTTCATACCAGACACTCCCCTGACTTTCCTCGTGACCAAACCAAGCTTGGTTTGGTCCGAATCTACCCACAACTCCCTAAAAATCAGATCTGGAAATCCAGACTTTAGAACACATGCACCTGGGGAATCCGGCCGGTTTGGACATGGGTTTGAGGTCTAATAGACCTTAATCAAGGTGTTCTCATGTGAGAACACCCTGATTAAAGTTTGTTCGGCCTCAAAAGTTCGAAGTTGAATCAGATTTGGGTCTGTTTGATTTAAACTCTTTTGGTAAGTTTTCCTTTCTTTTGTTTTAGTTCTAATTAAGTTGTCAGCATGTTCGTGGTGTTTGTTTGTTATGTTGTTATTTTTATTTCGGATTTCTTCCATCTCTGTTAAAGGCCTTTTATTTGGTCGATTGTCTTCTGTTTGTTCTGAATACTCTCTGTGATAAACATGATCGTCAGTTAGATTAATCGTCAAATGAACTAATTCATATAGGCCCAGTAATTTAACAAAAGTTGTCTGATACCCCTGAGGTCCCTGAACGTATTGTTTATGCGAGCGACTGATTATTACCTGCTATAATTAGTATAGTCGACTCGATAAATGTCGTCGATTAGTTTTCTATAACTAATGAATCGAATGAGCTAATAATGTCGCATGACTAATGAGCCTGTATTGTGATTTGAATGTTGGGCATTACCCATGAATGGTAGTTTGTAACTACATTGTAAACAATTAAAGGCCAGGTTGGGGCAGTTCTGAAATCGAATGTTCAAAGCCCAAAGTGCCCTGATGCTGCAATAGGCAGGGCAGTAATAATCCAGGGTTAACAAGGGCATTCTGGGGTGTTGAAAAAGACAGAAAAGATTAGTATAAATGGGCTGACAAGTAGGGTACTAATTTAGGATTAAACTAATACCAATGGGGAACAAGACACAAGGGTATGGGGCTTAAAATGAATAAACAAATGAGCCCATAATTCTGGATTAAACAAAAACCAGGCGTGGGGAATAAAGGGGGCTGACACCAAAAGATGCTTAGGCATGGGCTTTAAAGAGTATGGGCAGGCTGCAAGTTGCAGCAAAAAAGGCAGCTTAACTGCACTGGTTTTTGGCTTATAAAGAAGCCATTTTGAGAACTTAAACGAGGCTGGAGTTTGGAGTCTTAGGCTGGACTTTTAGTCTTCAGAAAAGAGAAAACAAAAGGCTGGAATTTTTGGTTTAAAAGCTGAAACTTTTAGTCTGAAGGAAGGTTTACTGAGTTTAAAGAAAGCTGAAAAACATAAGTTAGTTTCCAAATAGATTATAACCAAACACCATCTGAAAGTTGAATAAGAATTCATATTGGTCAAGCTGCCTTGGCCAAGTTCTGTCATCTGCACTGACTGAGCTGTTTGTTGGTTGCTGAACTGTTGTTATTTGCTGCATCGAACTTCTTTTACTTCTGGTGTTCATTACTCTTCGTCTGGAATTACTGGTTTGGCATTCGACTATTTGCTGGTTTCTTTTGTTCTGGGAACTATTGTTGGTTGTTCGCGGACTGTGGAAAACACTTGGTTTAGTTGGTTGATTGCTGTGTTGTTGCTGTGTGTCTGCCGCTGCTGTATTCACTGCATATTGCCTAGCTGATCATTCCTTTCTTCTTTGTCCTCCTTACCAGGTACACAATCGATACCACTAATGTAACTGAGAGTTTGAACATGAATGCAAAAGAGAGGACCTGCAGATTGTTTTTATATACACGTGGACTGTTGTGTTAAATGTCATGTAGTATATAGTAGTTACATTTTCGTTTGGATAATAGAAGTAGCCTACATGCTTAGTGTATCAATGTAGGTTAATGAATGCTAGTCATGTATGTGTGCTGTTAGGTGAAAAACATTCCCAGTGTAATAAGTTGTATTTTTAGACTTAGTCTGAGGGTGTAATATATTCTCTAATGTAAGCCAAATAGGAAAACTATCCACTTTAGTTAAAGTTCTTTCTCCTTTTGCCAGATTGTCCCATATAAATTGATAAACTCATTTCACAGAACAAAGAATCAGTTCTAGGCCTCAATCTCATGAAGGCCGAGCCCAAATCGAAACAAATCAGTTAGGCCCATATCGAAAAACAGGGGCCCAAGTCTGGCCATCTCGCATGAGCTAGGTTTGGGCCCATAATTTTCGACTAGTTGTCCATAATCGCAGTCACGTTTTATTATTCTGTAAAAGCATTTTAAATCCTGTTATAAGTAAGCTCGCAATCATGTAATCGATTAGGGCTATTTACTGCTTTCAATTAGTAGAGACAAACACCACAAGAAACGTAGTTGCTATAGGATATCCTTTTAAAATAAGGACGAGACGAGCCTCGATGAAAATAAACAAAACGCGCAGGTGCGGGGCCCTCGTTAAATGTATATTATTGAAGCATTTAGTTTCCAGGACGGGTTGCTTAGCAAATCTCACAACCCTCCTAAAATAACAACACGTTAGTCTTTTTAGGATACGCTTTAATAAACCTTACCTTCTTAAACTCGGGTGCACATTTATGTGACCCAAATCCAAATCTCGACGGATTCGAAATGTATTTCTAATCACGGGTACATTGATTGTGACGTGATCCGAGAGGCATATCCATGACGTCGCGAATTCCTTTTAAAAGTAGAACGAGACGAGCCTCGTCAAATAAAATAGACTCAGCGGCGGGGCCCTCTAACTGTATATACATTACAACACTTAGAATTCGGGACATGCCGTTTAGCAAATTTTACGGCCTTCCCCAAAACAACCATACGTTAGTTGTTTTAGGCGCGTCTTAAATAATTTATTTTTCTTAAATCGGGTGCACATTTATGTGACCCAAATCCAAATCTCAACCGAGTCAAGGTATGTCAATAATCACGGGTGCATTGATGTAACGTGGTTCGAGATATGTTTTCACGACGTTGCAAGTCCTATAAAAATAACAGTGAATGATAAAAGCGGTTTAAAAGATAAAATTGGCACATAAGTTCATGCTTGTATAAAATCAGATAATCAAGCCGAATATAACAATTGAGCGACCGTGCTAGAACCACGGAACTCGGGAATGCCTAACACCTTCTCCCGGGCTAACAGAATTCCTTATCCAGATTTCTGGTACGCAGACTGTAATATAGAGTCATTCTTTTCCTCGATTCGGGATTAAAATTGGTGACTTGGGACACCTTAAATCTCCCAAGTGGCGACTCTGAAATAAATAAACCAATCCCGTTTCGATTGTCCTTTAATTGGAAAAAACTCCCTTGCGCCTCTCGGGTGCGGAAAAAGGAGGTGTGACAGCTCTGGCGACTCTGCTGGGGACCGGTACCCAGAACCACTGGTTCAGGGTTAAGAATTCGAGCTTAGAATAATTGTTACTATTTGGTTTTATTTATTATCTGATTTTATTACATGTTTTGAGCCTAATGTGCTAAGTGTTGCTTTTACCGCCTTGATATTATTTGGACTGTATATATAAACTGTGCCGAAACCCTTCTCTTCTCTCTTGAGGAGCGCACGCTGGTCGTGGCTTCTTTCTGTTAGTGTCATATGCCAAAATAGAACGAGGATTCGGAGGAGTTGCAAAGTCGGATGGCCTTTTGGTTACCGGTACACAGCTCCCATCCTCGGCTCGAGTTGTCCGCTCGGGTAAGCCAGGTCTAGAACAAGCACCTAGGTTTTACAGCTTAGCATAACATAACTTCATGCCGGATCCCTAGTAGGAACGCTTATTTGCATCATGTGCATTTGACTTAGGGGACTCAGCACAGGGGCTGGGTCCGTCTAGGACAGGCAACCTGAGAATAAAGACCATCCTGCTACATCCTGTTTGCTTTATGCATTTACTTGTTTCAAGGCTTGCATGCTGACCGGTTTCTGAATATCGGGAATGTTCGGAAAAGGAAGAGGAATAACGGTTAAGTGGTTACTTATTTATTCTTGAAAAGTCACAAAAATGGTCAAAGCTCTGCCAGAATTTTGAAAAAAAAATGTGTGTTTATTAATTTGTTTTTTTAAAAAAAAAAAAAAGGGAGTCTTTGATTCATTTTTAAGAAAAATAGGGTGTCCCCAAAATTCGATTTATGCCCGAACTACGCGGGTTTGATTCTCACCGGATGTGAGATACGTAGGCAACCCTCATCGGGTCCAACCCCACCTTCTAAAAAAAGAAGGGATGTTTTATGTTTTTCGTTAATTCGTTTGTTTGTTATAAATGAAAAATAACAGAATAATAGTCTATTTGTTTGTTGTGAAAATAATAATAAAAAAAATATATAGAAAATGGAAAAGGGTCTTCTCAATAATAGTTTATTTGCCCGAACTACGCGGGTTTGATTCTCACCGGATGTGAGATACGTAGGCAACCCTCATCGGGTCCAACCCCATCTTTTGCTAAAAAGCCAAAAACAATTAATTAATAATAATCATAAAAAAAAATATATATGTCAAATTTTAATTTTTGTCATAAAGAAGTCGGGTGACGCTGTTTTATCAAGACATAGCCGAATGTTTCCGAAAGGGACGCCGGAAGGCTGACTTTGCATAAACAGCCACCTTTGGGTCATATTTAAGATTTGGTCCAGTTGACCCACACAGCCTTAAAAATCTTCATCCCCGAGACGTTGAAAGGCCGTGTTCTCAATATTGACTTTTCTAATTTTGAAAAACGATAAAAAGAGTTATAAATAAGTCAGGTGATGCTGTTTTGTCATAAATAGCCGAATGTTCCCGAAAGGGACGCCGGAAGGCTGACTTGGCATAAACAGCCACATTTGGGTCATTTTGAGATATGGACCCACACAGCCTTCAAAATTTTCGTCCCCGAGGCGCTGAAGGGCCGTGTTTGCAACACCAGGTTTTCATTATAATTTGAAAAAAAAAAACAAAGAGTCGACGGTCAGGTGAATGCCGTTTGGATGTTTAGTCAAAAAGAATATGAAAAAATAAAATAAGCCGAGCCAGTTTCGGCCGCGTCTTAAACCGTTCTTGCCGAAGTAGCCTTAGAGTATCTGTCAGTTGTCGAAAGGTTATTTTCGTAAAAGAACGGACAAGTTTGTAAAAGTGTCATAAAATAATCCTCCCCGGCCTCAAAATTCATGTGAAATTTGGAAGGGGCCACATTGGCAAAAATAACCATTTGGTTGCATTTGTCGAACAGAGAAAGGGAGTTAGCCTTTTGTTTTTGAGTTTATAAATCTTTTGATTAAAATAGGCGGGTTGTTTGATTTTCAAGTTGGTAGGTCATCTTTAAACCTTTGAAACCCAGTTTGTTTTAATATGAAAAGTGAAAAGAAAAATTGTTTGTTATGGTTTATCTCTTATTGGCACGAACTACGCAAGGTCTGATTCATGCGGGGTCATGATACGTAGGCAATCTCCATAAGATTCGACCACAACAAAAGAAAAAAGAATGAAAAAAAAAGAGAATGAAAAAAAGAGAATGAAAAAAAAAACGAAATGAAAAATGGAAATGAAAAAAAGAAAGAAAAAAAAATTGAAAAAATCGAAAAAAAAGAAAAAATCGAAAAAAGAGAAAAAGAAAAAAGATGTTGTCAATAATAAGGACCGACTGAGTCCATTCTAACCTGTTTGTTTTGCAAATAAAATTAAGGTGGTTGGTTTGTGGTAAGCCGAACAATGACACCCGGAATCCTTTACTTGCACCTCATGATGCACACTCTGCGGGGATCAGGCCTGATGACAGAAGCACTCGAATCTTGTTGGAAACTTGTTGACGGAGATATGGAAGCTGGTAATGGTCTTGGCAGTATTGATGCAAAGCTCAGTGGTTAAAAGGCCAATTTTGATAAAATGGGAGGACGCTCCGTTCCTTGGTTAACAAGAAAGAAGCAGTTGGTGGCTTATTTTGTTGTCATTCCTGTTTGTTCGGATTATTAGGATTGTAATTCGGATTTTGTTTTGTGTCAATATCTTTCCGCTTATCTTTCCGTTTTGTCATAGCGGTTTGTTTTAGTTTTGTCCAGGTTGTTTAGGATTTTTATTTCATTTGTTTGTTATTCAAACCATTTCACCGGTAGTCTAATACAAAATCCGGTCTTTTATTATTTCCAGTCATCTTTTTGTTTAGTCCTTTTATCATTTTTTGTTCAATGCCGATTCTAGGGACATGACATGCGCACCCAGTTTGGGCCTAGTCTTAAAGTTAATCATAAAACCCTGGAAAGGCGATCAGAGCATTTAAAGGAAATAAGAACGGTTTGAGATTATTTGGAGCCCGAGTCATGTGGAACTGGGGCAAGTTAAACACAAAGAAAACCGTTAAAGAAAGATTCGCCTAAATTGGCATGAGGGTCGTTCATAATAATGAGAATGAGAGTGTCGCCCAACGGTGCTTTAGAAGTGACAAATGAACAAACAGATGTTGAATATAATTGTCAAGTCCAGCACCATCAGAAGAGACTACAAATTTAAATCGTGTTGTTTGCATTTGGCATATTTTGAAGACTGGAATGACGAAGGCATTTTGTTCTGCTACCCAAACACTTTTATCCTTCGTTACCCCTTTGAGCCTTATTTATTTTTCTTTCATACCCCTCGTTCGGAATCAGTAGCAACGAAGAAAAAAAGAGAAAGAAAGAAAACAACAAAACGAAAAGAGAGAAAAAAAAGAGAAAAAGAAAAGAAAAGAAATTGATAACAAAGAGAGAAAAAAAATCAAATGAAAAGAGGAATTGGGAACTACGTTTGACCTGATTCCTCAAAGAGGATACGTAGGCGCTTCACGGCTCGGTCATAGTTTTGAAAAATGAAAAAAATCAATTAAAATATCCCCAAGCAAGAAACTGGGGCAAAAGTTGTGTTTGTTGTAAATAAATCTAATTCCGAAGGTTGTAATTAATAACCCAAAATTAATGCATTTTTGAGCCTTTTATACCCTTTCTTTCTAGCCCTATCCAAAACCCACATTACGGTCCAAAGAAAGACCTTCCGATCAGTCTTCAAAAGATGCCAAGTCAGACAAATGAAGAGTCTTACCGGCGAACATAACATTCTGTTCCACAGCAGAAATGACTCTAATTTCCAGCAGAAAGAGTCGTACCGGCGACACTCCAAATCCCCAGCTGGAAAGTGATACAAATGAGAGAGTCTTATCGGTGAAAACCTTCACAGGCACCATAAGGCGATGAAAGCTGAGAGAAGAACCCAAAAATGAGAGAGACTTGATAGTGAAAACCCTTCGGGCACTACAAGTCGAATAAGATTGAGAATCAGAGGGGGAATCGCCAATTGAAGATCTTAAAAGATGATTGACGGCAGAGGATAGGCCACATACGCATGTCATGGCCATTAGAGTCGGTATCTGCGTTTGACAGATTTTTATTTATAGTTTCTTTTGTAAAAGAGTCATTCGTTTCCTTTGTCTTTTATTTTGTTTCTTTTATCTTTCTCCTTTCATAAAAATTTCCCCAATAGAGTCTGTCCGGTCAGAACAAGTATGAAATGACTTCAAAATATGCCATCAGCTTTCCAAAATGAGATCTGACTAGTATATCCAAAGGTATAGTCAGCGAGGAACAAGCGCGAGGCCAGTGTCAAAAAAGATATCCCCAGCAAAGGGAACTGACAAAAGGATTGACGAGCGTCAAGAGAGATATCCTTGCCAATCCCAAGGTTATAAACCTCAAAGGCCAAGGCCCATGAACAGAGCAAGGAGAGCAGTGAGCATAATTTGGCTAAATCCATACTAGACTAAAAGGTCGGGGAAATGCCAGTTTCCAAGCTATGCCACAAAAGAAGAGGGATATCCCCCAACAGGAAGGGATTATCCCCAGCACATAAGATCATCCCCAACAAGTTGTTGAACGCAGAGCAAAGAAGGAGAAAGGGAAAAGCCATCCCAGTAGGAGTATCACAACCAACCGCCATGTTTTAAACTAACAATTTTGTTTGATTTGAAACAGGTAAAGGAAGGGCATTGATGCCAGAGCTGCGTGCCACAAGGGATATTATCAAACTGGGGCAGAAAATTTTCCTTCCATTTAGAAAATTTTCTGGAAGTCAGGTACCCCCAGCTGATAACATTTTACACCCCAACAGGTAGGTAAATCAAGGGAGGTAGTCTTTGAAGGAAGAAGCTATGCAAAAAAAAAAAAAGAATAATAATAAAAATTTGGGGAAGGAAGAAAAGGAAAATTCATCCCAATCCCCAGCAAGTATTCGAGGTAAGACATTTTCAAGTCTTAAAGATATGTTGGGTTCATACGCCCTCAAATAGGATATGTCGGGTTCATCCGCCCTCAAATAGGATATGTCGGGTTCATCCGCCCTCAAATAGGATATGTCGGGTTCATCCGCCCTCAAATAAGATATGTTGGGTTCATCCGCCCTCAAATAGGATATGTTCGGGTTCATCCGCCCTCAAATAGGATATGTCGGGTTCATCCGCCCTCAAATAGGATCTGTCGGGTTCATCCGCCCTCAAATAGGATATGTTGGGTTCATCCGCCCTCAAATAGGATATGTCGGGTTCATCCGCCCTCAAATAGGATATGTCGGGTTCATCCGCCCTCAAATAGGATATGTCGGGTTCATCCGCCCTCAAATAGGATCTGTTGGGTTCATCCGCCCTCAAATAGGATATGTTGGGTTCATCCGCCCTCAAATAGGATATGTCGGGTTCATCCGCCCTCAAATAGGATATGTTGGGTTCATCCGCCCTCAAATAGGATATGTCGGGTTCATCCGCCCTCAAATAGGATCTTATTTTCAAAGTTATTGTTGAAGACAGGCGCCCACCTGAATAATGAGAGGAATACATTTCTGTCTTTTCATTTCTGTTCTAGGTCACCCACCAGTATAATGTGGGAGTACACTTGTGTCTGTTCATTTCATATTCTAGGTCGCCCACCAGTATAATGCGGGAATACTTTTAAGTTCTAGGTCGCCCACCAGTATAATGCGGGAATACTTTTAAGTTCTAGGTCGCCCACCAGTATAATGCGGGAATACTTTTAAGTTCTAGGTCGCCCACCAGTATAATGCGGGAATACTTTTAAGTTCTAGGTCGCCCACCAGTATAATGCGGGAATACTTTTAAGTTCTAGGTCGCCCACCAGTATAATGCGGGAATACTTTTAAGTTCTAGGTCGCCCACCAGTATAATGCGGGAATACTTTTAAGTTCTAGGTCGCCCACCAGTATAATGCGGGAATACTTTTAAGTTCTAGGTCGCCCACCAGTATAATGCGGGAATACTTTTAAGTTCTAGGTCGCCCACCAGTATAATGCGGGAATACTTTTAAGTTCTAGGTCGCCCACCAGTATAATGCGGGAATACTTTTAAGTTCTAGGTCGCCCACCAGTATAATGCGGGAATACTTTTAAGTTCTAGGTCGCCCACCAGTATAATGCGGGAATACTTTTAAGTTCTAGGTCGCCCACCAGTATAATGCGGGAATACTTTTAAGTTCTAGGTCGCCCACCAGTATAATGCGGGAATACTTTTAAGTTCTAGGTCGCCCACCAGTATAATGCGGGAATACTTTTAAGTTCTAGGTCGCCCACCAGTATAATGCGGGAATACTTTTAAGTTCTAGGTCGCCCACCAGTATAATGCGGGAATACTTTTAAGTTCTAGGTCGCCCACCAGTATAATGCGGGAATACTTTTAAGTTCTAGGTCGCCCACCAGTATAATGCGGGAATACTTTTAAGTTCTAGGTCGCCCACCAGTATAATGCGGGAATACTTTTAAGTTCTAGGTCGCCCACCAGTATAATGCGGGAATACTTTTAAGTTCTAGGTCGCCCACCAGTATAATGCGGGAATACTTTTAAGTTCTAGGTCGCCCACCAGTATAATGCGGGAATACTTTTAAGTTCTAGGTCGCCCACCAGTATAATGCGGGAATACTTTTAAGTTCTAGGTCGCCCACCAGTATAATGCGGGAATACTTTTAAGTTCTAGGTCGCCCACCAGTATAATGCGGGAATACTTTTAAGTTCTAGGTCGCCCACCAGTATAATGCGGGAATACTTTTAAGTTCTAGGTCGCCCACCAGTATAATGCGGGAATACTTTTAAGTTCTAGGTCGCCCACCAGTATAATGCGGGAATACTTTTAAGTTCTAGGTCGCCCACCAGTATAATGCGGGAATACTTTTAAGTTCTAGGTCGCCCACCAGTATAATGCGGGAATACTTTTAAGTTCTAGGTCGCCCACCAGTATAATGCGGGAATACATTAAGTTCTAGGTCGCCCACCAGTATAATGCGGGAATACTTTTAAGTTCTAGGTCGCCCACCAGTATAATGCGGGAATACATTCAGCTCTAGATTTTGGAATCAGTCACCCCACCTGAAGACGGAAGGGTACAACAGAAAGCCCCAAGCAGGAAACCATAAAATCCCCAGCACCAAGAAGCAGACAACTGCAGAGGCAAGCGCGCAATTCAAAAGGAAAAAGGAACGCATCTCAAAAGAAGCAGTTTGGGAGCGTTGTGGCATGCCCAGTATGACGGTTGATGAAGAAACATACCACTGAAGAAACCATTGGAAAATTTAAAGAAGAAAGTCGTGTCCCCAGCGGATCAAGCAAAGTGATGAAACTGGCATTCAAACGTCAGCAAAGGACCAGCATCATCTCCCAAAGTCACAAGATAAAGGCATCGGAGGAAAGTGGTAGCCGACAAGAAAGCAAGGCAACAAGAACAAGTTGAAGATGGATGAGATTTCAGGATCCTCAGTTTAGCTTAGCTTCTTGTTTTCCTTTGAGCAATGTAATAGGGAGATCGGTTGAGCAGTAGCATCCTACATCAGCATACAACAGCGCACAACAACAACAACAAGCACTACAGTCACACGGTAGTCCCAGCTACCAAATTTCCCGAACTACATTGACCTGATTCCTGTTCAGCCCAGGATATGTAGGAAACCTCTGAAGCAAAGGTTCGGTCAAATCTTTTTCAAAAAATGCTTCACACGGAGTATTCGGACGGGCAAAAATCGCTCGCTTTATCTTTGCGCGAAAACCCTTCGTGTCTTCGGGCAAAGAGGGGCAGCTGTAAGCACGTGATTTTTGCTTTACGGACAATCGCTCCAAAAGAAAATAAAAATAGTGACAAATGGTTTCGCTGTACAATTTTTCGATCTGTCCGTGACATGTGTTTGTGGGTCTGTCCATTTTGCATCTAGTCATTATCAAACGAAAATAATAAAAATATATATATATATAAAGTATATGTGTCGTTAAAAGAAAATTCAAAAATATGAATATATGTGCGTCGTTTGTTCTAGGTTGTGATTTAACTTACTTAACTATTTTGTGATAATTATGTGGAAATGTCACAGTGTTGTTGATTTTAATTTCACTATTTTTATTATTATTAAAAGAAAAAAAAAGAAAAAAAAAAGAGAAAAAAAAAGAAAAGTAAAAGAGTGAGGGAAAACCGGTTTGGGCCCAAAAGAAATGAAATAAAACAGGCCCAAACCAGCACTCTGATCCAGTCCAAAACAAGCCTGCCCAAACACGGACTCAAACGACGCCGTATCGGCATCCCTACCAAAGCCGTTGATCTGATTCAAACGAACGGTCCAGATCAGGCTGTTCAACTCGCCTCAACGACGTCGTTTCAGGCAAGATGATCTAAGCCGTCCAACCCCATTGATCCAACGGATCCAGGCCCTCCTCTAAACCCGTCAACATGGCCCGATCCATGCCCTTTACCCGGTCTCACCCACCATCACGCCCAAACGACACCGTCTTTCCTAAGTGGATGGATCCTGGCCATAGATCTCACTTGATCCAACGGCCAGGATCTAAATCCTCAATACATATATAAGTTCTCCATTACACCCCACGCCCCCCAAACCAAACCCCACCTTCCCCACTGTACACCCTCGTCCTAAACACAGCCCCTTCTCATCCTCGAACCCTAGCATGCCGCCCCAGTATCCCTCGCCATTAAAACCGGCGGCATGGACGCCGGTGGCCACCTCCTGAACACCCTAGGACCACCTCACTGTCCTGAACACAAATCCACTAACCACGAGCCTCGAATCACTTCCGTTCGTCTCGAATCTTCATTTGAAGATTTGAGTCGAACCCGGATCTATGCCAAACCATCCCATCTTCATACCAGACACTCCCCTGACTTTCCTCGTGACCAAACCAAGCTTGGTTTGGTCCGAATCTACCCACAACTCCCTAAAAATCAGATCTGGAAATCCAGACTTTAGAACACATGCACCTGGGGAATCCGGCCGGTTTGGACATGGGTTTGAGGTCTAATAGACCTTAATCAAGGTGTTCTCATGTGAGAACACCCTGATTAAAGTTTGTTCGGCCTCAAAAGTTCGAAGTTGAATCAGATTTGGGTCTGTTTGATTTAAACATTTTCGGTAAGTTTTCCTTTCTTTTGTGTTAGTTTTGATTAAGTGGTCAGCATGTTCGTGGTGTTTGTTTGTTATGTTGTTATTTTTATTTCGGATTTCTTCCATCTCTGTTAAAGGCCTTTTATTTGGTCGATTGTCTTCTGTTTGTTCTGAATACTCTCTGTGATAAACATGATCGTCAGTTAGATTAATCGTCAAATGAACTAATTCATATAGGCCCAGTAATTTAACAAAAGTTGTCTGATACCCCTGAGGTCCCTGAACGTATTGTTTATGCGAGCGACTGATTATTACCTGCTATAATTAGTATAGTCGACTCGATAAATGTCGTCGATTAGTTTTCTATAACTAATGAATCGAATGAGCTAATAATGTCGCATGACTAATGAGCCTGTATTGTGATTTGAATGTTGGGCATTACCCATGAATGGTAGTTTGTAACTACATTGTAAACAATTAAAGGCCAGGTTGGGGCAGTTCTGAAATCGAATGTTCAAAGCCCAAAGTGCCCTGATGCTGCAATAGGCAGGGCAGTAATAATCCAGGGTTAACAAGGGCATTCTGGGGTGTTGAAAAAGACAGAAAAGATTAGTATAAATGGGCTGACAAGTAGGGTACTAATTTAGGATTAAACTAATACCAATGGGGAACAAGACACAAGGGTATGGGGCTTAAAATGAATAAACAAATGAGCCCATAATTCTGGATTAAACAAAAACCAGGCGTGGGGAATAAAGGGGGCTGACACCAAAAGATGCTTAGGCATGGGCTTTAAAGAGTATGGGCAGGCTGCAAGTTGCAGCAAAAAAGGCAGCTTAACTGCACTGGTTTTTGGCTTATAAAGAAGCCATTTTGAGAACTTAAACGAGGCTGGAGTTTGGAGTCTTAGGCTGGACTTTTAGTCTTCAGAAAAGAGAAAACAAAAGGCTGGAATTTTTGGTTTAAAAGCTGAAACTTTTAGTCTGAAGGAAGGTTTACTGAGTTTAAAGAAAGCTGAAAAACATAAGTTAGTTTCCAAATAGATTATAACCAAACACCATCTGAAAGTTGAATAAGAATTCATATTGGTCAAGCTGCCTTGGCCAAGTTCTGTCATCTGCACTGACTGAGCTGTTTGTTGGTTGCTGAACTGTTGTTATTTGCTGCATCGAACTTCTTTTACTTCTGGTGTTCATTACTCTTCGTCTGGAATTACTGGTTTGGCATTCGACTATTTGCTGGTTTCTTTTGTTCTGGGAACTATTGTTGGTTGTTCGCGGACTGTGGAAAACACTTGGTTTAGTTGGTTGATTGCTGTGTTGTTGCTGTGTGTCTGCCGCTGCTGTATTCACTGCATATTGCCTAGCTGATCATTCCTTTCTTCTTTGTCCTCCTTACCAGGTACACAATCGATACCACTAATGTAACTGAGAGTTTGAACATGAATGCAAAAGAGAGGACCTGCAGATTGTTTTTATATACACGTGGACTGTTGTGTTAAATGTCATGTAGTATATAGTAGTTACATTTTCGTTTGGATAATAGAAGTAGCCTACATGCTTAGTGTATCAATGTAGGTTAATGAATGCTAGTCATGTATGTGTGCTGTTAGGTGAAAAACATTCCCAGTGTAATAAGTTGTATTTTTAGACTTAGTCTGAGGGTGTAATATATTCTCTAATGTAAGCCAAATAGGAAAACTATCCACTTTAGTTAAAGTTCTTTCTCCTTTTGCCAGATTGTCCCATATAAATTGATAAACTCATTTCACAGAACAAAGAATCAGTTCTAGGCCTCAATCTCATGAAGGCCGAGCCCAAATCGAAACAAATCAGTTAGGCCCATATCGAAAAACAGGGGCCCAAGTCTGGCCATCTCGCATGAGCTAGGTTTGGGCCCATAATTTTCGACTAGTTGTCCATAATCGCAGTCACGTTTTATTATTCTGTAAAAGCATTTTAAATCCTGTTATAAGTAAGCTCGCAATCATGTAATCGATTAGGGCTATTTACTGCTTTCAATTAGTAGAGACAAACACCACAAGAAACGTAGTTGCTATAGGATATCCTTTTAAAATAAGGACGAGACGAGCCTCGATGAAAATAAACAAAACGCGCAGGTGCGGGGCCCTCGTTAAATGTATATTATTGAAGCATTTAGTTTCCAGGACGGGTTGCTTAGCAAATCTCACAACCCTCCTAAAATAACAACACGTTAGTCTTTTTAGGATACGCTTTAATAAACCTTACCTTCTTAAACTCGGGTGCACATTTATGTGACCCAAATCCAAATCTCGACGGATTCGAAATGTATTTCTAATCACGGGTACATTGATTGTGACGTGATCCGAGAGGCATATCCATGACGTCGCGAATTCCTTTTAAAAGTAGAACGAGACGAGCCTCGTCAAATAAAATAGACTCAGCGGCGGGGCCCTCTAACTGTATATACATTACAACACTTAGAATTCGGGACATGCCGTTTAGCAAATTTTACGGCCTTCCCCAAAACAACCATACGTTAGTTGTTTTAGGCGCGTCTTAAATAATTTATTTTTCTTAAATCGGGTGCACATTTATGTGACCCAAATCCAAATCTCAACCGAGTCAAGGTATGTCAATAATCACGGGTGCATTGATGTAACGTGGTTCGAGATATGTTTTCACGACGTTGCAAGTCCTATAAAAATAACAGTGAATGATAAAAGCGGTTTAAAAGATAAAATTGGCACATAAGTTCATGCTTGTATAAAATCAGATAATCAAGCCGAATATAACAATTGAGCGACCGTGCTAGAACCACGGAACTCGGGAATGCCTAACACCTTCTCCCGGGCTAACAGAATTCCTTATCCAGATTTCTGGTACGCAGACTGTAATATAGAGTCATTCTTTTCCTCGATTCGGGATTAAAATTGGTGACTTGGGACACCTTAAATCTCCCAAGTGGCGACTCTGAAATAAATAAACCAATCCCGTTTCGATTGTCCTTTAATTGGAAAAAACTCCCTTGCGCCTCTCGGGTGCGGAAAAAGGAGGTGTGACATTGGGTATTAAAGGCGTGTTGCATATTCAGGTAGAGTTGGGACCAGATATGGGGATCCGTGTGCTATTGGATTTGGAGACTAGGAGTTCTCATAGACAGGTTAGGTTGTGGTTGTGAACCGCGTGCATCGGTCTTGTGTGGTAACTATTGGGAGGTTTGGAGACCCTAATGAATCCTTGTGGCTTGGTATGTTAGGTTTTGGATATGATATTGGGTATAGACTAGTTGTCTCCATGTCGTGTTATTCTTAACTACTGCACTAAGGCAGAAATGTTGGCTAAGCCGGGAATGCCACGAATTGAGTGGCGAGGTTCGACGGATTATGTTTTTAGTAGGGTGAATTCATTTTTGAAGACCCAGCGAATGGCTAGGAAGGGTTGTCTTCTTATTTGGCCTTCGTGATGGATGTCAGTGCAGAGACTCCTACCATTGATTTAGTTCTAGTGATGATGGATTTTTCTGGATGTGTTTCCTACTGTCGGGCATGTTGTCGCACCTCCTTTTTCCGCCCCCGCGAGGGTGCAAGGGAGTTTTCTCCAATTAAAGGACAGTCGAAACGGGATTTGTTTGTTTGTTTCAGAGTCGCCACCTGGGAATTTTAAGGCATCCCAAGTCACCAATTTTAATCCCTGAATCGAGGAGAATATGACTCTGTTTATTATTCTGCGAACCAGAAATCCGGATAAGGAATTCTGTTAACCCGGGAGAAGGTGTTAGGCATTCCCGAGTTCCGTGGTTCTAGCACGGTCGCTCAACTGTTATATTCGGCTTGATTATTTTGATTTGTTAAATACATTTTTATTGCATGATTTTATTGTTACCGCTTCTATTTAGATTGTTTATAATTAAAGACCCTTCTTCGAATCGAATCACGCGTACGTGTATTCGTTTTATATATTAATATTTTTTAACGTGAAAATCGTGTCACGCGTACGTATACACAATGATAATATAATAATAATTATTTTTTTTCGAAATTTTTTATTATAAAAAAAGAAGACTTAAGTTCGAAATTGTGCTAAAAATAAAATTAAGAACGTTCGTCGCTCTTGTATAATTAAATATTGAACCGCACATCTCGAGTTATATGAAATTAATATTGATATTCTCCGAAGAGCCCCCTTTTTATTAAATGTTCGTTCGAAGTTGCGCGAACGCATAATCCGAATTGCTTTTAGAAATATAATCAGGTTACGCGAACGCATCCCTAATCACGCAAAAGATTCTTAATAGTAGTATAGATTTTCCATAAATGTTTATTGCATCCATCTATTTTTAAATGTAAGAATCATGGAGAATTACCGATTGGGATGCCACCAAATTTCTTGACAAAGAATTCAAAATTTATTAGGCGTTGCTACAAGTCTTATTTTACGCGTATGAATTATATACCTCAAAACTATTCAAATTTTAAAGAATTAATGATATGAAAAAGAAACAAACAACATGTAACTAAAAATACTGCCATTTTTATCGTGGATACAACATTAACATATCCAAAAATCGAATCGCATATAAAACTGGAAAAAGAATTAATTTGATAAACAAATTAATAGTTTCTGAAGAATTTTTATTGTTATATTTAATGCGAATTCTATTTCTACATATCCTTGACATAAAATGTTGCAATTCGTGCTTGTAAATCCCATATCCTTCTCATATACTTGTTTTTAGTCCAAAGTTATAATTGTTTGGTTAATTTGTTTACAAAGATTGAGTTTGAGATAAATAAACCAATTCTTATTCTCTGCCTATGCGACTATTTGCAAACACTTAACTCTATATTTTGTAAAAAAATCATTGACATTATTTCATATATTAAAAGAAATGAGTTGATCGCGTTCCTAAAATAACTAAGCCATTAGTTATTAAGAAAGAGAACTAATCTACTAATTGATTTAATACTATATTAACCAACTAAAACAAAACTGAAATTTAAACTAATAAAATTTAAATGAGTAGAAGACATCCTTATAATTCCAAACTTCATTTACTTGCCATGTTGAAGCTCTTCACAACATGAGTTTAAAAGATATGTACCTGATATTGGAAGCAAAAGAAAATGAAGATGAAAATCAGCAACAGTAATAACAGTGCAACAGCAACAACTGCCCAGCAACAGTAACAAACCGGTAACAGACCGGTGGAGTAGTAATCCCAAAAACAAAAGCTTTAAGCTTTAAATGAAACAACAACCATTAATACTAATTTCAAACAAAGAAAGAAAGCAGTAGATTTTTTAGCTTTTATTTTTATTTTGAAAGCTTAAATATTTTTTCGGAATTTTTCTCTCTTCTATTCTCTGTCCGTTTTTTCTCTCTATCTGTGTGTGTATTTTTTCTCGTCTGTATGTGTTCTCTCTCTATATTTCTGTTCTGTCTTGTGTTCAAGACTTCACACATATATATAATTCCATCCCATAAATCTTTTAATCAATTAAATCAATACTTTTTCTCTACCCAACCCATTATCTTTCCACTCATCCCCATTACATTAAATAAACATATCACACCACCCCATTATATTTTGTCCCCCATGCTTTATTTAAAATAATGCAAGATTCCCCTTTAATTTAAATCTTGTCCCCCCTTTATATTAAATAATCATATCACAACCCACCCCATTTCATTTTGTCCCCCATGCTTCAAATAAACAATTTCAAAATGTACAATTCCTAAACTACCCCTTCCGACCTTACTGAAATTACCAAACTACCCCTGAACGTATTACAAATTTACCAAACTACCCATCAGCTATAACACATCAATTAATCAAACTTAACCAAAATATAGACAATATGATCAATTTCTAACAATGTTCAAACAACAATATGAACATGGATGAACATCATAACAACAATATCACATGAACACGATTTTAACAACATTTCAACAACAAATCACATGAACACGAATTGAACAACAAAGAACAACTAAAATTTGATTGAACAATATTTTAGCAACAAACAATCCTATTTTCGGATTCAACAACAACAACAAACAAAGTATGAAGATTTCTAAATTCAATCATATTGAACTTAACATCAACTCTAACAACATTACAACAAACAATTCTTATATTAAACTTTAAACAAGATTATGAGAACAATTCAAGCAATAATCATAAATGGTAAACAAGAAATCAAACTATACAAAATTCGGATTCAAGATCATCCAAACAAAGTAGGAACATGAATGAATCTATTTTAACACAAGCATGATGGATTTAAACGATTAAACCAACATATTTCTCTAACACAACTAAATTCTTTAAACAAATAACAAGATCGACGAAGAAACAATTATGAACTTAAACTTGAACTTAACAATATTAACAATTTCTAACAATACATAAACACATGAAACAAATTGAAGAAACAATTAATTAAATTTCAATTTGAATCTAACAAACATCAAACTAACAAATTCTTACTTAAACAATACAACAAACATGAAATAAACATGAAAACAACTAATTAAACTTCCATTTTAAAATCTGAAAATTGATTTAACAAATAACACATGAACATGAACTAAAAATTAATTCAAACGATAAACAAAACAAACATTTGTTGATTTTAGATTCGAAAATATCAAAACAAAATATGGACAAAATAAAACTCAAAAACTACTAACCGGATCGAAAGACGAACAACGACCAAACAAACAACGAACTTGACGATGAACTTACGACGTATAGTATCTTCACTTGACGAAAAACCCTCGACCTTTGCCGGACTTTAACCGGACTGCCTTGTGTCGTCAACAACAGTACGAAGCAGCGAGCAGCAATACGACGCCAAGAAGCAGCAGCAGTCCGAAGCAGCGAGCAGCAGCAACTGTCGACGACGTCCATGGCGGAATGGACTGCTCCCGATGGCAGCGTGCGAGCTTGGTCGTGACGAGCAGCGGCGATGGGAGCTTTGAACAACAGCTGACTCATCGAGGCTATGTTCGTTTGGTTGTTTGGTTGAGGCAGAAGCAACAACGACATAGACGTCGAGCTCAACGAGCTTGAGCTCGACGAGCTTCATCAATGGCGGATAGGGTTGGGGTCGCGAAAGAGGTTGTGTCGTTTGGTGGTGTTTGGACGGTGCTTGGGTGGTGTTCGACGAAGGGGGTGGCTGCTGGGTAGCCATGGCAGCTCACTATTTTGGAGATGGAGAAGAAGAAGACAAGGGGAGGGGGCGGATGGCTTTCCTTAGTTTTTAGGGTTTTTTCTTCTTTTTTCTTTTGTTTTGTGTCTTTGAAATGCAAGATAGGGGTATTGGGTCTTTTGGGTTATGGACTGGGTCGACCCAGTTCGAAATGGACTGGGTCGTAGGGAAGATTGGGCCATTTTTGGGCCTGTGGCTTGAAATTGAAGAAGAGGCCTAATTCCGACTTTCTTTATATTTTCGCTCTCTTTTCTTCTTTTATTTTTTCTAAAACTAAATTATAAAAATACTTAAACTATTATTAAGAACTAAATTAAGTTATAAAAGCGCAAATTAACTCCCAATAACAATTAACGCACAATTAAGTATTAATTAAGCATAAAATTGTATATTTGGACATTAAATGCTAAAAATGCAAACGATGCCTATTTTTGTAATTTTTAATTTTTGTAAAACAAATTTAATTACTAACAATTGTAGAATTAAATCCTATATGCAAAATGCGACATATTTTTGTATTTTTTATTAATTTAGCAAATAAACATGCACAGATAAATACAAATAATTATTCAAAATATCACAAAACATCACAAAATTGCACACCAAGAAAAATTACTTTATTTTTTAATTTTTTGGGAGTAATTCTCATATTGGGCAAAAATCACGTGCTTACAGCTGCCCCTCTTTGCCCGAAGACACGAAGGGTTTTCGTGCAAAGATAAAGCGAGCGATTTTTGCCCATCCGAGTACTCCGTGTGAAGCATTTTTTTTTTGAAAAAGATTTGACCGAACCTTTACTTCAAAGGTTTCCTACATATCCTGGGCTAAACAGGAATCAGGTCAATGTAGTTCGGGAAATTTTGGTAGCTGGGACTACCGTTGGACTGCTATGTTACTGTTGTTGCATGCTATTACTACTGCTTACCGATCTCCTTGTTACACCGTGCTTAAAAGAAAACAAGAAGCTAAGTTATACTGCAATTTTTCTTGTTGCCTTGCTTTCTTGTCTGCTTGCATTTTTTCCGGTGCTTTTCTTCTTTTTGACACATGCACTTGAGTTTGTGCTGTGACCTCTTGTTGCAACCTTCTGTTTCCCGGTGCCGGGGAATTTTATTGTTTCCTGCTGGGGATTCCTATTGTAACCCTCTGTTTTATTGTCCTCTGACTTGATTTTGAAATGTATGCCTCTGTTATCTGGGCGGGCTCCCAATTTTAATACTTGAAAATTAAAGACTTGAAATGTATGCCTCTGTTATCTGGGCGGGCTCCCAAGTTCAATGCTTGAAAATTAAAGACTGAAATGTATGCCTCTGTTCTATGGGCGGGCTCCCAACTTCAACAACAACTTTAAAAATGAATGTCATTCCTCTCTTCAGGCGGGCTCCTGACTTCAACAATAACTTTGAAAATAATTCGCCATTCCTCTCTTCAGGCGGGCTCCTGACTTCCACCAATACATCGCCATTCCTTTCTTTAGGTTGGCAAGATTTCAACAACTTTTAAAAACGCCTTTCCTCTCTTCAGGCGGGCTCCTGACAACAACTTTGAAAATAATCGCCATTCCTCTCTTCAGGCGGGCTCCTGACTTCAAACCATACATCGCCATTCCTTTCTTTAGGTTGGCAAGATTTCAACAACTTTTAAAAACGCCTTTCCTCTCTTCAGGCGGGCTCCTGACAACAACTTTGAAAATAATCGTCATTCCTCTCTTCAGGCGGGCTCCTGACTTCAAATCATACATCGCCATTCCTTTCTTTAGGTTGGCAAGATTTCAACAACTTTTGACAACGCCTTTCCTCTCTTCAGGCGGGCTCCTGACAACAACTTTGAAAATAATCGCCATTCCTCTCTTCAGGCGGGCTCCTGACTTCAAACCATACATCGCCATTCCTTTCTTTAGGTTGGCAAGATTTCGACAACTCTTTTAAAACGCCTTTCCTCTCTTCAGGCGGGCTCCTGACAACAACTTTGAAAATAATCGCCATTCCTCTCTTCAGGCGGGCTCCTGACTTCAAACCATACATCGCCATTCCTTTCTTTAGGTTGGCAAGATTTCAACAACCCTTTTTTTTAAAAATGCCTTTCCTCTCTTCAGGCGGGCTCCTGACAACAACTTTGAAAATAATCGCCATTCCTCTCTTCAGGCGGGCTCCTGACTTCAAATCATACATCGCCATTCCTTTCTTTAGGTTGGCAAGATTTCAACAACTTTTAAAAACGCCTTTCCTCTCTTCAGGCGGGCTCCTGACAACAACTTTGAAAATAATCGCCATTCCTCTCTTCAGGCGGGCTCCTGACTTCAAATCATACATCGCCATTCCTTTCTTTAGGTTGGCAAGATTTCAACAACTTTTGACAACGCCTTTCCTCTCTTCAGGCGGGCTCCTGACAACAACTTTGAAAATAATCGTCATTCCTCTCTTCAGGCGGGCTCCTGACTTCAAACCATACATCGCCATTCCTTTCTTTAGGTTGGCAAGATTTCGACAACTCTTTTAAAACGCCTTTCCTCTCTTCAGGCGGGCTCCTGACTTCAACAACAACTTTGAAAATAATCGCCATTCCTCTCTTCAGGCGGGCTCCTGACTTCAACCAATACATCGCCATTCCTTTCTTTAGGTTGGCAAGATTTCAACAACTTTTAAAAATGCCTTTCCTCTCTTCAGGCGGGCTCCTGACAACAACTTTGAAAATAATCGCCATTCCTCTCTTCAGGCGGGCTCCTGACTTCAACCAATATATCGTCCTCATTCTCCAGGTGGACGCCTGATTTTTTCTTTTCTTTTTTCTTCGCTCTGCTTTGTTCTTGCTTGCTGGGGATAATACCACTGTGGGAGTCTCCTTTCTTCCCCTCTTTCAAATTCAATTTTTTTTTTTAATTTATTTTTGCTCAACACTGCTAGGGATAAAAGTGTTATCTTCTTGGGATAACATTGTTGAGGATAATGCTGCTGGGGAATTTTATCCCTTCAAATCGATGCTTCATTCTTCTGGAAGCTGCTGAGGATGATAATGGTTTTTGCTTTTCTGAGCACAAATGTCATCCCTTTGTTCTGTCTGCTGGGGAATAACTTCTTTTATTAAAACTTGTTATGCTGGGGGTAAAACTGGTTCAAAGACCACTTCCCTTGAGACTGGTGCTATATTCATTTTACCCTGAATGGGTATCTGACTTCCAGAAAATTTTCCAAATGAAAGGAAAATTTTCTGCCCCAGTTTGACAGTCTCCCTTATGGCCTGCATTTCTGTCATCAATGCCACTTCCTTTACCTGTTTCAATTTAAACAAAATTTGTTAGTTTAAAACGCGGTGGTTGGTTGTGATACTCCCACTGGGATGGTTTTCCCTTTTCCCTTCCTTGCTCTGCGTTCCACAACTTGTTGGGGATGATATTCTTTGCTGGGGATAATCCTTTTCTGCTGGGGATATCCCTCTTCTTTCGTGGCATGGCTCGGAAACTTGCATTTTCCCGACCTTTTAGTCTCGCATGAATTTCCCAAATCATGCTTATTGTTTTTCTTGTTTTGTCCACGGGCTCTGGTCTTGAGGTTTAATAACCTTTGATTTCGGCAAGGATATCCCTCTTGACACTCGTCAATCCTTTTGCTGGGGATATCTTTCTTGACACTGGCCTCGCGCTTGTTCCTTCCTGACTATATCACTTGGATGTACTAGTCAGATCTTATCTTGGAAAGCTGATGGTCTACTTTGAAGTCATTTCCCACTGGTCTTGACCAAACAGACTCTACTGGGGAAATTTCTATGAAAGGGAAAGATAAAAGGGAACAGAATAAAAGACAACGAAAAAAATGACTCTTTAACAAAAGAAACTATAAATAAAAACCTATCAAATGCAAATACCGACTCTAATGGTCATGACATGCACATGTGGCCTATCCTCTGCCGTCAATCGTCTTTCAAGACCTTCAATTGGCAATTCCCCATCTGATTCCCAATCTTATTCGACTTGTAGTGCCCAAAAGGTTTTCACTATCAAGCCTCTCTCATTTTGTTTTTTCTCTCAGCTTGCGTCGCCTTATGGTGTCCGTAAAGATTTTCACCGATAAGACTCTCTCATTTGTATCACTTTCCAGCTGGGAATTTGGAGTGTTGCCGGTATGACTCTGGAGATTAGAGTCCTTTCTGCTGTGGAACAGAATGTTATGTTCGCCGGTAAGATTCTCATTTGTCTGACTTGGCATCTTTTGCAGACTGATCAGAAGGTCTTTCTTTGGACCGTAATGTGGGTTTTTTGGATAGGCTTAGAAAGAAAAGGTATTAAAGGCTCAAAAACAAATCAATTTGGGGTTCAAAATTACAACCTTCAAAATCATATTTGTTTATAACAAGTGCAACCCTTGCCCCAGTTTCTTGCTTGGGGATTATTTATTTATTATATATATATTTTAAATTTTTTGTTACACTATGCACACCATGCACACTATGCACCCTATGACCGAGCCGTGAGGCGCCTACGTATCCTCTTTGAGGAATCAGGTCAAACGTAGTTCCCAATTCCTCTTTTTTCATTTGACTTTCTTTTGTTTTTTTTCATTTTTCTTTTTCTTTTTCCTTTTTTTTTTTGATTTTTTCTTTACCTTCCAGGCTCGTATTTCCTAGTCGTTGCTATTGATTCCGAACGAGGGGTATGAAAGAAAATAAATAAGGCTCAAAAGGGGTAACGAAGGATAAAGTGTTTAGGTAGCAGAATAAAATGCCTTCGTCATTCCAGTCTTCAAAACATGCCAAGTGCAAACAACACAATTGAACATAGATTTATAGTCTCTTCCGATGGTGCTGGACTTGACAATTATGTTAAACACTTGCTTTTTCATTTGTCATTTCTAAAGCACTGCTGGGCGACACTCTCACTCTCATGCACGACCCTCATGCCAATTTGGCGAATCTTGCATTTAACGGTTTTCTTTATGTTTTACTTGCCCCAGTTCCACATGACTCGGGCTTCAAATAATCTCAAACCGTTCTTATTTCCTTTAAATGCTTTGATCACCTTCCCAGGGTTTTATGATTAACTTTATAGACTAGGCCCAAACTGTGTGCGCATGTCATGTCCCTAGAATCGGCATTGAACGAAAATGACAAAAGGACTAAATAAAAAGATGACTGGAAATAATAAAAGACCGGCTTTTGTATTAAACTTCCGGCGAAATGGTTAGAAAAACAAACAAAACAACCAGAATAAAATCTTAACACAACATCAACGAGACTTAAACAAACTGATACGACAAAAATGGAAAGATAAGAAGGTTTGACACAAGACAATATTCGGATTACAACCCTAAGAATAATCCGGATAACAGAAATGACAACAAAATAAACCACCAACAGCTTCTCTCTTGCTAACCAAGGAACGGAGCGTCCTCCCATTTTATCAAAATTGGCATCTTAGCCACTAAGCTTTGCATTAGTATTGCCAAGACCATTATCAGCTTCCATATCATCAACCTCCGTCAACAAGTTCTCGATAGGGTTCGAGTGCTCCATGTTACTGTTATCGATCACAATCCGCCCTTCTTGGATCATTTTCTCTACTTCCCTTTTCAAATTACGACAACTCTCAATGTTGTGCCCTATGACATTGGAGTGGTACGCGCATTGCGCTGCCGGATCAAAGTTTCTTGCATGTGGATCTGGAGTATATGCGGGGAGCGGCTCAATCAAGCCAGCATGCTTTAGCCTTTCAAACAGACTTGCATAAGATACTCCGATAGGGGTGAGAGCCTTTCCTCGTTTCAGCAACCTTTCGTTCCTAAATGCTTGATTGGGCCGGAAACCTGATCCAGGGGGCTTCCGGTAGGCTTGTGAGGGTGGATAGGCCTTCTGTGGAGCTGGGTATTTGGAAAGTGAAGCCCATCTTTGGGAACCTCGTGGAGAGAAGTAGCATTGGGGAGGGGAGTAGCGTGGACGAGTGATGGAGCTACTCGGGTAGCTAGGAAAGCTGTCATAAGTGGGTTGGGATGGAGAGTATGGGGGATGGGTAATGCCAGAGTTTGAAAAGCTTGGCGGTGGTGGGGGTGGTGCTTTCCCAGTTATCCATGCCTGATACATGTCTGCCACATGTTGTCTAAGCATTTTCACTTCTTCTACCAACCCGTTGTTCTGTTCGACCAATTGTTGTCGGTCATCAGTACCGACCCATCCTGTTTTGATGTTCTGTGTCATTTGCTTTGCAGGGAGGAGTTACCACAACCAACCACTTTTCTATATATGAACACAACAAAAGGAAGCCAGCACATTAGTGTCAGGGCATTTGACAGATAATCATATATTAGAGATGCAATGTACCTAAGCAGTTAAACCGTTTTATCAGAGATGCGATGCATTTGCGCTTTCCTTTATTTTTCTTTCTTCCTTTTTTTTTCTTTTTCAGTGGTGGTCGAATCTTATAGAGATTGCCTACGTATCATGACCCCGCATGAATCAGACCTTGCGTAGTTCGGACCAATAAAAGATAAGCAATACTAATCATTTTTTTTCAATTTTCATATTGGGTTTCAAAGGTTTAAAAATGACCTACAAACTTGAAAATCAAACGACCCACATATTGTAATCAAAAGTTTTACAAACTCCAAAACAAACGGCCAGCTTCCTTTCTCCGTTTGACAAATGCAACCAAACGGTTATTTTTGCAAATGTGGCCCCGTCCAAATTTTGAGGCCGGAGAGGATTATTTTATGACACTTTACACACTTGTCCGTTCTTTTACGAAAATAGCCTTTCGACAACTGAAAGATACTCTAAGGCTATTTCGGCAAGAACAGTTTAAGACGCGGCCGAAGCTGGCTCGACTTATTATGACAAAATTCAAACGGTATTCACCTGACCGCCGACTATTTTTTTTTATTTTTTTTTCAAATTACAATAAAAACCAGGTGTTGCAAACACGGCCCTTTAGCGCCTCGGGGACGAAGATTTTTAAGGCTGTGTGGGTCAACTGGACCAAAAATCCTAAACATGACCCAAAAGGTGGCTGTTTATGCAAAGTCAGCCTTCCGGCGTCCTTTTCGGGAACATTCGGCTATGTCCTTGATAAAACAGCGTCACCCGACTTCTTTATGACGAAATTAAAATTTGACATATATTTTTTTGGCTATTTTTTAGCAAATGGGGAGGTTGGACACCGCCCGACTTATTTATGACAAAAATTAAAATTTTGACACGTTTTTTATTTATTTATTGGTTTTTGGCTATTTTAGCAATAATAGGGGGGTTGGACCCGATGAGGGTTGCCTACGTATCTCACATCCGGTGAGAATCAAGCGTAGTTCGGGCAGATCAAGAATAAGTAAATGAACTAACTTTTTTTTTTTTTTGAATTTGTGAAAGAACTGCTTTAAAAGAATAAAGGAAGTATATATATATATATATATATATATTTTGGATTTTTGATTGATTTTCTTTTTGAAAGAAAGACTTCTAAGAATTCCTTTTCTTTTGATTTGAACTTTGAGAATTTCAAAAGTAAAAGGAAGATATTTTTTTTGTTTTTTTATTCTAAGAAGAAAGAAAATATTTTTTTGGAATTTTACCTTTAATAAAAGAAATGCTTTCTAAAAAAATATTTTTTGAATTTTCTTTTCAATTTTTAAAGAAGAAGGAAAATATTTTCGAATTTGTTTTATTTTATTTTATATATATATATATATATATATATATATATATTAATAATTAAAAAGACTTTCCTAAAGAAGTCAATAACGGAAAAAAAAAATTTGGATTTTTTTTTTGTTTTGAAAATTGAGAGTCTAAAAAAAACTTTTCTAGACTTTTGGCACGACAAATATTTTTGCAAAAAATAAAGATATATATACATTTTTTGGAAATAAAGAACAACTTTATATATATATATATATATATATATATATATATATATATATATATATATATATATATATTTGCAACAAATAATAAAACCACTTTCAACGCGACTCTTTTTATTTTATTATTTTTATTTTTATTTTGGTATCTAAACAAATAAATAAATAAAAACCTATTTTAAAAACAAGACTCTTTTTCATTTTCATTTTTTATGGCAAGACAAACTAATTTTTTTTTCTAATTTGTTTTTTTTTTAAAAAACAAGACAGAACAACGACTCTTTTTTTTTCTTTCTATTTTTCCTTTGCTTTTAATAAATCAAACTAATAAAACATTTTTTTTTCATTTTCTCAAAATTTCGGCAGAGTTTTGACAGTTATTTGGGCATTGGTTTTTTTTTTCCAAAAATTAACAATCAATTCCCTAACCGTTCTTTTTTTCAATTTTAAAATATTATTCCTGATATTCAAAAGTCAGTCAACACACAAATCCGGATCAAATAAATGCGCAAGTAGCAGCAAGTAAGATGCATCAGGATGGTCATTTTTTTTGGGTACACCTGTCCTAGACAGACCCAACCCCTGTGTTGAGTCTTCAAAGTCAAATGCACGTGATGCAAACAATCGCTCCTACTACGGATCCGGCATGAAGCTGAGTTATTCTAAGTGAAAAAACCTGAGGCATATTGATCTAGCCCTGGCTTACCCAAACGGACAGTTTGAGCCGAAGCGGGGGCAACGTACCGGGAGCACGAAAGTCTACCCGGCCTAGTTACTTGTCCCAACTTCGTCTTATTTGGTATGACTTTAACAGAAAGGTGGGCCACGCGCACGTGTGCACCATAAATTTAGAAGACTCAGAAAGAAGGGGGTTTCGTAGCAGTTGTATATATTCATAATTCAAATAATATTAAAGCGGTAAAAGTGTCATTTAGCACATTGGGCATATATCATGTAAAAAAATCAGATAATAAATAAAGCCAACTATAACAATTATTTTAAGCTCGAATTCTTGAACCCTGAACCAGAGGTTCTGGGTAAAGTTCCCCAGCAGAGTCGCCAGAGCTGTCGCACCTCCTTTTTCCGCCCCCGCGAGGGTGCAAGGGAGTTTTCTCCAATTAAAGGACAGTCGAAACGGGATTTGTTTGTTTGTTTCAGAGTCGCCACCTGGGAATTTTAAGGCGTCCCAAGTCACCAATTTTAATCCCTGAATCGAGGAGAATATGACTCTGTTTATTATTCTGCGAACCAGAAATCCGGATAAGGAATTCTGTTAACCCGGGAGAAGGTGCTAGGCATTCCCGAGTTCCGTGGTTCTAGCACGGTCGCTCAACTGTTATATTCGGCTTGATTATTTTGATTTGTTAAATACATTTTTATTGCATGATTTTATTGTTACCGCTTCTATTTAGATTGTTTATAATTAAAGACCCTTCTTCGAATCGAATCACGCGTACGTGTATTCGTTTTATATATTAATATTTTTTAACGTGAAAATCGTGTCACGCGTACGTATACACAATGATAATATAATAATTATTATTTTTTTTCGAAATTTTTTATTATAAAAAAAGAAGACTTAAGTTCGAAATTGTGCTAAAAATAAAATTAAGAACGTTCGTCGCTCTTGTATAATTAAATATTGAACCGCACATCTCGAGTTATATGAAATTAATATTGATATTCTCCGAAGAGCCCCCTTTTTATTAAATGTTCGTTCGAAGTTGCGCGAACGCATAATTCGAATTGCTTTTAGAAATATAATCAGGTTACGCGAACGCATCCCTAATCACGCAAAAGATTCTTAATAGTAGTATAGATTTTCCATAAATGTTTATTGCATCCATCTATTTTTAAATGTAAGAATCATGGAGAATTACCGATTGGGATGCCACCAAATTTCTTGACAAAGAATTCAAAATTTATTAGGCGTTGCTACAAGTCTTATTTTACGCGTATGAATTATATACCTCAAAACTATTCAAATTTTAAAGAATTAATGATATGAAAAAGAAACAAACAACATGTAACTAAAAATACTGCCATTTTTATCGTGGATACAACATTAACATATCCAAAAATCGAATCGCATATAAAACTGGAAAAAGAATTAATTTGATAAACAAATTAATAGTTTCTGAAGAATTTTTATTGTTATATTTAATGCGAATTCTATTTCTACATATCCTTGACATAAAATGTTGCAATTCGTGCTTGTAAATCCCATATCCTTCTCATATACTTGTTTTTAGTCCAAAGTTATAATTGTTTGGTTAATTTGTTTACAAAGATTGAGTTTGAGATAAATAAACCAATTCTTATTCTCTGCCTATGCGACTATTTGCAAACACTTAACTCTATATTTTGTAAAAAAAATCATTGACATTATTTCATATATTAAAAGAAATGAGTTGATCGCGTTCCTAAAATAACTAAGCCATTAGTTATTAAGAAAGAGAACTAATCTACTAATTGATTTAATACTATATTAACCAACTAAAACAAAACTGAAATTTAAACTAATAAAATTTAAATGAGTAGAAGACATCCTTATAATTCCAAACTTCATTTACTTGCCATGTTGAAGCTCTTCACAACATGAGTTTAAAAGATATGTACCTGATATTGGAAGCAAAAGAAAATGAAGATGAAAATCAGCAACAGTAATAACAGTGCAACAACAACAACTGCCCAGCAACAGTAACAAACCGGTAACAGACCGGTGGAGTAGTAATCCCAAAAACAAAAGCTTTAAGCTTTAAATGAAACAACAACCATTAATACTAATTTCAAACAAAGAAAGAAAGCAGTAGATTTTTTAGCTTTTATTTTTATTTTGAAAGCTTAAATATTTTTTCGGAATTTTTCTCTCTTCTATTCTCTGTCCGTTTTTTCTCTCTATCTGTGTGTGTATTTTTTTCTCGTCTGTATGTGTTCTCTCTCTGTATTTCTGTTCTGTCTTGTGTTCAAGACTTCACACATATATATAATCTCATCCCATAAATCTTTTAATCAATTAAATCAATACTTTTTCTCTACCCAACCCATTATCTTTCCACTCATCCCCATTACATTAAATAAACATATCACACCACCCCATTATATTTTGTCCCCCATGCTTTATTTAAAATAATGCAAGATTCCCCTTTAATTTAAATCTTGTCCCCCCTTTATATTAAATAATCATATCACAACCCACCCCATTTCATTTTGTCCCCCATGCTTCAAATAAACAATTTCAAAATGTACAATTCCTAAACTACCCCTTCCGACCTTACTGAAATTACCAAACTACCCCTGAACGTATTACAAATTTACCAAACTACCCATCAGCTATAACACATCAATTAATCAAACTTAACCAAAATATAGACAATATGATCAATTTCTAACAATGTTCAAACAACAATATGAACATGGATGAACATCATAACAACAATATCACATGAACACGATTTTAACAACATTTCAACAACAAATCACATGAACACGAATTGAACAACAAAGAACAACTAAAATTTGATTGAACAATATTTTAGCAACAAACAATCCTATTTTCGGATTCAACAACAACAACAAACAAAGTATGAAGATTTCTAAATTCAATCATATTGAACTTAACATCAACTCTAACAACATTACAACAAACAATTCTTATATTAAACTTTAAACAAGATTATGAGAACAATTCAAGCAATAATCATAAATGGTAAACAAGAAATCAAACTATACAAAATTCGGATTCAAGATCATCCAAACAAAGTAGGAACATGAATGAATCTATTTTAACACAAGCATGATGGATTTAAACGATTAAACCAACATATTTCTCTAACACAACTAAATTCTTTAAACAAATAACAAGATCGACGAAGAAACAATTATGAACTTAAACTTGAACTTAACAATATTAACAATTTCTAACAATACATAAACACATGAAACAAATTGAAGAAACAATTAATTAAATTTCAATTTGAATCTAACAAACATCAAACTAACAAATTCTTACTTAAACAATACAACAAACATGAAATAAACATGAAAACAACTAATTAAACTTCCATTTTAAAATCTGAAAATTGATTTAACAAAAAACACATGAACATGAACTAAAAATTAATTCAAACGATAAACAAAACAAACATTTGTTGATTTTAGATTCGAAAATATCAAAACAAAATATGGACAAAATAAAACTCAAAAACTACTAACTGGATCGAAAGACGAACAACGACCAAACAAACAACGAACTTGACGATGAACTCACGACGTACAGGATCTTTACTTGACGAAAAACCCTCGACCTTTGCCGGACTTTAACCGGACTGCCTTGTGTCGTCAACAACAGTACGAAGCGGCGAGCAGCAACACGACGCCAAGAAGCAGCAGCAGTTCGAAGCAGCGAGCAACAGCAACTGTCGACGACGTCCATGGCGGAATGGACTGCTCCCGATGGCAGCGTGCGAGCTTGGTCGTGACGAGCAGCGGCGATGGGAGCTTCGAACAACAGCTGACTCATCGAGGCTATGTTCGTTTGGTTGTTTGGTTGAGGCAGAAGCAACAACGACATAGACGTCAAGCTCAACGAGCTTGAGCTCGACGAGCTTCATCAATGGCGGATAGGGTTGGGGTCGCGAAAGAGGTTGTGTCGTTTGGTGGTGTTTGGACGGTGCTTGGGTGGTGTTCGACGAAGGGGGTGGCTGCTGGGTAGCCATGGCAGCTCACTATTTTGGAGATGGAGAAGAAGAAGACAAGGGGAGGGGGCGGATGGCTTTCCTTAGTTTTTAGGGTTTTTTCTTCTTTTTTCTTTTGTTTTGTGTCTTTGAAATGCAAGATAGGGGTATTGGGTCTTTTGGGTTATGGACTGGGTCAACGCAGTTCGAAATGGACTGGGTCGTAGGGAAGATTGGGCCATTTTTGGGCCTGTGGCTTGAAATTGAAGAAGAGGCCTAATTCCGATTTTCTTTATATTTTCGCTCTCTTTTCTTCTTTTATTTTTTCTAAAACTAAATTATAAAAATACTTAAACTATTATTAAGAAATAAATTAAGTTATAAAAGCGCAAATTAACTCCCAATAACAATTAACGCACAATTAAGTATTAATGAAGCATAAAATTGTATATTTGGACATTAAATGCTAAAAATGCAAACGATGCCTATTTTTGTTATTTTTAATTTTTGTAAAACAAATTTAATTAATAACAATTGTAGAATTAAATCCTATATGCAAAATGCGACATATTTTTGTATTTTTTATTAATTTAGCAAATAAACATGCACAGATAAATACAAATAATTATTCAAAATATCACAAAACATCACAAAATTGCACACCAAGAAAAATTACTTTATTTTTTAATTTTTTGGGAGTAATTCTCATATTGGGCAAAAATCACGTGCTTACACATGTCGCCAGACAGGGTTGTTGATTTCGGTATTGATTTGATGTCGGGCACCATATCGTATGGCACCGACAGAGTTAAAGTAGTTGAAGGAGCAGCTTCGAGGCTTCCTTGATAAGGGGTTCGTTGGCAGGCCAATATGGATGCGTGTTCTAACTTGAGTCGACTTTGTTGACTTCGAGTTGCTATGGGTGAGGGATGTATTGATTCGGTTGTTATTGAGCTATCAGTGCTCTGAGTTGATCTATGAGTTACTTTTCTATGTTGCGAGGCGTTATGATTTGTTGGTTATAGGCACACACGAAGCGTTTCCATTGGGGTTTCATAGTGGAAGTCGAATGGGAAAGAAGATTGGGTATTGCTCGGTGGATGGCATATCGGTTATGTCCTTTCGGGTTTGTGTAATGTTATGTCAATTGCTTCACAGTGGTTATGATGATTTCTTGGGTTTTAGACATCAAATTATGCGTCATTGTCGACTTTGAGCATAGTGACTAGAGGTGTTTCATGTGGACCAGTGCTTGGGTAGGGTCGCACATTGGTAGCAGAGTTATATGGAGGTATGACCCTTCGGTGTGGATTCGTGTGTTCTGTTTCTACGATGTGTGATGGGTTCTCAGCATTGTGTAAGGTGGTACTGGTGAGCTTGCGGTATAGCTCTCTCATTTGAGTCATTCTTCATGATTTGAGTACGTTCAGATTGTTGCTTATCGGTGTGCGGATTGCACAAGTTGGGGATTTAGATGGTATTGATGTGTCATGTAACCAGAGTAGTTGTGTTGGATTAGATGTGATCATTGGGATCTAGAATAAATACCAACGGAATTTGGTTTCAGCGTGTTGGAAAGATAATATCGAGGTTCGGCTCAAAAATTTGCTATGGTCTATGCCCAAGGAGAAGTGGCTTCATGAATGGTTGATGTGAGAAGTGGTTATGGATTTCTGCGTGTTTCGTTTATCATTGGCAGTATATGAAAGAGTTGGAGTGAGGCTTTAGTTGATAAGAGGTTTTCTATCGGTATTCGGTTGTTGTATGCAGCTGCTTTAATTAGAAGTTATCACTACATGTGTTTAAGTTATGTGGTATATCATGTAATTGCACCTGAGGTTGCAAGTATGGGTTATTACAGCTTGTTCGGGCTTATTCAGAGTATAGATGTGAGATTCTGATCTTGTGGATTATTTCGGAAGTGGAAAGGTGGTTCTAAGGTTTATGGGCTAGGTTGGATTGTAAACTTTCAGTTACAATGAATTATCAGACCTATATGAGATAGGATGACGTGGGATCACCCCCAGGTATGTGCATGGTAAGGTTACACAACGATTTGATGGTTTTCGGAACAAATCTGGGCACGTTCGAGGACGAACGTATGTTTAAGTGGGGGAATAGGTAACGACCCGACCGGTCGTTTTGAGCTTTTGCACTTCGCTCGCCAGTTCTCGGGCATGACTAGTCCCGTGTGGTGTATTATGACTTATGTAAATCGTTGGTTTTGGTTTTCAGGATAATCGAAATGAATTTGGAAGAATAGTTCTCACTTTGAAGCTTGAAATTTGAAAGGTTTGACCAAGATTTGACTTGTTGGTATATGATTTCGGATCAGAATTTTTATGATTTGGTTAGTTCCATTAGGTGATTTGGGACTTAGGAGCATGATCAGAATGCATTTTGGAGGTCCGTGGAAGGTTTAGGCTTGAATTCGCAAAATTGAGATTTTGGCATTTTCCGGTTGATAGGTGAGATTTTGATATAGGGGTCTGAATGGAATGTCGGAAGTTGCAGTAGTTCTTTGGTGTAATTTGGGATGTGTGTGCAAAATTTCATGTCATTTGGACGTGATTTGGTATACTTTTTGATCGACAGCGTAATTCAAAAGATTTTGGAAGCTTCAACTTGAATCCGATGTATATTGGGTGATTCGATGTTGTTTGAGGTGTTTTGAAGTACAAGTTCGAATGGTGGTATGTGACTTGTTTGTACTTTTGGTTGAGGTCCCGGGGGCCTCGGGGTAATTCCAGATGGGTGACGGAAGAATTTAGAATTGAGTTTTTGCAGTTGAAGCATTTGGTTTTTGTCATAACTGCACCTGCGGTTGGGAGGCCGCAGGTGCGATGATCGCAGAAGCGGAAGGCAGCCGCAGATGCGTCCAAGAGGAAGTTCTTTAGGAACCGCAGAAGCGGTGAAGTGGGCGCACCTGCGGTAGCGCAGGTGCGAGTTTTTAACCGCAGATGCGGAAATTGGCAATTTAATAAAAATCGCAGATGCGGTGGATTTGGTTGCAGTAGCGAGAAATGGACCACAAGTGCGAAAACCTGGGTCAGAAAGTATATAATGTTTCCTTCGCGAATTTTTGCTAAGTTTTCCATTTTTTAAGACGGAAGCGAGCTTGGGCAGTGAATTCAAAGGAAATCGAAGAGAATCAGTTGGGTAAGTTCCCTGAGCTTTATTACTCATGTTTATGATAATTTTTCCATTGTTTAATCTTGGTATTAGTGGAAATTAAGGAAGAAAATTAAGGGGTTAGGGCTTGAGATTAAGAGACCTTTGAGTGGGGTTTTGAGGGGCCATTTGAGGTCCGATTTTGATGTTCTTGATATGTATAGACTCGTGGGAGGAAGAGGATTATATTGATATGATTTTTGTCGGATTCCAAGACATGGGCCCGGGGGCCGGGTTAGAGCAATTTCGGATTTTTAATGTAAATTAGATATTTTTGAGTGGACTTTATTCCCTTAGCATATTTTAATGGTTATGTATTGATTGTGGCTAGATTTGGAGCATTCAGAGGTCGATTCGTGAGGGTAAAGGCATCGCGAGCTAGAGTTTAGATCGGATCGAGGTGAGTAATGATTGTAAATGTTGTCCTGAGGGTATAAAACCCTGGATTGCACATCGTTGTGCTATATTGAGATGACACACACGCTAGATAACGAGCGTGGGGTCGTAAACTGTTGAGGATTGTGACTTAGTCCATCCTGAATGATTGTTTTACCGTGTATTTGATTGAAAACTATTTGTTATCATCATGTTTTGGGCTGAATGCCATATTTGGGCCAAGTGCCAACTATTTGAATCCTTATGAGATTTTTACTGATATTTTCTCATTGTTTTGACTTTAAATTGTACTCAGTCATTCTATATTCTACTGTTTTCATAACTCAGCCATGTTTACTCTGTTTTAACATATTAAATGATATTTCAAATAATTTTTTGGGGTTGAGCATCATCTTTTACTGTTGCCCCGAGTGGCTTATGAGATTTTGACTGAGTAAGGTCGAGGGTCTGTGTTGTGAGGATACTTTTGGGTAGGACTGCACGCCGCAACAATGATACACTGATTACGATTATAAGGCCGAGGGCCTGAGATTTGTACGCCACGAGGTGGCTTGTTGATATAAGGCCTAGAGCCTAGTGATGATGCCACGAGATGGCTTGGTATTGCGCTTGGGCCGTAAAGGGCCCCTCCAGTAGTCTGCACACCCCCAGTGAGCGCGGGTACCCATTGTGATGTGAGATATAGCCCGAGGGGCTAGTATTGTTCTGAGATATTGCCCGAGGGGCGGATTTGTTGACATTGTGCCCGAGGGCACGATATTTTATGTGTTTATCTTTCCTAATTGCCTGTCATTTACTTGCTTAATTGTTAAAAATGCATTTTAGGAAGTTTAAACTGAACTCAATGACTTTACACATCTTTACTGCTTCACTATTTCTGCTGGCTTTTATTGCTTCTTTATAGCCTGTTATGTGCCTTACGTGATTTCTTACTTCTCATCCTTTATTTATGATTATTACTCACTGAGTTGGAGTACTCACTTTACTCCCTGCACCCCGTGTGCAGATTCAGGCGCTGTTGATCCTGCTTGCGAGGGTTGAGAGCTCCGACAGATTTCGGAGTTCACGAAGTAGCTGCTCGGCATCCGCAGCCCAGTGCTTCTCCCCATTTATCTCATTTCCTTCTCTTTTAGTAATTTTGTAATAGCTTTGTAGACACTTCAGACTTGTAGTATATAGATAGATGCTCATGACTGGTGACACCCCGGTATCAGGCTATGTTGGGTTTGATTTCCGCAAACTGTAATGTTCACTAAATATTATTTTGGGAGTTTATCATGTTTAAGACTTAATACTTATTATTTTAATTGCTTAATAATTAGAATGGGAATGTGTCGGTTGGCCTTGTCTTCACGAGAGGCGCCATCATGATCGGGTCCGGATTTTGGGTTGTGACAAGTAGTTCATGCATGCACTCAGAATATTCTTTAACTTCAGTATAAGGGATTGGATTGCCAAACATCCTATCATCTTGATACATTACTGCATTAAAATCTCAAGCTACAAGCCATGGTTTATTCATGGCCACAGCTACATCTTTCAGATTCTCCCATAATGCTCTCTTGTGCTCCACAGTGTTAAAATCATACACTATATTAAGATAACAGTTAATATCTCCTATTTTAATTGTGTTTTCACAATGCAATATTTGGGCTTCATCTCTCACCATTATAACTTCACACCATTGTGGATCCCAAACCAACCAAATTCTACCATTTACTGTAGCTTGGTAGTTATCATATATCTCCCATTTTGGTACTATTTGTTGCTGATCTTCTTTGAATTGTGCTCCTTTGTTGTTGTTTCTATGAGTCCTGTTGGTCTATTTTTTTTGTTTTCAAATAATTCCTCAACTTTTTTTGTTTATATCTCTTATTTATTTCCCTAACATTCCAAATTAACCAATTCCTTATATATTTTTGGACCCCTACCCTCTATCTAGAGGCAAGTCTTGATCTTCACTATGACCTCCATGTAGAATTCCAAAACTATTTTTTGTTGGCACATAACATATTATGGGAAAATTTTGAAGTGTGAATTCTGGACTTGCAATAGCTTTCCCTCTACTCTTTTCTGCTTGCTTTTCTATTTTGCTAGTAGGGGTAATACTCTTCTCCTCATTTAATTGCTGACTCTATTGCTTGTTTTTCTTGGTTAGCTCTACTTGCTCTCCAATTGTTAGAGTTGTTTGCACATGACTTTTGTATCTCCATTCTTGTGTAACAGTTTATTGTTCCTATTTCTTTTATGTTGAGCATCCTTTTGATTATCCCCTTTTTCCTTTTCCCTACATTTGTGCCTAACTACTTGATACACTCCACAGAAATAAGGTTTCCAATCGTATATCACATGTTGTTGGAAATACTTCCCTTTTGGATCAATCACTGTAATTTCATCAGGAAGTGGGCGACTAACATTTATTTCCACCAACATTCTCGCAAAGGATATCCTTGTTTGCTTTGTGGTACATTCATCTGCAAACACAGGAGTTCCTAATACACTTGCTATTCTACTCAAAGATTTACTGCCCCAACAATTCATAGGCAAATTAGGAAATTTAACCCACAGTGGAATCTCACTAGGAAATTCTTTGCTGAAATCAAAGTCTTCTGACCATGGCTTCAAATTTATGGGTTGATTACTGATGGTGTATGATCCAGCATAATAAACAGCATGCATATCAGTTATAGAATTGAATCAGACCCCATAATATCCCTCATCATACAAATACAGTTCTGGTGTATCTATATTCAGCCAATTTTGGCTAATATACATGTTCATAGTGTTGTACCTAGGTGTTTCTCCGATGATATAAGCAATTAGAGCACATTTCCACTTTTCTTCTTCTGGTTCTACTTCCTCCGCTTCCAATTGCACCCCAGTTTGGCCATTAACAAATTGTGGTGGGATATAAGATAGTGACATGCCATTAGTTGCAGATCTATTCCCTTTGAATAGATTTGTCCATGCACCCATCGGATTTGTTGCTTCTTCTGCTCGCTCAGCTGATTTCTGCAATGGAATCACTTGATAGTTTGTGTGAGTCCACTAACTATAAAGTACCAGGTCCTCTATGAGTTCCACTGAGAATACTAATAAAACGGTAAGTAAATAAGACAGGGAGTTTTACGTGGAAAAATCCCTGCTCTATGGGATAAAAAATCACGACCTACACTGGTAGGATTTCAACTTCACTATGAGCAACTTTTAGATTAAAACCTATGCAATCTAGGAATTAAACTCTTAATCCCTCACTAACTTGTAATACAACTATTACAAGCCACTTTGTAATACACCTATTACAAAGACTTCAACTCATGACTAACTCTAGTCACGACACAAACACAAATGGTTTATGGTTTTACAAAGGAGTTCCTAAGCAACGCTTCTAGCTAAGCAATTTAAGAATTACAATGAAGAACAATTACAAAGTTACAACTCAACTAAAGACAACAAAATACTAGATTTAGGAACTGGTCTGTAGTAGCGTTAAACTTTGTTCTTGAGGCACTTGAGAATTAAATTCGCTGTCTCGGAAGGCTTGAATGCTTGAAGTGAATTCTCAAGTATTCAAGTGATGTTTTGTTGTAATAATCTTGTTAATACACCTTGAATGATATTACTTGAATGATGTAAGCACTTGGTTGGTCAAAATACAAGTGACTGCAGAATTGTGCTGCACTATTTTTGAGGTATTCACTTTCCAGCTGTACAAAGTTGACTTTCGTACTGCTGTTAGGGAAACACAATGGATTAGGTAGGGGTGTTCATAAAAACTCGAAAAATCGAACCAAACAGACCAAAAAAACTGATACTTTTTGGTTTGGTTTGGTTTCGATTTTGAATTTTAAAAACCGATCAAATTTGGTTTGATTTTGGTTTTGATCACAAAATAACCGAAAAAAACCGAACCAAACCGACTATAGGAGTAGTTATTTCAAATTTATTATTACACCTATATATATGTATATTTTTACACCAAGTTTCAAAAAATTTATGATGAATGTTAATCGTTTGTACTTTTAGTACAGTTCTTTACCTTTACATTCTAGTTTGATTGGTAATTTTCTTTTATTAAGTGTAAGAATCCATTTCATGTTAAAAAAATATATTTTTAATTGAGTCCTTAAATTATTCAACACTATTTGATTCAATTATCATCAATATATCTTAGTAAATAATAGATTTCTCAAAGGGCAATTGATTTGATAGTGTTACATTGAAAATGTGGTCACCGGAATATGTGTTTGGTAGTGTATATCTTATATTTAAGAAAAAACCGACAAATAACCGAAAAAATGAAAAACCGACAAAACCCGACATAAACCGAATTGAGAAAATACCGACTTAATTGGTTTGGTTCTAATATTTGAAAAATCGACTTACTTGGTTTGTTTTTTTTTAGGGAAAAAATGATCCAAACCGAACCATGAACACCCCTAGGATCAGGTCCATGTGTTGGTTCTCTATCTTCTAAGGTTGCAACAATTCTCATTAGCTGGAGCCCGTTGATTAGCAATATATACCAAGTGTGTTAGATTTCCTATCTGATTTTTGACAGTAAGTTTGTTAGATCATCAAAATATAAAGCTAAGATATTGAAAACCCATCATCACTGTTTCATTAGTTTTCACTGGAATTACTGTTTCATTGCCTTGCACTGCCTTCACCTATGTAGTTTTCTGTGGTATCACCTTGGTATTAGTCTTCATAGACTCAGTCATTCCCAGCTTCTTTGGTATCCCTCCAGTAGTTGATGCAGATCCTTTCTCCACAGATCTAATTTCCTCAGCCAATTGCACAAGGGAAGCCATTGTTGTTATGTTAGGTGTTCCACCTCTTTGAATTCGAGCTCCAACTGAGGCTCCCAAAAGCTACTATAGGTATTTTCCTAGGTCGTCTTCGTCCTCTTCCTTGTCCCCGACCTCTCGCTCCTACCATGGCCACACCGGCGTATGTTTAGCTAACATGCGTTGAGAGCACGAGTTAAGAGAGACCTTCTCTACCCAGATCATATTATTATTATTATTATTATTATTATATTATTATTATTATTATTATTATTATTACCATAATTTAATTTCACACTCAATTTTGGCTCCTTTTTTATTTTTTATTTTTTATTTTTGTTCCTTTTATTTATTTTCTTTATTTGTTGTTCCTTTTCTAATTTCTTTTAACTCTTTTTTTCTTCTTTTCTTCTTTTCTCTTCATAGTCTAATTTTATTTATTTTATTTTCTTGCTCTTTTTTATTATTCTTCTTTTTTTATACAATAAGAAAGATAACTTAAATAGTAAATATTTGTTCACTTGTTTTTTAATATAACTATAATATATATTTTTTTGTTTAATTATTAGAATAACTTATACGTTATAACTATTTTCTCTTCTCTTTTATGCTTTTATATTTTTTTTATTTCAAATCAATTTTTATTTTCTTTTTTACATAATCTAATTCTGCACACATTTTTGCTCCTTTATTTTCTTTATTTATTGTTCCTTTTCTAATTTCTTTTAATTCCTTTTTCTTTTCTTTTCTTCTTCTTTTCTCTCCATAGTCTAATTTTATTTATTTTATTTTATTGCTCTTTTTTATTATTCTTCTTTTTTTTATACAATAAGAAAAGATAACTAATATAGTAAATATTTATTCACCTTTTTTTAATATAACTATAATATACAATTTTTTGTTTAATTATTAGAATAACTTATACGTTATAACTATTTTCTCTTCTCTTTTATGCTTTTATATATATATTTTTTATTTCAAATCAATTTTTATTTTCTTTTTTTACATAATCTAATTCTGCACACATTTTTTGCTCCTTTATTTTTATTATTTTTATTTATTTATATTTTTATATATCAATTATTAGAAAATAACTTACTTTAGCGTATAGTATATCAAAAATAATATATTAGTAGCATTTGAGGTATATTATTGCAGTATACTATGACACCCATATGTTATATATCATATACTGACATGGTATATGATATCGAGAACCTTGTTAGAAAATTTAAAAAGAACCCATTGATTTTTTTTGTTGAAAATTTAAAAAAATACCAAATTTAACTATATCGTTATATTATACCATATATTGTGATAGTATATTATTGCAATAAATTATACACTATTGAATTAAATATTATATTTCAAAATGGTATATAGTATGTTATATTTACAAATTGATCTCCTTCGCTAGCTCAACTCAATTACAACCTAAATTTAAAAAATTCGTTCTAGAATTTTCACCAAATTAACTCAAACTTTAGCCACAATCTCCACTCAAATATTTCAAACTAAATATTTTGTTTTAAGAAAAATATTGGAAAAAACATGAGAATTCTGTTGAAAAGTTGATAAGGAAATCAATAAAATTTTCAAAAAATTCTAAAATAATAAAATAGTAATATTACTGTTACATTATATAGTATACTGTAACAGTATATCATTAGAATAAATTATATACCAAAATGATATACTATATATCATTTTGATATACAATACGGATTCTTCTTCGCCAATTCAACACAACATTATACTCTTCGAATTAAATATTATATACCAAATGGTATATTGTATGTTATTTTAGTATATAATTCAAATTAGTCTTTTTCAATAGTTCAACCCAAATTTTAAAATTCTACTCCATAATTTCCATAAATTGACTCAAACGTTAGTCACAACCTCCAATCAAGTATTTCAAACTATATATTTTGGTTTAAGAAAAAAATTAAAAAGTATATATATGAAAACTCCGTTGAAAGGTTGAAAAGGAACTCAATTAAAAAAAAATTTAAAAAAAAAATTCTAAAACGACCAAATTATAATAGTATACTATTATATCATATAGTATACCGTTGGAATGAACTACATACCAATGTGGTATATAGTATATTATTTTAGTATATTGTACAATCTTTTTCGCTAGTTCAAATGGTATATAGAATGTTATTTTAGTATATACTACAAACTAGTCTTCTTCGCTAGTTCAACTCAATTTCAACCTAAATTTTAAAAATCTACTTTAGCATTTTCACCAAATTGACTCAAACTTTAGCCACAACCTCCAATCAATATTAAAACTAAATCTTTTGACTTAAGAAAAAAAAATATGAGAACTCTGTTGAAAAGTTAAAAGAGGACCCAATGAAAATTTTCAACAATTTTAAGAAGGACCAAAGTAAAACGATGTGCTATTACATTATACTGTTGGGATGAATGTATACCAGAATGGTATACTTTTATGCCATTTTGGTATACAGTACAAATTCGCCTTCTTCGTTAGCGCAACTCAATTTTGACCTAAATTTCAAAAATCTCTAAAAAAAATTACCAAACTTACTCAAACTTCATCCACAACCTCCAATCAATATTCAAACTAAATTTTGGCTTAAGAAATTATTTGGAAACCCATGAGAAATCTATTGAAAATTTTAAAAAAGGACCCAATGGAAAAGCTTAAAAAGAACCAAATTATAACTATGTACTATTATATCATATTGTTTACTGTAATAGTATATGTTGTAATGAAATGTATACCAAAATGGTATATTTATATACTATTTGGGTATACAACACATATTTGTCTTCTTCTCTAGTTCAACTTATTTCAACCCAAATTTTTAAAATCTACTACAAAATCTCCACCAAATTGACTTAAACTTAGCTACAACCTCCAATCAACTTTTCAAACAAGCCCATGCAGGATTTGATCAAAACAATTTAAAAACTTAAATAAACCAAGTTATGAGTTTCAAGCTTCATGGTCCTTCAATGGTAGATTTAAATTTTTGTACAATAAATCTCCAAAAATCAGCATCAAAGGTATAATCTACACATCAAAGAACAATAACTAACGAATTTTAACAGTAAAACACTATAAAAAATTAGATATGGCATTTTGAACTCATTCATATGAAAAAAAGATAATGATATAATACATATTTTTATTTTTTTTTATTTTTTTTATGTATTAATTATTATTACACCAAGAATGTGCGCTTAGCCCATTCTTATTTTCTCTGACGGTGGATGTCTTGACACACCATATTCAAGGGGAGGTGCCATGGTGTATGTTGTTCAGTGATGATATAGTTCTGATTGATGAGTCGGTAGCGGTGTTAATGAGAGACTGGAGGTGTGGAGGCAGGCTTAGAGTCCAAAGGTTTCAAATTGAGTAGGACCAAGATGGAATATCTGGAGTGTAAGTTCAGCGGCATGTCGGGGGAAGTAGACGAGGTGGTGAGGCTCGACTCACAAGTCATCCCCAAGAGATAAAGTTTCAAGTACCTAGGGTCTATTATCTAGAGAGATGGGGAGATTGACGGGGATGTCACGCACCGCATTGGGGTGTGGTGGATGAAATGACGGTTAGCATCTGGAGTCCTGTGTGATAAGAGGGTACCACCGAAACTCAAATGTAGGTTCTACAGAGAGGTGGTTAGGCCAGCTATGTTATATGGGGCTGAGTGTTGGCCAGTTAAGAATTCACATATCCAGAAGATGAAAGTAGCCGAGATGAGGATGTTGAGATGGATGTGCGCGCATACTAAACTGGATAAGATAAGGAATGAAGATATTCGGGAGAAGGTGGGCGTTGCTCCCGTGGACGACAAGATGCGGGAAATGAGGCTTAGGTGGTTTGGACAAGTGCGGAGGAGAACAATAGATTCTCCGATTAGGAGGTGCGAGCGATTGGCTTTGGCAGGTACGAGAAGAAGTAGAGGACGGCCTAAGAAGAATTGGGGCGAGGTGATCAGGCAAGACATGACGCGTCTTCAGATTTCCGAGGACATGGCTCTTGATAGGAACGTGTGGAGGTCGAGCATTAGGGTTGTAGGCTAGGGGGTAGTGCATAGTTTTTCCCTCTTTGTACCGGATAGTCCGATAGAGCTTTGTCTATGTTTGGTAGCGGTCTATGTTGTGTTCACACTATTTTGTTGTTTTGCATAGGATTGTATTACTGCACTCCCTTTCACTTATTTGGTATATTTTAAGATATTATTATTTCTCTTGCTTTTTTTGTTGTTACAGATCTCTTCTTGTATTTCTTTTCTGATATTATTATCTCTTCTGTTGAGCCGAGGGTCTCCCGGAAACAGCCTACCTACCCTTCCTGGGTAGGAGTAAGGTCTGTGTACATCCTACCCTCCCCAGACCCTACTTATGAGATTTTACTGGGTATGTTGTTGTTGTTGTATTAATTATTAAAAATAACTTTTCTCTAGCATATAGTATATTAAAAATAATATATTAATAGCAGTTGAAGTATATCATTACAGTATACTATGATACCAATATGGTATATATCATAATGTATCATAAAAGATGGTTCATTTATTCGACAAAAAAATCACTCATCGATCTTCTATGACACTCATATAGTATATATCATATACTGATACGATATAATAAAGGATTTTTTTTTCCAGAAATACATTTAGTCTTCTATAATACCCACATGGTATATATTATATACTAGGATATCATAAAGGTTTGATTCATTCCTTCCAAAAAAATACTATAATCCTCTATAATACTAATCTGGTATATATCATATACTTACAAGGTATCATAGAGAATTGATTCAATGCTTCAAAAGAAAAACTAAAAACTCATAGGTCCCATGTGATACACATATGGTACATATCATATATTATCAGGGTATCATATAGGACTGGTTTATTCCTTCAAAAAATTAACAACATATTATTTTAATTAATAGCATATCATATAGGACTGGTTCATTCCTTCAGAAAATTAACAACATATTATTTTATTAATTATTTACTCTTGAATTATGGTGTATACCAATATAATGTACGGTATATCAAAATAGTATATTGTGTTCTTTATCCAACAATATATTATTACATTATACTATATACTGTAACAATATGCTAGTGCAATAAATTATGCAATGTAATATATCATTTTGTATAAGTACAAATTCGTCTTTTTCGCTAGTTCAACTTAGTTTCAACCCAAAATTCCAAAATCTACTCCAGAACCAAATTGACTCAACATTAGGACGGTCTTCTTTGATTCAATGCATCCCAAAGAAACACTATAATAGCATGACAACAAGAAGAAGGTAGTATTTTCTAACCATAAAAAAGTGCAGAAAAGCTCTCCATTTAGGCATCATCTTAAAAAAGAAGTTTGTGTTGAAAATAAATAAATAAATAAACAAGAAGCTTCTCATCATTGCTATAGTAACAAGCTCTCAAAGATATTAAATTTTAATTGATTCAAAATTCCAACCTCTTCCTCACTAATGTAATCCTTGATTCAAAGCAGCTTTATAAGTTGTACCAAATGTTCCTTTTCCTGAAACTTCAACGGAAGCTACCATCCTACAACCACCACTACGGCACTACCCCTGCCGCTTCCTACCGCCGCAATAATGACAAAGTTCTGAGAATTAGGCACAATGTATAATTATGTTTTTGCCATATATAAATTGTTAAAACCCTTTTGTAAACTCATGCTCTTCCTTACTCCCTACTCTGTTGCCGCAATTGACAATCGAGTTTTATATCGTTGATTTCTTGTCTATTAAAATCTAGAACTGTTGTTTTGCTTTCAGCTTAATCACTTCCGTAGAATGCGAGTCCTACTGAAAAGGATGCGATGGTAACTCCTTTTTTAGGCAGAGACAGGTGGGCGGGTAATTAGTTTTGGTGGAATACGTATGTATCGTAATTTTTTTGTAAAATAGGTAAGAATGGGTAACTATTTTAGGTAGTTAGTATAAATTGCTCGTTTTTCAATTATCAGTTCGAAAACTGGCTAGCCCGTACTATTCGGCCGTGGACATGGGATTTATGGCCCAAGAGATCAATTCATTGGGCTGGGCCGTAGGGCTATAAAGGCCGGCGGAATTCCTGACTTAAACTGGGCGGGCTTTCATCTTTCAATTCATGGCTTAACCTAGTGTTATGTAGCTAAATTAAGGCAGAGAGATCTTTTAGAGCTACCTTTTATATTTTGATCCCATTAAGAAAATTTTAAAAAAAAAGCTACATTGCGAGAATTTTGAAGTCACTGCAAATTTTGATGATTGTTATATTTTGTAGCGAATCCTAGTGATCACAATATGAAAAAAGTTGGCGATTGCCATATTACAAATCCCGATGATCACCATATGAAAATCTTTAGCTATAGCCATACTGTTAAAAATCGCGGCGATCACCATAAAAATTTCTAGCAACTACTTTATTTTGTGACAAATCCTAGTGATCACCATCCGAAAAATCTGACAATTGCCATATTTACCATATCAAAAATAGCAATCTCTCATATTAAAGGCTAGCTACGTGCTATTCGGACATTTTACACTTCACTTTCTCTCTTTTTGCAACATATAAGCAGAGGCGGATCTACGTGTAAGGGATGGGGTAGTACGCCACCCGCAAGCTGTGACCGAGACAATGCGATATTATGTATACATACATGTATATATAGAAAGAATGTATACAAATATTTTAAGTGGCACCCTCAGTAACAAAATGGCTCAAGGTGCCATCGGCAAGGCACTGCCATTTTCACCCCAATGGTGGGGGTTCGAATCCAGCCTAGCTCATTATTTTAAAAAGGCGTAATACATAGGGATACACCTAAAGATGACACGATCTTTCACTTAGACACTTAAACTAGGTCTCTTTCCATCTGAACTCATGCTTATTAATTAACCAAGCACATGTTCTACAATCTCCGTCTACGTGGCAAAAGTAACCATTATAAATCATGCCACATCATTTTTTTGTCCACCTCAGCTATATAGTGTTATTTCCACTAAAATACAAATAACTAGCCCTAAACAAACGATCTAAACATATTACCACTGTTCCTTTTACCATCGATGAAAACGAAGAAAGGTCCTACCACCGTTAAGCTTCTTCTTCTTTCCATCAATGGTGTTGGAATCTAGTATTTCCAATGATTTCTCATCGTATTTACGACGCTTCAAGGTCCAATCTCTTCTTATTTTCTGTTGCTACAGCTAGAGTTTTTTATTTGTAAGTTATTGATAAAGCTAGGGTTCTTTTGGGGTTTTCCTTTGTGCTGGTCCCTTGTCGTCTTATGTAAGGGAATATTATGGATGATGACTATATTTTAACTCGCTTTCACCATGGGGGTACATTTATCGAGCAACTTGTCCCAATATACAAAGGGGAATTAGATGCCTTTGTTGTTGCTATCGATAAAGACCATTTTAGTATTGTCGAGTTGTCTGCTTATGCTAAAGACCTTGGGTATGCACCCGTCGAAGGGTTTTATTGTCAAAAGGAAAAAAATGGTGATTTTATCAAAGTCTTCGCCGATTTTCAATTATATGAATTTGTGAAAGATTTAAAACATGGTGATATTTTGGATGTTTATTTGTGCCATGGGGTAAGTCAGCCTGAAGTACTCAAAGAAAATGTTGGTCTTTTATATGGAGTAGAAGTAGGTGGAGGTGGTAATGACCAATTTAAAGCTAGGGCAACACCTGAGAGTAATATAAATACTGAAGAACCTATTGAGCCGCCTATTGAACCAACTCACAATGTTGTTGAACCACCTATTGAGCCGCCTATTGAACCAACTTTGAATGATGCTGAACCAACTTACAATTCTTTTAAACTAACTATAAATGCTTCTGATGGAGATGAACCACCAGACCATAATGTTGATAAAGATGGAGTGCAATCAAATGTTGAGAGTAGTGACTCAGAAGAAGATGTTCTTCCTGAAGAAGATGATTCAGATGTTGATGATGAATTGAGATCTTTAAGGGCTGAAAGGAGGAGCAAGAGGCAGGGTAAGCAGAGGAAAAAATCAATTGCAACAGATGAGATACCACTAGGAGAAGCAGGTATTGACAGAGGATTTGAGGATATTGGAAGAAACAAGACTTCAAGATATGTAGGTAAATTAGGTGGTGATGAACACTTTATTGATAGTTCAGAGGCTGATAGTGAAGATAGCACAGAAGAGATAGAACCTGAAGCTATTCCCGATGTTGATATACCAGCAAGAAAGAGGAGTACAAAAGTCAGGTATGATCCTGATTGTGAAGTTGCTATATTTGAACTTGGAATAATTTTTGAGAATGATATAGAGTTTCGGAAAGCATTAGCAAATTATGCAATTGAGTACAATGTGCAAATTAAATTGAGACCAAATGAACCACATAGGGTGAGGGCTAAGTGTAAATCAAATAGATGCAAATGGGTGTGCTATGCTTATATTGATAGAGATTCGGGTAATTTTAAAGTAAAGAACTACTACCCAGTACACAAATATAATACTTCAAACATGAATAAGTTGTGCACTTCAAATTTTGTTGCAAAGAAATTCAAAGATGAAATAACTAAGCAGCCCCACATAAGGATATGAGAAATACAAGAATTGTGCAGGGACAAGCTAGGATTGTATGTTGGCAAGATAATTTGTTATAGGGCTAAATTGCGTGTTCTCAGAGAGTCCATAGGTGATTGGAATATAGAGTTTGCAAGGTTATATGATTATGCTGATATGATAAAACAGACTAATCTTGGTAGTTCATGTTGGGTAAGGATGGACAGTGAAAATGAGCCAGGAAAAAATCTCTTTGTTTAGCTTTGATGCATTGAAGAAAGGTTAGTTAGAAGGATGTAGGAGAATCATAGGTTTTGATGGTTGTTTCTTAAAGGGTGCTTGTAAAGGTGAGCTTCTAGTTACTGTTGGCAAGAATGGAAATCAGCAAATGTTTCCTATAGCATGGGCAGTTGTGAACCAGAAGATAAAACATAGCTGGAGTTTTTTCATCAACTACTTGAAAGATGATTTGCAATTGGGAACTGGAGAAGGATTGACTGTGATGGCAGATATGCAAAAGGTAAGTATTCTGTTCTGTTGTCTCTTAAGTAGTCTGTTAAGTAATTCTGGTATTTGCTGTTTGTTAATGTGATATGTTCAGTTGTTAAGTACTTAAGTATTTTGTTAAGTAATTAAGTATTCTGTTATTTTGTTAAGTAATTAGCTGTTGTAGTAATTAGTTGTTCATTAGCATTCTGTTGCTGTTAAGTAATTAGCTGTTAAGTAATTATTTGTTCATTAGCATTCTGCTGCTGTTAAGTAATTAGTTGTTAAGTAATTCTGTTGTTAAGTATTCTGCTGTTGTAGTAATATGCTGTAATTTGAATTAATTATTGTGTAGGGATTTGCTGCAGCTTTGAATAAAGTTTTACCCAATGCTGAATTTAGGATGTGTGCCAGACATATCTAGTCTAATTGGCATAAGAAATGGAAAGGCGAGGAAATGAGAAAACAGTTTTGGAGGTGCTCTAAATCTAGTTATGAAGTTAAGTTTAAGGAGGAGCTTGAGAAAATGGACAAACTTGGTAAGGATATTTGTAGGGATTTGTTATATTATCCAAAAAAGTCATGGGTTAGAGCTTATTTTGAAGTGCATTCCAAGTGTGATGTTATTGAAAATAATATGTGCGAAACCTTTAATTCATGGATTTTAGCTTCTAGGCATAAATCAATTATAACTATATTGGAGGAGATTAGAAGCAAAATAATGACTAGGTAAGTAGATATGTTGAAATTTGCTGTTACATGGATATCTGATATATCACCTACCGTTAGAGGATAGCAAAGAACTTGCTATAAAATGTACTGTCCTTTGGAATGTTGATGTTGGATTTGAGATTGGAGAAGGACTGCATAAACATGTAGTTAATCTGACTGATAAGGTTTGCACTTGTAGAGCTTGGCAGTTGAGCGGTATTTCATGCCAACATGTTGTTCTTGCATACTATCACACAAATGAAGAACCTGAACAGGCAGTGGTATTGGTATAAGAGGGATACCTTCTTAAAAGCATATAAGTATTTCATCCAGCCTATGACAAATATGAAGATGTGGCCTGAAACCAACAATCCTAAGATAGAGCCTCCAAACCTAAACCTATGCTTGGTAGACCTCAGAGGAACAGAAGAAAAGGCAAAGATGAACCAAAAAAGAAATATGGAAAGTTATCCAAGTGTGGAGTGAAAATGACATGTTCCAAGTGCCATCAACAAGGACATAACAAAAGATATTGTAAGGTAAATGTTTCTTGTCAAATATTTCCTGTTTCCATCACATGTTTCCTGTTGTTCATATGAATCTAGTAATCTGTTATGTAATTTGTTTCCATCACTGTTATGTAATATAGGCTGAAAATTAGATACCTTCACAGTAAGGTAGCCTAAGATCACAAGGTGCTAGCCAACCGATGCAGCTGGAAGCTCAAGCCAACCTACAAATTCTGCATGTTTTGATACAACAAGGGTTAGAAGGGTTAATGAAGCTAGAAGCTCAAGCCAACCAACACCAAGTTCAGTAGATTTGTGCAGGCCTGTTAGAAGAGGATTAGGTAGTCAACTTCCTCCAAAAGGTTAAGCAACTACCAGCCAAAAGAGAGAAAGGGGTGCAAGTAAAGAAGATGTTGAAAAATGAGTAGAAAAAATATCCAAAAATGTTGGATTTAGCATCTACACAGCTGCAAGTGGAACTCAAATACTAAATGTATACATTCATACATATTTCATCTATAATATGACTTAGAAATAACTTAAAGATTGTGGTTCATTATTTGGCAAACTGCATCCCGGAACATCAAGCCAATGAGTTATTGCAAGTGGTTCAACTTATAAGGGTGCAACTTCAACAGGAATTGACCTTGGTTTTAAGACTAGAGGCTTGATGTGGAAGGGTCAAGATGCTGTCACAACTTCCCAGTTGCAGCAGATGAAGGCAAACTTCAGCAACAAGTAGTATCTTAGGAACTTATTTTGTCTATATGTTATGTAGCAGCAACCTATTATATTTTGGGATCTAGTTTTTGAAAGAATTAAACTTTAATGGTTGTATTCAGTTGTGTAATCTTACTGTTCTATTTTGGATATATGTTATGTAGCAAAAACTTTAGCCTTATTTTGTTTTGGCAGAATAATTAGTCTATGTTCTGAATAATTAATCTATATAGCAGCAACTTTAGTCTATATGTTTTGAATTTTGAAACTGCATCTTATGATTCTATGCCTTGTACAGAAGTTGTATATTACAGTAGTTTCAAAATTCAGCAGCTGTATTTACAACAAAAGTTTCAAAATTCAGAAGTTTATAAGAAAATTCAGCTGCACAGAAGTTTATAGCAACAACAGCTGAATATTACGACAGCAGTTTCAAAGCATAAGTTTCTAGCAACAACACCAATATTACATATCAATCAACAACACCTAAAACAACCAACAACACCTAAAACAACCAAAGTACATCAGTCCTACAGTTTCCATAAAACGACCAACAATACAACAAAAATCGTCAAAAGGATCCATCTTCTTTTTGCTCGAACTTTCTCCTCTTCAAAAGCTTTGACTCTCTTTAATAAACCCCAAATTATTTTCTTCGCTTGAGTAGGCTTCTCATCGTCATACCAACAGAAATAATCACATCCACCCTTTTTCTACAAATATCACAAAACACTTTTAATCAATTTTTATCAAAGAAAATAATTCATAAAACAGAATTTACAAATTATGAACAAACAATTTACCTTTCCGATTTTGCAAGAAGAAAACTTATGACCTGGGTTTAATTGGGTCCAAGAAGTATTCAACTTTGTAGAAACACCACACTTACATATTCGAGCGGCAGCGCAAGGTGACATTGACGAGTTCGTCGATTCCGATAAGTTCGACATTAATAAACACGGCAACAACAGAAACGAGAGGACGAAGAGAAGAGAAGAAACTAATTGATACCAAGAAGAGAACATAAACGAGAGAAAGAAGAGAAGAGAAGAAAAGAATTGACAAGAATAGAAGGAGAATTGCTGGAGAAATCTGAGAAAGAAAAGAAGAGAACAAATAGGTTTTTTAATAATTGGGAAAGGGATTAGGGTTTAAATAATAATTGACAATCGATGTTACCATTATATGTTTAATTGGGAAAGGAAAAATCACTTATTGGAATCTTTCACGCGCCTAAATAGGTTTGAAGTCACGCTATATGCCACCTGCAAAAAATGTGTCTAATTGGTATGAGAATTGCCTAAGAAATGAGTTCAGATGGAAATAAGCCTAATTTAAGTGTCTAAGTGAAAGATCGTGCCAACTTTAGGTGTCTCCATATGTATTACGCCTTTTAAAAACTTTTGTTTGGTGCATTTAAGACCATTACATGAGGATCCTTTGTCTCTTCTTTCTCTTTACTTAATTGCTCTTTTTTTGTTATTAGTAGGTCCTATTGATTTTTTCTTTGATCTTATTAATTTATTTTTATTTTTTTTCTCCTTTTTTTTCTTTAAACATTTAACACAAAATATAAGAAAAAATTCTTTCACAGATCTATTCAAAGAAATTCCCCTTGTTGCACTTTCCTAACTCCTCCGTGATTTATCAATAGATAATAAAAAATTAATTATTTTTCCAGGACCACAACTCTAGTAATCTATTTGCAGAAACTAAAATTTAAAAAAAAATTGAATAAGTTATTATTTTAATCAATGATGAAAGTTTATTTTGTTGTCAGATTGCTCTAAAGTAGGGCAATTTTATATAATATCTAGTGAGTTAATTTTCATAAAAAATATAAATAGAAAAATGTCTGTAAACTTACTTAATCTTTAGAGTGCGTATTAGTATAAGTTTTTGCCTTAAGTAGCTAAAATGATAACGAGCCTTTTTTCTTGTACAAAATTCATAATCCAGTTGAATTTTTATACTTGTTTTCCATGTTATCATAATTATTACGTAATCTTTTTGCTCGATCGATTTGTTTATATTAACTCCAAAGATGAATAATCCGAACCGAAACCCAAATAGACCAAACCGATTAAATTTATACCCTATTAGACAATGTAAATTATAATATGACTACGTTAAAAAATTTTGACACCCGAAGCCTCTAAATCCTGGATCCGCCTCTGCATATAAGTACCAAGTACAATAACTAATTTCAAATGAAACATCCATTCTTCTAACCAGAAAGAAATGGTGGTTCAATTCAAATGATCTATAACCTTTTTTTGGTTTCCCACCCGGTGTTCGGTATTTGCATTGGAGTTCGGTTATATCCGAATTCGCATCGCGTAGGACCTAATTCGGGGGGAAGCGTTCCCTACCATGAATTTCTCTATACCTAAGTTAAAATAAGAGCAATTCCATTCACTACACTACATTCTTTGGTGGTAAATAATTTATAGCTTCAAGTTCAATTCCAAGCGTAATAATACATTACTTGTCAGTGATTTATTAATTGTTAAAAAGTTACAGGACTAGAAAATTCAGAATTCTTGTCTTAATATATGATTTGCCACTTGTTCAATGTCGTTTATTGTCTCAAGAGTACATCTAAACATATATACTTGGTACAATAATTAATGCTGCCTAATTAAGGTACATTTTGTTTGTAATGTAAAATACATAAGGTCCTAACTGGCAATTAATGTCAATTTATTTTTAAACATGTTACTGCAATTTTCTTATACAGTACTTCCTCTAGTTCATTTTAAATGATTTTTTGGTTCTTTTCACAATATTAAGAAATTCATTTTTTAATATTAATTAACAATAGATTTGACTATATTAATCTTAATTGCTCATTAAAAATATAACAAACTACTCCTAGACTCTTTACCGTGGGAGTAACTTTGGAAAAAAGAAGTTAATTCCTTCTTGATATCTAAAAAAATCAAATATTATAAACCATAAAAAAAGCTAAAAAATCACTTAAAGTAGACCGGAGGAAGTAATATTTAATCGATATAGTTACCTATAATAATTATTTAAATAATCTGATATAATATAAATATACAGAAGTTAAACTCAACCAGCATATCTAGCTCTTAGGGGTCATTTGGGATGAGTGATAAGGTGGGATAAGGTGTGAGATTAAATTTATACTGTGTTTGGTTAGTGGTATAAATTTATACCTCCAACCAAACAAGACATAAATTTAATCCCAGATTTAATCCAGGATATCCCACCTTATCCCACCTTATCCCATCAAATGTGAGACTATTTTATCCATCTCTCATGTGGTATAAATTAGTATTGAAATTGTAATCTCCCAAAATTATAATCACGAGATAATTTAGTCCGCGTACCAAACTACCCCTTATATATTCAGCCACAATCATATCAATTCCTCCGTCTCTTCTTCCTATCATATCTTTCAAAAATTTGATTTGCCATTTTTTTCAATCCTAAAACTTATTCCCATATTATGTCCAGAATGGTCAACATTAAACTACATTGCATACTCTTCTTTATCATACTTTCTTCAGCTGCAGTTTTACAAGGTTCCATAACTAACACATAATATTGCATCTCATTCATTGAGTTTCAAGCTTCAACATTAGAATTATTTCCTCAAAACTTTATTTTATATAATATAGTTTCTGTTGCCGCAGGGTCAAGAAGTCAAGTGACAATTTCTCATCATCGAAAAGCCAGCGGCATGTTTGCAGTCCATAGAGAATTACGATTGAAGGTAGAAATACGCGCACATTTTCTTATACATGTATTTATTTTAACTCGTATACAATTACAGTGTCATGAAATTTTCCACTATTAATGTATTTTAAGTACTTTTATACTTCTTCCGTCCAAAAAAGGATGATCATTAGAAAAGTATCATCCTTTTTGAATGGAGAGAGTAGTAGAAGAAATATGAGGACTAACTTCAGGATATTAATCTTACTTTTTATGCATGATTGTCTGTAATTAGTTTTTAAATGAACCGATTGACTAAAAGTATCATTCTTTTCTGGACGGAGAGAATAGTAGTAGAAACTAGTGTATTAAAAGGTATTTTCGGGACGAGCTCTGGGGCGAAGCGCACAAAAAATGCCCCGAGGTGATTGTAGAGGGTGAAAGTCACAAGAGCCGTACACCCAACAATTATATTCGGGGCGTATGCCCATGCGTTGGGCGCGTTTTTGTAGTGAGGCGTAAGCCCAAGAGACTTTTTCAAGTTAAAACAAAATTTGCTACGTAAGTCCTTAATATAATACCAAATCTTTTCAAAAGTCAGCTTGTAATTACTCAAGTTTTAAAAAGGAACTGAAACATTAACAACTTGTTTGGATGGTTGTTGCCCATTGTATCGTATTGTATTGTTATCCCAAAATAATGTTTGTTTTGATTGTTTAATTAAAATTGGTTGTATTGTATTGTTAAATCCGTTGTTCTGGAACAATGAAAAGTTCCATTTTCTGAAACAACCGATTTGCTGTGGTAGTATTATTTCTTATTTTTCTTTCCAATTATGCCCTAACTTATTACTTATAATTCTATTTTACCCTTTTACTTCCTAACCTATAACCTACTTCTTCATTCCTTTTTTCCTTCCGTCACTTCCAACTCCACGTTAGGTATAAGTTTTGCCTTCTTTTTATTTTGCTCTTGCTTCTACTTTGATTTTTAACACCAATTGTAATTACTTTATCTCCAATTAGTTGTATAATATTAATTTTTAATTCTAATTCTAATGACTTTATGTGTAATTCTTGAAAATATTTAAAATAATTGAGGGAATTTTAGTAAACTTATCAGTTACAGTACAGTATGATACAGTTAAACCAAACAGCAAAATGTTATTTGACAACAATAAACAATACAATCTATCCAAACATTATATTCATAAAACGATAGAATACAATACGATACGTTATAAAACGATGGGTAACAATGATCCAAACAGAGTGTAAATTTAAAAGTCAAGACCTTTATTTATTGCTAGAAGCCCCAATTTATGATCTTTCCCAATTCTTTATCTTGTTTGCTAATCTGCTACTATCTCCTAAAAGCAACGAATAATCAATTTTTTTTGGCAAATCAAAGAAAGCTCCATTCTTCTCCATAACAGCAATTTCAAAGTTTAAAATTGCAGATTAGTCATATTTTTTGTTCCTCAATGTAGAAAATTTTATTTTTTTCAACTCAAGTTACTTGTGCTTATAAGTAAGCATATAATGGATTGTTTTGACTATTATTTTTGTTGGGATGAGGCACATCTATATTATTATTTTTATACTTATTTATAGTTTTTTAAGTTTTATGCAATTTTACTTATTTTAAAATATTTACTGTAATTATATTACTTTATAAAATATTAATGACTAAATATCTGTGGGGTTTATACCTCGCCGAGGCATATGTAGAAAATCTCGTCTTACGTCCATGCCTTTTAAAACATTGGTAAAAACATGCCGACTAATTTCAAGATATTAATCTCACTTTTTATGAATGATTAACTCTAATTAGTTTTTAAATGAACGGATTGACTAAAAATCTTTTTAAAAGTGTCAATATATTTAATTAAATTCGTTCTTTCTTATTTATCTTCATTTGTCTTTGATTTCTTCCCAATCATGACTTCTTCAATTTCTCCTTTTACATGTTTATGAAAAAGAGTGGTAGAGAAGGATGGGTATTTATAAATAAAAATTCAAGAAGATTGATAATAGGATCAGTAGCACCAACCTGCACCTACAACGAATGCAGAGGATGCAAATACAAGTGTAGAGCAGAGCAAGTTCCAGTGGAAGTAAACGACCCAATGAACAGCCCCTATCGCTACAAGTGTGTTTGCAAGTAAGAAATATTCAACTTCACGTTTCTTTTCTTCTTTTTTCTATTTTCTATTGTTAAGAATTCTAATCTTGTATTTTTACATACTAGCATGACTAGCTAAACTCTTTATTCGGGTTGTAATTGAATCTCTTGGAGCAAGAATTTCTGATACGTTTAATATGATTGAGCCTTTTTATTTCTCTGTTTATTCAACTACGTATTTATAGTTGTAGATTGAAGAACCGCAATTGATGTATCTATTCATTATATGTTACTCGAGTGATAATTGTTTAACCAAAAAAAATGTGTCTTTTGGTCAAAGTCTATTTTTAGAAGAACTCGGGTTACTGATAACCAAGAAATTTCATACTTTCTTAATTATATGAAAGGAAAAGACAAAATTAAGTAAAGAAATAATTGATTGCAAAGTCAAGATAGCAGAAAAGTAAAATGAATATGTTCCAATATTGTCTTAGATGATCCCTACAAATGAACTTCTCCTCCCTTTTATAGGAGTTTACAAATATAACGTTTTCTCTCTTTTATGGCCGAATCCTTATGACATTAATGACATTAATGATCCGTTATAATTAGCAATCATAACTGTTTGTGGAGATTCTATAACGGTTCCAATTCTTCTTCCTCATTAATTAAAGGCTCGTGAATCTTCCCCTTCTTACTTTCTTGATTCATTCAATCCATCTTTACTGAATGATTTAGACTCGAGCAACTGAATCCCTTCATCTCGTGAGTGATTTGCTCGTGCCTCTTGTATCACGTGCATCTTCTAATGCAGTATTCCAACTGTCACCTTCTTAGTGATCCACGTATCATGCCTTGTCAGCCACACATAATTTCACGTGTCATATTTATTTTCTACTAATACAGATAATCGTCCCACTTGCCGAATATTCTGCAATTGAATATTTGGGAAGTGGTATGTACTTATGGGAGGAATTTTTGTTGCCGTTTCACATTTATCATTATGTCTTTTTCAGAACCAACGCATCGTATGTCACTTCCATTTAATGCATGTGCCATGTGGCCTCCGTCGATTGGGTCTGTGACTCTTTAGCGATTTTTAGGGCTTTCTTGTGGCTGCGTCAGTCACGAAGTGACTGCTTCATTATGATGTTTCCATCATGACTTACTTTACATGATGGTTGCTCCTTCTTATGTATACCCCATGTGCCTTTAGTTTCACAAAAACCTTCAATCTATAGTATTCTTCTTCTCTAATTGTTCTTATTCTTCAGTATCCATTATTTTCTTGCATCCATATCTTCACCAAACCCCAATCCTCGCAGAACAGTTATTGTAGATGAACTTCCCCCTTCAACTGCTTCTGTTAGGAGTAGAAGAGGCGGTAGGCTACGTAGCTTAGGGTCTTTATCTGTCTGTGATTCTACTTCTCAACCCAACGTTGTTACCCCTTATTTATCTAGGACTAAGGCTTCTTCAACCCATAGATCTTCTTCCAAAATTAGGGAATTGGGTGAGCCCCTTCGAGAACCAATAGTTGATGAAATCATTCCTGCGGAATTTTTTTCTCCACTGCTCGTGAATCAATTAGAAACCAAGTTACTTCTATGATTTCCCATGATCGTGCCGATGTCTATCCTTCTCAGATCACTGATGGTTTGATTTCTATTGTGCGAAGAGAATGCTACTGGAAACCTGATTTTTCAATTTTAATTCCTGGTCCAAACCAAAGGATAACTTCGTACCTGGCTGGTTACCCTTTTGTTTACACATATCCTTTCACTTTAATTTTCAGACCCCCTATTGACCCAGTTATCATAGAATTCTATTGTTTCTTCAACGTTTGCTTAGGACATATTGGTTCTATAGTATAAAGAGTCATTGCATGTTTACGATACCTATCTAATTTGGCCTCTTTACTCTTCACCTCTCAACACTTGCTTCATCTGTATTCCCATAAGTTGTTCCGCTCAAGGGTTTTCACTCTCGCTGCCAGGAGCAAAAGGGTTTTGATTAGCCCTGAAGATGATAAGGACCGTGGCTGGTATGCCCGTTTCGTTGCTGCTCCCACAAGTGGTTTAGTGGGTCAAGAGAACATGCCTTTTCCAGAGAAGTGGAATTTTGCACGTAAGTTTTTTTATATCTTTCTTCTTTTATGAGGGAGGAAAAAACCGACGATCTCATGGATTTTTCCTCTTTTTAGCAACCATGGAAGTTTTTGATGAAATTCCAAACTTCCGTGCTTGGGTAGAGAAGAAGTTATTGGTTGCTTCCATGGAAAGAAGATCTTGGAAATATCTTTCTCATAGGTTTGGTTGTAAAGTCAAAACTCATGGTATCCGTTCCTTTAATTTTCTTCCTTTCTTTCGTATTTACTTGGGGATTTCTAACTTTTTCCTTTGTTAGGATTTCCCATTCGAGGTATCAGTGTTGCGTTTATTACTTCATCAATGCTTTCTTTGTCTCTTGCTCAAGAAATGATTTTGAATTCCTCATCGAAGAGAAAAGATGAGAGAGCTCATGGCTCTGAAGGTGAAGAGGAATGAGAAGAAGGTTCCTTAGTGCACAGGCCTCGGGCTAGGAGGTGCGTTATTTCGGATGATTAAATCCCCCTTCATCCAAGTTCAGTTCTCGTGAATGAGCCTGAAAGTGTCATTTTAACGAGCTCTGATGAAGAGATGAATGATGCACCTCGTGACTCTACTAATCAATTATTTTCCCGTGGGTTTGATAATGAAGATTTTGACCTTGTTTCTGAAGAAGCAACTCTCGCCTCCTTTCCAATGTCTGCTCGTATTGGTTCTCAAATTTTTGCTGTTGTCGTTGCTGCTACTGCTCCTCCCGTGGTTGTTTTCACTTCCTCAACTGTCCTTACTACTACCACTTCACGTGTTGAAGTTGGTTTTTTCAGTAGCAATAGGATGATGAAAAAAGTTACCATTGAAGTCCCCGAGGATGGTAATCTTTTGAAAAAGTATGGCCAAGCCGATGTATGGCTAAAACCTTTAATTGGCCCAATTGAGAAGTCTAAGTTGGAAAGCCACAATTCTTTAACATAGATGAATGATATTGTTCATTCATCTTTGAAGGTATAAGCCTTAGCTTTTTTTTTTTTTACTTCCCTCATGATTTTTATCTTTGTTTGATAATCACTTCTTTCCTTTCTTGGTAGATCAATTTGATAGGCATGAAGCTTATGAAGAGAATTGTCGATACTGAGCAGCTAGTCAATAATTATCATATGGAAGTAGATAATCGGAAGGAACAGTACGAGAGTCTTTGGTTGGAAAAAAAGTTTTGGATGAGGAGAAGTGTGCTTTGGAACAACAAGTACAAGTGATGGCTTCAGAATTGACAATTGAAAAGCCTCTTCTAGTCAAGTGGACAAGGACAAAGACATTCTTGAGTCTTCATTCGCAGAGCAGCTTTCTAAAGCTACCGAAGAAATTAGGGGTTTGAAAGATTTGCTTAATCAGAAGGAGATTTATACCGGGGAGCTTGTTCAAATGCTCACTCAGGCCCAAAAAGACCTACATGCATCTTTAGACAAGGTCCAGTTCTTGGAGAGATCATTCTCCCCTTTGAAGGCTTCTTATGATGCTTCTTTGGCTGAAAAAGAAGAGTTGGAGGCTGAAATTGAGCAATGGAAAAAAGATTACGAGGCACTTGAAGATAAAGCAACTCTTGATGTAAGCTGGGATTTTTTGAATACGCGCCTTGAGACTTTGATGGAGGCTAGCCAGGAAGGCTTTGACATGACTGCTGAGATTGCAACAGCTAAGGAAACTATTGAAAAAACTCAGCAACGTCAGAACTTTTCCTCACCTGAGATTGGCGTTCCCGAAGGTGATGAACTTACTCCTAGTGAAGTTAATGTTCAAGCCTCTTCTGCTCAAGTTGTATCTTCTCCTTTTGCTGATGATGTCTCATTGGATTCTGCCTTTCTTGTTGCTGATAGTACTGCTTTAAATCCTGCCCCATCGTGTTCTGGGAACCTTTGTTGGGAAAATTTGTTTCTTTTTTTTCCTTTTGGAATAGTTGGCAAGTTTTTACCCCTGGTCTATTTTGGGGTTTATTATCAAAGTTCCTTGGTTTTAACTAAGTTCATACTTAGTCTTGGCCAAGTTTAATATATATAATATTTCATTTGAGTTTTTGTTCTACTCTTTAATTTGCATTTAAAAATGCTTTAGTATTTTGTGATTTTTGAATAGACACGATTTTTTTATCAAAGATGACCATTTTATAAACGACACTAATGAAGAAAACGTCTCGATTTCATATTGGTGTAAACATATAAAAGAAGTAGGAAAATACATATTTCAAAGAAATCTCGTGAATAATTTGAGGAAATTTATATTTTGAACTTTCAAATTATATAACATTTTATATGTATTCAAGTAATTTTTTATACAACATCTACAACTCTTTCATAACTATTTTCTTTATAACAGATTTCACAAATTTCTAGGGCATATTTTACAACCCATAATTAAATATTGCCTTTAACCTAAGTACTCGTAGGATCTTATAATTTATGTCCGTGAGTTTACAATTTTTGAAAGCTCAATACAAAAGGTTTTTGATTCAAACTTGTTTTCTTGGCTCTTGATTGGCTCTTGACTTTTGATTTTTGGGTCGATCCAGGCTTGAACTGACTTTTAGTCTTCTTTCTTCTTTGACTTGCAGTCTTCTTTGCCTGCTACCCACAGTCCCTCGAGTGTTAGATCTTTGAAATATGAAATCTCGAGCACTTGATTATTCCTTCCATTTGGTCCATTTCCTGAAAAGGAAAATATACACGGGATTTGGATGTATAATTTTAGATGATGACTGCTTAACCTTTTTTATTCCTATAAGAAAGGTTGTAACCCGGACCAGGAATGATTTTGTATCCCGCGTGTCTTTTAGGTCTAAAATCATCATTTGGTGTGGGCTAGATTTGTGCATATCATCTAAAATGATTAGTATAATTAAAAAAGAAAAAATCTAAACCTTGCATAAACGATACCTGACCGGGGGTTTTCCCTTTCAGAAGTAATACTTCTTCAAATGAACAACATTCCAATTTGATGAGAGTACTTTGCGGTCCATTGTTTCTAACTCATATGCGCCCTTTCCAGCAATACCTTGAATCCTGTAAGGTCCTTCCCAATTTGGACTCAATTTTCCTGCATTGGCCGCTTTTGATAATCGAAAAACTTTTTTGACTATGAATTCCTCAATCTTAAAGTACCTAAGATGAACTTTTCGATTGTAATATCGCTCAATAATTTGCTTCTGCGCGGCCATCCTTATTAGAACTGTTTCTCTCCTTTCTTCAAGCAAATCGAGATTTATTCGCATCTCTTTCTCATTTGATTCTTCGGTTGCTTAGGTGTATCTCGTACTTGGTTCACCTATTTTAACTAGGATTAAGGCTTCAGTACCATACACAAGTGAAAATGGAGTCTCTCCCGTACCTATTTTTGTTGTCGTGCGGTAAGCCCATAAGACTCCTGGTAACACTTCTGGCCACTTACTTTTTGACTCCACTAATCTTTTCTTCATGTTATTAATAATAACCTTGTTTGTTGATTCAGCTAGTCTATTAGCCACATGATGATAAGGTGTTGAAGTTATCCTTTTAATCTGCCAACTCTAAAAGAATTCTGCAATTTTCGCGCCTATGAATTGCGGGCCGTTATCACACACGATTTCTTTTAGTACTCCAAACCGGCATATGATGTTTCGCCAAATGAAGTCCCTAACTTCTTTTTCCCGCACCTATTTTAAGGCACCGACTTCTACCCACTTGGTAAAATAATTGGTTAATACTAGTAAAAATCGTACATTTCCTTTGGCTTGTGGTAGTGGACCTACGATATCCATCCCCCGCTTCATAAAAGGCTATGGTGCAATAACTAGATGTAATAACTCTGTTGGGAAATGCACGTTGTTACCATATCGTTGACATTTGTCACATTTGGCCACAAAACTTTCCGCATCTTCTTCCATTTTTGGCCAATAATATCCTGCTCTAATTAGAGTATTTACTAAGGATCTTCCTCCTACGTGATTTCCACAGTGTCCCTTATGTACTTCTCTCATCATATACTCTGTTTGAGAAGATCCAAGACACCTCGCTAAAGGTCCACCGAATATATTTCGATATAGGTTGCCTCGATCCAAACAATAACGAGCAGCTTTTTGTCGAAGTGCCTGAGCCTTTTTCTTATCTTCAGGAAGAATCATGTACTGCAAAAAATTAACGATCTTGTTTCTCCAAATCCAAGTTAAATTATTGAAATTTACCTTATTTTTGTCCTAATCGAGTGTCGAATGAAACAAATGTATTACGAAAGCATTTTCTTCATTTGTTACTTCTGCAGCGGATGCGAGATTAGCCAACGCGTCTGCTTCAGCATTTTCTTCCCTGGGTATTTGCACGATTTTCCAAAATTGGAATTATCTGATTAAGTCTCGTGCCTTTTCCAAATATTGTTGCATCCTCTCCTCTCTAGCTATATAAGTCCCCTGCATTTGATTAACTACAAGTTGCGAGTCGCTCTTGATTATAATCTGCACTATTTCGAGCTCTCGTGCCAATTCCAGATCTACAATTACTGCTTCATTGTTAGTAATGGGATGACACTTTATTGCCTGCCTTATAGTTTCTCCCAAAGGTGGGATTAGAACAATGCCTAAACCCGCTCTTTTTATATTCGAGGAGCTATCAGTAAATAGGATCTATGTACCTGGATTAGACCCATTGAATACCTGCAGTTCATTTTCTGCTTCTGGTACTATTCCTGGGCTGAAGTCTGCGACGAAATCTGCTAAAACCTGTGATTTTATCGCAGCTCTAGGTTGATATGTAATATCATATTCACTTAGTTCTATAGCCCACTTGGCTAATCTACCTGATAGTTCTCGCTTATGCATTATATTTCTTAAGGGGTAAGCGGTCGCTACAGAGAAAGGGTGATATTGAAAATAAGGCCTCAACTTTCTAGATGCCATGATTAGTGCTAAAGCGAGTTTTTCTAAATGATGATATCAAGTTTCAGCATCCAACAAAAAATTGCTAACATAATAAATTGGAGATTGTTTACCTTCATCTTCTCGAACTAACTCTGCACTTACCGTCATTTCTGACACAACGAGATAAATGAGTAGCCTTCCTTCATCATTTGGTTTAGCTAGAAACGGTGGGTTTGACCAGTACGTTTTTAGATTTTTGGGTGCTTGTTGACATTCCTCAGTCCACTCAAAATGGCTTTGCTTTTTCAACACTGAAAAGAACTTAAAACTCTTCTCCAAAGATTTAGAAATAAACCTTCCCAATGTTGTTATCCTACCTGTCAACCTCTACACCTCTTTTTTGCTCGTGAGTATGTCCGTTATTTCTTCAATGGCTTTAATCTGTGCTGGGTTCACTTTATTTCTTCGGTTAGAAACAAGGAAACCTAAAAACATACCTGAAGACACACCAAATGCACACTTTTCAAGATTTAACTTAATATTGAATTTGCGGAGAATCTGAAATGTATCTGACAAATGTTGGATGTGATCCCCCTGTGCTAACTTGATTAGCATGTCATCGATGTAGACTTCTATAGTTTTTCTCCAAGTGTTCTTGAAACATTTTTGTTATTGACCTCTGATACGTGGCTCCAGCATTCTTTAGACTAAAAGGCATGACTTTATAACAATAAGTCTCCATGTCTGTAATAAAGGAAGTTTTTTCCTCATCTAAAGGATCCATTTTTATTTGATTATATCCTGAGTAGTCATCTAAAAAAACTCAACAATTCATGTCTTGTAGTAGCATCAATTAGTTAATCTATGTGCGGTAAAGGAAAAGAATTTTTAGGGCAAGCTTTATTCAAGTCAGTATAGTCTACACAGACTCGCCATTTACCATTCTTTTTTGGCACCACTACAGTATTAGCTAATCAATTAGGATATTTTACCTCTCGGATAGACCTAATTTTTAAAAGCTTTTGTACCTCATCCTGAATCACCTGGTTTTTGAAGGATCCTTGCTTCCGTTTCTTCTGTTTGACAGGCAGATATGTTGGATCTTCATTTAACTTATGGGTCATCACCTCCGGTGGTATACTTGTCATATCTGAATGCGACCAAGCAAAGCAGTCTACGTTAGCTTTTAAGAATTCAATTAACTTACCTTTCATCTCTACGCTCAGGTTGGTTTCGATGTAAACTTTTCTGTCCGGCCAATGTATAAACATCACTACTTCTTCAAGTTCTTCAATTGTTGTTTTGATGTTTTTATTCTCTTCTGGCTCTTGAATGATATCAGGCCTTGAGTCTACATCCGTTTGTTCATCTTCAGTTGAGGTTTGTGTTATTAAATCCTCAACTAAATTCTGTAATTGCTATGTTTTGTCTGCAACGCCATTCTTTATGCTTGAATCCGCCACTGAATTGATGCTTCTAGAAGCCTGTTGATCACCACGAATTTGTTTAATTCCCCATTGCGAAGGAAACTTAATAACCTGATGTAAAATAGACGGAACAATATCCATCACATGAATCCAAGGTCTTCCGAGAATCATATTGTACGTCATGTCCATATCTATCACTAGAAATTTCGTATCTTTGACAACCCCTTCTTCAAATATGGCGAGCATTATTTCCTCTTTTGTAACAATGCTCGAATTGTCAAATCCAGATAAGGTACGTGCTTTGGGTACCAATTTATCATCGGCTTGTATCTTGTTTACCACTCTTAAAAGAATGATATTTACAGAGTTACCTAGATCAATCAAAACTCGTTTCACATTAGTATCATGTACAAGTAAAGATATTACCAGTGCGTCGTTGTGGAGGGATCATCACGCCATCTGCTTCTGCATCATCAAATGTTATGTTGTCTTCTTCCAAAACTTAGCGAACTCGCTTCCCGTGGGTAACCGTGGCTTTTGATGTCTTTTTTGTAGCCGTATACGTTACACCGTTGACCTCTTCTCCTTCGCTTATCACATTAACCATTCTTTTTGGTGAGGGAGGTTTTGGCAGCTCTTGCCTATTTTTCATATGTGCTTGCTTACACTTTTCACTAAACATATTGGTTAAATAACCTTGTTTTAGCAAGTGGTCTATTTCACCTTGTAGCAATCTGCAATATGATGTTTTATGACAGTGATCAATATGAAACTCGCACCAGAAATTCGGATTCCTTCTGTTAGGGTTCGATCTCTTTTTTTTTGGCCACCGCACCTTATCTCCCATACTTTTTAAATAGCTACTAGCTCAGAAGTACTAACATTGAAATTGTAATCACCAATCTTTGCCTTCGTATTGTTATCTTGCGCATCTCGCTCCTTTCCTGTTACGCCCCGCAATTTTACGTCAATATTACGTCCCGCAGTATTATATTACGACGATGGTGTTACCCTCTGCAGTATTAAGTTACGACAGTGTTGTGCCCTGTAGTATTGTACGTTGAATTTGTCATAAGGAAATTGACATCAGTCCAAGAAAAAGATTATTTGGGGGTTATAAAGATTATAAGTGATGAATAAATTCATGAAGGATAAAGAGGCACACAGATTAAAGAAAACGAGTTTCGTTGAAGTGGACAATTTGGAATAAAATACGGGTCGAGCGATAATTATGAACCAGTATCATGCAAGGTACCATATAACCACGGTAGTATAATATATATAAAAATTATATATGAAGTATTTTAAAAGTAAATAGAATTTTAAGTAATTTATGGTAATTTTTAAATTATGCAAGGAATTGATTAATTACCAGGTAACAGGACATTACCCAGATAACTAATAAATGGATAAAAATTAATATCCCACCCCACCCCACGTGGCAAGAAGACACAACATTACAAATAACTAAGTAAGTCACTGTCGCCAGATGGCAATTTATGTATATGACTAAGACATAATTTGAATTTAAGTCTTAACAAATAAAACTTGTGACTTAGTAGCAATTCATCAAAGAAATCACATTCTGTATTTGAACCAAAAACATGAGAAACAAAAGTCATTTCATTTCGTCCAAAAAAATCCTTAAGCCTCAATTCATTTCGTTGGTTTGAAATCAAGAACATGAAAATAGAAGCTTCAAAAAAACGTTGGAACAAGCTTAAAGTTTAAATCCATTCTTTAGTTCAAAAAGGTTCAAAGCAGAACAAATTTGTCCAAGATTTCAAGGAATCCCAGTGTAAATTTTGCAGAAGCAGATTCGTTCAAATAATTCAAAGAACAAGTATGTTAAGGCTATCCCTTCTTTCTTTTGGCATGATCTATACGATACGAATGAAACGTGCAAATGCACAAATTCCATGAATGACTCTATTCATAGAAGTATTAGAAGTGCCTATGTTCTTAAATTTCCATATGTCTTATTATTCCATCGTTTGTTCATGGGTTTCAGAAAATACGTAAAATGAGCTTATGATATTAATCAGAGGTATAATAGTCTTATGACGTATCAAGAGATTTTGTTATCATATTTCATATGCATTTCATGCATTTATACATGTACATTGACCCATGACTCAGACGGCGTTATATACGCGTATATATGTATATATATGTATATGGGATATGGAAAAAGGTTACGGCGTTATATACGCACCACCACCTGATCAGCTGGTATATGATGATGATGTTGCCCACAGTGGATGAAATATGATTCAAACGGCGTTATATACGCATATATGGGTATGTATTCAAATGGCGTTATATACGCATATATATGTATTCAAACGGCGTTATATACGCGTATATATGTATGTATATATATATATGTATATGGGATATGAGAATGGTTATGGCGTTATATACGCACCACCACCTGATCAGCTGGTATACGATGATGATTTTTCCCACAGTGGCCGATATGATATGATGGGATGCCCTCAGAGGCTGATGATGTTATGAACATGTACCTATGCACAACATGACATTCATACGCATATGCATGACGCTGAAAGTAATTTATGATTTACAAAGTTATTCAGACTTACAGGTTGAGTCATGTACTCCATATCTCTTTCATGTCTCTTATATATTTATTTATGTGCCTTACATACTCGGTACATTATTTGTACTAACGTCCCTTTTGCCTGGGGACGCTGCGTTTCATGCCCGCAGGTCCAAATAGACAGGTCGAGAGCCCTCCAAGTAGGCTATCAGCTCAGCGGAAGATGTTGGTGCACTCCATTTGCTTCGGAGTTGCATGTTTGGTTAGTATGATTTACACGTGTATTGTTTGGTATGGCGGGACTTTATCCCGACCTTTATGACATTTACTCCTAGAGGCTTGTAGACATATGTCGTATACGTGAAAGATTGTACGGCCTTGTCGGCCTATGTTTTGAGTTTATAAATGATTATATTGGCCTATTTGGCCCGTATGTCACATGTATATGATGATGTAATAAGAAAGATATGTTACGTTGGTACTCAGTCGAGTAAGGTACCGGGTGCCCATCGCGGCCCATCGGTTTGGGTCGTGACATTTCCAAACCTAGATGATGAACCTGCATCTTTGTCCCTTGTTCTAGAACTGTACCTTGGTTTTTTTTGTTTAAAACATGAATTTTGTCCTTCTGGTCCCATGTAAGATTCGTACATGTTCTTACTGAACCTTTTTTCTGTTTCTAGTCAGCTCGAACTTGTTCTCTCATCTCCCCGTGACTGAGTGATATTATCTTCCTCTATCCACAGCTTCGTGTTATACCTGTTATAAACATCATTCCAAGTTGTAGCAGGGAATTCTCTTATTCTTTCTTTGAGTCTCATCGTGGCCTCTGAGCTTTTTTCATTTAGGTTACTTGCAAATACCATGGCCGCCCAATTATTAGGTACACGTGGTAACATCATCCTTTCACGCTAAATTCTATCCACAAATTCCCTAAGTAGCTTTGTATCTCCTTATTTTATTTTGAAGATGTCTTCCATCCTCTTTTTAACTTTTTGAGCTCTAGAGTGTGCTTTTATAAATTAATCTACAAGCTCAACAAAAGAATCAATAGAATTTTTTGATAAAAGAGAATACCATGTTAGTGCTCATTTTGTGAGTGTTTCGCCAAGTTTTTTGACCAGCACCTACTCAATTTCTTGCTTGGTCAAGTCGTTGCCTTCCACGCTAGTTGTAAATGCAGTTACATGATCTTGTGGGTCTGTTATCTCATCATACTTCAGAATACCGGGCTTCTTAAACTTTTTTAGAATTGGCAAGGGAGCGACACTTGGCTTCCAAGGCTGTTGAGAATATTTATCAATATCCACTTCTTTAATCATGGGTGGCACACCAGGTATCTGCTCTATGCGATCGTTCTATTCCTTGAGCTATTTCTGCAAAGTTAGTACTAAACTTTGTAAATCAGAATTATATGTGGTACCTGACCTTCCATCGCGAGATTCGCTAGGAGTTCCTCCATTGCCTGAATTAGCAAGTCCTGACTCCTGAGCGTGGGTTCTCTATGGTTGCAGTGTTGATTGGAGGTGGAGTTGGTGGTACAGTTGGTAATCCACTAACGAAAGCTTGAAGAGCATTGTTGACGTGTTCCGCAATTAGTTGTTTCAATGTATCTTCAGCAGTTTGATCATCCCCTTGTTGATTATTCGCATGTGACGTTGATATTTCAGGTGACCCATCTCGGGAGTGTTGAGGAGAATTTTGGGGTGATGGGATTGGAGTTTCATCTTCTTGTTGGTTCAGTTGGTTTTGTTGGTTGTTGTTGTTGGCAGTCGACATGATTGTTTGACAGAAAAATGAATTTGGAAAGTGAAAATATTATTATATTCCCGGTAACGGAACCAATTTGTTTAATAAAAAAAATGTGTCTTTCGGTTAAAGCCTATTTTTAGAAGAACTCGGGTTACTAATAACCAAGAATTTTGTACTTTCTCAATTATATGAAAGGAAAAGACAAAATTAAGTAAAAAAATAATTGATTGCAAAGTTAAGATAGCAGAAAAGTAAAATGAATATATTCCAATATTATCTTAGATGATCCTTACAAAAGAAATTCTCTTCCCTTTTATAGGGATTATATTTTTACTCCCTTTTATGGCCGAATCATTATGACATTAATGACACTAATGATCCGTTATAATTGGCAATCATAACTGTTTATAGAGATTCTATAACGGTTCCAATTCTTCTTCCTCGTTAATTAGAGGTTAGAGAATCTTCCCCTTCTTACTGTCTTGATTCATTCAGCGCATATTTACTGAATGATTTAAACTCGAGCAACTGCATCCCTTCATCTTGTGAGTGATTTGCCCGTGCCTCTTATATCTCGTGCATCTTCTAATGTAGTATTCAAGCTGTCACCTTCTTAGTGATCCACGTATCATGCCTTGTCAGCCTCACATAATTCCACGTGTCATATTTATTTTCTACTAATACAATAATATGTATTTATGTGGTTGTTGAATATATCACTCCCAAGCTATATGTGATCATAGGCTAAAAACTCGTATTTTAGTCGGTGTAAAAACACTTTAATTATTGCATTTTACAAGGGTTTGAGCTTAAATAATAATGAATTGTACTAAATTCATGCTTTATGCCTTGCAGGAAGAGATTCCGACTTAAGAATTAAATTTGTGAAGAATTTGATTAATTTGGGGCTTTGAAATCTGAGTAAAAGCTAAATAAATCAAGTCGGGATCGTGTTCGAGGGTCGCATAGCAAGCCCGTATAGAAAAACAAAAGAAAAAAATGAAGCAACGCACAAAAATGCACTACTGCGTCGTGGCAGTGCAATTTTTTGTGATGCATTGTTCTGCGCCGTTAAAATGTATTCTGCCTTTGTCCAATCCATGTACGCGTCACACGGGGCGTCGCGGACGTGTAAAAATTGCAGAACTATTCTATTTTGGTCTTAAAAGGGCATGATTGTCAAAGCCCATTCTTACACGATTAAAAAGGAAAACGCAGCCATTATTGACAGAGCAGATCAGATTTTAGAGAGAAAAGGAGGAGGAGACTCATCTTGAAGCATCAAAAACAAGAGGAACAACACTTTTGAGTAAGGATTAAAAGATTTTTTCTAAACTTTCTTCTAGTATCTATTTATTTTATGTTTAAGACTTATATTGTTGATGTTTGTATGAATATAAGTAGCTAAAAACCCAAATATTCTGGGGTCATGGGTGTTACATGATTATGTTGTTTGAAGCTTAAATTGATGATCTAGAATTTATCGTTATGGGTTATTTATTTGATTCCGCTGTTAATTATTTTACTGCGTAGCTAACGGTGAAATACTATTTATGAATCTTGAGTTAAACTTGAAAAAAAAATTCTTGATTGCATATAGAATCAAATAAAACAAGATCTTGATCCTGGGCATAGGGTCAAAGATTCACGATTAAGATAGAAATATACTTAATTGCCTTGTTTGGTTGCAAAATAGTAATTGTAAATACATTTGAGTTAATATTAATACCATAGAAATATAGGTATTAATTTAACCTGAATAGGCGCATAAGAATTCGACAGATTCTTATGGGTATTATTAACCCTATAATCAATAACCCAGATAATTCAATAAATCATTCTTAAGCTAAAAGCGTAGCATGATCTCTAGCAAGCCCATGACCCTGGAATATCTCTTTTATTAATTGTTAAAAGAAAATTGCATAAGTGGCGTAGTAACTCTGCGTTGTATTATTGTTTGATTACTTGTTAAATTATAAATTGGTTATTTATGTATTTTGTGTTGAATTAGCTTGAATTGATAATTGTTTGAGTTTGCATCAGTTGATAAGTTGATCATAATTCCTCGTGGGAACGATACTTTACTTATTACTATATTACTTGACGATCGCGTACACTTGCGTGAGTGTTTTGGTCGCAACAATATGAGATCAATATGACAGCCGGGTTTAAAAGCAAAATTAGAGATAATGAAACTTTGACGTGGTCATAGCGAGACGATGAGAAAATGTGAGCTAGCATAATTCGAGAGGATATGACTAGCAAATTGTTGTAGTTTCTCGAGAGAAAATTATGATAAGCCTAGTGCTCACGATCAGTAAAGAATACTTAGGCAAATTTATAAGAGATGTAGAGGGAAATATTTTGACAGTTGAACAAATCATAACTCTAATCCTCCTTAATCTTGCCTCCAACCCTCGGTATTCTTAGTTGATAATTTTACTGCTTAATTTTTAGTATTTGTTAATCAACTAGTTCAAAATAAAAACCACAATATTGAAAAGAGGACAGTGTATAGCCGTTGTAAAAATAATAGCCGAAAAAATATATAAAATGTGTATATTTTTTGTTATATACATTCTGTTTGTTATATACAAAAATTATACATTTTTTCGGCTACCAGATATAAATAGTTTCTGGCGCGGGCTAAAAGTGATAATATTACAACTAGAAAATTGTTTGAACTTGTATTTTTAGTGATACTGGGCAATTACAGCTAAGTTTTAATTTTCTGTGGGTCCGCTCCGGACTCTTAAACTGCATTGTATTTGCAACAATCGCTTATCTTTTTTAGGAGTGAAGTTGGGCATGATTAAGTCCCTCGAGAAAATCTTTAGAGATATACAAAAGGATATATTTTAGCATGACCATCATATAGGCATAGGCATTTTGATACCATTAGCAACAAGAAAAATGAAATTCCAAAAAATCCAAACAATAAAAAAATTGGATTTATGTCCAATAAATATGTACATAATGTAACAAACCCGATATTACACCCAACCAACTGATTATATTAACTCAATAGTAATTGTGATTACAATGTAGATGCTAACGATAGTAAGGATAGAGCAACATAAATCTAAGAAGAAAGGGGATGAGAATTAGACTGATACAGAATTGGAGATGAGAAATATAGAAGATCAGAGATGAGAACACAGAGCTAAGACTTGACAACTTCAGCATAAAGAATACTCTACCCCTCTGCTATACTTATAACTAATTTTTCCCTGCCTACATTCAACCTGGGTCCCACAAATAATTATCTAAATTTCCAAATATGCCCTCCACTGAGCTATTCACTAAGTTCACAACAATACTTCCCGCCTAAAAAAGAATCTTGTCCTCAAGGTTCAGGTAGAGTAATGTTATTTGTTGCAAGAACCTTGCTCTATAGAAGTGGAGCCCATCAGCCGAAGTCATACGAATCCATAAAATAAATCAACTTCCTTTGCATATGCACTGTTCTTCTCACTCTCTTTGGTGGCACATTTATCTTTCAGAAGGTTAATGAAGTCATGATGCCAAACTAACACTTTCTTTAGGACCTGCTTAGCCCAATAATCTCCGATGACCCTCTTTTTATTTGCCAGAACTATTAGCTTATGTTGCGCAGACTCTCCAAAATGTACCGCACCCATGTCGGATCCTTCAAAAATGCACTACTTTTGAAGGATCCGACACGTATCCTGCCACATTTTCGGAGAGTCCGAGCAACATAGCTATTAGCCAAGCTTGATATGGTGGACCATGAATTAGTGTACTATACTCCTCTTCTAGTGTTTGGTAAATCAATGCAGTCCTCCACCAGAATAGAACTTTGAATGGGTTTATGCATGTGTAGACGTTATCCATAGCTGACAAAATTTCATCTCTATGAATGTTGAAAAAAAATTCAACCATCTGATAATCACCCCCAACATATAATCCATCTTGGTAAGCATCAAAACGAGGATGCCTAAGTTTTTGCCTAGTCACTGCCTCATATAAATGAAGTGCCAAATAAAGAAACACCATAGCGCACTCCGACCCAACATATGGACAGCTATATGATTTAAAATTGTGCATCGTTTCATGCTTGCAAGGAATACCAAGTTGATCATTGTTGACATAGACAACTCAACCAAGTTGTGGTTGTTCCCGGGTCTTTGCGAGAATTTCCAAAAGCTCAAGTCTCTGAAGAATATTATCTCGAGGAGTGGCTGTAAATTGCTCCAGTTGATGATACTCAATAATCTCACAACATATATCTAATGCGGTTCCTTCTCCAGTGATGCTCGCAAGAACGTGTCCAAGGCATTCCTCCCTTTCCAATAGGACAACTTCAGATTGAAGAACCAGAATAATGACAGTGGGATTAACCAGTCCATTTGCAAGTTGTAAAACTTCATACATGACACCTAATGAAGCATTCACCCCGATGTTTATAATAGCACAACCCACCTCCTTCCTTGTGTCAATAAGAAAATGGACAGTAGAAGGAGAAGTACCGTCCAACATAAAACCAAAGTTGATAATTGTCAAGAAGGTGACGTTGCATACATGTATCTGTCCAAGTTTTCTCAGAAATCCATCAGTAATGGCAGCATTCGCATATGTACCAGCAACAACAACTTGTATTACAATATTTTTGCCCACACATTCTATTGGCACCCAAGCACATGCATCAACAATATGTCTCAATTGAAGTTTCAAAGGTGTAATACAAGAATTCCACAAGGTTAACGTTATGAACTTATCAGGCTTTAAGTTGCCTGAAGCATCACAGAATACACAATCTCTTGCTACTCCAATGGATGTGGCAAGCAAAGTAGATCCATGATCAAATGGAAACTCTAATCCGAATTGAATAGGGAAAAATTGATGCAAAGTTGCTATAAGTACATCATGACAACGTGCATTGCAGTGATAACATATACCTCTGCTTATAAGCTGGGAATAACTGCAAGCGCAAAGAATACACGACATCTCCTCCAAGCATTGAGCAAGCCCTGGTCGACGTTGAAGGCATACTTCGCTGGAATTTCCAACAAGTAAATTATTCCAACAACCTTCTAAAACTTTGTGATTATCAAACACGACTAGGTCATAGGGAATACAAAATGTAGAATTAATCCGCAATGAAGGCTTCTCTGCAATTGCATCAACAAAATCTAGAGGTTCGTTGTTAATGGGAACAATTTTTGCCTCATCATTCTTCGCTTCAGTATTAGAGTCGTTATTGCAAGCAGTTGCATGCGTGGTATGTATTGTCAGCTTACTCACCTTGTGCGGATCCTGAATCGTAAGCTGGCCAAGCTTGGTAGATGTACTAAGAGAAGTTGCATCTTTGGACCTATCAGACAATTCATCGAACATCTTGCACACATTGATACTGCTTTCGCAAGCAAACTACTCACCACAGTATTGCAGCAATTGTGAGGTGGTTATACTGCTCTATTGTGGAGGAACATATGCAAGGCCTGAAGAAAGTACATTTGACCCACCCAACTCCGACAAAATAGCTTCAAAATAACTTCTGTACTCAGTCATAGAGGTTACTTGCCGGAGTTTCGCTAATCTCCCTTCCGCTGACATGAGCCCTTTCTGTTTAAATTGAATTCTCGCCTTATCAGCAAAAGGCCAATCAATTAATTGATTGTTTCTAACTAACCACTCGTACCATTCCAATGCTTCACCTTCGAGGTAGAACGACGCCCTAGTAAGCTTCTGATCATCCTTAATTTTATAAAAATCGAAATAACATTCTGCTTGGAATATCCAAGCCTCCGGATTCTCGCCTCGAAACCGCCATAATTTTGTGTCCATAGCTGTATCTCGGGGTTGAAAAGAGGTCATAGCCTTTTCCCCGTAATCTCCAACAATACAGAACGAAGTTCAGCTAGATCCTTAGAAATTGAATCCTTCCTTTGTTGAACTCAATCACGAATTGAATTATCAACGAAAGCCTTGAGTACTTTTTGGTCCTCCATTGGAGACCTCTGGAAGAAAGCACCAATGTAACAAACCCGATATTACACCTAACCAACTGATTATATTATCTCAACAGTAATTGTGATTACAATGTAGATGCTAACGATAGTAAGGATAGAGCAACATAAATCTAAGAAGAAAGGGGATGAGAATTAGACTGATACAGAATTAGAGATGAGAAATATGGAAGACCAGAAATGAGAACACAGAGCTAAGACTTACAACTTCAGCATAAAGAATTTGCTATACTTATAACTAATTTTCCCTTGCCTACATTCAACTTGGGTCCCACAAATAATTATTTTTTCAAATATGCCTCCACTGAGTTACTCACTAAGTTCACAACACATAAGGATAACATGCACAAATTAAGAAATAATCTTACCATATAAACAATAGGAGAACTGTTTGAGATAGTTTATAAGATAATATAAGAATATGGCATCGAGGTTCATATTATACAGGATCATAATACAGAATAATATCCGATTCCACAAAATGTTATTATATTCACTACAACTCATTATCCTATGACCTACTATATATATAATGGGTAGCATAATTACGCACCTGTACATTAGCACTATACTAGCTATATATTGGATCACCTAATTTAGCTTAGACTTAATTAATTGCAAAACTGACAAAATCATTGTTAATTTTATTGATTAATTATTCAGAAATTGGATAAGAACAATTTGCTTCCCTCCACGCTGCGATTTTTTTAATGGACCAATCAAGATCGCATCTGCTTATAAAAGCTAAGAGTGATGCAAAGAATGCTTTGAATAATTCTAGCTCTCGTTCCATTTTGAAATTTTATTTGATCGAATTAATATTCATTAAACTGACTATTTGTTTTTCTTAATTAAAAGCAAATGCCTACTTCAAATATATCTTGATATCAAAGTGGGGCAGAAAAATCTGGTAAGAAATACATATGATTTCACTGGGTAAAGGTTTTATCGCCACGAACCAGCAGACGACCTATTTAATATTAAGGGATCCTCAGTAGTAGTTGTACGGGTCCAAATTTGACCAATCACGACCAACAACGAGTACAACGAATGACGGGGTCTTCTTGACTCGATGTCCTGTGGCAGACGACCTTAAAGCAAACAAGAGACTGTACGACCCTTGTAATAGTGCAGGCCCATTAGGGGACATTAGGAATATTCGTTGTAACTTGTTTTTTACAGCTTAGAAGAGTTTCGCTCATTGTATATATAGAAGACAATAACCTTGTAAAAAGGGGGATTTGGAGAATATTTGCTCTAATTCTACTTATGAACGAGAAGTTTTTTTGAAAGGATTTTACTGATTCAGATCGATAAAACAATCTTACTATCCTTCTTCTCCTTACCCCTCTTTCAATCTAGAGATTATTCTACTTGGCTAAGATTTACCCCTTTACTTTTGATTGATTTGTCCAAAAAGATCCCCATATCTTGTGAGTCAAACAATTTGGCGCCGTCTGTGGGGATTTCTATAGCTGTAATCGTAGTTTTCATCTAGATTCTTGAAAGAAATAATCACTTTTCTTTAGCTTCATAAAGGCCGACAATGGCAGGAATCAGCCATGCCGGGAACCACACCCGACGCGCAAGTAGAAGCCATCAAAGACCCGGACGTCATAGAAGCTTGCAAAGCAACCATAGAAGATCTTGATTCCGTTCAACTGAACAATACCAATAGCACGAAAAAGGCTTATGTCGGACACAACCTCTCGGAACCAGGTAAATATCGTGAGTTCTTAACTAACAACTTCGATTTGTTTGCCTTTTCCCACTCAGATATGTCAGGAATCCCAAGGGATATCGCCACACACAGGCTGAACGTTGATCCTTTTTACCCTCCGGTACGACAACTAAGGAGAAAGTTCAATGCCGCCATCAATGAGGCGGTCAACAAGGAGGTTGATAAATTACTCGCCAATGGTTCCATCAGAGAGTCGAAATACCCCTAATGGGTCGCCAATGTGGTCATGGTAAAAAAGAAGAACGGGAAATGGCGGATGTGTGTTGACTTCACCGACCTGAACAAAGAATTCCCGAAAGATTTCTTTCCGTTACCGCACATCGATCAGCTCATCGACGTAACAGCGGGGCACGGACTACTGATCTTTTTGGACGCCTATTCCGGTTACAACCAAATCTTAATGGCTGAAGAAGATCAAAAAAAGACCACTTTCATCACTCACCGAGGAACATACTGCTACAAGGTAATGCCGTTCGGACTCAAGAATGCAGGGGCGACATATCAAAGGTTAGTCACCAAGATGTTCAAAGAACAACTCGGCAAGACCATGGAGGTTTACATCGATGACATGCTAGTAAAATAGACAAAGAAAGAGGATCACATTGGCCATCTGAAGGAGGCCTTCGAGATATTGAGGCAATACGGATGAAGCTGAATCCCGAAAAATGCTCCTTCGACGTAACTTCAGGAAAGTTCCTTTGGTTTTCTAGTGTCACAAAGGGGTATCGAGGTCAACCCGGACCAGATTAGAGCCATCGAAGGAATACAGAGGTACTAACCAACAAAAAGTAGGTGTAGAAATTAATAGGACGAATAGCCGCCCTGTTATGCTTCATTTCACGATCATCGGATAGATGCCATAAATTCTTCAATGTGCAAAGGAAAGACCGCGGACTGCAATGGAATGCAGAATGCGTTGACGCCCTGAGAAAACTGAAAATGTATCTATCTTTGCCACCCCTACTCATCAAGACAGACCCAGGTGAATGTCTATTTGTGTATCTGGTGGTCTCCGAAGTCGCTATAAGCACAGTCTTGGTCCGCGAAAACGAAGGTACGCAATCTCCGATTTACTATGTCAGCAAAACCTTAATCGATGCCGAAACAAGGTACCCTCACCTTGAAAAACTAGCTTTGGCATTAGTCGTAGCTTCACGAAAGCTTAGACTATATTTTCAATGTCACCCCATAAAAGTGGTGGCAACCTTCCCCCTAAGGGGTATCCTACACAAACCCAAGTTATTGGGTAGATTTGCCAAATGGGCCATAGAACTAAGCGATCACGATATAACATACCAACTGCGAACAGCCATTAAGTCGCAGGTGCTCGCCGATTTCGTCGCTTATTTCAGCGCGAAAATATTGCCTGAAGTAGAGCAAGAAGCGCTCTATGCTTCCGCACACATCGACCTCTGGATCCTCTACACCGACGATGCTTCTAATGCCTTGGGATTTGGAGTGGAACTCGTCCTCGAAGTTCCTACAGGCAAAGTAATTCGCTAGTCTATACGATGCCCCGAGATGACTAACAACGAGGCCGAGTATGAAGCTGTGATTACAGGATTGAAATTAGCCCTCAAATACGGTGCCCGACGACTCGTCCTACATTGCGACTCTCAACTCGTGGTGAACCCAGTCACTGGGACTTTCCAAATCAAAGAACAGAGACTACAAAAGTACCAGTCAGAAATTCACAAACTGTTGCACGAATTCGATGAATGTCGCCTCGACCAAATACCCACGACACAGAATATCAAAGCAGACGGCCTCGCCAAGCCAGTGGCAGCCACCAAAAATATCAACAAGGAAAACGTGGTCACCCTCCTCCATTCTGCAATAGACCACGTCGAGGTACATTCTATAAGCCTGACTTGAGACTGGCGCAACCGCCTTATAGCATATTTGCAGGACGAAACGCTCCCGCAGGATAAGAAAGAAGCCAAAAAGCTTCGGATACAGGCAGCCAGATACAGCCTTGTAAACGGTGATCTCTACAAAAGAACGTTCGATGGCCCCCTGGACAAATGCCTTGGGCCAAACCAACAAGACGAGTACTGGAAGAAGTACACGAAGGCCACTGCGGCTCCCACATGAGAAATTGCGCCCTCGTCCAATGCCTTATCCGCGCCGAATACTACTGGCCCACCATGAAAAAAGAAGCTACGGACTACGTCAGGAGATGTGAACAAGGTAAGGTACTATGATATAGTACGTTTCCTTCGCACCTATGGTAAGGTAAGGTACTATGATACAGTGCCAGAAATATGCCCCTATGATACATCAATCCGGGGAACTCCTTCGCTCCGTCACTTCACTATGGTCGTTCATAAAGTGGGGGATGGATATAGTCGGACCCCTCCCAGTCGGACAAGGTAAGGTACGTTTCCTTTTGGTTTTAACTGACTACTTTTCTAAATGGGTGGAAGCAGGTGCATACACTCAGATACGTGAGCAAGAGGTCATCGCGTTTATATGGAAAAACATAATATGCCATTTTGGCATCCCCAATGAAATCAGCTGCGACAACGGGCCTCAATTTGTCGGAAGGAAAACGATCGAGTTTTTCGAAAAATGGCACATCAAATGAATACTTTCCACGCCATATCATCCTGCCGGTAATGGTCAAGTCAAATCCTACAATAAAATAATACTGAATATATTGAAAAAGAAGCTTGAAGACGCCAAAGGGCTATGGCCTGAACTGCTATTGGAAGTATTATGGGCATACCACACCACACCAAAAACCAGCACAGGGGAGACACCATATTCACTAGTCTACGGGATTGACACAGTTATACCCGTTGAGGTCGGAGAGCCTAGTTTGAGATACTCCAACGAGAGCGGACCGAGCAACGACGAAAGTAGGCTGCAAGATCTGGATGAAGTCGAAGAACGGAGAGACATGGCCCACATAAGAATGGTATCCCAAAAGCAACAAGTAGAAAGGTACTACAATAAGAAGGCCAAAGTACGACCGCTCAAAGTTGGAGATTACGTTATCAAGGCTAAAATGCAAGCAGCGAAAGACCCTAATGAGGGAAAACTGGGAACAAACTGGGATGGACCATACAAAATCACAGCCGCAGCAAACAAAAGAGCAATCCAGTTGGAAACAATGGAGGGAAAATTACTCCAAAACAACTGGAATGTCGCCCATCTCAAATACTTCCACTTCTGAAAGAAGGCTCCACCTAAGTCGTGCTCTTTTTCCCTCGTTCGGGTTTTGTCCCAATCAAGTTTTCTCGGTGAGGTTTTTAATGAGGTGGCAAGGAGACGTCTCGAGGTTCAAAGTATTGTTCATTACCCCGCCCGTCGACATGATCTCCGGAACGGAGTAATGAAGGGACTGGATATAGATAATCAAATCTCCACTGCATGTACAGAGTAGACATGTGATTCTTACAAGAAGATAATCAAATTTACATTGTATGTACAGAGTCGACATGTGATTCTAATGGGAATACGATCAAACCTCCAAAGTGAAATGGCCAAGGCCATCAACGAAAATATGAGTTTGACCTCGTTCGAACTACGACGGGATCTTACTTTGATGACAGTTCGAAGCAACATCCCAATGGCCAAGGACATCGACGAAAATATGAGTCCGACCTCGTTCGAACTATGACGGGATCCTACTTCAACGATAGTTCGAAGCAACATCCCAACAGCCAAGGCCATCGATGAAAATATGAGTCTGACCTCGTTCGAACTATGATGGGATCCTACTTCGACGACAGTTCGAAGCAACATCCCAATGGCCAAGGCCATCGACGAAAATATGAGTTCGACCTCGTTCAAACTACGACGGGATCCTACTTCGATGATAGTTCGAAGTAACATCCCAATGGCCAAGGCCATCGATGAAAATATGAGTTCGACCTCGTTCAAACTATGACGGGATCATACTTTGACGATAGTTCGAAGCAGTATCCCAATAGCCATGGCCATCGCAAAAAAAAGGCAGGGAATCATCCTTGCCCAAAAGCTTAATCGACTCAATAAGCTCGACAAGTATCTAGGATACCATAAACACTGCAAAGAACACCAACAAATCGACAAAATAAAATTCCACATTGCATCAAAATATTATTTACATTCGTCCTTACAAACGGGCTCAAATATGCCCCTACAGAAGCCCCAAGACCAAAGTAAGTACGAACAAAAGATTACACATCACCCCTAGGGGGTAAGCATCCTCATACCAAGAGTTTGAAGCAAGGCAGTTCGCATCATCAGAATTGATGTCATCTCCATCAGGTGTAAGAGGGTCGTACCCGCATGCCTTACGAGCTGCATGAGCTTCGGCATGCACAGTTTGAAATTTCGCTTCATTTGCCCTCCTCTCGGCGCGGAAAGCCTTGTACACGTCAATCCGAGCCTCAGCTAGAACCCATAACTCATATAAACAATGAGGAACAACCGGGTCGGCCGAGGCACGAGACGTAGAAGGTTGAGAGCGTCGATGTGCATCCTCCGCTCTCAGCAAGGCCACCTGCCCATAGCTCTACCTCCAACTCCCTAACACGCCCTTCAAACCCCGCGACCTTAAGACTAGAGGCCTCCTTCTCCTCAACTAGCTCTGACTTACAAACACGGAGGGCATTCTCCAAAGACGTCATTCCAGAAATAGTTGCCGCCAGCTTATCAGCATCGATGTTCAGCTCGCCCTTAAGTCCCTCAATCTCCACCGCCTTCGCACTCAGTTCACCGGTCAAACTCGATATTCTCGTCCATCACCCCCCTGCTCAACTCGAGCTCGTCCTCCTTCACCTTAAGGGAGGCCTCAAGTTCACTATTACGGGCGACAGCCTTCACAAGCTCCTCGTCCCGCTCCCTCAGCTCTTCGATCTTGCGCTCCAATCGGTCCTCCCTTTATTTGAGCCCTTTGCGAAATAACTGAAACTCAGTTATCCTGATTGTAAATATCAGCCATCGCACGGTGCTTAGCATAATACTGTTGGTATTTGGACGACATCTTCCCGTAGACGGCCGTCCTCTTCCTCTCCCGATGCTCGTGCTCGGTCTCCATGATGAGGGTCTAGCACAAAATAAAAAGAGGATTTAAAAACAAAACACAGGTCGACAACCACCGCACAAGCCTAACAACGAAAAAGAAAAGAAAGGCACCTACCTACAAGGCCATACCGGTGACGTTCTGAGACAATGCCACATCACTCATCGCTTTGAGCACCTCGTTTTCAGGGGCATCACATAGAGGAGCTAAAACAGACGCCACTTGCTCACAATTCGACAATACGTTATAGTCCTCTGGGATGACTATGTGACGATTAGACCCCTTCACTCTAACCTCCACGTGAGTATGGCGACCTACAAACTCATTGACGTCCTCCGGGTCGACATCTAAACCTGAGCCTTCGCCCTCGACGCGACGACCTCCAACGCTGGACGATGCGCCGCCCTCGACAGAACGTACGGAGTTGGCTCCAAGGTAAACTTTAGTTTGAGGAGATCTACCAGATAAAATGGCGTCGGCCATAAATGTGGGTACAAGTGCCATCTGCAACTCCCTACTTCTATCAGCGTCCACAACCACACCCTTCCCAAGCTCCATTCTTCTCCTTTTTATTGACAACGGCTCATCCCCGTTGGAAGACTCGTCCAGGAGGTGTGGGGTCGATACTGAAGAAGCCTCATCCCTCACGACCACGACCCGAGAGGGACCCTATAATTGAACAGGTTGAGGACGACCCTCTCGAACAGATTCACTCAAAATAAAATGCGCATCCGCGATGCAACGGCCTGTCGAAATACGGGGACTGGCGCCCTCCGCTTGGAAGCTCGTCGACCTGCCATCACGAAGAAGTCGAATTAATGAACGACGATATATAACCAACAAAGTGGTAAGGGGAAAACACTCACCAGTTGGAACTTTAGGGCCGTAATGCTTTACGAAGGAAGGACAATCTCGGGTTTCCGCTACATAGGGTAACAAATGGGCTACTCAATCCCTTATGCCCGCAATAGGGCGGGGCGGATGCCCCATAGCTGCAAACGATAAGTAAACAAACTTTATAATGAATACAGACGAAGGAAGAATAAAACAAGTGGCGACACTTACGAGTCTCGTTCCATCGCTCTAGGAACCTGGCGGAGTCAGAAACGATATGTTCAATCTTGACAAAGAAGTACTTGTACCAAAACTTACGACTTACTCAGTCGTCCGTCCCGACCACCAACCCTTTCATGCCACGGTGCCTCAAATGCACCATGGTACCTCTGTGGAAGCTAGGTGAGAATAGGTGCAAAAGGTGGTGGATAGAAACATTACATTCCGCCAACTCCGCATACTTGGTCAACAGCAGAAGCACCTTAAGAGTATACGGCAAAAGTTGTGCCGGACAAACTTGGTAGAACCTACAGAGCTCTTCCGCTAAGGGGAATAGAGGAAAAGTTAGCCAATCATGAAAGGGTACTCATAGAAAGTGCAGTACCCAAGTCTTTGGAACTCTACAAAATCTCCTCCCGCCGGAATCATGTCAACGTGAGCGGGAATGCCATACTTTATACGAAGAGCGTCAATATGAACCTGCTCTATCTTAGAAAGTACGGGGGCAGGAGTATGAGGGGGATCTTTGAGGAAGTCACTTTGAGACTTGGGGTGTCTTGGCAATAACTTCTCTGCCGTAGGGAGACTGTCACCCTCTTCTACCACCGTATCTTCACCGCTTGAAGGGGGCACCGTAGACAATGGGGTAGCCTCGGGAGCCTCTTTATGAGAACGATGTGACCTTGGAATGCTTTCGTTCAAAGAGGTATTAATACAAAAAATAAGAAGGAGGAAGAAGCTGTGAATGAAGAATGTGAGAAGAAGAATCAGAAAGGTATTAGTGCAAGCTCGGAGAAATAAAGGGAGGTTATCAGGTGTGAAATGGCCAAGAACTTTCGAAAAAACAAATCCTCCACCTATTTATAGGGTTGGGTGGCGCCAGAATCGAAGAGGAAGGTCACAGATTAGCGCTAGAATCGAAGCAATAATCCATCAACTCATGTCTCGAAAACATGCGTAATGATGATGCATGTGAAGCTGACATCATTTCCCGGTAAAATGTATTACCCGGTGTCTTTCTAAGTACGCTGACCGTTCCCCATTGGCCATGTCGTAATGCCTCGAAGGTTAAAATTTCTCCATAGGAACGCATGATGTCCGCTCATCAAGGATGCACCCGGTTGCAACCCCAATATGCGGAGGGACTAACTGTACGGGTCCAAATTTGACCAATCACGGCTAACGACGAGTACAATGAATGACGGGGTCTCCTTGACTTGATGCCCTGTGGCAGACGACCTTAAGGCAAACAAGAGACTGTACGACCCTTGTAATAGTGCAGGCCCATTAGGGGACATTAGGAATATTCCTTCGAATATTCCTTGTAACTTGTCTTTTACAGCTTAGAAGGGTTTCGCTCCTTGTATATATAGAGGACAATAACCTTGTAAAAAAAGGGATTTGGAGAATATTTGCTCTAATTCTACTTATGAACGAGAAGTTTTCTTGAAAGGATTTTACTGATTCAGATCGATAAAACAATCTTACTATTCGTCTTCTCCTTACCCCCTCTTTCAATCTAGAGATTATTATACTTGGCTAAGATTTATCCCTTTACTTTTGATTGATTTGTCCAAATAGGTCTCGATATCTTGTGAGTCAAACGGTGGTGACCCAGAAAGAAGACTCGCAGATCATGGAGGCGATTGCTATTTGCAAAAACTAATTAAAATCAGCATCATAAACTATTAGATTATGCTCGTTAATTTGGAACAACAGTGTGTTCACACGTGAGTCGTAGTTTTAGCTGCCAAATAATACATGCATACCTACTGGCAGGTATCGTACGTTATATATAGACTATAGAGAGAGACTTGAGTGGTTTAAAATAAACACCAAATACGAGTAAATTTTTACGGCTTAATGGGCAATGCCGTCACTCCCAAAATAGCTAAATTAGAGAGAGAAAAAGTTATACATACATCAAAATTATGGGTATCAAATGGGCGGGTTGGGTCAAAATGGGTTGAGTCAATAATTTGACCCGCCCAAAAGTTACTTGGGTTAAGATGGGTTGAGTCAAGATAGGCTAAAATTCGGGTCATAATCCAACCCACCCAACTCTTATTAAGCTTTAATTAACATGTGTTATTTTCTTATAAATTATATAATTACTAACTAAGACTTTTTTTCTTTTGTTATGATCACATATAACATATAAAACAAAAAATATGGACGGGTCAATAACCAGCCCAATTTTGAGTAGGTTGGGCTAAAAATAAGACTTTCTAAGATATTTGGGAGAAATTTAAAAATTTTCAGATTTACAAGTGACCATTCAAAAATAGCCACAGTTTCAAAAGTAATCGAAATTTAACCACTTTTCATGTAAAGATAAATCTGAACGAAAATACTGTTCAAAATTCGGAAAATACTCCATCACAATATACTAGAGTTCCAGCATAAGTATACTAGAACTCCAGTATATTATAATGGAGTTCCAACATAAGTATACTGGAACTCCAGCATATTATAATGGAGTTCCAGCATAATATACCAGTCCAGTATAATATGCTGGAAATTCATACACATGTACTCTAATCTCCAGTATATTATACTGAAACTTTCCGCGTGTTGGAGTTCCAGCATAATATGTTGGAAGTTCATATACGGGTGCACCGATCTCCAATATATTATGCTGGACCGATCCTTATTTAAGCAAAATAGTGGCTATTTTTCAATGAATTTGCAAACACTGGTAATTTTTGAATGACCAGTCCGAAAACTGGCTAGCCCGTGCTATTTTAACAAGATATTTTGATAAAGTTACTCATGGATCAATTTGGGCTAAAAATTAGCTCAACTTTAAATGGGTTGAGATGGATTAGGTCAAGATGGGTTAAGTTTAATAAATGGACGAGTCAATAACCAGCCCAACCTTGGACGAGTTGGGAGGGTCATTTGGGCGTGGGCCAAATTTGATAGCCCTAATCAAAATAGTAAACAACATGAAAAGAAAAAATTCGAGTGACACATTAATAAGGCGTTTGGACATAAGAATTGTAAAATTCCAAAATAGGGGGAAAATTTTTCAAGTGAAAATGGTATTTGAACTTTAGAGTTGTGTTTGTACAAGAATATAATTTTGGGTTGTTTTTGAAGTTTTGTGAGTGATTTAAGTGAAAATTTTAAAAGATAACTTTTTGGAGTTTTTAAAATTTTCGATCTTCAAGTGAAAATTAAAAATTTTATGAACAAACACTGATTTCGGAAAAAAGTAAAAAAAATTGGAAAAAAGGGAAAAATTCCTTATGTCCAAACAGGCTCAAGAATTGCAATTACCTACAACAGAAGCTAGGACAATTTTACACTCTTGTCTTGAGAATATTTGTGTCGTATTATGTCCTTATACGTCTTATTATATGATATATATTAATATCTCTCTTTTGAAACGAAAAAAAGAAAAGAAGAAAAGTTTGTTGTCAGATGAACATGCATGAAGGATACTTCATGGGCAAAATAAATGTCCATCCATTGAATGCAGAAAAGCTTTTACTGAACAGGTGTTGAACTTTAGACAAAAGTTCAAATGCTTGCTTGACTTTTGAAGCTGTAGAACTTCTTAATGTATAGCTTTTTGGATGATGTCCTCCTCCTTTTTTATTTTCAACTTATCCGGATATGAATGAAATTCACTAATATGATCTATTCAAATTTGCATGGCGTATGGCAAAAACGCTTTCTATAAGGAATTTCTTTATTCTTGGTGGTGAATTCAACCAGCTCAAAGATACTCTTAACATGATGCGATATGGTCCGAAACTTTATTCGCACACCTAATAATCTCTTCCTCGAATTAAGTTTCATATGTCCTACTACCACGATCCATGGGTGAATTTTTGAGATTCACTGTATGCCACCCGCATCGTTTGAGTATCACGGCAACCGAAGCCTACAACTAACTTATTCTTGTTCGTGTGCGTCTTTGATCTTGTAAGGTCCGAGTGCGTCACTCTGCCATCGTCATACTTGTCTTGCTGAACATGGACTCTACTACTTGTTGTTGGATTCAATCGGGCCAAAAATATTTTTAATATGGTCTAATATTATCTATTTTGGACTAAGCCCGTATGATTTTTTTCAAAACGTCTCGTACCATTAAAAAAATCCCTACACCTTATACATAATCTCTCAACTTTATGAGCTATATCATCGTAGGACTTTATTCACATAGCCAATACTATTCTAACCCGACTCTCTTAGTGCTTGAACTCGACCCATCAAAAATGGAGAAATTATAAGAGAAATTTTCGTAAAGCAGTATCTTTTAGTGGTAATTAGCTATCTATAGATATCATTTGCTATATTACGGATTGTAGATACGTTTTCTGTTGTTATTTGATGTATTAGATGTATTTAAGCTATTGTATTCATGAATACAGTAGCAAAAATCAGCGTGAATCAGGGAAGTCTAGTTAATCAGTTGTTGTATTCGAGTGTATTCGACTGTATTCATGGCGTGAAACATGAGATTACAGCTGGACAAATTATTGTATTCAACTGTATTCACTGCGTGAAACAAGAGATTACATTGTTTTTAAATGGGAAGTGAATCAATTAACATAATAGACTCCTAATATAACTCAACAAACTCAATTATAACACACAAATTTTGTATTTCCAGATATAAAAAAGATTCTAAACTAAAAAATACCCCAAAAATATAGCAAATTATATAATACATCTGAATACATAAATTATACTCCCTTCGTTCCAATTTATGTGAACCTGTTTGACTGGGCACGGAGTTTAAGAAATAATGAAGGCTTTTGGAATTTGTGGTCCTAAACAAGTCAAAAGGGGCCTAGTGTATTTGTTGGTTATAAAAGCTTCTCATTAAGGGTAGAATTGTACGTTTAAGCTAAATTGTTTCCAAATTTAGAAAGGGGTCATTCTTTTTGAAACGAACCAAAAAGGAAATAAGTTCACATAAATTGAAACGGAGGGAGTATTAATTAAAAAAATATATGAATACATTCATGGCATATAGCGAGACAGTGAATACAATGAAATGCATAGAATATAGCGGGATACATTGAAATACAATGAAAAAAAGACATGAACACAATAAAATACATGGAATACAGCGAGATACATTGAATTACAATGAAAAAAAGACAATAAATACAATGAAATACATGAAAATAAAGCTTGATACGTTGAAAATACATTGAAATATATTAATAAAAATCTTCTTCTTCATCACGATTAATTGAATACCAGAGCTTCTAATTTGATTGAAAAGTTATGGATGACACCGTTAACATAGGGAAAGGTTTCGATGGATGTAAGCTGAATAATTTTCCCGGAAAGTGGGTGACAGAGGAAAAGATAACAATCTTTAGGCCAGTCTGTAGAATTTCAAAAGGGTGCTTTCCACCTCAAACTCCGGCACCATCAAACGATTCTTTAATTCTAGGAACACAACTAGGTCTTACCACCAAAGGAAGAGCTAGGGTTTTTCGTTGGATTGAGATTGAGTATTTTCGGGGAACGATGGAAGAGAATGACATGTATCAAAGTAGAGAGAGAAAGAAAATAGTGTAACTGAATAGTGTATTTAGTGGCTTAACGGTAGAAAGTAACCAACAACAACAACAACCCAGGAAAATCCCACAAGTGGGGTCTGGGGAGGGTAGCATGTACGCAGACCTTACCCCTACCCAAAGGGTTAGAAAGTAACCAAAATTATATATTTTACTATAAATATTAAAAGGTAATTATAGAATATAATTTTTTAAATAATATTTATTTAAAATAAATAAAGTGTTAATCTTAAAGCGGGAAGGAGGAGCATTGAATCTGTGAAGAAAAGCTTCTTGTTCTATCTTTCTGCTTATCGCTTTCAATGTAAAGACTAAAGTAGTACTGTCGGCTCACGGAAAAGAGACCTCCCTGTCTCTAATCAAACGGTCACGATTCACACAGAATCTTCTGACCGCCCAAGAATCCTGATTTTAAATCTACTTTCTAGTATTCAACTGCTGTTGTTGTAAGAGGAATTTATTGCGTTCAATTTTAGGATAATTTATAGTTTCGTACCAACCATGACTTTTCTATATTTTTTTTTCTTTTTCCTTTTTTTTAATGTATTTAAAGATCAATTAAAATGAAAGAAAAAGATCAACAAAAGATCGTGATAGTTGAACCCAAATAATCTAGCTAATATTTGAATATAAATTTGGTTGAAATTTGACAAAAAAAGAATTTTTAAAGTTATGTTGGAAAATAATTTTTGAAAATTAAAATTATGTTTGGACTTACATTTTACTTGAAATAATGTTGAAGTTTTGTGAGTGAAAGAAATGATTTCCCCTGTAAACTATTCCAAACCAATTTTTGGAAAGTAAAATTGTTTCTTTAAAAAAAATTGATAAAATTTCATGAACAACTAATGTTTTCAATTTTTTTTTTTTAAAAAGCAAAAATCTATATCCAAAACGGAAACGTAAGGGAAGCACTCCTTAATCCCTGCTAAGAATTTCTTAATTCAATTGAATCCATACATATAACATTAAATGTTCTCATGAATATTTTTCTCTCCATTTTAATTTATGTCGTGTAGTTTCACTCGACAAGAAATTTTAAAAAATAAATACTTTTTAAATTTGTAGTCTAAAAAGCTTAATGGATAAAAACCTTTTTTGTGACTTTCAATTTGCGTGACATTAAAAGTATTTCCATTAAGAATAAAAATGAGTAAAATCTTAAATTATTTTTATATATAAAAATATATTTTATTTTTTAAACGAACAACCAAAAAGTATCACATAAATTGAATCTTTTAACTCATAGCACGTAAATAACAACTTAACTTGCAAGCATTATTGATGTGTTTTATAAATGTACGAAATGACCATTGCGTTTGGATCCGTTGGAGCTATCTTTCATTCAACATTTGTTCACGTAGCACGAAGATCGGTTCGGCTCTGCTCCATTACTTTTGGTTCCAATAAACATTAATATACCTGTAGACATGGGCGAAGCTTATATAGGTAAAATATTAGGTTTTAGAGGTATATAACATATATTAAACACCTTTTGTCGGGATTTTTTTTTTTACTTATTTCAAGTTTGAACACCCTAGAACAAATTTCTAGTTTCGCCACTGCTTGCAAATGGATAACACGTGTCTGTTTGACCCAAAAGATATTGAAACCTTTTTGAACAAATCAATCAAAGATGAAGGGGTAAATCTTAGTCAGATATAATAAATTCCAGATCAAAGAGCTAGCAGTATGGATAACATGTAGGATGATAGAAATGTAAATGATCTTATTGAGATTCAATATTGTGTCTCTCATCAATCGATGAGGACACCACTTTACATATTTTTCTAGAGATTCATTCTTCTCTATCAAGAAGGCTAGAAGAGAGCTTTTTAGCTTTAGAGAGAGATAGGAGGAGCAGCCCCCTTGTTGAAAGCTTTCCCTTGCTATATATAGTCGTGACACCCTTGTCCTTTGCTTGGCTCGACGTCCTCTTGCCTCCAATGTGTCTTAGTTGTGCTTTTAAGCGCCGCTCTTGCCGACTCGTCAGATGTCGGGGAGGAGATATGGAGGGGGCTATATTATCTTTCGCTGCCTGGTTACTTAGGCGGGACGTTTGTCAGCTCGGTCGCGACAGTCAGATTTTGACCAAATACAGTTAGTCCCTCCGTCTGTCGGGGCCTTCCTCTGTCGGGCTCGGCAGACAGATCATAATTGTTACGAATTCGAGAGAAATCTGACTTATGACTCTTCGTTCCTTAGTTACATTTTTTGGGTTTTTGGCGGAGTGACGGCGTTCTGTCAATTCCCATGGATCGTGCGACAGTTTCGGAACCAAAATCATTTGGTATCAAAGCATTGTTTCGTGATGACTGCCATTATTACACACGTTCCTAGGTAACTGAAACATTTCGTTTCCTATCAGATTCGATTGGCGACTCTTGGGTTTCGTGCTGGGGGGATTTATGTCTCTTATAAATAGAGGGAGCTTATCATTCGATTGACACACTTCTTTATCTTTTACTTGAGAGAATCCTGCAGATATACTCTCTTTCTGATACTTCAAATTTCTGCTTGCCCCCTTGTTCATTGAAAACTTTCATCCCTTCTTTTTATTATTTCTTCGGCGTGTTTTCTGATAAAAATGGCTGGTAATTCTTCCTGCGACAATCTTCCTGTCACTAATCTGGTACCAAAAAGTGCTGCTCAGGCCGCCAGAGGGGTAGATGCGGTGGAAGATGAGGAGGACCCATCAGTGATTGAGATCTTGCCTCGCCCAAGAAGAGAGTCGACCGACTTTAGTACTCGCGTCGGGGCGGAACCGGAATATGTCCACTCCATTATGAGAGAAAGGGACATTGCAGAGTTGAAAGAAAGGTGGGGAATCCCCAATTACGTTGATATGCGACCGACAGTGGGGAACGACATAGTTCATTTCGACCGCCCCGGGTATTACGTGCTCTACGCCTACCCCTTTCTTATAGGGTATACACTTCCTCTTCCTTTGTTGGTGGTGGAGTTTTGCCGTTTTTATGAGGTATGTCCCACCCAACTTTTGCGTATTTGTACAAGTTATTCCTTATGCTACTTAAGTACGTAGAACTTGTCGGTCGTGAGGTCACTTTGGACCAAATGATCAGCATCTTCACTCCTCAACTTATTCGCGGTATGATAATTCACATGATTCCTCAGGGGTCGATGAGTCTGGTGGTAAAAATGGATGACAATACCAATCGTCATTTCTACGAGAATTATTTTTACGTGCGGACGGAGCACATTGTGACGGACCCGATGGGATTCCCTAAGAGGTGGAACTTTGCACGTACATTTTTGTATCTTTAGTCGGTGAGACGCCCGACCATTTTCTGTTACGGTACTAACGTTTATCATGTCTTTGCAGCTGAGATATTTCCCCCTCCGCCTATCGAAGGTATTCATGAATGGGGGGGGTGCCATCCTTCCCCATACAGTGGGGATTCGCACATGGTCGACCTTTCAAGAAAAGTTCGGACGCATGCCCCTTACAGGTAAGATGGCATTTCTGTCTACTGTTCTTTCTCTTTTTGCTTATCTTCTTATGTGTCGTTTCTTGATGTCAGGGAGAGTGCGGAGAGTAAGGGCCCCTCCGTTAGCTTTTCATTAACTGGCCTCATCTGCTCACCCTATCGTGGTACCCAATGCCCGAGCCTTATTGAGGGCTGCTTCAGTTGAGTCTGCGGCCTTGATTACTCCTGCGAGGGCCACTTCTCAGGACGAGGTCCCGACCGATATTGTTCGCCCGACCGATGAATCACCATCTACTAGGGAAGAGGAGGGGCTGTCAAAGAGACGAAGAGTGGAGTTTGAGACTGCACCACCAACAATAATTCATCTAGACGACTCTCCCACAACAGGCTCTAGAGAGGGTGTTGTCGTGGCACCCCTCGTAGGGACGGAACTGGCCATTGCCTCGGCTCAATCAGAAATTCCTGCTGTTTTTGGTGACCAACAACATGTCATGGTGGAGAATCAAACTTCCGGGGCCGTCTTTATGATTTCAGACGTACCTTCATCTTCTACAGTCGGTCGTGCTTCCTCTTCAGCTGCTGAAAAAGGAAAAGGCATGGTAGTCGACGACTACGAATCTAATTTGGACCTGGACCCTGATGATATCAGGATGTTTGAAGAGGGCCTTACTCACTCAGTGGTTCATGTGGGGGGCTTGGCCCGTATTTTCCAAATCCCTTCCGGTGTCAATCTCTTGGGCGACAGGGAGGATCTGGAACCGCAGTTCAGCCTGCTATGATCCGAAGCCGAAAATGCGGCCCTTCGGTCCGTTCCTGATGCTGATTTGATGGATGGGGTGGCCACTATGGGCTTAAGGGTACGTTACGTTTTACTTTTGTTTTTCTTTGCCATCTTTGAAAATACTAGTCTAACCCCGTCTTTGCGTTTTTCAGACGTATATGGTGGAAGTGGAAAGCATTCGTAGGGCTAACATTCGGGCCAAGATTTTCTTGAAGATGTTGGAAAGGTATCGTCACTACCGCAACAGGTGTCGCGAGATGCATGAGCGGCTGAGGATAAACCCCGGTAATCGAGCTCTTGGTGAGGAGTTGGAGAAAAGGGACCAGGAGTTGATGCAAGCTATCCGCAACAAGAGTGCGCTCGAGGAGCAACTTCGAATTAAGGACAAGGAGCTCGAGTTGGGCAAGGGAGTCGCCGCAGAATGTGAGCATCTGCAAGAGAGATTGAGGTCGATGTAGTCGGAGATGGATCAGAACTTGATCAAGGTCGAGATGATGAGCGTGGAATGGATAGGGAAATTGACAGTGCTGGAGAACAAGGTCGCTGGGTTGGAGAGCATCGAGAGTGCTTGGTTCGAGGCTTTGGCAAGGGTGACGACCCTAGACAACACCATCCGCGTCCTCCAATCCAAATAGGAGGTGGAGATAGCGACAACTACCCTCATGAAGGCAAGGCTCGAGGAGCGTATCAGCGAGATCGATCAAGAAGCATCGGTTCTGGGAGATCGGGTCGCGGCATTGGAGGCAAAAAATGGGCAACTGTTGGCTCAGATTGAGTCTTCCTCCACCGCTGTTTCCCGCCATATGCACGGGCTTTGGGTTTACGCCGAAGCCCAGCGGGATATATATAAGAGTTTGTGGGAGGCAGGTACGGTGACTGAGGTTGCCTATGAAGAAGTGCGAGTGAAAGCGCGGGGAGCCTCGCATCAATTGTGGGTATGATGCGGCGACGCCTGAAGCTAATATGGGTGCGGGTAATGGTAATGGAGGGCTTCTTGGAGATGGTGATGGTGATTGCGGTGATGCCGTCAAATGAAGAATGTTGTCCTTGCCTGTTCTTACTTTCAGTTGCTTGTTGTTGTTTTTTATATTTGTTCATCGTTTGTTGTCGTTGTTTCTTCCCCCCCCTTTTTTTATCGTTGGCTTGGGCCATATGTAAGCGATGATAGTCCGCATAATGACTTTGTATAAAGGAGAGCCTTTTCTTCATTATTTGCCTTGTACTTCACCTTTATTTCATCTGTTTATTCCTTTTGGTGCGAGATAGACGCATGTATGGCGAGTCCCGGTTTTTCTTTCCTTCTGATGGCTTTTGGACTTAGAAGTATTTCGACCTAATCGAAATAGTGCCTCATGATTATTCGATCAAGGTCGAAATCTTCTCTTTTTGGCGGAGGCCCTTGGCCTTAAGGGGTATTTTGAACTTATCGAAATAGTACCCCGTCGTAGTTCGATCGAGATCGAACTCTTCACTTTTTGGCGAAGGCTTAGGCCTTAAAGGGTGTTATTTCGAACTTATCGAAAGAGTAACCCATCGTCGTTCGATCGAGGTCGAACTCTTCTCTTTTTGATGAAGGCCTTTGGCCTTAAAAGGTACTATTTCGAACTTATCGAAATAGTAACCCGTCGTCGATTGATTGAGGTTGAACTCTTCTCTTTTTGGCGAAGGCTCTTGGCCTAAAAGGGTGTTATTTTGAACTTATCGAAATAGTAACGCATCGTCGCTCGATCGAGGTTGAACTCTTCATTTTTTTTTGCGAAGGCACATGGCCTTAAAGTGTATTATTTCGAACTTATCGAAATAGTAACCCGTCGTCGTTCGATCGAGGTCGAAATCTTCTCTTTTTGGTGAAGGCCCTTGGCCTTAAAGGGTGTTATTCCAAACTTATCAAAATAGTAACCCGTCGTAGTTTGATTGAGGTCGAACTCTTCTCTTTTTGGCGAAGGCCATTGGCCTTAAAAGGTGTTATTTCGAACTTATAGAAATAGTAACCTGTCGTCAATTGATCGAGGTCGAAATCTTTTCTTTTTGGCGAATGCCCTTGGCCTTATATGGTGTTATTTTGAACTTATCGAAATAGTAACCCGTCGTCGTTCGATCGAGGTCGAACTCTTATTTTTTTTGGTGAAGGCCCTTGGCCTAAAAGGGTGTTATTTCGAACTTATTGAAATAGTAACCCGTCATCATTCGATCAAGGTCAAACTTTTTTTTTTTACAAAGGCCCTTGGCCTTAAAGGGTGTTATTTCGAACTTATCAAAATAGTAACCCATCATCGTTCGATCGAGGTCGAAATCTTCTCTTTTTGGCGAAGTCCCTTAGACTTAAAGGGTGTTATTTCGAACTAATCGAAATAGTAATCCGTCGTCGTTCGATCAAGGTTGAACTCTTCTCTTTTTGGCGAAGGCCCTTGGCCTTAAAATGTGTTATTTCAAACTTATCGAAATAGTAATACGTCGTCGTTCGATTAAGGTCGAACTCTTCTTTTTTTGGCGAAGGCCCTTGGCCTAAAAGGGTGTTATTTCGAACTTATCGAAATAGTAACCTGTCGTCGTTCGATCGAGGTCGAAATCTTCTCTTTTGGGCGAAGGCCTTTGGCCTTAAAGGGTGTTATTTTGAACTTATCGAAATAGTAACCTGTCATCGTTTGATCGAGGTCGAACTCTTCTCTTTTTGGCGAAGGCCCTTGGCCTTAAAGGGTGTTATTTCGAACTTATCGAAATAATAACCCGTTGTCGTTTGATCGAGGTCTAACTCTCCTCTTTTTGGCGAAGGCCCATAGCCTAAAAGGGTATTATTTCGAACTTATCAAAATAGTAAACCGTCGTCGTTCGATCGAGGTCAAAATCTTCTCTTTTTGGCGAAGGCCCTTGGCCTTAAAGGGTGTTATTTCAAACTTACCGAAATAATAACCCATCGTCGTTCGATTATAGTCAAACTCTTTTCTTTTTGGCGAAGGCCCTTGGCCTAAAAGGGCGTTATTTTGAACTTATCGAAATAGTAACCCGTCGTCATTCGATCGAGGTCGAAATCTTCTCTTTTTGGCGAAAGCCCTTGGCCTTAAAGGGTGTTATTTTGAGCTTATCGAAATAGTAACCCGTCGTCATTCAATCGAGGTCGAACTCTTCTCTTTTTGGTGAAGGCCCTTGGCGTTAGAAGGTGGTATTTCGAACTTATCAAAATAGTAACCCGTCGTCATCCGATCGAGGTCGAACTCTTCTCTTTTTGGCGAAGGCCCTTGGCCTAAAATGGTGTTATTTAGAACTTATCGAAATAGTAACCCGTCGTCGTTTGATCAAGGTCAAAATCTTCTCTTTTTGGCAAAGGCCCTTTGCCTTAAAGGGTGTTATTTCGAACTTATCGAAATAGTAACCCATCGTCATTCGATCGAGGTCGAACTCTTCTCTTTTTGGTGAAGGTCATTGGCCTTAAAGGGTGTTATTTCGAACTTATCAAAATATTAAACCGTCGTCATTCGATCGGGGTTGAACTTTTCTCTTTTTGGCAAAGGCCCTTGGCCTTAAAGGGTGTTATTTCGAACTTATCGAAATAGTAACCCATCGTCGTTCGATAGTGGTCTAACTCTTCTCTTTTGGCGAAGGCCCTTGGCCAAAAAGGGTATTATTTCGAACTTAGCGAAATAGTAACCCGTCGTCGTTCGATCGAGGTCGAAATTTTCTCTTTTTGGCGAAGGCCCTTGGCCTTAAAGGGTGTTATTCCGAACTTATCGAAATAGTAACCCGTCATAGTTCGATCGAGGTTGAACTCTTCTCTTTTTGTCGAAGGCCCTTGGCCTTAAAGGGTGTTATTTCGAACTTATAGAGATAGTAACCTGTCGTCCTTTGATCGAGGTCAAAATATTTTCTTTTTGGCGAATGCCCTTGGCCTTAAAGGGTGTTATTTCAAATTTATCGAAATAGTAACCCGTCGTCCTTCGATCGAGGTCAAACTCTTCTTTTTTTTTGGTGAAGGTCCTTGGCCTAAAAGGATGTTATTTTGAACTTATTGAAAAAGTAACCCGTCCTCATTTGATCTAGGTTGAACTCTTCGGTTTTGTTTTGTGAAGGCCCTTGGCCTTAAAGGGTGTTATTTCGAACTTATCAAAATAGTAACCCATCGTCGTTCGATCGAGGTCGAAATCTTCTCTTTTTGGCGAAGGCCCTTGGCCTTAAAGGGTATTATTTTGAACTTATCGAAATAGTAACTCATCGTCGTTCGATCGAGGTCGAAATTTTCTCTTTTTGGCGAAGGCCCTTGGCCATAAAGGGTGTTATTTCAAACTTATAGAAATAGTAATACGTCGTCGTTCGATTGAGGTCGAACTCTTCTTTTTTTTGGTGAAGGCTCTTGGCGTAAAAGGGTGTTGTTTTGAACTTATCGAAATAGTAACCTTTCGTCGTTCGATCGAGGTTGAAATCTTCTCTTTTTGGTGAAGGCCTTTGGCCTTAAAGGGTGTTATTTTGAACTTATCGAAATAGTAACCTGTCGTCGTTCGATCGAGGTCGAAATCTTCTCTTTTTGGTGAAGTCCCTTGGCCTTAAAGGGTGTTATTTTGAACTTATCGAAATATTAACCTATCGTAATTCAATCGAGGTCAAACTCTTTTCTTTTTGGCAAAGGTCCTTGGCCTAAAAGGGTATTATTTCGAACTTATCAAAATAGTAACCCATCGTCGTTCGATCGAGGTTGAAATCTTCTCTTTTTGGCGAAGGCCCTTGGCCTTAAAGGGTGTTATTTCGAACTTATCAAAATAGTAACCCGTCGTCGTTCGATCGAAGTCACACTTTTCTCTTTTTGGCGAAGGCCCTTGGCCTTAAAGGGTGTTATTTCGACCTTATCAAAATAGTATCCCGTCGTCGTTCGATCGAGGTTGAACTCTTCTCTTTTTGGCAATGGCCCTTGGCCTTAAAGGGTGTTATTTTGAACTTATCGAGATAGTAACTCGTCGTCATTTGATCAAGGTCGAACTCTTCTCTTTTTGGTGAAGGCCTTGGCCTTAAAGGGTGTTATTTCGAACTTATCAAAATAGTATCCCGTCGTCATCCGATTGAGGTCGAACTCTTTTCTTTTTGGCAAAGGACCTTGGCCTAAAATGGTGTTATTTAGAACTTATCAAAATAGTAACTCGTCGTCGTTTGATTGAGGTCGAAATCTTCTCTTTGTGGGGAATGCCCTTGGCCTTAAAGGTGTTATTTCGAACTTATCAAAATAGTAATCCATCGTCGTTCGATCGAGGTCGAACTCTTCTCTTTTTGGTGAAGGCCCTTGGCCTTAAAGGGTGTTATTTCGAACTTATCGTAATAGTAACCCGTCGTCATTCGATCGAGGTTGAGCTCTTCTCTTTTTGGCGAAGTCCCTTGGCCTTAAAAGGTGTTATTTCGAACTTATCGAAATAGTAACCCGTCGTCGTTTGATCGTGGTAAACTCTTCTCTTTTTGGCGAAGGCCCTTGTCCTAAAAGGGTGTTATTTCGAACATATCGAAATAGTAACCCGTCATCGTTCGATTGAGGGTCGAAATCTTCTCTTTTTGGCGAAGGCCCTTGGCCTAAAAGGGTGTTATTTCGAACTTATCGAAATAGTAACCCGTCGTCGTTCGATCGACGTCGAACTCTTCTCTTTTTGGCGAAGGCCCTTGGCCTAAAAAGGTGTTATTTCGAACTTATCAAAATTGTAACCCATCGTCAGTCCTAGTTTTTGGAGAGCCAGATATCTTCTGGGAGAGTCACAATCCTTTTAGCACTGCTCGCAACGGAGGGTACAACTTCGGAGAATGTGAAGCGTTGCTTTTTCGCTTGGGTTCGCTCTGCGCACAGATTGTGGTTTCCTTGCCTGGCTCCTGTCTTCCAGCTCAGAGATATTGCTGGTAGGAGGTTTCACCGTTGTTTTGTAGTAGTTTTTCGTCCTTTAATTGGAGTGTTTCTTTATTCGTTCGCCTGCACGGCCATTGTACTCCTACTTGAGTAGAGATTAGGAGGTGAGTTAGGATGAAACTTTCCTTGACCCCGTCCAGTGGTCCGATAGGGGAGAACTGACTGGCAACGTCGTTCGCCTTGTTTGCTGTATTGATGGCTGATGGGGCGAAGGTTTCTAAGCTTGATAATTTTGCTTGGCTCTTCTCCCCTATCTCACTGCTCCTTTGTCTCGCGTGGGTTGGGTTTTACCTTCGCGCTCCTTTTGGTGAGCGATTGTATTTCTCGTCTTTGATCTGGGAGAAACTAGGAAATTTCACTAAGAAATCCCTATAGATGGCGCCAAATTGTTTGACCCAAAAGATATTGAAACTTTTTTGAACAAATCAATAAAAGATGAAGGGGTAAATCTTATTCAGATATAACAAATTCCAGATCAAAGAGCTAGCAGTATGGATCATATGTAGGATGACAGAAATGTAAATGATCTTATTGAGATTCAGTATTGTGTCTCCCATCAATTGATGAGGAGACCACTTTACATATTTTCCTAGAGATTCATTCTTCTCTATCAAGAAGACTAGAGGAGAGCTTTTTTGCTTTAGAGAGAGATAGGAGGAGCAACCCCCCTTGTTGAAAGCTTTCCTTTGCTATATATAATCGTAACACCCTTGCCTTTTGCTTGGCTCGACGTCCTCTTACCTCGAATGTGTCTTAGTCGTGCTTTTAGGCGCCGATCTTGCCGACTCGTCAGATGTCGGGGAGGAGATATGGAGCGGTCTATATTATCTTTCGCTGCCCAGTTACTTAGGCGGGACATTGGTCAGCTCGGTCGCGACGGTCAGATTTTGACCAATACAGTGTTCATATAACTATGAAGGGCTACGATTGCTTTGTAATTTATTCTTGTATTTTTTGTTATTCTTCATCTTTTGCGGACCAGAACAAGAACACTAATAGTTCCAACTGACTATTACTTTGAGTATGACAAACATGTACCTAGTGCACTGATTTTTTATTTTATTAATTAATGGAATTAATTACTGATTTTCTACATATAAAAAGCTAACCAAATTTTATTCTATTAAATAATTAATTTATATATATAATTTTTTATAAGAATACAATACACTCTGATAACCTTTTGCTTTATGACACTTTTTGCTATGTATGCTTTCATAGGAGGGAATGACTAGTTTTGGTATTGGCATGAGATAAGTACATTAGAACGATAAAATTTTTGACGCCGACAAGTTCCTTTTTGTTCCGATCCGCAAAAATGGAGAATAACCAAAATTACAAAAATAAATTAAAAAGCAATCGTAGCCTTTCATAGTTATATAGACACGTGTTATTCATATGTAGGTGTATTGATATTTATTGGAGGCAAAAGTAATGGAGCATAGCCGAACCTTAGGAAAATTAACTTAAGAAAAGTTTGACAAATACTTTAGTTTTGCTTTTAAGGGCAGAACTATATTACTTTTTATATATAAAAGATTTTCGGGTCTTGAGGGGAAAGTCTATCGGAAATAGGGATAAAATCTATGTACACATTATTCTTCTCAGATTTCATACTGTAAAAATATACTGAATATATCAATATATAAATATAAAGGTGGGAACTGGCAAGATGATATGACAGTCCTCTAAAGTAAGTATTGTTATTTATCTTTTTTCCTGATTTTTTTGGACTTTCATCCTAATTTTCATACAATCTCCATTATTAAAAAGCTTTTGCGACGTAATTATTGTTATGAGTTTAAATAAGGGAAGGGAAGGAAATTTTGGAATTGAAATACATCTTTCATCATATACATTAATTATGAATAGTAAATAAGGAGAGGAAAAGATACAGTTTAATTGGGTAAACTAAACAGCTTTATAGCCTGTTTGGCCAAGCTTCTTTTTGGCCAGAAGTACTTTTTTTTTTGCCAAAAGCACTTTTGGCCAAAAATTGAGGTGTTTGACCAAGTTTTTGGAAGGAAAAAAAGTACTTTTGAGGAGAAGCAAAAGTAATTTTGGAGAAGCAGAAAAAAGTAGCTTCTCTCCAAAAGCATTTTTTTGAGAAGCACTTTCGAGAAAAATACACTTAGAAATAGTTTTTTAAAGCTTGGCCAAACACTAATTGCTGCTCAGAAGTGCTTTTCAAACTAATTAACCAAACACAAACTACTTCTCACCAAAAGTACTTTTAAGAAAAATACTTTTGAACAAAAATATTTCTCAAGATAAGCTGATTTGCAGCTTGGCCAAACAGGCTATTAATGACTTAAAGAAGAAAAAGTTGTAAAATAAAGCTGGTAAGGGTAAATCTGAAACGGCTTCTCCCCACTCTTATTTTTTCACAAATCCAATGAAAGCTCTTTGTTTCGTTTTCCAACCGTTATTATAAGTAATTATACAATTAAGAGTATTAAAGTGTATTTAATCTGATATTGTCTTTTGATTTTTTAATTTTTTTTTCGACCGCCCAATTTTCAATCCAACTATCTATTGTGGTCTCTAGTTATTGTATAAAAAATCTTCGGGTTGGTTGTTAGTGGAGCTTATTAAATCTTAGCTTACTGCTCACACAAAAGTTGAAATAAGGAATGTCAAATTTTGGATTTTAGTGAGAGATTTTTTTTCTTTTTAAATTTTAGTGAGAGATGAGTGTCACATTTATCATGAATTGGAATTGAGATAACGATGCACAATTTATTTGTGATATACACATAAATGTATATATTAAAAACGTGTGATGCATTTATATATTGTCTGATACAATTAAGTGCCTACTATAAATATTTCTTTTTGCAATCCAGACAGATTCAGATTGTTTAAGATAGTAATTCTTTTGTTTTTTTAATTCCTTTAACATCGGAATGTATGGAAAGATATTAAAACCCATCCTAATATTTGTTATAGTAAGTCATTAATTAATTAATTTATTTATTTTCTACTCTCCAAAAAGGCAAGCACTAATTAAATTAGGGAATTAATTTAAGATAGAGAATTTATTGGGTAGCAATAGTCAGAACGAATTAAATCGGTCAAAATGTAGAGGTATGACTCGAAGATGATTCGCCGAAAAGGGAGCAAAAGATAGTTTTGTGTCTCGAGCTAACTCTATTTTGGCGCACGCCATAGTTTTTGGGTATTCATAACGAACAGCTCCGTTTGATCTATAGTTAACAAGTTTGAATCGTGAAAATAGTTATTAATATTTATAGTAAAAAAGGCTATCTATATCACATTTATTGGGATATGACCATTCCCTCGACCCTACATGAAAGAAGAATGCATATCTTGTGCATCGAATTGCCCCTTTTTTTATCCATTATTCGCTATTTTCTTTGGGCCCTAACTAAATTTGAATTTTACTTGAAAGTTTCATATTAGAGGATAAAATGCTCTGCAATATAGGTAACTTTATAATTCTGAGACATTAATTAAAAAAAGAAAATTATTTAACATTCATTACAATCCTTATTGGTAGCTCATCACGCCCATTAAATTATACCGACAATAAGCATAAAAATAAAAAATAAAACATGATGGACCCCCAATGCACACGAGTATTCCCAATTCTCGTGGCGAGGATCCTTGTTTATTAGACGTGTCAATTTCAATTAAATAATTATTCACAATAAATATTTATGCTAATATAATATCATTTACTACAAATAATTAGGACTTAAGAGAGAAGTGACATATATATTTTACGTTCACAAGTAATTGTTAAAGTTAAATTTTATTTTTCTTTATGTGTTCTATTACATCCGATGAATAAAATATGTTATTAATCTTAAAGTTACAAACGAGAACAGGGTGATGAATTTAGAAGAACAATTGTAAAGAATGTTTCATTAGTCAGAATAGTCGTAGGCTTTCACTTATAACAATTCTCCTTTATGAGTTTTGTATATTTATGTACAATATTAAGTGCATTACTACTTTTTACGAGAAAAAAACAACATTACTACTTTTTTACAGTTAATATGGGAATATTTCAATTTATAGATATTTTTGTGAAACAGTTGGATATCTTTATTATGATATCTGAAATAGATTAATATAATCCCATTTAGATTTTAATTCCGGTCAAAATAAACTTTTTTATATTGAGTAACTATTAAGATTTTTAAAACAAAAAAAAATGATAGTGTACATAAATTAGAACGTGTTTGGTATAATGAAAATCATTTTTTAGAAAAATATTTTCTGTGATTTCTCGTTAGTGAAAATATTTTTTCTTTTCTTTTTTTGCAAAAAAATATATACTAATGAAAAATAATATTAAATATGAGTTATAAAGCCTGATAATTGCAAGAGAAAATGACTTTGGCTTATAAAATTTTAATGGAATTTTTACCCATGTTCTCTTCAAAACATCACAAAATAACTTTCTTCATACCAAAACACGCATATTAATCTTTTAAATTTCGTATTAAATTAAATTAAGTCATATTACTATTTATTTCAAAAAATTAACATGAGACCAAAGGAATAACAGGTAACCTGGGTGTGAAACTGGCAATAGCCGGTTTCCCGTGCGCCTAACAAGAAAAGACTCCTTTTGTTTTTTGGTCTCTTCCCTCTCCCTCTCACGTTAAATAGTAGAACCAAACAGCACACAAAATCACACACAACCAATTCTTTGTCTGCCTGTTATTTCCCTTTTAATTTCCTATTTGTGTCAGTCCAAAGTTGTCGAAAGAGAGATGACTGGGATTTCAAAGGAGGAAGAGAGTGTAACTCTTGAACTTCTTAGAAAGAAAATGGAAGATTTTGCTAAAGAAAGAGACTGGGAAAAATTTCACAGCCCCAGAAACCTTCTTTTGGCTCTGGTACTTTCCCCTGCTATCCACCTTTTTATTTTATTTCTTTTGTTTAATGAAAAATATTAAATTATTTCTCCACTTGTGTGTTATTTTTGCTTGCGCAGAGATTATGCTAATCTTTCTTGTTTGTCTTCACTTGTGATTTATTATGAATGACCAAATAACAAGCGAGGCTTGCTACCCATAACCGTTAGGTCTTGGGTTCGAGTCACGTTAGAGAGAAAGTGCAGAAACAATGTAAAGAGTTCAAGTCACGTTGGAGAAAAAGTGTAGAATTTAAACTCGTGATTTGTATGCTATGACTCAAAATTTATGTACTTGAATAATCACGCAACTAGTGATCCCTTGTTGATCCTCTACATTTTCCATGATTCGATAAATAAATAAATAAATAAAATTGCTTTAAATTGTATATAAAAGTTGCTTAGTTTCGAGTTACAAGTGGAAGTCTTTGTCTTTCTTCTGTTTTATTTCTTTAAAATTAAAAACTAAGAAAATATTTCAACTTGTAAGATCTGGTTATTGAACCAAAGCAAGATAAGAGAAACACTTGTCAAAAATTATGATTAAGTAATAGAAGTATATACGAGGGATGGGTAGGTCGCACTTATTTTTACATTTAGGGTGTGTTTGGTATAACGAAAAAAATTTCCGTGGAAAATGTTTTCTTGGAAAACAAGTAGTAATCTTATTCATTTTCCGGTGTTTGGTACGCAAATTAAGGTAAAGGACTTCTCAAGAGTATTTATAAATAATTTAGATATAATAAACATGAAGCCATAAACTTTCAAACCAACAACAGAAATTTAAATTACAAAAAAAAAATAACTTTTTTTGTGCGGGGAGGGGGGGGTGGTACAGAAAAAACGAAAAAATAAAAAGTTAAAAATACAAAAAAATAAAATTAAGGTAAAATAAATAATTTTGTTTGCGGGAGGGGGTGGAAGGGTAGTAGGGTGGGTGGTAGCAGAAAAATTGAAATTTGAAAAAAAAAACTTTTTTTTGGAGAGTTGGTTGGTGAGGGTGGGGAAGGTTGAGAAGAGCTTTGGAAAATGTTTTCCTTCTTTTGATAAGGAAAATGTTTTCCAAAACATTTAAGCCAACCAAATATGGGAAAATTGAAAAATATTTTTCGGAAAATGTTTGTGGGGAAGGTTGAGAAGGAGCTTTGGAAAATGTTTTCCTTCTCTTGATAAGGAAAATGTTTTCCAAAACATTTAAGCCAACCAAACATGGGAAAATTGAAAAATATTTTTCGGAAAATGTTTTCCTTCGTACCAAACACACCCTTAGTCTGTATCATTTATGTGTTATTCTTTTCTTTTTAATCTTTTACCAAAAAAAAAGACACTTTTATATATTTGATAACTCTTTTAATTATAATTTTTTTTAATGATAGACATCAAGCAAGAAAAATGAAGCCCGACCACTACGCCAACGTTGCTTTATGCCATAAAAGTCATTTATATTTTATATTATAGTTCTATTTTTTGCACATATGTTTATATAGTAAAAAATTTCGACCAAGCTTGGATATACGTGCATCCGCCCCCCGAATAAGATAGTCATTGCTTTGGAAAAACGAGTAATATGACGATGATATAACGAACCCTTTATTTCGTTTAATTTTCTTGTTTCCTTTTTTTTATTGGTTAGATTAATCCAAATTACTACTATAAACAGGTGGGAGAAGTTGGAGAACTCTCAGAAATATTTCAGTGGAAAGGAGAAGTTCCAAAAGGGTTGCCTGATTGGAACGAAAAGGAGAAATTACATCTTGGTGAAGAACTTTCTGATGTTTTGCTATACCTCGTTAGGCTTTCTGATATTTGTGGGATTGATCTTGGCAAAGCTGCTCTTCGTAAAGTTGAACTTAATGCCATTAAATACCCTGTTAATCTCTGCAAAAGTTCTTCAAACAAATGCAATGACGAAGCCGGTAATTAAATCGCTAATTAACCGAGTTGCATATAAACTGGTCATTTTATATTATGCTAAATATGGTAAGTTAGGTGTCATAGGAGTTGAGAGAAAGTGGACTTACAGTAGCAGTGGATGTTTGTACTTTCATGGAAGATCTTTGGCATTTATTTTCTCATTGATTTTGGACTGTCTTGGCAGTTGAAACTATATCTTTTTTTACGCCGATCTATTCAATGTGCTTTCCCAAATCTGATAAAATTTCATCTTACTTTTTGATGCATAAGTTTTGTTCAGTTCAATTATAGCAATCTCCTATCTAGATTGCCATTGGAAATAGACTCTCTATTTAGGTAGACAGAGACATTTAGAATTCAAATTTTATGGTTTCTACTGTTAAGATTTATAGCAGTATTCTCTCGAATTACACTATGTGCGATTATACTGGATGTGTTTTGTTGATATTGTTCCTCTTCGGATTGCAAGGGATTTCCTTTCACATATTATTTTACGTGTTTAACTTATATACCATGTACAAATACAAAAGATTCACATTATTAGTATATTTTAATATATTATATAGTAGTAGATAATAATGTTTAATAAATAATTAAAAGATTTGCCAGATTACATTTTAAATTGGGATGCCGCTATCTTGATGAAGGTGATATAATTCTACTATTATTTGTAGATTTGGGTCCTAAATTCGTCCAATTATTTAATTTATGATGATGTTTTATAATTTGTTGGATCATGGTAAAGATTCAACAGAAGGGACAACATTGACTGTTCAGCACGAACGTAACAAGCCAGACAAATAAAAGATGACCAAATCAAATAATTTTGTTTAAAAAATAATGTACAATGTGTCCAAATGTGGTATTAAAGTATATTTTTTGAAAGACTTAATAGCATTGTAAGTTATAGATTATGATGTATGACCGGTGGCGGATCCACCTTGAGAGGTGGGGTGCCATGCCACCCACAAGTTAGGTGAGAATTTTTAGAATCTATGTTGTTACTTTTCAAAATATTGATTAAATGTATACGCTATCATCCGTAATATCAAACCAGAGGACGGTGCCATTGTTGGGAATTAATTTCTTAAAGTTATTCTTGTGTTTAGGCTTAGGTTCGAGTCTGATTCTAATAAGGAAATCAATTTTTCATTTGCTCGATTTCGCTTTTCTTTTATTTATTTTTTTCCTTTTGTCATCGCGCGTCTTTTCTATTTCCTTTGTTTTTCTATCCCTTTCCCTCTTTAATTTTTCATTTTCCAATCTTTTCTCCTTTTTTTTTTGTTTGTCAATGACTTTGAAAGAGGAACACATAAAAACAGAAACTTAAAATTATCAAAGCACCATAAATAAAAACCATGGCTCTTAATTCAAAATTCTGGCACTTATGTAAATAAAAAGTTTTACAAGATTATTCTTTTTAAAATTCTGTTAGCTTGTATATATTATATACAAAGTGCAATTGTCCTATTGCTTGCAAGGTATAATTTCTTTTTCAAAAATATTTTTTTGCTTATGCTCTTATAGAATTAGTGTGATTCTACTATTAAAAATACTCTCACTTATGCAAAAATTTTAATAAAAAAGGCATGATTCCTTAATTGAAGGAAGATTGCTAATTTTTACTTGTGCTCATTTATTTTATATCAAATTGTGTTGATTTCTCTATTGAAAATATCGTTAAAATTAGTAAACCGCGCCCAATGAACTCAAAATAGATCGAACCAAATTGAACTCAAAATATACTCACACTCAAACTTTATGGTCAGTGTGAGGGGTACATTAAAAGAAATGTGGCACCCGCTATCTTTAAATCCTAAATCCGCCTCTGTGTATGACGAATTAAAGTTCCTATATACATAGAGGTCTGCTATCCATAATATCAGGGGCGGAGGTAGGGTATTATTTACAGGTTTGTCTCAACTCAATAATTTTTACATAGATCATGTTTTTGTATTACGAAATTTATTAAATTTTTATAAATACTTAACTACGAATACAATAAGTCAATAACTAAAACATGATATGAATTCGACGTCAAATGCAAAACTCATAACTTCAAATCCTAGTTCCGTCTCTGCTTAATATCATTTATCCATGACTTTTCGTCAAGTTAACAATCTTGTGGCAATTATCAAATATCAAAATTATGTCAACAAGGTCGGCATAACATACGTCTTAATTACTTTTGTCTTATATTGCTTGTTTTCATTTCTTACGTTACTATCTTGTTGTGGACTTGACAAATATTTAATAAACATAATGTTTGATTCAAAAGATATCGAAATTTTTTTGAATACATCAATCAAAGAAAGTGAAGGGGTAAATCTTTGTTGAGTATAATAATATTCAGAACAAAAGATATACAAGCTGACTACAAAGGATAATACTTCTTGATCTTATCAAGATGAATCACCAAACGATAATGATCTCAATTGTTTATTTGAACAAGTGTTAAAAACGAGTGTTCTTAGTTGGAAGAATGTCCAGAGGGCCCCCTTACAAGGTTGTTTTCTCGCTATATATATAAGGGACAAATCCCTTCTACGTCCTAAAAGACAAGTCATAGGGAATATTCGAGAGAATATTCCTAATGCTCTCTAATGGAACTACACCACTGCAAAAGTCATACGGCCTCTTGTTCACTCGCTCGTCGTCTCCTACGAGATGTCGATCTACGAGGATCTCGTCGCCTGTCGTACTCATCAACGATCGTGGTCATCCAAATTTGGACCCATACAGTTAGTCCCTCCACTTGTCGAGGTCGCAACTTGGTGCGTCCTCGATGAGCGGACACCACTCGCTCTTATGGAGAAATTTGGTCTTACGAAGCGTCACGACTTGGCCAATAATAGGCGGTTAGCGTGCTCACCAAGACACCAAATAGTGCACTTTATCAGGAAATGACATCATCTCCTCGTGCATCATCATTATACGTGTTTTCGAGATAGGGGTTGATTGTTTGTCGCTTCGATTTCGGTGCCACTCTGCAACCTTCCGTTTCGATTCTGGTGCCACCCAATCCTATAAATAGGTGGAGGGTTTGTTTTTTTTTCAAAAACTCTTGGCCACCTTCTGCTTATTCTTCTCCCATTCTTTGTTCATAACTTTCTCTGCTGTTCTAACACCTTTTTCATCAAAAGGAATGCCAAGAACACATCGATCTCGTGAGGGGGTTTCTGAGGCCGCCCCGTTGTCTGTGGTGCCCCCTTCCGGCGGTGAGGATATGATGGTGGGAGAGGGGGATAGTTTTCCCATGGTGGAGGAGTTGTTGCCGAGGCACCCCATGTCTCGAAGCGACTTCCTCAAGGATCCTCCTCCTACTCCTGACCCTGTGCTCTCTGAAACGGAACAAGTTCATATTGACGCTCTCCGTACAAAGTATAACATCCCCGCTCATGTTGACATGGTTCCAGCGGGAAGGGATTTCGTGGAAGTCCATAGACCTGGGTACTGTGCTTTTTACGAGTACCCTTTCGTGATTGGTCATTATTTCCCCCTCCTTCCATTAATGAAGGAGTTCTGTAGATTCTACCAAGTTTGCCCAGCGCAACTCTCACCATACACGCTTAAGATACTCCTGTTGTTGACAAAGTATGCGGAGTTGGCGAGATGTGAGGTTACTATCCACCACCTCTTGCACCTGTTCTCCCGCAGCTTCCACATGGGCACTATGGTGCATTTGAGACATCGTGGAACAAGGGGGCTAGTGGTTGGGACCGACGACCGAGCAAGTCGTAAGTTTGGGCATAAGTACTTCTTTGTCAAAACTGAACACATTGTTTCTAATCCCGCCAGGTTCCCAGAGCGGTGGAACGAAACTCGTAAGTGTCGCCACTTATTTCACTCTTTATTTTCTTCTTCATTTATCATAGGTTTTGTTTGTTTCTCGTCTGCAGCTATAGGACGTCCACCCCGCCCTGTTGCGGGTATAAGGGATTGGTTAGCCCGTCTGTTGCCCCATGCAGTGGAGACCCGAGATTAGCCCGCCTTCGTAAAATGTTACAGCCCGAGAGTTTCATCTGGTAAACGTTTTCCCTTGTATCATTTCATCAGTTTTACATCGTCGTCTATTGATACAACTCTTCATGACGATAGGTCGAGGAGCTTCCAAGTAGAGGGCACCAATCCCTGCATTCTGATAGGCTATCGCTGCTGCAGGAATGCCGTTTACTTTGACTAAATCTGTTCGAGGGGGTTGTCCTCAGCCAATTCAAATGGAAGGTCCCTCTCGAGATATGGTCGTGAGGGAGGAGGCTTCTTTTGTATCGACCCCTCATTTATTGGACAAATTCTCTAATGGGGACGAGTCCTTACTGAGAAAAAGGAGGAGAATGGAGCTTAGGAAGGATGTGGACATGGACGCCGGTAGAAGTAGGGTGTCACATACGGCACCTGTACCTACATTTATGGTCGACGCCATCTTAGCGGGAAGGTCTCCTCAAACATAAGGGATTTACCCAGGGGTCGGCTCCGTGCGCTCCATTGAGGTTGGTGCATCATCCAACATTAGAGGAGGTTGGCGTGTCGAAGGCTCAGGCTCGGATTCAGATGTTGACCCAGAGGACGTTCGCGAGTTTGTAGGTCGCTATACTCATGTGGGGGTCAGAGTGGAAGGGTTTGATCGTCACATAGTTGTCCCGGGGGACTACAACTTGTTGTCAAACTGCGATCAAGTAGCATCTGTTTTAGCCCCTCTATGTGCTGACCTTGAGAGCGAGGTGCTTAGAGCGATGAGCGATATGGAGTTGTCTCAGAAAGTCGTTGGCATGGCCTTGCGGGTAGGTGTCTTTCTTTTCTTTTTCGTCATTTGGCTTGCGTTGTTATTGTCGACTTATCTTTTTGTCTTAACTTCTTTCTTTTTGTGCTAGACCCTTATCATTGAGACCGAGCGCGAGCGCCGGGAAAGAAAGAGGACGGCCATCTATGGGAAAATGTCTTCCAAATATCAACAGTATCGCGCTAAGCATCGTGCAATGGCCGACATTTATAATCAGGACCCTGATTTTCAATTGTTCCACGAGGGACTCAAATAGAGGGAGGACCAACTGGCGTGCAAGGTCGAGGAGCTAAGGGAGCGAGATGAGGAGCTTATGAAGGTTGTCGCCCGCAATAGTGAACTTGAGGCCTCCCTTAAGGTGAAGGAGGATGAGCTTGAGTTAAGTAGGGGGTGATGGCCGAGAATGCCGACTTGCAAGCAAAGGTGGCCAGTTTGACCGCTGAATTGGGTACGAAGGCGATGGGGATTGAGGGGCTTAAGGGCGAACTAAGTGTCGGTGCTTATAAGCTGGTGACTGCTATTTCTGGAACGACGGCCTTGGAGAATTCCGTCCGTGTTTTTAGGTAGGAGCTGATCAAGGAGAAGGAGGCATCTAAGCTTAAGGTAGTGAGGCTTGAGAGGCGTGTTAAGGAGTTGGAGGCGGAGCTATCTGTGTTGAATGGGCAAGTGGCCTCGCTGAGAACGGAGAATGCGAGTCGACATTCACAACCTTCTACATCTCGTGCCTCGACTGATCCGGTCATGTCTCATCGCATATATGAGTTGTGGGTCCATGTTGAGGCCCGACTTGACGTGTACAAGGCTCTTCATACTGAAGGGAGGGCATCTGAAGCAGAACTTCAGGGAATACGTGTCAAAGCTCGTGCAGCTCGTGAGGCATGCGAGTACGACCCTCTTATACCTGACGGGGATGACATCAACTCTGATGATGCGAACCGTCTTACTTCTGACTCTTGGTATGAAGATGCGTATCCAACTGGGGATAATGTGTAACTTTTTGTTTGTGCTTACTTTTTGCTTTGGGACTTTGGTAAGGGCATGCTTGAGCCCGTTGTAAAGATAGGTGTAAGTAACATTTTGAGGGTTCAGTGATGATTTTTGTAATATCTATGGTATCTAGGGTACTTGTCGAACTATTAAGCCGATTTTACTTTGGGTTAGGTCGATCCCTTTTTCTTTTGGCAGCGGCTTTAGTCTTTGGGATGCTACTTTCGAACTGTCATCGAAGTGGGATCCCATCGTAGTTCGAGTGAAGTCGAACTTATATTTTCGTCGATGGCCTTGGCCTATTGGGTTGTTACCTTTGAACTGTCATCGAAGTAGGATCTCGTTATAGTTCGAGTGAAGTCGAACTCATATTTTTATCGATGGCCTTGGCCATTGGGATGTTACCTTCGAACTATTGTCGAAGTAGGATCCCGTCGTAGTTCAAGTGAAGTCAAACTCATATTTTCATCGATGGCCTTGGCCATTGGGATGTTACTTTCGAACTGGCGTCAAAGTAGGATCCCATCGTAGTTCGAATGAGGTCGAACTCATATTTTCGTCAATGGCCTTGGACATTGAGATGTTACTTTCGAACTATCGTCGAAGTAGGATCCTGTCGTAGTTCGAGTGAAGTCGAACTCATATTTTCGTCGATGGCCTTGGCCATTGCGATGTTACCTTCGAACTATCGTCGAAGTAGGATCCCGTCATAGTTCGAGTGAAGTCGAACTCATATTTTCGTCGATGGCCTTGGCCATTGGGATGTTACCTTCGAACTGTCGTCGAAGTAGGATCCCGTCGTAGTTCGAGTGAAGTCGAACTCATATTTTCGTTGATGGCCTTGGCCATTGGGATGCTACCTTCGAACTGTCGTCAAAGTAGGATCCCATCGTAGTTTGAGTGAAGTCGAACTCGTATTTTCATCGATGGCCTTGGCCATTGGGATGTTACCTTCGAACTATCGTTGAAGTAGGATCCCGTCGTAGTTCGAGTGAAGTCAAACTCATATTTTCGTCGATGGCTTTGGCCATTGGGATGTCACGTTCATACATTGGAGATTTGATCATATTCCTGTAGGAAATACATGTCAACTTTGTACATACAATGGATATTTGATTATATTCTTGTAGGAAATACATGTCTACTTTGTACATACAATGGAGATTTGATTATCTATATCCAGTCCCTTCATTACCCGGCCTGGAGATCACGTCGACGAGCGGGGTAGTGAACAATACTTCAGATCTTGAGACGTCCCTCTTGCCGCCTCATTAAAAACCTCACCGAGAAAACCCGATTGGGACAAAACCCGAATGAGGGAAAAAGAGTACGACTTAGGTGGCGCCTCCTTTCAGAAGTGGAAGTATTTGAGATGGGCGACATTCCAATTGTTTTGGAGTAGTTTCCTTCCATTGTCTCTAACTAGAATGCTCCTTTGTGTGCTGCCGCCGTGATTTTGTATGGTCCGTCCTAGTTTGTTCCCAATTTTCCCTCGTTAGGGTCTTTCGCTGTTTGTATTTTAGCTTTGAGGATGTAGTCACCGACCTTGAGCGGTCGTACTTTGGCCTTCTTATTATAGTACCTTTCTACTTGTTGTTTTTGTACTACCATTCTTACGTGGGCCATATCCCTTTGTTCTTCGACTTCATCCAGATTTTGTAGCCTACTTTCGTCGTTTCTTGGTCCGCTTTCGTTGGAGTATCTCAAGCTAGGTTCTCCAACTTCGACGAATATAACTGCGTCAGTCCCGTAGACTAGTGAGTATGGCGTCTCGCCTGTGCTAGTTTTTGGCGTAGTGCAGTATGCCCATAGTACTTCTGATAGTAGTTCAGGCCATAGCCCTTTGGCGTCCTCGAGCTTCTTTTTCAATATATTCAGTATCACTTTATTGGAGGATTCGGCTTGGCCATTGGCGGCGGGATGGTATGGTATGGAGCGTATTCACTCGATGTTCCATTTTTCGAAAACCTTGGTCATTTTCTTTCTGATGAACTGAGGTTCGTTGTCACAACTGATTTCTTTGGGGATGCCGAAGCGGCATATTATATTTTTCCATATGAACGCGATAACTTCTTGCTCACGTATTAGTGTATGCACATGCTTCCACCCATTTAGAAAAATAGTCAGTTAAAACCAAAAGGAAGCGTACCTTACCTCATCCTTCCGGGAGGGGTCCGACAATATCCATCCCCCACTTTATGAATGGCCATGGAAAAGTGACTGAATGAAGGAGTTCCCCTGTTTGGTGTATCATAGGGGCGTACTTTTGACACTATTCACACTTCCTGACGTAATCCGCAACTTCTTTTTTTATGGTAGGCCAGTAGTATCCGGCGCGGATGAAGCATCAGACGAGGGAGCGGTTTCCCGTATAGGCACCACAATGCCCCTCGTGTAGTTCTTCTAGTACTCGCCGCATTTGATTTGGTCCAAGACACTTGTCCAGGAGGCCGCCAAACGTTCTCTTGTAAAGATCATAGTTTACGAGGCTGTATCTGGCTGCCTGTATTCGAAGCTTTTTGGCTTCTTTCTTATCTTATGGGAGTATTCCATCCTACAAATATGTTACGATACGGTTCCGCCAGTCCCAAGTTAGGTTTACATAATGTACCTCGACCTGGTTTATTGCGGAATGGAGAAGGGTGACCATGTTTTCCTTATTGATATTTCTGGTGGCTGAACGCTAGCTTGGCGAGACCATCTGCTTCGATATTCTGTGCCCTGGGTATTTGGTCGAGGCAACATTCATCGAATTTTGGCAGCAGTTTGCGAATTTCTGACTGGTACTTTTGTAGTCTCTGTTCTTTGATTTGGAAAGTCTCAATGACTTGGTTCACCATGAGTTGAGAATCGCAATAGAGGACGAGTCGTCGGGCGCCATATTTGAGGGCTAATTTCAATCCTTCAATCATAGCCTCATACTCAGCCTCGTTGTTAGTCATCTCGAGGCATCGTATGGACTGGAGAATTACTTCGCCCATAGGAACTTTGAGGACGAGTCCCAGTCCCAATCCTGATGCATTAGATGTGCTGTCGGTGTAGAGGACCAAGAGGTCAGAATGTGCGGAAGCGCGGAGCGCCTCCTTCTATACTTCAGGCAATATTTTTGCGCTGAAATCGGCGACGAAATCGGCGAGCACTTGTGACTTAATAACAGTTTGCGGTTGGTATGTTATATCGTGCTCGCTTAATTCTATGGCCCATTTGGCTAACCTACCCGATAGCTCGAGTTTGTGCAGGATGCCCCTGAGGGGGAAGGTTGTCACCACCTTTATGGGGTGACATTGAAAGTATGGTCTAAGCTTTCGTGAAGCTATGACTAATGCCAGAGCTAGTTTCTCAAGGTGAGGGTACCTTGTTTCGACATCAATTAAGGTTTTGCTGATATAGTAAATCGGAGATTGCGTACCTTTGTCTTTGTGGACTAAGACCGCACTTACCGTGACTTCGGAGACTACTAGGTACACCAGTAGGCATTCGCTCGGGTTTACCTTGACGAGTAGTGACGGCGAGGACATATACGTTCTCAGTTTTCTCAAGCTGTCCACGCATTCTGAATTCCACTACAGCCTGTGGTCTTTCCTTAGTACATTGAATTTATGGCATCTATCTGACGATCGTGAAATAAACCTCGACAGGGAGGCTATTCGTCCTGTTAATTTCTACACATGCTTCTTGCTGGTTAATGTCTCCGGTATTCCTTCGATGGCTTTGATCTAATCCGTGTTGACTTCGATACCCCTTTGTGACACCAGAAAACCAAGGAACTTTCCTGAGGTTATGCCAAAGGCACATTTTTCGGGATTCAGTTTGATTCCGTATTGCCTCAATATCTCGAAGGCTTCCTTCAGATGACCAATGTGATCCTCTTTCTTTTTTGTCTTCACCAGCTTGTCGCTGATGTAAACCTCCATGGTCTTACTGAGTTGTTCTTTGAACATCTTGGTGACTAAACGTTGATATGTTGCCCCTGTGTTCTTGAGTCCGAACGACATGACTTTGTAGCTATACGTTCTCGGTGAGTGATAAAAGTGGTCTTTTCTTGGTCTTCTTCAGCTATTAGAATTTGGTTGTAATCAGAATAAGTGTCTAAGAAGCTCAGTAGTTCATGTCCCGTCATTGCATCTATGAGCTGGTCGATATGTGGTAACAGAAATGAATCTTTGGGCATGCTTTGTTCAGGTCGGTGAAGTCGACACACATCCGCCATTTCTCGTTCTTCTTTTTTACCATGACCACATTAGCGACCCCTTGGAGATATTTTGATTCTCGGATGGAACAATTAGCGAGTAACTTATCAACTTCTTTGCTGACCGCCTCATTGATGGTGGCATTGAACTTTCTCCTCATTTGCCGTACTGTTGGGTAAAGAGGGTCGACATTCAGCCTGTGTGTGGCGATCTCCCTTGGGATTCCTGGCATATCTGAATGGGAAAAGGCAAACAAATCGGCATTGTTAGTTAAGAACTCATGGTACTTACCTGGTTCTGAGAGGTTATGTCCGATATAAGCCTTTTTTGTGCTATCGGTGTTGTCCAGTTGAACGGGGTCGAGGTCTTCTACGCTTGCCTTTCAAGCTTCTGCGACATCCGGGTCTTTGATGGCCTCTATTTGTATGTTGGTTTTGGTTCCCGATATGGCTGATTGCTATGCTTCCGCACTTACCCCTTTAGTTGTTGGGTGTGTGTGCAATCTTGGGCGATTCGGTAGCATTCTTAGGTGGTGCGCTGCTCGCATCGGATGCTGAATATCCCCCATGAGGTGGGAAATTTGATTATTTGATAGAAACTTGACGGGACAGCTCGCATGGCGTGTATCCATGGATGCCCTATGATGGCGTTGTAGGCTGTTTCCTTGTTCATGACATGGAACGTCGTTTCCAGGGTGACTCCTCCTGCCAGAACGGGTAGCACTATCTCTCCAGAGGTTCGTTCCACTGCATTATTAAAACCCGTTAGTGTTATGCAACGCAATACTATTTTATCCTCAAGCCTCATCTGTATGAGGACTCGTAGGTGAATAATACACGCGCCACTTCTGTCATCCACCATTATTCTCTTTACATCGGTATCCGTAATGCGTAAAGTTATAACTAAAGAATCATAGTGATGGAAAGACAAACCGTTGGTATCCGACTTATCGAAGATGATACTATCTTCAAGGTCGTCATACCGTTCATAGGCGACTGTCCGTTTGAGTTTGTGTGTGGTGGTGAATTTCACATGGTTGATTACTGTATCGTCACCACCGCCAATGATCATTTGTATGGTACGAGCTGGTGACAGTGGTTTTGGAGGTCCTTGAGGTTGATCGCATCCACGAGCGAAGTTAACCCGCTCTCAATCGCTTAACAATTCTTTCATGTGTCCATGGTTTAGCATTCTTACCACTTCCTATCATAGACCTATGCAGTCTTCGGTCTTGTATCCTTTTTCCTAGTGGAATTCACACAGAACGTTCGATCTCCGGGTGCTCGAATCTGACTTCATCTTTTGCGACCACTGCACCTTTGTGCCGAGCTTTTCCAGTGCATACACTATTTCTGAAGGATAAACACTAAATTTATGAGCAAATAACAGTGGAGGCATACCTCTTTCATTTCGAGGTGGTGTAGTGTGTCGAGGCGCGACGTTTGCATGTCGTGGAGGAGGTGGGTTGGATGTTCGGATATAGGGCTGGTGCCTTTCTCGATTGAAAATGGGGTAGTTGGTCCCTTGGCCGTAGTTGCGGTGATCTCTCCTTGTTTCGGTTTGGACCGATGTTAGCCACTGGATCGGGCCGTTTAGGTCATCCTCGTCTGCCCTTACTTCGGCGCAATAGGCATTATGGATTTCTTCCCACGTGGTGGTGGGGTACTTCATGAGTCTACTTAGCAGCTTTTTGGTTGCTTTTGACCCGTTTCTGTTTAACCCATTTTGGAAGGCTGCTACCGCCATCCCTTCTAACACGTTTGGTAGGCTCATTCTTACTCTGTTGAATCCGGCTAGGAAATCCCTAATTCCCTCGCCTGTCGTATGCCTGACGACGAAGATATCATTTACCCTGGCCTCTGCCTTTTTCGCTCCCGCGTGAGCGGTAACGAACTTATCTGCCATTTCTTCGAACGTTGATATCGATCGTGCTAGTAGTTGGGAATACCATGTCAATGCTCCTCCTGTCAGAGTTTCGCCGAACTTTTTCAGCAGCACCGATGGCACCTGTTCTTTCGATAGATCGTTACCTTTTACTGCAGTAACGTAATGGATTAAGTGATCTTCCGGGTCCGTGGTTATATCATATATTTTTAAATATGGCGGCATTTTGACGGTTTTCGGAATAGAGTGGGGAGCTACCCCTTCACGATATGGTTGTTTGAGGAATCGGCCCACGTCACGTTTTGGTAGCAACTTTGAGCGCCCAGTATTTTATCAACCCTTTCCTGATGCTCTTTCATCTGATCGCGGAGTGTTTTGTTCTCATTTTCCATATCTTCCATTTTCTTTAAGATGGCCGCAAGTGCATCGTTACCTGTATCAATGACAGTATGAGTATTACCTGTTCGTGGAGTTTCTGGCTCATCGACGACAGTTGCAGTTTCTGCGGGTATTGTGCCTTCGATATCCCTTTGAACGGGTTTGTCGAGTATTTTGCTCAAGGTGTTTGTCAACCACTCTTCTAATATCCTTTTCACAGCCAGTGGTGCTTCTCCTACTGCGGATGTTGAGGTTTTCCTCTCACGCGAGACAGTCACGCCCTCGTGTAGGGGGTGAGATCTCTCCCTCAGGTGTAGCACTTGGCATTGCGTTTTCGTTGTCTTCCCTTCTGGCTTCATTGAGGAAATTTAGGAGGTTGTTCGTGACACCTACTATTGCCTTTAATCTTGCTTCTCCCTTTCCTGCCATTGTTGGCCTTTGCGAGGCTAAGAAGAGGTGATTATTTCTTTCAAGGATCTAGACGAAACTAAGATCTCAACTATAGAGATGGTGTCACACCTCCTTTTTTACTTATACCCCGTAAAAAGGTATAAATATAAGGGAGTTTTTCCAATTAAAGGACAATTGAAACGAGATTGTTTATTTATTAAAAATCAGAGTCGCCACTTGGGATAATTTATGGTGTCCTAAGTCACCGGTTAAAATCCCGAATCAAGGAAGTTGACTCTTATTTATGGTCCGCGAACACAGAAATCTGGGTAAGGAATTCTGTTAACCGGGGAGAAGGTGTTAGGCATTCCCGAATTCCGTGGTTCCAACACGGTCGCTCAGCAATTTATACTTGGCTTATTAAATTTGTCTAATTACTGACTTTAGATCTTATGTGCATTTATCTATTAACCGCTTTAAATCACTTGATTATTCGTAGTTAAATAATTGAGTTACGCGTACATATACTCTTTTCCTTTGGCACGTCAAAAATCATGTCACGCGAACGTGTCCATAATTAATAACGCTTTGTTCATTAAGAAAGTTTAGCCGAAGTTACGCGAACGTATACTCCAATTTATTTTTAAAAAAATCGTAACCGTGTCACGCGGACGTGTCCACAATCACGATGATATTTTAAACAGCCCTAAAGGTTGCTCTACGAATATTTATTATTTTACCTCTACATTGTGAAATTAACACAAGAGCCAGTTGTTACTAAGTGTCTAACTATGGCTTGCCTCAAATCTATTTGACGGAATCCAGTTAATTAAGCACTAATGGAATTTGAACCCTTACTATCGAATGAGTGACTTAATCCAAGCTCGTTCAACTACAAGGCTGTCACCAAAATAACACTCATTCAATTAATAAGAGAGCCCAAATAAGACAGGCCTAATTACTTAAGTGGCGCGTCCGTTCAGGATTAAAGAGGAACCAAATGGGCTCTAATCATGAGCCCACAAAAACTGTGAATACAAGCCATCCCCCTTTTTTCTCAACATGGGTTCAAAATCCAAACCACAAGGCAAAGTAATTTTTTTAAAAAACAAACTGACGCAAGGCCAATCAAGACCCGAGATCCTAGACATCAGACCATTATATTCAAATAAATCAGCCCTTCAGCTAATTCAACAAAAGCAATTACGCGAGATTCTACAACTGATTAAACCATTTCAGTAACAAATTACACCTCATGAGACTGCTAAATAAGTGAATCTGAACTTGAACAGTTGACTCATATTTAATATGTTTACAGATAATCAAGGTAATTTTATATACGTCTCAGACCCTGAAGTGACGAGCCGAAACATTTTTCTTGTCCAACGCACTATAAAACTGAATACTAAGCATTTTTCTTGATGTTTAAGTACATCAAGCCTGCCGTGACAGTTCAAATAAATTACGCAGCAAAGGTAGCTTTCATACAGTCTACATTACTCGATTTGCATGATTGATGGTAAAGCACAACTACTGATTCGACTAAACAAATTGTTCATCAAGCTTCTATGATAGTCCAGGATCAGATTTAGGGATAGGGGTTCAACATGCCCAAAACCAATATTTAGCTATGAGATATTTGATAGAAAATGGAGTCACCTACCAATTACAAACAAATTGAGCTCTCAGAAGGATACTATTAACAACCAGCAGAATACAATGCATTATATGATTCCAAAATAAGGCAATTAAAATAAAATAAAGCTAAATCTATGAGCAAACAATGGTGACATTATGCTCAAATTTCCAGATTTTCATTTCATCTTTGAATCAGGCCTCACATTAGATAGAACTTAGAGATCATGTACCCGGGAATAAGGAGAAAGCAAGAAGGAGTAAAGATCAGTAGGCAACAGCAACAGAACAAAATCCCAAACTCAGCAGCAGTGGTAAGCTCAAAAATGATCAATGAAACCAACCTTGAACCCAACTTTAAACCAGCAGAAATAACCACTGATACCCAACAATAAAAAAAAACAGCCAAAATTTGAACCAAACTTTTGAAAACCAACCAAGCTCAAACCATTTTAGCCCTCGATTGTTCAGAGATCGTTTCAGAAGTGAGAGCCTCAAGAATTACAAAAAAAAACTTTCAATGGAATAGTGTTTTTTTTGTTTTTTTCAGTTGTCCTGATTTCTCCTGTATTTCCAGCCTTTTTGGTCTCTCTAAGGTGTAAAAGAAACTCTCTGTTGAATGAGAAGAAGACTTCCTTTATAAAGCCGAGGGTCTGTTGTGTGCCTTCCAATGCAAGGCAGTTAGATTTTTCCAAAATACCCTCATAGGGCATCTTTTTAAAACTGATTTTTGGACAGTTGTCCACTTCCTTCAGATATTTTCAATTTACAGCCGGGTTTCCTTAACCATTTTGGGCAGCTGTCCATTTAGGAAGCTTCCCATCAGTTGTTAAAGATTCTTCAAGTTGAAACAATCTCCAAACTTACCCCCTAAAGTTTCCCATTATTCACTTACCCCCTTAAATTCTGAATGCTCACAATCACAATAACAATAAACAAACGAGCTGACACTTTCAAACAAATTGAAATTCAAAACAACTATTGAAATTATGAAAAACTAGCTTGAATACCCTTCACACATAAACATGAATTCAGAAAATGTTCTTGAAACAAGAATTAATGCGAACGATGAACTATACTTGACTTATCTCAATGCTTCAGTTCCAAAATTAATTCACAAATGTGAAATGAAACCTAGCGGCAAGAAGAAAATCTCATGAATTGAAACCAAATTAAACTCAAACCTTACGAAGCCGATTGTCATTGACAATTAAGAAAACTAACTAACTAACGAACTTACAACCAGAACATAATGCAATTAAGCAAGAAACAAAAATTCTGAAGGACGAAAACTGGAAAAACAAACAACCAAGCAAACAAACAGAAGAGATCAAATGGAAACCAATCGACGCAAAGGAAATTATCCCAAACCTGCTTCGGCAAGAACTGCATGAACTCGAACAACATTGAAGAAGAAAGTGAACCTTTGACGGTCATTAATCGGTTGTCCTTAACAAAAGACAAACGATTAATGACGGTTTTGGATTCACTTAACCTTGCTAAGCCATAAAGGAACCCAGGGAGAGACTTGGCTATCCGGACATCTGCTCTACCACTGACGGACCATTTTGAAATGAAACAAACACGTATTTGAGGTAGGAAGGAGATTAGGGGTTGCATGGTGTGATTCTGGGTGGATCTGGGAATTTTTAGGGTTTTAGGTGCTAACCTCAGATCTGAAATTCGAGGCGATGGAGGGGGATTTGAGAGGAACTGTTTGGAGATTCGGGATGGGGAGGTGAAAGGGAGTTCATGGTGTTAATTTGGTGGCGAGTGGACGCCGGCGCCACCACCGGACGGTGGGGGAATTTTGGGGCGGTTACTAGGGTTTGGGGGGCAGGTTTCTGAAGGCGGGGTGTTGGGACGATGAAATGAGGGGGGGTAGGGTGCGTTCAGACATATATATACTCCCAGGCTTTAGTTCCGAGCCGTTCGATCAAGTGGAGATCAACGGCTCAGATCGACACACGTCATTTCATTTGAGGGGGGATCCGAATCGGGTCAGGCGTGGGTTGGGCCGGGTGTTGGGTGGAAAATTGCTTGGGCTGGGAACTTTAATTGCAAAAGCCCAAAATCAGATTTCTTTGTCATTCTTTTCTTCTTCTTTTAATTTCCAATTTTCCTTTAAACTAAAACTAAAACTAAAAACCTAAATTAATTCCTAAATCAAATAATCCTGCCACAATAAATTAATTAACTCTAACTAACAATTACCACAAATAATTGAATACCAAATTGAAAGGAAAACTCCCAAAATTCGAAACTCAAATTAAAAAGCGTAAAAGTGAGTTATTTTTGTGATTTTTCCATTTTTGTAAAAAACTAAATTACTAATTAATTCAAAAATGCCAAATTAAATCTCAAATGCAAATGCAATGTATTTTTTTGTATTTTTCATGACTTAAATAAAATAAATGTGCGCATACAAATGAAAGAAAATAATGAAAAATGCTACAAAAATCTACGAAATTGCAAATAATGGAAAAAAATCCATTTTTCTTGAATTTATGGGAGTAATTCACATAGGGCAAAATTCACATGCTCACAGCTGCCCCTCTTTGCCCGGAAACACGATGAGTTTTCGTGCAAAGATAAAGTTAGCGGATACGAGCGATTTTGGCCTATTCGAATACTCCATGGGAAGTATTTTTGAAAGATTTGACCGCACCCTGCTTCTGAGGTTGCCTACATATCCTTGGCTATAAAGGAATCAGGTCAGTGTAGTTCGGAATGTTTCGGTAGTTGGGACTACCATGAAGCTGGGATTTCACTGCTGCTGCTGCTACTGCTTGCTGAACCTCCTTATTACACCATGTCAAAATAAAACAAGAAGTTAGTCTAGACTATGATCTATGGATTACAAAAATCCTATCTATATCTTCAAACTTGATCTTGTGCTTCTTGTTGCCTTATTGTTCTCTATTCTTTCGGAGACATCCATTTGTTGCCACCTTGAATTGTAAACTGAGATGTTTTCCCTTCTTCAGGTGGGTGCCTGACTGCTGAACTTGATATGTATTCCCTTCTCTCCAGGCGGGCTCCTGACTTCAACATAAACAAAGCAAAGAATCTGAAAGCTAAACTTAAACGATACTCCCTTGTTCTCCAGGCGGGCTCCTGACTGCTGCACTTGAAAGTATTCCCTGCTCTCCAGGCGGGCTCCTGACTTCAACTTGAAATGTATTCCCGGCTCTCCAGGCGGGCTCCTAACTTCAACTTGACAAAACAAAGAATTTGAAAGATAAACTTAAATGATACTCCCTTGTTCTCCAGGCGGGCTCCTGACTGCTGCGCTTGAAAGTATTCCCGGCTCTCCAGGCGGGCTCCTAACTTCAACTTGAAATGTATTCCCTGCTCTCCAGGCGGGCTCCTGACTTCAGACAAAAACAAAGAAAATTTTCTGCCCCAGTTTGGTGGCTGGGGACAGATGTGATTGTAAAACTAAATCATATTACCAAGTATTACTAAGGATTTGAAAGCTAGGTCCCATTATTCAGGGGGTCCTGACAACTCTTAACTAAACGACAATTTGAAATCTAAGTTATATCTTCTACAGGTGTGACTTCTGCTAAATCTTGCTATCCAAGAGGATCTTTAAACTACTTCCTATTATCCAGGAGGGTCCTGAAAATCAAAGGTCCAATTTTATCTTAAGAGTGACAACTTTTATGGCTGAATTATACTACCCTACAGCAGACTTTACGCTAAATGTTGTTATCTGATCGAAATCTTAAAGCTAAGTCCCATTATCCAGGAGGGTCCTGAAAACTCCTAATTAAATCCTATCTCGAACATGCAAACTTCTAAGCTAACTTATATTCTTTTGGGATACCTTTATGCTAGATTATGCTATTTCTGAATATTTAAACTAGGTCCCATTTTCCAAGAGGGTCCTGAAAATCAAAAAATCAAACCTGTTTGGTGACTGCCTTTCTCCACGGAGAATTCCTCTGAAACAAACAAACTTTTCTGCCCCTGTTTCAATCAAAGAAAATTTGTCAGTTTAAAATGGTGGCTAGCTGATGGCATTCTTGCTGAAGATCTTTCCGCTGCATTGTTTTGTTCTGACTGACTTCCCCGAACTGGCCTTGAACCGCTTTGACTTTCTGACTGACTTTCACACCCCATGACCTGCAACGAATCGAGTGTTCTATACTCATGCCATTGTTTTGCCTCTGACCCCTTTATTTGAACCTTTGCATCCCCCATGACATTACTAGTCTCTTCCACCGATGAGACTTCCGGTGATTCCTTGCACCCTCCTCTTACATCGTGTTATCCTTAGTATGCTCCGACCACGATGTGCTTTGCAATTTGGAAGTTGGTAGTGAGTTTTGACTTGCTTTGAACAAGACTGACATTGAAGAATCTGACATTGAAACATCTTAGACAGATAATCCCAAAAGAAATGAAATGCGATGACTTTGCGGGTTAAGGATAAGAAGAATCCAAAACAAGATGACTGCTACAAAAGGGAAAAAGAAAAAGAAACTTATCTGAGTGGAACAACTGGTACCAATGATCATGACATGCATTTCGGATTAATCGGCCCAATCTGTCCAATCAATCAACTTTCAGTTGCCGTACTTTGTTGCCCCGGAATTTCCATGACCTAATTACTTCACCCAAACCTTGACATTGTTCGTCATGCGGTGCCATGAAACAGTTTTTCCACCAGCAGACCTTTCTCACTTGTTGACTTTTCAACTCACTTTCGCCTCAAGGTGCCCGTGAGGGTTTTCACCAATAAGACTCTCTCGTTTTAATTTCTCTCAACTTCCGTCGCCTTACGGTGCCTTGAAGGTTTTCACCAATAAGACTCTCTCATTTTTTATTTTTTCTGCTTGAACCAGAGCGTTGCCCCTGACATGAATTAACTTTACCTGCTTGACTTGACATTTCTCAAAGACTGATCAGAAGGTCTTTCTTTGGACCGTAATGTGGGCTTTTGGACGGGGTTAAAAAGAAAGGGTAGAAAAGGCTCAAAACAATTCAAATGGGTTAGACTTACATCTTTTGGAATCAGGTTTCTCACAACATCCACAACTTCTGCCCCAGTTCCTTGCTTGGGGACTTTTGAACTTTTGTTTTGATGAGACCGAACCGTGAGGCTGCCTACGTATCCTTAAAAGGAATCAGGTCGAACGTAGTTCATGTCATAGGAATTACATTGTTGTTGTGATTTTCTCTTCTCTTTCTTTTTCTCTTTTTGCTTTCTTTTTCTCTTTTTGCTTTCTTATTCTCTTGTTGTTCTTTTTTTTTCTTCTTCTTCTTTTTTTCTTTTCTTTTCTTTCTCTTTCTTCTCTCTTTTCATTTCTTTTCCCTTTTCCTTTCTTGTTCATTCTTTCTTTTCTTTTCACTTGCTTATCTTTCGCACTTGCGTTTCTGAATTATGTCGTTGATCCCGAAAGAGAGGTATGAAAGAAAATAAATAAGGCTCAAAAGGGGGTAACAAAGGGTAAAGTGTTTAGATAGCAGAACAAAACGCTTTCGTCATTTCAATCATCAAAATATGCCAAATACAAACAAGTACAATCAAAGGAAGAAATCATACATAGTATCTTTTGACTGCATTGGAATTGATCGTCATTTCTACACTTTCCCTTCTACATCTGTAAAATATAACGCGCCATTAGACAACACTCTAGTTACGACAAATGGCCCCTGCCAGTTTGGGGCGAACTTTCCTTTTGCTTCAGCCTGATGAGGCAAGATACGTCTCAACACTAACTGATCCACTTTGAACTTCCATGGATGTACCTTCTTGTTATATGCTCTCGCCATTCTCTGTTGGTACAATTGGCCGTGACATACTGCTGCCAATCTCTTTTCATCAATCAGATTTAATTGCTCCAAGCGGGTTTTGATCCATTCAACGTCATCGATTTCTACCTCAACAACAATATGAAGGGATGAGATTTCAATTTCTGCGGGTATCACCGCCTCCGTGCCATACACCAACAAATAAGGAGTGGCCCCTATTGAAGTGCGAACAGTAGTACGATAACCCAACAAGGTGAAAGGCAACTTTTCGTGCCATTGTCTGGACCTTTCCACCATTTTCCGCAGTATCTTCTTTATGTTTTTATTGGCTGCCTCGACTGCTCCATTCGCTTTAGGGTGATATGGGGTGGAATTGCGATGTATAATCTTAAACTGCTGACATGTCTCTGTCATCAGATGACTGTTGAGATTGGCACCATTGTCCGTGATGATTACCTTCGGAATCCCGAACAGACAGATGATATTTGAACACACAAAATCGACCAACTGCTTTCTTGGTCACAGATTTGAAAGTTTTCACTTCAACCCACTTGGTGAAATAATCAATGGCTACTAGAATAAACCTGTGTCCGTTTGAAGCTACTGGCTCGATTGGCCCAATGACATCCATGCCCCAGGCAACAAAGGGCCATGGTGCTGACATTGTATGCAATTCAGATGGTGGGGAATGAATCAAATCTCTGTGCACCTGGCATTGATGGCACTTGCGCACAAAACTGATGCAATCTCGCTCCATAGTGAGCCAGTAATAACCTGCTCGGAGAATCTTCTTTGCCAGAACGTACCCACTCATATGCGGTCCACAAACTCTGGAGTGTACCTCAGTCATGATTACTGTGGCCTGTCTTGCATCTATGCATCTTAACAATCCAAGATCTGGAGTTCTTTGTATAACACCCCTCCGCTGAAGAAAAATCCGCTTGCCAATCGTCGAATTGTTCTTTTCTATGGCCTGTACGAGATATACCCCCATCCGGAGGTATTTTTTGATATCATGGAACCATGGCTCCTCATCAAGTTCTTCTTCTACCATATTACAGTAAGCATGCTGATCACGGATCTGAATCTGCAAAGGGTCCACATAAGCCTTATCTGGATGATGTAACATTGACGCCAGAGTGGCCAAAGCATCGGCGACTTCATTATGTATTCTTGGGATATGCCTGAACTCTATTGACTAAAATCGTTGACAAAGATCATGAAAACACTATCTGTACGGTATGAGTTTCAAATCCCGTGTTTCCCATTCTCCCTGAATTTGGTGCACCAGGAGGTCCGAGTCACCCAAGACCAAGACTTCCTGGACATCCATATCCACAGCTAACCTCAAACCCAAAATACATGCCTCGTACTCAGACATGTTGTTGGTACAGTAAAAACGAAGCTGAGCCGTAACAGGGTAGTGCTGCCCTATTTCAGAAATAAGTACTGCTCCTATCCCCACACCCTTCATGTTTGCGGCTCCATCAAAGAAAATTTTCCATCCAGGCTTCTCGACTTTTTCTAACTCATCAATGTGCATCACCTCTTCATCAGAGAAATAAGTTTTCAAAGGTTCATAATCTTCATCAACCGGGTTCTCGGCCAAATGGTCCGTCAATGCCTGTGCTTTCATTGCAGTTCGAGTCACGTAGACAATGTCAAACTCTGTGAGCAGGATCTGCCACTTTGCAATCCTCCCTTTGGGCATAGGCTTCTGAAATATATACTTTAATGGATCCAAGGAAGATATGAGATAGGTAGTGTAAGATGACAAATAATGTTTCAGCTTCTGCGCCACCTAGGTTAGGGCGCAACATGTCCTCTCGAGCTGCGTGTACTTGACCTCGTACGGTGTGAATTTCTTGCTAAGATAATATATGGCCTGCTCCTTCCTGCCAGTGATATCATGTTGACCCAATACACATCCAAATGAATTGTCCAATACCGTCAAATATAAAATCAAAGGTCGCCCTAGTTCTAGCGGGACCAATACAGGTGGATTTGACAAATACCCCTTTATCTTATCAAACACCTCCTGACATTCATCTGTCCACTTGATGACAACGTCTTTCTTTAACAGCTTGAAGATAGGCTCACAAGTTGTCGTGAGTTGAGCGATGAACCTGCTGATATAATTCAATCTTCCTAACAAACTCATCACCTCGGTCTTGTTCTTCGGAGGTGGCAATTCCTGGATGGCCTTGATTTTTGATGGGTCCAACTCAATACCCCGGCGACAGACTACGAACCCCAACAACTTTCCAGACGGCACCCCAAAAGCACACTTTGTAGGATTAAGCTTGAGATTGTACCTGCGAAGCCTTCGGAAGAACTTTTTCAGATCCCTGACATGGTCAGACTGCTTTCTAGCTTGAGATTGCCCTCATGTAGGTTGCCCCAACATTTTTCAAACCGAATGGCATGACCCGATAGCAGTACGTCCCCCACGGCGTGATGAATGTCGTCTTTTCTGCATCTTCCTCGTCCATCAAGATCTGATGATAACCCACGTAACAATCCACAAAAGAACCAATCTCATGTTTGGCACAATTGTCAATCAATATATGTATGTTTGGCAGGGGAAAATTATCCTTTGTACTTGCTTTGTTGAGATCCCGGTAATCAACGCACACCCTGGTCTTGCCATCCTTCTTTGGCACAGGCACAACATTGGCTAACCAGGTGGGATACCGGGTGACCCGAATGACTTTGGCGTCAAACTGCTTGGTGACCTCTTCCTTAATTTTTACACTCATATCCGTCTTGAATTTTCTCAGCTTCTGTTTGACATGAGGGAATGCCGGGTTCGTGGGCAACTTGTGAACCACTAAATTAGTGCTTAGACCCGGCATGTCGTCATAGGACCATGCAAAAACGTCTTTATATTCGAACAGTGCTTTAATGATCTCTTCCCTGAGTTGAGTTTCCAGATGGACACATATTTTAGTTTCACGGACATTTTCTTGGTCCCCCAGATTAACTGCTTATGTGTCATTCAAATTAGGTTTGGGCTTTTCCTCAAAATTACTTAGTTCCTTACTAATTTCTTCATAGGCCTCATCATCATCAAATTCCAACTCGTCATCACACTCAATTTCTTGTATTATTATTTCAGAGTTGGATTGGCTTTTAAAACTGGGCCGAAGATTCCTCATGCATGTCATGTCATTGATATCAGCATAAAAAGAACTGTACAAAAGAAGAAAACAAAAATAAAATTAGAAGAAATGAAGGTAAAGGAACAATTGCATTTCATTAAATATAAAGATAACAAGGTTTTAACACATCCAACTGGATGGAACATAGTATCTGAATTACAGACCCTGGAATAATCCAGACAACTAAAAGAAAATCAATACCCACTACCAAGACTCCCTCCGGGTAGGAAGAGGAATAGCTTCCCAGTTGTTGACTTTCGCACGTGGTCCCACAAATTGCACATCTGCCTTGCTGGACCCTTCCCCAGCCTGAACCATATTGACCTCGTCGAATAACCTTTCGAACCCCTTCTCCAAATCTCCATAGGCTCCAATCAGTGGTACAGGGACCCTTGACAACAATTGTTTTTTGGTACCCGGCCTGACGAATGACCTAGAGAGATACAGGACTGGCTTTGGCAATGCCCATGCTTTCCTTTTCATTTTCCTAGCTCTTCTCACATCTGCAATGGTAGGGTTGAACCCCAAACCAAAAGTATCTAGATTCCTTGGAAGGGAGACTGGCTTCACAATACCTTGCAGAGATGTACCCAAACCTTTGCCCGGTACGAAACCGTTTTTCAACATTTCGACAACTACAATGACTGATGCCGCAACCATCTTTGGAGTTGGCACGCACTTTCCTAAAGGAATTTTCTCTACCGATACTGTGTCGGAAACTTGATAAACTCATGATCCCTTGCCATCGTCAACCTCTATGAACGACACAATGGCACCATTGGGCACACACAAATTATCTTCGCCATGTACAACAATTTCCTGTCGATCCCATTCAAACTTGACCATTTGATGCAAAGTAGACGGGATTGCTTTGGCAGCATGGATCCAGGGTCATCCCAACAACAGATTGTACGAGATAGCCACATCGAGCACCTGGAATTCCATAGTAAATTCAACTGGCCCTATTGTGAGCTCAAGCACTATGTCCCCGACTGAATCCTTCCCTCCACCGTCGAATCCCCAAATGCAAATACTATTCTTATGAATTCTTTCATCCTCCACTTGCAGCTTGTTCAATGTGGCGAGAGGACAGATGTTCGCGCTAGACCCGTTGTCAACCAGTACCCAACTAACCACGGAGTCTTCGCATTTCACCATCAGATAGAGGGCTCTATTGTGCTCGGTGCCCTCTACGGGCAACTCATCATCGGAAAAGGTGACTCTGTTTACCTCAAATATCTTGTTAGCTATCTTTTCCAAGTGGTTTATTGAGAGTTTGTCAGGAACGTGGGCTTCGTTTAAGATCTTCATCAAAGCTCGACGGTGCTCGTCGGAATGGATCAGTAATGACAAGAGCGAGATCTGAGCCGGTGTTTTCCTCAACTGCTCCCTAATGGAATAGTCCTGTACTTTCATCTTTTTCAAAAATTCCTCTTCTTCTTCCTCGGACACAACTTTCTTTACCGACACTGGATTGTCTTTGGAAGTTTTAGCTTTTTTCAACTCTTCGGGGGCAAAGCATCTCCCCGATCGAGTCAAACCATGGGTCTCACACACTTCTTCTCTAACCTCTTTCCCCTGGTAAGTTACTGTCACTCGTTCATAATTCCACGGGACCGCCTTGCTGCTGATCACTGGAAGCTGAGTTACTGGTTTTATAATAACAGGCTCTTTGCGAGCACCCTTCACGACCACGACAGGTTTACTTGTAACCCCTGGTACCACCACTTTAGTTTTCTCTAGTTTCACTACAACAGTACTCGACGGCCCTTTCTCGGCTATCACAGCTGGCTTGTTGTCTACCTCTTTCCACTGGACTACTGATTTCCCACTGGTTACCTTTTCCTTTGAATTGGTTTCACTGGAGCGGATCATCATCACCGTCTGCGAGGGTTTCTTAGCCTCCCTCCCTTGTGTATTAACTCAATCATATGGGTCTCATGGTGAGCTGGTAGCGGATTCTGGTTGATGTTTGGTGTTTCTGTGGCTTTAACCTCAATCCGATGAGTATCAATGAGCTTTTGTATAGCTGTTTTTAGTTTCCAGCATTTCTCTGTATCATGGCCCAGGGCCCCTGAACAATACTCACAATTTACCGAGCGATCAAGATTTCTGGGAAGGGAATTCGGCATTTTAGCCTCGATCGGATTCAACCAACTGTCTTAATCTGTGGAATAGGCTGGTATATGATTCTCCCAATGGAGTGAAAGTCTTCTGCTTCTGCACCCTTTCATTCTTAAAGGCTTGATTGGGTCGAAAACCTATTCCAGGGGGGTTTTTGTAGGCTTTTGGGGGTGGATAGGTATTTTGTGGAGCTTGGTAGGGACTCTGTGGAGCTGGCACACTCCATTGTGCGTAAGCGGGAGGTTGGGTATAGGTTTGTGCGTGATAGACAGAAAAATAGGGATATGGCTGTGGGTAGTAGTGTTGTGGTGGGCTATATGGAGTGTGGGGGTATGTTTGGGGATAGGGTCGAGGCTGGTTGTAGAATGGTGGAAGGTTCCTGGATCCACCCCAAGCTGCCGACTCGATTGTTGCAACATCCTCTTTCTTCTTCTTTCCGAGCACACCCCCAGTACCATTTTGAATGGCCTGAGTGGTTGCTTTGATTGTTGAATAACTCATAATCTTATTGGACTTGAGTCCCTCCTCAACCATGCCTTCCACTTTTACAACTTCATTAAAGGACTTGCCCACTGCTGACACCAAATGACCAAAATAAGTGGGCTCCAAAGCCTGCAAGAAATAATCAACCATCTCGCTTTCTTTCATCGGGGGTCAACCCTCGCTGCTTGCTCTCTCCAATGGAACCCATATTCTCGGAAACTCTCACCGGGCTTCTTCTCAATATTTGTCAATGACAGACGATCTGGGATGATTTCGAGATTATACTGAAAATGACAGGCGAAGGCTTGGGCCAAATCATCCCATGTATACCACCTGCTATGATCTTGTTTGGTGTACCATTCTAGCGCCAACCCACTTAAACTTTGGCTGAAATATGCCATCAGCAATTCGTCTCTTCCACCTACCCATCTTATCTTGCTACAGAATCCTCTTAAGTGTGCTACCGGGTCGCCATGCCCATCGTACAGATCAAACTTGGGCATTTTGATCCCTGCTAGCAACTGAACATCTGGGAATAGACACAAATCCTTATAGGCCACACTCACTTGGCCTCCCAACCCCTTCATATCTCGGAACAATTGCTCTAAGCTTTTGACCTTTCTAATCATCTCTTCATGCTCGGGATTTTTGGGCGGTTTCTCGGTCTCTGCCGGGATATCAAGATGAGGAGTGTAAGGATATGGTTCTGGACTTTGAAGGTGGGTTCAAGGGGATAGTACTGGTTATCGTGAGTTTGAAACAGGGGTTCACTGGAAGATCTGTGTAATGTAGTAGGTGGAGGTGCCACAAAAACAGGTGTAATTGGTGGGGGGGTACGGGACTAGTTTGGGTGGTGGAGCTTGAGAAGTATGGGAAGTGGTGCCTTGACATTGTTGGTAGAGGGGGAAGGCTGGAGATGAGTTCACAGTGGGAGGCTCCGGAGGTTGGGCTGATGGTGGGATATAAGCAGGATTGGCGGGATAAACCGGTGGTGGATGCCCTTTCGCCCAAGTTTGGTACATTTCAGTCATCTGCTGTTTTAGCTTATACATTTCTTCCCTCATTGCATTAACGTCCATTTCTTCCATTTCTTTCGATGGATCAACAGTACTGGTTTCCGATTCCTGATCGACTATATTCAGCCTATCTTTCGATCGGGTGTTGTAGGAGTGAGTTGCCAGAATTCTAGTCAACTAACCACCTGCCTGAACTTAAAACATCAAATAAACAACCTTGTTAGCGATTAGATTTTAACAGATTGGCAACCACACATTGGGCATGAATGCACCTAAACAGTTAACCGTCTCTATTATGTATTTGATCGGTTGCATGCGTCATCCCGACCTTTTCTTTCTTTTAATTGCAAATATCCCCTTTTCCTTTCTTTTCTTTCCTTTCCTTTCATTCTGGCCTCTGTTCTCTCTTTGTTTTTACTCTCTCTTATTTTCTCTTTTTCTTTCTTGTTTTTCCGCTCTTTACTTTTCTTTACTCTCTTGTTTTTCCTCTTATTTTCTTTCCCACTTTTCCTCTTTTTTTTGGTTGCGGTCGAATCCTATGGAGATTGCCTACGTATCATGACCCCGCATGAATCAGACTAAGCGTAGTTATTGTAGATAAGTGTAAAATAAAGTAAAAACATTTGGGATTTTCAATTTTCATATAAAAACGCTATTACAAAGACTGAAACTAACAGACTCGAAAGAAACTAACAGACTAGAGATACATACTCAAAAATAAACAACCCGCATGCTCTGATAACAGAAATACAGACTCCAAAACAACTGGCAGACTTTAATGGAAAGAAAACACAGACTCAAGAAATCACGAATACATCAATGCCTCAATTGTCCCTAGGACCCGCGGGGCATCATTCGGCCTTGTTGCGGGCGACTCGCTAAATCCTCTCGAAGGTGGTAGAGATCTTCCATTACCCGGTGAACAAAAATCATCACAGTGGCAAAGAACATAGATCTCGTCATATCCTTATAGCTACTGCACTTCATTGCGATATAGTTGGCAACCCTTTTGACTCGCTCTCTTATGATGCCCTTCTCTTACAACAAACGCCCAATTTGTTCGGTTCTGGCTTCCAAAGTTTGTTCGGCTACCTGGTTCTGCTCTTGGAGTTGTTGCAAGTCCCTTTCTAGCCATGCCATTAAGGCGTAACAATGTTCTCTTTCAGCCTTAAAATTTTTGGCTTGTTTAGCCATTTCACCCTCGAGGTTGCCGATTGCCTTTTCCCAACCTGTGACCCCTCTTTCATATCTTTCTTTCATCTGTTGAATGAAAACTGCTCGCCCTTTGGCGCTTTTATCCATCCTTGCCCGTGCTTTTTCTAGTTCAGACTCAGCTTTCTGCAAGTCATCTTCGTAGTCACGTACCTTTTGAGTGAGGTTGTAAATGAGCCTCTCATCTTTCCTGCTTCGGCCTGGGTTCTCGGCTTCAATTTTCAACTGTCGAACCTGAGCTCTGAGGGCCTCGTTTTCTCGTACCAATCTTCTCCTTTCACCTTCGGCCTCTTGTGCCTGCAAATCATTGTTGAAGGTGACATTTCTCAATTCTTCTCGCAGACCGTGGATAATGGCCTTATATTCCTTCTCCTTCTCCCACCAAGCTAACCTCTCTTGAATTTTATCATCAAAGGCTTGAACATAAGGCCTTTTGGCGTGCCTCTCGAGCTTTGGCTCGTTGTTTACATAAGACATTTTCTCAAACCAAGCAGCATAATTTGGATATACTTCCCCCTTGGCGACGTCTGGTACCTAGGTGCCATTTTTGAGATACCGGCAGCTATTCCAATCCTGCTGAACTAAAGCCTCAGGTAATGCGGCTTCTGGATGCAGCTCTATGACCTGGATGCTTAGATCTTCATCTTCAGGCACAATCTGATACCTCCCCAATTGCCTCAAGACCCTCTGCGGTGCATATGGCTGAATACTCTTTACGCCCATTATCCTTAGGTATCCTTTGGTAGCAGTCATATAGGTGGCTTCTATCCTCGGGATCCATCCTATAGTCCACTCAACCTGACCTACGTCAAGAGCTTTCAAATGAGAAACCCATGCTTCAAATCCTTCTGGTGTGTTATAATCTTTTATCCTCTCCTCATAACTAATGATGAAGTTGTTTGGGCTCGAACCGTAACTCATGAATCTGGGATGATGGCGAAGATGCTCGATCAACCACATTTGCAGAATGATACTGCAACCCTCAAAAAACTGAGCCCCTGCTTTGCATACAGTCAATGCGCGATAGATATCTGCTAGCACCAACGGGGCAAGTGTATGATCTTCCTTGGTAGTGAGGATTTGTGCAATTCTAGCCATAAAAATATCCACCGTTCCTTTCTCATTTGGAAAACCATGATCCCCAAGATTGCCACAATAAATGCGAACCGACGATGAATTTGCCAAAGGCCCTTGTTTTATTTGTTGCTCAGGCCCTTTTCATGCGTTTCAAAACCAGCGGAATGCCCGAACCTGAAGTATAAGAAATGGAAAGCACAACACGCGTTGCTCACACATTCCTTATTTGTCTGTTTACTAATATTCAAGAGGTCAAAGAACTTGTGCACAGATGGAGCCCTTGGAAATATGAGTTGTTTCTTCCTCAAGTCCCGTCCGAATTCAATGTACCCGGCTATCTCCTCCAAAGTAGAGGTGATCTCGAAATCTGATAAACGAAAGACATTGTGGACAGGATCCCAGAACGTTACCAAAGCTTTGATCAGATCTTCCCGTGGTTTGATTTCAAAGATGTCTATAAGAGCTCCCAAGTGCTTTTTCACCCAATTCTGACCATCTTCGTCTAGATCTTTCCACCACATACGCAAGTGTAGCCGAGCCTTCCCTGACCACTTCTGGCGGTTCTTGGATGGTACTCATTGTTCATGTGGAAGATTAAGGGTAGGGTTGACTCGAGTGGACCTTTTTGTAAATAGTTTTTGAAGAAGAAAAGAAAAATAAAGGGAAAAGAAAAGAAGAAAAGAACCATAATTTCTTCCCCTATATGCCAACTTTAGCCAAGTGACTGTTTTTACAAATGCAGCCCTTTCCCAATTTCACGCGAATTTTGAGGCCGGGGGGAATTATTTTATGACCCTTCACAAACTTGTCCATTCTTTTACAAAAATAGCATTTCAACCTCTGAGGCTATCTCGGCAAGAACGGTTTAAGACATTGCTGAAGCTGGATTGGCTTATTTCAACCAAAAATCAATATTGCATTCACTCAACCACCGACTCTCTTTTCTTGTTTTTCTTTCTCTCTCTTTTTTCTAAGGCCGAACCATACGTAGGTTGCCTACATATCCCACATCCGGTGAGAATCAGACCTGCGTAGTTTATCCGTTTTGGCACATTTGAAAGAACACAGTGTTTGACTCTTTTAAAAATAACCCTTTTTTTTGAAAATTTTTGGGCAGAGTTTCAGGATGTTTTTCAAATACCGGGATGCTTTGGAACCGGGTTTTATTTCCTTCCCTATATCACTCTTGGTTTTCCCCTTTTTCCGCTTTATTTTCCCTAGCCGGTCAGCATGCAAGCCAAAACAAATAAATGTCCACATAGCACATAGAATGCATCAGGATGGTCTTTTATTTCGGGCACAACTGTCCTAGACGGACCCAACCCCTGCGTTGAGATCCCTAAGTCAAATGCACATGATGCAAACAAACGTTCCTATTAGGGATCCGGCATGAAGTTGTATTTTTCTAGGTTTAACTCCTGAGGTTTTGGTCTAGACTTGGGGTACCCGAGTGGACAACTGGGGCCGAAGAAAGGGCGACGTACCGGGAGCACTGAAGTCTACCCGGCCTTGTCGCTTGCCCAGCCTCGTTCTATTTGGTAGAATTTCTACAGAGAAAACGGGCTACGCGAACGTATGCACCATTTCTAGAAGACTCAGATGGGTGATGTAAGAAGACAGTTATATATAATTCAAACAATATTAAAGCAGTAAGCATTTAGCACAAAAGATTCACGGAATACAGTAATATCAACAATAAGTAAAGCCAAGCAAAATCATATTAACAAGCTCGAATTCTGAACCCTGAACCAGAGATTCTGGGTTCGATCCCCAGCAGAGTCGCCAGAGTTGTCACACCTCATTTTTTACTTATACCCCGTAAAAGGGTATAAATATAAGGGAGTTTTTCAAATTAAAGGACAATCGAAACGAGATTGTTTATTTATTAAAAATCAGAGTCGCCATTTGGGATAATTTATGGTGTCCCAAATCACCGGTTAAAATCCTGAATCAAGGAAGTTGACTCTTATTTATGGTCCGCGAACACAGAAATCCAGGTAAGGAATTCTGTTAACCCAGGAGAAGGTGTTAGGCATTCCCGAATTCCGTGGTTCCAGCACGGTCGCTTAGCAATTTATACTTGGCTTATTAAATTTGTCTAATTACTGACTTTAGATCTTATGTGCATTTATCTATTAACCGCTTTAAATCACTTGATTATTCGTAGTTAATGAATTGAGTTACGCGTACGTATACTCTTTTCCTTTGGCACGTCAAAAATCATGTCACGCGAACGTGTCCATAATTAATAACGCTTTGTTCATTAAGAAAGTTTAGCCAAAGTTACGCGAACATATACTCCGATATATTTTTAAAGAAATCGTAACCGTGTCACGCGGACGTGTCCACAATCACGATGATATTTTAAACGTCCCTAAAGGTTTCTCTACGAATATTTATTATTTTACCTCTACATTGTGAAATTAACACAATAGCCAGTTGTTACTAAGTGTCTAACTATGGCTTGCCTCAAATCTATTTGACGATATAAGGTTAATTAAGCACTAATGGAATTTGAACTCTTACTATCGAATGAGTGACTTAATCCAAGCTCGTTCAACTACAAGGCTGTCACCAAAATAACACTCATTCAATTAATAAGAGAGCCTAAATAAGACAGGCCCAATTACTTAAGTGGCGCGTCCGTTCAGGATTAAAGAGGGACTAAATGGGCTCTAATCATGAGCCAAAAAACAACTGTGAATACAAGCCATCCCCCTTTTGTCTCAACATGGGTTCGAAATCCAAACCACAAGGCAAAGTAATTTTTTTTTTTAAAAAAAACAAACTGACGCAAGGCTAATCAAGACCCGAGATCCTGGACATCAGACCATCATATTCAAACTAATCAGCCCTTCATCTAATTCAACAAAAGCAATTACGCGAGATTATACACCTGATTAAACCATTTCAATAACAAATTACACCTCATGAGACTGCTAAATAAGTGAATCTGAACTTGAACAAGCTCGTATTTAACATGTTTACAGATAACCAAGGTAATTCTATATACGTCTCAGACCCTGAAGTGACGAGCCGAAACATTTTTCTTGTCCAATACACTATAAAACTGAATACTAAACATTTTTCTTGATGTTTAAGTACATCAAGTCTGCCGTGACAGTTCAAATAAATTACGCAGCAAAGGAAGCTTTCATACAGTCTACATTACTCGATTTGCATGATTGATGGTAAAGTACAACTATTGATTCGACTAAACAAATTGTTCATCAAGCTTCTATGATAGTCCAGGATCAGATTCAGGGATAGGAGTTCAACATGCCCAAAACCAACATTTAGCTATGAGATATTTGATAGAAAATGGAGTCACCCACCAATTACAAACAAATTCAGCTCTCAGAAGGATACTATCAGCAACCAGCAGAATACAATGCACTATATGATTCCAAAATAAGGCAATTAAAACAAAATATAAGGCAAATCCCGTAAAAGGTATAAATATAAGGGAGTTTTTCAATTAAAGGACAATCGAAACTAGATTGTTTATTTATTAAAAATCAGAGTCGCCACTTGGGATAATTTATGTGTCCCAAGTCACCGGTTAAAATCACGAATCAAGGAAGTTGACTCTTATTTATGGTCCGCGAACACAGAAATCCAGGTAAGGAATTCTGTTAACCCAGGAGAAGGTATTAGGTATTCCCGAATTCCGTGGTTCCAGCATGGTCGCTTAGCAATTTATACTTGGCTTATTAAATTTGTCTAATTACTGACTTTAGATCTTATGTGCATTTATCTATTAACCGCTTTAAATCACTTGATTATTCATAGTTAATGAATTGAGTTACGCGTACGTATACTCTTTTCCTTTGGCACGTCAAAAATCATGTCACGCGAACGTGTCCATAATTAATAACGTTTTGTTCATTAAGAAAGTTTAGCCGAAGTTACACGAACGTATACTCCGATTTATTTTTAAAGAAATCGTAACCGTGTCACGCGGACGTGTACACAATCACGATGATATTTTAAACGGCACTAAAGGTTTCTCTGCGAATATTTATTATTTTACCTCTACATTGTGAAATTAACACAATAGCCAGTTGTTACTAAGTGTCTAACTATGGCTTGCCTCAAATCTATTTGACGGAATAAGGTTAATTAAGCACTAATGGAATTTGAACTCTTACTATCGAATGAGTGACTTAATCCAAGCTCGTTCAACTACAAGGCTGTCACCAAAATAACACTCATTCAATTAATAAGAGAGCCCAAATAAGACAGGCCCAATTACTTAAGTGGCGCGTCCGTTCAGGATTAAAGAGGGACTAAATGGGCTCTAATCATGAGCCAAAAAACAACTGTGAATACAAGCCATCCCCCTTTTGTCTCAACATGGGTTCGAAATCCAAACCACAAGGCAAAGTAATTTTTTTTTTTAAAAAAAACAAACTGACGCAAGGCCAATCAAGACCCGAGATCGTGGACATCAGACCATCATATTCAAACTAATCAGCCCTTCAGCTAATTCAACAAAAGCAATTACGCGAGATTATACACCTGATTAAACCATTTCAATAACAAATTACACATCATGAGACTGCTAAATAAGTGAATCTGAACTTGAACAATTGACTCATATTTAACATGTTTACAGATAACCAAGGTAATTCTATATACGTCTCAGACCCTGATGTGACGAGCCGAAACATTTTTCTTGTCCAATACACTATAAAACTGAATACTAAACATTTTTCTTAATGTTTAAGTACATCAAGTCTGCCGTGACAGTTCAAATAAATTACGCAACAAAGGAAGCTTTCATACAGTCTACATTACTCGATTTGCATGATTGATGGTAAAGTACAACTACTGATTCAACTAAACAAATTGTTCATCAAGCTTCTATGATAGTCCAGGATCAGATTCAGGGATAGGAGTTCAACATGCCCAAAACCAACATTTAGCTATGAGATATTTGATAGAAAATGGAGTCACCCACCAATTACAAACAAATTCAGCTCTCAGAAGGATACTATCAGCAATCAGCAGAATACAATGCACTATATGATTCAAAAATAAAGCAATTAAAACAAAATATAAGGCAAATGCCGTAAAAGGGTATAAATATAAGGGAGTTTTTTCAATTAAAGGACAATCGAAACGGGATTGTTTATTTATTAAAAATCATAAGTCGCCACTTGGGATAATTTATGGTGTCCCAAGTCACCGGTTAAAATCCCGAATCAAGGAAGTTGACTCTTATTTATGTTTCGCGAACACAGAAATCCAGGTAAGGAATTCTGTTAATCCAGGAGAAGGTATTAGGCATTCCCGAATTTCGTGGTTCCAGCATGGTCGCTTAGCAATTTATACTTGGCTTATTAAATTTGTCTAATTACTGACTTTAGATCTTATGTGCATTTATCTATTAACCGCTTTAAATCACTTGATTATTCGTAGTTAATGAATTGAGTTACGCGTACGTATACTCTTTTCCTTTGGCACGTCAAAAATCATGTCACGCGAACGTGTCCATAATTAATAACGCTTTGTTCATTAAGAAAGTTTAGCCGAAGTTACGCGAACGTATACTCCGATTTATTTTTAAAGAAATCGTAACTGTGTCACGCGGACGTGTCCACAATCACGATGATATTTTAAACGGCCCTAAAGGTTTCTCTACGAATATTTATTATTTTACCTCTACATTGTGAAATTAACACAAAAGCCAGTTGTTACTAAGTGTCTAACTATGGCTTGCCTCAAATCTATTTGACGGAATAAGGTTAATTAAGCACTAATGGAATTTGAACTCTTACTATCGAATGAGTGACTTAATCCAAGCTCGTTCAACTACAAGGCTGTCACCAAAATAACACTCATTCAATTAATAAGAGAGCCCAAATAAGACAGGCCCAATTACTTAAGTGGCGCGTCCGTTCAGGATTAAAGAGGGACTAAATGGGCTCTAATCATGAGCCAAAAAACAACTGTGAATACAAGCCATCCCCCTTTTGTCTCAACATGGGTTCGAAATCCAAATCACAAGGCAAAGTAATTTTTTTTTTAAAAAAAAAACAAACTGACGCAAGGCCAATCAAGACCCGAGATCGTGGACATCAGACCATCATATTCAAACAAATCAGCCCTTCAGCTAATTCAACAAAAGCAATTACGGGAGATTATACACCTGATTAAACCATTTCAATAACAAATTACACCTCATTAGACTGCTAAATAAGTGAATCTGAACTTGAACAATTGACTCATATTTAACATGTTTACAGATAATCAAGGTAATTCTATATACGTCTCAGACCCTGAAGTGACGAGCCGAAACATTTTTCTTGTCCAATACACTATAAAACTGAATAATAAACATTTTTCTTGATGTTTAAGTACATCAAGCCTGCCGTGACAGTTCAAATAAATTACGCAGCAAAGGAAGCTTTCATACAGTCTACATTACTCGATTTGCATGATTGATGGTAAAGCACAACTACTGATTCGACTAAACAAATTATATATTTATTTTATGATTAGAAATTATATATTTATCTATATTATATTAAAGAATAGTAGATTATAATGATATTAAAAAATTATAAGTTAATGAAAAGCCACATAAAACGTAATAAGACTATATAATAGATTAAAAATTAGCAAAATTATTAAAAAAATATTATTAGAAATGAAAGGGAAAGGCTATTTGAATTTGAAATTAGAAATTTGTTAAAACTACGATTAGAATGTCCAAACTATGGATAATATCACGAAATTGAAGTCTTATTTATGAAAAAATATTAAAATAGAAAATAAATTTCTAATATAGGTAATTTTACTAATAAAAATTAAAGATTAAATTTGTATTAAATCTAAAAAAGAAAGAAAATTTACGTAAGAAATAAAATGATAATGAAAATATAACTACAACATTAACATATAATGTGTTCAAACAACAAAGAAAATATTTTTCTATAATTAATATCTGAATTGAGTGCAGTTAGTTTAAGTTTGAATATATAGTATATTATTTTAAAAATGCGGTCCAATTTAGAAAATAGAATGATAAGAATTATTTGAATTTGAGATGAGATTTTTTTTATTTCATAAGTTTTTATTTTTTAAAATATTATGTAAAGAAATAAAATGACAATAAACATATTACTACATATATATAATATGTTCAAACAATTAAGAAATTATTTTTCTATGATTAAAATAAAATTTTAATAATATAAATAACTTTCTAATATAGGTAATTTTACTAATGAAAATTAAAAATTAAATTTGTATCTTAAAGTTAAAAAAATAAAATAACTGCATCTAATACAAAAATAGTTATAAGAGAACTCAATATATTTGTAACATAATCATCAAATATATGTATTAATATTTTAGACTAATTCAATTTTACAATTTAAAATAAAATATGATATTATTCTGGTTAAAGGTAAAAAATTAATATAAAAATAATTAAAATTTATAGTAGGGAAGAGAATGTAGTAAAACAATAGAGATAGTGTGAGGATACTTATACATTAAATTAATTTAAAAATAAATAAATTAAAAAATTTAATTATATTGAAAAATATTACAATAAGTTTAAATGATTAAAAAAATTTGAATGCATAAAAATATACCAAATTTCAAGAATAAAATATTTATAGTTATTAAAGACTATTAAAAGAATAATAAGAAAGATATTAATTAAGATAATAAAAAATTATATGATAGTAAAATAATTTTAAATAATAAATAATACAATAACTATAAGTAAAAATAAAAAAAAAGAATTTGCATAAAAATAATGTGATGAATAAGACATATTTAACTTTTAGACAAAAACAAAGTGATAGTAAGAAGTTTGTTAAAATAATATGATCTAATGTGCTCAAACAAGACAGATCGCAACATGATATGTTTAGTATTCTTTCATACTGACAGCAAAACGAAGTGCAAGTACTAAAATCAAGTAGTTAGGTTGCTACAAATAAAAAATAAAATAGGTTGTGCACTACGAGATTTGAACAATAATTTCATATCCTACTTCATAATTAATATCTAATGTTATATAATTTTTATCTGAGAGGTTTATATTTTAAGGTTATTTGCACATGATTCAAATAACCAACATCACAGTTTAACATGATTTGTGTCCGCGCATCGCGCAGGTACTAGTACTAGTTTTTCCTTAAAAGTTCTAATGTTGTGTACTATTTGTTTGACTCAAATGTGCCACATCAAAGCAATATAAGGACAATTCTTTGGCAATAATCACAAATGGGACAATTATGATGTTTTCTGATTTTCTCTTTATTTGAGATGTTACCCGTTTCGTAAATAAACTTTCACAAAAATAAAGGATTGGAAAGTTTAAATTGGAGTTAGCTAAAAATGGTACTTCAAGACTCATCTTTTAAGTTGGACACATCTACATCTCGATAAGTCTTGAAGTATGGGGCATTTGTAGGCATATAAATTTTAAATTCATAAAAGAATTTGGATTATATTTTAAAATTCAAGATATATTGGTCCAAAATAAATATTATGCGCTAATATAATTGAAATAATTATATAAGTCCAATATATATGGATTAAATAAATAAGTCTTAATCCATTGTGCTAAATTGATGAGCCCACTTTATTAGGCTCAATATATCATCTTCCTATAGGCCCAGTTTGGTGTCACGTGTCCAATGACGTGGCATGTCACGTCAAATGGAAGAGCCAATAGGACCATGCCACGTGTCAAAATGACAAGGCATGCCAAGTCACATTAAAAGGCTAATGAAATCGCGCCATGTGTGCAAGTGACATGTTTTGGTCAATCAAATGCGGCTATGTCACACATAAATTTGATTGGCCGAAAAGAGTTTGTTCTTATCACAAACAACTCCTTCCACAACTATAAATAGGGATCTTCATAACTCAAAAAAGACACCCAGAAGTTATAACAAGAAGTAAGAAAGAGCTCGCGAATCAAACACTGGAAATTCCTCCACAAGTTTCAAGCTTCAAGCAATCAAGTTCAAGCTCAAGAACAAAGAACAAATCAAGCTCAAGCTCAAGCTCAAGAACGAAAAACAAATCAAGTTCAAGCTCAAGAACAAAGAACAAATGAAGGTCAAGTTCAAGCAATCAAGCTAAAACTCAAAATCAAGATCATCGTTCGTGGCGACAACTACATATTCAAGATCAAGCTCAAGGACCCTTGAATTTCTTTACTATTGAGAAGAAGAATCAGGGAATTTATAGAGATTGTACACTCATATTACTTGAAATCAAATAATACGATTGTTGTAATATTTTCGGTCCTGATTTTACTTTCTCGATTCAAATTTATTTTGGGGTTTTGACACAGTTACCCAAAAAAATAAAACTATTTACCATTGTCTATCCATTTATTTTTCTACCCATAAACTAATTATATTTCCTACCCATAGTAGGTTTTGTGGGGAATTTTCTCTTTATTCTCCAATTTTTTTTTATTTCTATGCTTCTTTTATTTCCTTTTTCTTTTCTCCTTTTCTTTTTTCTCGTTTTCTTCTTATTTTTTTCTTTTTTCCTATTCTAATTTTATTTAATTTCTTTTTTATATTCTTTTTCTATTCATAATCTAATTTCATTTACTATTTTCACTATTTTTTATTATTCTTTTTTTATATTATTACTAAAGAAAAATTAAATTGTGTATCAATTAAATGTAGCTAGTACAATCAAAAATATTAACTAATATTTGATACCAGTATAGTATATATTTATACCAACAGGGTATACAATTGTACGCAAAGAGTTAAAAAAAGTTTAATTCAATTATTAAAATGAAATAATATCCAATAAAAATTTAAAAAAATTCTAAAAGGATCTAATTGTAAGAGTATACTGTTACATTATATAACATACTATAATATTTTTTTTATTTTTTTTGCATATTCAATTTGCCTCTCATGCTGGGTAAAAGCTTAAAGCAAATTAAAAGATAAAAGGTAAGTGAATTTATGGGTAATAAGTATACTATTATAATATATTGTATACTATTACAACATATTGTTACAGTATATTGCATATTATTACAATATACTATAACAATATATTATATACTATAATAATATACTGTTGCAGTATAACTATATACTCCTATAGTATATTGTATACTGTAGCGGATACTGTTAGTTAACTGTGTTCTTCTTCGATTATTACAATATATCGCTGCAATATATTGTAAACTATAATAGTATACTGTTGCAATATAGCTATATACTCCTACAACATATTGTATATTGTGACAGTATACTATAGCTGTGTTCTTCTTCGATTTTCAACTGAAAATTTCGATCTCAAATCAGCTCCAAATGCTATCAAATTTCAGTATGAACTTCCAGAAGGTATATAAGCAATATTTAACAGCACCCACTTTGAATCAAACAAGAAATCTTCAAAAATAAAATTGAGCTTCAAGCCCAACAATGGTGGATATTCAAATACACATATTGGTGGATTTCAAGTTTCCGTGAGGAATATCATCAGGAGGCCTTCATGCATGAAAGTAAGGCCTTAGCTACAATGGCTGCAATTCCTAATCTGCTTATTGCCCACTCGAAAATTTGGTTGCCCTGAGATGCTGAGATGGACAGTTATATGCAGTAACTTACCTTTTCATATTCATTTTCTATGTATGATGTACAAACTTGTGACGAGATTATTTTTTATATAGGAAAAAAGCCGATGGGTATAAAGTGAGGAAGGTAAAATGAGGAAGAAGAAGAAGAAGAAGAAAGACAGGTAAATAGTTTGGGGAGCATGGATAAGAGTGATAAATAATTTGAATTTGTACATTAAAGGATAAATAATTTGGAATTAATGGGTATAAAGTGAGATTTTCTCATTCGCCAACCCTTGAACACACTCATAAGTCAGAACTATCACTACATATAACTTTAATCTTTTTTTAAAAAAAAAAGCAAATCCTCATTTTCTAATTACATAACTTGCGTTGCAAGTTTTACATATTGCTCTTTGCTGGTAGATACTAGAAAAAAAATATTCCCATTAATCCCACCGCCCAAATTTAAGATATTAGAATTACTTTGCTTAAGAAGTACTTAATTAATTAAGCAGAAAGTGAACAATATATTCCCTGAAACCCGCATCTCTATCCATCAATATCTATTTTTTTTTTAAAAAAACACAATCTGCCGCAAATGATGACACTCACTTGCCTCCTTCGGCTCTATGCATATTTCAAAAGACCAAATTCCTTATTTTTTGAAGAATATTCTAATACTGCATCACCACCAGCATTACACAGTACATAAACGTACTAATGACCATTATTTTTAATTAAATTAAACTTCACCAATATATATATAGAACAAACTATTGCTCCACTCTAGTTACAAACTCATATTAATATGCTTAAGAAAGGTGGTGTAGAAATCTCCTTATGGTCGAGCTCCACCGTGATACGGCGGTGGTGCAGGCGGCGCCGACGTGTAAGGAGGAGAAAAGGAAGCAATATTTGGCTAGGAAAGCGTCGGCGATTCTGCCTCGGATGTCGTCCGGCGGTGGTCTACTGGCGGTTCATGACGTGTCCTTTCCGGATGTTGAAGAAATTAGTTATTCAGATGGGATCAAACTATGGATCAGTTGAGGCTTATTACTGGTCTTTGGCTTTTTTCCGTTCACAACTCTTTCCTTTATGCTAACACTGTAATTTGACTAATTGTACCATGTTTCTGATTTAATTTCAGTAATATTTCAAACTTGTATAAAATTTAACGTGTTGTTTTAGGTCAATACCTAATCATACAAGACCAATAATTTATGTGAAAAATATACTAACAGTTTGTTTGGATGTTTGTTACCTATAGTTTCTAATGGATTATTATAATTAACGGAATCAATCCCAATATCAAAACCAGATATAATTTAGACAATTAGTATATTCAGGATTTCACGGGTTACTTTTTGAAGCGTGAATACGGCTTTTCAGTCACGTATCCCTTCAGTTCCATAGCGTCTCAATGAAATCTCCAATCACCCGTACGATCACGCTCTCCGAACGTTCCACGGTCTTCTATTGTGTTACCCAAATAATAATCGGAAATAGCAATTGTGACGACCCGACCGGTCGTCTTAAGAATTAACACCCCGATCCCCTATTAACTACTTTCCCGGAGTCTATTTCTGCTATTTTGATTCGCCGGGATGTCCGGTTTTGAGTTTCGGAGAGTTTTGGGACACTTAGTCCCTAAATGAGAGCTTAAGTGTTGAAAAGTTGACCGTAGTCGGAATAGTGTGAAGGCGGTCTCGGAATGGAAATTCGATGGTTCCTTTAGCTCCGTTGGGTGATTTCGGGGTTAGGAGCGTGTTCGAATTGTGTTTTGGAGGTAGCTAATTTAGGCTTGAAATGCCGAAGGTTGAATTTTTGAAGTTTCCGGTTCGATAGCGAGATTTTGATCTGAGGGTCGGAATGGAATTCCGAGAGTTGTAGTAGTTCCGTTGTGTCATTCGGGATGTGTGTGCAAAATTTCAGGTCATTCGGACGTGGTTTTGTTGGGTTTTTGATCAAAAGCGGAATTCAGAAGATTTTAGAAACTTCGGCTTGAATCCGATGTGTTTTGGTTGATTTGATGTTGTTTGAAGTATTTTGAAGATTGGTACAAGTTTGAATAAGGTATTAGGTGATGTTTGTGCTTTTGGTTGAGGTCCCGGGGGCCTCGGGGTGATTTCGAATGGTTAATGGAGAGTGAGAAATTTTTTAGGAAGCTTCAGATTTTCTGCTTCTGGTGTTTCCGCACCTGCGGATTGGGGACCGCAGGTGCGATGCCGCAGATGCGGGGAAAAGGAGCGCAAAAGCGGAAAGGGCCTGGGAAGGTTGGAATCGCAGAAGCGGCTTAGGGGCCGCATCTGCGACGCCGCAGATGCGGAAAAAAGGATCGCAAAAGCGAAAATTGGGACTTAAGTGAAAAACCGCAGATGCGGCTCAAGGACCGCAAATGCGGTACCGTAGAAGCAGAAATTGGGCCGCAGATGCGAAAATGCCTGGGCCAAAACATATAAATAATTATCTTCACGAATTTGAGCTATTCTTTCACCATTTTCATCCGGGTTTGAAGCTTTTGAGAGAGATTTTTGAGGAAAACAAAGGGGAATTAGTTGGAGGTAACATCCTTGACTTCATAACTTATTTTTATGTGATTAAAGACCTAATTAGTGGTGAAAAATTTGGGAAAAATGGGTAATTAGGGCTTGAGTTTAAGAAACCTTTAAATGAGGGTTTGAGGGGTCATTTGGACTCCGATTTCAGTGTTCTTGTTATGTATAGACTCATGAGAGTGTGAGGATTCTGGAAATATAAATTTTACCCGATTCCGAGACGTGGCCCCAAGGGGCATTTTGGTCATTTTACATAATATCGCGCATTAGCTTAGAATTTAATTGTAGAATCAGCTACTTGAAGTGTTATTTACATTATGAAATTGAATTGAATAGATTTGGGCCATTTGGAGTCGAGTACTCCTGGCAAGAGCGTGGTTTCATGTTGATTTTTGAGCCGGTTCGAGGTAAGTGGCTTGTCTAACCTTGTGTGGGGGACCTTCCCCTTAGGATTTATATATTTGGTAATTGAAATGCCTTGTACGTGAGGTGACGAGTGCATACTTGTGCAAATTATTGGAAATCAGGTTTTCTTTAAGTATTGATTAGTATGTTTCTTTTCCGACTTTTATTACTTGTACTATTAAGCCTGTTGTTAGCTTAGGAAAGCATGTCTAAGTGATTTATTTGCTTTAATTGTCCAACCCGTTTACCTGAACTCTGTGCAGCATGCTAGGCTAGAATTAATTGTTGCCTTAATATGAAATTTCCATTTCTGAATATTTTCTTGCTGCTGCTGTGTATTTACATTGGGACTACGGATGTGGGATTCCGATAGCTCCTCCTTATCTGTTTATTTTGGGACTACGGATGTGGGATTTTGGTAGATCCCCATGCACAGTTATATGGAACTACGGGAATGCACCCGGTAGATTCCCCCAATACTGAGTATTTACATTTGGGACTACGGAACGGGATTCCGGTAGATCCCCGCGCACTATGAGTTGGGCTACGGGACGGTATCCCGGGAGACTTATCGGATATATGTATTTAGGACTACAGGATGGTATCGTGGGAGATCCCGATTGGTATTATTGGTGTTGAGCTGTACTTTCTTTCCGTGTTTACCTCGCTTCTATATAGTTGTTGCTGTCTTGTATATCATATGTTACTTTCACTGCCGTATTTCATTATACTGTTCTATTCTATACTGTCGAACTGTATATTTTTGTTTAATCTCAGTAGGGCCCGAACCTTCCTCGTCACTACCCGACCGAGGTTAGACTTGGCACTTACCGCTGTGGTGTACTCATGCCCCTTTCTGCGCCTGTTTTCATGTGCAGATCTAGGAACCGCTACTCAGGCCTACCATCCTTGAGGGAGGCGACTGCTCTAGAGACTTCGAGGTACATCTGCCGCGTCCGCAGACCGAGAAGTCCCTTTCTATTCTAGCTGTTAAACATTATCCTTCTATATTTTTTTTTCTTTCTTGTTAGATATTCTGGAGTTAGACTACTAGATATTCCAAAGGCTTGTGTTTCCATGAGTTTTTGGGTTTTAGGATAGAGTACTGGTTTTGAGAATGTTGTGTTGTATATGCTGAGCGACATTCTAACTATTTTTCCATTCAATTATTTTGGCTTTTGATTATTTCTTCCGCAAGTTTCGTTTATGTTCCGCATTTGTTAGGCTTACTTAGTCATAGAGACTAGGTGTCGTCACGACAGTTCACGGAAGGCGAACTGGGGTCATGACAGCAATATCGTGTGAGTGAAATTTCTAGGAAAATAGGCTGAAAATTTCGGCCACCTTGTTCTACCTTTTCTAAATGGAAAACCTTATATATTTATAGCACAATTTTTAAGGGTTAAAATCTTTTTTCAAAACCTGTTAAATTTTGTTTTCCACCAGGAAAAAGATTCCTTTATTTCCTATTATTTAGGCACACCGGGAACCACATAATTTAAGTAACAAGTCTTCCAATTATGAAATTAATTTTATAATTTTCGAAATTAATATCCACCATAATTAATTACGAATTAATTATTTCACTAAAAATTCGTAATTGCAATCTTTATGCAATTTCGAAATTCATCCATTAAATCTTGTTTAACTCGCATGTTAAGATTCAGATACTAATCAATTAAATTAAGTTACTAATAATTTAATTTTTTATTATTTCCTTTAGACTTTCGCTTAACTTATTTCATGTGTTGGATACAAAATTCACAGGTCGGGTTTACACATGAAAACTTATAAACTTTCATAAAGGTGTATTATCAATCTCTAAATTGAGACATGGATTCCATCAACTAACTATTATTTCGCCAATGTACATTTTTTAATCCAACTTACCAGGCATACTGACCCACGAAAGAATCTCCCCTTTAAACAAATCAAAACAATAGTAATATACACAACTAATAATAATTATGTCAAGACTAAGAGTATAAGTACATTTAATGGCTAGAGAATTTATTGTATTAAGTCAGTACAAAATACTTATCTCTACTTGGTTCGTTCAATACATACAAAATGTACTAATACAAGAAGTTGGAATAAAATCATTCCCATAATCAAGATAAATTATATTTAATCTTGTGCTACATTCATCCATGATGGTTTGTCCAATTCTATCATTAGATTATGAACTCAAACTTTATACTTATAAGAATGGATGATTTAATCTTTCATGTATAAGCTAAACTCTATACACTAAAGCATCTACTATATAAGCAAAGGAGACAGACTAATATATGATCTATTTAAAACTTTTATTAAAATTGAATAAATAATAGTTCCATAATAAATATTATATCCAAATCAAACCCATGGTTAATAGTATATGTCCAACATTTTCATAATATCGTATTGTATTGTATCACATTTTGCAACATATATATAACAAACTAACTAATTACAAAGTCTTTGTATCAATCCTCTACACCTATGAGCCTTCTTAGCTTCTTTCATAAATTCAATCCTATAAATAACTTCTTTCTTAATTTATGATACTGTTTACCCGTAAAACGGTACAGTTAAATATATAACGTGGTTTATATACAATCGAATCAATTTGATCCCAAAATGATAAATAAATTAAAAAAATGCAAGGCTTAGCGTTGAAATCGAGAAAATACAACAAACAACTTGGTTCTGGGAGCAAGGCTTCCGAAAACAGCAATAAGAATATCAATAGATAGAAAATAAAGTATTATTGAGCTTAGAATAATGTGTAGCATAAATTTGTCAAAAAATTCGTGCCTTACAATGGCTATTAAAGTCACTATTTATAGCTACACCTAAGGAACAAGGTCCTAGGATCAAGCCGCTCTTAAATGACAATTATGGAGGCCGTTAATGAAGGTGTAATGGTAGGATATGAATACCAAAATTCTCTATAACGGATTGTGTATTTAATACTGAGGAATATTCTTCATTGAATGTCATCGGGTGGCAAAAATATTCGTTTGTCCTCATTTCAGGGTCTACCCGGTGCCAACGGAAGCTGCTGTCCCCGGACTTAGTTTTCACTTGCCTCGTTTTTCGTCTGTCTTCGGTTCCACATGTCGCCATATTATTCGAGTATTTTTACCCTATACAGATAGTCCCCCTGCTTTCTGGTGGCACATCTTTGTGTCATCGGGAAGTTGGTGAAGATATCTTTCTTGGCGGAAATTTTTTTGATCCCTTCTAAAAAGTTTCTGACGCTTGATTAGATGTACATCTCTCTGCATTTAATGCCCCGAACACGCATCACTCCATGATTTAATAATATTTTTGACAGTTCTCAAGGTAATTGATAAGTGGAGATTTTAACTACTTATTACCGCCTTTTAGCTTTTGTTTTAATTCAAAAGTGTTTAATTGTATTCCCGAAAACTGATGAAATATGCTTAATTGCAGAAGTATTGAAAATGAGCCACTAAGATGAAATCCAACTCAAGAAGGAGTGATCTGAACTCAAGGACAAAATCAAGCACAAAAGCTCAAGTGCGGACCGTAGGTCTCCATGTGCGGCCGCATAATGTAAAGGAAAATATGTCAGAGTCCTAGTGCAAAGTGCAGACCACGCATGAAATGTGTGGCCGCAAAAGCTAACCAAGAGCAGAAGTTCAGAGAGTTATCATTTCAGGATTAAAGGAAATACAGACCTCACAATTATTATGAGGACGCACTCAGAAATGTGCGGTCCGCAGAAGAGCCCTACGCGACCGCACCAAGAATTGTGTGGACTGCAAAATAGGAGAGATGCGGCCACATTTTAGAATTGTGCGGCCGCAGATTCAAATCCTGTCAAGACTGAAGCAAAGTGCGGACCGCACATAGAATTTTCCGGCCGCAGAACCTTCGAAAGGGCATTTTTGTTCGAAAATTTCAGCTTTATATAAATAAAATAGTTTTACGAAATTAGGTCAAGTTTTGAATATTCAAAGTGTTGTAGCCATTTTTCTTTGCTTTTTTAGGAAACTTTAGTTTATTTTGGTGATTTAACATTGGATTTTTATCTTTTAAGATTTTAATATGAGTTTTATTATCTTTTCTTCCCTGTTTTCTTCTATACCCACTATGAGTAGCTAGATTTCTAATTAGGGTTGTGACCCAATCCTAGTGTGTAAACCTTATGGGTGATTAATTTTATGCTTGTTATTGAATGAGTGTTTTTTATTTAGCTAGGTTTATGCTTCAATTGTGAAGTTAATAGTTGCAAACATTGATTTATGCCTATTTGACTTAGTCTCTTCTTGAGAAAGAGAGACCTAGTCTAGGTTAACCTAGCTAATAAGGAATTTGGTCAATTGAGAGATTGATTAACCCAATTAGAGGGTTCAATCTAGAGATAGTAACAACCCGACTTAAGTTCTTATCAACCGTTTTGGTAGATACCCATACCTAGAGATAGTAACAACCCGACTTGAGATCTTATCAACCATTTTGGTAGATACCCATTTGGTCTTGAGAAAGCCAAATTGGGGAAAAACCACTCTCTGACTGAGAGGTATTGAGTGGGCAACATAGTGTTGTAAGCTATAATACACCCCAGTCAAATAAACAACATAAAATTCTTTATCTCATTAGGCAAACACCTAGGTTATGGCCACAGACCTAGGCCTTTTTATATATGTGAAAAACAACCAAAAATAATATTCTCTAGTTTTATATCTTTAGAATTGAAATCCTTAGCATAATTTTAAAAGTAAAAGCAAAACACTATTTGTGGAAGTGCAATCTAGATACTTCACGTGCTCAATCCAAATAGATACTACTTTATCCCATCTCAGCTTCCTGTGGATTCGATCCCGACTCCTTGTTGGGTTTTATTATTGCATCGATTGTTTCATAACGTCAAATAGAGGTATGACTTGGACGAGATTAGTAATCATGACCACGATTTTTAGCCACCTATTTCTTTACTTATATGCCTCATTCTTCTTCTTTTACACTTCAAAGTTCTTCAAATTCTCTCAACTTCTTTGCATTCAACTCTTTATTGCTTTCACTCTTCTTTAATCTTTTTCTTCTAAGAACTCTTATTTCCTTCTACTATTTATGGCTTCATCCTCCAAGAACTCAAGTTCTCTTAAAAATAAAGAAAATACTGATGATTTTGCCACTTCTATGGTAAGCACCATCATTCCCAGAAGACTCAACACAAACAAGGACTTTGAAGAGAAGTTTCGTTCTACAAGTTCTTGTACATGAGCTGTTGGCATGTACCCTTCTTCCATCTGTCCTTCTAGCATTCCTGTTATGAAGGAGGATTGTGATTGCCATGATCTGAACATCACCACTCCCGAACTGATGGAGCGAGTAACATTCCCTGAGACGGGTTTTAGGTACGTCTATACGTACCCATTTACTTTGGGTGAGTTTTCTTTGAGTAGGGGAATTGCCCCTGTGATTTTGGAGCTGTGCCACAAATACTAGATTTGTTTGGCACAGGTAGGCCCTTCGGTGTGGTGAATAGTAGCATGTCTACGGCAGTTGTGCCAATGGACAAATGAAGAGCTCACCTTAGCTCACATGATGAACCTCTACTCCCCCAAGATTTTTTGTTGGGGAGTAATAAACTTTAGCAAACGTGGCCACCATGCTTTGCTTACCAGCATGGATGACAATAACGATCGTGGGTGGATAGAGCAGTTCTTTATTGTTGCCACCAAGGATATCATCCTGGCCACAACTCCATCTTTTCTTGAGTCATGGACTCGTACACATAAGTTTAAAACCTAACTTTCTCTGAAAAAGGGTTGTTCCTTGCTGTTATTGATTCTTCTCTTTACACTATTTTAGTAACTCGGTGGACACCACCAAAGGTTGAAGGACTGGACCAGTGGGTCTAGAAGATTTTGGATATTACCATGCATAAGACCTACTGGTGGAAAAAACTGGCCCCAAAATATGGGTGGAAGGCCAAAAATCATGGTACGTTGACTCGTGAGATTGATCGTCCTCATCTTATTTTATGTTATATAAGAAATTGGTTAACTTCTTTTTTTGTTGAATTCAAGTCTTCCATAAGGCTCTGTTACCATCCCCCATGAGGATGTTTTAGCTGATCGTGCAGAGGTTGCGAGGTTGCTAAAGGAGGCCTTCACCCAAAAAGGTGCCATCGGGTCCACTTTCGGTACAAGTGCTTTCTCTTGGAGTCCCCGACCATAGAGTAAGCAACCAAAAAGATGGCACTTTCGATGCAAGTGATTAATCATGATGGAAAAGCCAGTGATGAAGAGCTTCCCAATGGACGAGTCAAAGACCTTCATCAGCTCAATAGAATGCTCAATCTAAAGAGCTTATAACACCAGTCGAAGGTGATGTCCAAACGCTCTAAGGAGAGTGTGACCTAGTGGAGAATGCCAATTCTCCCTTTCGGGCCCCAGTTGTTGCTCCTAGTACTATAAGGGTGAGTACCGGCCTCTTCCATCTTCGGTTGATGAGCAACCTACAACCAGCATTACCTTTGTCGCAGCTGCTTCTCAACCCACAACACCATCGGTTTCATCTCCTTCCATGCCGGTCATATCTTCATCACTAGCAACTGCTACATCACCCCATCGATCGTAGCACCCATGAGGAGGATGTACCTCCTCCGCAGTCCCTGGACCATGGGAATTTGAGGCATAACTATTTGCCCCTCACTGCACATCCCTACAGGAGGAGGAATATCTCCCTCTCAGTTTCTACCGAGTGCCATCTGTTGTCCCGCCTGGTGGAACTCACTAATTACCTGAAGTCGCTAGCTTCAGAGAAAGACAAGAAGAAGATACACTCTCTTTCGGGGGAGTGTATGATAAATAATGACACGCACAATATAACAGCAATATGGTACTTGTTCTCTTTGTTATCTTTTTTCTCTTATTTGTAATGACAGGATTTCTAATTTGGGTTTTTGATTACCAGGACAACTTCCTTGCTTCCGAGGGCCTTCAGAAGTTGAAACTTGATAAAGAGAAGCTTACGTCCTAGCGGGATCAACTGTTGGCTGAGAGCGACCAAGTTGTTGCTCGCCTCCCAGCACTAGAAGCTCAAGTTGTTGAAGATAGTAAGTTGGAGGCTCGGTTCCAGCAGAGCGAGTAGGAAGTGATGGACCTTAGACAAGAGGCCTCCTACTAAGTATATAATTTCAAGAAGCCAAGGATAGATGATCTGAGGTCCAAAACGTTGTACTTGATGCTGCCGAGAGTGAGGCTGACTCTACTGAGAGATTGAATAACTTGGGTCCAACGCTGAAGAGGTTGCTGCCACTGAAGAGATGTGTGCCCAGATGGAGGAGAAGTACAAGAGGGTCATGGAACACAATAATGTTCATATATCCACTATCTGTGACCTTGATCTCAGCCTTAGGGATACAAGATCCGAGCGGGATAGCATTTCGACTGAGGTTGATCGGATTAAATCAGAGCTCCAGTGCTAAGAGGATTCCCTAATTGTTGAGAAAACACATTCTATATATAACATGAGGAGAAAAACCTTGAAAGAGGCCAAAGTGGGCATCATTCACTTTGATGTCGAGATCACCAAGGCCCCAGAGCTGGAATCAACCACCCAAAGGTGCCTCCCGGCTCAACCCGATGCAACTGACTCTTCCAGTTCTAGTTCTGAATTCTCGGGAATTGAGGAGTAACTTGAAGGAGATAATGATGAGGACCAAGATCACGAACCGGTGGCATATCTGCCTACTTCTCCTGGGGGCGCATATGATTCTCTTCCCTCGAATTCTAGGGATGCAGTAGTTTAGTTTTTTGCTTTCTTTTCCCTTTGTTGTTTTCCTTTCATACTTTTGTACTTGCTGATTGGCACGTTTTTTTTATATAAAAGTGCTCACTACGTTTACTTTTTTTGCATCAAATTACGCAAGGCTTTGGGTGTATTTTTCCCCGATAATATTTGGGTTCCCGACATAAATTATTTCGGAACCAACCCTTTACTGTGAGGTTTTCATAAGAGAAGGCCCTTTATGTTTATAGTTTTTTATGAGGACGTCTCCTATTCATTCCAGCACTAATATTTGAAGTACTTGATTAACTTTCAAATAATAAAATTAATTAATCGTTTGGACCAGAAACAAGATAAAATAAAAGAACTTTATTTTATTCCTTCTATCTTTAAAAGTATATAAGCATTCGTTTTGCTAAAAAGAAATTGCCGTTACTTATGGCTAATTTATGCAACTTGTTTCTATGGGGATGGCCGCACAGTCCCCGATCCCGACGATATATTCTTGTTCCCAGACTTTATAGTCCCTGTTTCTGTGGCAATTAGGTTTCCGTATTCTTATATCATTCCTCCTCTAATGTTTGAATCGAAGAATGCAAATCGGAATACTGGAGGTCTTGCTTTTTTGAAGATTCCACCAGTGAATGGTTGGAAAATATTTAGTCCGATAGCAAGCTTTGTTTCCCATTAGGAACTTTGCTACCAAGCCAAAGATGATCTAACCACCCCCAGTGGATTGTAGTGAAGGGGCACTCATGAACGGTTGAATAGTGTTTGATGTGATAACAAGCTTTATTTCCCATTAGGAACTTTGTTATCGAGCCAAAGACTATCTAACCATCCGTAGTGGTCTGTTGTTCCCATGTCTTGTCATTTAAAGGTCTTATTTCTGTTGACGGTGTATCCTTCGTAGTATGTTTTTCGTTGTTGCCTCATTAAAAACCTTGCCAGAAAAATCCAATTGGAAAAAAAATTGAACGAAAGGAAAAAGAGTGCAGCACATACTTTCAGTATAAGCGATGCTCGTCAGCAATGGTACCTTTTAAGGTGTGCCTCATTCCAGTTGCTCAGCAATTTTACTCCGTCTTAGTTTTCCAATTCATATGATCCTTTCCCGGTGACAGCTGAAACTCGGTAGGGACCTTCACACGTTAGACCCAGCTTCCATATGTTGTGCTCTCAGGTGTTTTGAGCCACTTTTCCTAAAACCAAGTCTCCAACTTTATAATAAAGAAGATTGGCTCTTCGATTATTGTATCTTTCCATTTTTTGTTTCTGGGCCATTATCCTTATGTGCATCAAGTCCCTGCGTTCGTTAAGCAACTCCAATTTGACCAGCAATGCTTCATTGTTTGCTTCTTCGTCCGCCTGGAAGTTTCTCATGGTAGGTTCTCCCACTTCCACTAGGATCAGGGATTCTGCTCCGTATACGAAAGAGAAATGTGTCTCTCCCGTGCTTGATTTGGTTGTTGTCTGGTACACCCATAGCACTCCCAGTAGCTCTTCGGGCCATTTGCCTTTGGGTGCTTCCAACCTTTTTTTGAGGTTTTGAATGATCACCCTATTTGTCAACTCTGCTTGACTATTCGCACGTGGATGGTATGATGAATATGTGATTCTTTTGTTCTTCAAATCCTCAAGAAATTTTGAACTTTTGCACTTATGAATTGTGGCCCGTTGTCGCAAGCTATCGTTTTTTGTATTCCGAATCTGCAAATTATTTTCTCCCGCAAGAAATTGACCATTTTGCGCTTGTTGATTTTCTGGTAAGGACCTGCTTCAGCCCACTTAGAGAATTAATCAGTTAAAATCAAAAGAAATCTTACCTTTTCGGGAGCTGGCAGTTGTAGACCGACCATGTTCATCCCCCATTTCATGAATGGCCAAGGCGATAATACTGAATGCAATAGTTCTGCTGGTTGGTGTACTAATGGCACATGGCATTGGCACTTGTCGCATTTATGAACAAACGCCTTAGCGTCTTGTTCCATCCGGGGCAAGTAATATCCTTCCCTACCTAATTTTAAGGCCAATGAATCTGCACCCGAATGATTTCCACAGATCCCTTCGTGAACCCTCTCATTACTTAGTTAGCCTCGGAGGCTCCTAAACATCGGGCAAATGGGACTTGGAATGACTTTCTATACAATTGGCCTCCCCAAATACCAAATTGGTCGCATTTACTTCATAATAACTGCCTACATCCAATACCGAATGCATGAGCTGTACGACCGTACCAGAATTTGATCCCTTCATTTCCTTGGATGAGCCTAAATTAACCAATGTGTCTGCTTCTGCGTTTTCTTCCCTCGGGATGTAGGTGATTGACCATTCCTTGAATCGTGCAAGCAGAGTCTAAACTTTCACCACATATTGTTGCATACGTTCCTCTTTAGTGTAAAAAATCCCTTATACTTGATTTATCACCAGCTGGGAATCGCATTTGATTTCAATGACCTCGGAATCTAGTCCCTGAGCTAGTTGAAGTCCTGCAATCAAAGCCTCATACTCGTCTTCATTGTTAGTTAAAAAGGCAGTCTTTATGGCATGCCTCAGGGTTTCTCCCGAGTGTGTGTTAATACTACCCCGAGCCTGGACCCTTTCACATTGGAAGCCATGTCCGTGAACAAGGTCCAGACTCCTGATGTCATTTTCAACACCAACACCGCTTCTTTGGTGGCCAAAGGCAACAGTCCGGGCCTGAAATTGGCCATGAAGTCGGCCAAAACTTGTGATTTGATCGTAGTCCTAAGTTTATACTCGATGTCAAATTCACTCATTTTGACTGCCTACTTGGCTAGTCGACCTGATAATTTAGGTTTGCGATGGATGTTTCACAGGAAAAAAGTTGTCACCGCGGCTATCGAGTGACATTGAAAATAAGGCCTAAGCTTTCGAATGACGACTACGAGAGCTAAGGCCAATTTTTCGAGGTGTGGGTAGCGAGTTTCTGCTCTCGTGAAATTTTTTCTAATGTAACAAATAGGAGATTGTTGATACCCAATTTTGTCCTACTTTTCTTCTAATTAATTTTCTGGTATTCACTAGTCATTAATAATCTAGGCTCAGTTTCTTAATTATTTATTATTACTACTACTACTACTACTATTATGATTATAATTATTGGAGTAATTACTACTATTACTATTACTATTAATACTTTCATTATGACTATTGTTGAGCTAATCAATTATTTTTAATGTAATATTAGATATGCTCAATATTATTATTATTATTGGATCCAAATTATTAAAAACATTGGAGCCCAATTAAATTAATTTAAAGAAAGAAAGAGACCATGAAAATCTAACCCAGAAGTCACTCTAACCGGCCCATAATAATCCACCATATCTCTTCCAATTGATTTAAGGGCGAACGACACAAATAGCCACTAAAAGCGGTGGCTTTTATTTTAAAGCCATTGTTTTCAATGTATTTAGACTTTAGTCACTCCTTTAAAAAACTTATACCTGACTGGACAAAAATACCCTTCTGGTATAACTTATACCTACGCTATCAACACAAGCAGCAGTTACACAAAGAGAAGAAACGAGCAGCAGCAGTTACCACAACGACGATCAACTGAGGATTGATAAAGTTATAGACATCGCCTCCTATGATAATTCTGTATTCCGGACATAGTGTCTTCATTTTAGAAATTAAATTCAAAAAAAAAAAAGAACACTATGTCCTTAACTTTGATTCTACTGGCCTCATTTTGCAAATTGAATAAAAAAACTTAAGGACAAAATGTTCTTCACTTTGTTGTTGTTCTTCTGTATACAAAGTCCTGTAGCTTGAGTTTCAAATTGTATGTTTTAATTTCTGGTTCAAATGTTAAGGACTGACAGTCCTTAACTTTTAAATACATGTTTAAATGTTAAGGACTAGCAGTCCTTAACTATTAATTTCATGTTTAAATGTTAAAGGACAGACAGTCCTTAACTTTTAATTTCTTGTTCAAATTTTAATTCCATGTTTAAATATTAAGGACTGACAGTCCTTAACTTTAATTACATGTTTAAATGTTAAAGGACAGGCAATCCTTATCTTTTAATTTCTGGTTCAGAAGTTAAGGATTGACATTCCTTAACTTTTAATTCCATATTTAAATGTTAAGGACTGACAGTTCTTAACTTTAATTATATGTTTAAATGTTAAAGGACAGACAGTCCTTAGCTTTTAATTTCTGGTTCAAAAGTTAAGGACATGCAGTCCTTAAATTTTAATTTTTGGTTCAAAAGTTAAGGACAGACAGTCCTTAAGTTTTAATTTCTTGTTCAAAAGTTAGGACTGAAAGTCCTTAACTTTTAATTCCATATTTAAATATTAAGGACAGACAGTCCTTATCTTGGTCTTGCACTTACAGTACACCAGTTCTTTTAATTTCTGGTTCAAAAGTTAAGGACATGCAGTCCTTAAGTTTTAATTTTTGGTTCAAAAGTTAAGGACATACAGTCCTTAAGTTTTAATTTCTTGTTCAAAAGTTAAGGACTGAAAGTCCTTAACTTTTAATTCCATGTTTAAATGTTAAGGACATACAGTCCTTATCTTGGTCTTGCACTTACAGTACACCTGTTCTTAATTCTACAAGGATTGTTTTATAACGTATGCCTTTGTTTCCCATTCTCTTGACTTGTAGGATGGAAACAATATGCATAATAGTTGCTTTTAATGGTAGATGGACTGAAGACTATAAATATCTTGAAACAGAACATAAATCATGAACTAGCAAATGAAAAAGTACCCAATGCCTCGAGTGCCACCAGTTACAAGAGCATTCATGCCATAAAGGGACCATCTATTCACTTTTCCACTACACTTAGTGGCAGTGGCAGTAGTTGTGAGTCGAACTGAACTGCAATTCATCCATGGGTTTATTATAAAGTTTCTGGGTTTTGGAAGTTGAAGTTTGTGCTTGAGAGAAGCAGCAACAGTGTGTGAAATGAAGAGGGGTTCCGACATTTTCTTTTGGAGAGAGAGAGAGACAAGGGATTGAGGGATTGATGTGCACAGATAAGGGATTGAGGGATTGATGCTGTTGACCAAACATGGAGGAGGCCGACCATGGAATCACCTTGGGTATTCCAGATGAAAATGCAACGCGAAAGAGAGGAAGAAAGGGTAAAATTGTCTTTTTTCTATTAGTGGTGGCTATTTTTGCTGAGCATTATAATTAGTGGATAAAAATTAAAGACATCCTTAATTAGTGGCTACTACACACCATTTTTACTTGATTTAACCCATTAGGGATTATTCAAAGCACACTCTTCAATCTCAGACCAAGCAAATTAGCCATCACCTAATTGTTGTAGGCCCAAATCTTCCCAAGCCCAAGCATCAATCCAAGATAGAACTAGATTTTCATCAGCAACGTCTCTTTTGCCTCCCCTTTCTACTTTGGCATAATATCACCATCATTGTTCCTACATGGCAGATTTTTGCCTCCCATTTTCACCAAAGTCTTTTCCTTCTCTCTCTCCATTTACGTTTTTCCAGCTCTTTTCTGCGCAAGATTAAGTCAACACCAGAAGCCAAACGACTTTTAGATTTTGATTCTCTATGGTAGAGATTTAATTTTTAAACGGCTCTTTTGAAGACCAAAATCCCAATCTGTGACCTCTCTGATTTTGGATTCAAATTTCAAATCAAAAACTCAAGTTCCATCTATAAATCTTCCCCAAAGTTTTCAGCCGAAACCAAGCTGGAACACAGGGAAATCCAGGCTTGAATTATCAAAAATCTCTCAACTCAACTGAATCTTCCATCTTAATCTTTGTTTTAGCATTTAACAATCTGATACTCAAAAGTCCTTCAATTTTGTCGCTCAACTCTCCAGCCAAAGGATCAGGTCGGAATCCCTAAAAAATTCAGTTTATATCACACTCTGTTTATTCTTTTAATCTCAAGCTTTACAATATGTGGAAAACTCCTCAATATTTAGTCTTCATTATTATATTCTCCACGACTAAGGAGTGTAGATCTAACCTTTAAAGCTCCTAGTTCACTGCCCCACAACAGGTAATGTCCGACTTTGTTTCTCATTCTCTTTAGTTTAAATGTACTATTTTTACCTTGAAGAATCATGTCTTAGACTCTTTTCTGTTGTTGTGATAAAATATGTTAGTAGAATTTTGACATGATTAATTTGTCATTTCGTTTGATTTAACTATTTGGAAGAGTAAATCACGTTTTAGCTTAAGCCTTTTCTTGCCCTTTTATAATAAATATGTCGTGTATATCTTCTGTGTTCCTTTAGTGTATTATGCATTTTTTGTTCAGATTTTAACTGCTAGAAATATTATTTTAGGAGTAGTATGGATTTCACATAAGAGAGGCTCATGTTTGGTACAATACTCTGTGTCAGCATGTATCTGTGCTAGTTCTGTACTCCCCTCTTAATTTTAAGTTTAGGTACTACACTGTTAGAATTGATAGTATAATTTCTTGTACCATATGTGCCTTTATGCTATTTCTAAGATCCTCTGTAATTGCACTTTTTTTTATCTAAAGTAACTTTCAAAGAGTTTATAACATTTTCTTGTCTGCAACTGAGTTAGTTTAAATCATATTTAGGATGTTATTTAAGTCAGGAAATTAATAATATTTTTCAACGTTGCTAAATTTTACCAATTTGAAAGGTTCTTAAGCAAATGATATGCATAAGAACTGCCCTTTTTTAGCATAAGTTCATGATTTATGCACTCTTTCTATAACTTTAGCTTTCTTCTTTATTTTCCTTAAGTGTTTAGTGTTTAGATGTTCTTTCTAATCCTCTTCTACCTTCCTTTCTTTTGTTTCACGTGAACACCAGAGCCGAAGAGTTCTACTTTGAGACTCAACGACGCCGATGCCGCATATCCTCAATCACGTTCAGCTTCTACACTTCTTGAAAGCAAGTCATAAAAATATTCACTCCTCTGTTTGAGAGCCGAACATGGCCGTCTAGCAGATCCTCTGCTGTCTTATTTTTGCTTATGGTTGATGACTAACATTTTACTGTGTGGTTATCTTTTAATATCAGTTGTGTCATCTATTTAAGTTGTGCGATTAACTTTAAAACCAAGTGATAGTATGTGATTACTCACTACGCTCGCATTTGATCACGTAAGATCTTCACCTCTAGTTAACAATGAATTACTAACTCTTAAAGATCAGTCTTTGGTTTAGTTAAAATGTCGACAATAGATGCTCTGCGTGGTTTGGTTTCCAAGGTCTTTTGTTTGGGATCAATAATGAATATTGTTTTGATATAAGTCTTTGAATTTTTGACGAAATGTTTCCCTTTTGTTTGACGTAAGTCGAAGATGGCCGACCATTCTCTACTTCAAAAGACAATTTTATAAATTAATTGTACTTTATCAAACTTTAAACTTTCTTCAAGTCTAACGTTGGTTTTTCATTTTGGACTTTAGTCCATTGTTTTTTAGGAAATTGTCTCTTTTCAAATTTTGGTTCTTTAGACTCTAAAGGAAAAGCAAATTTCATGTAACTATACTGTAATGACGGATCCTTTTAAAGTTATGTTTATGTTACTTCGGCCTAAAACTATTTTACACTTGGCCTTGATTATAAGTCCGGTCGGTTAACCATTTAATATGGATCTTAAAGGGATGTTTTAGATTAGTTGAACCCTTACCTAGAATCTTTAGGTTAAACAGGCCATTAACAGAGTTATACTTTAATAATTTAGATGTCCTAATTCACCATAGAAAATAATTAGGTAGCGACTCTTTAACTCTAATCAAATTCAGAATTGCCTATATGTTGTACCTTAATTTGACTCGGTTTAAAATGGGGTATAACAGAGATTTAGTACCTTCGTCTTCTCTGACTAGAACGACATTTACAGCTACCTCCGAGACCGCTAAGTAAAGCAAGTGTTTGCCTTCCTCCGGTTTCGATAGTAACGGAGGACTTGATAAATACCTTTTCAAATCTTTTAGGGCATGCTGGCATTGTTGTACTTCTTCTTTAGATGTGAGAAAAAGTGATGGCATTCTTCCGAAGACTGGGAAATGAACCTGCTTAGAGCGGTCAGTCTTCGAGTTAAACTTTGGACCTATTTCACATTTGACAGCTGGTAGGGAATATCCTCAATGGCTTTAATTTAATCGGGATTGACTTCGATCCCTCTTTGTGAGACTAGAAAACCCAAAAATTTATCGGAGCTAACTTCGAATGCACACTTTTCGACGTTAAACTTCATGTTGTACTTCCTTAGGATTCAAAAGTTTCTTGGAGGTGTTTCAGGTGGTCACCTGCTTTCAAAGACTTAACCAACATATCATCTATGTAAACTTCTACTATTTTCCCTATTTGCTTTTCGAACATTTTGTTCACGAGTCTCTAATAAGTGGCTCTTAAGGCCAGAGGCATCACATTATAGCAATATGTGCCAAAATTTGTTATGAACAAAGTCTTTTCTTTATCCTCCAGGTTTATTTTGATTTGGTTGTACCCAGAATAGCCATCGCGGAAACTCATCAACTCGTGCCCAACCGTCACATTAATCATTTGATCAATGTTTGGCAATGAGAACGAGTCTTTTAGGCACGTCTTATTCAGATCTTTATAATCTACGCACATGCTAAATTTATTATTCTTTTTTGAAACTACTACTATGTTAGCTAGCCAGTCAGGGTATTTTACCTCCCAAATTTAATCGATATAAAGCAATCGAGTTTCCCCTTCTTTGACAAATCATTTTCGACCTCGGCAATCATGTGTTTATTTTGCCTTACCGGAGGGATGTTGGGGTCCAGGATTAACTTTTGCATGGCCATCTCTAGCAGAATACCTGTCATATTAGCATGCGACCACAAAAAAACATCAACATTAGTTTTATGAAATTCTATAAATGCTAACTTGAGCTCGAGGTTTAATCCTATACCCATGTGGAACTTCCTTTCTATGAATTTCTCGAACATTGTGACTTGTTCGAGTTCTTACGCCATGGATTTGGTTGTCCTTTCCTTCCAGTACTTGAAAATACCTTATACCTGATAGGATTCCGACGGCTTCTCCCCTTTGTCGACCTCGTTTAGTTCGGGAGAGGGCGTCAGCTCCTATAATTACTATGTCGCATGCTCCTTCCTCTTACTGCTGAAAACCGAGATCGCATTCATATCCCGTGCCACCGGTTGATCTCCTCTTATTTGCTTAATTCCCTCTAGAGTTGGGAATTTCATGAGTGGATGATATGTTGATGGCACAACCTTCATCTCGTGTTGCCAAGAATAATGTTGTAGCCCATGTCGCCGTCTACTACTTCAAACAAAGTAGTCTTCATGACCCCTTCGGCATTTATGGGCAGCAGGATCTCCCCTCGGGTTGTCACACTTGCTAAGTTGAACCTGTCGAGAAGCTTTGTGGCTGGAATGATGCTTCTGGTTAGCTTATTGAATGATATTGGCTGAACTTCTTGTGTCCACCAAAACACGTTTAGTTTTAAAATCTCAAACATTAAGAGAATTACTTGGGCATAATTGTGCAGTAGTAGGAGTCCACCAACGTCCTCCTCCGTGAAGGTGATATCGTCCTCGGTAACTTCCCAAAGTCTTTTGCTATGAGCCATCGATACCTTTGTCTTTTTTTGCTGTTGAAAAAGTTACATCATTAATCTCGTTCCCCCCTCCGAAAATCATGTTAAACGTTAGACGAGGAGGATCTTCTCCTATCTTCGAGGGTTCTGTGTTATCCCGATTGCGGCCATAGTTATTTTAGCTCAGTCTTGTAAGAACTCTCTCATATTGACATTTTTCAGCAACGTCACCACCTCCTCGCGTAGATGTCGGCAATTCCTAGTCCGGTGGCCATTAGTCCTATGATACTCACACCATAGATTAGGATCCCTCTGACTAGGATCAAATCTCATCGGCCTCCAGAACCGTGCTTCCTTAATGTTCCCCATCGCTGATACCAGCTCCACTATGTTGACATTGAAATTATACTCGGATAGTATAAGGTAGGTGGAATACTAGGAGCCTGATGTCTCTTTGTCCTGCAATGATCTGTTATTCCAGCCACAATCAACTCTCTTATCGGTAGCGAGCCTGTCCGCTGACCGAAAACCTCTGTCGTGTCCTTCGGCCCTTTCGTAGGGTAAAAATTGGCCTTAGAAGATCGTCGATCTGTGTCAAAATCATCCTTGGACTTCTCCTTATTCTTTCTCGATCCCGACCCTTGGTTGATGACGAGCATAAAATACAATACAAAATTGATGCTCGCTAGCCAAAGATAGTATAGTTCAATTATCGTCTCCACAGAGATTGGATTTAAACAATGCTCTAGTAATTTCTGGTTTAACTGCTATTCAAGATGATCAAAACTTTATTGGAATGATTATGAACTGTGATTAACTACTAGAGGAAAACAATTGATAATTGATTGCAAAGAACTAGAGATTAGCAGAGTTGGTTTCTTATCAGTGTGAGAAATAAGAGTTTTGACATGATAGGTGCAAGATTGTTATGGATATGATACTGTTGTATTTTACTCTTGAGGTTATATTGATTCTTACTAATTCAATAGGCGATTAGCTTATACTTATGTTATATTAAACTCTTGAGGTTATATTGATTCACACTAATTCAATAGGTGACTAGCTTATATTTCCGATGCAGACTCCTCTCTCGAAAAAATCTAAATATTTCAAACAAAATAATGTGAGGTGCGGTGAAACTTGCAAGAATCTATCAGTAGAACTGATCTAATAGAAACTTCTCTCGAATATTTCACAATCTTAATTCAAACGGTAACTCGAAAAGCTCTCTCGATTACGTCAAAGAATCACCAAAATTAACTAAGGCATACAATGCAATAATATTCAATAAGATGTTTTTCTTTCGATTAAACACTATAAAGAATAAAATCACAACTCTATTAAAGCTCCTCCAATAAATTCAAGCAATTAAACAGTAATCGAATCAATAAATAACAATCAAGTCACTAAATCATGTCAAACCCTAAGGTAAATTACTCCAAGTATATGGAGAAAGTCATCACAAAAAGACTTAAAGAATAAGAAAGCATCAATCTAACGTTACAATCCAAACTCCCGTAGGCTCGCAGCTACCACGACCATAAGTACTTTGCTCATTCGTAAGCCCCTTTAGAGATAGGGCTGAGCCAGGAGCTTACTTCGAGTATTTATGACTCTGGTGGCAATACGTGATAGGCAAATGACATGATTCTCGAGGAGTTACACGACGACCGTGTGATGACGCATCAAATAGATGTAAGGGTGGATGACTCAGTATGTCCTTGTATGGACTGATTATGTTCCCCACAGGGAGAGCTTTAGAGGAAATAGGAGCGGACATCTATATGGGCTTCATGTGATTCGAAGCCAACCAATTTGTATTGCAAGAAAGTCCATGTACCTATGTATACCTAATGAAAGCCAACAAGAGTCTCTTAACACTTACCTGCCTAAACCAAGTAAGATTCAAGAATCAATCCATTACCAGTAAGATACAATACGACTTAGCCAAAAAAGGTGAGCGCCTCGCGCAAAACTTATTGAAAACAGCCTAGCTAATGAGCAATCTTTCTAAAGCAAGAAGAAAGGGTGCATCAGCTGCACGAAGTTTGAATTGATGGAAAGATGATGAAATCCTATGTCTTGTAGCCTCCAATGCTCTCCCAAAGCTTCCAAGGTCAAAAGTCCTCTCAAAAATATCTTTTTGGTGTATTTATACCATGTAGGAACATGCCCAAATGAAATTACCCTTTCCAAGCTGAAACAGAAAAAATGCTCTAAGAATTTTGCACAGGTGTTGCGCAGATAACTAGGAATTATGGTTTATTTTACACTCCTTCTTACTTGAGTTTTGATTAAAAATGCATATAAAATAGTCCCAAAGGCTTACATGTTGTACTTGTTTGAAGGGTTTGGTCAAAAAGGTGGCAATTAGTCAAAACCAACTCAAAAAGGAGTGAAATATGCACAAGTACCAAGAACAAGTCCAAGCACAGTGCAACAGTTCCACTGCGGCCGCATTCTATTTAGTGCGGTCAGTAGTGAAGAGATTCAGAGAGTGCACATTTTGGAAACTCAAGCACTGCGGCCGCAAAGCATTTTGTGCAGACCATAGTGGCCTCTTTGCGGCCGCAATCAAGTTTATGCGGTCCGCAAAGACGGGGTTCAGAGAGTTGGGATTTTTGGAGATTAATGCTAATGCGGTCCGCGGTCCTTTTTGTGCGGACCGCAGTTGAAGCCACCGCGGTCTGGGTGCATTTTATGCGGCCCGCAGTGGCCAAGTTCAGAGAGCAGAGATCTAAAAACAAGAAGCCTCACCACGGCCGCACTCGATTTTGTGTGGACCGCACTACCTCCACAGGGGTATTTTTGTCTAGAAAATTCGGCCTAGTATAAATACTTTCTTTTCCCATTTTTAGGTCATCTTTTGTAATCTGACTTTGGACTAAGCACGTGAACAGCTGTTCTTAACCATTTTGAGTAATTTTATAGTGGTTTTATCATTGAATCTTCAATTATTAGCTTGTAATTAAATCTTATGGGTTTTTCTTTATCTATTTATCAGTTTTCTTCTATTATTATGAGTAGCTAGACCCATTAGCTAGGGTTGTGGCTCAACCCTAGTATGGATATTTTATGGGTCTTAAGTTTTAAGGCTTGAATGTCTATGGGTGTTTGATATTTGGACTAATTTATGTTTTCCATGTTGAATTAGTGGTTGCAAACACTAATTTGTGCCTTTTTGACTTGGGCTCTTCTGAGAAAGAAAGTTTGAGTCTAGGAAAATTAGTCCAACAAGGAATTGGGTCATATTCAAGAGATTGATAGCCCCAATTAAAGGGTTAAACCTAGAGATAGTAATACCCGACTTGAACCTAAATTGCTTGCACAAATTATCATACCCAATTGATCTTGAGAAAGTCAATTAGGCAAAATCACTCAAATTACCGAGAGGTATAGAGTGAGAAGTTTAGTGCATTGGTTATATCATAATCCCCAACATGACAATCTTGCCTTAGATTCAAGAACCCATCAACTATTCACCTAGGAGAAAGTCACTTCCCTAGTGCCTCTTTAACCATTTAGACAACCTTTCAAGTATCTTACTCTTAGCTTAATTTAGTATCTTATTATCATAATATTAGAAGTAATAAAAAGACCAAAGATGATTGGAAGAGTAATTAAGAGCACTACGCATCTCTAGTTTAGATAGGAATCCAATTCCCACTTCTAGCTCCCTGTGGATTCGATCCCAACCATCTCGGGTAAAAGCTGCTTCGACCACTCTTGCTACTTTATAGTGGTGTAGGGTGTCGTTCCCCCTTTTTCCCTCCTTTTCGTCGGAAAATCGGGTTTATGATATTTTTGGGTATAGGACAACTCATTCCTTTTGGGAACGTGGTTTGCATTTTGGAGAGTCGCCACCTAATGATTTAAGGTGCATTAGGACACCTATAGGGTTCATTTCTAAGTTTGTTTGATAACCAAAGATATGGTAAGGGCTTGAAATTATCCTAAAGGGAAGGTGTTAGGCACCCCTCAGGATCCACTAGTGTGGTTCCCGGCCAGACAGTTTTGTGAATTTGTATAGTTAGCAAATAGACAAATATAGGCTCAAATAGTAGGGAATTTAAGTTTAAACACATAAGAGTTTGAAAACAATCATTAAAAGGAGAATTTTAAAAAGGGGTTCCAGTTTTACAAATACTTGAGAATATAAAAAGGAGGGGAGGGGGAGAGTCCTAGGTTTGTTTATAACATAGATCACATCAATGCGATACCCGGTATGACACTCCTCATAAGAGGGTATACACATGGTATTAGCGCTCCAGTCATCATATCCATATCTACCCTTCCCACCCCGTTAAGGTATTAAAGCGCAGATCGGTCTCGACCTCTATTGCATGCTATTACCCGTCCCATTCCTATTAGTCCCAGAGGAATTTAGGACTACTATTCCTATAAAAGGGAGGATTTAGGCTGACTCTTAGGTTTTAAAGGTAAAAGGCTAAGGAGACAGACAAAACATGTAGGACTGCGTATAACGGGGAAACACATAAATAATTAAGAGGCTCATATATACCTCCGCAGACAATGCATATAAATAACATGACTTAAACACAGTTGGGGTCAGAATTTAAAGTACTAAAGCAAAGTGTTTTAATTGTTGAAGCAGACCAATTTATTACATAACTCAGATAAGAAGTCCGAATCAGGCCTGCCTGCTGGTTGTAGCAGTGCTAATTAAACAAAAGTGAGTTCAGTTTTATCATTATTACCTGAGGCTTGCCTAGGCGCAGTAGTGAGCATGATATCTATTACTGATTAGGGGTGTAGTAAAACATTAAACAATTTGAAACGAGTGATTTAGATCCTATAGGCATGCTTTCTGACCGTATTAATTTAAAAGAGCGGGTTATTTAAACTGATTCAAAACTGTACGAGTCAAATCGATTTTTTTAACTAAACTGGTTTTAGATCCTATAGACATGATCTCTATTATAGCTAATTTTAATTCCTACAAACATGGTATCTAAGTATTAAATGCTGATTTTGGTCCTATAGGCATGGTATCTAATTGAACATGAAGTGAAGCAGGCGGGATTTATTTGATCATAGCGAAATTCCTATAGGCATGATTTCTATGAAAATTGATTTTTGATCTTATAGGCATGACATCTAATTTCAAAGCCGATTTTAACCTTGTTGGCATGATGTCTGATTATGGCCATTTAGACCCTAGAGGCATGGTGTCTAAGTGTGGAAGTAAAACATGCAGAATTTATTAAAAAGATCCTATATGCATGTTATCTACCCTTCTAATAGCTAAAGCATGCATAATCACCCCATCCCATTTCACTAGCCAACCCCAATATTTGTTACAAATTGTTACAGGCCAAAAATGACTGAATTACATCAGAAAAGTGCAAAAAAAAAAGTTACAACCATAGGAAGCCTGATTCTTGACTTCCTCTCTGAGTTATGGAATAAACTACCTCAAATGCCCATGTTGTTTCAAAGCCTTTCTCAGACCTGGGTGTGTCAAAGTTCCCTAAGGGCCTCAAAGGACCCCGGGCAATGCTTACACCTAGGTTTGCATAAATAGACAGAAATGAGTGCAGTGTGGAAGGGCCAGAAGTGTTTAAAATCAGTTGGGGTAATCATCAAAACACAGAATTAATAGTCATAAAAGGGGTTAAAGGGGTTTTGGGAACACATTGTTTGTAAGCACATGACCCAACATGGGTTTGGTTTGGTCATGCACAACAATAGATGATGCTGCCATGGCCACAAACCAACCAAAGGAACACAAACACATAGAGAGGATATGGGGTCTGGGATTCATACACATAGTAGAGCATTAATTTAAAAGGGGAAGGGAACATATTTCAGCATGTTATTAATGTAACTTGGCTACAAAAACATAAGCAGAAGTAGACAAGAATAAGAGAAGTTGGAACAATTAAAGAAACATGTTGTTGTTGATGCTTGAAAATTAACTAGGACATACCAGTAGAGAAGCAAAGTGCAGAAAGGAAAAGTAAGCAAAATTTCACAGTCTAGCCTTGGCTTTCAGCCGACTAGACAAAAGCAGTAGCACAAGTAGTAGTAGAGAAAAGAGAGAAAGTTTTGAGTGTAAGTGTGTGTTCTTGAACTCAAATTGTTCGTGTTTTTGAAAGAAGAGGGGTGGGTATTTATAGTTTTGAAAACGAGTGAAGAAGAGGTAAAATCTTAAACACAAACATGAAAATAATCACAATCAGAATCAATTAATACAAGTGATTTCCTTTAATTAAAGAACCACTGTTTAACGGGTAGTAACAGGTTTAATTAAGGGAAGAAATCAGTTTGGGGACAGATTGATTATTGCCATATAAGGGGGCAGTAAATGTATGAAGTAAATAACCAAGTCTAGTACAAAATAGGCTTATTTTGGGAAAGGATTCAGCAAGGTAAAACATCACAGTAAAGGAAAGGAATCAATTAATTTTAAATAGATGAGTAAAAATTAGGGCTCATAAGAAAACCTTTTACAATTTGTCGGAAGATTGAGGAAATCAAGATCAATCAATAAAGGAACATGATTCTGCACTCCACCATATAAATAGCAAGGGATGAACAAGCATGCAGAGTTAAACATGTTGACAAAAAGAAGCAACAAAAACATACAGTAGCAGTAGGGGTAAGTTAGGGTTCAGTAGCAAGAAAATATTCGAAGCACAGTAGTCAAGTAGTCGCATAGAATCAACAGTGAAGAAGAACATAGTAACAGGTAAAGAGAGTCAGAAACAAGTAAAGGTCTCACAGTAACAAGTGAGGCAAAACTTCTAAAAAATTAGGGCTTCATTAGTAGCCGAATTTAAGAGATGATAAAAACTCAAAATCAGATGAGTCAAATAAGGAAAAGAGAGTCATAAACGAAGAACTTAAAATAAGCACACATTTAAGCAAACAATTTCAGAACTCGGATAAGACCAAAAGGGAACTAGGGTTTTTTAACATGCTGAAATAGATAGAAAAACAACATGAGCAAACCGTTTTAAACATAGCAAAATCACAGAAAACATTAAAATCAGAGAAGAGCTCTTTTGAAAAACATAAAGGAAAACCCTGATCGTCGAAAAATGTAGAGTTGTTTTGAAAGAAAAGTTGAAGAACCTTCGAGAAAGCACTTAAGAAGTTCGTAGTAAACACAGATATAAGATAGATCTGAAGAAAATTACAAGATCTTAAAGATTAAGGTTTTAGAAAACCCAGAAAAGATGAGAAAGACCTTGAGAGTTACCGATCTAACCAGAAAAGTCAAGGATCTGCCTTGAAAGGCCATGAATGGCCGTAAAAAGGTCATGGATGGCCGAAGAAAGGCCATGAACAGAAGTCGAGCAAGGATTGGACCAGATTCCTTCGAGGTCTGGCCATGTAACCACAGAAACAAATAACCAGGAGCCATAGGAGGCCGATACACATCTCAAATGGCCATGAGAGGCCATGGATTAGGCAGGGGTTGAGGTGGATTAGGGTGGAATTAGATGGCGGTAGGTAGGGTTCATGTGAGGTTGCAGAGAAAAGTGAGAGGGAAGGGATTCAGAGGCGGCGGGTGGTGGAAAATGAGTTAGGTTTAGGGGTCGTTCAGGGTTAAAAATGGTAAAGGGGATCGGTGGTCATTGATCTAAATGATCAACGACCTAGATTTAAAAGGGTAGGTGGGGAATCCGGGTTGGGCCTGTTAAACTGGGTTAGGGTCGGGTTTAAATGAAATTGGGCCGGGGAAATTGGGTCTGATTTGGGGTCAGATTTAGGCTACAATTTAAATGCAATTGGGCTATTATTTAAATAGTCAATATTCCACTTTTAAATTTATAAAAAATAGTAAATAAATTCTGGAAACAAATTGAAAGCACTAAAATGATTTATAATATACAATTAACAATTTAAAAATACAGGGCTTAATTTTATGAATATAGAACACAATTAAGCCGTAAAATGGCTAATATTGCAATTATATGCAATTAGCTTTAAAAAATACTAAATAAAATTGTAAAAATTACCTTAGCTATATTTTAGAATAAAAATGAAAATCCAATAGATGAATTACCAAAAAATAATAATTTTGGAAGTAATTATTGGGATTTTATGGATAAAAAAAGGAAATAGATTGATTTAATAACCTTTAAAAATTATGGAAAAATTAATAAAACACTTGGATATGATTACATATGCATATATATGACATTTTGAAGTTATTTTGCATATTGAAAATATATAGGGAAAAATTGGATATCAACACAAGGTTGGCTCCGATCACTTTTTGGCGCCGTTACCGGGGAGCTAACGGTTTTGGCTATCTATCTAAATAGTTTTGTGTATTGTTCTTCTTTCCTCCTATGTTACTAATTTGTGTGTGTCACAACTTCAAGTACAAAATGACAGCAAATAACGCACCTCTTGGAGATCTTCCGTCGGGGGTGGAGGTAGATGACAATGTTGATGATGAGGTTCCTATTGTACCTCAAGGACAAAGGAGAGGCCGCCAAGCTAATGATAATATTCCAGACCCTCCCCGCCACCTCCAAGAGTGGCTCCTCGAGTGCTTCCCAACCAAGGATATGCAAGTGCAATTGTACAACCCCGAATCCGAGCGGGCAATTTTCAAATTACAAATGTGATGCTGACATTGTTGGATCAACGAGGGTATTTCACGGGCGCTGCCAATCAGAATGATTACAAACATCTCAAGGGTTTCGTTGATACCTGTTGGGGGAGCAAGCAAACTAATGTGTCGGAGGATGCACTTCGGTTGAGACTATTCCCTTTCTCACTTAGAGGGAAGGCATTGGATTGGCTTGAACGACTTCCCAACCATTCCATCACTACTTGGGATGAGTTGACGGATAAATTCATTGCAAAGTTTTTCTCGCCGGGGCACATGCCAGCATTGAAAGATGAGATCTTAGCTTTCAAGCAGGAGCCCACCGAACCATTACATGAGATTTGGGAGCGATATAGAACCATGGTAAATGAGTGTCCCAACAATGATATGACTGAGACAATGATACAACAGACATTTTACTGGGGCATTAATACAACAAATCAATGCATAGTGAACCAACTTGGTGGGGGTAATTTCATGAAGCTGTCTTATGATGAGGCTTGTGACATTCTTGACGAGATGGTTGATACGTCCTCCGCCTGGCAAAGTAGAGCCAATGTGCCATAGGGTAACCCCATGGTCACTCACTTGTACAAAGAGCTACATGATCATAGGCAGGCTATAGCAGAGCTAACAACAATAATGAACCAGCTAGCAAAGGCATAGTTACAGTAGGTTCAAAATCCATGCCAAGTAAATGCTATGGAGGGTGTCAACATGCTAGTGAACAAAAGAAGACAAAGAGGTCAACAGAACCAAGGGAGTTCGGATCAATATGACAATGATTGTGGTAGATTCCAAGATGATGGTTATGATGGGTAGAATGAAGAGGTGCAATACGTGAACAATTATCAGGGCCAAAGGGGCAATTCTTCCTACCAACAACAATGGAGACCCCAAGGAAATTATGGCAATCAACAACAATAAGGGAATAGTAATTGGGGAAATAACAACCAAAATTTCAATGGGGCAATCAGAATAATAACCAGAACAATCAGAGTAATTGGAATAGTAACAACAACAACTGGGGTGGCAACAACAATCAGGGTGGTTGGAACAATGGCAATCAAGAAAATCGGGGGCAAGGCTTTCAAAGGCCCCCAATGTATCAACAACCGAACAATCCACCCCCATTACCATCCCAAGGTCCTAGTTCTTCTAACAATGAAATGGGGAGAATTGAAATTATGTTTGAACAGATGATGAAAAAGAATGCGAACTCTGATGCTCAGTTGGCTTTCGACAATACTTCAATTAGGAACTTGGAGGTTCAATTAGGCCAAATCTCATAATCCTTGAATACTCTCCCTAATGGGGCTCTACCAAGTGATACGGTAGTTAACCCGAAGGGTAGGAACAATCATGTTATGTAGGTAACTACAAGAAGTAGATGAAGCGGTAATGTGAATGCCTCCAAGCAAAAAGAAATTTTGGGTGATGAAGTTGAGTTGCAAGAAGATGAGATTCCTTTGGTGGTTGAAAATATGATTGATGAGAACGTGAATGAGGAAGTGAGGATTGACATCCAAGATACCGAGGTGGAAACCCAGAATGACGTGAACCCGTCTAGGGAACACGTAATAGACATGCCGTAAACGATTGTGCCTAAATCCAAGGCTACCTCCACCTTATCCTCAACGGCTCACGAAGAAGAAAAATGAGAATCAGTTTAAGAAGTTTATTGACATGATGAAGAGCTTATCCATTAATGTGCCTTTGGCGGAGGCTCTAAAGCAAATGTCGGGTTATGCTAAATTCATGAAGGACTTGTTGACAAAGAAAAGATCCATGGATTGTGAAACTATCAAGATGACCCACCAAGTTAGTGCAATAGTGCACTCAATGGCCCCGAAGCTAAAAGATCACGGTGCTTTCACCATTCCTTGTACCATTGGGAGTGCGGACATTGCAAAAGCTCTATGTGATTTAGGGGCAAGTATAAACTTGATTCCCTGCTCAGTTTTCAAGACTTTGGGTATTGGGCAACCGAGGCCGACTTCTATAAGATTGCAAATGGCGGATAGAACTATGAAGAGACCATTGGGTATCATTGATGATGTTCTTGTCTGTGTGGATAAATTTATCTTGCCAGCTGATTTTGTGATCTTGGATTGTGAGGTAGATTACGGAGTTCCAATCATATTAGGAAGACCTTTCCTTGCTACTGGGAAGGCCTTAGTTGATGTGGAAGCATGGAACTCACCTTCCGAGTGGGTGATGAGAAAGTGGTCCTTCATGTGTGCAAGTCAATGAAGCATCCCAACAGTTCTGAGGTGTGCTCTTTTGTGTACCTTGTCACGACAGTGATAGTTGATGATACTAGTGCAATGATCAATGTGGAGGACCCTCTAGAGGCAGTTTTGTTGAATCTTGATGTAAATGAGGATGAAGGCCAAGTGGAGTGCATGAATGCTTTACATGGAATGGGCTCTTACTCTTATGAACCTAGGAAACTCTCTTTGGATCTTGAGAATAGGAAGACTCCACCAACAAAACCTTCAATCGAGGAACCTTCGGTGTTGGAGTTGTAGCCGTTGCCTCCACACCTCAGGTATGAATTCTTAGGCCCTAGTTCAACTTTTCCAGTTATTATTTCCTCTTGTCTTACTAACATGTAGGTTGATGCCACATTGGTAGTGCTTCAAAAGTGGAAGAAGGCAATTGGATAGACCTTAGCTGATATTCGGGGGATAAGCCCTGTATTCTGTATAACAAGATTATTCTGGAAGATGATGCAAAGCCCTCCTTGGAAAATCAAAGGAGGTTGAATGAGGCAATGTAAGAAGTTGTGAAAAAGGAGGTGATCAAGTGGTTAGATGTCGGGGTTGTGTACCCCATCTCTGATAGCTCTTGGACTTCGCCGGTGCAATGTGTGCCGGAGAAGGGTGGCATGATCGTGGTTGCAAATTCGCAAAATGAGTTTATTCCTACCAGGACCGTCACCGGGTGGAGGGTGTGCATGGATTACCGCAAGTTGAATAAAGTAACCCGCAATGATCACTTTCCATTGCCTTTTCTTGATCAGATGTTAGATCGACTTGCTGGGCGTGCCTTCTACTGTTTCTTGAATGGGTATTTTGGGTACAACCAAATCTTAATTGCTCCGAAAGATCAGGAGAAGACCACTTTCACTTGTCCATATGGAACCTTTGCCTTCTCTAGGATGCCTTTTTGGTTGTGTAATGCACCGGTTACATTCCAACGGTGTATGATGGCCATTTTCACCGATATGGTGGAAGATATTTTGGAGGTGTTCATGGACGACTTTAGTATTGTGGGGGAATCGTTTGATGAATGTTTGAAAAATCTTGATAGAGTGTTGGACCGTTGTGAAGAAACCAATCTTGTTCTTAATTGGGAGAAATGCCACTTCATGGTTGAGGATGGCAAAGTTCTTGGGCATAAAATTTCAAAGCATGGTATAGAGGTGGACAAAGCAAAAATTGATGTGATTTCAAGGCTCCCTCCGCTACCTCTGTCAAGGGAGTTAGAAGTTTTCTTGGGAATGCGGGGTTCTACCGGAGATTTATCAAAGACATTTCGAAGATAGTGAATCCCTTATGCAAGTTATTCGAAAAAGATGTCAAGTTCGTGTTCGATGAGAGATGTATGCAAGCCTTTGAACTTCTCAAGCACAAGTTGACCACCACTCCTATTATTACCGCACCAAATTAGAGCTTGCCTTTCGAGCTTATGCGTGACGCGAGTGATGTTGCGGTTGGGGCGGCCATGGGTCAAAGAGTGAACAAAATATTTCATTCGGTGTACTATGCAAGCAAGATAATGAATGATGCTCAAGTAAACTACACGGTGACTGAGAAAGAGCTTTTGCGATGGAGAAATTTCGGTCGTATATCATGGGTGCCAAGGTCATAGTTGATACCGATCATGCCGCACTTCGGTACTTGATGACGAAAAAGAATTCCAAAGCAAGATTGATGCGATGGGTCTTGTTACTTCAAGAGTTTGATTTGGAGATTATAGACCAGAAGGGTAGTGAAAACCAAGTGGCGGACCACTTGTCCCGCTTGGAGGAGGAGGGGAGGCCCCATGATGGCCTAGAGATCAATGATTCATTTCCCGATGAGAAACTCCTTTCGGTGTGGGTGAATGGTATGCCATGGTTTGCGGACGTTGCTAATTTTCTTGTGACTGGTATAATCCCGTGTGACCTCTCTTCGAACCAAAGGAAGAAGCTCAAACGGGATAGTTTGGACTTCTGTTGGGATGAGCCGTACTTGTTCAAAATTTGCACGAATAGTGTGATCCGATGGTGTGTCCCGGAGGAGGAGCAATTGAGTATCTTAGAAGCTTGTCATTCCTCTCCCTATGGTGGCCATCATGGCGGGGAGAGGACGACTTCAAAAGTTCTTAGTTGTGGGTTTTATTGGCCAACTTTGTACAAAGATGCAAGTGAACTTGTGAAGAGATGAGACGAATGTCAAAGAGCGGGTGGAATTTCTAAGAAAGATGAGATGCCTCTCAATACAATTCTTGAAGTTGATATTTTTGATGTATGAGGCATTGATTTTATGGGCCCATTTGTTAGCTTGTATGGGAACACATACATTCTTATGGCAGTTGACTATGTTTTAAAGTGGGTTGAAGCCGTGGCTCTACCTAACAATGAGGCCCGGAGTGTTGTTGCATTTCTCAAGAAGAGCATTTTTACAAGGTTTGGCACTTCTCGTGTAATCATAAGTGATGGGGGGGGGTCTCATTTTTGTAATAGAGCTTTTGACACTTTGTTTGCAAAGTATGGTGTCAATCACAAAGTCTCTACTCCTTATCATCCTCAAGCGAGTGACCAAGTTGAAGTTTTAAACAGGGAAATCAAGAGTATATTGTCAAAGACGGTCAATGCAAATAGGACCGATTAGTTAAACAAGTTGGATGATGCTCTATGGGCTTATAGGACTGCTTACAAGACTCCGATTGGTATGTTTCCGTACCGGTTGGTGTTTGGGAAAGCTTGCCATCTACCAGTTGAGTTAGAGCACAAGGCCATGTGGGCTTTGAGGAAGCTGAATCTTGAATGGGATGTGGTAGCAAATCTTCGTGTGGAGCAGCTTAATGAACTTGATGAATTCCGATTCCATGCCTACTCCAGTTCGTCCTTGTACAAGGAAAAGATAAAGTACCTTCATGATAAATATACTCGTGGCAAGGAGTTCAAAGTGGGTGATTTGGTTCTCTTGTTTAATTCTCGGTTACGTCTATTTTCGGGAAAGCTTAAGTCGAAATGGAGTGAACCTTTTGAAGTGGTGTTTGTGACTCCGTTTGGTGCACTTGAGTTGAAGAATAAAAATGGGGAGGTTTTTAGAGTTAATGTGCATAGGGTCAAGCACTACCTGGGCAAGATTGATGACAGCCACGTGGTGGCACTGCTCTATCTAAAGTGATTTGATGGTAACCTGCATCGTGCCGCGACGTTAAATCAGGCGCTTCTTGGGAGGCAACCCATATGTCTTTCTTTTTATTTTTCTTTGATTTTCTTTGTAGTATAGGATTTGCTTTTGGACTAAATGGTTGTGAGATGTTGTAGGATTATTTTGATGTAGTGCAGGACCAAGTTAGGAAAAATGCACACTCTCTGAAGTTTGCATGCGGCCGCATTGCATTTTGTGCGGCCGCAAAAGCCTCAGTGCGGGGGCAACATTTCAATGTGGTCCGCATAGTTAATTGGTCAAAATTGGGGTTCTCTAAAGTTTGCCACCGCGACCGCAATGCATATTGTGCGGTCCGCGGTAGACCACTGCAGCCGTACTGCATTTCTTGCGCTCCGCAGTGGGTGTCTCCCTAATGCCTCTTGTTTCTGAGTACCGCGGATCGCAGTGCAATTTTGTGCGGTCCGCGGTGGGTAGGTGAAGTGGGCCCGATGTCTTTTTTTCTATAAATAGGGTCTGAGGCCTTCATTTTGAACTTTTCAATCTTTTGCTCACTGAATAGAAAATAATTACTGTTCATCACTCTTACCTGCTCAAATTCAACTGCTGAGTCTCATTAATCTACATTGCATCTCACTACCGGTAAATTTTTTTCCTTAGTTTTTAACTTTTATTTTCTTTTAATTAGTTAGTTTTTCTTCTTTTTCTTCTCGTTTTCTTTTAATTATGTATCGTAGTTTGTTTAATCATGCTTAGATTAGGGTTAATTAGTGACAACTAATGATTAAACACCTAGGAAATTAATGATATATGATTTTAGGCTTAAATTGATAAAATATTGAAACCCTAGGATTGGTATTACTGTGATGGGCTTATCGCGGTCCGCGATGGTATTCTGTGCGGTCCACGGTGCTTCTCCGCGGTCCGCAATACCATTTTGTGCGGACCGCAATGGTATCACTTCAGAAAGGTTTTAAGTTGGGGACCGTGGCCGCGATGAATTTTGTGGGGTCTGCGGTGCCTTAATACGGAGTGCAATACCATTTTGTACGGTCTGCAATGGCCTTTATCAGAGAGTGGGTAGTATGACCCCCACCTGAGTGCGGACTGCAGTGCATTTTGTGTGGTCCTCGGTAGCTTCTTTGCGGCCGCACTTCATTTTGTGTGGTCCCAGGTCTGCAATTGTGCTTTTAATTTTCAACTGTCTGCAATTTTATTCTGCACTGCTTCATCTGATATTGGGATACTAACAAGAAAAGAACGCATTCTCCTTGCAGAGTCCTCCCGGGGTAGGGGGACGAGGCATGATTAGATTGACCCCGCAAGCCCGACAAGCTATCAAGGACACTAGAAGAATCATAAGGGTTGCTGATAGAGCTGCTTCCCATTCGAGAAATGAGTATATGACCTCCTGGGAGGCATCCGACTCCAACTCCATGCCAAAATATGTTCCTGACTGGACAGAGAGGCCTAGATTGAGAGATACACCTCCAGGCACCCCTACTGCCCCAGCGTCAGTGCGAATTTCTTCTGAGTCGTCTGAGGGCTCAGCTGCGGGTAGTGACAATGCTTATTCTACCTCACCTACAGCTTCATTATCCGGTAAGGATCCCATAGAAGAAGAAGTAGGGGTGAGCCCCAATTAGGAGGATTAGAGATAACTAGGAACCAGGACACATGGCAAGATAGATTTGTAAGTGAAGTGGCCTACCACAAGTTCAGAGAATGGTGGCCCGAGAGGAAGTTAATACCTGAGCGGAAATTCATCACAAAGGACCTTTTGCCTCATAACCCCAATGTGCTGAGGCAGTTCAGAGAGAGAGCAGGCCGGGACTATTTCATTGGACACGTGGAGATACAAATGAGCACTTGGTGAAGGAATTTTACACGAATGTTGCCCACATAAAAAAAGGGCACTACAGTGACCAAAGTGCGAAATTTGAAAGTAAATTTGATGGAAAAACGATCAATGACTACTTGGGCTTCCCAGAGGAGGATGAGGCATTGTACTTAGAAAATGTGGCATTGGGTGAGGCAACTCGTGCTTGGTTAGCAGTGTACTTGGCAATCCCAGTTACCACCCCAACTTGGTTGACCGCGGGAGTGAAAATTCTGAGGAGAGCCCTGAACTTCGAAGCAAAAGGGTGGGAGATATTTTTTTGTAACAGGATAGACCCCACCACTCACGACAACTCTCTTCATATCTCCCGGGCTATATTGGTGGCATCTATCATGGCGGGGTACCTGATCAACATCGGGAATGTGATATCTAGGGTGATTACGCGGGCGGTGAACGAAGGTGATAGATCCTACCCCTTCCCAAATTTTTTGACCATGTATTTTGAGGATCTAGATGTGAGAAGAGAATATTTGATATGAAAGTAAAAGCCAAGGCACTTTTCTCCTGGTACAACACCAAGGGTCCTGACAACCCCAACGACCCTAAAGGCAAAGCCACTACTTCAACTGGCCAGTCTGAAGAGCCAGTAGTAGTAGTGGCTCCTACTCAGCCTTCTTCAGCCACACCAGACATGGCCCCAAGACCCTCCACTTCTATAGTTCTAGATATCCCCTCATCTGCAGCATATCCTTTGACTGCCCACCGTTTGAGCCAGACCCTTGCCAGTATCAACAACTGAATGCAGACATCTACTTCTAAGTTGTCTGTACTTTCTACTTTGGTGGCATCCCAGTCTGCACCTCCTCAGCCACAAGTCCTACAGTTAGTGAAGGACACTCTCAAGGAGCTTTTGGAGAACCAAAAGAAGCTCCTAGAGAACCAGAAATTAATATTGGACGATGTGGGTTCACATGGAAAAGCATTGAAGGATTTGGCCAAAGAAACAAAAAGACTGAGGAACACTCGGGCATCCAAGGAGTCAGTGAAAGAGTTGAGAGTGGAAGTGGAGAGGTTGAAGGTGGATCACTTGCCTTTGGACCTTTTATTGCATGACCCGGCTCCAGCAGCCTAGCCTGAGCAGGAGACAGAGAGGCCAGCCAAGAAGAAGAGGGTGATTCCCCATACTGATGATGCTGTTATAGAGTTGGAGGACCCGTAGGGAGGTTCCTCTAGTCAGCCCCAAATTCCAGTACAGGCCCAGGACTCAGTACATGCCGAGGTCCCAGAGGAGACACAGATTACAGGGAGCCAGTCACAGGTTCTCGAGCAGTCCAAAGACCTAGGGACCCATACTCAGGATCCTTTGTAGACGGAGGGCCAATAGGGAGTTTCTTTTTACTCTCTATCTTTTCTTGTGCTTATTTTGGTTAGTTAGCATTGAGGATAATGTCAGCTTTCATTTGAGGGGGTAACCCTATTTGGATGATTTGGGTTGTATATATGGCATTACATTCTTTTTATGTTTTTTTTTTACTTTTGATATGTACATAATTTTATCATTTTATTGCATTTTTAGTACTTTTTACTTTTAGTCTGTATATAAAGTTACGTTCTAATGTATATATTCATTCTCCCTTATGTATATTCGACTAAATCCCCTCTTGTATATATTCATTTTACTTTCCACATTTTTTCTTTCATAGCTTCTTATTTTATTTTTGTAGCTTCGTGTTTTGAATTTTTGCGGGCAATAATCCTTTGGTTTTTTAATGTCACGGTTACCGATGATGGATGACATGACAACCTTCTTAAGGGTTTGGGTCTGTTTTCTTTTTGCTTTTTGTGTAAATAGTAGCTAGTGAGTAATGGTGCCTCAGGCAAAGCTTCACTTGGGCTTAACGCATTTGCCTTTGATCCTATGGTCTAAAATAAATTGTTGTATATAAGATGGTGAAAGTTGTGACCTTGAGACTTTTGTGTTGGCCGATAATCATCAAATGGTTTTTCGGGACCATTGTGTTGCTCAAATCTTAGCTAAGGTTGTTGTGGGCCCCCGACTCTATCTCTTTAGTAATCCCATAGTTTGTGTGGTGAGAATTTAAATAGCAAGTCCAAGTCCCGAGCCATGAGTCTAGAACTTGCCCTGAATGTTTGTCTAGGCGAAATTCTAAGTATAGTTTGACTTGAGATATGATTATAGGCTCTTATTGATCCGAATAATGTCTTGAACACTTCCATATCCTACCAATGATAATATCCCTGGTCAACCCTTTTGAGCCATAGACCTTTTTCTTTAAAAAACCACGATACAAGCCTTTACCCATTCTAAAAATACCCTCTCTTGGCACCCGATCTTTCCTTAGCACAAGGCAAAAGCATAAGTTTGGGGGAAGAGACGAGGAATGCAACAAAGTGGTAAAAGGTACAAAATGAATAAAAGGAAAAGCAATGAAAAAGAAAGAAAATCAAAAAGACAAAAATAATGATCAATGTAGAAAAAAATAAAGGAATTCAGTAAAAGTAAAGAGATGAAAGTGTGGCAAGTTGAGAAAGGAGAAAAAGATTTGAAATGAACAAGAAAAAGTGATAGTGTGTCTCTCTAACCCATCAGAAAGAAGTTAAATGACTTAAAAAGTCAAGAGAATATGTGCCAAAATGAAGCAATGAAGTGCTAAAGGGAAGATGGAACCTATTTAGACCAAACATTTCCTACCCTGAACCAAAAGCCTTCACTATATCTCCACAAAAGCCCTATATGATCTTGAGTTGAATGAAGCTTACATTAGTGATGACTCACATAAGGGACAAGCTTATGGTACTTAGAGTCGGACTTGCGACCTTTCTTTGAGACAGATGAGTGTGTTTCCACTATCCTCGTTCTGGGTGCTACAATCTAAAAGTGAGGTTTGCTTAGGGAGAGTTGGGGAGTATGAGTTTGGGTTCCACAATGACCAAAGTAATAGAACGAGTTTCTTTGATGGGTTGAGTCAACTCTTCATGCTCTTGTGTCGCACTAAATCCATATGGTTTAGAAGTTCGAATGTTGTTAATGATTCATTTGAATTGAGGGTAATTGTCAGTACCAATTGATGCTAGATGAGGTCACTATAAGGAAGCTAAATTTTCTTGGATTTACTCTTAAGGAGGTGGGTCTTATTTTGTTTGCTTGAGGACAAGAAAAAGCTTAAGGTTGGGGAGTTGATAACTAAGGATTATGGTTCATTTTACACTCCTCTTACTTGATTTTTGATTAAAAATGCATACAAAATAGTCCCAAAGGCTTACATGTTGTACTTGTTTGCAGGGTTTGGTCAAAAAGGTGACAATTAGTCAAAACCAGCTCAAAAAGGAGTGAAACATGCACAAGTACCAAGAACAAGTCCAAGAACAGTGCAACAGTTCCACTGCGGCCGCATTCCATTTAGTGCGGTCCGCAGTGAAGAGATTCAGAGAGTGCACATTTTGGAAACTCAAGCACTGCGTATGCAAAGCATTTTGTGCGGATCGCAGTGGCCTCTTTGCAGGCGCAATCAAGTTTGTCCAGTCCGCAAAGACAGGGTTCAGAGAGTTGGGATTTTTGGAGGTTAATACTAATGCGGTCTGCGGTCCTTTTTGTGCAAACCGCAGTTGAAGCCACCGCGGCCACGGTGCATTTTATGCGGCCTGTAGTGACCAAGTTCAGAGAGTAGAGATCTAAAGCCAAGAAGCTTCATCGCAGCCGCACTCAATTTTGTGCGGACCGCACTACCCCCGTAGGGGTATTTTTGTCTAGAAAATTCAGCCTAGTATAAATACTTTCTTTTCCCATTTTTAGGTCATCTTTTGTAATTTGACTTTGGGCTGAGCACGTGAACGGCTGTTCTTAACCATTTTGAGTAATTTTATAGTGGTTTTATGATTGAATCTTCAATTATTAGCTTGTAATTAAATTTTATGGGTTTTTCTTCATCTATTTATCAGTTTTCTTCTATTATTATGAGTAGCTAGACCCATTAGCTAGGGTTGTGGCTCAACCCTAGTGTGGGGTATTTGATGGGTCTTGAGTTTTAAGGCTTGAATGTCTATGGGTGTTTGATATTTGGACTAATTTATGTCTTCCATGTTGAATTAGTGGTTGCAAACACTAATTTGTGCCTTTTGACTTGGGTTCTTCTTGAGAAAGAGAGTTTGAGTATAGAAAAATTAGTCCAACAAGGAATTGGGGCGTATTCAAGAGATTGATACCCCCAATTAAAGGGTTAAACCTAAAGATAGTAATACCCGACTTGAACCTAAATTGCTTGCACAAATTATTATACCCAATTGGTCTTGAGAAAGTCAATTAGGGCAAAATCACTCAAACTACCGAGAGGTATAGAGTGAGATGTTTCGTGCATTGGTTATATCGTAATCCCCAACATGACAATCTTGCCTTAGATTCGAGAACCCGTCAAGTATTCACCTAAGAGAAAGTCACTTCCCTAGTGCCTCTTTAACCATTTAGACAACCTTTCAAGTATCTTACTCTTAGCTTAATTTAGCATCTTATTAGCATAATATTATAAGTAATCAAAAGGCCAAAGATGATTGGAAGAGTAATTAAGAGCACTACGCATCTCTAGTTTAGATAGGAATCCAATTCCCACTTCTAGCTCCTTGTGGATTCGATCCCGACCATCTCGGGCAAAAGCTACTTCGACCACTCTCGCTACTTTGTAGTGGTGCCGGGTTGGCTCCGATCATGCGCCATGTGCTTCCCCATGCGGGGCGCTAGTGGGAAAGTTCAGAGAGCGGTATCTGACAGATGATAGCCTTTTACATTGCCGCGCTGCCCCATGCGGCACGATAATAGGCTTTTTATAGAGTATTTCCTTTTCTTCACTCTTTCACATCCAGACTTGACTCCCATCCGCCGAACGTGATTCTGGTTTAATTTCTTGGGCTTTTAATCACACTTCAAAGCTCCAACTTGTTTGATTTAGCTCTCAATTATATTTTTAACTTAGAATCACTTCCTACAAGGCTTAAAACACATAATATGTACAATTTGCTATCATTTAAGCTCAAACATGAGTAAATCCAGTAATTAAAGTGCCAACTATGACTAAAACATGAGTTACTATGCTATCATCAACACCCCACACTTAAACCATTTCTCGTTCTCGAGCAATCAAACAACACTTCACATAAAGAAGATCTTCTTATCATACAACTTCCCTAACGCATCATGCCAAGAATATTTAAAGCAAACCAAGCCCCCTATTGTAACATCCTAGATTCAAGACTTGATTCAAAAGCACCATATATTTTCAAAACTCACTTACTTACTCTAACATAGAGGCCAAAGACATTACCTTTCCTTCGGAAATTATTGCCCTCACACCAAAGAGAAAGAGTAGTTACATACACAACAACATTCAAAACAAATATGAACTCAAGATAGGAAGAATTAACTCACTCTCAGAACTAAATTTCATGTATCATAGAAAATGTACCATAGGTTTTCCCGTAGTGTAATACTCTACTAATTAAGCTCATTCAGTCAAGGATCAAGTTGGACTTAATTTGGTTGTAATGTAGGTTGCGGGACGGGTAGGATACAATTTAGATAATAGTGACTATACCTCCCTGAGCACTTAATACATATACATTAATAATTTAAACCCCATACTTGTGTTGAACCAAACCCAACCTTCAGACACAATAACATCAAGTTCTCAATATCTTTAAGCACAAACAAGATGAGAACTACCACTTGCAAGGAATCCATTTTTTCCTTTCCTAAGTTTTGGCTTTTTTCTTTTCAAGCAAACTCACTTTTTTTGCCTTCAATTCCCCACAAGTGGCTCTCACATTTTTTTCAAATAATGCACCTTTATCCTTTTTCAATAGTTCCACTTAAAAACTCAACCATACATCACTTAGCTTTTACAAGCTCATAATAAAATCAAGTGTTCAAGAGAGGTAGAAGGTTCAAACAGATAGTCAATTCAAATGAGGATCAGGCTTATAGTGTGGTTGCCAAAGAAGTAGGATTACAGGCTCAAAGGGGCTAACTAGGATGCACAATAATCAGGCAGGTCATAAACATATATCTGGCTCAACAAAAAAATGCCTATATCACTTCCTAGATTGAACAAGCCTACTATTTCTCTTTGAAAATACATGGGGCAATTTTTAGACATCAACTAACATGCGCAGAATATCAACAAAATCTCACATACTCGTTGGCATATAACTCACTTAGGACCGGATCTATCCCGACTTTCTAGTCAAAGCAATTTAGCAACATCAAAATCAAATATTTTACGATACTTATGCATGAGTCAAGAACTGAGTCTACGCATCACAACTAAAGTACTCACGACTCTCAAGGCATACGTAGTCAAGAACAATTATCTCCATTTAACACCATAGCACAAGACTTTTCTATTCCTAATAAAAGAAAAACTAACTACACCCGGTTCAAGCAAAACCCTTGAAAAAGAATCGCAACCCAATGAAAAACAAAGGGGGGATTATTACACTACCTAGGAGAAACAAAAAAAATTCCTTCGACCTTAATCCCTCAAGAAGACAGTCGAGGAAATCCATCGAAAAATGTCAATTTTTTTAAAATAAAACACAAGAAAACAAACATACATGTACATATTTACATACTCCACCCCACACTTTAAATTGTGGCATGTCCCCGTGATACACAAATAAAAAGTAAGAGATAAAGGAAAATCTCCTGATTCATCTAGTCGAGGTCTGAATCGAACTGGGGATCTCCTTTGCACACACGACCCAGTGCACACATCCAAGTTGAGAGCTTTTTTCTGCCTTCTTTGGGTACACCCCACACTTATCATTCCTCCTCTCTCCAGTGTGCTCCTTTAGGGCCCCTATTGCTCCGTCTATCTTGAACACCACCCTCTTTTCCCCCACTCTAAGCTTGAGCTGCCTTTCTTGAATATCCAGAATCGCTATGCTATTAGCCAAGAAGGGTCTCCCTAAAATCAGAGGGACCTCCCTATTATTCTTCATATTCACCACAATAAAGTCCACAGAGAACACAAATTTGACCACATGAACTAGCACATCTTTCACTATTCCTTCAGGTATGATTGTGGTCTGATCTGCCAGTTGCAAGGACACAAGTGTAGATCTGATTTTTCCAATTTCTCCCTCCAATTTTTTTAAAATAGATAAAGGTATAAGGTTAATAGAAGCACCTGAATCGCACAAAGATTTTTCAAATTTAGTAATTCTTAAAGAGAAAAGTATAGTAAAACTCCCTGGATCTCCACACTTTTGAGAAAACGTATTTTTCAAAATGTCTCTACAATGCTCTATGTGCTTGACAACCGATGTCTCTTCCACTTTTCTCTTTTTGGACAATATCTCTTTCAAGAATTTAGCATAAGTTGGCATTTGTGAAAGCATCTCTATGAAAGGTAGATTCACATGCACCTGCTTGAGCACTTCTAGAAAATGCCCGAATTTTTATCCAACTTCTCTCCCTTAAGTAGGCTGCATTTTTTGATACTCCGTTGTACTGGAAGGTGCTCATAATTTCCTCAAAATACATCAAGTAAGTATAAGGATCTTCATTCACATTCCCTCTGAAGATACAGTTGTTCTGGATTGTTTAAAGCAAACCTTGCTTCAACTCAAAATTATTCGCTGCAACGGGTGGAGATCTAACACTGGACATTCCCTGATTGTAAACTAGTCTGGCATAATCACCCAATGCTATACTAGGCGTGTATTATATTTCGAACTGTTCTTCAACCAAGGGTCGGTTTAGATTGATCCTTCGACCCTCACCATCTTTGATAATCTCATCAGCAACCCTATGGGCTGCCTCAGCTGCTATTCGTGCAGCTTCTTATTGTGCTGCCTCTCTTGCAACTAAGTCTACTCCATTGTCACCATTATTAGCCATGTGTTCTTGGGTTGAAAGTTTTCTCAAGAACTTATCGATGAGTTCTTTCTCTTTCTTCAACGGTCGTAGACTCTTTTCCACCTATGGATTGTATGGAATCAATTCTTTTGAAGAAGATCTAGTCATACAAAAGATTAGTCAACCTATTGATTGCACACAGAAGAGATAACCCATGAAGAATAAAATAATAGAGGTTCCTGAATTATCACTAAAATTATTTTGAATACTATTGATTGCCAATCTCCAGTAACGGTGCCAAAATTTGACGAGCGCAAAATACAACATAAAATTGATGCTCGCTAGCCTAAGATAGTAAAGTTAAATTATCGTCTTCACCGGGATTGGATTTAAATAATGATTTACTAATTTCTAGTTTAACTGCTATTCAAAATGATCAAAACTTGATTGAAATGATTACAAACTACAATTAACTACTAAAGTAAAGCAATTGACAATTGACAGCAAAGAATTAGAGATTAGTAGAGTTGGTTTCTTATTAATATGAGCAATAAGGATTTTGACATGATAGGTGCAAGATTGTTATTCTGGATATGATACTGTTATATTTCACTCTTTAGGTTATATTAATTCTCACGAATTCGATAGATGATTAGCTTATACTTCTAATTCAGACTCTTCTCTCGAAAAAATCTAAATCTTTCAAATAAACTAATGTGAGGTGCGGTGAAACTTGCAAGAATCTATTGGTAGGACTGATCTAAGAGAAACTTCTCTCGAATATTTCTCAATCTTAATTTAAATGGTAACTCAAAAAGCTCTCTCGATTACTTCGAAGAATCACCAAAATAAATTAAGACATACGATGCAATAATATTCAATAAGATGTTCCTCTTTCGATTAAACGCTATAAAGAATAAAATCACAACTCTATTAAAGCTCCTCCAATAAATTCAAGCAATTAAACAGTAATCAAATCCATAAATAACAACCAAGTCACCAAATCATGTCAAACCCTAAGGTAAACTACTTTATAAATATAGAGAAAGTCATTACAAAATGAATTAAAGAATAAGAAAGCATCAATCTAACATTACAATCCAAACTCCCGTATTGAATTATGGAAGGATGATGGAATCTTGTACGTTGTAGCCTCTAATGCTCTCCCAAAGTTTTCAAGGTCATAATTCCCTTAAAAATATCTTCTTGGTGTATTTATACCATATAGGAATGAGGCCGGACGAAACTACCATTTCCAAGCCGAAACAAGAAAAATTATCTAAGAATTTTGTACATGCGCGTTGCGCCATGCGCCGCCCCATACGGGGCACTAGTGGGAAAGTTCAGAGAGCGGTATCTAACAGACGTAAGCATTTCACACTTCTGCACCGCCCCAACTAGTGAAACAATAGGCTTTTGACAGAGTATTCGTTTTCTTCACTCTTTGACATCCACACTTGGCTCTCGACCCCCGAATGCTATCCCTATTTAATTCCCTGGGCTTTACTCAGACTTCAAAGCTCCAACTTGTTCGATTTTGCTTCGGATTATCTTTTTAACTCGGAATCACTTCCTCCAAGGCATAAAATACAAAATAAGTATAATTCACTATCATTCAAGCTCAAACACAAGTAAAATGCAGTAATTAGAGTGCCAACTATGACTAAAACACGGGTTTCTAGCCTACCATCAGTTGATGTCGGGAAACTGAGTTGGTCATCTTCTATTCTTATCTTTGATTTGTAGCGGTTGTGGACATTTTCCCATGTAGTTTCCTGGAACTCGAGCAAGCTTTCTTTTAGTTTTCGGGAAGCATCGAAGCTCCTCGGGTTCATCCCCTTAGTAAATGTCTCAGCTGCCCATTCATCTGGCACGGCCGGTAGTAGCATCCTTTCCTTCTAAAATCTGGTCACAAACTCTCCTTGCGCAATTGTGTATATATCGGCCTTGATGAAAAAATCTACGAGCATCTTAAAGGAATCTATTGAGTGCTCAGGTAAAAGTAAATACCATGTCAGGGCCCCCTTCGTGAGGGTTTCCCCAAACTTTTTCACTAGGATTGACTCAATCTCGTGCGGAGCTAAGTCGTTTCCTTTCACTGCCATTGTGTTGGTGGTGATGTGCTCCTAAAGATCCAAAGTCCCATCATATTTTGGTACGTCTAGCATTTTGAACCACTTTGAGAATAGTTCTGGTGCCGCGCTTGATTTGAACAACAACTAGGTGTATTTCTTTGAGTCTGGTCCTTTCAACACTAGCAATGCTCTCAGAATTTGGTCCATTCAAGCATTTACTTTCCTCATAAACTACATGAGATCGATTTAAAAGGGATCATTCACGTTGTTGTTACCTAATCCGCTGGCGTTCCCTTCAGTCATGTCGAAGTCGACCTCACCTCTCGGGGTGTTAGTATCAACCCTTTTGCACTGTTTGATTTGCAGGAGAATTGGGAGGAATTGGACCCCTTCCATTCGCATTGCTCGAAACACCCGACAAGGCTTGCCACAATACTGTCATGACATGGTCTTGCCGCGAGAGATGGCCCATAATAGCCTTTTGGTGTTCTATCAACATTCTCACTGTTTCCGCAATGTGCTCATCTTCAACGTCATCAGAAGTTGCCTCCCGTACATGTCATGGATATTGCCCGCCATGGACCGGCGTGACCGCGTCCTCCTCGTTGTGAGTGTCACTTATCGAATCTTCGTGTTGAGGCAGATTTCCTTTTGACTTGACATTGTGTGTGATGTTGACATTATTATCTGCCATCTTACGATTTTTTGCTAAAAAACAAAGAATCAAACAAATTAATAATAGATGCAAGGATCAATTCAATTACGCAACTATCTAAGCCTCAGTTAGGCGCCAAATAGTTTACCCATAAAATAGTACAATTGAATTTATAGAAAACGAATCAATTTTGATCCCAAAATAATAAATAAATTAAATAAAATGCAAGACTTAGCATTAAAATTGAGATAAGCCAGCAAATAGCTTGGTTCCGGGAGCAAAGTTTCCGAAGACAACAATAAGAATGTCAATATACAGAAAATAAAGTATTATTGAGCTTAGAATAATGTGTTGCATAAGTTGTGGAAAAATTTTGTACCTTATAATGACTGTTAAAATCACTATATATAGCTACACCTAGGGAACAAGGTCCTAAGATCAAGCCCCTCTTAAATGACAATTATGGGGGACCACTGATGAAGGTGTAACGACAGACTATGAATGCCAAAATTCTCTATAATGGATTGTGCATTTAATATTTATCGGCTCCAACCCTACACCACTATATAATGGCGAGGAGTGGTCGATGCAGCTTTTACCCGAAGGGTCTGTATCGATTTCCACAGGGAGTTAATATTGGTTGAGAATTTAGTTTCTATCTAATCTAGCTATGCATGTTGCTTTTAATTGCACTTCTAATCATGTTTGGAGTTATTTCTATACTACTTTTAATGCTATTGATTGCTAAAAATAAACTAAGTACAATATTTTTGTACAGTTTTCTCAAGTGATAAAAAGCACTAGGGAAGTGACTTACACCTAGGCGAGTATCTAATGGGATCTAAAATTTAGGGCAAGCTTGTTATATCTGGGGTCGTGACATAACCTTTACACATAATTAATCACTCTATACCTCTCGGTAGTTTGAGTGACTTTGCCCTAATAGGCTTTCTCGAGCCCAATTGGGTGTTCAAACAATGCAAGTAAAATTGACTCAGGTCGGGTATTTCTATCTCTAGGTTTAATCCTTTAATTAGGGCTACCAATCTCTTGAATGCACCACCTTGTTAGCCTAATTTTCCTAGACTTAGTCCCTCTTTCTCAAGAAGATTCTAAGTCATAAAGGCATGAATCAAGCTAATTATCAATAACCCATAAACAATTAAGCCCTAAAATAGAAGACCCGTTAAATACCCACACTAGGGTTGGGTCACAACCCCTACTAATGGGTTTAGCTACTCATAATAAAGGTATAAATTAAAGATGGAGATGAAATATAAGCCATAAAAGTTAATTGCAAGAATAAAATCTAAGATTAATAGCTAATGCTATTCTAAAATTACTCTAAGTAGTAAATACGGGTGTTCACGAGCTCTCAGTACAAAAGATACCCTAAAAAACTAAAAAAGATCTATTTATACACAACTAAAATTACTAGACAAAAATACCCCTACGGAGGTTCCGCTGTCAGCGCAATACTGTGCGCCTCCGCGCTTGAACTTTCGCGGCCACGCAAAAGCAAGCGCGGACCACGTTTCTTCCATTTTAGACTGGGGCTGGGCTTGATTTCGTTGGGCGTGTAAAAGAGACCGCCTCAGCGTTGTCTTCAACCGCAGCCGCATAAAATGTTCGCGAACCGTGCTTTTTATTTAAGCTCAAATTTCCAGGCCTCTGCATCTTTAATTTGCCCTCAATGGATTTATCACGTCAATTATTCCGTTGTCGCACTATTTCACTGTAGTTAGCGGTATTTATTGTATCCCAAAGATGCCTTCTCCGAATCTATATTACGCTGAGAGCATAATTGTGGCCGCCTCAGCAGTGAACCTTCCGTTGCCGCTCTTTTCCTTCACTGTCAGCACGTTTAGTTCATCTTTGAACTTGTGCAGGTTTAACTCCTTTATGAGCTGGTTATGACTTTCTTGCTTCATTTTGATCAAACCCTGCAAACAAGCACAATAAGTTACTTTTTAGGAATACTTTTACACATTTTTTATCCGAAACCTAAGCAAAAAAGAGCATAAGATAGGCTAGAATTCATAGTTATCAACTCCCCCAAACTTAAGCTTTTGCTTGTCCTCAAGCAAACAAAGTAATTCCCACCTCCACAAGGTAAAAGAAAGAAAATTTTCAGTTGTTCTAAGGTAACTTCAGCAAGCATAAATTGGGACTAACAATTACCCTCAACACAAATGTATTATCAATAATACACAACTTTTTTAGCACGATGGCTCTAGTGCGACACAAAAGCTTCAAGAGTTAGACTTAACTCATCAAGGAATCTTGCTTTACTACGTCGGTCGCTGTGGAACCCAAACTCTTTCTCCTCTACTCTCCATAAGCAAATCTCACTTTAGATAATAGCAGTGAGAACAAGGATTGTGTAAAAATACACTCATCTCTCTCAAAGGAATGTCACAAGTCCGGCTCTAAGTACCATAAGCTTTCCCCTCGTGTGAATCACCACTAATGAAAGCTCACTCAACTCAAAATTAAATAGGGCTTTAACGGGACTGTAATGAAGGCTTTTGGTTCAAGGTAGGATATATTAGTCTATGAAAGTTTCATCTTTCCTTAAGCACTTCATTTTCTCATTTCGGCTTACACTTTCTTGACTCTTTGAGTCATTTTTCTCTTCCTTAGGGGACTAGAGAGACACACTGTCACTCTTTCTTGTTCATGACAATCATTTTTCTCCTTTCTAATCATTCCAAATTCTTTCATCATTGCTTTTATTGATTCCCTTCATTTTTCTATAATGTTCACTTTCTTTTCGACTTTTTTTGGCTTTTCTTTCTTTTTCTTTTTCTTTTGCCTTCCTTTTTCTTCATTTTGTACTTTTTATCACTTTTGCATTCCTCGTCTCCCCCCCCCAAACTTATGTTATTGCAAATTGTTCTAAGGAAAGATTGGGCGCCAAGAGAGGGTCATTATAGAACGGATAAAGGCTTGTATCATGGTTATTGAAAGAGCAAGGGCTATGGCTCAACGGGGTTGACTAGGGATATCATATTTGGTGGGCTATGGATGCTTTTAAGTTTTCAATTTAGATCAAGGAGAGCCTATAATTATTTCTCAAGTCGAGCTACACTTAGAATTTCGCCTAGACAAATATTCAGGGCGAGTTCTAGACTTATTGGCACGGGACTTGGACTTTCAAATCAATACCTCACCTTACAAGCTATTGGATTACTAAAGAGAACAGAGTCGAGGGCTCACAACAACCTTAGCTAAAGATTGAGCAACACAAGGTCCCAAAAAACCACTCGATGGTTGTTTAGTCAACACAAGAGTCTAAAGGTCAAAACTAGCACCATTCTTTTCAAATCAACTTGTTTCTAACCATAAGGTCAAATGTAAATGTGTTAGGACTAAGTGAAGCTTTGCCTGAGACACTTTCATTCTTTACTACTATTTACAAAAAGATATAAAGAAAACGGACTCAAACCCTTAAGAAGGTTGTCATGTCATCCATCAACGGGAAGAGCCATCCGGTTCACACAAATTCCACCTTTGGAAAGAACAATGTCATTAAGAAAACCAAAGACTTATTGATCACGAAAACTTGAAAAAGTAAGAAGCTACAAATTGAAAAATAAACTACTAAATGAAAATAAGAAGCTATGCTATTAAGGAAAATTGCAAAAGAAGTTACAAAGTAAAATATGGAAAGTAAAAAATATGTACAATAGGGGATTGAGACGACTATACATAAAAGGGGAATAAATATATACATGAAAAGGTAACTTTATATACATACCGAAATTGAAAAATAATGAAAAGTGAAAAATAAATGGTAAAAGTTATATACATACCAAAAGTGAAAAATAACAATAACGAAAAATAAGGATCATAATTACATTCCAGTTATCAAATCAATCAAAATAAGACCCCCCCCTCCCCCAATAAAAACTAGCATTATCCTCAATGCTAAAACCAAAAATAAGAGTAAAGAAAACTCCTTTTGGATCCTCTGTCTGCATGGGGTCACTGGCTGGGTCCTATGGCTGGCCTGGGTCACCTCCCTCGGGATCCTCAAGCTCAATTTCCAGGTCATCAGTCTGGGGAATCACCCCTCTCCTCATAGGCTCTCTATCAGCCTCCTACTCCGGTGCCTGTGCTGCCTGAGCTGCTGGAACTGAGTCCTCTAATAGTAGCTCCAATGGAATGTCACCGACTGATCTAATCTTTTCTTAATCCCTCCTCAGCAGCTTTACCGACTCCTTGGAAGCTCGAGTTTTCTTCATTTTCTTTGTTTGCTTGCTCAGGTCCGTGATTGCCTTTCCTTTGTCCTCCAAAGTGGCCATAATCAGCTTCTAGTTGTCCAGGAGCTTCTTCTGGTTGTCCAGAAGCTCCTTTAGTGATTCCTTTATGGAAGTTGGCACCTGAGGCTGTGCCGGAGCTGACTGAGCTACCACTGTGCTGGATATGACATACAGCTTTGATGTAGCTACCTGCATCCAGTTGTTGATGCTGGACAGAGTCTAGTTAACCCTATGTGCAGTGAGAGGGTAAGCTGATGAAGAAGGCACCAAAGAGGGCATTGAAGTATATGGTCCGTAGGGAGGATGAGGTATGGCAGTAGGAGGCTAGGAACTAATGTCCACCACCCCTAGCTCTTTAGACTGGCTAGTGGAAGTGGAGGCTTTGCCCTTGGACTTGGGGTTGTCGAAACCCTAAAGGATGTACCAGGAGAATGGCCTCTTTGGTTTCACCTTCATAGCAAAGTCCCTTCCCTCGACTTCCGGATCCTCCAGGTACATGGTGAGGAAGTTCGGGAAAGGGTATGAGCTCTCATTCTGGTTGACCACTCTAGTGATCATCCTAGACATAATATTCCCGACATTGGTCGGGTACCCCGCCATGATGGACCCCACTATAATAGTCCAGGTGACCGGCATATCACTTTCATGTGTAGAGGGGTCTAATCGGCTGCACACAAATGTCTCCCAATCCTTCGCCTTGAAGCTTAGAGTGTTCCTGTAGATTGGGACCCCAGGTGTCAGTCAAGTAGGAGTAGTCCCCGGAAGAGCAATCATTGATCCCAACCACGGGCGGGCTAACTCATCCATAGCCACCTTCTCTAGATACAAGGACTCATCCTCGTCATTAAACCCAACATAGTCATTCAACGTCTTGCCATCAAATCTGATCTTCCGGTTCCGCACCTTGGTCATATAGGTGCCCTTTTTTATGTGGGCAATGTTGGCATAAAACTCCTTTACCAAGTGCTCATTGGCCTTCGGCAGCTTTCTTTTGAAGAATTTCCACCCCACTCTTTCATCAAATTGCCTCTTCATATTGGGGTTGTGAGGTAGAAGATCCTTTTCTATAAAATGCCTCTCATGTGTGAGTGACCTCTGAGGCCACCACTCCCAAAATTTGTGATAGGCTTTCTCACTGACAAATCATTCTTGCCATACCACCAGGTTCCTTGTTCTCTCCAACCTTCCTATTTGGGTGTCACCACCCCTCCCGTCATCAGGGATCTCAACATCTACATCAATTGGGTCTTGTCTAGGTGGAGAAACTGGAGGAGAGGCTGATGCTGAAGATTCACTAGTTTCCTCTGAGCCATCAGACAACTAAGAAGAAGCAGGAGAAGTAGGGGAAGCTGGGGGTGTAGTCTCATCTCTCAACCGAAATCTCCCTTGGAAGTCTGCGGGAATATGGGTTGGCACTGAACTCCCTTCCGAAGCTTCCCGAGAAGGGACATACCCACTACCCTTAGAATGGGATGCGGCTCTGTTCGCAGCTTTGATGTTTTACGCAACTTCCCTATTGATTTCTGGACTGCTAATGATAATTTGGTCCTTCCTTGACCTCATCTTCCCCTGCCTCGGAAGGATTCAACCCTCCCTTTTTGTGCATCATCGGCACCTCTAGATCGTTCCATTGTTTGCAGAGAAAATCAGTGAAAGATCATTAGTATTGGTGTTAGAAGAATCAGCAAGGAAAAACAGATGAAAATTGACAGTGTTTCACAAGCACAAATCCACTAACAGCGAAAAAGGAGGGCAGCCGCAGAATGGGTACCGCTGACAGCGGAAAAAGGGTCGCGGCCGTAGAGGACTGGGGATTAGCCTCTGAATATGAGGTACCGCTGAGAGCAAAATTTTGGGCGCGGCCGCAAAAGTTGAATCGTTGTCCACGAAAAAACAAACGCGGTCGCAGACCAACTTTGACACTTCTCTAAACTTAAATTCCTATGTCCGCAAAAAAGGAATTGCGGACGCATAAAGCAGGACGCTATCAATGAAATTTCCACCATTGACCGCGGAAAACATACCATTTTTAACTTAAGCTTTCACATGAACGCTGATCGCGGATTTACAACCGCGGAATTCAAAAATTAAACGGGAAATCCTAGCATTTCACTTTTTCTTGACATTAACGGGTATCATGAACACCACTAACCCCTCCTAGGCATGCACAACAAGTATCTTCATGGATTATAGCAACAACTAATTAACAATTACTTAACCCTAGTTGAAACTAAAAGAAAAGAGGAAGAAGTTAAAATAAAAGAAAAGAAAAGTAAAAAATTGAAAAACAATGATGATTTGAGCATACCAGTAGTTGGATGTGTGTTGGAAATTAGTTCTGATTAGAGTTGTGCAGATTAGGATCGTATTAGAGGAGATGAACAATAAAAATTTTCTTTTGAGAGTTCAAATTGTGAAAAGGGTAAAAGGAGGAGGGCCCGTCTATTTATAATAAAACAATGAGGGCCCACACCAACCTACCTGGCGCGACCATGGAATTCCACTGCGGTCTACACTTTGGATGTTCTGAAGAGCTACTTGTTCATCATTACCGCTGAGAGCGAAAAAGTGGACGCGAACACGAAACAGGTCCGCTGACAGCGAAAAAGCCACCGCGGACGCGGTTCAAACTTTAGAGAGGTCACATTTTGGACTTTTCAAGTCCACATCTGCTACCAAATCATTCCCCCGCGAAAAGTTTCAACTGACCACGGAATTTTGAGTGCGGTCAGCGGTCCAATTACAGGCTTAGCCAAATTTTTCCAGTTTTGCCCTACACTGCATCAAACATTCCTACACACATCTCACAACCAGTTAGTCCAAAATAAATCCTACACTAAGAAGATAATTAAAAAGATGAAAAATACATGGGTTGCCTCCCATGAAGCGCCTGATTTAACGTCGCAGCACGATGCATGTTACCATCATCATTTGAAGTTGATCAAGGCCACCACGTGGCTGTTATCAAATTTTCCCAGGTAATGTTTGACTCGGTGCCCATTAACTCTGAAAACTTCACCATTTTTATTCTTCAAATCAAGAGCACCAAATGGAGTCACATGTACCACTTCAAAAGGACCACTCCATTTTGACTTGAGTTTTTCCGGAAATAGTCATAGCCGAGAGTTGAATAAGAGAACCAAGTCACCCTCTTTGAATTCCTTGCTCCGAGCATAATTGTCATGTGAGTACTTCATCTTGTACTTTATACAAGGACGAGCTGGAATAGGCATGAAACCGGAACTCATCTAGTTCATTGAGTTGCTCTACCCAGAGATTTGCTCCAACATCCCACTCAAGATTTAACCTCTTCAGCGCCTACATGGCCTTGTGCTCTAACTCAATCGGAATATGGCATGTCTTCCCAAATACCAATCGGTACAGAGACATACCAATTGGAGTCTTATAAGCAGTTCTGCAAGCCCACAAAGTATCATCCAGTTTTCTTGACCAATCAGTCCTATTTGCATTGACAGTCTTTGACAATATGCTCTTTATCTCCCAGTTGGAGACCTCAACTTGTCCACTATCCTGAGGATGATAAGGTGTTGATACCTTGTGATTGACACCATACTTTGAAAGCAAAGTGTCAAATGCCCTATTGCAGAAATGAGAACCCCCATCACTGATGATTGCCCGAGGAGTGCCAAACTGTGTGAAGAAATTTTTCTTGAGAAATGCCACCACACTCCGGGCTTCATTGTTGGGCAAATACACGGCCTCAACCCACTTGGAAACATAATCAACGGCCACCAGAATATATGTGTTGCCCACACGAACTAACAAAAGGCCCCATGAAGTCTATGTCTCACACGTTAAAAATGTCAACCTCAAGAATAGTGGTGAGAGACATTTCATCCTTCTTTAAAATTCCACCCGCTCTCTGACACTCATCACATATCTTGACAAGCTCACCATCATCTTTATACGGAGTAGGCAAATAAAAACCACAGGTAAGAACCTTTGAAGCTGTTCTCGCCCCACCATGATGACCATCGTAGGGCAAGGAATGGCAAGCATCAAGAATACTCATTTACTCCTCTTCTGGAACACATCTCCGGATCACACCATCATTACAAATCTTGAAAAGATAAGGTTCATCCCAGTAATAATCCAAGCTATCCCATTTAAACTTCTTCCTTTGGTTAGAAGAGAGCCCACTCAGAACAATGTCAGTCATAAGAAAATTGGCCACATCGTATTACCAAGGCATACTATTCAAAGAAACTGAGAGGAGTTGTTCATCCGGGAATGCATCATTAATTTCGAGACCATATTTGGGTATCCCCTCCTCCTCCAAGCGGGACAAGTGGTCCGCCACTTGATGTTCACTTCCTTTTCGATCAACAATTCTAGATCAAATTCTTGAAGCAACAAAACCCATCTCATCAATCGAGCTTTAGAGTCCTTTTTGGTCATCAAGTAACGGAGTGTCGCGTGATCGGTATGAACAATCACTTTGGCAACCATGAGATAAGGCCTAAACTTCTCCATGGCAAATACAATTGCTAGCAACTCTTTCTCCGTCACAGTATAATTAACCTGGGTATCATTTGTTTATCGTGAAAATAGTAATAACAATTAAATTTATAAGTGGGACTCTAAAAATACATGATCTATTTTTATGCTAGTTGTTAGAGCAGTGGATGCTAGATATGTGAAATTTAACAACGAATTTCAAGCTAAAACGAGGCAGTAATCAAACCGAAGGGCTTGATATCCGGGCTTCAGATTGATCGATGAAAGGTCTCGAGGTCGATGCCTGGGCTTAAGCTCGAGCTATCAGGGGTAGCCGGGAATGGAATAACAGTTAGGATATGGTTAAAGAAGGCTCTTTATGGCCAATATCAAGCAACAAATGAAGAATAAGTATGAAAGCAATAAATGGAAAGAGTCGCCTCGAGCGAGTGAGTTAGAGAGAAAAGATAGAGAGAGAGTTGTTAATCTTGTGCAGAATGGTTGGAGCAACAATAGCCTTTTACAAAGTGGTGAGGATCCTCTTTATATAGGATGGGAAAATACAACATAGTACAGAATGCATTAATTGTAAAGACATGGAGATGGGATGGCTAGGCATGATATTAGACTCTACTGGTGCTATTTGCTTGCCTTGGGAGTTCCCCACCCTCGGGATCATTGTTGGGTCGGATGTGGATGAACCTCGAGGGAGGGAGCTTGACTGTAACCCCACAGCCTCGAGATACCAATATGACTCCCAGATCATACCTTAATGGAGAGAAATTGGTCCCTCCGATTTTACCGCATACAGATAGTCTCCGCGTTTCCTAGAATGAAGTAATAGGAAACGACTTTGAACCGTCATCTCGAGGTCATCATTATCGTGACGTCAACCGATAAGATCATTAAATGCCATGTTCTAGAAAACCGTGCAAAGGTCACCATCAATTGTAATAATCGAGAAACCCATTTACTGCCACTGGCTCGTCCTTTCCGCTCCCCAAGTGGTTCATATAAATGCATCGGCTGTTTGACACTTCTTACTTTCACCCCATCTCCAAATTCACGAGTTAGAACCCTTTGTCTTTTACACTCTTTCATCTTTTTCTAGAAAATTTTTTACCATTGATATGGCTAGGACTTCTAGAACGGTCCCTCGATGGAATGAAGTTGCATCACCCTGTCGACCGTCTAAAGAGAAAACCAGAGCGATTCCTTCCTTGAAATAATGCACCTCGCCTGATCTCGATATGTCCACAGATTTTAATATCGATGCCACTTCATATACATCGGGCTGGTGTGAGCACGTGTCTCTATATATTAGCATTGTGACCAACATACAAACGGTGAGGAAAGACTGCCGATGGAACAAGGCAGTGTAAGTAGAGATCCCCGGTCCTAACAAGAATATAACGGACCACAAGGCCAGTTTTCTTTACGTGTATACTTACTCGTTCACCTTGGGTCCTGACGAATCTTCTGAGTTTTCTCCCCCGGAGATAGACCCGGTCATCCTTGACTTCTGTGACAAGTACCAAGTGACGCTTGGTCAGATCTATCCTTCTTTCTAGATGATAGTATCGATGATCCGCCATTTCACCGAAGGGGTTGGGGGTGAGGCTTTCACCCTCAACCATTTGATCAGGATGTATAGTCCTCGATTTTATTGAGGTTTGATCAGGCTCCGCCATCGATCCAAAAAATCATTCTTCTCGAGCATCGACGAGGGGAAAGATCGAGGGTGGATGAGCAGATTTGTCTGAGTGAAGACCTCAGATATTATCCTGGCCCGGAGGATGCCTTTTCCGGAGAGATAGAACACGCAACGTAAGAAACTTTCCCTTAACCCCTTTTTTACTACTTTTCTTCGAAGTAACGACCTCTCTGCGTTTCTTGCAGCCGCTGCTTGGTACCCAGAGGCAGTTCCGGATTTGTCAGGATGGATCGAGCGGTTGGACAAGGCATTCCCATATCATGTTCAATCTTGGACTGACCTAGCCAAGAATAAATGGGTGGCTAAGAATCATGGTAAAGTTCATTTACCGCCTACGCCTTGTACTTGTGTTTCTTCCCGAGCCCTTAGTGAAAGTATCTTGCGGTTACTGCGCTGGTGCATGTCTTGGCGAGAATATGCAGATGAGGCCGCCCCCTGGTAGTGAAGTGGAGGCTTCAGAGCTCGGGAAAGATAAAAAGAGAAAAAGCAAAGCAATTGTCGCCCTTCCTCCGATAAAGAAACCCAGGTCACTCGAGCACTGAGCCGCTACTGGGAATTCTGTTTCAACTTCAGGGGCGAATCTTGACATCGAGGAAGAGGATGACGATGAATGCCAGCTAGAGCGGAGGATGGGGTCGAATGTGAGAGCCTCGCAGGTGCCTCGGTCGGAGGTTGCTGAGTCCGGAATGGATGACTTCGGTCGATCTCGTGAACCGGAGACCCTAGAAGAGGGTGTTAACGCGACTTCAAATCGCACAACTGGGTTTGATGCAGTTTTCGATGGGGGGACCGCTGCTATCGATCCTAAAGGTTAGGGCTAGAGCTTTTCAAGAGCATGGATTGCCTTCTAGAGAAGTTGCTGACCTGAACGACTTCTTCTCATGCTTCCAAGTCTCATCCGGGGAACTATAGGATGCTCAAGAAGTGGTCAGTGTCAAGCGTAGATTCCTCTCCAAGGGGGAGGCTCTATTGCCAACATATTTGATGGTGTTAGTGATAGTGTCGATCTTGATGTTCCCGGCGCCGTCAAAGCGGCGGAGAAATTCATGCAGCAGGTAATAGCCATTTCTCGTGCATTTATTTTATCCTCGGATGTCATCCCTTGTCTTTATAACTTCTCCGATATGCCGCAGTGCAAGGAGATGTACCATCATGCCATCCTTCGACTCCGCGAGGTGCTTTCTTATCATGAAAAGGAGTGTAAGAAAGCTACCTCAATGCTGTGGGATTCGGAGGCTCATTCTACCCAGGGAGGGAAAGAACTAGGAGAGCTCCGAGCTACTTTGGAAATGACGCTTCGGGAAAAGGTAGGCCTTGCCGTGCATGTAGTTTGCCTTGATTGCACCCGACTTCTGTTCCCGTGTTCCGTCATAAATTGGCTCACCTTTATTTTGTAGGTCGAGCGGAATGGTTTACAGATTAACCAACTGAATACGGAGATCTCCGAGCCGAGGTAGCAAAATAAAGCAGCGGACGGGGAGTTGGTGACATCCCGAGGTCTTCTCAAGGATGCTCGCAAGGAGGTTGCTACCTTGGTCACGGCTAAGTCCGAGGTTGAACAAAACGCTGCCACTTATCTAGAGGATGCAGTCACGGTGCATAAAATAGCTCGTGACATATCATTAGCAGCTGAGCAAAAGTTAACCCGAGCTATTACGCATGCTAAGGTGGAGGCGAGGAGATACACTTTGGAGGAAATCGGAGCCAGGGGTATCGACCTATCAGTTGATCTCAAGGAAGCCCGCGAATTGGAGGAAGAACTGGCGCTTTTAATTGCCCCCGATAAGGGTGAAGATAATAGCGATGAGGAGTAGTCTCCAAGTCATTTTGTATCCCTTCCTTTTCCCTTTGTATGCGACCCCTGGGGGATGGGATGCGTGAAGATGTTTTTTGTGAATACATTTTTTGGCAATGTAAAAGAGGGTTTTCCTCCGATCAGTTTTTTTCAGTCTGTTCTTTCTTTGCCCCTTTGCTTTCACGATTTAGCTTTTGACTCTCGACGCTGGCCTTTCGAAACCTGTTTTCGGAGCAACCAAGATCCTAAAACTGGTCATACTGCGGGGTTAAATCAACAGCTTTTCTCGGACCGATGATTGTGACGCCGGGGAGCTCCACGAGGCCTCGCAGTGTTTTGAGTTCCACAGGGTAACAACATTTGTGTGATCCGATAAAAAGAGGGGCTCGGGGTGATTCTGCCAGTATATTTCCCTAGGAGAGGGTGACGTTAATGCGGCCAGAATTAATTGGCCATCTTGGGTAGGCAGGCAGTTGTTGCTTTGCCCCTATATATTCATTTATCCGTCTTTCCAACGGTGAATTTTCTTCTTTGAAAAGACTATCTCTATCGAAGAGCCTGGCATTTTGTGCTAGTCCTTCCACTCCCCTGTTTTAGAAAATCTTTTGCTCAGACCCTCATCTTTCCCCTCCTATTTTACCGTAGCCATGACTGCTACGTCGACGTCCGATCATCGGGTGCAGGGGAGTTCCTTCTGCATTCCGCATTCGGTAGGTGCCAGCGGCTCACCTCCGATGTCAGGTGAGCAAGGCTCGGGATGCCCTACCTCGAGGAGAGTTGTCATGCCGGGAAAACCTCCCAATGTTCTGGGCCACTGAGAGCATGTGTCGAGGATTATTTCCTCAATGGGAGAGGAAAATCTCAAAATGACCAAAAAAGATTGCAGATGGGGAGAGGGCATGATATTACAAGTACCTCCCCCAAGGAGAGCGTTATTACATATATTGAGGGATTTTTGAGCGTATACACGCATGTTTTCACACTGGGTTCCCCCGACCGGGTCGTACTTGATTTCTGCCGGAGATATCCGGCTACACTAGCGCAGGCTCATCACTCCCTTTGGAAAATAGTGCAAGCAATGAGATGTTTTGCCGATAAGGCCGAGATAGACTTTACCCTCAGCCATCTTGTGAGGTTATATCGGCCCTGCGTTACCGGGGCTTGATTGCTCTTCAACATCGATCCACCCGAGCTCCTGTCATTTGCAGTAAGAAGGACGAGGACCGGGAGTGGATGAATCGGTTCGTTCGGATTCCAACGATCGATGTCATTCCTAGAGAATTTTTGCCATTTCCTGAGAAATGGAACTTCACACGTAAGTGTCTCATCTGAACTATCATCATTTTGACCGGAGGCAGGCTCTGTAACGATATCTTTCTATTCCTTATTTGTAGAAATTCATTGGTCACCAAGTGAGGTCCCCGATTTAACCGAGTGGTCTCGTAAGCTAGCAACTTGCTCAATTTATGATAGGCACCGGTGGCAAGATCTGTCCAAAGGGAGATGGGAGGTGAAGCATCATGGTAGGTTCCTAGCGCTCTGCTTCCTAGAAAATGGCACTTTTCTTGTCGGCTTATTTAACTCAACCGTTGTAGGTGACGGGGGTTCTTTTGAAATGAGGCCACATTCTCTGGGGGAGGAGGAGAGATTGCTGGCCTCGGGATCGAGGAGTGATGACAAAAGAAAAGATGTCCTGGGGTGCGAAAAGGCTTGTAATGAGGCGACTCCTTCTCAACGGTTAAGGAGAAGCGATTCGGTCGATCGGCCACCTTCTAGAAGCGGTACACCATAAGACGTTGCTTCAGCCTTCGGCGAGGCTAAGCGGTTTGGCCTCATGGTGAGTTTTGACTACTGTAAAATTATTCCGGCCCCGTGTCTTTCTTTTTCCCCTTTTTTTTCTTCATTTAGCTTTCTTTCGTAGGCCTTTGATAGGCTTAAATCCGAGTTGCTTCGTAGTGAGGCCCCGTTGCGGGAAGCTTTGAATAGGGAGAAATCCCTCAAGCTTCTTTGTGCAGCAAAGGAAAGCGAGCTGGTTTCCTTATGGCGCGAGGTGGACCGGAGCCGGAGCCATGAGATCCGCCTGGAGAAATAGGTACCTTGTATTCCATTCTGGCTTGCACTCCCTTCCTTCCTCAGCGTTCTGATGTTTTGATATTTTAGTTGGAGGATAAAGCGGAGGAGCTGGGACAGCTTTGGGGCGAGGTTGGCCAAGCAAAACGCGAATTCAATGAGTTGTAGGTGCATGCAGGTACCCATTTTATGGCCAAAGAGAGGTCTCAAGCCATGGTTTCTGCTCTTGAGGCGCAAATCCAGACCATTCGCGTGAACGATTTTGCCCGGGCGAATATGATCGCAAGGATTTCGTCCGAGCTTTCGAAAGCGAAGACCGAGGTGGTGAATGTTTGGGCCGAGGTTGTGATGAGCAATACCAGGGTAGGACAGAAGGTGGTGGCCTATTCGAAGAGTGTTGCCGTTGCTAAAGCTGAGTTGAAGAGAGCCCTCGATCGTGCAAGCAATAGCAAGGAGTATGCGAGGTGCAGATCCCGGAGGGAAATTCTTGAGAAGATTCATGTAGGGGATTCGATCTCTCGGGGGAGATCGAGCAAGCCTAGGGGGAGGAGTATGATGCCAAGTTCCTTCTGTCCGATGCTGAAGACGGTGAAGAGGGAGCCACGGGTCATAGTTGTCGAAGGGGGGAACATTTATTCCCTGCCTCCTTCTTGTGTACATAGCTTCCATAATATGTTGTAGACTGAGCATGAATTTCACCACCTGTATGTAAAAGAAAAAGGAAACCCTGCAATTTGTATCTTCTGTATTTCTGTTCGCCAAGATTTCAATTGGGTCGATTCGACCTTTGGATTAGTAGGAATCTATAAACCTGTAATATGGCCCTGATGTTCATTAGGCCAGTGAAAGCGGTATCTGTTTTGGGTTTAGTCTCCGAGTCGGGCTCCGACTCAGGCTCAATCAACCCTCAAGATTTACGCTTGCATGGACGGGTGACAATGGCTCTTACGCCTTAGGTCGAAGCGACCTTATGTGTATGTGGCCCTACATCTTGTGAAGCTGGCGATGATGGCTCTTACGCTATGCCTTTATGTATGTATAGTTAACTATTTTGGATCCGATCTCCGAATCGGGTTATGACTAGAGCATATTTTAATCCTCAAGTTTTCAAATTTTAAGCTGGCGACGGTGGCTCTTACGCTTTTGGTCATTACGACCTTTTAGTGTGTGGCCCTGAGGCTCGTTTGGCTGGCGACTATAGCTCTTACACTTTTGCCCTTAGGCATATGTCGGCTTTGTTTTTCCCTCATTAAGGACTTTTTTGAAATAATTTTTCCTGACCCGTTGTCGGTTAGGGAAGAACCTCGATTTCAAGTCGTTAGCAGTGATGTTCGAGCACCTCGGAAGGTTTATCTCGTAGGTCGAGTAGCTCGAAACCTTGTGATTTGGAGCTGACATGGTCGAAGCTCTTTGCCTATTGTGGGTAACCTGTTTTAATCGGTTCTTTCAAAGTAGATTCAAAGTAATGGCCTGTGATTTTGTTAGCGATGGTCGGGCGTCCCCGATTTCTGTTAATTTGGCTGGTGCAGCCTGTCACACCTCCTCTTCCGCCCCCGCGAGGGTGCGAAGGGAGTTTTCTCTAATTAAAGGACAGTCGAAACGGGATTAGTTTGTTTGTTTCAGAGTCGCCACCTGGGAATTTTAAGGCATCCCAAGTCACCGGTTTTAATCCTGAATCGAGGAGAACATAACTCTGTTTGTTATTCTGCGAATCAGAAATCCGAGTAAGGAATTCTGTTAATTCGGGAGAAGGTGTTAGGCATTCCCGAATTCCATGGTTCTAGCACGGTCGCTTAACCGTTATTGGCTTAATTATCTCGATTTGCTAAATATATTTTTCTTGCTATATGATTTTGTTACCGCCTTGGATTATTTATAATTATAAACCCTTAAACGAATCACGCGTACGTATATTCGTGTTATATATATATATATATATATTTATATATAAACGTGAAAAATCGTGTCACGCACACGTGTACACAGTAAGATTGATAAAATTATTTTTTTGTTTATTTTTATTATAAAAATAGACTTATATTCGAAATTGTGCTTAAAATAAAATTAAGAACGTTCGTCGCTCTTGTATGATTAAATAGTGAACTGCACATCTCGGGTTATATGAAATTGATTTGATATTCTCCGAAGAACCCCTTTTTTTATTAAATGTTCTCTCGAAGTTGCGCGAACGCATAATCCGAATTGTTTTTAGAAATATAATCAGGTCACGCGAACGTATCCCTAATCATACAAAATATTCTTAACGGTAGTATAAATTTTCCACAAATTGTTTATTACGTCCATGCATTTTTATGTGAAAGTCATGAGAAATCCTTATTTGAGATGCCTCTAAATTCCTTGAAAAGAATTCACAATTTATTAAGTGTTGACCACAAATTATATTTTTCGCGTATGAATTATATTCCTCAACACCATTCGAATTTAAAGAGTAAAACAAAAATAAACAACGTGTGCTTAGTACTACCATTTTTATCGTGAATACAACATTAGTATACCCAAAAATCGAATCACATATAAAACTGGGAAAAGAATTAATTTGATAAACAAATTAATAGTTTCCGAAGAATTTTCATTATTTATATTTAGTGCGAACTCTATTTCTACATATCCTTGACATAAAATGTTGCAATTCGTGCTTATAAATCCCATCTCATTCTCGTATACTTGTTTTTAATCCAAAGTTATAATTGTTTGGTTAATTTATTCACAATGATAAATAATCAAGTTGGTAAGAAAGAGAACTATTATACAAATTGACTTAATAAAATGGCATCACATGCAACGTAGTGGAACGTGCGAACCATTCATCATATTCCAAAATCATAAACGAGACGGATTATATCAATTCACATTTCTACCATGGCTATTCACATAACCGTTATTATGCCATATATGAACGAAATACCATTAACATTATCTAGCTTTAAACAAAATCGGATATTTGACAAAATAGGCTAATAATATAGTTTTTTTTATATTTCTACACTATTCTTTACTTAGCTAATGATATCACAAGATAAAATTAATGGCCAACTTTCTGCCATGTTCCCTATCTTGACAATTCGAACATAACTTATACTTAACGAAATTCTGAAATAGATAACATTATTACAACACTTGTATGAATTTCAAAAGGGATTAATTAACTAATAGTCATCATGTCAAGCATACTACTATATTAACCAACTGAAACAAAACTGCAATTTAAACTATTAGACTTAAACGAATAGAAGACATAATATTAATTACAAACTCTATTCATTTTTGCCATGTTGAAACTTTCCACAGCACAAGTCTAAAGATATATACCTGGAAATGAGGGTAAAAGAGGCAAATTTCAGCAGTAGCAGCAACAATTAAATCAGCAGAATATACCAATGTTTCAACAGATTTCAACAACAAACAACAAGACCCATGAAGCCCAGATGCACAGTGGCAGGATTTTTTAGGATAATTTCAGATTTAACCCCAGCGATATCAATAAACAGACCCGGACAGGTTCAAAGAAAACTATGTTTCTGATTTTCTTTCCTTCTTCTATATCTGTTTCAGATTCTGTGTGTGTGAGAGTGTTATCTTTTCTGTTTCTTTTTCTGTTTTCTTCCTTCTTTTCAGATTTCTGTTTTTGATTTTTTCTACTTAGTTTTGTTTCTTCTCTTTAGATTTTTCCTATTCTCTCCTCTCTGATTTTTTCTCTATCTCCTTTTGATTCTCTCTATCATCTCCTCTCTTTAATCAGTCTCAACTCCCCTTCTTATATATCTTAACTCCCCTAATGCTGCCCGAACCCCTTCTTTCTTTTAAAATCAGAAAATCCCACTAAAATTCTGCTTTATTACTTTAAATCCCATTAAGTAAAACTTTTCCTGATTTTCAGCCCTTCCACTTCCCTTGGTTTCCCATTATTACATTAAATTATAGCCATCAACATTCCACTATAACACACTAATACTAACATATTATTCCTACTGTTTCTATCCCAGAAATACTCCTGAAAGCCTACTGTTATTACTGCCCTTAGTACAAAAATCAGAATTTGATACAAAACAGATTTTATAATCTGTTCAAACTTAATTATCAACCTGCTTTCTGATTTAAACAGCTATAACCAATTTTCTTAAGCTCTGGACTGAATCTTAACTGAGAATGCAACCTTCTAACACAATTGTATCTAATCAAAACTTGTGAAATTACATTTAAACCTAACATCACAATAACATCACACTAAACAACAGAACAATTTGAACTGACTTTGAAATAGAACTAAAATCAAACAAATGCAGGAGCATTGTCAGTATTGACACTACCTGAAACCAACTGCTCAGAAATCAATACACAAATGTTTGATAAACTTTCTGACTTATTAAACAAGAACCAACTAATTGGCAAGAACTAATTAACTGATTACAACAAAATGATAATAATCAAAAAACAGGTAAACAGGTTATTACAATCAGCATTATCAGAAACAGGATTTTATAATATAACTAATCGACGAACTTAATCGAGTCGATTACACACATTGTCAATAATCACAACCAACAGAAACAATGCCCCTATTTGATCACATGAACGGGTATGAGACAGAATCAAATACACAAATAGGAAAATTACACAGACTACTAAAATAAGCAACAATATACACGTAGGAAACAAAAAAGAAGTAGAAAAATACCTCTGAATCTTCAATCTTATATGGACACAGGCTCAACTTGGATTTGGATTTTTTGAGGCTGAACAGACTTTATTCGAAGTATTCTCCATTGAGAATACCTCGATTAAAGTCTCTTAGACCTCAATCCCTCACTTAATTCGGACAAATTCCACGATTGGAATTTTTTAGGGTTTCAGATTTTTGATCTCAAATTCGAACACTTCTAGAGATATTCGAATCAAACCAATGGTGTTTTAGGCACGAGGGAGGTCAGGTGGATAACTGGTGTGAGTTTGAGGTAGGTTGGGGTAGGGTTAGGTTTCACTCGAATCTTCAAATGAAGATTCGAGAAGCTCTGAGATGATTCGAGACCAACAAACAACAAATCTGTAATGAGGGTAGTTAGAGGGTACTAATGGTGTTGATTAGGGCCTGGTTGGTTTGGATCTGAGTTTGGCTCGAATCTTCAAATGAAGATTCGAGAAACTCCAGGAGGATTTGACCTTAGTGGCTACCAGATTTGGATAGAGGATGGCCAGGGGGTTCAGGGGTGTTAAGGTGGTGACCGGCGACGTCGTAGCCACCGGGTTTCAAGCGAGGGGGAGTTAGGGCGGCTAGGGTTTGGTGTGTATCGTCTGAAGACGATGATGAACAGGAGAGAGGGGGGTGCTTAGTTAGGGGGCCGGGGTATGGATTTGGGGTTTATATAGGGGAGGGGTGGATTGATCTCATCCGTTGGATCAAATAAGATGCACGGTTGAGATTAATTCATTTAATCAAACGATGTCGTTTGGTTTAAGTTGGGGGAAAGGGTTGGCCCGGGGTGAAATGGATCGGGTCTGGGTGAGTTCTTGAGGCCGTTGGATCAGGATGGATGAACGGTTCAGATCTGGTTGTCTAAAACGTCGTCGTTTCATTTATGCAAGGGCTGAACTGGACCATTTGATTGAAACGAATCAATGGCCCAGATTTGAAGTGCCCATACGGCGTCGTTTGGATTTGGTTGTATGCATACTGGACTTGGCCGGGTCTTTTGATCGTTGGGCCTGATTTTGTTTAAAAATTCTTGGCCCAGATCCGTTTTGCCCATTTAATCAACTCTTTTCATTTTCTAATTTTGTTCCTTAATTATTAAATTCTTAATAAAAAAAATTATAAAAATCAAAATTACCCTTACAGAAAAATATTAATCACCCTTTAACAACTATTAACACATAGACAAAACATTAATCACACAATGACATAATTAAATGACCAAAATAAGATAAATGCATATTTTTTGTGATTTTCTTTTAATTATCTTTTAAATGCATAATTAAATTCTAGATATGCATGCAACATGTATTTTTATTTTATTTTCGTTTAATTATAACAAAGCAAATATTTACGGACAAAACACAAATAATTAATAAATGCCACATAAATCCTAAAAATTGCACACTAAGAGAATTTTTGTTTTATTTTTTGATTTATTTTGGAGTAGTTTTCGTGAGGCAAAAATCACGTGCTCACAACTTCCCTCTTTGTGCGGAAACTCGAAGAGTTTTCGTGCAAAGATAAAGTGAGCGGATACGAGCGATTTTTGCCTGTTCGAATACTCCGTGGGAAGCATTTTTTGAAAGATTTGACCGAACCTCTGCTTCAAAGGTTTCCTACATATCCTTGGCTATAAAGGAATCAGGTCAATGTAGTTCGGGAAGTTTTGGTAGCTGGGACTACCATGGGACTGTGATGTTACTGCTGTTTTGTGCTGCTTTTACTGCTTTGATGACCTCCTTATTACACCCTGCTTTAAAGGAAAAACAAAAAGCTAAGCTAGACTACGGTATATGAATTACAAAATCTTATCTAGATCATGCCCTTGCGTTTCTTGTTGTCTTGATGCCTTGGTGACTCTCGGGCATCTGACTTGTTCCGCATTTCCTTTCATTGTGTCTCGTATTTTCTTTCTCTGTTTGGGACTCTTGTTGTGTCCTGCTGGGGATTTGGTTGGATTCCTCTGCTTTATTGACTCTAAGTGGGCTCCTTTCTTATATGGGCGGGATTTTGACTTCAACCCGTAATGTCAAAATAAATTGTCATTCTGTTCTTCAGGGGGGCGCCTGATTGCTTGATACTTCAATTGTATTCCCTTATTCTCCAGGTGGTGCCTGATTTCTTCTATTTCCCTTGCTTCTTCCTTGTTCTCCAGGTGGACGCCTGATTGCTAATTCTTCCATTGTTCATCCTTGTTCTCCAGGTGGACGCCTGATTGCCAATACTTCTTCTGCTCTTCCTTGTTCTCCAGGTGGACGCCTGATTGCTATTTCCTTTCCTCATCCTTGTTCTCCAGGTGGACGCCTGATTGCTATCATTTCCATTCTTCATCCTTATTCTCCAGGTGGACGCCTGATTGCTTTTTCTTCATCCTTGTTCTCCAGGTGGACGCCTGATTGCTATTTCCTTTCCTCATCCTTGTTCTCCAGGTGGACGCCTGATTGCTATTTCCTTTCTTCATCCTTGTTCTCCAGGTGGACGCCTGATTGCTATTTCCTTTCTTCATCCTTGTTCTCCAGGTGGACGCCTGATTGCTATTTCCTTTCTTCATCCTTGTTCTCCAGGTGGACGCCTGATTGCTATTTCCTTTCTTCATCCTTGTTCTCCAGGTGGACGCCTGATTGCTATTTCCTTTCTTCATCCTTGTTCTCCAGGTGGATGCCTGATTGCTATTTCCTTTCTTCATCTTTGTTCTCCAGGTGGACGCCTGATTGCTATTTCTTTTCTTCATCCTTGTTCTCCAGGTGGATGCCTGATTGCTATTTCCTTTCCTCATCCTTGTTCTCCAGGTGGACGCCTGATTGTTATTTCCTTTCCTCATCCTTGTTCTCCAGGTGGACGCCTGATTGCTATTTCCTTTCTTCATCCTTGTTCTCCAGGTGGACGCCTGATTGCTAATTCTTCCATCATCCTTGTTCTCCAGGTGGACGCCTGATTGCTATTTCTTTTCTTCATCCTTGTTCTCTAGGTGGACGCCTGATTTCTATTTCCTTTCCTCATCCTTGTTCTCCAGGTGGATGCCTGATTGCTATTTCCTTTCTTCATCCTTGTTCTCCTGGTGGACGCCTGATTGCTATTTCCTTTCTTCATCCTTGTTCTCCAGGTGGACGCCTGATTGCTATTTCCTTTCTTCATCCTTGTTCTCCAGGTGGACGCCTGATTGCTAATTCTTCCATCATCCTTGTTCTCCAGGTGGACGCCTGATTGCTATTTCTTTTCTTCATCCTTGTTCTCCAGGTGGACGCCTGATTGCTATTTCCTTTCCTCATCCTTGTTCTCCAGGTGGACGCCTGATTGCTATTTCCTTTCTCCATCCTTGTTTTCCATGTGGACGCCTGATTGCTATTTCTTTTCTTTATCCTTGTTCTCCAGGTGGACGCCTGATTACTTCTTCCTTTCTTCATCCTTGTTCTCCAGGTGGACGCCTGATTGCTATTTCCTTTCTTCATCCTTGTTCTCCAGGTGGACGCCTGATTGCTATTTTCTTTTCTTCATCCTTGTTCTCCAGGTGGACGCCTGATTGCTAATTCTTCCATCATCCTTGTTCTCCAGGTGGACGCCTGATTGCTATTTCTTTTCTTCATCCTTGTTCTCCAGGTGGACGCCTGATTGCTATTTCTTTTCTTCATCCTTGTTCTCCAGGTGGACGCCTGATTGCTATTTCCTTTCTTCATCCTTGTTTTCCAGGTGGACGCCTGATTGCTATCATTTCCATTCTTCATCCTTATTCTCCAGGTGGACGCCTGATTGCTTTTTCTTCATCCTTGTTCTTCACTGGGTGTTTCCTGACACAAATGTTATTTTTGCCCCTGTTTCAAATCAAAGAAAATTCCGTTAGTTTAAAGCAGGGTGGTAAGTTGTGGCATTCTTGATGAGGGTGGGGTTTCTCTTTGTCTTGTTTTACTGCCTTGGAGCGGTTGAAAAGACAGTTTTGTCTTTGTAATTGATCCTTAACCATAGGATCCCCAACTGTTGTTTTCACCTCAAACCCTTTCAATTGTAATCATATGTCTCTCCTGACATTGCTGAACCACTTTTTGATTCAACTTTTCTTACACCCGTATCTTATTTTTATCCTATTACTTCCTGCCCATCATGGCCGTATTTTGCCCTATACAATCTTGAATCTTGGTAGTATACCTTGACATTCCTTCTTATTTGGTTTTGAACAAAACTTACCTCAAAAGCTTTAGAAGAGTAAGATTATTAGTGATGAAACATGATGATTTTCGGCAATCTAGAATGAAAAGAAAAATCCAAATTTGGATGACTGTTGGAGAAGGAATAAAGAACTTATCTGATTGGAGTCACTGGCACCAATGATCAGGGTATGTATTTTGGATTAATCAACCCAGTCTTTTTAATCAATCTCTTTTCAATTGTTTCATTTTTTTCCCCAAAATTTCCATAACCCAATTTTACTTTTGCCAATTTACAAACCTTGTTCGACTTGCAGTATCCAAAAGATTTTTCATCGACAAAACTTCCTCATTTGTTCATTTCTTAATTCTTTTTCGCCTTATGGTGCCTGCGAAGGTTTTCACCAATAAGACTCTCTCATTTTTCTTTCTCTCAGCTTCCATCGTCTCATGGTGCCCGTGAGGGTTTTTACCTATAAGACTCTCTCATTTCATTACTTCTTCTTGTTTGGACCAGAGTGTTATGAATCATCTTCATTTGTTTGACTCGGCGTTCTTTCTAAGATTGGTCGAAAGGTCTTTTGGTATGTGGTTGGAATGGAAAGGTATCAAAAGTTAAACAATTTTGATAGGGGTTTGATCATTACAACCCTTGGAATCATTTTTCTTATTTGCCAATACAATTCCTGCCCCAGTTTCTTAATTGGGGGTCTCTTGATGTTTCATTTTGTGCACATTATGCATGTTATGCATATTATGCACCCTATGACCGAGCCGTGAGGCGCCTACATATCCTCTTTGAGGAATCAGGTCAAACGTAGTTCACTTCAATAATAGTGATTTTCTATTTTTCTTCTCTCTTTTTTTTTCTTTTTTTTTATTTGATTTTCATTGATTCCAAGAGAGGGTAAGAAAGAAACGAATGTGGATCAAAGGGGAAACAAAGGGTACAGTGTTTGGATAGCAGAATAAATTGCCTTTGTCATTCCAATCTTTGAAATAATGCCGAATACAAACATTTAATAACTATATCAAAGAGAAATCATGCATAATATCTCTTTACCGCATCAGAATTGATAGCCATGTCTATGCATTTTCCTTCAATATCTGTTAAACATAATGCACTATTGGACAATACTCTGGTCACAATGAATGGTCCTTGCCAATTTGGGGTAAATTTGCCCTTTGCTTCAACCTGATGTGGAAGAATACGTTTTAGCACATGTTGACCCACTTCAAACTTTCGGGGACGCACATTTTTGTTGTATGCCCTTGCTATTCTTCTTTGATATAATTGGCCATGACATACTGCTGCCAATCGTTTTTCATCAATCAAGTTTAACTGTTCCAGACGGGTTTTGACCCATTCATCATCATCAATCTTAGCTTCGGCGATGATCCGAAGGGAAGGAATTTCAACTTCTGCAGGAATTACTGCCTCAGTGCCATATACCAACAAATAAGGAGTTGCTCCTACTGAAGTGCGAACAGTAGTGCGATATCCCAACAATGCAAATGGTAATTTTTTGTGCCATTGTCTGGAACATTCTACCATTTTCCGAAGTATCTTCTTTATGTTTTTGTTGGCTGCCTTGACTGCTCCATTCGCCTTGGGCCGATATGGGGTAGAGTTGCGATGTATAATCTTAAACTGTTGACATACTTCCCTCATTAGGTTACTGTTAAGATTAGCACCGTTATCTGTGATGATCACCTTTGGGATTCCGAATCGACATATGATATTTGAGTGAACAAAATTGACCACAGCTTTCTTGGTCACTGATTTGAATGTTTTGGCCTCAACCCATTTGGTAAAATAATCAATGGCTACCAGAATGAACCTGTGCCCATTGGATGCTGCCGGCTCAATTGGTCCAATCACATCCATGCCCCAAGCGACGAAGGGCCATGGTGCCGACATTGTATGCAACTCAGATGGTGGAGAATGAATCAAATCCCCGTGTATCTGGCATTGATGACACTTGCGCACAAAACTGATACAATCTCGCTCCATGGTAAGCCAATAGTAACCGGCTCGGAGAATTTTCTTTACCAACACATATCCACTCATGTGGGGTCCGCAAACTCCCGCATGTACTTCAGACATGACAGCCGCAACTTGTCTGGCATCTATGCATCTTAACAATCCAAGGTCTGGTGTTCTTTTATACAAAACTCCTCCGCTTAAGAAGAATCCATTTGCCAATCGCCTAATGGTTCTCTTTTGATCCCCTGTGGCTTGTGCTGGATATATCCCCATTCTGATATACTCCTTGATGTCGTGGAACCATGGTTCACCGTCAAATTCCTCCTCAACCATATTGCAGTAAGCGTGCTGATCGTGGACTTGAATATGTAGTGGATCCACATAAGCTTTGTCCGGATGGTGCAACATTGATGCCAGGGTAGCCAATGCATCGGCAACCTCATTATGGATCCTTGGAATATGCCGGAACTCCACTGATTGAAACCGCTGACAAAGATCATGTAGACATTGTCGGTATGGTATGAGCTTCAAGTCTCGGGTTTCCCATTCTCCTTGAATTTGATGTACCAGAAGATCCGAATCTCCCATGACTAAGATTTCCCAGATACCCATGTCTGCGGCTAGCCTTAACCCCAAAATACAAGCTTCATATTCAGCCATATTATTGGTGCAATAAAATCGAAGTTGAGCCGTAATAGGATAGTGATGCCCGGTCTCAGAAATAATTACAACTCCTATCCCGACTCCTTTCATGTTAGCGGCTCCATCAAAGAAAAGTTTCCAGCCAGGTTTTTCAATTTGCTCCATCTCACCAATATGCATTATTTCTTCATCGGGAAAATAGGTTTTCAATGGCTCGTACTCCTCGTCGACCGAGTTTTCAGCTAAATGATCGGCCAATGCTTGGGATTTCATTGCAGTCCGAGTCACATAGATGATGTCAAATTTGGTGAGCAATATATGCCACTTTGCAAGTCTCCCCGTTGGCATAGGCTTTTGAAAAATATATTTCAACGGATCCAGACGTGAAATGAGGTAAGTAGTGTAGGATGACAAATAGTGTTTCAATTTCTGAGCTACCCAAGTTAGGGCGCAACATGTCCTTTCCAGATGAGTGTACTTAACCTCATAAGCTGTGAATTTCTTGCTAAGATAGTAGATGGCCTGTTCTTTTTTGCCGGTGAGGTCATGCTTACACAACCAAAGGAATTTTCCAAGACCGTCAAGTAAAGAATCAAAGGTCTTCCTGGCTCTGGCGGAACCAACACGGGTGGATTTGACAAGTATCCTTTTATCTTATCAAATGCTTCTTGACATTCGTCAGTCCACTCGACCGCAACATCTTTTTTCAACAATTTAAAAATAGGCTCACAGGTTGCCGTGAGCTGAGCAATAAACCTGCTGATGTAATTCAACCTCCCTAACAAACTCATTACTTCAGTTTCGCTCCTTGGAGGTGGCAATTCTTGGATGGCTTTGATCTTTGATGGGTCTAGCTCGATGCCTCACCGACTGACTATGAATCCCAACAGCTTTCCGGATGGAACACCAAATGCGCACTTGGCAGGGTTAAGCTTGAGGTTGTACCTGCGAAGTCTCAAGAAGAATTTCCTCAAATCCCCAACGTGGTCGGCCTGATGCTTTGATTTTATGATCACATCGTCCACGTATACCTCAATCTCCTTGTGTATCATATCATGAAACACCGTGGTCATTGCTCTCATGTAAGTTGCCCCGGCGTTCTTCAAACCAAAGGGCATTACCCGGTAGCAATAAGTTCCTCATGGGGTGGTGAATGTCGTCTTCTCTGCATCCTCTTCATCCATCAGAATTTGATGGTACCCGGCATAACAATCCACGAAAGATCCTATCTCATTCTTGGCACAATTATCGATCAAAATATGGATATTGGGCAATGGGAAGTTATCCTTCGAACTTGCTTTGTTGAGATTGCGATAATCGACGCATACTCTGATATTGCCGTCTTTCTTTGGCACAGGAACGATATTAGCCAACCAAACAGGATATCGAGTGACTCGAATGACCTTTGACTCCAACTGTTTGGTGATTTCTTCTTTAATTCTCACACTCATATCAGGCTTGAACTTTCTCAATTTTTGCTTGACAGGAGGCACCATTGGATCAGTGGGCAATTTGTGAACCACTAAATCAGTGCTCAAACCTGGCATGTCGTCATACGACCATGCAAAAACATCTTTGAATTCTATGAGTGCTTTAATCAACTCTTCTCGGATCTTTGGTTTGAGATGGACACTTATTTTAGTTTCTCGGATATTATTCGTGTCCCCTATGTTGATGTCTTCGGTATCACTCAAGTTAGGTTTGGTTTTTTCCTCAAAATGAATTAACTCTTTACTAATCTCTTCGAAAGCCTCATCCTCATCATATTCTGATTCATAATCACAATATACTTCTTGAATTATTATTTCGGAATCAGATTGATTTTTAAGACTGGGCTGAGGATTCCTCATGCATGCCATATCACTAGAGCCAGCGTAAAAAGAACTGTACAGAAAAAGAAGAAAAGAAAAGAAAAATATCAGGAATGATAATGAAAGGGAAACTGTATTTTATTGGATGATGAAAGATAACAAGGTTCGCACACTTCAAACAAACTGTAAGATAAACATTGGGATTACAACCCTGAGGTAACCCAAACAAACTGAAGGAAAATCAAAATAAACTACCAAGACTCCTTTCGAATAGGGAGAGGAGTGGCTTTCCAATTATTAAGCCTTGTCTCTGGCCCGACGAATTGCACTTCTGTGTTGCTAGAACCTTCACTGCTTTCCACCATATTCACATCGTCAAACAATTTCTCGAATCTTTCAATTAATTCCTCCTCAGGATTGACCAAGGATTTAGGAATCGTTGTTATCGGGTGATTTTTAGCACCGATCTTGATAAAAGACTTTGATAGATGTGGGACTGGTTTTGGAAGAACCCATGCCTTTTGTTTCAGCTTTCTAGCCTTTCTCACGTTGGTGACAGTGGGTATGAATCCCAAACCAAATGTTCCCCAGTTCTCGGGGAGAGATACTGGTTGTATAATTCCTTGCAAAGATGAGCCCAAACCTTTGCCGGGTATAAAACCATTTTTTAACATTTCATAGGCTACCATGACTGATGCAGAGGTTATCTTTGGATTTGGAAGGTACTTCCCCTCTGGAATTTTCTCTACCGACACTGTGTCGGACACTTGGTAAACCCATGGTCCCTGGTCATTTTCTATTCCCTGGACTGGTACAATGGCACCGCTGCGAGCATTTAAACTGTCTTCCCCATGCACAACTATTTCCTGTTTATCCCATTCAAACTTGACTACCTGGTGTAGTGTTGATGGGACTGCTTTAGCAGCATGGATCCATGGTCGATCCAACAGCAAATTATAGGAAACAGTTATGTCCAGCACTTGAAACTCCATTGTGAATTCAACTGGCCCTATTGTCAGTTCCAGAATTATGTCGCCAAATGAATCTCTGCTTCCACCGTCAAACCCCCGTACGCAAATACTATTCTTCTGGATCCTCTCCTCTTTTATTTTTAACTTGCTCAGAGTGGAGAGAGGGCAGATATTTGCGCTTGACCCGTTGTCAATCAATACCCGGGTTACTACGGAGTTTTCACATTTCAATGTGAGGTAAAGAGCTTTGTTGTGCTCAGTACCTTCCATAGGCAGTTCATCATCAGAAAATATGATTCTGTTTGCCTCAAAGATTCTGTTGGCTATTTTTCCCAAATGATTCACGGAGATCTTATCAGGAACGTGTGCCTCATTCAGGATTTTCATCAAAGCTTGACGGTGCTCCTCTGAATGGATCAGTAATGACAATAATGAAATTTGAGCGGGCGTCTTTTTCAATTGATCCACAACAGAATAGTCATGGAGCTTCATTTTTCTCAAAAATTCTTCCGCTTCTTCTTCCGTCACAGCTTTCTTTACTAGTGTTGGATTTTTAGTTTTTCTTAACTCCTCGGGAGTGAAACATCTTCCCAAACGAGTCAAGCCTTGCACCTCACAGACTTCTTCCTTGACTTCTTTTCCTTTGTACATTACCATCACCCGTTCATAGTTCCATGGAATGGCCTTGTTATTGATCACTGGTAACTGGGTTACCGGCTTGATAATAACCCGCTCTATACAGGCTCCTTCCACGACTACAATGGGTTTACTGGCGACCCCTGGTACAATCACTTTTAATCCTTCCTGCTTTGTAGCAACTTTGCTTGAAGATCCCTTCTCAAATACCACAGATGGTTCATCACCATTTTTGTTTTGCTTAGGCACCGACTTCTCCTCTATTAACTGCTTAACTATCTTGGTTTCATGAGACCTAATCATCATGACGGTTTGCGATGGCTTCTTTGTTTCCCCATCAGCCCGTACTATTTCTATCATATTGGCCTCCTGATGGGCTGGCATTGGATTTTTGTTGATATTGGGAGCTTCGGGGGTTTGAACTTCAATTTTGTTAGTATCAATCAGCTCTTGTATTGCATTCTTCAAATGCCAGCATTTTTCTGTATCATGGCCTGGTGTACCGGAACAATATTCATAGCTTATGGTGTAGTCCAGATTCTTTGGAGGAGGATTGGACAGCTTGGATTGTATCGGCCTTAGCATGTCTAGCTGTCTCAACCTGTAGAACAGACTAGTGTATGATTCACCCAATGGAGTGAAGGTTTTCTTTTTATGTTCCCTTTCTCCCCTGAATGCTTGCCTAGGCCTGAAACCTGGTCCGGGGTAGGCTCGTGGGTAAGTACTTGATATGACAGGGGCGCGCCAATGAGCGTGAGCAGGTGGTTGATTGTATGCTTGTGCATGATTGATGGAAAAATGAGGTTCCGACGGGTGATAATAGTGTTGGGGTGAATTGTGGTGGTAAGTTGATTGGTGGGACCGATGTTGATTGTAGTAATGAGGTGAACCTCCGGATCCCGACCAAGTTCCTGAATCAACCACCGCTGCTTCCTCCCTTTTCTTTCTTCCAATTCCTCCTACTCTGCCTTGAATAGCTTGAGTAGTTGCCTTAATGGCCGAATAACTCATGATTTTATTTGTCTTGAGGCCTTCTTCCACCATACCTCCCATCTTCACTACTTCGTTGAATGATTTTCCTACCGCTGAAACCAAATGGGCATAGTAAGTTGGCTCCAGGGCTTGTAGGAAGTAGTCTACCATTTCACTTTCCTTCATAGGAGGATCCACCCTTGCTGCCTGTTCCCTCTACCGGAAACCATACTCTCTAAAACTTTCATTGTGCTTTTTCTCAAATTTTGTCAAAGATAGTCGATCTGGGATGATTTCCAGATTGTATTGGAAGTGGTAAGCAAATGCTTGTGCTAGGTCATCCCAGGTGTACCATCTCCCATGGTCCTGGCGTGTATACCACTCTAAAGCTGATCCGCTCAAACTTTGGCTGAAGTAAGCCATCAATAATTCGTCTCTTCCCCCAGCTCCTCGCATCTTGCTGCAGAATCCTCTCAAGTGGGCTACTGGATCGCCGTGCCCGTTATATAGGTCAAATTTGGGCATCTTGAAAACAACTGGCAATTGCACATTTGGGAATAAGCATAAATCCTTGTAGGCCACACTGACTTGTCCTCCTAACCCTCGCATGTCTCGGAACGATTGTTCTAGGCTTTTGACCTTTCTGAACATCTCTTCTTGTTCAACATTTTTGGTTGGCTTGTCAATTTCGGTTGGGAGGTCAAAACGAGGAGTAGTTGAATGGATTTCGGAGGCTTTGAAGGTGGGATCCGGGGGGTATTATCCTAGGCCTGGAGTATAGGCTCACTAGGAGATTTGTGGAATGTAGCCAGGGGAGGTGCTACGAAGACAGGAGTCACTGGTGGAGGATGGTATAGAACTGGTTTCGGAGGTGGAGTCTGTGGTGTCTGAGAGGTGGTGCCTCGGTAGTGTTGGTAGATGGGGAAATTTGGGGATAGTTCAGTGGTAAGATTATCCTGAGCTTGGGCTAGTGATGGAGCAGGGTTAGCTGGGTAAGATGGGGGTGATTGCCCTGTAGACCAGGCTCGGTACATCTCAGCCATTTGCTGCTTTAGCTTAAGCATTTCTTCTTTCATTTTGCCAACGTCCATCTCCTCTATCTCAATACCTGTGTCGACATCCGGAATAGACATACTTTCGGGTATCGGTCCTTTTGATCTGGTGTGATAATGATAATATGCCAGTATCTCTTAGAAAAACTAACTGCTTGAATTCTGGAAATGAGCAAACTTGTTAGTTTTGAGAGTTTAACACATATATAATTACACGTTGAGATGCAATGTTCCTAGACAAATAACCCTTTTCTATTATGCATTTGCTCGGCTGCTTGTGTCATCCCAGCTTTCTTGAATTTTTTTATTGTTACTCACTCTCAATTTATTTATTATTTTTTATGATTGTGGTCGAATCTTATAGAGATTGCCTACGTATCATGCCCCCGCATGAATCAGACCTTGCGTAGTTCGAACGTAAAGCAATTGTCAACACTTTTATTTATTTTACAAAGATGGAACAGACATTACATTTGAAAAAATATTATAAAATGGTTTAAAACTCGACACAAACCCAAATCAAACAAAAGACATAACTCTCAATAGTTGTGAACATGCTCCACTCCCCACTTTTGTTTTCAATCATTGGATAATCTGCTCATGGTGGGGCTTGACCTGGATGACCTCCTAGTGTACGATACATTCTTTCTAACTCCATTTCCAGATGACAGGCAAAAATAGGTGCATGCTCTATAAACCTTTCACAATCCATCCCTTGGCAGTTTACATAACTTTGAGATGTATAAACCGCTAAATCATGGATTTGTGCTCTGAAGTCTTGGAGACGTTGGTCTTGGTTTTGCAGTTGCTGTTGGCGAGTGGTGGCTATATCTCTGATACGGTCTTCACGAATGGTTGTGCATGAAGTTGGGCTTCTGAATGTATCCAACGGTCTTTTTCCTTCTTGAATTGTGCCCTGTCTTCTTCGGATTGCCTTACTTGGCGTTCCTTATTAGATCTTGCCTCTTCGTTTAATTGTTGGATTCTTTCTTTATCTTTGCTCAACGCCTTTTCGGTTTTTGCCAAAATGGAATCACAATCTTGCATTTTTTCAAAAAGATTGGCGATGATTTTTTGATCCTTCCAACTCCTCATTGGTGTTTCGGAAGCTTTCTTCATTTTTTGAAATTGAGCGTGAAGATTTTTATTCTCACAAGCTAGACTCTTCTTATCGCCTTCTGCTTCTTGTGCTTGCAAATCTTTCTCCAAACCGAGGCTCCTCAGATTTTCCTTTAGGGCATGGATAGTTGCTTTGTACCCTTTTTCATTTTCTCCCCAAATCAACCGCTCTTGGATTTTGTCGTTAAAGGTTTGAACATGGGGTCTTTTTGTTGGCCTTTTTATATCGGGTTCTGGTGCATCATCCACGCGGGACCGTTTCTCAAACCACCTTGCATATCCTGGATTTATCTCGCCCTTTGTAGTGTCTGGAACTTGAGTATCATCTTTCAATATCGACATCCATTCCACATTTGCTGAATTAAAGCCTCGGGAATAGTGGCTTCAGGGTGTAACTCGATTACTTGCATACTCAAATCTTCATCATCAGGAACTACTTGGTATCTCCCTAGTTGTCTTAAAACTCTCTGTGGCGCATATGGCTGGATGCTTCTTAATCCCAATAGTAACAAATAACTATTCGAGGTTGACATGTGTATCACTTCCCTTATCGGGAGCCATCCCAAAGTCCACTCAATTTGATTTGCCGTTAAAGATCTTAGATGAGATACCCAGGCTTCGACCCCTTCTGGAGACTTATAATCCTTTGTTCTTTCTTCATAACTCTCGATGAAATTATCATGGCTTGGACCATACTGTATGAACTTAGGGTGATGTTGGAGATGTTCAATCATCCACATTTGCAACAAAATTTTGCACCCTTCGAAGATTTTTTCCCCTGATTTACATAAGATCAACGCCCGATAAATGTCTGAGAGAATGATCGGGGCAAGGGTGTGATTTTCCTTGGTAGTGAGGACCTGTACGTCTTTCGCTGTGCGAATATCAATTGTTCGTTCTTTGTTAGGGAAGACCATGATTCCTAGAAAAGCCACCATGAAGGCGAAGCGACGGTGAATATGCCAGGTGTCTTGGTTCTGCTTGTTAGTAAGGCCCTTCTCATGAATTTCAAATCCATCTGGCTTTCCGAACCTTGAATGTAGGAAGTTGAAAGAACAACACCCGTGATAACGTTGCTTTTTCTGATTTGATTACTGATGTTCAGGAGCCCAAAGAACCGATGCACTGAGGGAGGTTTTGGGAATATAAGACTTTGGTTTCTTAAATCTCCATCAAAACCGGCATATCCAGCTATCTCTTCTAATGTAGGAGTAAGCTCAAAATTAGAGAAGCGAAAAACATTATGAACAGGGTCCCAGAAAGTTACTAATGCCGCAATCAAATCATCACGTGGTTTAACTTTCATAATATCTCTGAGAGTTCCCAAATGTTTAATGACCCATTTTTGACCATCTTCTCCTAACTCATGCCACCACATCTGAAGCCGAAATAGAACCTCATCTGCATTTGCGGACGGTGGGTTTTGGGTAGTGATCATTTTGTGGCTGCGATTAATTTTAACAAAAATCAAGACTCATTTTGAAAACAGACACTCATAAAAAAATCATTTTTTTATATATTTTTCATTTAATTAACACTTCTTTTTTTTTTCAAAACTTAAAACTATTTTTTTTTTGGGAATTTTCTAAAACAACCCATTTTATTCCTCGACTCTCACAATGACTTTTTTTTCAATTAAGCTGGTCAACAAGCAAATACGAGGCAAATGAGTGCACAAGTAGCAAGTAGGATACATCAGGATGGTCTCTTCATTTTGGGTTCACCTGTCCTAGACAGACCCAACCCCTGTGTTGAGCCTCCAAAGCCAAATGTACATGATGCAAATAGACGTTTCCTACTAGGGATCCGGCACATGGCTGAGTTATTCTAAGTGAAAAACCTGAGGCTAATAGTTCTAAACCTGGCTTACCCAAACGGACAGTTTGAGCCGAAGTGGGGGCAACGTACCGGGAGCACGAAAGTCTACCCGGCCTAGTTACTTGTCCCAACTTCGTCTTATTTGGTATGACTTTAACAGAAAGGTGGGCCACGCGCACGTGTGTACCATAAATTTAGAAGACTCAGAAAGAAGGGGTTTTGTAGCAGTTGTATATGCACAATTCAAATAATATTAAAGCTGTAAAAGTGTCATTTAGCACATTGGGCATATATCATGTAAAAATCAGATAATAGATAAAGCCAACTATAACAGTCATTTTAAGCTCGAATTCTTAAACCTTGAACCAGTGGTTCTGGGTTAAACACTTTTATCCCCAACAGAGTCGCCAAAGCTGTCACACCTCCTCTTTCCGCCCCCTCGAGGGTGCGAATGGAGGTTTCTCAAATTAAAGGACAGTCGAAACGGGATTAGTTTGTTTGTTTCAGAGTCGCCACCTGGGAATTTTAAGGCGTCCCAAGTCACCGGTTTTAATCCTGAATCGAGGAGAACATGACTCTGTTTGTTATTCTGCGAACCAGAAATCCGAGTAAGGAATTCTGTTAATTCGGGAGAAGGTGTTAGGCATTCCCGAATTCCGTGGTTCTAGCACGGTCGCTTAACTGTTATCGGCTTAATTATCTCGATTTGCTAAATATATTTTTCTTGCTATATGATTTTGTTACCGCCTTGGATTGTTTATAATTATAAACCCTTAAACGAATCACGCGTACGTATATTCGTGTTATATATATATATATATATATATATATATAAATATTTTATATATATATAAACATGAAAAATCGTGTCACGCACACGTGTACACAGTAAGATTGATAAAATTATTTTTTTGTTTATTTTTATTATAAAAATAGACTTATATTCGAAATTGTGCTTAAAATAAAATTAAGAACGTTCGTCGCTCTTGTATGATTAAATAGTGAACTGCACATCTCGGGTTATATGAAATTGATTTGATATTCTCCGAAGAACCCCTTTTTTTATTAAATGTTCTCTCGAAGTTGCGCGAACGCATAATCCGAATTGTTTTTAGAAATATAATCAGGTCACGCGAACGTATCCCTAATCATACAAAATATTCTTAACGGTAGTATAAATTTTCCACAAATTGTTTATTACGTCCATGCATTTTTATGTGAAAGTCATGAGAAATCCTTATTTGAGATGCCTCTAAATTCCTTGAAAAGAATTCACAATTTATTAAGTGTTGACCACAAATTATATTTTTCACGTGTGAATTATATTACTCAACACCATTCGAATTTAAAGAGTAAAACAAAAATAAACAACGTGTGCTTAGTACTACCATTTTTATCGTGAATACAACATTAGTATACCCAAAAATCGAATCACATATAAAACTGGGAAAAGAATTAATTTGATAAACAAATTAATAGTTTCCGAAGAATTTTCATTATTTATATTTAGTACGAACTCTATTTCTACATATCCTTGACATAAAATGTTGCAATTCGTGCTTATAAATCCCATCTCATTCTCGTATACTTGTTTTTAATCCAAAGTTATAATTGTTTGGTTAATTTATTCACAATTATAAATAATCAAGTTGGTAAGAAAGAGAACTATTATACAAATTGACTTAATAAAATGGCATCACATGCAACGTAGTGGAACGTGCGAACCATTCATCATATTCCAAAATCATAAACGAGACGGATTATATCAATTCACATTTCTACCATGGCTATTCACATAACCGTTATTATGCCATATATGAACGAAATACCATTAACATTATCTAGCTTTAAACAAAATCGGATATTTGACAAAATAGGCTAATAATATAGTTTTTTTTATATTTCTACACTATTCTTTACTTAGCTAATGATATCACAAGATAAAATTAATGGCCAACTTTCTGCCATGTTCCCTATCTTGACAATTCGAACATAACTTATACTTAACGAAATTCTGAAATAGATAACATTATTACAACACTTGTATGAATTTCAAAAGGGAATAATTAACTAATAGTCATCATGTCAAGCATACTACTATATTAACCAACTGAAACAAAACTGCAATTTAAACTATTAGACTTAAACGAATAGAAGACATAATATTAATTACAAACTCTATTCATTTTTGCCATGTTGAAACTTTCCACAGCACAAGTCTAAAGATATATACCTGGAAATGAGGGTAAAAGAGGCAAATTTCAGCAGTAGCAGCAGCAACTAAATCAGCAGAATATACCAATGTTTCAACAGATTTCAACAACAAACAACAAAACCCATGAAGCCCAGACGCACAGTGGCAGGATTTTTTAGGAAAATTTCAGATTTAACCCCAGCAATATCAATAAACAGACCCGGACAGGTTCAAAGAAAACTATGTTTCTGATTTTATTTCCTTCTTCTATATCTGTTTCAGATTCTGTGTGTGTGTGAGTGTTATCTTTTCTGTTTCTTTTTCTGTTTTCTTCCTTCTTTTCAGATTTCTATTTCTGATTTTTTCTACTTAGTTTTGTTTCTTCTCTTTAGATTTTTCCTATTCTCTCCTCTCTGATTTTTTCTCTATCTCCTTTTGATTCTCTCTATCATCTCCTCTCTTTAATCAGTCTCAACTCCCCTTCTTATATATCTTAACTCCCCTAATGCTGCCCGAACCCCTTCTTTCTTTTAAAATCAGAAAATCCCACTAAAATTCTGCTTTATTACTTTAAATCCCATTAAGTAAAACTTTTCCTGATTTTCAGCCCTTCCACTTCCCTTGGTTTCCCATTATTACATTAAATTATAGCCATCAACATTCCACTATAACACACTAATACTAACATATTATTCCTACTGTTTCTATCCCAGAAATACCCCTGAAAGCCTACTGTTGTTAGTGCCCTTAGTACAAAAATCAGAATCTGATACAAAACAGATTTTATAATCTGTTCAAACTTAATTATCAACCTGCTTTCTGATTTAAACAGCTATAACCAATTTTCTTAAGCTCTGGACTGAATCTTAACTGAGAATGCAACCTTCTAACACAATTGTATCTAATCAAAACTTGTAAAATTACATTTAAACCTAACATCACAATAACATCACACTAAACAACAAAACAATTTGAACTGACTTTGAAATAGAACTAAAATCAAACAAATGCAGGAGCATTATCAGTATTGACACTGCCTGAAACCAACTGCTCAGAAATCAATACACAAATGTTTGATAAACTTTCTGACTTATTAAACAAGAACCAACTAATTGGCAAGAACTAATTAACTGATTTCAACAAAATGATAATAATCAAAAAACAGGTAAACAGGTTATTACAATCAGCATTATCAGAAACAGGATTTTATAATATAACTAATCGACGAACTTAATCGAGTCGATTACACACATTGTCAATAATCACAACCAACAGAAATAATGCACCTATTTGATCACATGAACGGGTATGAGACAGAATCAAATACACAAATAGGAAAATTACACAGACTACTAAAATAAGCAACAATATACACGTAGGAAACAAAAAAGAAGTAGAAAAATACCTCTGAAACTTCAATCTTATATGGACACAGGCTCAACTTGGATTTGGATTTTTTGATGCTGAACAGACTTTATTCGAAGTATTATCTATTGAGAATACCTCGATTAAAGTCTCTTAGACCTCAATCCCTCACTTAATTCGGACAAATTCCACGATTGGAATTTTTTAGGGTTTCAGATTTTTGATCTCAAATTCGAACACTTCTAGAGATATTCGAATCAAACCAATGGTGTTTTAGGCACGAGAGAGGTCAGGTGGATAACTGGTGTGAGTTTGAGGTAGGTTGGGGTAGGGTTAGGTTTCACTCGAATCTTCAAATGAAGATTCGAGAAGCTCTGAGATGATTCGAGACCAACAAATAACAGATCTGTAATGAGGGTAGTTAGGGGGTACTAATGGTGTTGATTAGGGCCTGGTTGGTTTGGATCTGAGTTTGGCTCGAATCTTCAAATGAAGATTCGAGAAACTCCAGGAGGATTTGACCTTAGTGGCTACCAGATTTGGATAGAGGATGGCCAGGGGGTTCAGGGGTGTTAAGGTGGTGACCGGCGACGTCGTTGCCGCCGGGTTTCAGGCGAGGGGGAGTTAGGGCGGCTAGGGTTTGGTGTGTATCGTCTGAAGACGATGATGAACAGGAGAGAGGGGGGTGCTTAGTTAGGGGGTCGGGATATGGATTTGGGGTTTATATAGGGGAGGGGTGGATTGATCTCATCCGTTGGATCAAATAAGATGCACGGTTGAGATTAATTCATTTAATCAAACGATGTCGTTTGGTTTAAGTTGGGGGAAAGGGTTGGCCCGGAGTGAAATGGATCGGGTCTGGGTGAGTTCTTGAGGCCGTTGGATCAGGATGGATGAACGGTTCAGATCTGGTTGTCTAAAATGTCGTCGTTTCATTTATGCAAGGGCTGAACTGGACCGTTTGATTGAAACGAATCAATGGCCCAGATTTGAAGTGCCAATACGGCGTCGTTTGGATTTGGTTGTATGCATACTGGACTTGGCCGGGTCTTTTGATCGTTGGGCCTGATTTTGTTTAAAAATTCTTGGCCCAGATCCGTTTTGCCCATTTAATCAACTCTTTTCATTTTCTAATTTTGTTCCTTAATTATTAAATTCTTAATAAAAAAAATTATAAAAATCAAAATTACCCTTACAGAAAAATATTAATCACCCTTTAACAACTATTAACACATAGACAAAACATTAATCACACAATGACATAATTAAATGACCAAAATAAGATAAATGCATATTTTTTGTGATTTTCTTTTAATTATCTTTTAAATGCATAATTAAATCCTAGATATGCATGCAACATGTATTTTTATTTTATTTTCGTTTAATTATAACAAAGCAAACATTTACGGACAAAACACAAATAATTAATAAATGCCACATAAATCCTAAAAATTGCACACTAAGAGAATTTTTGTTTTATTTTTTGATTTATTTTGGAGTAGTTTTCGTGAGGAAAAAATCACGTGCTCACACAACCGTTTTGACCGTAGTCATATATGTTTGACTAGAGTAGTTTTTGATCTCGAGTGCGGTAGTTTAGGCATCTACATCAAAGGTATGCCCTTTTGGGAGTCTTACAAATGCGACATATATCCTAAACTTTGGGATTGAGTTTTATGCCTGTAATAAGGTCTTACAAAAAATTTCATGCCTATTGAGGCCTTACAGTTTCTTCATGCTTGTTGAGGTCTTACAGTTTTTTCATGCCTGTTGAGGTCTTACAATTTTTTCATGCATGTTGAGGTCTTACAGTTTTTTATGCCTATTGAGGTCTTATAGTTTTTTGTTGTTATGTAAAATAGATCTGGCTAGACCAAGTTTGCCCGTTCGGGGTCTTACGGCCTTGGGTTTTTCAATAAATGGAGATTGACGAGAGTCTCCGAGTCATCGAGTTTGCTTAGGTTCGAAGGCCGTTACTCATGAGCTCAAAATTGCCCCGGGGCCTTATAAGCATGGAGTTCCAACCCTGAGGTCGTGCGGGTGCAAAGTTTTTGACGCTAAGTCTCCAAGTATTTCGGGACGTACTCGATGGAGGGATCCTTGCTGTAAGCATGCTGAATTTTCTTTTGGAGTACGAGATCCTTTTGGCGAAAGATATTCTTTGATTGTTTGGCGTAAATACACATCGTTGTGTTGCCGTAAGCCCGGCTTATGCGGACACGGTTCGTTCGACCGTTTGGCCCGGTACATCATTTCCTATTGGAACCTCATTTGTCATTTCCAGGTACATGGTTGATTGCGAAGAAAATCCAGTAGGTTTGTTGAGTCCTTCTTAGGTAGCGTGTGGACGTTGCCTCATTAAAAACCTTGCTTGCAAAAACCCATTTCGGGATAAAAACCCGATCAAAGGAAAAGAGTGCAATGGGTGTTTTGTAACCTCAGGGCCTTCAAGACGAAGTGGTGTCCCGACTACCTTGGTCACTGGCCTACACAAAAGTTACCGTGAAGTAAAAGATTGAAAAAGGAGAGGTGGTTATACCTTGGTGGCGATGGCGCTTTCGGGTTCCGGCGTTCGTTTGGCGGATGCTATGTGTTCCTTTATTTATTTTACAAAGATGGAACAGACATTACATTTGAAAAAACATTATAAAATGGTTTAAAACTTGACACAAACCCAAATCAAACAAAAGACATAACTCTCAATAGTTGTGAACATGCTCCACTCCCCACTTTTGTTTTCAATCATTGGATAATCTGCTCATGGTGGGGCTTGACCTGTATGACCTCCTAGCGTATGATACATTCTTTCTAACTCCATTGCCAGATGACAGGCAAAAATAGGTGCATGCTCTATAAACCTTTCACAATCCATCCCTTGGCAGTTTACATAACTTTGAGATGTGTAAACCGCTAAATCATGGATTTGTGCTCTGAAGTCTTGGAGACGTTGGTCTTGGTTTTGCAGTTGCTGTTGGCGAGTGGTGGCTATATCTCTGATACGGTCTTCACGATCTAAAGTTGACTCTAATTGAGCTCGGAGTCTGGCCTGATAGAGTCTTGCTTGTGCTCTTTCTCTGTCGATGTCTGCATGCTGATGCTCTCTGTTGTATCTTCTCGCTTCTTCCAGTTGTGCATGAAGTTGGGCTTCTGAATGTATCCAACGGTCTTTTTCCTTCTTGAATTGTGCCCTGTCTTCTTCGGATTTCCTTACTTGGCGTTCCTTATTAGATCTGGCCTCTTCGTTTAATTGTTGGATTCTTTCTTTAGCTTTGCTCAACGCCTTTTCGGTTTTTGCCAAAATGGAATCACAATCTTGCATTTTTTCAAAAAGATTGGCGATGATTTTTTGATCCTTCCAACTCCTCATTGGTGTTTCGGAAGCTTTCTTCATTTTTTGAAATTGAGCGTGAAGATTTTTATTCTCACAAGCTAGACTCTTCTTATCGCCTTCTGCTTCTTGTGCTTGCAAATCTTTCTCCAAACCGAGGCTCCTCAGATTTTCCTTTAGGGCATGGATAGTTGCTTTGTACCCTTTTTCCTTTTTCTCCCCAAATCAACCGCTCTTGGATTTTGTCGTTAAAGGTTTGAACATGGGGTCTTTTTGTTGGCCTTTTTATATCGGGTACTGGTGCATCATCCACGCGGGACCGTTTCTCAAACCACCTTGCATATCCTGGATTTATCTCGCCCTTTGTAGTGTCTGGAACTTGAGTATCATCTTTCAATATCGACATCCATTCCACATTTGCTGAATTAAAGCCTCGGGAAGAGTGGCTTCAGGGTGTAACTCGATTACTTGCATACTCAAATCTTCATCATCAGGAACTACTTGGTATCTCCCTAGTTGTCTTAAAACTCTCTGTGGCGCATATGGCTGGATGCTTCTTAATCCCAATAGTAACAAATAACTATTCGAGGTTGACATGTGTATCACTTCCCTTATCGGGAGCCATCCCAAAGTCCACTCAATTTGATTTGCCGTTAAAGATCTTAGATGAGATACCCAGGCTTCGACCCCTTCTAGAGACTTATAATCCTTTGTTCTTTCTTCATAACTCTCGATGAAATTATCATGGCTTGGACCATACTGTATGAACTTAGGGTGATGTTGGATATGTTCAATCATCCACATTTGCAACAAAATTTTGCACCCTTCGAAGATTTTTTCCCCTGATTTACATAAGATCAACGCCCGATAAATGTCTGAGAGAATGATCGGGGCAAGGGTGTGATTTTCCTTGGTAGTGAGGACCTGTACGTCTTTCGCTGTGCGAATATCAATTGTTCGTTCTTTGTTAGGGAAGACCATGATTCCTAGAAAAGCCACCATGAAGGCGAAGCGACGGTGAATATGCCAGGTGTCTTGGTTCTGCTTGTTAGTAAGGCCCTTCTCATGAATTTCAAATCCATCTGGCTTTCCGAACCTTGAATGTAGGAAGTTGAAAGAACAACACCCGTGATAACGTTGCTTTTTCTGATTTGATTACTGATGTTCAGGAGCCCAAAGAACCGATGCACTGAGGGAGGTTTTGGGAATATAAGACTTTGGTTTCTTAAATCTCCATCAAAACCGGCATATCCAGCTATCTCTTCTAATGTAGGAGTAAGCTCAAAATTAGAGAAGCGAAAAACATTATGAACAGGGTCCCAGAAAGTTACTAATGCCGCAATCAAATCATCACGTGGTTTAACTTTCATAATATCTCTGAGAGTTCCCAAATGTTTAATGACCCATTTTTGACCATCTTCTCCTAACTCATGCCACCACATCTGAAGCCGAAATAGAACCTCATCTGCATTTGCGGACGGTGGGTTTTGGGTAGTGATCATTTTGTGTCTGCGATTAATTTTAACAAAAATCAAGACTCATTTTGAAAACAGACACTCATAAAAAAATCATTTTTTTTATATATTTTTCATTTAATTAACACTTCTTTTTTTTCAAAACTTAAAACTATTTTTTTTTTGGGAATTTTCTAAAACAACCCATTTTATTCCTCGACTCTCACAATGACTTTTTTTTCAATTAAGCTGGTCAACAAGCAAATACGAGGCAAATGAGTGCACAAGTAGCAAGTAGGATACATCAGGATGGTCTTTTCATTTTGGGTTCACCTGTCCTAGACAGACCCAACCCCTGTGTTGAGCCTTCAAAGCCAAATGTACATGATGCAAATAGACGTTTCCTACTAGGGATCCGGCACATGGCTGAGTTATTCTAAGTGAAAAACCTGAGGCTAATTGTTCTAAACCTGGCTTACCCAAACGGACAGTTTGAGCCGAAGTGGGGGCAACGTACCGGGAGCACGAAAGTCTACCCGGCCTAGTTACTTGTCCCAACTTCGTCTTATTTGGTATGACTTTAACAGAAAGGTGGGCCACGCGCACGTGTGCACCATAAATTTAGAAGACTCAGAAAGAAGGGGGTTTCGTAGCAGTTGTATATGCACAATTCAGATAATATTAAAGCTGTAAAAGTGTCATTTAGCACATTGGGCATATATCATGTAAAAATCAGATAATAGATAAAGCCAACTATAACAGTCATTTTAAGCTCGAATTCTTAAACCTTGAACCAGTGGTTCTGGGTTAAACACTTTTATCCCCAGCAGAGTCGCCAAAGCTGTCACACCTCCTCTTTCCGCCCCCTCGAGGGTGCGAATGGAGGTTTCTCAAATTAAAGGACAGTCGAAATGGGATTAGTTTGTTTGTTTCAGAGTCGCCACCTGGGAATTTTAAGGCGTCCCAAGTCACCGGTTTTAATCCTGAATCGAGGAGAACATGACTCTGTTTGTTATTCTGCGAACCAGAAATCCGAGTAAGGAATTCTGTTAATTCGGGAGAAGGTGTTAGGCATTCCCGAATTCCGTGGTTCTAGCACGGTCGCTTAACTGTTATCGGCTTAATTATCTCGATTTGCTAAATATATTTTTCTTGCTATATGATTTTGTTACCGCCTTGGATTGTTTATAATTATAAACCCTTAAACGAATCACGCGTACGTATATTCGTGTTATATATATATATATATATATATATATATATATATATAAACATGAAAAATCGTGTCACGCACACGTGTACACAGTAAGATTGATAAAATTATTTTTTTGTTTATTTTTATTATAAAAATAGACTTATATTCGAAATTGTGCTTAAAATAAAATTAAGAACGTTCGTCGCTCTTGTATGATTAAATAGTGAACTGCACATCTCGGGTTATATGAAATTGATTTGATATTCTCCGAAGAACCCCTTTTTTTATTAAATGTTCTCTCGAAGTTGCGCGAACGCATAATCCGAATTGTTTTTAGAAATATAATCAGGTCACGCGAACGTATCCCTAATCATACAAAATATTCTTAACGGTAGTATAAATTTTCCACAAATTGTTTATTACGTCCATGCATTTTTATGTGAAAGTCATGAGAAATCCTTATTTGAGATGCCTCTAAATTCCTTGAAAAGAATTCACAATTTATTAAGTGTTGACCACAAATTATATTTTTCGCGTGTGAATTATATTCCTCAACACCATTCGAATTTAAAGAGTAAAACAAAAATAAACAACGTGTGCTTAGTACTACCATTTTTATCGTGAATACAACATTAGTATACCCAAAAATCGAATCACATATAAAACTGGGAAAAGAATTAATTTGATAAACAAATTAATAGTTTCCGAAGAATTTTCATTATTTATATTTAGTGCGAACTCTATTTCTACATATCCTTGACATAAAATGTTGCAATTCGTGCTTATAAATCCCATCTCATTCTCGTATACTTGTTTTTAATCCAAAGTTATAATTGTTTGGTTAATTTATTCACAATGATAAATAATCAAGTTGGTAAGAAAGAGAACTATTATACAAATTGACTTAATAAAATGGCATCACATGCAACGTAGTGGAACGTGCGAACCATTCATCATATTCCAAAATCATAAACGGGACGGATTATATCAATTCACATTTCTACCATGGCTATTCACATAACCGTTATTATGCCATATATGAACGAAATACCATTAACATTATCTAGCTTTAAACAAAATCGGATATTTGACAAAATAGGCTAATAATATAGTTTTTTTTATATTTCTACACTATTCTTTACTTAGCTAATGATATCACAAGATAAAATTAATGGCCAACTTTCTGCATGTTCCCTATCTTGACAATTCGAACATAACTTATACTTAACGAAATTCTGAAATAGATAACATTATTACAACACTTATATGAATTTCAAAAGGGAATAATTAACTAATAGTCATCATGTCAAGCATACTACTATATTAACCAACTGAAACAAAACTGCAATTTAAACTATTAGACTTAAACGAATAGAAGACATAATATTAATTACAAACTCTATTCATTTTTGCCATGTTGAAACTTTCCACAGCACAAGTCTAAAGATATATACCTGGAAATGAGGGTAAAAGAGGCAAATTTCAGCAGTAGCAGCAGCAACTAAATCAGCAGAATATACCAATGTTTCAACAGATTTCAACAACAAACAACAAAACCCATGAAGCCCAGACGCACAGTGGCAGGATTTTTTAGGAAAATTTCAGATTTAACCCCAGCAATATCAATAAACAGACCCGGACAGGTTCAAAGAAAACTATGTTTCTGATTTTATTTCCTTCTTCTATATCTGTTTCAGATTCTGTGTGTGTGTGAATGTTATCTTTTCTGTTTCTTTTTCTGTTTTCTTCCTTCTTTTCAGATTTCTATTTCTGATTTTTTTTTACTTAGTTTTGTTTCTTCTCTTTAGATTTTTCCTATTCTCTCCTCTCTGATTTTTTCTCTATCTCCTTTTGATTCTCTCTATCATCTCCTCTCTTTAATCAGTCTCAACTTCCCTTCTTATATATCTTAACTCCCCTAATGCTGCCCGAACCCCTTCTTTCTTTTAAAATCAGAAAATCCCACTAAAATTCTGCTTTATTACTTTAAATCCCATTAAGTAAAACTTTTCCTGATTTTCAGCCCTTCCACTTCCCTTGGTTTCCCATTATTACATTAAATTATAGCCATCAACATTCCACTATAACACACTAATACTAACATATTATTCCTACTGTTTCTATCCCAGAAATACCCCTGAAAGCCTACTGTTGTTAGTGCCCTTAGTACAAAAATCAGAATCTGATACAAAACAGATTTTATAATCTGTTCAAACTTAATTATCAACCTGCTTTCTGATTTAAACAGCTATAACCAATTTTCTTAAGCTCTGGACTGAATCTTAACTGAGAATGCAACCTTCTAACACAATTGTATCTAATCAAAACTTGTAAAATTACATTTAAACCTAACATCACAATAACATCACACTAAACAACAAAACAATTTGAACTGACTTTGAAATAGAACTAAAATCAAACAAATGCAGGAGCATTATCAGTATTGACACTGCCTGAAACCAACTGCTCAGAAATCAATACACAAATGTTTGATAAACTTTCTGACTTATTAAACAAGAACCAACTAATTGGCAAGAACTAATTAACTGATTTAACCAAAATGATAATAATCAAAAAACAGGTAAACAGGTTATTACAATCAGCATTATCAGAAACAGGATTTTATAATATAACTAATCGACGAACTTAATCGAGTCGATTACACACATTGTCAATAATCACAACCAACAGAAATAATGCACCTATTTGATCACATGAACGGGTATGAGACAGAATCAAATACACAAATAGGAAAATTACACAGACTACTAAAATAAGCAACAATATACACGTAGGAAACAAAAAAGAAGTAGAAAAATACCTTTGAATCTTCAATCTTATATGGACACAGGCTCAACTTGGATTTGGATTTTTTGATGCTGAACAGACTTTATTCGAAGTATTCTCCATTGAGAATACCTCGATTAAAGTCTCTTAGACATCAATCCCTCACTTAATTCGGACAAATTCCACGATTGGAATTTTTTAGGGTTTCAGATTTTTGATCTCAAATTCGAACACTTCTAGAGATATTCGAATCAAACCAATGGTGTTTTAGGCACGAGGGAGGTCAGGTGGATAACTGGTGTGAGTTTGAGGTAGGTTGGGGTAGGGTTAGGTTTCACTCGAATCTTCAAATGAAGATTCGCGAAGCTCTGAGATGATTCGAGACCAACAAATAACAGATCCGTAATGAGGGTAGTTAGGGGGTACTAATGGTGTTGATTAGGGCCTGGTTGGTTTGGATCTGAGTTTGGCTCGAATCTTCAAATGAAGATTCGAGAAACTCCAGGAGGATTTGACCTTAGTGGCTACCAGATTTGGATAGAGGATGGCCAGGGGGTTCAGGGGTGTTAAGGTGGTGACCGGCGACGTCGTTGCCGCCGGGTTTCAGGCGAGGGGGAGTTAGGGCGGCTAGGGTTTGGTGTGTATCGTCTGAAGACGATGATGAACAGGAGAGAGGGGGGTGCTTAGTTAGGGGGTCGGGGTATGGATTTGGGGTTTATATAGGGGAGGGGTGGATTGATCTCATCTGTTGGATCAAATAAGATGCACGGTTGAGTTTAATTCATTTAATCAAACGATGTTGTTTGGTTTAAGTTGGGGGAAAGGGTTGGCCCTGGGTGAAATGGATCGGGTCTGGGTGAGTTCTTGAGGCCGTTGGATCAGGATGGATGAACGGTTCAGATCTGGTTGTCTAAAATGTCGTCGTTTCATTTATGCAAGGGCTGAACTGGACCGTTTGATTGAAACGAATCAATGGCCCAGATTTGAAGTGCCAATACGGCGTCGTTTGGATTTGGTTGTATGCATACTGGACTTGGCCGGGTCTTTTGATCGTTGGGCCTGATTTTGTTTAAAAATTCTTGGCCCAGATCCGTTTTGCCCATTTAATCAACTCTTTTCATTTTCTAATTTTGTTCCTTAATTATTAATTCTTAATAAAAAAAAATTATAAAAATCAAAATTACCCTTACAGAAAAATATTAATCACCCTTTAACAACTATTAACACATAGACAAAACACTAATCACACAATGACATAATTAAATGACCAAAATAAGATAAATGCATATTTTTTGTGATTTTCTTTTAATTATCTTTTAAATGCATAATTAAATCCTAGATATGCATGCAACATGTATTTTTATTTTATTTTCGTTTAATTATAACAAAGCAAACATTTACGGACAAAACACAAATAATTAATAAATGCCACATAAATCCTAAAAATTGCACACTAAGAGAATTTTTGTTTTATTTTTTGATTTATTTTGGAGTAGTTTTCGTGAGGAAAAAATCACGTGCTCACACAACCGTTTTGACCGTAGTCATATATGTTTGACTAGAGTAGTTTTTGATCTCGAGTACGGTAGTTTAGGCATCTACATCAAAGGTATGCCCTTTTGGGAGTCTTACAAATGCAACATATATCCTAAACTTTGGGATTGAGTTTTATGCCTGTAATAAGGTCTTACAAAAAATTTCATGCCTATTGAGGCCTTACAGTTTCTTCATGCTTGTTGAGGTCTTACAGTTTTTTCATGCCTGTTGAGGTCTTACAATTTTTTCATGCATGTTGAGGTCTTACAGTTTTTTATGCCTATTGAGGTCTTATAGTTTTTTGTTGTTATGTAAAATAGATCTGGCTAGACCAAGTTTGCCCGTTCGGGGTCTTACGGCCTTGGGTTTTTCAATAAATGGAGATTGACGAGAGTCTCCGAGTCATCGAGTTTGCTTAGGTTCGAAGGCCGTTACTCATGAGCTCAAAATTGCCCCGGGGCCTTATAAGCATGGAGTTCCGACCCTGAGGTCGTGCGGGTGCAAAGTTTTTGACGCTAAGTCTCCAAGTATTTCGGGACGTACTCGATGGAGGGATCCTTGCTGTAAGCATGCTGAATTTTCTTTTGAAGTACGAGATCCTTTTGGCGAAAGATATTCTTTGATTGCTTGGCGTAAATACACATCGTTGTGTTGCCGTAAGCCCGGCTTATGCGGACACGGTTCGTTAGACCGTTTGTCCCGGTACATCATTTCCTATTGGAACCTCGTTTGTCATTTCCAGGTACATGGTTGATTGCGAAGAAAATCCAGTAGGTTTGTTGAGTCCTTCTTAGGTAGCGTGTGGACGTTGCCTCATTAAAAACCTTGCTTGCAAAAACCCATTTCGGGATAAAAACCCGATCAAAGGAAAAGAGTGCAATGGGTGTTTTGAAACCTCAGGGCCTTCAAACCGAAGCGGCGTCCCGACTACCTTGGTCACTGGCCTACACAAAAGTTACCGTGAAGTAAAAGATTGAAAAAGGAGAGGTGGTTATACCTTGGTGGCGATGGCGCTTTCGGGTTCCGGCGTTCGTTTGGCGGATGCTATGTGGTCCTTTATTTGAATACGTCTAGGAGCGAGCATCAAAAAATCATGTGGATGACATTTTGGGGCTCGTCTGCTTTGTTCATTTTGGTTGTTTCTCTTTCTCGGGACTAGTTTTTAGCCCGGTTGCTGAGAAATTCTCGAAGGTGCCCGTTATCGAGTAGTCGGGCCACTTCTTCTCAAAATTTCCTGCAATCCTCGGTTTTGTGCCCGTGCGAGTTGTGAAACTCGCAAATCAAGTTGTAGTTCCTTTGGGAAGAATCCGAGTGTATAGGCCTAGGCCATCTGGCATCCTTGATTTTGCTAATGGCAAATACGATGTCTAATGCATCGACGTTGAAGTTGTATTCTGATAGGCAAGGTGCCCCTATTAGCCCCGTGCCCCCGTCGAAGACACCTCTATTGAGGGGTCCTCAAAGGTTTTGTCCTCTGTTCTCAAACCAATCATTGTGAGGCAGATTGTGTCTCAGAGCATTCCTCATATCACCGGGGTACGGCTGGTACCTCTCTTTATTTGATTTTGACTCCTTCGCTAGGAGTATGCTTGGATATACTGAGCCCGAGGGGGGCTCGCAGCTAGTCATCCTCGACCTTGATCTTTGACTAGTACCGATTATGGACGTCCGACCAGGTTACAGCGGGATACTCGATCAGATTCTCTTTCAACTACCTTGAGGCCACCAAGCTTCGTTCATTCAGGCCTTGAGTGAAGGCCTGCACTGCCCAGTCGTCGGAGACCGGGGGTAGTTCCATTCGTTCTGTCTGGAAACAAGACACGAATTCTCGTAGCATTTTGTTCTCCCTCTACTTAATCTTGAAAACGTCGGATTTCCTTGCCGCTACCTTGATGGCACTAGCATGCGCCCTTACGAAGAATCTGCTAGCATGGTAAATGAATCTATGGAGTTGGGAGCTAGGTTGTGGTACCACATCATGGCCCCCTTCAAGAGCGTCTCCGAACTTCTTCAGTAACACGGACTCGATCTCATCGTCTTTTATGTCGTTGCCTTTCACCGCGCACGTATAGGCAGTGATATGTTCGTTGGGATCTGAGGTCCCATTATATTTTGGGAGTTCTAGCATTCTGAACTTCTTTGGAATGGGTTTTGGAGCCGCTTCCTCTTGGAACGGTCGTTGTACGAACTTCCTCGAATCTACACTATTCAGGACCAGAGGTGCGCCCGGGATTTGGTCGACTCTGAAGTTATAAGTTTCGACCTTCTTATCGTTGGCTACTATCATTTTCTCGCCTGACTCGATCCTTTTGGTGAGGTCCTCCAGCATTTTCACGATGGCAGGATCGGCTATTGATCTGTTGTTGCTTGACTTCTCCGGTACTTGTTCGGCCGGGGAAGTAGTTTCCGGCGCTACTGTGATGGGAGTATTCGGGTGGATTTGCAACTGAGCGATAGCCAACTATTGTGCCTGCAACATTTCAAAAATAACATGAAGTCTAACTTCTTGTTCTTCCCGGGCTAGGAGTTTTTGGGCTTTTTGTTGGTCATCATGTTGTATGCTCATGTCGGTGTGTGAGGTTTCATCGACCTGCTGTGCGTCCTGCGAATCTGCGTCTGCTAAAATTGGTTCGGGCACGTTATCGAGATTCTGCGTGGTGCACCGACGTCTAGAACAGCCACACCGCTTTCCCCGTGGTTTTCGAGGTTATCGTTCTCGACCCTGTTTACTGAGCCAGACATTTTTCCTGAAATCAAAAGATCTTGGAAAAGAAAAAGTGTGAAAGAAAAATTGTGTTTGTGTAATAAAACCAGCAAGAAAATAATCACTATCATTTTTAGCCTCATGGTGGGCGCCAAACTGTTTACCATGATAATGGTAATAACAATTAAATTTATAAGTGGGACTATAAAAATACATGATCTATTTTTATGCTAGTTGTTAGAGCAGTGGATGCTAGATATGTGATGTTTAACGACGAAGTTCAAGCTAAAACGAGGCAGTAATCAAACCGAAAGGCTTGATATCTAGGCTTCAAATTGATCGATGAAAGGCCTCGAGGTCGATGCCTGGGCTCAAGCTTGAGCTATCGGGGGTAACCGGGAAGAGAATAACAGTTAGGATATGGTTAAAGAAGGCTCTTTATGGCCAATATCAAGCAACAAATGAAGAACAAGTATGAAAGTAATAAATGGAAAGAGTCGCCTCGGGCGAGTGAGTTAGAGAGAAAAGAGAGAGAGTTGTTATTGATCTTGTATAGAATGATTGGAGCAACAGCAACCCTTTACAAAGTGGTGAGGATCCCCTTTATATAGGAGGGGAAAATACAACATAGTACAGAATGCATTAATTGTAAAGACATGGAGATGGGACGGCTAGGCATGATATTAGACTCTAATGGTACTATTTTCTTGCCTCGGGAATTCCCCACCCTCGAGATCATTGTTGGGTCGGACGTGGATGAACCTCGGGGGAGGGAGCTTGACCGCAACCCCGCAGCCTCGAGATATCGATATGACTCCTCGATCATACCTTAATGGCAAGAAATCAGTCCCTCCGATTTCACCGTATACATCATTCATAGTTTTGCTTGCATAGTACACCGGATGAAATATCTTGTTCACCCTTTGCCCCAAGACTGCTCCAACTGCAAAGTCACTGGCATCACACATGAGCTCAAAAGGCAAGCTCCAATTGGGTGCGGTGATTATATGAGTGGTAGTCAATCTATACTTGAGAAGCTCAAAAGCTTTCATGCACTCATAATTAAAAACAAACTTTGCATCCTTTTCCAACAATCTGCACAAGGGATTCACCACCTTAGAAAAGTCCTAGATGAACCTTCAGTAGAACCCTGCATGCCCAAGAAAGCTCCTCACTTCTTTGACTGAAGTAGGAGGAGGGAGTTTTGAAATCACTTCAATCTTCGCTTTTTCCACTTCAATACCGTTCTTTGAGATCTTATGGTCGAGGACAATGCCCTCCTCGACCATAAAGTGGCACTTTTCCCAATTAAGCACTAGATTTGTCTCCTCACATCGGGCTAACACTTTGTCAAGATTACCTAAAAATTCTTCAAAAGAGTCACCCACAACACTAAAATCATCCATGAATACTTCCAATAAGTCCTCCACTATGTCAGTAAATATAGCCATCATACACCTCTGAAAGGTAGTCGGTGCATTACACAAACCAAATGGCATCCGAGAAAATGCAAAGGTGCCATACGAACATGTAAAGGTGGTTTTCTCCTGGTCCTTTGCTGCAATCATAATCTGGTTGTGGCCTGAGTACTTATCCAAAAAGCAATAGTAGGAACGCCTAGCAAGTGTATCCAGCATTTGGTCAAGAAAAGGCAATGGAAAATGATCTTTGCGGGTCACTTTGTTCAACTTCTGGTAGTCCATGCATACCCTCTATTCGGTGACAGTCCTAGTGGGGATCAACTTATTTTGCTCATTTGTGACCATAGTCATACCCCTTTTTTCGGCACATATTGTACCGATGAAGTCCATGAACTATTCGAGATGGGATACACAACCCTTGCATCTAACCATTTGATAAATTCCTTCTTGATGACCTCTTGCACAGCCTCGTTCAACCTTCTTTGATGTTCTATGAAAGGTTTCGCATCATCCTCAAGTATAATCTTGTGCATGCAAAAGGCGGGGTTTATCCCCCAAATATCAGCTAGAGTCAATCCAATTGCCCTCTTCCTTCTTTGAAGTACCTCAAAGGTGGAATCTACCTGCACGTTAGTAAGGCAAGAAGAAAGAATAACAGGTAAAGTTGAAGAAGGGCCCAAGAATTCATACCTGAGGTGTGGAGGCAAAGGCTTCAACTCTAATACGGGAGTTTCCTCGATTGAGGGATTTGTTGGTGGAGTCTTTCTGTTCTCAAGATCCAAGAAAAGTTTACGGGGCTCATAGGAGTAAGAACCCAATCCTTGCAATGCATTGACATACTCTACCAAGCCTTCATCGTCAGTCACATCATGGTTCAACAATACATATTCCAAAAGATCCTTTACATTGATCATGACACTCATGCATCAACTATCACCTCTGTCACCAGATCCATAAAAGAACAAACTTCACTACTATTTGGCTGCCTCATTGATTTGCACACGTGGAAGACAACTTTTTCATCACCCACCCGGAAGGTGAGCTCCCCTACTTCCACATCAACCAATGCCTTCCCTGTTGCGAGGAAAGGCCTTCCTAATATTATCGGCACCTCATAGTCGACTTCGCAGTCGAGAATCACAAAATCAGCAGGCAAAATAAACTTTGTCAACTCGGACAAGAACATCATCAATAATACCAAGTGACCTCTTCATTGTTCAATCGGCCATTTGCAATATCATTGAAGTAGCTCTCGGTTGACCAATACCCAAAGTTTTGAATATGGAGTAAGGCATCAAATTTATACTTGCTCCCAAATCACACATGGCTTTTGCAAAATCCACACCCCCAATGGTACATGGAATGGTAAATGCGCCAGAATGTTCAAGCTTTGGAGCCATTGAGTGCACAATGGCACTCACTTGATTAGTCATTTTGATGGTCTCACAATTCATAGATCTCTTTTTAGTTACCAATTCTTTCATAAACTTGGCATATCCCAACATTTGCTCAAGAGCTTCCACCAAGGGCACATTGATCGACAAACTTTTCATCATATCAATAAACTTCTTGAACTGGTTTTCATTCTTCTATTTTGCAAGTCTGTGAGGGTAAGGTGGAGGAGGCCTAGGCAAGGGAGCCTTGGCTTTAGGCATTATCATTTCTGGCATGTCTATCATGTGTTCCCTAGATGGGTTCACGTCATTTTGAGTTTCCTCCTCATTGTCATGAATATCAATTCTCACCTCACTATTCACATTCTCTTCACTCACTTACTCAACAACTATAGGATCATCTTCATTTTGCACTTCAACATCATCACTTACAACTTCCTTTTGCTTTAAGGTACTTGTTTCACCACCTCTACCACTCCTTGTGGTCACCGCCATTGCATGGCCGGTATTGTTCCCTCCCTATGAGTTTACTACCGTGTCACTAGGTAGTGCCCCCTTAGGGCGAGTGTTTAAAGCTTGCGAAATCTGACCAAGTTGAACCTCTAGGTTGTGGATAGAAGTATTATGGGACGCTAATTGGGCATTAGAGTCGGCGTTCTTCTTCATCATTTATTCAAACATTGACTCAATCTGCCTTATCTCATTGTTGGATGAGCTAGGACCTTGGGACGGAAATGGTGGTGGATTATTTGGTTGTTGAAATATTGGAGGCCTTCGAAAACCCAGCCCCCGATTACCTTGATTACAATTATTCCAACCCCCTTGGTTGTTGTTGCCACCCCAATTGCTATTGTTACCCCAATTCTGGTTGTTGTTCCCCAAATTGTTGGAGTTGTTGTTATTATTGTTCCAATTTCATTGGCCTTGGTTGCCCCAATTCTAGTTATTCCCTTGCGATCTCCATTGTTGATTTGGAGCATTACCTCATTGTCCTTGATAGTTGTTGGCATACAAAACCTCTTCATTGCTCACAATACCCATCATCCTAGTTGTAACTAGTACTACCTTGCTCATATTGATCTTGATTGCCTTGCATTTGCTGCACATGTTGTCTCTTCTTGTTTACCAATAGATTAATGCCTTCCATTGCATTTACTTGCTTTGGTCCCTGAATTTGCTGAAGTTGTGCTTTGGTTAACTGGTTCATGGTTGTTATCAACTCAGCTATGGCTTGTCTGTGGTCTTGATGTTCCTTGTGATGATTTATGACTTGAGGATCCCCCTGAGGAACATTTGCCTGACTCTGCCAGGCTGAGGAAGTGTCAGCCATCTCATCAAGAATCTCGTAGGCCTCAGCATAAGGCAGCTTCATAAAATTACCCCCTGCTAGCTGGTTTACCACACATTGATTGGTCATGTTTATACCCCGATAAAATGTCTATTGGATCATTGTTTCAGTCATATCATTGTTGGGGCATTCCTTGACCATAGTCATATATCTATACCAGATTTAATGAAAGGGTTCATTTGGTTCCTGTTTAAACACAAAGATCTCGTCCCTTAATGCAGCCATATGTCCCGGTGAGAAACACTTGGCTATAAACTTGTCGGCCAACTCATCCCACGTAGTGATGGAATGGTTGGGGAGTCTTTAGAGCCATTCCAAAGCTTTCCCTCTAAGTGAAAAAGGGAACAATATCAGTCTCAATGCATCCTCTGGCACATTAGTTTGTTTGTTTTCCCAGCAGGTATCCACAAAGCCCTTTAGATGTTTATATGCGTTCAGATGGGGAGCGCTTGTGAAGTATCCTCTTTGCTCCAATAAGGTCAGCATGACATTTGTAATCTGGAAATTGCTCGTCCGGATCCGAGGTGGGACAATTACACTTGCGTACCCTTCATTAGGAAGCACCCGAGGAGCTACTCTTGGAGGAGCTGGGGGAGGGTCTGAAATATTTTCATTGGCCTAGCAGCCTTTTCTTTGAGCTTGAGGTACTAGAGGAACCTCATCTTCACCATTGGCATCTACCTCATCCCCTGGGATAACATTTCCGATAGGATCATTGTTTGCCATTCTGTACCTGAATTGATTAACTCACACAAGTTAGTAAAATAGAAGGAAAGAAAAACAAGACACATAAGTAGTCAGATAGATAGCCAAAATCGTTTAACTCCTTGGCAACGGTGCTAAAATGTGATCGGCTCCAACCCTACACCGCTATATAATGGCGAGGAGTGGTCGATACAGCTTTTACCTAAAGGGTCGGGATCGATTTCCACATGGAGTTAATATTGGTTGGAAATTGGGATCCTATCTAATTGCGTTTAATTGCACTTCTAATCATATTTGGAGTTGTTTCTATACTACTTTTAATGCTACCGATTGCTGAAAATAAACTAAGTACAATATTTTTGTAGAGTTTTCTCAAGTGATAAAAAGCACTAGGGAAGTGACTTACACCTAGGCGAGTATCTAATAGAATCTAAAATTTGGGACAAGCTTGTTATATTTAGGGTCGTGACATAACCTTTACACATAGTTACTCACTCTACACCTCTCGGTAGTTTGAGTGTGTGATGACCCAAAAGGTCATCACTTATTTTAAAAGTAAATGTTGTGTTCTGAGGCCTTAAAAACCTCTTTCGGCATTACCTCAATTTGCGTGCCCAGTCCGGGCACGTAAACGAAAAGCCATTATGTGAAAATCTATGAAAAATGATGAATTTTGACTTTAAAATGAATTAAGTTGACTTCGATCAATATTTTGGGTAAACGGACCCGGACCCGTAATTTGATGATCCCGGAGGGTACGTAAGAAAATATGGAACTAGGGCGTATGCCCGGAATCAAATTCCGAGGTCCCAAGCCCGAGAAATGAAGTTTTAAAGAAGATTATTTTCTGGAATATTTATGAATTTTTGAAAATGAAATGTATTTAAAACTTGATGGTATCGGGCCCATATTCTGGTTTCGGTGCCCGGTACAGGTCTTATATGTGATTTAAGATAAGTCTATAAAATTTGGTAAGAAACGGACTTGAAATGACGTGAATCGGATCGTATTTGAGAAAATTGGAAAATTTGAAGTTCTTAAGAAATTTCATGATTTTGATGCTAAATTCATAGTTGTTGATGTTATTTTAGTGATTTGAATGCACGAGCGAGTCCGTATGACCTTTTTAGGGTGGTGTGCAGGCTTGGTTTTGATCCCCGAGGGCTCAGGTGAGTTTAGGATAGGCCACGGGGTGGATTTTGGACTTGGAAAGTTGCAGACTTCAGCTGTTGCATTGCAGGACTGCAGGATTCGTATTTGCGAAGCTTGGATCGCAAATGCAAGTTCGCAAATGCGAAGTTTATGTCGCAAATGTGAAAATAGCCCCGGCCAGCCTTCCTTGCAATTGCGAGGAATTTATCACAAATGCGATGTTTCCCCCTTTTGGTCAGTCATCGCAAATGCGACATGTGGTTTGCAAATGCAAAGTTCACCTAGCAAATGCGAGCTTAGCAGAAGTCTGGGTTCACAATTGCAAACCCTGGTCGCAATTGCGACATCTGCAACCTGCAATTTTATAACTTAGCCGAAAATCTTTTATTTTTCACACTCTTTCAAAACCAAACCACTCGTGGGCGATTTTTCAAAGACAAATCTTCTTCCAAATCGATTGTAAGTCAATTTTAACTCGTTTTCTTCAATCATTAACATCGTTTCACATGATTTCAACTCAAAATCAATGATTTTCATGGGGGAAATTGGGTGTTTTGGGTAGAACCTAGGTTTTTCAAAAATTGAGGATTTAGACCTTGATTTGAGGTCTTATTTCAAAATAAATTATATATTTGGGTTTGTGTGGGAATGGGTAATCAGGTTTGGGTTCGAACCTCAGGTTTTGACCATGTGGGCCCGAGGGCAATTTTTGACTTTTTGGGTAAAATTGTAGAAAACTCATTTTCATGCATTAGAATTGATTCATTTAGCATTTATTGATGTAATTAAGAAACTTGTGGCTAGATACGAGCAAATTGGTAGCGGAATCAAGAGGTAAAGCGATAGTAGAGACTTGAATTATGTTCGTGGCATCGAGGTAAGTGTTTGGTCTAACCTTAGCTTGAGGGATTAGGAGTCGTGTCCTATTTGGTAAGCGGTATTTGTTGAGTACGATGTATAGGCATAGTGACGAGTATCTATACGTTGGTGTCAAGCATGCTCTTGAGTTTTCTAATGTGATTATTATGACTTCATTGTATTATTCATGCTTTGATGATGATTTCTATTGTTGGGCAAAGTTTGTGGAAGTAATTGTAATATTTGAACATTGAGGAGCATTGGCTCAAGTTGTATAATGAAATGTTAAAGTATAAGTGGTAATTGACCCTTTTAGAGAATTGGCTCAAGTGTTAAGTGAGTTGTGAAGTAAAAGTGAGGAAGATAAGAGAATCATTATGTTGCCTCCCTTGCCGGGATAGTGTTGCTTTTAATGACATCTCCCTTGCCGGGATGTTTATGTTTCTTTTGATGTTGCTCCCTTGCCGAGACTTGATTATTGAACTATTGTTCCCTTGCCGGGATTTTTATTGTAATTTCATTTATTCCCTTTCCCTATTGTTTGCAATTGTTGTTTGGGTGAGGAAGAGTGTTAAAGCACAAAGGGTGATGCCATGTTTTGTTTTGGTGAGAGAGTGTTAAAGCACGAAGGGTGATGCCGTGTATGATTTGTGAGGAAAGAGTGTAAAGCACGAAGGGTGATGTCGTGCCGCACGATGTACCATTCCGTGCTGATTATATTGATTACATGGTGAGGATGAGAGTAAAAGCACAAAGGGTGATATAGTACACATTTTCATTACTTGATTACTTTGGTGAGGACGAGAGTAAAAGCACGAAGGGTGATGCCGTGCACTTATTGATTTCTGATTCTTTGTTGATATCTGAGATATGTTGTTTCTTTTAATTACCTATTGTCTTTCTATTCTAAATTGATAGTTCCCCCACAATATGTTACCCCTCCCATACTTGACTGTATATTAATGTTCTTCTATTCCGGTGTATATAGTTAAATTGCACAGGTTTGTTTGGTAGTCTGGTCCTAGCCTCTTCACTACTTTGCCGAGGTTAGGCTAGGCACTTACCAGCACATGGGGTCGGTTGTGCTGATACTACACTCTGCACTGTGTGCAGATCCCGGAGTAGCAGCTTTTGGACCGTAGATTGGGTGGCTCCCTTCAGTCCACGCGGAGATCCAAGGTAGTCTTGCATGCGTCCGCAGGTCCTGGCATCTCCCTCTATCCCTTACTCCTGTTTCATTTACTTAGTTCATAAATAGTGTATCTTTTATCTTTCAGACTATATATGTAGTATTCTTAGATTGTCTGTGAAACTGTGACACCAATTCTGGGTAGTCGATGCTCAAACAGTTATACTAGATACATATTCAGATAATTTATTATTTTTCTTCCGCTTATTGTAAATTCCGCTGTCTACACGTTATTTCTTTATATTTGTTAAAGAATATAAAATGGGTAAAAAGGAAATTTGTCCCAACAGTCGGCTTGCCTAGCTCACATTAGTAGGTGCCATCACGACTCCCGAGGGCGGGAAATCCAGGTCGTGACAAGTTGGTATCTGAGCTTTAGGTTACATGGGTCTCACAGTTCATAGACAAGATTAGTAAAGTCTGAGGGATCGGTACGGAGACGTCTGTATTTATCCCCCAAAGGCTATAGAGCTAGGAAAACTTCACATTTATTCTTTCCTATCGTGCGATTTGGTTTCTCAATGCTAATTGAATTTCTACTTTGTTCTTTCGCAGATGGTGAGAACACGTGCTTCCTTATCCACTGACCAGCAGCCCGAGCCCCCAGCAGCAGCTTCCACGAGGGGCAGAGGGTAAGGCCGAGGCCGTGCTAGAGGCTGAGATAGTGGCAGAGCTCAGCCCAGAGTAGCAGCACTAGCAGCGGAGCCTCAAGTTAACTTTGATGATGAGGTTCTGGCCCCGACTATTCCGGTGGGCCCAGCTCAGGTCCTAGAGGGGTTTATTGTTACCTCCGTACTCCAGGATGCACTGGTCCGTCTAGTGGGCCTTATGGAGAGTGTTGCCCGGGTAGGCTTGCTTCCTGTAGCACCAGCCGTCTCTCAGGCTGGAGGAGGAGCCCAGACTCCTGCTACTCACACTCTGGAGAAGGTAGCTCCCCAATTTCAAACTCCAGCAATTCATCCAGTTGGAGCAGTTCAACCTGGTATGGTAGCTCAAACCGGTAATGGAGCAGTTATGTCTGTCGATGCTTTGTGGAGGTTGGACAGGTTCACCAAGCTCTTCACTACTACTTTCAGCGGTGCATCTTCTGAGGATCCCCAGGATTATCTAGATAACTGTCATGAGGTTCTCAGGAACATGGGGATAGTGGAGACCAATGGGGTCAATTTTGCTACTTTTCGCTTGTCTGGATACGCCAAGACTTGGTAGAGAGATTATTGCTTGGCTAGACCAGCTGGATCACCAGTTTTGACTTGGGAGCAGTTTACTCAGCTATTTCTGGAGAAGTTTCTCCCCATCACTCATAGAGAGGCCTATTGGAGGCAGTTTGAGCATCTCCAACAAGGTTCTATGACTGTTACTCAGTATAAGACCAGATTCATCAACTTGGATCATGCTCTTATCATACTTCCCACCGAGAGAGAGAGAGGGTGAGGAGGTTCATTGAGGGACTTATTTAGCCGATTCGACTTCAGATGGCCAAGGAGACAGGGAGTGAGATTTCTTTTCAGGAGGCGGCCAATGTGGCTAGGAGAGTTGAGATGGTTTTATCACAGGGAGGAGGTTAGGGGTCTGACAAGAGGCCTCATCATCATGCCGATTCAGTGGTACCTCGTCTAGAGGCAGAGATTCGTATGGTAGAGGCCATCCTCCTAGGCCTTTTCAGTCAGCACTTCAGGTTTCTCACGGTGCTTCAGGTGGTCGTAGTTCCTATATGTAGTACTTTGATCAGCAATCCTACAGTGCACCACCAGCTCCTATCAGTGCACCTCCGCTTTAGAGTTTTCGGGGTGGTCATTCAGGTCGTTAGGGTTAGCAGTCTCAATAGTCGAGGGCTTGTTACACTTGTGGTGATATGGGTCACATTGCTAGGTTTTGCCGTCGAGCACCGAGCAGCTCCCAACATCAGGGTTCTCGTACCATGGTTCAGGCACTGAGTGTTCCACATCCCGTCCAGCCAGCTAGAGGTGGGGGTAGAGGTGCTAGAGGTGTAGGTAGAGGTATTAGAGGTAGAGCTCAGGCCGCTAGAGGTAGGGGCCAACCAGCAGCAGGTCATCCCAGAGATGTAGTCTAGGGTGGTGGAGCCCAGCCCCGATGTTATGCTCTTCCAGCTAGTCTCGAGGTTGAGGCTTCTGATGTAGTTATCACAGGTATTGTTCTGGTTTGTAGCAGAGATGTTTCAGTTTTATTTGATTTGGGATCTACGTACTCCTATGTGTTATCTTATTTTGCACTGTATCTGGTCATGCCTAGTGATTCTTTGAGTGCTCCTATTTATGTGTCTACACTGATGGTTGATTCTATTATGGTAGATCGAGTCCATTGTTCATGTATAGTTGTGACTGGAGATCTTGAGACTCATGTAGATTTGCTTCTTCTGGACATAGTTGATTTCGATGTCATATTGGGGATAGACTTGTTATCACTTTACCACGCTATCTTGGACTGTCATGCCAAGACTGTGACCTTAGCCTTGCCGAGTTTACCTCGTTTAGAGTGGAAAGGGACTCCTAGTCATTCTACCCGTAGTGTTATCTCTTATATGAAGGCTCGACGTATGGTCGAGAAGGGGTGTTTGGCCTATTTGGCCTATGTTCGTGATTCTAGCACTGAGGTTCCTTCTATTGATTCTGTGCATGTTGTCCGTGAGTTTCCTGAGGTATTTCCTTCAAACCTACCGGGTATGCCACCCGATAGGGATATTGACTTCTACATTGATTTAGCTCCGGGCACTCAGCCCATTTCTATTCTGACGTATCATATGGCCCTGCCTGAGTTGAAAGAGTTGAAGGAGCAGTTACAAGACTTGCTTGAAAAAGGATTTACTAGACCTAGTGTTTTGCCTTGGGCTGCGCCGGTGTTGTTTGTTAAGAAGAAAGATGGATCGATGAGAATGTGTATTGATTACTGGCAATTGAACAAGGTTACAATCAAGAATAAGTATCTGTTGCCGAGGATTGATGATTTGTTTGATCAACTTCAGGGTGCCAAGGTATTTTCGAAGATTGACTTGAGATCTGGCTACCATCAGTTGAGTATTAGGGCATCCGATGTCCCTAAGATAGCTTTCTACACTCGGTACGAGCATTATGAGTTCTTAGTGATGTCATTCGGGTTGACAAATGCCCCAGCAGCTTTTATGCATTTGATGAACCGAGTGTTCAGACCTTACTTGGATTTGTTCATAACAGTCTTCATTGATGATATTTTGATCTATTCCCATAGCCGGGAAGAGCACGAGCAGCATTTTAGAGTGGTTCTTTAGACTTTGAGGGATAGTCAGTTGTACGCCAAGTTTTCGAAGTGCGAGTTCTGGTTGAGTTCAGTTGCATTCCTGAGTCATGTTGTATTAGCATAGGGTATTCAGGTTGATCCGAAAAAGATCGAGGCAATCAAGAACTAGCCTAGACCAGGGTTAGCTACAGAGATCCGGAGTTTCTTGGGATTGGCAGGCTACTATCATCAGTTTGTGGAGGGGTTTTCATCTATCGCAACCCCGATGACCAGGTTGACCCAGAAGGGTGCCCAGTTCAGATGGTCGGACGAGTGTGAGGCAAGCTTTCAGAAGCTCAAGACAGCTTTGACTACGGCACTGGTGTTGGTTTTGTCCACAGTTTCAGGGCCTTATACAGTTTATTATGATGCATCTTGTATTGGACTTGGTACGGTGTTGATGCAGAATGGCAAGGTCATTGCCTATGCTTCGCGGCAGTTGAAGATTCATGAGAAGAACTATCCGGTTCATGATTTGAAGTGGTAGTCATTGTTCATGCGTTGAAGATTTGGAGGCATTATCTGTATGGCGTGGCATGTGAGGTGTTCACAGATCATAAGAGTCTGCAGTATTTGTTCAAGCAGAAGGAGCTAAATTTGAGGCAAAGAAGGTGGTTGGAGCTAATAAAGGACTATGATATCACCATCTTATATCATCCGATAAAGGCCAATGTGGTGGCCGATGCTTTGAGTAAGACGTCAGCCAATATGGGCAGTCTTGCTTATATTCTAGTCGGTGAGAGACCGCTTGCTTTGGATGTTCAGGCTTTGGCCAATCAGTTCATGAGGTTGGATGTTTCTGAGCCCAGCCGTATGTTAGCTTGCACAGTCGCTCGTTCTTCTTTATTGGAGCGTATCTAAGATTGGCAGTATGATGATCCTCATTTGTGTGTCCTTAGAGACATGGTGCAGCACGGAGGTGTCAAGCAGGTTACCTTAGGAGATGATGGAGTTTTGAGATTGCAGGGTCGAGCTTGTGTGCCTAATGTGGATGGGCTTTGGGAGTTGATTTTAGAGGAGGCCCATAGTTCTCGGTACTCTATTCATCCGGGCGACGCTAAGATGTATCAGGATTTGCGGCAGTATTATTGGTGGAGTAGAATGAAGAAGAATATCGTTGTGTATGTGGCTCGGTGTTTAAACTGTCAGCAGGTTAAGTACGAGCATCAGAGGCCTAGTGGTTTGTTTCAAAGGATTGAGCTTCCAGAGTGGAAGTGGGAGCGGATCACTATGGACTTCATTGTCGAACTCCCACGGACTCGGAGGAAGTTCGACGCAATGTGGGTTATTGTTGATAGGCTGACCAAGTCAGCACATTTCATTCCTGTGGCAGTCTCCTATTCTTCCGAGAGGTTAGCTGAGATCGATATCCGGGAGATTATTCGTCTTCATGGTGTTCCCGTGTCTATCATTTCGGATCGAGGTACATAGTTGACCTCACATTTCTAGAGAGCGGTTCAGTGAGAGTTAGGCACATGGGTTGAGTTAAGCATAGCATTTCATCCTCAGACGGACGGGCAGTCCGAGTGGATTATTTAGATTTTGAAGGATATGCTCTGAGCTTGTGTCATTGACTCTGGAGGCTCGTGGGATCCGTTTTTCCCTTTAGTGGAGTTTGCCTACAACAACAGCTACTAGTCGAATATCTAGATGGCTCCTTATAAGGTTTTATATGGTAGGCGGTGTCGGTCGCCGGTTGGATGGTTTGAGCCGGGGGAGGCTTGATTGTTGGGTACGGATCTGGTTTAGGATGCCTTGGACAAGGTCATGATTATTCAAGATAGGCTTCGTACAGCTCAGTCCAGGCAAAAGAGTTATGCCGACCGCAAGGTTATGATTTGGCATTCATGGTCGGTGAGCGGGTATTGCTTCGAGTGTCGCCTATGAAGGGCGTGATGAGATTTGGGAAGAAGGGCAAGCTTATCCCTAGGTTCATTGGCCCGTTTGAGATTCTTGATCAAGTGGGAGAGGTGGCTTATAGACTTGCGTTGCCGCCAAGCTTATTAGTCGTGCATCCAGTGTTTCATGTATCCATGCTTCGGAAGTATCACGACGATCCATCCCATGTGTTACATTTCAACACTATCTAGTTGGACAATGACTTGTCTTATGAGGAGGAGCCGGTAGCTATTCTAGACCGGCAGGTTCGTCAGTTGAGATCGAAGAGTTTTCCTTCTGTTCGTGTTCAGTGGAGAGGTCAGCCCGGTGAGGCATCGGCCTGGGAGTCCGAGTCCGATATGTGGAGCTGTTATCCCCATCTTTTTCCCTACTCAAGTACTTCCTTCTTCTGTCCGTTCGAGGACAAACGGTTGTTTTAGAGGTGGAGAATGTGATGACCTAAAAGTTCATCACTTTTGGTCATCACTTGTTTTAAAAGTAAATTCTGCGTTCTGAGGCCTTAAAACCTCTTTTGGCATCACCTCGATTTGCGTGCATAGTCGGGGCACGTAGCTAAAAAGCCATTATGTGAAAATCTGTGAAAAATGATGAATTTTGACTTTAAAATAAATTAAGTTGACTTCGGTCAACATTTTGGATAAACGGACTCAGACCCGTGATTTGACTGTCCCAGAGGGTCCGTAGGAAAATATAGGACTTGGGAGTATGCCCGAAATCAAATTTCGAGGTCCCAAGCCCAAGAAATGAATTTTTAAAGAAAATTGTTTTCTATATTATTTATGAGTTTTTGAAAATGAAATGTGTTTAAGACTTGATGGTATCGGTCCCGTATTCTGGTTCCGGTGCCCGGTACAGATCTTATATGTGATTTAAGATAAGTCTGTGAAATTTGGTAAGAAACAGACTTGAAATGACGTGAATCGGATCGTATTTGAGAAAATTGAAAAATTTGAACCTCTTAAGAAATTTCATGATTTTGATGCTAAATTCATAGTTGCTGATGTTATTTTAGTGATTTGAATGCACGAGAGAGTCTATATGATGTTTTTAGGGTGGTGTGCAGGTTTGGTTTGGAGCCCCGAGGGCTCGGGTGAGTTTTGGATAGGCCACGGGGTGGATTTTGGACTTGGAAAGTCACAGACTTCAGCTGTTGCATTGCAGGCCTGCAGGTTTCGTATTTGCGAAGCTTGGATCGCAAATGCGAGTTCGCAAATGTGAAGGCTATGTCACAAATGCGAAAATAGCCCCGACCAACCTTCCTTGCAATTGCGAGGAATTTATCGCAAATGCGATGTTTCCCCTTTTTGGTCAGTCATCGCAAATGCAACATGTGGTTCGCAAATGCAAAGGTCGCCTCGCAAATGCGAGCTTAGCAGAAGTCTGGGTTCGCAATTGCGAACCCTGGTCACAATTGCGACATCTGTAACCTGCAATTTTATGACTTAGCCGAAAATCTTTCATTCTTCACACTCTTGGGCGATTTTTCAAAGACAACTCTTCTTCCAAATCGATTGTAAGTCAATTTTAACTCGTTTTCTTCAATTATTAACATCTTTTCACATGATTTCAACTCAAAAACAATGATTTTTATGGGGGAAATTGGGTGTTTTGGGTAAAACCTAGATTTTTCAAAAATTGGGGATTTAGACGTCGATTTAAGGTCTGATTTCAAAACAAATTATATATTTGGGTTCGTGGGGGAATAGTAATCGGGTTTTGGTTCGAACCTCGGGTTTTGACCATGTGGGCCCAGGGGCGATTTTTGACTTTTTGGGTAAAATTTTAGAAAACTCATTTTCACGTATTAGAATTGATTCATTTAGCATTTATTGATATAATTAAGTAACTTGTGGCTAGATACGAGCGAATTGGTGGTGGAATCAAGAGGTAAAGCGATAGTAGAGACTTGAATTGTGTTCGTGGCATCGAGGTAAGTGTTTGGTCTAACCTCAGCTTGAGGGATTAGGAGTCGAGTCCTATTTGCTAAGTGGTATTTGTTGAGTACGACGTATAGGCATGGTGATGAGTATCTATACGTTGGTGTCAAGCATGACTTCGTTGTATTATTCATGCTTTGATGATGATTTCTATTGTTGGGCAAAGTTTGTGGAAGTAATTGTGACATTTGAACATTGAGGAGCGTTAGCTCAAGTTGTATAATGAAATGTGAAAGTATAAGTGGTTTGACCCTTTTAGAGCATTAGCTCAAGTGTGAAGTAAGTTGTGAAGTAAAAGTGAGAAAGAGAAGAGAATCATTATGTTTTCTCCCTTGCCGGGATATTGTTGTTTTTAATGTTATCTCCCTTGCCGGGATGTTTATGTTTCTTTTGATGTTGCTCCCTTGCCGGGACTTGATTGTTGAACTATTGTTCCCTTGCCGGGATTCTTATTGTAATTTCATTTATTTCCTAGCCCTATTGTTTGTGATTGTTGTTTGGGTGAGGAAAAACGTTAAAGCACGAAGGGTGATGTCGCGTATTATTTTGGTGAGAGAGTGTTAAAGCACGAAGGATGATGCCATGTATGATTTGTGAGGAAAGAGTGCAAAGCACGAAGGGTGATGTCGTGCCGCACGATGTGCCATTCCGTGCTGATTATATTGATTACATGGTGAGGATGAGAGTAAAAGCACGAAGGGTGATGCTGTGCACATTTTCATTACTTGATTGCTTTGGTGAGGACGAGAGTAAAAGCACGAAGGGTGATGTCGTGCACTTATTGATTTCTCATTCTTTATTGATATCTGAGATATATAGTTTCTTTCAATTACCTGTTGTCTTTCTATTCTAAATTGATAGTTCCCCCGCAGCATGTTACCTCTCTCATACTTGACTGTATATTACTGTTGTACTTTTCCGCTATATATAGTTAAATTGCACAGGTTTGTTTGGTAGTCTGGTCCTAGCTTCATCACTACTTTACCGAGGTTAGGATAGGCACTTACCAGCACATGGGGTCGGTTGTGCTAATACTACACTCTGCACTATGTGCAAATCTCGGAGCAGCAACTTTTGGACCGTAGATTGGGTGGTTGCCTTCAGTCCACGCGGAGATCCAAGGTAGTCCTGCAGGCCCTGGCGTCTCCCTCTATCCTTTACTCCTGTTTCATTTACTTAGTTCAGAAACAGTGTATCTTTTATCTTTCAGACTATGTATGTAGTATTCTTAAATCGTCTGTGAAACTGTGACACCAATTCTGGGTTATCGATGTTCAAACAGTTGTATTAGATACATATTTAGATAATTTATTGTTTTTCTTCCGCTTATTGTAAATTCTGCGGTCTACACGTTATTGCTTTATAATTGTTAAACAATATAAAATGGGTAAAAAGAAAATTTGTCCAAACAGTCTGCTTGCCTAGCTCACATTAGTACGCGCCATCACGACTCCCGAGGATGGGAAATTCGGGTCGTGACAGAGTGACTTTGCCCTAATTGGCTTTCTCGAGCTCAATTGGGTGTTCAAACAATGCAAGTAAAATTGGCTCAAGTCAGGTATTACTATCTCTAAGTTTAGCCATTTAATTGGGGCTATAAATCTCTTGAATGCACCTCAATTCCTTGTTAGCCTAATTTTCCTAGACTTAGTCCCTCTTTCTCAAGAAGAGTCTAAGTCATAAAGGCATGAATCAAGCTAAATATCACTAACCCATAAATAATTAAGCCCTAAAATATAAGACCCATTAAATACCCACAATAGGGTTAGGTAACAACCCTAGCTAATGGGTTTAGCTACTCATAATAATGGTAGAAATCAAAGATAGAGATGAAATATAAGCCATAAAAGTTAATTACAAGAATAAAATCTAAGATTAATAGCTAAAGTTGTTCTAAAATTATTCTAAGTAGTAAAATACGAGCTGTTCACGAGCTCCTCAGTACAAAAGAAACCCTAAAAATCTGAAAAGGATCTATTTATACACAGCTGAAATTATTGGACAAAAATACCCCTACGGAGGTTCCGCTGTCAGCGCAATATTGAGCGGCTCAGCGCTTGAACTTTCGCGACCACGCAAAAGCAAGTGCGGATCGCGTTTCTTCCATTTTGGACTAGAGTTGGGCTTGATTTTGCTGGGCGCATAAAAGAGACCACCTCAGCATTGTCTTCCACCGCAGCAGCGTAAAATATTTGCGGACCGTGCTTTTCATTTAAGCTCAAATTTCCAGGCCTTTAAATCTTTAATTCGCCCCTCAGCGGATTTAAAACCGCGGCCGCATCAAGTATTCTGCTGCCATACTATTTCACCGCGGTCAGCGGTATTTGTTGTATCCCAAAGACGCCTTCTCTGAATCTCGATTCCGCTGAGAGTGTAATTGTGGGCGCCTGAGCGGTAGACCTTCTGTGGCCGCTCTTTTCCTTCGTTGTTAGTGCTTTTAGCTCAACTTTGAACTTTTGCAGGTTTAACTCCTTTATGAGCTGGTTATGACTTTCTTGCTTCATTTTGACCAAACCCTGCAAACAAGCACTATAGTTTTCGGGAATACTTTTACACATTTTTTATACAAAACCTAAGCAAAAGAGAGCATAAGATAGGCTAGAATCCGTAGTTATCAAATATTGAGGAATATTCTTCATTGAATGTCATCTGGTAGTAAATATTTGTTTGTCCTCATTAGCAATATTCATTTCGGGGTATGCCCGGTGCCAACCGAAGTTGCTGGCCCCGAACTTAGTTTCCACTTGCCTTGTTTTTCGTCTGTCTCTGGTTCCACGTGTCGCCCTATTATTCGAGTATTTACGATGAACTGATTTTACCCTATACAGATACTACAAAATTGCTATTAACACTCTGACTCCTAAAAATATATTAATCATGAGTTAATATGAAGGGCACTTTTGTCTTTCCAAAAAATCTTGTTCCCCCTCTGTCATCTTTCTCATATCGAAATATGCTTCTTGGATTCTCCTTCGGGTGACGAAAATGACGAACTATTTCTACACCCCAAAGAAAAACTAAAGAAGAATTTAAAAAGAGAAAATACTATGGAACATTTAAGTTGGTTTCTGATAATTGTTTTTATTAAATTCTCAGTTCATTGCTATTAATCCATCTATTATTGTAGCTTGAAAGTGAATTAATCTTCATTATTTGCTTCCAATTGGATAGCTTGGGATGGAAGTCTATTTTTGAGAATTGTAAAGTGAATATCTCATTTAGTACTATGAAAAAAAGAATAAAACCTAAATTGTAGTGTGCATGCATTGATTATTAAAGTTTTTTCGTTATTATTATTAGAGGTGACCGTAGTATTTTATTTTAAAATATTAGGATCCAATGATTGTGGCTCCATTAATAAAACTTTTTAGTGCATTCCACGTGTAGATCAGTCTCTATAGAGGTGTTCATTACATTGTGCATGCATTGGTTTTTATCAAAATTTTCCATCGGTGGGCTAGTAGTTTCATCTAAAACTATGGACAGGTTATCTAGTTGAGAGAAGTGGTTAGTAGTAGGCAGTGTTGTTTAGTAAGTGCCTGCAGTATCCCAAGAACTTTGGTTATTCATTTTGTCTATGTCATACAAATTATGAGACTCTTTTTTAATATACCTAAGTTTTTGAGTGTTGAGATACTTACCTGTGTCCGCATCAAAGATTCTGGCATTAACACCATTGCAGGCGGGTTACCAATTGTTGGAGATATTGATCGTGCACTATGTGTCTTCTTCTTTGTGAAGGATACTGTTTTGCATTCACCTTCTTCTAATCTTTGAGTATTGGAACTTGAAGTTGACCTTTGTAGATTTATTATGGGAGGTTTTGGACTTGAATAGGGACATTTTTGGATGTTGTGACCTAGTCTTCCATATTTTTTACAGAAATAATTTTTCTCTTCATATAGAATTTGTTGTTTATAAGAACCAATAAGAATGAAGGGTTTAACTGGTGTGTCTATGGGCACATCTACGCACAATCTTGCGTATCTTCCTTTTAGTGTGGATGAAGTGCATGCATCAATTCGAAATAGTTTCCCTATTTTGTTTCCAACTTTTTGAAGGATGATACTATCATAGAACTTGGTTGGGAGTTGTGGTAAGTGTATCCATACAACTGAAAATAGTTGTTTGGCTTCGCATGTCACCAATTGTGGTTCCCATTTTTGCACAGATAGGAAGAAATCATTAATGAACCATGGACCATTATACAAAGACTTAATCATATTTTCTTCTTTATTAAACTTTACAATGAAGTTATATGTTCCTAGGTCCATGAGGATAATATTTTTTATAGGTCTCCATAGATCTTGGATTTTTTTCTTAAGATAATAATAAAGTATACGTTTACCCATGAGTTTAATAATGTCTGAGTATTTCCAAGGCTGGTAAAAATGCTTGAAATCTTCCGTTGATAGATTGATTCGAATTCCTTCATCAATTGCCTCTAGACCACGCGCATAGGCTTTAGGTTGTACTGTCTCTTCCATTGGTGTATCATCTAGCATGAATTGATTATGTTCTTCTTCATGTTTCATAGTTATATGGGTTTCCTCATAATTAACTAATAACTTATCTTTGAATGTGGGGTGTAGGGTTGTGTGAGATGGGGAGTGAGTGATGGATTGTGAGTGGTAGTTTTGTGGGTTGTTGAGTTTTTCCGGTGGATTGATAATATCTGGTGGCTTTGGTGGAATTAATGAGGTTTAGGGAATGGAATTTGAGGGGTTGCTCATTATGAGTGATTGAGAAGATGTTGCTCTGGGTTTTAATATTGTGTATTGATGCTTAAAAAATTTTGTAGTTCTTGTAATTTATTATGGTTCTAATATTTTGTATTGATGCTCAATTTTTGTACTCACTCCATACATTTTTACTTGTCTCCTAGTATATTAAAAATGCATTTTTACTTTTTTGTGGTAATTAACTAAACTTTTGTATTAAACACCAATAGAGTGTACAAATCCATAGCTTGCTTACACAGTTCACTATCTTTTACAACCTCCAAATAAAAAGAACCAAAAACTTAGACTACATATGCATGTATTCATATACTCAGAAAATAAAACTTTGAACTAATCTATGTACATAATCACTAGCTCTAATGTTGCAATTATAAGCTATCTCTCGTGCAATGGAGATCCAATTCTTACTCTTCTTTTCAATGATCCTCATATTCCTTTCTATCGAGATAGCATGTGAGACTTTTGCATAGACCATCCGAAATATTTTTTCCCTCTGAGTTCTCCCTTTGGCATTTTATAGAATCCATTGTTAGTGTTGCTCCCAGGTTGTTGTCACTCTATAATGTTGTTTCATCCAGCATCTGTTTTGAGCGAAGACACACCTAACAAACAAATGTTCTCTACTTTACTCATGTTCATGACACAGTATGCAATGTGAATCCATATTCACTCCCCAGCTTCGTAGCCTATCTATAGTAAAGAGCTTCCTTTGCAATAGTATCCACATAGTGAACTGAGCTTTAGGCCTGGCAGTGTTCTGAAATATTAAGCATTTCCAAGAAACTCGAGGTCTATCACCCAGGAGTTGTAGATATATGTACCTGATCATGTTCTTCCTTTAACTAATTCCTTGTATTTGGCTCAAAGTGATTTTAGTATTAATTATTTATCGAATCATCCAACATGCTTGTTGAGGCACTCTCATTTGCATAAATTATTGCCCTTTGATGTAGTAGGTATGTATCTATTTGATCTAGAGTCTGTCTTGTTTATTTGCAAGATCCCAACACACATTTGCAATAGCAGCTTTGTTTCACAATTTTAGATTGACTAAGTTCAACCATCCTACAGACTTAGGAGTACATAGTTTCTCCCATACCACAAATGACTTCTTAATGATGTTACTATCAGTAGACTGTACATAGCTTTGACAATAACCATCAATGAGATTCAGAACCTTACTAGGAAGGGGGAGCAGTTGAGCCCAATAAGCATGTATACCAGATAGAACACTTTGTACCAGTTGTACTCTCCTCGCGTATGATAGCTTCTTTGTTATCCAAGAAGACACTCTTGCCACTACTTTCTGAATGAGGGATTGACATTGCATTAATTGAATCTTCTTGGTTGATAGTGATATGCCAAGGTACCTGAAAGGTAACTCTCCTTGGCCATAGCCTAAGTGTTGTAGTATCCTTGATCTTTCAGTCTGAGAAACTCCACCAAAGTAGACTGAGATTTTGCCTAAATTAGCTTGTAGACTTGAGGTTTGCGAGAACTGAATGAAACATCTGTGCAAGGCAACAATTTATGGTAGATCAACTTTGGAGAAAAACAGTAGATCATCAGCAAAACTCAAGTGAGTAATGCCTAGCTTAGCATACTTAGGATGATATTTGAAAGTTTTGTCTTCTTTCAGTCCGTTTAGGCTCCTGCTAAGATATTCCATGACAATTGCAAACAGAAATAGGGAGATTGGGTTTCCTTGTCTGAGACCCTTAGCAGCATCAAAAGGAATGGTAGTCTCTCCATTTACCAGTATTGTACAATTGACAATTTTGACATACTCAAGTACCCAGCTTGTGAACTTTGTAGGTGTTATGCCCCGCAGTATTACGTTGATGTTACGCTCTATAGTATTATATTACGGTGATGTTACACCTTGTAGTATTGTACATTGAATTTGTCGTAAGATAATTGACATCAGTTCAAGGACAAGATTATTTGGAGATTATAAGTATTATGTTATTTCAAATAAGTGATAAGCAAATTCGTGAAGGTGAGAGGGTAAGCGAATCGAAGAAAATGAGTTTCATCGAAGTTTGACAATTTGGAATAAAATACGGTCTAATACCCTATATTTATGGACCAGCACCATACAAGGTATTCCATGAACATAATACTAAAGTTTATAAGGTATGTTAAAAATGAGTAGTATTTTAATTAATTTGAGATAATTCTTAATTATGTAGATTTTTAGATAATTTTGGATTTTTGGTGGAAGATTAACTATGTAATTAAGGAATTGAGGATAAAATCTAAAGGGCCCCAACGTGGCAGCCAAGAGCATTAGTTAAATATGAATCTTAAGTCATAAAGTAATGTGGTACCTTATGAGAAATTGGTGGCTTAATCACCCCCCAAAGTGGGACCTACCTAAAGTTTAAAGACAACCTTTCTAATTCACAATTGAATTGTTCATATTAAAGAAGAAAGCTTCAGCAAAGGTATTATTGCAATAGCAACGTGATTGCCCAAGCATTTCATACGAAGGCTAATTAATACTATATCAACGTGAGATTTGCGATTCTAAGGGAGTACGGTATAATCTTTCTCAAGAATATCATACGAATTTTTTTCTACTTCGCTCCGTCGTTACGTGTTGTCGCAATTAACATGTGTTATAGGGATTATGAAGAGAATCGACTCAGGTAAAGGCTATCCCTTCTCTCTAGTTGGCATTATCCATACGATATAAACAAAACGAGCAAATGCATAACTTTCATAAATGACTTTATTCATAGAAATGCTAGAGATGCTTAGGTTCTTGATTCCCTATGTGTCCTATTATTCTATCATCTGTTCATGGGTCTCAGAAAATATGTAAGTTGATAAAGTTTACTTCATGATACTAATTAAAGGCATGATGGTCTTATGACATTCCGAAAGGTTTTATTGGCATACTTCTCATGCATTGCATTCATTTATACATGTACATTCACCCATGACCAGATGGCATTATATACGCAAATATATGTATATTATATGTATATGGGATATGGGAAAATGTTACGGCGTTATATATGCACCACGACCTGATCAGCTGGTATGCGTTGATGATTTTGCCCACAGTGGCCGAGATGATATGATAGGATGCCCTCAAAGGCTTGATGGTGTTATGAGCACATATACATATGAACGACATGACATTCATAAGCATATGCATGACACTATAAGTATTTCATGATTTACAAAGTTATCCAAACTTACATGTTGAGTCATTTACTCCATGTGTCACGATCCTAAACCCGATCCCGGTCGTGATGGCGTCTCTCGTGCAGACTAGGCCAGCCGACACATTCCCAATTCATTTTTTAGCAATTAAGATAATAGTAACGATCCTAAACCCGATCCTGGTCGTGATGGTGTCTCTCGTGAAGACAAGGTCAGCCGACACATTCCCAATTCATTTTTTAGCAGTTAAGATAATACAAGTAAGTCTTAAACATAATAAATATCCCAAAAAGATAAGGTGAAATAATACGGTTTGCGGAAAATGACATAGTCCGACATCGGGGTGTCACCAGTCACGAGCATCTATAATAGTACTACAAGTCTGAAAGAGTCTATTCCACTAATACATAACTAAAACATAAGGAAATAAGATAGAGGGAGAAGTACTAGGCTGCGAATCGTCGGGCAGCTACCTAGTGTATCTCCAGAATCTACTGGACAGCTCTCAACCCTCGCAAGTAGGACCTGATGTGCCTGAAACTGCATACGAGGTACAGGGATTAAAGTGAGTACTCCAACTCAGTGAGTAATAATAATAAATGCAGACTGAGTAATAAGAAACCACATAAAGGCACATCAATAGACTATAAAGAAGCAGTAAAAGCCAGTAAAATCAATGAGACAGTGAAAGATAGGTAAAATCACTTTAGTTCAGTTAAAACTTCTTTGGAATGCCTTTTTAATAGTTAAGCAAGTAAATGATAGGAAATTAGGAAAGATAAACACATAAAGAACCGCCCCTCAGGCACAATACCATCAGAATCAGCCCCTCGGGCAACACATGGAACAACATCAGCCCCTCGGGCTATATCTCAAATCACTATGGGTACTCGCGCTCATTGGGGGTTTTCAGACTCCTAGAGGGGCCCCTTACGGCCCAAGCGCAATATCAAGCCATCTCGTGACATAATTACATAGGCTCTTGGCCTCATATCAACAAGCCACCTCGTGGCGTACAAATCTCAGACCCTCGACCTCATAATCATAATCAGGTGTTTCCTCACAACATAGGCCATCAACCTTGCTCAGTCAGAATCTCACAAGCCACTGGGGCAATAGTAAAACATGATGCTCAACCCAAAATATCATTTAAAATATCCTTTAAGTGTTAAAGTAGAGTAAACATGGCTGAGTTATGAAAACAATAGAATATAGCATGACTGAGTTCGAGTATAAAGTCAAAACAGTGAGGAAATATCAGTAAAAATCCCCTAAGGGTTCAAATAGTTGGCACGAGGCCCAAATATGGCATTCAGCCCAAAACATGATGATAGCAAACAGTTTTCAGTCAAATACGCAGTAAAACAATCATTCGAGATGGACTAATCATAATCCTCAACAGTGCACAACTCCACGCTCATCATCTAGTGTGTGCTCAATATAGCACAACAAAGTGCAATTCGGGGTTTCATACCCTCAGGACAATATTTACAATCATTACTCACCTCTAGCCGGTCCAAATCTCTAGCTCGCGATGCCTTTGCCCCTCGAATCGGCCTCCGAATGCTCCAAATCTAACAAAATCAGTGCAAAACCATCAAAATATGTTAAGGGACAAAGCCCACTCGAAAGAAATCAAATTACAACACAAATCCCGAAATTGGCCAAACCCGACCCCCAGGCCCACGTCTCGGATTCCAATAAAAATTACATCAATGGACTCCTTATCACTTTCTGAGTTCATTCATGCCAAAAGAATCAAAATACAACCACAAACGACCCCTCAAATCCCAAATTCTAGGTCTCTAATTACAAGCAATAGTTCTTCAATTTTAGGCTTAATTTCCATGATTAATTAGGTAGAATTCACAATAGAATCGAGTATTAAGTCCATAAATCTTACCTCCAAGTGTTTTCCCTTGAATCCCTCTTCAATCCTCTTCAAAAAGCTCCAAAAATCGCTCAAAAATGGTGGAAGTTAACCCTAAAATTGCAGACAAGATGACTATTTAAACATTCTGCTCATGCCTCAATTCCTTCTTCGCGAACGCATCCAGTCCCTCGCAAACACGATGGTTCCTCATCATGACCTTTGCAAACGCGCTACCCTTCTCGCGAACGCGATGAACAAATCAACCTCAAACCCAGCTGCCCAACTTCCTCTATGCGAACGCGGAGCCTCCCTCGCGAACGCGATGCACAATGACCCCAGCCATTCACGAACGCGGAGCCTTCCTCGCGAACACGAAGGCTAAAATATCAACCTCACAAGCTAACCCTTCGCGAACGCGAGGGCCTACTCGCGAACGCGAAGGTTATTTCTCTACAACACTGAACAGCAGTTTTCTGCACTTTTCCAAAATATAAAATGGTCCGATTGACCACCCGAAACTCACCCGAGGCCCCCAGGACCTCAACCAAACATGCAAACATATCCCATAACATCATTCAAACTTATTCCAACCTTCGGAACGCTCAAAATAACTAAACACTAAATTCGCATCGGATTCAAGCCTAAGAATTCTAAAATCTTCTAAATTACGCTTTTGATCAAAACCCCAACTAAACCACGTCCGAATGACCTGAAATTTTGCACACACATCCCAAATGACACAACGGAACTACTGCAACTCTTAGAATTCCATTTCGACCCCTATATCAAAATCTCACCAATCAACCGAAAAACACCAAAAATCCAATTTCGCCAATTCAAGCCTAAATCTATTCTGAACCTCCAAAACACATTCCGATCACGCTCCTAAGTCTCAAATTACCTCCCAAAGCTATCCAAACCATCGGAACTTACATCCAAGCCCTCTAACACATAAGTCAACATCCGGTTGAATTTTCTAACTTAAGTTTCCTCAAAAGAGACTAAGTGTCTCAAACCTTACCAAATCCTTTTCAAAACCGAGCCAACCAACCCAATCAATCATAGAATCGATAAACAAACAATAAGAAGTAGAAATGGGAAAAACAAAGCGGTAACTTATGAGACGACTAGTCGGGTTGTCACATCATGTTTCTTCCATGTCTTTTATATACTTATTTATGTGCCTTACATACTCAGTACATTATTCATACTGACGTCCTTTTATTGGGGATGCTTCATTCATGCCTGCAGGTATAGACAATCAGTTTGACGAGCCCTTATAATAGACGAGGTTAGCATTCAGCGAAGGATCGGTAAGACTCCACCTTATTAGGAGTGTAGCCGAGTCTATGAATCATCGTGTCAGAATTTTGCTATAGACTAGGCCGGTACCCTGTCCCATTTGATGTCAAATACTCTTAGAGACTTTGTAGACAGAGGTTCATTTTTTACAGTATGACGGCCCATATGTATTCATATTTTAAGAAAGATGGTTCACTGATACAATGCTTTCCCACTTATAGTTATACATTACGATTTGTGACCATGTTGGCCTAGTTACCAATGATAGTACGATAAGAAAGATATTTTACGTTGGTACTCAATTGAGTAAGGCACCGGGTGGCCGTCGTGACCCTTTAGTTTGGGTCATGACAAAAGTGGTATCAGAGCAGTTCTGTCCTAGGGAGTCTACAAGTCGTGTCTAGTAGAGTCTTGTTTATGGGTGTGTTGTGCACCACACTTATAAGTAAGAGGCTACAGGATATTTAGGATTGTCACTCTTTCTTCTTACTCTAGATCGTGTGACAGAGCTCAGTTGTAAGAACTCAATTTCCTAAACTCTATCCTATCGATAATACGTCGATGCCTACATCTAGAAAGACGGTTGGTAAGGGATTAAATGCAGTTGTGGAAGAGTTGAGATAGGGGAACGCAATTTTTCATTATGCTTATGATGAGTAAATGTAAGGTCTTCAGTAGATCATGTGTGTACTAAGACGTGTAACTTCTTGATAAGGAGCCTTAAGGCAAGAATATCTATCCACTCCTATGGTGAAGGACAATGAGAGATTCAAAAGATAGATACAAGTTTCAACAAGTAAAAGAAGCAATATGAAGAAGGGTACGAGGCGCCCAGTTAATGAAGATTATCAATATTTATAATTCAGACAGAGGAATATAAGCCTTTTGAGTTACCTTCAACAGTAACAGAGGTATTTAAAATTGGCCATACCCATTTCAGTTATGCCCTATGAGGGCTAACAAGTGTAGTTTAAGAAGAAGGACGGGATATCAAAATCCGGCTAGGATGAGAGTAACCCAAAATAGTGAATGGATTGTTTACGTTGGTTGACATTTCTGAAGGATATTGCAAACGTACTAATAGATGGTGCACTCTAAAATAATACAGCTAGATATGAGTTCTACAAAGATAGGCACTGGAATCCTGGAAGGGATAAATATTACCTTAGTATGGCTTTCGTCCCTAGTAGAAAGAGAATGTTAGGCAACCCGAAGAGCTAGCAGATGGAGCAAGGGGAGCAAAAAGCAAAAGAATGTCTTGTAAAGTTTTCAGAATAAAGTGATAGACAGAAATGTTAGCAGGGAAATAAGAAGAGAGATATTAAGCATTATGAGTAGAGGTGTTCATGGTTCGGTTTGGGTTGGTTTTTTCCTAAAAATAAACCAAATCAAGTAAGTCAATTTTTCAAATATTGGAAAACAAACTAATTGAGTCGGTTTTTTATCGATTCAGTTTATGTCAGTTTTTCGGTTCTTTTGGTTATTTATCGGGGTTTTTCTTAAATATGAGACATACACTATCAAACGCATATTCTGGTGACTATATTTTCAACGTAACAATATCAAATCAATTGATCTTTGAGCAATTTATCATTTTAAAGATATATTGATGATAATTGAATCAAATTGTGATGAAGAATTTAAGTACTCAATTAAAAATCGATTATTTTTAACATAAAATAAATTTTTGTACTTAGTAAAAGAAAAAGTATCAATCAAACTAGAATGTAAAGGCAAAAAGCTAGATTATTATAATAACAAAGAACTAGACTAAAAATACAAATGAGTAATATGTACCATAAAATTTTAGAAACTTTATATAAATATAAATATATATATATATATATATATAGTGTAATAATAAATTTAAATAGCTACTTTTATAGTCGGTTTGGTTCGGGTTTTTTTTTGGTATTTCTTTATTAAAACCAAACCAATTTTGATTGGTTTTTAAAATTCTAAACAAAAACCAAACCAAACCTAAAAAGTATCGAATGTTTTGGTCGGTTTGGTTCGGTTTTCGGTTTGGTTCGATTTTTCGGGTTCTTATGAACACCCCTAATTATGAGTAAGACATGATACATGGATGATAATGGTAGATAAAAAAATGACAGTATTATAGAGTCTATAGTCAAGTAAAGGAAGGGACGGGGAGTGACAGGCCTTGAGACAACAAAAGTGTATAGGCCATAAAGTCGTATCTTCATTTCGAGAAATAAGTTCGTGACTCTAATGTGATTACCAAAAGGAAAAGTTAGACCCTAAAGTAATAGAAATTAGTATAGACTAGTGAATAAGATAAACTAAACATGAATTAGGGACTGAGTGATTTGATAATAATTGGCATCACGAGAATTTCAGAGATTGCGTTCCGGCGATAATAGAATGGACGATAGAAGAATACCATTTAAAGGTCATTCAGGAAGACGCTTCCCTAAAGCAAGAAATGTGAGCAAAGTTAAGCTTAAGGGACTATGTGTGCCAGTTATACTAGGTGTCACCCTCGTGAATAATGAATTTTGTTATCTTTGGTACAGAAGGATTTCCGCAAGGCAAGTAAGGATCATCGATGATGTAAAAAGACGCCAAAGATGAAGAGGTAAAACATCTATACATAGATTATCGTAGCACTAAGTCTTAATGCGATAAAAATGAGAAAGGTATGAGATTGCATTAATCTAGATCCTATAGATATGCTATGATTCCAAAATATTATGCAAACACGACGTCAAGGAGAGGAAGTAAGGGTTCCTGCCGGAGATGTTATTGATAGATAAGGAGCCAGTGCAAGATGTAAGTTAAGACATAAACAAATAACCCAAGAAAGATTACGTGGAATATCGATATAAGAATGGGCTAAAGAGTAGTTAGTAGTTGATTCAGGAAGACCCTAGTCATGGCTAGACAAGAGGTTACAGACAAATCAGCTGATTGTGCAAGATAAACACAGTAAAACCCAATATAGTGAATTCAACCTCACAGTTATGACATTGTAATACTTGAGATATATTCAGATAAGAGTTAGAATAGTTAAAGGTGTCGTATAAGTGTTACAGAAATAAAAGAGAGTGTCACTAGAAAGACAATTAAAATATCAGTTCAGAAGCAACCCTACAAGCACAAGGGCGTGGAGGTAAGTAACTAAGGATAATTATAGGTGAGTACGAACATCAAAAATTCTGTCGGGTAAACGATATAACAAGCTTGTAACTTTACAAGAGCCAGAAGGTCTCCCTAAGTACTACAACGAAAGACTAGATGAGGAAATAAGGAAGAAGGCTTCAACTTAAGCATAATGTCCTAAAGAGGAAATGGTTGTGTAACAACAGTCTCATAATAACATTGTATGCACCCCATAAGAAAGTGGCACTAAGGAACAAGATCAAAAAAATCAAATGGTGATATTCAAGATCATATGGGTTGTATGGAATTCTAATATGTGTGGGCATTAAAATAAGCCAACTATTTATGCAACAAGTGGCAGGATGACCAGGAAAGCAATTGCTTGCATTTAAAGAAAGTTGAGAAGGAACGAAAGGAATTAGATCAATGATCCAGAGATAATTACATTATAAATGCACCTAAGATTTTGGAGTATTATCCATGTAGCATATATGTTGACAATCATACAACCGTAGAAGACTCTGGTATAAGTTAAAAGAAAGAATTGAGTCCAGGTCATAGATAAATGATTGAATTGTTAGAAGATTATATCATGGATATTCCATAGCGTCCATAAAAGGCTAAAGTAATAACTAAAACTAGGAGCCGCAGATCGGAAGATAGCTTAAGTTGCATAAAGGCTGATCAGAAGGAAGAGGAAACTAAAGAGTTACATCAACTAAGTAAATAAGGAGTCTGATTATAAGACCTAGAAAATTATAGACATCATGATTGAGAACATTAAAGGGTCAACCTTAATATCAGAGGTACAAGAGAAATAGTACAGTAGCCATGTTTTATAACGGCTCTACGATAAAGTCAGTTAGAAGAATACCAGTCTCATAAGAAGTCAGTTTGAAGCTCCCACCAGATTGCATATGCACCAGAGGTGCAAGTATTATAATAGAGCTTCAAGTTGTGGATGTGAATTACACCTATGTGAAAGGGAGGTCATAAAAGAGATAGAAGATGTGATGCAAGATTTTAAGGTAAGTAAGATAAAGGTGAACAACATACGAGATAGTCAAATTCAGAAGGTTGTGAATAGCCCATACTATGGATAGAAGGTTAGAAGCACATGGATTCAGTATCCAGGAATGATATCGGCATCATCAGTGACATATCTTCCATCCTATGGTTTCTAGGTATCGAGAGGCCTAGTTAAGAGAGTAAAAAAGAGTTAGAGACGATGTGATATCTTGCTTGATGTTCCAGAATAACATAAGGAAATTTATAAGGCAAGAAAGTTGAAGGAAGGTTGCGAGAAGTATAAATAGATATGTGTAGGTCACAAGCTAAATATGGTAGAACGACAAGGTTTTAGGAAGACAGGAGTAAGGATAAAAAAAGGCAAGTAAGAGGTGACGAAAGTGGATAAGCCCTCGAGATTAAGCCCATGAAAATAAGAGAGTTGATGGGTTCTCTAAGTTATAAAACGCTCAGTATAGCCTGAATGTACTAAAAGGAATCTAAGACTAGTAGCATTTAGAAGAGATGGAATGTTGCAGAAGGTTTAGTGAAAAACATGTAAGGTATTTAGGAAAACTCAAAACACAAAAGTTGTAGGACTTTGAAATATATTTCCAACAATATATTGTAGAGTCCAAATGGATCTTTATGAAAAATGTTGTGTGTGTTTTACAAAACAGTGTACAATATGCGCGCCCCGACTGTTGTGGTGCACCTATGGCAGTTTTACTGCCATTTTGCGCAGTCAGGTGTGTGGTCAGGCCTACAGGTGCATGGGGGTCCACATGGAGGATCATGTTAAAGCCCTACTTCATCCCCTACAGCCCAAAACATAAACATTTGCTCTAGAAAGGGGAACTCTCAAAAATCTAACTCCTTAAGGGTCCCTCCACCACCCAAGGTAAGTTCTAATGGTGATTCTAAGTTGATTTAAATTCCCCAACACCTTATTAACATGTTTAAACCTTCAAAATCATTAGATATTCGATTGGGGCATCATTGTTGAGAGAAGAAACTCTAGAACTCGAATTCAAGAAGATTGAACGTCAAAAAGGTAATATTTTCACCCTCTAATTGATTCTATCATTAAATTAATGATTATAGACTCTAGTTCATGAGATATAAGTTGATGGGTTTGATAGAAAAGCATGAATGGTTATAAGTTTGGGTTGTTGATTGTTGATTATTGGTCAAGGGTGTTGTGTATCTTATGGATGAAGAAGAATGATATTGATTATAAAAAATTTGATATTTTACAATTTATCTAGGAGCAAGATAATGGGTTATTGGGTGTAGAGACACCATTAACAATGACTATGAAGCTTTATGCCACCAAGTGTTTTAGAAAATGCCTAAGTAACCAAAACATGAGTATTATTGCGAATGTGGAATCCCTTTGACTTGTATTGATATAGATTAAAGTTGAAAGGGGTGGCAGATGTTGTATTACGCTCAAGAGCAGGAAGTTACGGTATGTGAAGCTAACTCTCTATGTTTGGGAATGTTAATGATTCTCCCTACACTATGTTTCTTTTACGACGTTACTAATTGCCTTAGAAATATAGTTTAGCCTAGTTCCTTGAATAGTTGTAGAACTTATATTCTCTAGCTTCATAACTCGTTCACCACTTTCATTTTGAACATTGTAAGCTCAGTGTGTATTCAATATAGACTTGGGTTTGACGCCCCCGAGTCTTATTATAGATTCCTCAGTATGCCATAAACAGTTAAAGTTTCAGTGTTCATAATCAGTTCAAGAATACATGTCTTAGTCTTGTCCTATTCAGTATTCCAGTATTATGTAACCCAGTGTGATCCAGTATTCCAATATCATGTAACTCACTGTGATTTAGTATTTCACTATCATGTATTGCAGTATGATTCTCAGTTCTTGAATTTTGAACACCTGTATTTGGGCATGAGGTCGTAGTTTATATGCTTTTTGCATACTTGGGCCTGAGGCCGTAGTTTATATGTTTTTTACAAACTTGGGCCCGAGGCCGTAGTTTAGGCTTTATGCATGTTTGGGACTCAGGCCGTAGTTTATGCATTATACATTTTTGGGCCTAAGGCCGTAGCTATGTATACGTATACATGGGCCTGAGGCCGTAGCTTGTGCACATATATATTGGGCCCGAGGTCGTAGCTTATTCAGATAAACAGGTTTTTCATCATTCAGAAGAGGGAGTATTCATATCCTTACTTCCTTTATTCAGTTCAATTATTAGTTATCATTTCAGTTATCAGTTCAGTTATCAGTTATGAGTAATTATTTCAATTTCAATTTCAATAGTTATCAATTATCGATTCTCAGTTATCAGCTTAGTTTCAATTTCAGCATTTATAATTCTTTCTTTCAGTTGCTTTACATACCAGTGCAATTCAAATGTACTGACGTCCCTTTTTTTCGGGGCCTTCATATCACAATGCAGGTAATGATTTACAGGTTGATGATTTAGAGCGCTAGGATTCTCATACCAGCTATTTGGTGATCCCCAGTTCTTTCGGGGCATTATCATTATCTTACAATCTTCAGTATTTTCAGACAGTCAGTGTTTTCAGTATTTCATTAGAGGCTTCGTAGACTAGAGTAACGGTTAGACAGAGTCGCAAGCTTTTCATGTTAATCTATGTTGGCTGCAAATATGTTTCAGAATTGTATTACTATTTCTGCACTTCGATTTATATCATCTAGACTTTCAGTATATTAGCATGTGTTAGTTTATCTTCCGCATTCAGTATATTATGATATCACATGTTGATTCAGCCCGCCAGTTGGTTCGCTCGTTCACATGTAGTCAGGCGCCGAGTGTCGTATTACGTCCAGGCCCAGGTTCGAAGCGTGACAAAGCTTGGTATCAGAGCACTAGGTTCAAGAGTCTTAGGGAGCCTATGAAGCAGTGTCCAGTGGAGTTTCCTTTATATGTGTGTGCCGGCCACCCATATAAACGGTTAACTACCAAGACATCCAAGATTGTCTCATCTATTTCTACTCTAGATTGTGCCATGAAGCTTAAAGCAATAAACCTTCTCTTCCAATCGAATTCCAAATGTATTGGATGCCCAACCGATGCACAGGACAAACCTAAGGTCCTAGAGAGGATAAATGTCTATTGGGGTATAATTATGGAGTACATGTTGGTAAATATGAGACTTGAGAGGATGTTAAAAATGAGATGCAATGGATAGTCATACAAATTAGAGCATAACCTTATCAAAAAGTACAAAAGCAGTTATCATGTCTTATGGTTATTAGTTTACCTCTGTTACCAGTTATACAGTTTTTTAGTTAGCAAGTTTATGGTTATTCAGTACGTGAGTATTCAGTTATATGGTTACCAAATATCCAATTTTCAGTGTATCAAAATTTCTGGTGACTTGTGAGTATACAGTGATGCGTATGGGTTCTCAATGTAAGTAACAGTGATTATAGCAAAACCTTTGCATATTTTAGGTCTGGATTAAGACCAAGGCTCACCGGATGGCGGAGGAAGTGATTTATCAGATGATGGTATACTTTGAAGGATACGTTGTGCATGGTAGTGTATTCGTATGTGTTTTACCTCCTAGAACAACTTCATTTATTTTTGGAAATGGAGCCATAAGTTGGATGATGATAGTTCAGATGTCAGACCCTAACATTGGTCACTATAGTTTTGGACAGATTAGAGCCTAAGGGTAAAATACCTAGGAGTCAGGAATGTTTGTTATTACCAAAGATGTTATTTCGTACAACTCATGCAAATGACTAGAAGATATGATGTATGAAATGAGAACCAAGAGCAACTAATAGTGAATTTCAGGGAATGATTTTAAGTTGTTCATATTTATCCAAATCAGAACTAGAAGTACCACGTTAGTGAATTACTGTAAGAAGTTGTTTTTGTAAGATAAAAGATAAGACAGTTCCCCCTTAGGTTATATAACTAAGTGTTTTCCCCAGATGTTTATAGTCTGATATGATTTTGAAGTGTATAGAAATTTTGGGGTAGATATTCCAATTTCGTTTAAGACAGATGAATTCCCTAAGTGTGATCCATGCTCATAGTTTAAAAAAAGAAAAGAATGATAGGGTACGGAAAAAGAATATGGTCGGATGATGAGGGAAGTTAGGAGTAACCTTATGCTTCACTTTAGTTATTCAAAGCAGAAGAAGAAGAAAGTAAGATGCTAGCAGGTGGTTAGAAAAAGGTGTCACGATCCTAAACTCGGACCCGTTCATGATGGCGCCTCTCATGAAGACAAGGCCAGCCAACACGTTCCCAATTCATTTTTAAGCAATTAAGTAATAAAACTAAGTCTTAATCATAATCATAAATCCCAAAATAAGGTAAATAATACAGTTTGCGGAAAAAGACATGGCCGACATCGGGGTGTCACCAGTCATGAGCATCTATAATAATATACAAGTCTGAAAGAGTCTACTCCACTATTACATAACTAAAACAGAAGGAAATAAGATAGAGGGAGAAGCACTAGGCTGCGAATCGACGGGCAGCTACCTAGTGAATCTCCGGAATCTGCTAGACAGCTCTCAACCCTCGCAAGTAGGACCTGATGCGCCTGAATCTGTACACGGGGAGCAGGGAGTAAATTGAGTACTCCAGCTCAGTGAATAATAATAATAAATGCAGACTGAGTAATAAAAAATCACGTAAAGGCACATCAACAGGCTATAAAGAAGCAATAAAAGCCAGTATAAACAATAAGATAGTGAAAATATGTAAAGTCACTTAAGTTCAGTTTAAACTTCTTGAAATGCCTTTTTAACAATTAAGCAAGTAAAGTACAGGCAACTAGGAAATATAAACACATAAAGAACCGCCCCTCGGGCACAATACCAACAGAATCAGCCCCTCAGGCAACACATAGAACAATACCAGCCCCTCGGGCTATATCTCATATAACAATGGGTACTCGCGCTCATTGGGGGTGTGCAGACTCCTAGAGGGGCCCCTTACGGCCCAAGCGCAATATCAAGCCATCTAATGGCATAATCACATACGCTCTCGGCCTCATATTAACAAGCCACCTAGTGGCAAACAAATCTCAGTCCCTCGGTCTCATAATCATAATCAGGTGTTTCCTCACAACATAGGCCATCGGCCTTACTCAATCAAAATTCTCACAAGCCACTCGGACAACAGTAAAACATGATGCTCAGCCTAAAATATCATTTTTAAGTGTTAAAGCAGAGTAAACATGGCTGAGTTATGAAAATAGTAGAATATAGCATGACTGAGTTCAAGTATAAAGCCAAAACAGTGAGGCAATATCAGTAAAAATCCTCTAAGGGTTCAAGTAGTTGGCACGAGGCCCAAGTACGACATTTAGCCCAAACCATGATGATAGCAAACAGTTTTCAGTCAAATACGTGGTAAAACAATCATTCGGGATGGACTAAGTCACAATCCCCAACAGTGCACGACCACAGACTCATCATCTAGCGTGTGCGTCACTTTAATATAGCACAACGATGTGCAATCCGGGGTTTCATACCCTCAGGACAATATTTACAATCATTACTCACCTATACCCGGTCCAAATCTCTAGCTCGCGATGACTTTGCCCCTCGAATCGGCCTCCGGATGCTCCAAATCTAACCAAAATCAGTGCAATACCACCAAAATATGCTAAGGGAACAAAGCTCACTCGAAAGAAATCAAATTACAACACAAATAAAAAAATTGGCTAAACCCAACCCCCGGGCCCATGTCTCGGATTCCAATAAAAATTACATTAATGGACTCTTTATCACTCCCCGAGTTCATTCTTACCAAAAGCATCAAAATCCAACCATAAACGGCCCCTCAAATCCCAAATTCTAGGTCTCCAATTACAAGCCCTAGTTCTTCAATATTAGGCTTAATTTCCATGATTAATTAGGTAGAATTCACATTAGAATCGAGTATTAAGTCCATAAATCTTACCTCCAAGTGTTTCCCCTTGAATCCCCCTTCAATCCTCTTCAAAAAACTCAAATATCACTCAAAAATGGTGGAAATTAACCTCAAAATCGCGGACAAGATGACTATTTAAACATTCTACCCAGGCCTCAATTCCTTCTTCGCGAACGCGGTCAACGCCTCATGTTCGCGAAGAACAATCTAACTTTGACCAAATTTCCTCTTACGTGAACACATCTAGTCCCTCCAGAACGCGATGGTTCCTCAGACCGACCTTCGCGAACGCGCTCCCCTTCTCGCGAATGCGATGAACATATCAACCTCAAATCTAGCTGCCCAACTTCCTCTACGCGAACGCGGATCTTTCCTCGTGAACACGAAGGCTAAAATCCCAACCTCACCAACTAACCCTTCGTGAATGCAAGGGCCTACTCGCGAACGCGAAGGTCATTTCTCTGCAGCACTGAACAACAGTTTTCTGCACTTTCCCAAAACATGAAATGGTCCGATTGACCACCCGAAACTCACCTGAGGCCCCCAGGACCTCAACCAAACATGCCAACATATCCCATAACATCATTCAAACTTATTCCAACCTTCAGAACGCTCAAAAAACATCAAAACACCAAATTCGTATCGGATTCAAACCTAAGAATTCCAAAATCTTCTAAATTACGCTTTTGATAAAAAACCCAACCAAACCACGTCCAAATGACCTGAAATTTTGCGCACACATCCCAAATGATATAATGTAACTACTGCAACTCTCGGAATTCCATTTCAACCCTTATATCAAAATCTCACCTATCAATTGGAAAACGCCAAAAATCCAATTTCGCCAATTCAAGCCTAAATCTACTTCAGACCTCCAAAACATATTTCGATCACGCTCCTAAGTCTAAAATAACCCCCAAAGCTATACGAACCATCGGAACTCACATCCGAGCCTCTTATACATAAGTCAACATCCGATTGACTTTTCCAATTTAAGCTTCCTCAAAAGAGACTAAGTGTCTCAAACCTTACCAAATCCTTTCCGAACCTGAGCCAACCAACCCGAGCACTCATAGAACCGATAAACAAATCAATAAGAAGTAGAAATGGGGGAAACAGAGCAGTAACTCATGAGACGACTAGTCGGGTTGTCACAAAAGGAAAGTAAGCAAGTTTTGAGTAGATACAACAAATTAGCAATTTCAGCAGATCTAGTAGGTGTACATTTTGATTTACTTAGTAAAGTTAACACTAATTAGTGGATGACAATTTGAAATACCGAACGCGTGTTAGAATCCAAAGAGTTTAAGTTAAACCTGAAGTACAGTGATAGTGGGGAAAAAGATCAGCTAGTAGTAAGAGAGAAAACTACAAAAGAATAGCCTTTAAGAGTTATCGAAAAGGGGTTTCCCCAAGATTGACAATGTGAGCAGAGTTAAATTATTAAGATTGTGTATGACAGTTGTGAATACATTAGCTTTTCGTTATGTGAATAATTTAGTTTTTTCTAGTAGAAAGAGATTTCTCAGAAGTAAGTTGGAAGATGAGTCTTCATTGACGTAGAGTGAAAAAATTGCAGAATAAGAAAAGTTATTTGGATCCCAACAAAAAACAGGAAGGATCCGCAAGTATAAGACCTTTGGTCTAAGGGGTGATGTGAAAACCATCAGTAAGTCCAGATGGAGATTTTAAACTCGAATAGTTAGCATGGGATATGAAAAAGAAAATCCGTTTGTTAATGAGGGAAAATTGTATATTTACCACAGGGATTATGTCTAGAATGTGTAAGAAGCACAAAGTGATTAGAATGATCATCGAGCTTAGTTATTGATGATAAAGTGGACGCAAAAAAGCTGTAAAATCATGCCCAGGTATGTATTATGAGGGTAGTGACATTGCACGAGACTCTAATCTTCGGAGTATAGACTTAGCTCACAACAATTCTATAAGTGTTTTTAGGAAGTGCTTAAGAAGATAAAGTGTGGGAAGTATAACTCTTGATTGAGGTAGATAAGAGAACTCTAGTAAAAGAAGTTCACCAGCCAAGATAGGAGTTCGACTTCGGACTCCAAAGATGACGGAGTTGTTGTCTAGAACATGACTTATTCCCCTTAGTAGTCGAAGAGAAGGAGAAACAATTTGATGATCCCTACGTGTTGCAGTTAAAATAGGAGATTCACAGGCATAAGACGATGGCTTTTGAATAAGGGGGATATGATGGTACTCTGAGGTACCAAGACAGATTGTGTGTTCCAGACATAGATGGACTTAAAGAGGGAAGATCATGTTAGAAGCCCATAATTCCAGGCATTCTTTCCATCCAGGTTCCCCAAAGATGTATCATGGTCTTAAGGATATTTATTGGTGGAACGTCATGAAAAAGAACGTTGCAGACTTTGTGGCCAAGTGTCCAAATTATCAGTAAGTGAAAGTCGAGCAGCAGTAAGCCCAGTGTTTCACCACAGAATATACATATTTTGAGTGGAGACGGTAAATATGGAATGTATAACAGGATTATCTTGCTCAATTTGGAAGCATGATTTGATTGAGTGATTGTAAATCGACTTACCAAGTCAGTGCACTTCTTGTTAGTAAAAACTACAGATTCAGTAGAAGATTGTACCAAGTTGTACATTCAGAAAATCATCTGATTGCATGGGACTCCAATGTCCGTCATTTTCGACTATGGTGCTCAGTTTAAAATGAACGTTTAGAAGTTCTTTGAGAAAGGATTAGGCACAAGTTTTTCATCCTCAGAAAGATGGCCAGGCAGAGCATATTGTCCAAACAGTTGAGGACATTTCCTTGATGTTAAAAGTAATTGGGATGATCACATACCTCTCATTGACCTTGCTAATAATAACCTACCATTCTAGTATCAAGATTTGGTTGGTCCAAAGTTGGTGAAGGGGAGTTGTTGGGACCAAATTTGGTCTATCAGACTATAGAGAAAGTTAAGTTGATTCAAAAGAGTTTGAAGACGACTCAGAGCCACCAAAAGTCCTATTCGAGTGTGTGGCATAGAGACCTAGAGTTTCAAGTTGATGATTAGGTGTTTCTGAAAGTTCGCTTATGAAAGGCGTTATGAGATTTGGGAAGAATGGGAAGCATAGTCCCTGCTATATTGGGCCATATAGAATTTTGCGAAGGATCAGTCAATTAGCTTATGAGTTGGAGTTACCACCAGAATTACGGTGGTACAACCAGTATTTCACGAATCCTGGTATAGCATTCAAGTTTCTAGTACTTAGTTACTCATGTCAGTTCAGTACGCAGATACTCATGTCAGATCAATACTCAGATACTCATGTCAATACAATACTCATCTACTCATATCAGTCCAATACTTAAACATTCATGCCAGCTTAGTACTCAGATTACTCAAATATTCATGCCATTTCAATATTTATATACCTATGTTAGTTCAGTATTCACGTATCTATAACAGACCAATATTCAGTCAATGCAGTAGTCATTCAGTTCAGTATCTCAACAATTCAGTAATCATGTATTCATTTATATGCAAGTGTTAATGAAAGTTCATGTTTCCACTAGACCCATTTAAGGTCCGGAGTTAGCAGAAGTTACAGTCAGGACAATCATTCGAGGACGAATGATCCCAAGAAGGAGATAATAACACCCCATACATTCGAACTAGGTGTGGATATGTTAAATGGGTATTAATCTGATATTATAGACATATGAAGTCCTAGCGGGATGAGTATGGGTGAAAATAGTTGTTTTAGAATCAAGATGGAAAATGAGGTACATAAGATTCGATAAAATCTACGAAGTTTACTAAAGGTCACTCTTGCAGAAGGTTTAGTGAAAACGTGTAAGGTATTTGGGAAAACTCAAAAGTAAAGTTGTAGGCCTTTGAAATAGCTTTCCAACAATATATTGTGGATCCCAAACAGATCTCTGTGCAAAAAGTTATACGTGTTTTACAGAACAGTGTGCAATATACGTGCCCTGAGCGCACCCCGAACGCGGCCACGCACCTATGGCAGTGTTACTGCCATTTTGCACAGTCAGGTCCGCGTTCAGTCCTATAGGTGCACAAGGGCACACATGGGGGGTCATTTTAAAGCCCTATTTCGTCCCCCACAACCCCAAAACATAAAAACTTGCTCTAGAAAGGGAAACTTTCAAAAACCTAACTCCTTAAGGGTCCCTCCATCACCCAAGGTAAGTTCTAATGGTGATTCTAAGTTGATTTCAATTCCCCAACACCTTATTAACATGGGTAAACCCTCCAAATCATTAGATATTCGATTGGGGCATCATTGTTGAGAGAAGAAATCCTAGAACTCGAATTCAAGAAGATTGAACGTCAAAAAGGTAATATCTTCACCCTTTAATTGATTCTATCATTGAATTAATAATTATAGACTCTAGTTCATGAGATATGAATTGATGGGTTTGATAAAAAAGCATGAATAGTTATAGGTTTGGGTTGTTGATTATTGGTCAAGAGTTGTGTATCTTATGGGTGAAGAAGAATGATATTGATTATAAGAAATTTGAGATTTTAGAATTTATCTAGGAGCAAGATAATGAGTTATTAGGTGTAGAGACACCATTAATAAGGACTATGAAGCTTTATGCTACCAAGTGTTTGAGAAAATGCCTAAGTAACCAAAATATGAGTATTATTGTTAATATGGAATCCGTTTGACTTGTATTGATATAGATTAAAGTTGAAAGGGGTGGTGAATATTGTATTACGCTCAAGAGTAGGAAGTTAAGGTATGTGAGGCTGACTCTCTATGTTTGGGAATGTTAATGATTCTCCCTACACTACGTTTCTTTTACGATGTTACTAATTGCCTCGTAAATATAGTTTAGCCTAGTTCCTTGAATAGTTGTAGAACTTCTATTCTCTAGTTTCATAACTCGTTCACCACTTTCATTCTGAATGTTGTGAGCTCAATACGTATTCAATATAGACTTGGGTTTGATGCCCCCGAGTCTTAGTATATATTACTCAGTATGCCATAAACAGTTGAAGTTTCAATGTCAATAATCAGTTCAAGAATATATGTCTCAGTTTAGTTCTATTCAGTATTCCAGTATTATGTAACTCGGTGTGATCTAGTATTCCAGTATCATGTAACTCAGTGTGATTCAGTATTTCACTATCATGTATTGCAGTATGATTCTCAATTCCTGAATGTTAAACACCTGTATTTGGGCCGAGGCCGTAGTTTATATGCTTTATGCATGCTTGGGCCTGAGGTCATAGTTTATACTTTATGCATGTTTGGGCCTGAGGCCATAGTTTATGCTTTATGCATTTTTGGGTCTGAGGCCGTAGTTATGTATATGTATACTTGGGCCTAAGGTCGTAGCTTGTGCACATATATATTGGGCCTGAGGCCGTAGCTTATTCAGATAAACAGGTTGTTCATCATTTAGAAGAGGGAGTATTCATATCCTTACTTCTTTTATTTAGTTCAATTATTAGTTATCATTTCAGTTATCAGTTATCAATTATCATTTCAATTTCAGTTTCAATAGTTATCATTTCAGTTATCAATTATCGATTCTCAGTTATCAGCTTAGTTTCAGTTTCAGCATTTATAATTCTTTCTTTCAGTTGCTTTACATACCAGTCCAATTCAATTGTACTGATGTCCTTTTTTCCCGGGGCCTGCATCTCACGATGCAGGTAATGATTTACAAGCTGATGATTCAGAGCGCTAGGATTCTAGTACCAACTATTTGGTGATCCCCAGTTCTTTCGGGGCATTATCATTACCTTATAGTCTTCAGTATTTTTAGACAATTAGTGTTTTCAGTATTTTATTAAAGGCTTTATAGACTAGAGTAACAGTTAGACAGAGTCTCAAATTTTTCATGTTAAGCTATGTTGGCTACAAATATATTTCAGAATTGTATTAGTATTTCCACACTTTGATTTATATCATCCATACTTTTAGTATATCAGCATGCGTTAGTTTATCTTCCGCATTCAGTATGTTATGATATCACATGTTGATTCAGCCAGCCAGTTGGTTTGCTCGGTCACATGTAGTCAGGCACTAAGTGTCGTGTTACGTCCAGGCCCAGGTTCGGGGCGTGACAAAGAGAGTAACCTGGAGTTTGGTAGCAGACCTCAGTAATGATTAATCAAAGTAAGATTTATGGTATAGTATGACCTACCTAGATGCAGTAAAGTCATACGGATGGATAAACGGGTCCTTGAAGTAAGATATAGCAATATTCGTAAGTTCAACAAAGTATCGAGCAAAGAACTTCAGTATACCTATAGATGCCCAGAGGGACATCTTGTCAAGCTCTGTATTTGTTCACAAAGTGAGGCCTAGAGATTGGCTAAAAACTGGAGGAAAAGAGGGAGAAGAGTCGCATAAGCGCACTTACAAGGTTAGAGTCATACATGCAACATGACAGAAGGTAGCAACAGTTACAAGATTGGAAGGATTCCGGCCATAAGTCATGGTATGAGAAAGAGACCTAAAGGGGGGAATACCTTGGCCTTTGGATTTATTCATAGAACAGTTGCCTAGATGGCAAGGAGGGTACTAAAGTATTCGGAAGACATAGGTTATGAAAATGATAAGTGCATCAGTCAACATTCGAGGACGAATGTTCCAAAGGGTGAAATAATGTTACGCCCTGTAGTATTACGTTGATGTTACGCTCCGCAGTATTATATTACGACGATGTTACACCCTTTAGTATTGTACGTTGAATTTGTCGTAAGATAATTGACATCAGTTCAAGGACAAGATTATTTAAAGATTATAAATATTATCCTATTTCAAACAATTGATAAGCAAATTCGTGAAGGTGAGAGAGTAAGCGAATCGAAAAAAATGAGTTTCATCGAAGTTTGACAATTTAGGATAAAATACGGTTCAAGCTATAATACCCCGTATTTATGAACTAGTACCATACAAGGTACCCCATAGATATGATAGTAAGGTGTAAAAGGTATGCTAAAAATGAGTAGTATTTTATGTAATTTGATATAATTCTTAATTATGTGGATATTTGGTTAATTGTGGTTTTTTTATGGAAGATTAACTATGTAATTAAGGAATTGTGGATAAAATCTAAAGGGCCCCAACGTGGAAGCCAAGAGCATTAGTTAAATATCACTCTTAAGTCATAAAGTAATGTGGCACCTTATAAGAAATTGGTGGCTTAGTCACCCCCTAAATTGGGACCCACCTAAAGGTTAAAGACAATCTTTCTAATTCACAATTGAATTGCCCATCTTAAAGAAGAAAGCTTCAGTAAAGGTAATATTGCAATGGCAACGTGATTGCCTCAAGCATTTCATACGAAGGCTAATTAATACTATAGCAACGTGGGATTTGTGATTCTAAGGGAGTACGGTACAATCTTTCTCAAAAATATCATACGGATTTTTTCCTACTTCTATCGGTCGTTATGTGTTGTCGCAATTGATGTGTGTTAGAGGGATTGTCAAAAGAATCAACTCAAGTATGTTAAGGATATCCCTTCTTTCTTTTTGTCATGATCCATACGATACAAACGAAACAAGCAAATGCACTACTTCCATAAATGACTCTATTAACATAAATGCTAGAGATACTTATGTTCTCGATTCTCCATGTGTCCTATTATTCTATCATTTGTTCATGGGTCTCAGAAAATCTGTAAGTTGATAAAGTTTACTTCATGATACCAATCAAAGTCATGATAGTCTTATGACATTCCGAAAGATTTTATTGACGTACTTCTCATGCATTGCATTCATTTTTACATGTACATTGACCCACGACCAGATGGCGTTATATACGCGTATATATGCATATTATATGTATATGGGATATGGGAAAAGGTTACAGCGTTATATACGCACCACCACCTGATCAACTGGTATACGTTGATGATTTTGCTCACAGTGGCCGAGATGATATGATGGGATGTCCTCAAAGGTTTGATGATATTATGAACACATGTACTTATGCACGACATGAAATTAATATGCATATGCATGATACTATAAGTATTTCATGATTTACAGAGTTATCCAGACTTACAGGTTGAGTCATTTACTGTATTTTTCTTCCATATCTTTTATATACTTATTTATGTGCCTTATATACTCAGTACATTATTCGTACTGACGTCCTTTTTTTGGGGATGTTGCATTCATACCTGCAGGTATAGACAATCAGTTTGACGAGCTCTCATAGTAGACGAGGTTAGAATTCAGCGAAGGATCGGTAAGGCTCCACCTCATTCAGAGTACAACCGAGTCTATGAGTCATCATGTCAGAATTTTGCTATAGACTCATGGGTAGGTCGATACCCTGTCCTATTTGATGTCAAATACTTTTGGAGACTTTGTAGACATAGGTTCATTTTGTACAGTATGTCAGAGGCCTTGACGTCCCATATGTATTTATGTTTTAAGAAAGATGGTTCATTGATACAGTGTTTTCCCACTTATAGTTATACATTACAAGTTGTGGCCATGTTGGCTCACTTACCAATGATAGTACGATAAGAAAGATATGTTACATTGGTACTCGGTTGAGTAAGGCACCGAATACCCGTCGTGACCCTTCAATTTGGGTCGTGATAATAGGGAAGCCCATAGTGTCCATTACCTGCTCCAGAAAGATCCATTCTACTGAATCATAAGCCTTCTGCAAATCAATCTTTATCATGTATCTATCAGATATATGCTTCCTTGTGTATGCCTTGACTAGCTCATGAGCTAGAATAATATTATCAACTATCTTTCTACCAGGTATGAATCCAGCTTGGTTCTCATTGATCACCGTTGCAATGACTTTCTGTAATCTTGATGCTACAATTTTAGAAATGAGCTTATACAATAATGTGCAACAAGCTATAGGCCTAAAATTTTTTATTGTAGTAAGCTTATCAACCTTAGGAACTAAAGTGATGGTAGTACAATTGAGAGTTTTGTACATCCTACCATTGGTAAAGAAATCTTTCACAGCTTCACATACCTCCTCCTTGTTGATGTGCCATGATTATATCCATCTACTCCTGGGGCCTTGTCATCACTTCTAGCTTGCAGTCCCTCGGTGATTTCCTGATATGTAAATTTTACACATAGTTGAAGCCTTTGTTATATTTTCACTTTTACTTGTCCATTTTAGCAAATCAAGAGAAAGACTATCTTCTTTTAATGTTTTACCCTTATCAATAACTACTCATTTCTCAAATTATTTCTCAAGACTTTTTGAAATACTATCATTATTATGGTAAAATTATAAAATACATACTTCATTTATTTTTTCTTTAAAAAGTGGACAATTAAAAATGAGGAAGTAGTTCTTTAATCTTGTCTGCCAAAAAGGAATAGGATTATTGAAACTCAACTAATGTGCGCCTCTAACTGCCTCAAGCTAACTGCCTCTTCCACTTTCTTGATTCTTGGAATAGGCACAACTATTTCTTTATATACTAGTGTTTTTTGTAATCTACTAATCCAACAAGTGCTCATAATCAACTATACTTAGATTTATTTTGTCATCATCTACTACACCGTCCTCCTCCCTTGATTCTTCAACTATACTTGATTTATTTTGTCATCATCTACTACGTACATTGTCCCCTCCACCATCCTCCTCCCTTGATTCTTTCTTGATCAGCAAAATGGCCCATAGTGATCAATTAATGCAACTGATTCTTGATGATTTATGGTCTATGGTGAATTCTCGAGTGTATAATGATAGAACCTTTGATTCTTATGATTTAAAGGAGATCCTTGGAGTTGATACCGTGCGAGACTGCTGGGTGTTCAAAGCGAAACTTGTGCCTTCTGCTAGTTCTTCGTCTGTGGCAGTGCGTAATGCCTACGACCTTTCTTTATCTGTCAAAATAATTAACCTTGAGAATAAGACTCAAGAAGAAGAGCACCGCCATGTGCTTAGCAAGGACGTCTCAATAAAACTCATAGCCTAAAGCCAATATAAGGAGCTTTTTTGTCTATAGTGTAGTTATCTTACAAAATATAGTATTAATATTTAAGTTGGTTTCTTTTCTTAGATTTTTATGCCTATAATGTAGTTATCTTATAAGATATAATATTATATTCACATCAGTAAGAAAATTCACGTTAATAAGATGTTAGAATGTATTTACAATGCATACCTAAGGTCTTACTATAAAAAAACGTTATTTACCAATATGAAGATTTGAGTATCTTATTCAAATTTCTAAAATATTTTTATTTTTAAAAAATAAACAGTTTTTCTATCTACTTTTATAAAGAATTTTTATTTTTTTCTATAAATTTCAATATTGTTTAAGTGAAAATAAGATTAAAAATCTACAATTAAAAATATTTCTGGAGCCCAAAATTTAGGGACCTAAAGCAAAAGCTTTACTAGTCTTCCCCTTGAGCCGCCCCTGACACTTAGATCTCATGATCATCTGAGTATACGTGTAAGGAATCAACCGAATCTTATTCTAGCTAACGACATTTTTGTGCATGTGAATGGTAGGAACTCTAAAAATCTCTATTGCATTACAGTGCCATATAGTTCTGAAGGATCACTGCGTCATATTCTTGAGACAAGATATTCAAATGGCCTTCCGGAAAACTTAGTTGCATTACATTGTATCGTAACCCTCCAAAATAATAGTATACTATTAGTTAATGTTGGGTTTAAGCTTGGTTTAGTTTAAAATAGAGTGAATGGGAAATGGAGGCAAAAATAAAATATTTAAATTTTTCTTTTTGACAAAGAGACATTGTCCCATATTAGCAAAGGAGAAAAGTTTTGATTGGTATATATGTTAGGAATTACCGTCTCTTCTAGAGACTTCTAGTGTGGCCCATATATAAGGTAATAAATTATTTACCTCATCTCCCAAAGGAAATAATGTATCACATAATGTTCTGTAGTTATGCATATATGGTAGTTTCTTTGATGGAAAAAAATTACCATATATTAAGAGTCTCTAGGGTAATTATAATCTATGGAGAAGTCCATAGGGCTAAAGTATTTGCCTAAGAGTCTCTAGCCTACTTATAAATACACTTGTGAATTCATCAGTCTGGCATCCTACGATAGGCACAGGCTAGAAGGCTCTCTAGGTTTTCTGCTAAAAGTTTCAAAGGTAATTCTCTACATCACTTGAACAACTATGGCTGAAGGTATGTTCCTATTAATATTCCGCTGCGTTGGCTCTGTATTTGTATTCGAATTATAACATGTGGTATGAGAGCCTTCCTTTAGTCATGTTGTTCAGTACTATATTCTGCTTGAAAATAATATTTTTCGGATTATGGTTGCTTACCTTCGTTGTCTGTTTTATTTAATTTGAATGAATATTTATGGTTGAAGGAGTACCGTTGTTGTATTGAAGCGATATGCATATTTCCTTGTTTGGAAATATCGTCTTTTGTTTTGTTACTTGAGCCATAAAAGTCAACTTTGTCTTCAAAGACATGAAATTTAGTTGCTTTCATTAACGGATTGCTTAGGCAGACGAATTTAATTACTCTAAATTGCATTGGTACTCTTTATTTTGATAGATCATAATTCCTATGTGACGTCAATTCATAACATGTGAAAACACCTATTTTTTATGAATACTTACCAAGATATGGGGTTTTAAAGCTTATATCATAACTAATTGAAGATTTGTCTTGGTATAACAGAATTGTTAAACTATAATTGTTTAACTTGATATATCACGTCACAGTGCTTGCTATTAGTAAGATTTATAATGCAACGAGCCGTTACTATATTTATATTAAGCTATGGCAGTCTTTGTGAAGTTTGGCTCTTGATTTAAGATTTCGCTTTTGATTTTGACAAGGATTTTGGTATAGTACATTTACTTGTGTTAAAGAAGGGTGATTCAATAAAGTTTCTTTTTTAAGATAAAGATGCACATGACATTGACTCCTCTGACTTCTCTATACATGTTGCCTAATGAATAAGATCTACAGTTGTGGTCAGTTGTGATTTCAACTCGTGGGTTACGGTATATTTAATTACAAGTCTATATTTCCACTTTATTTGAAACGCTATGCTTATCATCTTATACCTATTTTGAAATTAATCAACATTCATTGAGATGTCATTTTGAGTGTTCCTTTATGTCATGTATTTAGGAGTGGCCACGACATCTTAAGTACTTGATATAAAAGAAATTAAGTTGTTTAATCACATAAAGTTTAGTGATGTAATGACATCTATTTAGTCCGATTATCTTATTGAAATGGTAACCTGGCCCTACAGGGAGGTAACCTTTTTGGTGAGATTAATTGGAATGAGATAGTAAACCTTTAAGTTAAAAATAATCTTATGCCCAGAGGTACGGATTAATTTTGTATATCATGGTTTACTAGTCTAATAAAGTAAAGTAAATTCTATGCATGGGTTGCAACCTCTGCCCACAGGAAGGTCTAGAGTTTACTTAGAATCGGTGTTTTACGCGATTCACCTTTGATGGATTGTACTTCATAGCTTATGTATGTTTATCCTTGTTTTGTAGTATTTACAGCTTTTCCTACCGCTATTTTTAACGAGAATACTCGAATTCCAATGCTTTCTGATGACAATTATACTGAATGGAAGGAGAAAGTCCTTCTCACTTTAGGGTGCTCGGATCTAGACCTGGCACTCCGTGTGGATGAACCACATATTCCCACGGAATCAAGTACGCCAGCTGCTAAGGCTAATTATGAGCAGTGGGAGCGATCTAATCGCTTAAGTTTAATGCTCATAAAATCTCACATAAGCAAAAGCATTAGGGGTTCTATCCCTAACAACGATAAGGTCAAAACTTACATGAAGGCAATTGATGAACAATTCGTAAGCTCTGACAAGGCTTTGGCCAGTACCCTTATGAAGAGGCTCTCAAGTATGACTTTTGACAGAAGTCGTATAGTGTGTGAGCACATTATGGAGATGAGAGGCATTGCTGCTAAACTCAAGTCCCTTGAGGTTGACATGTCTGAACCATTTCTTGTGCATTTCATTCTCAACTCACTTCCAGTGGAATATGGTCCGTTTAAGATTTCTTACAACACACATAAGGATAAATGGTCAATTAATGAACTTTTGACCATGTGTGTTCAAGAAGAAGAGAGGTTAAAGCATGAGACACCTGAAAGTGTTAATATGGTGACTCATGGTAAGAGAAATGCAAAGAAGGGCAAAAGTGTTCCCATGAAGAAGAAAAGCACATTTGACAAAGATGCTTATCGTTTCTGTAAGAAGAAGGGACATTGGAAGAAGGATTGCCTGAAATACAAGAAATGGCTTGAGAAGAAAGGTAATCTTACCTTTGTATGTTATGAATCTAATTTTACTGAAGTTTCTGATAATACATGGTGGATTGATTCTGGTACTACAATTCGCATTGCTAAAATCATGCAGGGTTTTCTAACTTAGAGGAAGCCAATAGGAAGTGAACAATACGTCTATTCTGGCAATAGGACGCGTTCACGTGTGGAAGGCGTGGGGACTTATAGGCTCATTTTGAAGGATGGTTTTCACTTAGATTTAGAAAATGCTTTTTATGTTCCAGAATATTCTAGAAATTTAATTTCTCTTTCAAGACTATCGATTAGCGGATATGATTTGAATTTTCATTATCCTTCTGTGAAACTTTTGAAAGATAATAAAGTTATTGGTTTTGGAAATTTGAATGGAAATTTATATAAACTTGAGCTAGACCTCACATTTGAATGCAATGTTTTATCTTTGCATGATAAAGAAATTGACACTAAGCGATGTATTATCAATGAGAACTCATCTAGTCTTTGGCACAAGAGATTGGGACACATCTCTATTGATAGAGTCAAAAGGTTGGTTAATGATAGAGTTCTAAAAGCTCTTGATTTTTCTGACTTTGGGACTTGTGTGGACTGCATAAAGGGTAAGCAGACCAACAAATTAACTAAAGGTACCAAAAGAAGTTCTCAATTACTTGAGATTATACATACAGATATATGTGGACCTTTTCCTACCCCTTGCTTGAATGGTGAGAGATATTTTATCTCGTCTATTGATGACTATTCAAGATATATGTATCTCTATTTTCTGTTTAACAAATCAGAAGCACTTGATGCTTTTAAAGTTTACAAGGCAGAAGTAGAGAAACAAAATGCTACTCAGATCAAAATTGTAAGATCTGATAGGGGTGGAGAATATTATGGTAGGTACACAGATAAGGGACATGTTAAGGGTCCATTTGCTGAGTTCCTTGAAAGTGAAGGTATAATTGCTCAATATACCATGCCAGGAACGCCACAACAAAATGGTGTGGCAGAAAGAAGGAATCGGACTTGTAGCCAAGGGTTTGACTCATCTGGTAATATCAAACGATATAAAGCCAGACTTGTAGCCAAGGGTTTTACTCAAAGGGAAGGCATTGATTACCACGAAACCTTCTCTCCAGTATCAAAGAAGGATTCATTGAGAATAATCATGGCATTAGTAGCTCATTTTGATTTAGAGTTACATCAAATGGATGTGAAAATAGCTTTCCTGAATGGAGATCTTGAAGAGGAGGTATACAAGCGTCAACCTGAAGGATTTTGTGATAAGGATAAAAGTCACCTTGTTTGCAAGTTGAATAAATCCATTTATGGGCTAAACAGGCTTCCCGCCAATGTATATTAAATTTCATAATGTTGTTTATTCATTTGGATTTACGGAGAACATCATTGATCAATGTATATACCTTAAGATAAGTGGGAGTAAATATATTTTCCTAATCCTATATGTGGATGATATTTTGCTTGCAAGTAGTGACTTGGGATTGTTGCACGAGACTAAACAGTTCCTTATCCAGAATTTTGAGATAAAGGATATGGGTGAAGCCTCTTATGTCATTGGCATAGAGATTCACAGAGACAGATCCCAAAGATTACTTGGACTGTCTCAAAAGGCCTACATTGAAAGAATTCTAAAAAGATTCGGGATGAAGAACTGTTCACCTATAGCAGAACCCATAATTAAAGGTGAAATTGTTTTATTGAATCAATGTCCACAAAATGCATTAGAAAAGGGGCAAATGAAAGACATTCCATATGCTTCGCTTGTTGGGAGTCTTATGTATGCACAGGTCTGTACTAGACATGATATTGCTTTTGCGGTAGGAATGCTTGGCAGATATCAAAGTAACTCTGGTCTTGACCATTGGAAAGCTGGTAAAAGGGTCTTGAGATATTTGCAAGGAACCAAGGATTTTAAGCTCACATACAAATATTCTGACTCATTAGAGGTGATTGGATATTCAGACTCTGATCTGGGTGGATGCAAAGACACTAGTAAATTTACTTCAGGATACATTTTCCTTCTTGCTGGAAGTGATGTGTCTTGGAGAAGTGTCAAGCAGACCATTGTTGCAACATCCACAATGGAAGCTGAATTTATAGCATGTTATGAAGCTACATCACAGGCGTTATGGTTGAAAAACTTTATTTCCGGCCTTAGGATTGTCGATTCCATTTCAAGACCATTGAGAATCTTTTGTGACAATTCAGCTGCAGTTTTTTTTCTAAGAATAATAAAAGTGGCATCCGAAGCAAGCACATCGACATAAAGTACTTGATGGTTAGAGACTATGTGAAGAAGCAATATATGAATTTTGAGCATATTAGTACTACTCTGATGATTGCTGATCCTATGACTAAAAGTCTGTCGACTAATATTTTCAAGGATCATGTAACTCATATGGGGCTTAGTAGCTTAATTTAGCCTTGTTTTGCTCTCTAACAGTTTGTCAAGATATTATGTTTATTTTGATATACATAACAGTGCACACTTTTGTTTTTTCATGTATGATCATTGGATCAATAAAGTTGGACTCTGAATGACTTATATTAAGTTCATTCATAAAGTTGTTATACACTTTGTTAGAATATATTATGCATTGTAATACATGGAAGGAAGTGTTTGTCTAAAAGCATGACCGTCATGATTCGTGTAATAATATATTCTAGTTAAAGTGATTGTAGCATAACTTTTAGTTGAGTGATAAAGTTTGTGGTAATATTATATGTTTATCTCTCATAAATGATTATCTGATTTTAATATATGGGCCAAGTGGGAGAATGTTAGGAATTACCGTCTCTTCTAGAGACTTCTAGTGTGACCCACATATAAGGTAATAAATTATTTACCTTGTCTCCCAAAGGAAATAATATATCACATAATGTTCTGTAGTTATGCATATATGGTAGTTTCTTTGATGGAAAGAAATTACCATATATTAGGAGTCCCTAGGGTAATTATAATCTATGAGAAGTCCCTAGGGCTAAATTATAATCTATGGAGAAGTCCCTAGGGCTAAAGTATTTGCCGAAGAGTCCCTAGCCTACCTATAAATACGTCTGTGACTCCATCAGTCTGGCATCCTACGATAGGCACAGGCTAGAAGGCTCTCTAGGTTTTCTGCTAAAGGCTTCAAAGGCAATTCTCTACATCACTTGAACAACTATGGCTAAAGGTATGTTCCTATTAATATTCCACTGCGTTGGCTCTGTATTTGTATTCGAATTATAACAATATATACAATTGCTCTTTTTTCTATCTTTTAAAGAGTTGAGAAGAATGCAAGCCCCACGTTGTCGTCGTCGCGCTCGCTTGGCTTTGGATTTGGTCAAATGATTTGATTGATTAATTCTTTTAATCCAAATTAGCCTTTTTTATAACGCTAACTTAATTTTCCTCCGCGTTTGTCTGTTTTATTTTGCGTAAATAGTCATTTACATAATGACTGTTTTACGCGAATAGTCATCTTGAAGAGTTGCACCTTTTCGTTTGAACCTAACCTATTAGGCATTAGCTACAAATACCAGGTCATTCCCTCAGATTTTCGTAATTCTCATTCTTTCTCCTACATTGTTTTAACTGAAAGAAAGCAATAGTAAGTGCGATTTGCTACCGATCATTGTGTTCGCTGAAACACTGGGGTTTGAAGTAGTGCTACACGAGTGTATAATCCGTTCTATCCTGTAATTAAATAATCCACAACATTGAATACTAGAAGGGAAAACACTATGAGTGCACTCAGATTAAATTTTGTTTCTTCCACATTTTTATTTTTACGTTATTTTATTTCCAAATTACTTTACAAATACAAAATACTAACAATTAATTATTGAATAATTGATGTGATTGTATAATATTTTTGTATGCATTTAAACAACGAGCTCCTGCCCTACCAAATCTTAGCGGGTCTTTCAGGAAAATCATTCTATACCTCAAAATCTCAGCTTTGAGAAATTCCAATGGCTTCTCAAACCCTAATTCTCCGAAATCCAAATCTTCCTTCTCCTCTTCACAACAACATCACTATCCTCTCCCCTCCTTCATCCCTTATCTACTCAAAACCCCGAACCATTTCCCTATTCTCACGCCCAAATTCACTCAAAAAATTCACAATTTCCGCATCATCCACAACTGTACCCACAAAATCAAGTACAGCTGCCCCCTTAATCACTCGCTCAACGCGCACAATTACAACCTTAGCAGCAGTTACTTTAGCAATCTCAAAGCTAGTATTGCAGAAAATCTCCAATTTGGGCTGTAATGGATTGGGCCAATCACTGGTTAACTCTGCTGGGCCTATGTTTTTTGCGGCCCTTAAGAATCAGCCCACAACCGGAGCATTGAATACCCCTTTCACTGTGGTTGCAGCTGGAATGGCGAAATGGCTTGATATATACAGTGGAGTTTTAATGGTTCGGGTTTTGCTTAGTTGGTTTCCGAATATACCCTGGGACAGGCAGCCATTATCAGCTATTAGGGACCTTTGTGATCCTTATTTGAATCTTTTCAGGAATATTATTCCCCCAATTTTTGATACATTGGATGTGAGTCCACTTTTGGCTTTTGCAGTATTGGGTACGCTTGGTTCGATTCTTAATAGCAGCAGGGGAGCATACTGAGGCAAATTGGTAATAGCGGATTACGATCTTTATCTTTGAGATATTTGGTCTTTTAGTACGTGTGTATTAGATTTTGAGGGTTCATTGGTATTGTAGTGGTAATGTATCATTATAGAAATTTTGGTACAACTCAAATGCTATTTATCTGGATTTATACTTTGAAAGAATAGCTAGTTAATGGGTTGAGAATAAAGTGGATGTTTGCCTCTGAAACCTTTTTTTATACTACATTGTGCTAGTAGGATGAGTGATCGTGTTCCTGCAGTCTAAATTTATGTACTTTTATTTGGGGCTAAGGTTCAAAGGCTAATGCTAGTAATGTTATCCTTTGTGGGGGTGTCAAAAGGGCTAAGCTAAGGAGGATGAGCAAAGTGAACGGCTTTCTTTGAATATTAGCAAAATCCTCGTGATTAGGAGTCTTGATCAAAGAAAGCACCTATGATCTCATTTCAAGAGATGTTGATTGATCAGAATTAGCGTGTCAAATAGAAATGGAACTTCAAAACCATGCTATTGTGCTCTTCATCAAAAAACCATGCTATTGTATAGATGTAATTTGAGCTTACATTTGATCAACTCTTGATCAACAGACATAATCCTATTTATAGCTCCTTTTTTATGCAGTTCAATTGTCCTTTTAAGCTCAGTTTGCTCTATATGATTGAATAGATTTTCCGTTTGCAAGATTGAGTACAGAATGCAAGAGAGTAGTTGCTCTTATTCTATGCCCCTTCATTTTTTTTAGTAAATCATTTGTACACACCTCTTGGGGTGCGGCCCTTCCCCAGACCCTGCGTGAAAGCGGGATGCCTTGTGTACTAGGCTGCTGTTTAGTTGTCTTAGTGTTGTTGATCAGGAGTCATTTATGGTGTTCCTATTTGCGAGGACTTAGCACTTCTCGTTCACTGACATTGGGCTGCCTTGATGTGGGAGGCAGACACAAATAGTATCATACTAATCATCGCATGCTTATCCCGAGGCACTGTTAATTGTGTGAGAGTGACTTTGTTTCTTTGTTGCTGTTTGATGCGCTCTTCACTTTCAAGTCCGCAATTATGTGTTAATGCCCTATAGTTACCATTCATTTATCCTGCAAGGTGGCACATTCTTATTGCATTGTATGATTTTTAAACTGCAATAAGTGTTTCGTGTTTCCTATGGTGCTTTGTATTCATGTTCCCTACAGTGCTTCCTTGAATACAACATTTTCACTTGGTGCCATTTGTGATTTTTTTTTCTGGATTCTCACGTGTTGATGTTCTCATAATGCAAATGGTTATTGTCTTGTTGATGTGGCATATTAGTTGCATGGATTTTGCTTATATATGTTGATGCTGTAAAAGATTTTTATATTGCAAAGTGTAGTTAACCAGCTATAAAAGGAAAGTTGCCATCTTTTTGCAGGTTACCAATCTAAGCTTGCTATAGAAAGTTTACTGTAAATGGCCTTTAGGTGTCCTAATCGAAAAAATCTTTGACACAGTCAGTGTATGAAGGTTAAACTCTAGTGGCAATATGCAATTTTGCTTCAGTTATGAGTATTGGAAGGATCAGCTATGGAAACCATAGAATTTGGAAAACACTGAATAGCTTTCTAAAATGTCAGGTATAGTTAGCCGTTGCATAATTTTGTTCACTTCATCTTTGAGCATAAATAAACTTCTGCTGTATCTCGAATCTCAAATAATGCAGCTGTTCACAATGATGAAGTATTCAACCATTCCAATATGAATATATAATATACTGCTTTAATGGATACCTTGCTGCATTTGAATAGGTACATGTTTATACTTTATAGACACAAAAGAATATGCTCTTGTTGTAGACAGTTGATGTTCTGGAACTGTGTCCCATTTAACGGTTAAATGCTTGCATTGTAGTATTCTAAAAAGTTTTCAATGCTGCTTGTGTACTGTACTGTTTTTTCCGACTCTGTATCACGACCTTATTCAACTGTTTTCTCCAAAAAGCCCCATTCTGAAATGGGTTTTTAGGATGAATTTAGTGTAAAAGTTCTCCACCTCATTGAGCATTTACGCCCGGCTGTACTTGTGAATTTGATACTTATCTTCCTTTTTATATCCTCTCCTTTCTAACTTCAAAATTTTGGGCACCAATGAGTTACTTGTTGCATCTGTATTATTTGTGTAATTGATCAAACTTATTGGAAGTTTGAGTATATTGTATCTTTATTAAGATGGAACTAAATGTAGATTTAGCCCAAAAAACAAGAATGCGAAGTGTAATACAGCTATGCCAGGTGTTCATCTTATTATATGTATTTTGTGTCAATATGCAACTTATACCCCGTCAAATAACAAGCGATTGTGTTTTACTTAAGTTGCAACAAAGGAAAAGTACTGTACTGGTTACCAGACTAACAGTGACTCCTAGCACAAAAATTAGCGCATATCCAAAAAGAATGTCTGAAATCCAACGGAAGTAAAAATACTAAAAAGTGAAGGAATGAATCGATTTAAGCTCAAGTAAGGAGAAATACTTTTGTACCAAGTAGTCCTTGGACTATATACATTTCATTCAAAGCAGGGTCAACATTCTCAATAACTCCGGTCCAAATATTATTGTTTTATGAACCCGTTTGGACATAAAAAAAAATCCCTTTTTTTCACAAAATTTTCACTTTTTTTCGAAATCAACGTTTATTCTTAAAATTTTCAATTTTCACTTGAAGATGCATTTTGAAAATTTGAAAAACTTTAAAAAGCTGTTTTTCAAAATTTTCACTCATAAAACTTCAAAAACAACCCAAAATTATATTCATGTCCAAACACAACTCTAAAAATTTCAAATACCATTTTCACTTGAAAAGATTTTCACCATATTTTAGAATTTTACAATTCTCATGTCCAAACGCCCACTAAATCATTTTTAAACTTTTGTTTCTGGATGGGAGTTAATAAGATCATTTACGATCTTGCAAATCCCTCTCTTTCTTTCTTTAATTTATTAGTTGACCAAATTCTAAGCTTAGTATTTTTAATGCTGAGCAAAACAGCCACTATGTTTTTACCCTTTCTTCATGAGTGTTGTGTAAATATTAAGGATATGGTGTCCTTAACATTTACACTGCACACATGAAGTTAAGGATGTCATGTCCTTAACATTTACACTGCACATATGAAGTTAAGGACATGATGTCCTAAAATTTAACAACGGAAGGTGCAAATACAGGACATTTGTCCTTAATATTTACACAACATTCATGAAGTTAATGACACCATGTCCTTAATATTTACACAACACTCATAAAGTTAAGGACACTATGTCTTTGTTAAGGCCCGTAATATTACGTCGATATTACGTCCCGTAGTATTATATTACGGTAATGTTACATCCTGCAGTATTATATTACGATAATGTTACGTCTTGCAGTATTACATTACGATGATGTTACGTTTCACAGTGTTAAATTACGATGATGTTGCACCCTGAAGTATTGTACGTTGAATTTGTCGTAAGGTAATTGACATCAGTCCAAGGAAAAGATTATTCAGAGACTATAAGGATTATGATATTTCACAAGTGATGAGTAAATTCATAAAGATGAGAGGGGAAGCAAGTCAAAGAAAATGAATTTTTGTCGAAGTTTGACATTTTGGGATAAAATACCGCCCGAGCTAAAATACCCGGTATTTATGGACTAGTACCATAGAAGGTACCGCATGGCCATGATAGTAACGTGTATAAGGTATTTTAAGTAAGTAGAGATAATTCTTAATTATGTGGGTAATTGGTTAATTATTGGATAATGGGATATAACCTAGTTAATTAATAATTAATGGTGGATTAAATAAAATCTTTTGGTAAAGACTAAGGTCTTTGGATGAGTTCAAATTGTAAGAAACGTGGCAGCCCCCTCCTATTTAAACTAGGGGAAGTTACATGGTATACCCGTTTATAAAACTCACTTTCATGATATACCTAAGTTTTGAAATTACATCAAATATCCCAAAAATATTACACGCTCTACCTCCATATATTCTAAAATATATCACGATATTCTACTTTGGAATACAATCCAAGCCTAATTTACCATATATACTAATTTGGAATACAATATTCTAACTAAGCAGACCATAATATTTTAATTTGCAATATATTATTCAAACTAAAGATACCACAATATTCTAATTTGAAAAATCCAAATCTAGTTTACCATAATATTCTAATGAAGAATACAATATCCAAATTAAAAATACCATAATATTCTAACAAAACATACTACACTATTCTAATTTGGGATACAATATCCAAACCAAATATACTACAATATTTTAATTTGAAATATAGTATCCAATGCAAATATACAATAATTTTTAATGTGGAATATAATATTCAAAATAAACATGCTACAATATTCTAATTTGGAATACAATATCCAAACTAAATATATCACAATATTCTAATTTGGAATATACAATATTATATTTTAGAATACAATAGGTATACATGGTAAAATAATTTTATAAAGTAGGTATACAGAGTAAAATAAAATATTTTAATTGTATATGGTGTTAACTAATATTTTCAATGGGCTTACCGCGTAGATTATCCTTTAAACTAATGAGTCATTAGTCATTTAGGATAGTTTGGTGGCAAAATTATTCCTAAAGTGGGGCCACATCATAAGGCATTTTAGGACTTAAAAAGTCTTTCATCAATAAGGTTAGTCTTTTAAAATTCAACTCAAAAATAAGACATTTCCTTACCTTATCAAAGTTAGAATCTAATATTGCTAAGTAACTGATTGAAGACCTTAAAGACTCCAACAATTCTATACGGATTGAAGGAAACGGGTGAAGCTTCAATACGGATTTTTCCCTATTTCGATCCGTCATTATGTGATTTATCGTAATTGACGTGTGTTAGAGGGATTGTCAAGAGAATCGACTCAGGTATGTTAAGGTTATCCCTTCTTTCTTTTTGGCATGATCCAAATTATACGGAAGAAACGAGCAAACACATAATTTTCATAAACGACTCTATTCATAGAAATACTAGGGGTCTTTATGCTCTTGATTCCCCATGTGACATATTATTCTATCATTTGTTCATGGGTCTCAAAAATACGTAAGTTGGTAAAGTTTATTTCATGATATTAATTAGAAGCATAATGGTCTTATGACATACCGAAAGATTTTATTAACGTATTTCATATGCATTTCATGCATTATACATGCACATTGACCCATGACCAGATGGCGTTATATACACGTATGTGTGTGTATATATATATGTGTGTTTGTGTGTGTGTGTGTATGTGATATGGGAAAGGTTATGGTGTTATATACACACCACTACCTGATTAGCTGGTATACGTTGATGATTTTGCCCATAGTGGCCGAGATGATATGATGGGATGCCCTCAAAGGCCTGATGATGTTATGAAACATGTACCTATGCACGACATGGCATTCATATGCATGACACTATAATTATTTCATGATTTACAGAGTTATCTAGACGTATAGGTTGAGCCATTTACTCTGTATTTCTTTCATGTCTGTTATGTACTTATTTATGCGCCTTACATACTCGGTACATTATTTGTACTGACGTCCCTTTTGCCTGGGGACGCTGTGTTTCATGCCCGTAGGTCCCGATAGACAGGTCGAGAGCCCTCCAAGTAGGCTATCAACTCAGCGGAAGATGTTGGTGCGCTCCATTTACTTCGGAGTTACTTGTTTGGTTAGTATGATTTAGACGTGTATTGTTTGGTATGGCGGGACTCTGTCCTGACCTTTATGAAAATTATGTATTCTTAGAGGCTTGTAGACAGATGTCATGTACGTAAAAGATTGTATGGCCTCGTCGGCCTATGTTCAGTATATGAGTGGTTATTCTGGTCTTATAGGCCCGTATGTCTTACGTATAAGTTGGTATCACACATTGTATTCTACTTATCTCACGGAAGCCTTCCCGCTCAATTATCTATGATAGTATGACATGAAAAGATACATTATATTGGTACTCGATTGAGTAAGGTACCGGGTGCCCGTCGCGGCCCATCGGTTTAGGTCGTGACAGAAGTGGTATCAGAGCAGTTCTGTCTTAGGGATGTCTACAAGTCGTGTCTAGTAAAGTCTTGTTTATGGGTGTGTCGTGCAACACACTTATAAGCAGGAGGCTACAGAGGATTTAGGACTGTCACTCTTTCTTCCTACTCTAGATCGTATGGTAGAGCTCAGTTGTAAGAACTCAATTTCCTAATCTCTATCTTATTCATAACACGACGATGCCTACATACAGAAAGACAGGTGGTAAGATATATAGTTGTGGAAGAGTTGAGTTAGAAGAACTCGATTTTTGCATCATGTTTATGATGGATAAATATGAAGTATTCAACAGACCATGTGTATAGTACTAAGATGTGTAAGCTTCTTGATAAGGAGTCTTGAAGCAAGAATACTTATCCACCTTAATGGAGAAAGACATTGAGAGATTCAGAAGATAAATACAAGTTTTAACAAGCAAAGGAAGCAAGATGAAGAAGAGTACGAGGCGCCCAGTTAATGAAGATTATCAGTATTACAGTTCCGGCAGAAAAATATAAGCATTGTGAGTTGCCCTCAATAGTAACAAAGGTATGTATAATTAGTGACACCCATCTTAGTTATACCATATTGGGGCTAACAAGTATAGATTAAGAAGAGGACAGGACATCACGATCCGGATGGGGTTACAGTGGCCCAAAATATTGAATGGATTGTTTGCTTTAGTTGACATTTTCGAAGGATATTGCAAATGCGCTAATAGATCTCGTCGTGAGACACCTAGATGGTGCACCCTAAAATAGTAAAGCTAGATATGAGCACTGGAAGCCTTGAAGGAATAAATATTACCTTAGTGTGGCTCCCGTCCCCAGTAAAGAAAGAATCTTAGGCAATTCGAAGAGCCAAGGGATGGAGCAAGGGGAGCCAAAAGCAAAAGAATGTTTTGTTCGAGTTTTAGAGTAAAGCAATAAACATAGATAATTAGCGGGAGATAAGAAGAGAGTTAATGAAGCATTATGAGTAAGATGTGATACATGGATAACAACGGTAGGTCAAAAAAAATGATGACAATATTACAGAGTCTACAGTCAAGTGAAGAAAAAGACGAAAGATGACGGGCCTTGAGACAATAAAAGAATATAGGCCATAAAGTCATATCTTCATTTCGAGAAATAAGCTCGCAACTCTAACGTGATTAACAGAAGGAAAAATTAGACCCCAAATTAATAAAAATCAATATGGACTTGTTAACAAGATAAACTAAACATGAAATTAGGGACTGAGTGATTTGATAATAGTCAACATCATGAGAATTTCAGATCACGTTCCGGTGATAATAGAATGGACAACAGAAGAAAATTCATGAGAAATTCAGAGAATGGTCATTCAGGAAGATGCTTCCCTAAAGCAAGCAATGGGAGCAAAGTTAAGCTAAGGGAATGTATGTACCAGTTACACTAAGTGTCACCATTGTGAGTAAAGAATTTTGTTATCCTTGGTACAGAAGGATTACCGAAAGGCGAGTAAGGGTCATCGATGATATAAAAGGACGCCGAAGATGAAGAGGTAAAACATTTATAGGCATGTCATCCTAGCTCCAACTCTTAGTACTCCCCTAAAGGGGGAATATGGAATGATGTGGCATTAATCCAGAATTAAGTGTTTCTAGTAACTATGGAATGATAAAGGAAGAACGCGATAAAAATGAGAAAGGGATGAGATGATCAAATGTTACAGATATGCTATGATTCCAGAACATTATGTAAGTACGACGTCAAGAAAAGGAAGTAAGGGTTCCCGTTCGGGATGTTGTTGATAGATAATGAGCCAGTGTGTGAGGTAAGTTAAGACAAAGGAAATAACCCAAGAAAGATTACGCGAAATATGGATATGAGAATGGGCCAACGAGTAGTTAGTAGTTGATTCAGGAAGATCCTAGTCATGACTAGACAAGAAGTTACAAACAAATCAGTAGATCATGTAATATAAATGTAGTAAACCCCGACATGGAGAATTCAGCCTAGCAGTTATGACATCATGATCATTGAGAAATATTTAGATAGGAGTTGGGGTAGTTAAAGGTACCATATGAGTGTTACAGAGATAAAAGAAAATGCCACTGGAAAGTCAGTCAAAATATCAAGTTCAGAGGCAACCCTACAAGCACAAGTGGGTGGAAGTAAGTAACTACGGATAATTATAGGCAAGGAAGAACATCAAAAAGTCCGTTGAGTATACAATGTAATGAGCTCACATCTTTACAAGAGTCAGAGGATCCTCTTTAAATACTACAATGAAAGACTAGTTAAGGAAGTAAGGAAGAAGGCTTCGACCTAAACTCAGTAACCTAAAGAGGAAATGGATGTGTAACAACAGTCTCACTACAAAAATTGTATGCACTTCAAAAGAAAGTGACACCTACCATGACTAATGAGCGGGAAGTATAACCAAAAGTAATATTCGAGACCATATGAGTTGCACAAAAATTTCGGCACGCATGAGAACTCGGATAAGCTAAGTATGCATGCAACAAGGGGGTAAAAAGATCAGGAAAAGCAATTGCTTACATTTGAAAAAAGTTGAAATGGAATGAAAGGAATTATTTAATTAATGATCAGTCGTAAAAGACTCCGGTATGAGTTAAAAGAAGGAATTGGGTCTAGGTCATAGACAAAGGATTGAATCATTACAAGATTGTATCATGGTTTTCAATAGCATCTATGAAAGGTTATAGTAATAACCAAATTCCATGAGCGGCAGATCAGAAGATAGCTTAAGCCTACATAAAGCCTCATTAGAAGGAAGAGGAAACTAAAGAGTTATATCAACTAAGTAAATTAGGAGCCTGCTTATTGGACCCAGAAAGTTACAAACATTATGATTGAGAACATTGTAAAATCACTCATAATATCAGAGGTACAAGAGAAATAGTACAGTAGCCATATTCTATAACGACTCTACGATAAAGCCAGTTAAAAGAATACCAGTATGGAGCTACCACCAGATTGTGTATGCACCAGAGGTGCAAGTATTATAAGAGAACTTCAAGTTGTGGATGTGATTATACATATATGAAAGGGAGGTCATGAAAGAGATAAAAGATATGATACGAGACTTTAAGATAAGTAAGGTAAAGGTGGACAACGTACGAGATACACAAATACAGAAGGTTGTGAATAGTCTTTCCTTCAGATAGAAGGCTAGAATGCGGGGATTTAATATCTAGGAATAATAGCAGCATCGTTGTAAGTACGTGATTTTTGCCCTATGAAAGAATTACTCCCAAAAATTCAAAATAAAACGATTTTCCTTGCTGTGCAATTTTGAGAATTTTGTGACATTTTTGGATAATTATTTGTATTTGTCTGTGCATGTTTATCTGTTAAATTAATAAAAAATACAAAAATATGTCGCATTTTCCATGTAGGATTTAATTCTACAATTGTTAGTAATTAAGTTTGTTTTACAAAAATTGAAAATTACAAAAAATAGGCATCTTTTGCATTTTTAGCATTTAATGTCCAAATGTACAATTTTATGCTTAATTATTACTTAATTGTGCATTAATTGTTATTGGGAGTTAATTTGCGCTTTTATAACTTATTAATAATTTAAGGATTTTTAGAATTTAGTTTTAGAAAAATAAAAGAAGAAAAGAGAGCAAAAATATAAAGAAAATCGGAATTGGGCTCTTCTTCAAATTCAAGCCACAAGCCCAAAAAATACCCAACCTTCCCCATGACCCGGTCCATTTCAAACCGGGTCGACCCAGTCCATAACCCAAATACCCAACACCCCTATCTTACATTTGACAAAAACAAAAAACAAGGACAAACCCAAAAAAACCACCTACCCGCCCCCTTCCTCGTCTTCTCCCTTCGTCCCAAATGACCCCAATGTGAGTAGCAACCATGGCTGCCTCCCCCCTCTCACGTCGCCACACACACATACACACACACACACCACCACGATAGTCCATCGCCCAGCTCCGTTTTTCTCCATTGTCGAGCTCAAGCTCGACCATGGCTACCTTCACGACCGTAGTCAGTCGAGGTCCAGCTCCCATGGCTACCATGGCTAGCTCCTTGCTGCTTCATCTCCTCCATTGAGCTCATTTCCTTTGCTGCTACCTCCAGCTGCCTCGACTGCTCCTGCTTCACCTCACGTGAACCAGTCCGACAACCCCCCATTAAATCCGGCGACCTTCATTTTGTCTCGAAACAACCTGCCTCATCGAGTCCCCAGGTCCAGCAGTAGTAGTGGCTGCTGTTCCACTTCATCTCCTCACGCCCAGCGGCGACTCAGCAGCGCCATACCAGGCGTTTCCTAGCTGCTCCTTCATCGCCATAACCGCCCAGTCGACCTCCAGGCGATGCAGCAGCAGCAACCGCTGTTGCTCCGGGGTTCTGCTGCCTTCTGCTTCGTCCATCTTCTTTGACGGGCTGCCACTGCCTTGTTTTCGAACGATACCAAACGACCAGCTTCTTGGGTCGTCCATTCATGGTCGTCTTCGGCGTCGAGCTATTTTGGCACGATAATCGTTTCCGGACAGATTTGTTCTCATTCAAGTTCTTCGTCGTTTCGATTCGGTTAGTGGGTTTTGAGTTTCACTTTTGTCCGTATTTTGTTTTTGATATTCTCGAATCTAAAATCGGTAAATGTTTGATTTTTGTTTTGTTCGTGTTCATTGTTTTGTTAATTTTTTGGTTTGTTCATGTGAAATTGTTAGTTTAATGTTGTTAGATTCAAATTGAAATTTAATTAATTATTTCTTCAGTTTGTTTCATGTGTTGTTATGTATTTTTTCAGAAATTGTTAATGTTGGTTAAATCATATGAATCTGTCATGTTTATTGTTTAATATAGATTTAATGCATGTTTATTCTTTGTTTGAAGTTCGTTCTTAATCCAGTAATTTAATGTGAGTTTTGTTTTGGTTTTTGATTTGTTGATTTAGTTTGAATCATGTATTTTTGTTGTTGATGTTGTTGTCTCTTTGCTCATTCATTTTTGGTCTAAGTTAACCAGGATTGGTTCCCAATATGGTTAATTTATTCCCATTAATTTGAAGCTGTATGATTCAATCCGTGTTCATGAGATTTGTTTGAATTTGTTTAGAAATTGGTCATATTTGCTATATTTTGGTTGGAATTGATTAGGTGAATTGGTTATAGCTGATGGGGAAGTTTGGTAAATTGCAGTACGTTTAGGGGTAAAATGGTAATTGCAGTAAGGTCGGAGGAATTATGTAATTCTTTATGTTAAGCATGGGGGACAAGATGTAATGGGGTGGGTTGATATAATTGTTTAATATAATGGGGGACAAGACATAATGTAGTGGGGGGAATAATGTAATTGTTTATGTTAAGCATGGGGGACAAGATATAATGGGGTGGGGTTGATATATTTATTTAATGTAGTGGGGGACAAAACATGTGGGCATGGGGACAAGGGTTTAAAATAAAGAAAATATTAAGTAGTGGGGACAAAGCATGCAATTGGGGGAATATTTGGGGTTGGGGATTCAAGACAAGAGTCTTGTTATAAATAGAGTCATTAGGACTTGAATATTAGGGACTAAGACTTGAATATTAGACTTGAACTTGAAAGACTTACTTAGAGAGAGAGGAATACATTCTGAAAATCTGAAGAGAGTGTGATAGAGTTTAAAAAGAGAAAACAAAAACAAAGTGAGAAACGAGTTTAGTTTCGGGTTTTAATACACATGGGTTTGGAGTATGTTTGTGGTGATGTGGTTTGTTGATGTTTAGTTGGTTTACAAACTTTTGGGTTTGTTCTGTTGAGTTGTTCGGTTTTTCTTCAAATTTTTCTGGGCCTTGAATCTGGTTCGAATTGTTGTTGTTGCTGAACCTGCTGTTGCTGTGTATTTACACTACTGCTGCTTCTACTGATCTTCATCTTCTTTTCTTGCTTTCCCAAATACCAGGTACACAAACTGATACACTGGTTTATCTTGTAAGTCACTCGAGGCATGAATGAAAACAAATGAGAAAGATTTGAAGTTGTAATTTAATGTAGTCTTTTCTTTCTTTTACTGTCTGTATGTAGAATGTTCTATGCGTTGCCATGCAAACTCCTTAAACAACTCACTTTTGAAACTTAACCATAATAACTCGAAAGTATGTAAATAAAGTAGGACTTTATCTTCATTTATTTTAGAAAACAAAAAATAGAAAATGTAGTCATGCTAAGATTATCCTTTTAAAAATAATGAGACGAGCCTCGCCAAATAAAAATGCAAATTGTGGGGCCCTCAATAATTGATCATAATAAATACTTAGAATTTAGGATGGACTGTTTAGTGAATTTCACTGCCTTCCCCAAAGATAATAACGCGTTAGACTCTTTAGGCGCGACTTAATTAAATTACATTTTTAAATTCGGGTGCGCATTTATGTGACCCAAATTCAAATCTCAACGGAGTCGAAATGTATTAACAACCACGGGTGCATTGATTGTGACGTGGTTCGAGATGCATTTTCACAACGTTGCAATTCTATTGAAAAATAATAATAAAAGCGGTTTAAACTTAATAAAAGCACACCAGTTATAACATGTATTAAAATCAGATATTTAGCCATTATAATAATTTAAGTGACCGTGCTAGAACCACGGGATTTGGGGGTGCCTAACACCTTCCCTCGGGTCAACAGAATTCCTTACTTAGAATTTCTGGTTCGCAGACTTCATTTGGAAAGTCGAAAAATTTCCTCGATATGGGATTCAAGATAAACCGGTGACTTGGGACACCAAAAGCCAAACCTTTCCCAAGTGGCGACTCTGAATTAAATAAATAATCTCATTTCTAATATTGTCACTTAAATTGGAAAACTCCCTCGCGCATTTTACTCTTCGGGGAGGGCGCGCAAAAAGGAGGTGTGACAGCTCTGGCGACTCTGCTGGGGAACGAACCCAGAATCTCTAGTTCAGGGTTCAAGAATTCGAGCTTAGAATAATTGTTATATTTGGCTTTATTATCTGATCTTTATTACATGTTTTGGCATAACGTGCTAAATGTTGTCTTTTACCGCTTTGATATTATCTGAACTGTATATAAATTGTGCCGAAACCCTTCTCTTCTTACCTCCGGGGAGAAGCTCGCTGGTCGAGACTCCCTATTCTGTTAGTGTCAATACCTGAAATAAGAAAGAGGCCGGACAAGTTACAAAGCCGGACGATCTCGCGGGTCCCCGGTACGTAGCCCCCTCCTCGACTCGAGTTGTCCGCTCGGGTACACAGTCTAGAACATATACCCAGGTTATAAACCTAGTATAACAAAACCTCATGCCGGATCCCTAGTAGGAACGCTTATTTGCATCATGTTGCATTTGACATAGGGGACTCAACACAGGGGTTGGGTCCGTCTAGGACAGGCAACCTGAAATGAAAAGACCATCCTGCTGCATCCCGTTTGTTTTGCGCATTTATTTGCTTCAGTTCTGCATGCTGACCGGTTTCTAAAAAAAAACTTTTAAAAAAAAAATAGCAGCGTAGGGAGATAATTACTTATTTTTGGAAAAATAAAACCAATATCCAAGTAGTGTCAAAACCTCGCCGGAATTTTCTAAAAAAAAAAATAAAAACAAAATTTGTCTTTTAGTTTGATTTATAAAAAAACATATATTTTTTTTTCCTTTTAATCACTTTCAAAATCCAAAAAAAATATTTATTTAAAAGTAAAAAAAAAGGGAAAATTCAAAATTCAAAAAAATAATATTGTTTCATTTGTAATATCTCTTTAAAAGATTTTTGAAAAAAAAAAGTGAAAAGAAGTTTAAAATTCAAAATATTTCCTTAGTCTCCGTCTCTTTTCAAAAATATATATATATAAATCCAGAAAATAGTTTTCCTCCTTTTCTTTAAAAGATTTTATTCAAAAAAAAAAGGGATTTAGTTTGTTTCCCCCATTTCTGATCAGACCGAACTACGCGGGTCTGATTCTCACCGGATGTGTGATACGTAGGCAATCCTCATCGGATTCGGTCACATTTTTAACTGCAAATAATGAAAACAATAATAATAGGAAATAATAAAAAAAATAAAAAAAATGACAAATAAAGGGAAGCCGAAATGACGCATGTCTTCGTTGCAAACATGTAGAAATTCACTTAACTGTATAGGTGCATCACGCTCCAACGTTAGATTACCTATCTGTTATTTGTTTCAAACTAACTGTTTGCTTGCTGCTAAGTTCCAGGTTTTTAGAAAAGGTGGTTTGGTTTGGTGGAGGGCTAGCCTCACATTCGTACTTCACGAGGTCGAAAGGGAGTGCTCAGTTGCCCGTTGTTAAGTCGAGAGGGAGTATTCACACTTACTTCACAAGATCAAAGGGAAGTATAGGGATGTCTTCAGAAATTCCTTTGCCGACAATTCCTGTCTCTGAAGAGAGTTCAATCTCGACCATCCCGACTCCCGAGTCAGCAACTGCTGAGGAAAACAGAATCATGCGGCTTCGCATGTTGGAGATGTTGGATGACTGGAATAACGGAAAAGAGCCACCGAGTATAATCCCTGGGTTCCCTGAGTTGTTCTCCAGGACAAGTGGGACTTCCAGCGTCCCCATAAGCTATCCAACTACCCCATTCGGGTACCCCGGCCATTTCAGCCCACTCTGCTGGATCACCCTCTGATTCTTATCCCCGGAGTCAACAACAGATGTAGCTACGAACATATTCACTGCACCTCCATGTCCAATCGTGGCACAACCCGCTACACACAGGCCGAATTTTGACTCGTCCTCATTCACATTTCAAGCACCATCCTTCTCAATGGAACCAACTCGGTTCACCACCAGCACTAATCCTCAACAAACTCAATACGAGTTTGCACCTGGGCAAGATCAAAACCCCAAAGCTTCTGAACAAGATGAGATGGCAAAAAGGATGAGGAGCCTCGAGCAGAGTTTGAAAAACATGCAAGGTTTAAGCGGGCAGAAGAGTGTTTCCTATACCGATCTATGCATGTTCCCTCACGTGCACCTACCAGTGTGTTTCAAAACACCAAAGTTTGAAAAATATGACGGGCACGGCAACCCCATTGCTCATCTCACGAAGTATTGCAACCAATTGCGGGGAGCCGGCGGCAAAGAAGAATTGTTGATGGCATACTTCGGGGAAAGTCTGGTAGGAATAGCCTTAGAGTGGTATATGGACCAAGACATATCTCGATGGCATATATGGGATGATCTCGCCAGAGATTTTGTGAGACAATTTCAGTATAATATTGACATCGCACCGGACAAAAATTCTCTGTCAAACTTAAAGAAGAAACCTTCGGAAAGTTTCAGAGAATATGCTATTAAATGGCGCGAACAAGCATCAAGGGTAAAACCTCCCATGGACGAGATAGAAATGGTCATTACTTTCCTCTAGGCTTAAGAATCAGACTACTTCCAGAATATGATGTCAGCCATGGGAAAGCCTTTTGCGGAAGCAATCAAAATCGGGGAGATGGTAGAGAATGGTTTGAAAACGGGTAGAATATTAAGTCAGGCAGCCATAAGGACAACCTCCCAAGCCGTCCAGAGTGGGTTTGGAGGAATGGCAAGAGGAAAGAAAAGGGAAGAAACGTCCATGGCAGCATCAGAAGCGAGGGAATATCGTAATCCCAGGCCCCGTTTTCCAGAAAGAACCCCACAACATTACTACCCCACCAAAATGTGACCTATGCTCCTCAACCCTACATGGTCATGAATACCCAGCCCTATGTCCATCCACCACAGCAAGCCAATCGAGGCCAAGCTCCACCTCTTAGAAATCAGCCTCCTTACCGGAACCACTATAATCCACAGCCACCTCAAAATAACTTCCGCCCTCAGGAACCACCTAGAAGACGGACTTTCACACCCATCGGCGAACCATATTCTACCTTATTCCCAAAGCTAGTCCAGATGGGTTTCTTGCAACCAGTCCCTCAGACAAGGCACAATCCGGCATTGCCTGCTTACAAAGCCGGTGTTAGGTGTGCTTATCATTCAGGAGCAGAAGGGTATGATACAAATGATTGTTGGACTTTGAGAAGGGTGGTTGAGAACTTAATAGAGTAGGGGAAGATAGTACTGAGGGACGAGGAGGTCCCAAATGTGACTAACAATCCGTTGCCCACTCAGAATAACGGGCCATTGATTGGAATGATTTGCGAGGACAAAGAGTTTGATCCTGCTTTAAAATCTATAATCGCCATCGTCGATGCAGGGAAAAAGCCTAAAATCGCCCCGAAGCTAGAGAAAGGGGAAAAGAAGACAAGTGATGTCAAGGTTGAGCTCGAAGAGAAGGTCGAGACAAAGACAGTAACGATGGTGCCTGCGAGGAACGAAGTTCTTTATGTTCCACGAGGTTGGGCAGAGAAGCCGCAGAGATTCGAAGTCAAAAGGGAAAAACCAATGTACGTACCGAAAGGGGCCTATGCGGTCCGGGGGACAATTCAACCACCTCGGCTAAATGAGCCAGTGGTTATCGGACGCGTACCACAGAAGCCAATGACGGATATGTCCACAGTACCATGGAACTATCAAAGAACATTGGTTACGTACAAAGGCAGAGAAGTCACGGGAGAACTTCCGAAGAATACTTTCATTGGAAGATATTCGAACACTCAAGAGTTAAACAACGCCACACGGAAACGCTTCCCACCCAAGGAGCCTGTAAGCGTTGAAGAAGCAGAAGTTTTCTTCCAAAAGATGAAAATGCCCGACTACGAAGTGGTGGATCAGTTACGCAAGTGCCCCGAGCAAGTGTCCATGCTATCTCTGCTGATGAGGTCGGCCGAACACCAGAAGATCTTGCTCAAAACCCTTAACGAGGCATACATACCGGCCGAGACTTCAGTTGAACAACTGGAACGAATGACGGAAAGGTTCTTCGCAGTTAATCAGGTTTCTTTCGGCAAGAACGACTTACCTCCAGAGGGAGCGGCTCACAACAAAGCTTTACATCTGACAGTTAAGTGCGAAGACTACTACGTCAGCGGGTAATGTTGGATGGAGGTTTAGGTGTTAACATTTGTCCGCTCTCCATGCTGCAGAGAATGGAAATTGGGACTGGAAGAATTCGCCCCAATAATGTATGCGTAAGGGCTTTTGATGGCGTCAAAAGGGACACCCTCAAGGAAATAGACTTGGTATTGACTATAGGACCGGTGTAGTTCGAAATAACTTTCCAGGTGCTTGATATGGATACGTCTTACAATTTTCTCCTCGGCAGACCTTGGATTCATGCGGCAGGGGTTGTACCTTCCACTCTTCACCAATGGTGAAGTTTGAATATGAAGATCGGGAAATTGTGGTCCACGGAGAAGATGAACAGTCTATTTATCGGGACCCATCCGTCCCATATCTTAAAGCAAGGGAAGGGAGCAAGCACACGGTTTATCAGGCTTTCGAAGTTGTGCTAGCGGAGCAGTATGAAGAAGGAAGACCTTGCCCCCAACCTTTCCTGTCCAACGCCTCAATCATGGTGGCTAAATAAATGATCTGACATGGATTCAGGCCAGGGAAAGGGCTTGGACGAACGCTGCAAGGAATAACGGAACCCATCACCTTGCCTTCCACTAAGAAACTTTTTGGGATAGGTTTTCAACCCACTCCAAAAGATGAAGAGTGGGCAAGGAAGAGGAAAAATGAGGGTTGGAAGATGCCTCGACCCTTGCCACCTTTATACGAGACTTTTGGACCGCAATACATCGAAGAAGAGGACGACGAGGTTTTTATGGCCGAAGAGATCGAAGAGATAAGTGGGGCAATGAGAGGAATGCTCTATGAAACTCACATGGTTCAATCGGGAGAAGGCACAAGCACCGCTGAAATGCTATATGTGGGGCCAAATGCCAAGCTTCGGAATTGGGAGGCCACGCTATTCCCAACTAGGCAGGAGTCCGGGTAGACCTGTCCTGCCACCTTTCCTACATCACGAGTTATCCTAGGATGTAACTCAGATGTTTTTCTTTAGTTTCTTGTTTTGAATTCCTGAATTATAAACCTTGTTATCTTACCAATTCCAAGGAATAAAATCAGTATTTCCTCCTTTTTCTTTTATTCTGATTTTTGCTATTTTTCCTTTATTTTTTTCTTTCAGTTATAATAATGCGGCTTTAAATAATATGTCATGCTTGCGGACTTTACGGCCAGATCACAACGAGCTGTTTAATTGTGAAATAATGAACCAAGAATCGGAATATGACGAAGAAGAGGCTTTTAGGGAAATAAATTGAGAATTGGAACACTTTGAGAATAAACCTAAGCCGAATCTGAATGATACTGAACCGGTTAATTTGGTAACTCCTGAAGAAATCCGAGAGACCAAAATAAGCATTCACACGGACAAGAAAATGCGAGATGCGATAATTCAACTCCTTTTTGAATTTAAAGATGTGTTTGCTTGGTCATACGATGACATGCCAGGATTAGGTGTTGATCTAGTGGTGCATAAATTGCCAATTCACCCTGATTGTCCTCCAGTTCAACAAAAGCAGAGAAAGTTCAAAACTGATGTCAGTGACAAGATTAAAGAAGAAATTACCAAGCAGTTGAAAACAGGAGTAATTCGGGTAGTCCAGTACACCACATGGTTGGCGAATGTAGTTCCAGTGCCGAAAAAAGATGGGAAGACTCGGGTATGTGTGGATTATCGAGATTTGAACAGGGCGAGTCCCAAAGACAATTTCCTATTACCCAACATCCACATCCTTGTTGATAATTGCGCCAAACATGAGATACAGTCTTTCGTAGATTGTTACGCTGGATATCATCAGGTGTTGATGGATGAAGAAGACGCCGAGAAGACTGCCTTCACTACACCTTGGGGTACTTACTGTTATCGGGTTATGCCATTCGGTTTGAAGAATGCTGGGGCAACTTACATGAGAGCCATGACTGCCATTTTTCATGACATGATGCATCAAGAGATAGAGGTGTATGTGGACGACGTGATAGTCAAGTCCAGGACTTAGGACGATCATATCCAAGACTTGAGGAAATTCTTCGAGAGACTGAGAAAGTACGACTTGAAGCTGAACCCGGCTAAATGCGCCTTCGGAGTCTCATCAGGCAAGCTTTTGGGTTTCATAGTAAGCAGGAGAGGTATCGAGTTAGATCCAACAAAGATAAAATCTATCCAAGATCTACCTCCTCCAAGAACGAAGAAAGACATGATGAGTCTATTGGGCAGGTTAAACTATATCAGTCGATTCATTGCCCAGCTGACTAACATATGTGAGCCCATATTCAAGCTATTGAGGAAGGATGCAACGATCAAATGGATGGCTGAGTGTCAAGAAGCTTTTGACAAGCTCAAAGAATATCTTTCAAATCCCCCAATTTTGGTCCCGCCAGAGCCAGAGAGACCCCTATTCTTGTATCTGACAGTCTTAGAAAATTCTTTCGGTTGCATCCTCGGGCAACATGACATAACCGGAAAGAAAGAGCAGGTGATCTATTACTTGAGCAAGAAATTCACCGGCTACGAGGCCAAGTACACTTTGCTGGAAAGAACGTGTTGTGCTTTGACGTGGGTCGCTCAAAAATTGAGACATTATCTCCAAGCTCACACTACTTACCTCATAAGCAGGTTGGATCCTTTGAAGTACATATTTCAGAAACCAATGCCTACTGGAAGACTGGCCAAGTGGCAAATCTTGCTTACTGAATTTGACATAGTCTGTCACCCACACGGCAATGAAAGCCCAGGCGTTAGCGGATCATTTAGCCGAAAACCCAGTTGATGAGGAATACCAACCATTGAGTACTTATTTTCTAGATGAAGAAATAAACACCATAGAAGTAGTCTCGGAAAACGCTCATGTTTGGAAGATGTTCTTTGATGGGGCCGTAAACGCCAAAGGTGTAGGAATTAGGGCAATCTTTATCTCACCCTCTGGTCAGCACTATCCTGCTACAGCTAGGCTGTGCTTCTTTTGCACGAACAATACAACTGAATATAAAGCCTGCATCATGGGCATGTATATGGCGATCGATCAGGATGTTGAAGATTTATTGATTATGGGGGACTCTGACCTGATTATCCGGCAAGCCCAAGGTGAATGGGAAACTCGGGATGTCAAGCTTATCCCTTACCGACAGCACGTGGAGGATCTAGGCAAGCGATTCAAATCGATAGAGTTCAGGTATATCCCGCGTTGTCACAACGAACTAGCAGATGCACTGGCTACCTTAGCTTCAATGTTACCCTACCCAGACAACGCCCACGTCGATCCCTTGGAAATCCAAATCAAGGAAAGACACGGTTACTGTAATGTAATTGAGGCAGGATCGTGTACACAGCCATGGTACCACGATGTCAAGAGGTTCTTGAAGACACAAGAATACCCCGAACATGCTACTGGAGATCAAAAGAGGACTATTAGGCGGCATGCAGGTGGTTTCTTTTTGAGCGGTGAGGTATTGTATAAAAGGACCCCGGACCTCAATTTGTTAAGATGTGTTGACGCCGAGGAGACAGGAAGAATCATGCATGAAGTACATGCAGGAGTATGCGGGCCCCACATGAATGGGTATGTTTTGGCAAAGAAAAGGACTGTTTCGTTCGAAAGTGTCATCAGTGTCAGGTGCACGGCGATCTGATTCATGCGTCTCCCACAGAACTGCATCCTATGTCTGCACCTTGGCCATTTGTTGCTTGGGGCATGGACGTCATTGGTCCGATTGAGCCAAAAGCTTCAAATGGGCACAAGTTCATATTGGTCGCCATCGACTACTTCACAAAATGGGTAGAAGCTGTCACTCTTAAATCAGTCACTAAGAAGGTTGTGGTGGATTTTGTACATTCAAATCTTATCTGTCATTTCGGTATTCCTGCAACTATCATCACAGATAACGCGGCAAACCTGAATAGTCACTTGATGGGGGATGTATGTGAACAGTTCAAAATAACGCATAGGAACTCCACTCCTTATCGGCCCAAGGCCAATGGCGATGTTGAAGCAGCAAACAAGAACATCAAGAATATTTTGAGGAAGACGATCCAGAGTTCCCGACAATGGCATGAACAATTACTCTTTGCATTGCTGGGATATCGCACTACAGTAAGCACGTTAGTAGGGGCAACCCCTTACTTGTTGGTTTATGAGACCGAGGCTGTGATACCAGCAGAGGTAGAAATTCCTTCGCTCCGAACCATTGTCGAAGCAGAAATTGAAGATAGCGAGTGGGTTAAGACTCGATTGGAGCAGTTGACTTTGATTGACGAGAAATGAATGGCCGCGGTTTGTCACGGGCAGTTGTACCAACAAAGAATGGTCCGTGCTTACAACAAGAAAGTACGACCCAGGAATTTTGAAGTAGGTCAACTGGTATTGAGGCGCATTCTGCCACATCACCAGGAAGCGAAAGGAAAATTTTCTCCTAATTGGAAAGGCCCGTACATCATCAGGAAGATACTGCCAAGAGGAGCGTTGCATCTGGGTGATATTGAAGGAAATGATCCTGAAACAGTAGTGAATGCAGATGCAGTCAAAAGGTACTATGTCTAGGTTTTACTTCGGTGATGTCTTGGCGCATTTAGGATTATGAAGGTTTTATTCCCACTACCCAAACACTGTCAACTCTCTCTACAATACCTTTGAGCCGGTTACATTTCTTTGGCTACCTTACAAAAAAAAATTGATTGTGCCTGAACTACGTCTGACTTGATTCCGAAAGGATACGTAGGTAGCCTCTCTCTAGGGTTCAGTCACACCAAAAATAAAATCCAATTTACCCTAAAGTTGAAACCGGGGCACACCAAATGGTTTAGAAGTTGTAGTTTCATCTACAATTCCTTTACCAAGCACAAGTCCTTCGGATCAATTGCCAAAGGCAGGGGAAGCCGAGAGACATCATGATTGGAGGCCGGTACATTCAAATTGAGAGAAATAAAACGAGAGAGTCTTGTCGGTGAAAACCTTCGGGCACCGTGAGGCGACAGGAGCAGAGAAATAGAAAATGAGAGATCTTGTTTAGTAAAAACTCGCAAAGAGTGCTATCAAGCGACAACAAGAAGAGAAATGAGAGAGGTCGACTAGCGAAAACCCGCAAAGGGCGCTGTCGGCCGAAAAGATGATTCCACCTCAGAAAGTCTTGGCAAGGTTCCACTGGTTTGGAAACATAGATCCGTTTTGGTTCATGAGGAAATGCAAGTTTGTGAAGGTCGGGCATCCAGTCCAAAAAGCATGTCATGTCAATTTAAAGTCGGCATGTTTCCTCAAATAAGTCTTTCTTGTCCCGAAAGGGACACTTCTCTTTTTAAATTTGTTTTCTCCGCTCTTTGTTTTACCTTTCTTTGAATCCCTTTCATTTTAACACCAAATTCCAAATATACTGGAAAGAATAGGTGGCAGGACCAGTTTCACGGAGCTCCGTTTAGTAAGAAGTAAATACCCCGCTTCAGTGGTACGTCTGTCCAGTCCCGATTGATCATGATGTTGGTTGCCTTCGAAGTAAAGCCACACACACCCACATAAAAAAACCGACAAATCCCCACAGGGTCTCCCTTTGTACAAATCCCAACAGGGTCTCCCTTTGTAAAAATCCCTACAGAGTCTCCCCTTGTAAAAATCCCCCAAAGAGTCTGCCCCAGCTAATCCCCAACGACTCTGCCTTGTACAAATCCCCACAGAGCCTCCCCAATAAAAATCCCCACTGAGTCTGCCTCGTTAAAAATCCCCAAGCAGAATGGGATGGAAGAACCAAAGCCTTACACGGGCAAATCATCACAAAATTCGGGAATGCGAGTCTGAGCAGTTTAAAAGGGTTTCGCCTGTGAATCCAATCAATGGCAAAGTTTCTCAACAAGAATAAGGATGGGACAAAGCAATTGGAATAATCAAGGCCATCGAACCAACCACCATTTTCAAACTGACAATTGTTCTTTGTTTGGAAAATTGAAACAGGTGTGATCCAAAGCAACCGTGCAAGAAGCAGGGGTCGCCCAAAAAGAAAAGAAATACGTGAATGCAAGAAACAGCTTTGCAATAAGGAATCAACCCAAAAGGGAAGTTTCCCCAAAATTCTCTCCTGCATTTTACTAAACAAAAAAAATAATAAAAAAAACGAAAAAAGAAGTAAGAAGAAAACTCAAAAAAGAGGTTTAGTTAGAATCCCCAATTTTCTGTAAGCCAGCATTAGGGCTCCAATCCCTCAGTTGAGCAGTCTTTCCTTTAGCCAACATTAGGGCTCCAATCCTTGAGTTGAGCATTTTTTCATTTAGCCAACATTAGGGCTCCAATCCCTGAGTTGAGTGTCTTTCCTTTAGCCAACATTAGGGCTCCAATCCCTGAGTTGAGCATTTTTCCATTTAGCCGACATTAGGGCTCCAATCCCTGAGTTGAGCGATTTGCTGTTAGCCGACATTAGGGCTCCAATCCCTGAGTTGAGCAATTTTCTGTAAGCCAGCATTAGGGCTCCAATCCCTGAGTTGAGCGTTTTTCCTTTAGCCAACATTAGGGCTCCAATCCCTGAGTTGAGCATTTTTTCTTTTAAGCCAGCATTAGGGCTCCAATCCCTGAGTTGAGCATTTTTTCCTTTAGCCGACATTAGGGCTCCAATCCTTGAGTTGAGCATTTTTCTTTTAGCCAATATTAGGGCTCCAATCCCTGAGTTGAGCATTTTTTTCCTTTAGCCGACATTAGGGCTCCAATCCCTGAGTTGAGCAACTTTCCTTTAGCCAACATTAGGGCTACAATTCCTGAGTTGACCGAACTTTCCTTTAAGCCAACATTAGGGCTCCAATCCCTGAGTTGAGCAATTTCCATTTAGCCGACATTAGGGCTCCCATCCCTGAGTTGAGCAGTTTTTCCATTTAGCCAGCATTAGGGCTCCAATCCCTGAGTTGAGCGTTTTTCCTTTAGCCAGCATTAGGGCTCCAATCCCTGAGTTGAGCATTTTTCCTTTAGCCGACATTAGGGCTCCAATCCCTGAGTTGAGCAACTTTCCTTTAGCCAACATTAGGGTTCCAATCCCTGAGTTGAGCGTTTTTTCTGTTAGCCGACATTAGGGCTCCAATCCCTGAGTTGAGCGATTTGCTGTTAGCCGACATTAGGGCTCCAATCCCTGAGTTGAGCAATTTTCTGTAAGCCAGCATTAGGGCTCCAATCCCTGAGTTGAGCGTTTTTCCTTTAGCCGACATTAGGGCTCCAATCCCTGAGTTGAGCATTTTTCCTTTAGCCGACATTAGGGCTCCAATCCCTGAGTTGAGCGTTTTTCCTTTAGCCAGCATTAGGGCTCCAATCCCTGAGTTGAGCGTTTTTCTTGTTAGCCGACATTAGGGCTCCAATCCCTGAGTTGAGCGTTTTTCTTTTAGCCGACATTAGGGCTCCAATCCCTGAGTTGAGCATTTTTCCTTTAGCCAGCATTAGGGCTCCAATCCCTGAGTTGAGCAATTTGCTTTTAGCCGACATTAGGGCTCCAATCCCTGAGTTAAGCATTTTTTCTTTAGCCGACATTAGGGCTCCAATCCCTGAGTTGAGCATTTTTCCTGTTAGCCAGCATTAGGGCTCCAATCCCTGAGTTGAGCGTTTTGCTTTTAGCCGACATTAGGGCTTCAATCCCTGAGTTGAGCGTTTTTCCTTTAGCTAGCATTAGGGCTCCAATCCTTGAGTTGAGCGTTTTCCCTTTAGCCGACATTAGGGCTCCAATCCCTGGGTTGAGCAATTTTCTTTAAGCCAGCATTAGGGCTCCAATCCCTGAGTTGAGCAACTTTCCTTTAGCCGACATTAGGGCTCCAATCCTTGAGTTGTGCATTTTTACCTTTTGCGACATTAGGGCTCCAATCCCTGAGTTGCACTTGAGGTTTCCAATCCCCTCATCAATTCTGTAAATTTTTCATGGCAATTAACTCACGAAATTTTCCTAGTGAAACTGGGGTAGAAAATTTCATTCGTTTGTTTTGTTGTCTCAGCAGGTCTGACCTCGAGATGCATGGATCGAGATGACCTACGGTTTGAGTCTCAATCCAGAATAAAGAAAAGAAGAAAAGAACAAAAAGAAGATGTTCCCAAATATTGGAACAAACAAAGGGCAGGTCGCTCAAAATTTGATCAAATTCCCGAGCTCCGCCAATCCCGTTTCACTCAATACTGCAGAATTAAACAAGCGCCTACAACTTGCGAGCATCAAGATTCGGATCGAAGTCTACGAGCAGAATCAGCTAAGACCCAAGATCAAGTTGCAAAAGAATTATAGATTGGAATCTTGTAACTAGCGGTTGACAGGCATAAGTAGTTAGTTCAGTTTCAATTTCCTTTGGTTGTAATGAGGAGGTCAGTAAAGCAGTAGTGGCAACAGCAACAGCAGTAACAACAAGCATTGCAATCCCATGGTAGTCCCAGCTACCAAAATTTCCCGAACTACATTAACCTGATTCCCCTTTAGCCAGGGATATGTAGGAAACCTTGTGAGCACGTGATTTTTGTTTCGCACGACAATCGCTCCAAAAAGAAATAAAAAAATAATAATTGGCCCTGCTGTACAAATTTTGGATTTCTGTGCGGCACCTTGTTGATTTATTTTGTGACTTCGGCCTATATTTATTTATTTACTTTATTAAAACAAAATTCAAAAAATATATGTGTCCTGCATAATTCGAACCGTAATCCGGTCATTAAATAGAAAATCATGAATAGGCATCTTCATCCGTAATTTTATTTTGTTTGACTTTACCTGTTTTGAAATATTTTAGTGTGCAAATAATTGTATTGAGTGTGTATTTAATTTTAATTTGATTTTTTGGCTTAGTTTTGTTTTAAAATAAAAAGGAAATAAATAAAAATATATATATATATATATATATAAAAAAAAAAGACCCCTTCCTTCCGGACTTGGGCCAATTTTAACAAAATTGGCCCAAACAAACAGCCCAAGACCCAGGCCTGCCCGGTCCAGACCACCTGATACCCAGGGTGTCCAAACGACGTCGTTTGGGTCGTGCCTGATCTGGGCCGTTGATCTCAGAGTGATCAACGGCCAAGATCAATTCCCCATAACCCATCAACAAACCCCACCCGTCTCACCCGGACCGAACCCAAACCCTCAAAACGACATTGTTCCATTTAAGCCTTCAGATCCAGACCGTAGATCTAGATTGATCTAACGGTTGAGGTTCACCCACCCACTAACTATATAAACCCTTTACCATACCCTGCCCCCTAGCCAACACCCCTGCCTTCGTCTTCACCAGACCCGTCCCCTTCAAACCCTAGCCGCCCCTGCACACCTTCACCAGAAACCCGGCGGCCTGAACGCCGGTGACCTCCACCTGAACACCATAGAACCCCCCATGCCATCCTGAACCTAAATCTACCAACCACACACCTCGAATCCTATCCCACCTTCTCGAATCTTCATTTGAAGATTCGAGTCGGAACCCAATCTACACCGATCTGCCCTAAATTCATACCAGACACTCCCCAGACCCCCCTCGTGACCAAACCATACTTGGTTTGGTTCGATTCTGATCAGGGAAGCCTGAATCCCAGATCTAAGTTTTGAAAGTTTTGTGTTCCTTCATCACTGGCCCATGCCAATCCGAGCCAAAGAGATTAAGGTCTAATGGACCTTAATCGAAGTGTTTCTCATCTGAGAAACACTTCGATTAAAGTCCGTTCAGCCTTAAGAAAGGTCTGTCCAAATCCGGGTTCAAACTTTTAACTTTTCAAGTTTAAGGTGAGTCTGCTTTCTTTCCTTTATTTGTTTTTAGTCCGTGTGATTTGTTTTAAAAGACTGTTCATATTTGTTTTAATTTTATCAACTTTTGTTTGTCCACTTTGTTTGAACCTCTGTGTTTGTCTGAATCCCTCCCCTCCTATTCTGATAAGGCATGTGTATTGGTTGTATTCCAAATTTGTACTGACTAACTGATTCCTCGAAGTACAATTCTGTTTTAATCAGTATAAGTCGAGTCATGTGTCCCATACTTCTGAATGTCTGATTTTTGGCTACGATTGTGTATGTTAATGCTAATATAGTCGAGTCGACATGAGTCGTCAATTAGTTTCAACTGTCTGAGCATAGTAAATCGATTTGCTTCTGTTGAACATTTGTTGAATCAATTAAGAACCAATTTTGTTTACTTATAGTTGTTTGATTTGGATCAGTAATGTAAAAGGGATGTTTGATTTAAATGCTGAATTGGAGGGCATGTGCACTCTTGCACAGCATGTGCATTGGTGCACCTCATGTGCTTTGTGCACTACCTGTGGCCTGCATAAAGGTCTTTGCTGATTTTAAAATGGTTTGACAGCATATGCTGTCAGATATATTCTACTGCCCCATACCTTGCTTTAGTTTAAGAAATATTAAGCCTTTTAAAGTTAAGCCTTCCAGGGGAATGATGGGGTTAATATTTAAATAACTAACTGGAATCTGAAAATGGGAAGGCACATGGGAAGGGTACTGTGATAGCCCAAACAGGCTGTTAAAAAGGTTAAGGAAGGCTTATAAAAGAGACAGAAGAGGAGCTGAAAGAAGGATACACACAAGAGAGAGGGGATTGAGAGATAGAAAGATTTTGATACACACACACACACAAATCAGAAAATACAGGAAGAAGGGGAAACACACTGTGAGGAGTTTTGAAAAAGAGAGCTTGAAAGACATACAAAGAGATACTAAGAGGGAACATCTGAGAGTTCAATTTTTTGGAAACAGAAAACTGGAAAAGAATTTTTGTATGATAACTCAGACAGACAAAACCAGAAGTTGCTTCCTTTCCTTTTGTTTCTGACTTCACTAAATCTGGACCTGTTCTGTGCAAACACTGATTTCTCACACTGAGTCTGCTTGTTTGTTGTTTGTTCTACTCGAAAGTTTGGTTTAGTTGGGGTTGATCTCACCCCAATTGTTTTTGTGAGTTGTGGTTGCTACTCTTCTGTTTCTTGGTGCTGTTGCTATACTGCCCTGCTGCTACTGTTAGTGCTGTTACTGCTGCTGCATTTGTTCATTGTTACTCTATTGATTGCCCTCTTCTTCAATTGCAAATATTCCCAGGTACACAACCTTTGAACCATGTATTGTTGAAAGTTTGAAGTTGAAGCAGAAATAAAGAAATGAACACCAGTTTATGTTATAGCATTGGTGTAAAAAGATAGTTCGAATGTTAGTTGGGCCTGTATTTTACTGCAAACTGCAAATATTCTGTATAAACTAGCATACATTCTGTTTAAGATGAACTGTTAGATAGCATGGCTCAACAGTAATGACAGTATGACATAGACAGCATGTTTGATTTAGTATACATTCAGTTCAGTATAACACTTGTTTGGTTTAGTTATGACTGTATAACATAGAGTCATGGTAAGCACTTGTATGTATTTTGCCTAGACCACTGAATTGACAAATCTATGGTACTAGGTCCGGGATAAATGTATCCCAAACAAACCCTCATGTAGTCACATTAAGAGTTTGGCTATGAAGGCCAGCTTTCCTGTCAGATTATGTGCTCCAATATAAGTTCGATATCGGGTTTCGGTATAGATTCTTCGTTTCGAAATAATGTGATGATTGTTGAGAGAAACTAATAGTCATTTTGAGTTCATTTAGTAGTAATTTTCCTAATAAACAGCCGATTTCGTTTATCAATTTCAAATAGGTTAGAGTGTTAAAATGGAACTTGGAGGTCGTTAAACATAACTCAATATATGTTGTTAGTTTGTTGCAATCTCACTTAGCAAATTAATAAGCGTATTCACTCGATGAAGACAAAGCATGAGGTAACCCTCACCTCATGAACAATCAATCAGGTAATCAAACAAGTTTAGGTTCGGCAAACATAATAAGGATTCAGTCTGTATTTGTTCAAACAAGCAAAGTTCGGCATCGTCCTTCTCTTTAAAGATAAACGTAGTAGAAATGTAGCCACTGTAGGGTACCCTTCTAAAATAATGAGACGAGCCTCGCCGAATAAAAATGCAAATTGCGGGGCCCTCAATAATTGATCATGATAAATACTTAGAATTTGGGACGGACTGTTTAGTGAATTCCACTGCCTTCCCCAAAGATAATAACGCGTTTAGATTCTTTAGGCGCGACTTTAAGTAAATTATATTCTTAAAAATCGGGTGCACATTGATGTGACCCAAATCCAAGTCTCAACGGAGTCAAAATGTGTTAACAACTACGGGTGCATTGATTGTGACGTGGTTCGAGATGCATTTTCACGACGTTGTAATTCTATAAAATAAATGATAATAATAAAAGCGGTTTAAACTTAATAAAAGCACATAAGTCACAACATGTATTTAAATCAGATATTTAGCCATTGTAACAATTTAAGCGACCGTGCTAGAACCACGGGATTCGAGGGTGCCTAACACCTTCCCTCGGGTCAACAGAATTCCTTACTTAGAATTTCTGGTTCGCAGACTTCATTCGGAAAAGTCGAAAATTTCCTCGATTCGGGATTCAAGATAAACCGGTGACTTGGGACACCAAAAGCCAAACCTTTCCCAAGTGGCGACTTTGAATCAAATAAATAATCCCATTTCGAATATTGTCACTTTAATTGGAAAAACTCCACCCGCGCATCTAACCCTTCGGGGCCGGGCGCGCAAAAAGGAGGTGTGACAGCTCTGGCGACTCTGCTGGGGACACGAACCCAGAACCTCCGGTTCAGGGTTCAAGAATTCAAGCTTAGAATAATTGTTATATTCGGCTTTATTATCTGATATTTATTACATGTTTTGACACGACGTGCTGCAATGTTTTTTTTTTACTACTTTGATATTATCTGAACTGTATATAAACTGTGCCGAACCCTTCTCTCTTCACCTCCGGGGAGAAGCTCGCTGGTCGAGGCTCCCTATTCTGTTAGTGTCGATACCTGAAATAAGAAAGAGGACGGATAAGTTACGAAGCCGGACGGCCTTTTGGTTCCCGGTAAGTTGCCCCTCCTCGACTCGAGTTGTCCGCTCGGGTACACAGTCTAGAACATCTACCCAGGTTATAAACCTAGTATAACGAAACCTCATGTCGGATCCCTAGTAGGAACGCTTATCTGCATCATGTTGCATTTGACATAGGGGACTCAACACAGGGGTTGGGTCCGTCTAGGACAGGCAACCTGGAATGAAAAGACCATCCTGCTGCATCCCGTTTGTTGTGCGCATCTATTTGCTTCAGATCCGCATGTTGACCGGTTTCCGAAAAATTTTCAAAATAAAAAGAATAGCAGGATAGGGAGATAATTACTTATTCTTTTGAAAAAAAAACCATGTCCGAGTGATGTCAAACCTAACCGGAATTTTCTAAGATATAAAAAAAAAAGCTTGCCTTTCAGTTTGACTATTCCTTTTAATCACTTTCAAAATCCAAAAAAATATATAAAAAAAAATCGAAAAAAAAATTCTATTGTTTCATTTGTAGCACCGCTTTAAAAGATTTTCAAAATTTCAAAAAAAAGAAGAAATTTAAAATGTGTAAATATTTCCTTGGTCTCTTTTCAAAAATAAATAATATAACAAATTTTTTTAAAAAAAACGGGGTTATTCTTCTTTTCTTTAAAGGATTTTATTTTTGTTTCCCCTATTTTGATCTGACCGAACTACGCCGGTTTGATTCTCGCACGGGGTGAGATACGTAGGCAACCCTCGGCGGGTCCAACCTCCCGTTTTTGCAAAAAAAAAATCTAGATAATTTTAATTTTTGAGTCTAATAAAGTTTATCACCCTAAATAAATGTGCAGGATGAGCACGATACAAAATGAATCGTTTTCAATAATGACCAAGATCCCTTTTGAGTTGCGATTATGGTGGAACGACTTAGGCAAAGAGGGGCAAGGCAAAGTGAGGAAATATCTGAAAAATCTCCCGGATTTACTAGACATTCAGCCTCGGGGTGATATTATCAGATCATTGGTCACTTACTGGGATTCGGCGCACAATGTATTCCATTTTTCAGACTTCGAACTCACCCCGACGTTGGAGGAAATAGCGGGATACATTGGGGGTGATGAAGCTCCGTTAAGGTTCAAGTACTTGATTGCACCTAGGGCCGTCACGGTACACCGATTTTTGGATTTTCTGAAAATACCCCGAACATTTCACCATCCAGATCTTGCCAAAGGTTTCTGCAGTCTCCATCTCATGTATGCTAGATACGGTCATGAGGGCGGGTTCAATAAGCCGGATTTCAAACTATGTAGTAAAGGCAACCGACAAAAATGGGACGAACACAGGCAGTTGGCTTTCATGACGGCCTTCTTAGGTCTTATAGTGTTCCCGAGGAAGGACGGCAACATCGATCTAAGAATAACTGGGGTTGTCAGTACTTTGCTTACCCAAGATAAAAGTACTCTGGCGCCTATGATTATGGCTGACATTTTCCGGGCTCTCACTGTTTGTCGAGCCAGGGGTGACTTTTTCGAAGGATGTAACCTACTGTTGCAAGTGTGGATGACCGATCATTTATGTCATCGCTCCTCACTTTTGGGTTATGGTTCGCCAGAGAAAACTTGTATTGGAGAATTCTACACGAGAATCAAAGGGCTCAATTTACCTGAGGGAGTCACATCATGGACCTCATTTCTCCGAACTCTCACCGCCAGCCAAATCCAATGGACGCTCGGATGGTCACCTATCGAGGAAATCATATACATGCCGGCAACCCGGCCTCACTTTCTGTTGATGGGACTGAAAAGTATCCAACCCTATGCACCGTATCGGGTTTTGAGGCAACTTGGGAGGTACCAAGTGGTACCGAAAGATGAAGATTTGAGTACCCAAGTGATTGAAATCAGTCCGAACGGTCATTTCCCTGAAGAAGAAGTTCGCCAAATCTGGAGTGAATGCCAACATCTGACAGCAAACACTTGTGTGATCGATACGGCAAAAGGGGAAGTCGCCCCAGGATATCACGCTTGGTTTAGAGGTAGCCTGTCTTACGAAAGACCGGCTAAGAGGCCGCATCTCAAAGATTTCGTAGAATCATCCCAAGGGCAATGGAACTGGTTAGCAAAAGAGAAGGGTTATCGGGCAGAGATTGGCGATTTGAAGCTACAAATGGATAGTCTGAAATTCGATAACAGCGTACAAATCGCGGCGGATCGAAGCGAAAAGAATAGGTTGATCCAAGAGAATGAAGAACTTAAGGCCCAAGTCCAAAAATTGAGATTGTCTCTTGATGAGCAACCCAGAAGTCAATCAGACCAGCGGTTGATAAAGGGTTTGAAAAGAGAGATCACGGAATGGCGAGACAGGTTAGAAGAATCCGAAAAGGTCATGACAGAGTTCAAGGCACGGTGGGAAACAAGAGTAGATAAGCATCGCCGATGTTTGAACCAATTGAAACGTGACCACGAGAAGGCTGTTTCCAAAATAAAGAGGGAGATGGCTACACTTGAGTTTAAAGCAGTTAAGCAGGCCAGGGATTTCCAAATGGAGAGTAGATACTGTTACGACTTGTTGGCCCAAATGAAGGAAGAAGTGCGACAGCTGAGGGATCAGCACATACAGGACTCACAGGTATTCAAGACGTGCAGTGATCAGATAAGGCACCTACTCATAGAGAAGAAGCAAACCAGAGATAGGATCAAGGCCATTGCCCATGCCATCACCAGACGATGTCTACGATGTGAGAACATGTCCAGCGCTACCGTCCTCTCGGCAGTAATGGGTTATGTCAAGCAGACTATGCACGAGCTGGAGCAACTTGAGAGGGATCTCACGCCTAGGACCGCGGCGAGGCCGAACGATGCCCCGCGGAAACCAATTTTTAAAACCATAATGCATTCATAGGTCAAATCTGTATTTTAGCATCTTCTGCCTGTTTTTTCATCAAGGTGATTTTCAGTCTATTTTGAGTCTAGGTTCATTTTCCAAGTTTGCTCTTTCTTTTGCAAAATGTAGCTTGTAATAGAACGTTTCAACAATAAAGAGGTTGTTTCTTTTACGCCCATTTGTGTTTTTCGAACTACGTAATGATCTGATTCACGTAGGCATCGTGATACGTAGGCAATCCTCATCGGATCCGGTCGCATTTCTTTTACTACAAAAATAAAAAAATAAAAAAAAATATATAGTATATATAATAAATAAAATAAAAGAAAAACAAAAGAGAAAAGAAAAGAAAAGAAAAAAGGGAAAAACTAATAAGAGAAAAATGCCGGAATGACGCATGCTCTCGTAGCAAACATATAGTAATCCACTTAACTGTATAGGTGCATCATGCCCAACGTGAGATTAACTATCTATTATTTGCTGCAAAATTAACCGTGCGTTTGTCATTGAGCATTTTCCCAGGGTTTTTGAAAAGACGGTTGGTTTGGTGAAAGTCTGGCCTCGCACTCATACTTCACGAGGTCAAGGAGAGGTGTTCAACTACCTGTTGTTAGGACCAGAAGCAGTACTCACACTTACTTCACCAGGTCAAAAGGAAGTGTGGAAATGTCTTCGGAAATTCCATTGCAAACAGTCCCCGTCTCTGAGGAGAGCTCAATCTCAGCCGTCCTCACACCTGAATCCGCAACTGCGGAGGAAAATAGAATCCTACGGCTCCGCATGTTGGAAATGCTGGATGACTGGAACAATGGGAAAGAGCCGCCAAGTGTCGTCCCCGGATTCCCTGAATTATTCTCCAGGTCAAGTGGGACTTCTAATGTCCCCATAAATTACCCTGCTACCCCATTTGGGTACCCAGCCACCTCCGCCTTCTCTGCAGGATCACCTTCTGAGCCTCATCCCCGAATGTCGGCCACTGATGCAAGCATGAACATCTTTACTGCATCGCCTTGCCTAGCTACGGCACAGCCTGCCACATACAAGCCAAGCTTTGACTCATCCTCTTTTACATTCCAAGCACCATCGTTCTCAATGGAACCAACTAGGTTCGCTACCAGTACTAATCCTCTACCGCCTCAGTGCGAGCTCGCACCAGGACAGGATCAGGACCCCAGAGTTGTAGAACAAAATGAGATTGCCAAGAGAATGAGAAGTCTTGAACAAAGTCTGAAGAATATGCAAGGATTGAGCGGACAAAAGAGCGTCTCTTATGCCGACCTGTGCATGTTCCCTCACGTGCACCTGCCAACGGGTTTCAAGACCCCCAAGTTCGAGAAATACGATGGGCACGGTGACCCCATTGCGTATCTTAAGAAATACTGCAACCAATTGCGGGGAGCCGGCGGAAAAGAAGAACTACTAATGGCATATTTTGGGGAAAGCCTAGTAGGGATAGCTTCGGAATGGTATATGGATCAGGAAATGTCCCGATGGCATATATGGGATGATCTCGCCAGAGATTTTGTAAAACAATTCCAGTACAACATCGACATTGCGCCAGACCGAAACTCTCTGTCGAATTTGAAGAAGAAGCCTTCGGAAAGCTTTAGAGAGTATGCTATTAAGTGGCGTGAACAGGCGTCGAGGGTGAAGCCCCCCATGGATGAAGTGGAAATGGTCACTACCTTTCTCCAGGCTCAAGAGTCTGACTATTTCCAAAACATGATGTCGGCCATGGGTAAGCCATTCGCGGAAGCGATCAAGATAGGAGAGATGGTAGAGAATGGGCTGAAAACAGGTCGGATTCTGAGTCAAGCAGCCATAAGGGCAACCTCCCAGGCCGTCCAAAGCGGGTTTGGAGGAACGACAAGGGGGAAGAAGAAAGAAGAAACGACTATGGCAGCCTCTGAAGCAAGGGAGTATCGTCATCCCAGGCCCCATTTTCCGGAGAGAGCCCCACGCCACTACTACCCCCCACTCAAATTTGGCATATGCTCATCAACCTTATATGGTCATGAATGCCCAACCTTATAACCATCCACCACAACAAACCAACCGAGGCCCAGCTCCACCTCCCAGAAATCAGCCTCCTTACCGCAACCACTATAACCCACAACCCCCGCAGAATAACTACCGCCCCCAGGAGCCACCTCGACGGCGGACTTTCACGCCTATCGGTGAACAATACTCTAATTTGTTCCCTAAGCTAGTCCAGTTGGGTTTCTTGCAACCAATTCCCCAAACAAGGCAAAACCCAACATCGCCTTCTTACAAAGCCGGAGTCAGATGCGCCTATCATTCAGGAGCCGAGGGACATGATACAAACGACTGCTGGTCATTGAAAAGAGTGGTCGAAAATTTGATAGAGCAGGGGAAAATAGTGCTAAGGGACGAAGAGATCCCAAATGTGACTAACAATCCATTGCCCGCTCACAATAATGGGCCGCTGATCGGAATGATTTGCGAAGACAGAGAGTTCGACCCTGCTTTGAAAGCTATAATTGCCATTGTTGACACGGGGAAGAGGCCCGAAATGGACCAGAAACCAGAAAAGGGGGAAGGGGTCAAGGCTATAAAGAACAAGCCTGAAAAGAAGGTAGAGAAGAAAGTGGTACCTGTAAAAAATGAAGTTCTTTACATACCACGAGGTCGAGCTGAGAAGGCGCAGAACTTCGGGATCAAAAAGACAAAACCTATGTACGTGCCAAAAGGGGCCTATGTGGTCCGGGGGACGATTCAACCACCTCGGTTGAATGAGCCAGTGGTTATCGGACGCGTGCCACAAAAGCCAATGACCAACCCGTCCACAGTGCCGTGGAATTATCAAAAGACTTTGGTAATGTACAAAGGTAAAGAAGTCATGGGAGAACTTCCAGAATATACTTTCATTGGAGGGTACTCAAATACCCAAGAACTGAACAACGCCACACAAAGGCGCTTCCCTCCAAAGAAGCCCGTGAGTGTTGAAGAAGCGGAGGTGTTCTTCCAACAAATGAAGATGCCGGATTACGAAGTGATAGATCAGCTGCGCAAGCACCCTGAGCAAGTATCCATGCTGTCATTATTAATGAGGTCAACCGAGCATCAAAAGATCCTGCTGAAAACCCTGAATGAAGCATATGTACCGGTCGAAACCTCGGCGGAGCAACTAGAGCGGATGACAGAAAGATTCTTCGCCATCAACCAAATCTCTTTCAGCAAGAATGATTTACCCCCGGAAGGAGCAGCACACAACAAGGCCTTGCACTTAACAGTTAAATGCAAGGACTACTACGTCAAGCGGGTAATGCTGGATGGGGGATCAGGTGTTGACATTTGCCCGCTCTCCACGCTGCAAAGAATGGAAATTGAGACCGGAAGAATCCGACCCAACAACGTCTGCGTAAGAGCTTTCGACGGCATCAAGAGAGATACCATGGGAGAAATAGACCTGCTGCTGGTCATAGGACCAGTCGAATTTCGAGTAACCTTCCAAGTGATCGATATGGACACATCCTACAATTTCCTCCTTGGCAGACCTTGGATCCATGCGGCAGGAGCCGTGCCTTCCACTCTTCACCAGATGGTGAAGTTCGAGTACGAAGACCAAGAGATCGTGGTCCATGGGGAAGACGAACATGCCATTTATCGGGACCCATCCATCCCGTATCTTGAACCAAGAAAAGGGAGCGAACATACGGTCTATCAAACTTTCGAGGTGGTACTGGCAGAGCAGCACGAAGAGGGAGTACCTTGCCCCCAGCCTTTCTTGTCTAACGCTTTGGTCATGGTGGCCAAAGAGATGATCCGGCACGGATTTAGGCCAGGGAAGGGACTTGGACGAACCCTTCAGGTAATAACAGAACCCATTACTTTACCAGTCATCAAGAAACCTTTTGGACTAGGTTTCAAACCTACTCCAGCAGACGAAAAATGGGCAAAGAAAAGGAGAAATGAGGGCTGGAAGTTGCCTCAACCACTGCCGGATTTACATGCGACTTTCGTTCAGGCCAAGGTACGCTGAAGAAGAAGATGATGAGGTCTTCACAGCTGAGGAAATCGAGGAAATATGTGGGGCGATGAGAGAAATGCTCTACGAGGTCCACATGGTTCAACCAGGTGAAGGCACAAGCACTGCTGAGATGCTGTACATGGGACCAAACGCCCAACTTCAAAACTGGGAGGCCACGCCATTCCCGACTAGACGGAAGTCCGGGTAGACCTGCCCTGCCACCTTTCCTGTATCACAAGTTATCTCCGGGACATAACTTGAACATTTTCTTCTTTTCATTTGTTGTTTTGAATTCCTAGTTGTAAACATTGTTGTCTTCCAACTTTCCAAAGAAAATATACAAAAATACAAAAAAAAATCATCATTGCTTTCCTATTCTTTCTTTGTTCTGATTTTTATTAGTTTTCCTTTCATCTTCCTTTTCAGTCCTAATAATGCGGCTTTAAATATGACATGCTTGCGGACTTCACGCCCAGATCACAATGAGCTATTTAACTGCGAATTAATGAACCCAGAACCAGAATATGATGCGGAAGAGGCTTTTAGGGAGATAAACCGAGAGTTGGAATATTTCGAGAATAAACCTAAGCCAAATCTGAATGACACTGAACCGGTAAATTTAGGAACCCCGGAAGAAATCCGGGAGACCAAGATAAGCATTCACACGGACAAGAAAACGCGAGAGGCGATAATTCAACTTCTTTTTGAATTCAAAGATGTGTTTGCTTGGTCATATGATGACATGCCGGGACTAGGTGTTGATCTGGTGGTTCATAAATTGCCGATTCATCCTGACTGTCCTCCGAGTCCAACAAAAGCAACGAAAGTTCAAAACTGAGGTCAGTGACAAGATTAAAGAGGAGATCACCAAACAACTGAAAACGGGAGTGATTCGGGTAGTCCAATATACAACATGGTTGGCGAATGTGGTTCCAGTACCGAAAAAGGACGGGAAAACTCGGGTATGTGTAGATTACCGAAATCTGAACAGAGCAAGTCCTAAAGATAATTTTCCACTGCCTAACATCTACATCCTCGTTGATAATTGCGCCAAACACGAGATACAGTCTTTTGTAGATTGTTACGCTGGGTATCATCAGGTACTGATGGATGAAGAGGACGCCGAGAAAACTGCCTTCACCACGCCTTGGGGCACCTACTGTTACCGGGTCATGCCATTTGGTCTGAAGAATGCTGGGGCTACTTACATGAGGGCCATGACTGCCATTTTCCATGACATGATGCATCAGGAAATAGAGGTGTACGTGGACGATGTGATAGTCAAGTCCAGGACGCAGGATAATCACATCCAAGACTTGAGGAAATTCTTTGAGAGATTAAGGAAGTATGACTTGAAGCTGAACCCAGCCAAATGTGCTTTTGGTGTTCCGTCGAGCAAACTTCTGGGCTTCATTGTAAGCAGGAGAGGTATCGAGCTAGATCCAACTAAGATAAAATCCATCAGAGATCTGCCTCCTCCAAGAACAAAGAAAGACGTGATGAGTCTTTTGGGTAGGTTGAACTACATTAGTCGGTTTATTGCCCAGCTGACAAGCACGTGTGAGCCCATATTCAAGCTGTTAAGGAAAGATGCGGCGATTAAGTGGACAACTGAGTGTCAAGAAGCCTTTGATAAAGTCAAAGAATACCTTTCGAATCCCCCGGTCTTGGTCCCTCCAGAACCGGGAAGGCCACTTTTCTTGTATCTGACAGTTTTAGAGAACTCTTTCGGCTGCGTCCTCGGGCAACACGACGTAACCGGAAAGAAGGAACAAGCAATCTACTACTTGAGCAAGAAATTCACCGGCTACGAGGCCAAATACACTCTGCTGGAAAGGACATGCTGCGCTCTCACATGGGTTGCACAAAAGCTGAGACATTATCTCCAAGCCCACACTACATTCCTCATAAGCAGGTTGGATCCTTTGAAGTATATATTTCAGAAACCAATGCCTACTGGGAGACTGGCTAAATGGCAAATCTTGCTTACGGAATTCGACATAGTTTATGTCACTCGCACGGCAATGAAAGCCCAGGCGTTAGCAGATCATTTGGCCGAAAATCCGGTCGATGAGGAATACCAGCCATTGGATACCTACTTCCCAGATGAAGAAGTAAACACCGTAGAAGTGATCTCGAAGGAAGCTCATGTTTGGAAGATGTTCTTTGACGGAGCCGTGAACGCCAAGGGTGTAGGGATTGGGGCAATTTTGATCTCGCCTTCCGGTCAGCATTATCCCGCCACAGCTAGACTGCGTTTCTTTTGCACAAACAATACAGCTGAGTATGAAGCCTGCATTATGGGCATGCATATGGCAATCGATCAGGATGTCGAAAACTTACTGATTATGGGAGATTCTGACCTGATCATCCGGCAAGCTCAAGGCGAGTGGGAAACTCGGGATGTCAAACTTATCCCATACCGACAACATGTGGAGGACCTCAGCAAGCGCTTTACCTCAATAGAGTTCAGGTATATTCCGAGGTGTCACAATGAACTGGCAGATGCACTTGCTACTCTGGCTTCTATGCTACCCTACCCGGGCAACGCCCACGTCGATCCTTTGGAAATCCAAATCAAGGAAAGACACGGTTACTGCAGTGTAATCGAGGCGGGATCAAATACGCAGCCTTGGTACCATGACATCAAGAGGTTCCTGAAGACGCAAGAATACCCAGAGCATGATACTGGAGATCAGAAGAGGACCATTAGGCGACATGCAAGTGGTTTCTTTCTAAGCGGTGAATTGTTATATAAGAGGACCCCGGACCTCAATCTCTTACGATGCGTTGATATCGAGGAGGCAAGAAAGATCATGCACGAAGTACACGTAGGTGTGTGTGGACCTCACATGAACGGGTATGTCTTGGCGAAGAAAATCCTTCGAGCAGGTTATTACTGGATGACCATGGAAAAGGATTGCTTTAGTTTCGTTCGGAAGTGTCATCAGTGTCAGGTGCACGGTGATTTGATTCATGCACCTCCCACGGAACTGCATCCCATGTCCGCACCATGGCCATTTGTCGCCTGGGGCATGGACGTCATTGGACCAATTGAACCAAAGGCCTCGAACGGACACAGGTTTATACTAGTTGCCATAGACTACTTTACGAAATGGGTAGAGGTTGTCACTCTCAAGTCGGTCACCAAGAAAGCTGTGGTGGATTTTGTACACTCAAATCTTATCTGTCGCTTCGGTATTCCTGCGACTATCATTACAGATAACGCAGCAAACTTGAACTGTCACTTGATGGGAGATGTGTGCGAGCAATTCAAGATAACACACAGGAATTCCACTCCTTATCGGCCAAAAGCCAATGGTGCCGTGGAAGCGGCAAACAAAAACATCAAGAAGATTCTGAGGAAAACGATCCAAAGTTCCCGACAGTGGCATGAGCAGTTACCTTTTGCATTATTGGGGTACCGCACTACGGTACGCACGTCAGTAGGAGCAACTCCTTATCTTTTGGTTTACGGGACCGAGGCCGTAATACCGGCAGAGGTAGAGATTCCTTCACTTTGAATCATTGTCGAAGTAGAAATCGAGGACAGCGAGTGGGTTAAGACTCGGTTAGAGCAATTGATGTTGATTGATGAAAAGCGGATGGCTGCAGTTTGTCACGGACAGCTATACCAACAAAGGATGGCCCGTGCTTACAACAAGAAAGTCCGACCCCGGAATTTCGAAGTAGGTCAGCTAGTACTGAGGCGTATTCTGCCGCATCATGAAGAAGCAAAAGGAAAGTTTGCCCCAAATTGGAAAGGCCCATACATTGTAAGGAAGATACTGCCGCGAGGAGCATTGTATTTAGGTGATATCGAAGGAAATGACCCCGACACAGCAGTAAATGCAGATGCAGTCAAGAGGTACTACGTCTAAATCATACTCCAGTGGTCCTGACACGTTTGAAAATGGCGAAGGTTTTATTCCCCACTACTCCCCAAACACTACCCAATCCTCTCTACAAAAAGAAAAAAGAAGAAAAAAAAACAAAACAAAAAAAAAACAAAAAAACAAAATTTGATTGAGGCCTGAACTACGTTTGACTTGATTCCGAAAGGATACGTAGGCAGCCTCTCCTTGAGGTTCAGTCACACCAACAATAAAATCCCATCCACCTTGAAATTGAAACCGGGGCACATCGAGCAGTTGAGAAGTTAGTATCACTACCTCTCCTTACCAAGCACAAGCCTTCAAATCAATTACCAAATATGGTAAGGAACCAATAAGCGTCACGAGTGGAGACCAACACACTCTGAATTGAGAGAGATAAAATGAGAGAGTCTCGGCGGTGAAAACCTTCGGGCACCACGAGGCGACGGGAGTAGAGAAACCAAAATGAGAGAGCTTGTTTAGTAAAAACTCGCAAAGAGTGCTATCAAGCGATGACAGGAAGAGAAATGAGAGAGGTCAGCCAGCGAAAACCCGCAAAGGGCGCTGTTGGCCGAAAAAGAATGACTCCACCCCAAGAAAGTTTCGGCAGAATGCCACCAGTTTGGAATCACAGATCCGTTCTGTTTCAGGAAAACGCAAGCTCTTAGAAGGTCAGACGTCCAGTCCAAAGAGCATGTCATGTCATTTAAAGCCAGCGTTATCTTCCTCAGATAAGTCTTTCTCGTCCCGAAAAGGGTATTCCTTTTCTGATTTGTTTTCCCCTTTCTTTGTTTCTTTTCGAATCCCTTTTGCATTTTAACCCCGAGTTCAGGACACACCGGAAAGGACAGGTGGCATGGTTTGTTTGCACGGAATCCCGTCTCATGAAGGAAAGCACCTCATCTCGTTGGTATGATTGCCCAAGCATGATTGAATCATGACGTTTGATGGTGTTTCAGAGTAAAGAGGAAAGAGAGAAATCTTGAAATCTTCCCCAGCAAGTCCGCCCTCGGACAAATCCCCACAAAGTCTCCCCCTGTACAAATCCCCACAGAGTTTATCCTTTTGTACAATTTCCCACAAAGTCTCCCCAGTATGAAAAAAAAAATATCTCCGTTGGAATTTCATCAGCACACCCCCAGCGAGTCCTTTGGTAAATATTCCCCAGCAAGCTTACCCCAACAAATCCTAGAAATCCCGCTTTGAAATAAATCCCCAGCATGCCCCATTGTACAAAAATCCACACAAAGAATCCACTTTGTAAATATTCCCCACAGAGCTTCCTTTGTTGTACAAATTCCCACAAAATACTTCCAATAAAATCCCCGTTAAGAACCTCCAGGCAAAACGGGACACAAAAAAAAAAGCCTTACGAAGCAAGTCATCACAGAATCCGGAAATACAAGCCTGAGCAATCTAAAGGTTTCGCCATTCGAATCAAATCAATGGCGGGACTTCGCAACAGGAATAGAGACGCAACAAAGAAATTGGGAACGATCAAGGTCACCGAACCGACCGTCATTTCCGAACTAACAATGGTTCTTTGTCTAAGAAGTTGAAACAGGTATTAATCCAAGACAACCGTGCAAGAAGCAGGTGTCGCCCAAAGAAGAAGGTACACGGGTACAAGAAACATTTTGGTAATAAGGAATTCACTCAAAAGGTAAGTTCCCGCAAAACTCCCTTTTATCTTCTATTAAAACAAGAAAACTCAAAAAATAGATCGTGTAGCATTCTCGAGCTTTATCCCCAGCCAATCAGCATTAGGGTTTTAGACCCTAAACTGAATTTTCCTTTTAGTCAGCATTAGGGTTTTAAACCCTAAACTGAACTTTTTCCTTCCAGCCAGCATTAAAGTTTTAAACTCTAAGCTGAGCTTTTCCATGCAATCAGCATTAGGGTTTTAAACCCTAAACTGAATTTTCCTTTTAGTCAGCATTAGGGTTTTAAACCCTAAACTGAACTTTTTCCTTCCAGCCAGCATTAGAGTTCTAAACTCTAAGCTAAGCTTTTCCATACAATTAGCATTAGGGTTTTAAACCCTAAACTGAATTTTCCTTTTAGTCAGCATTAGGGTTTTAAACCCTAAACTGAACGTTTTCCTTCCAGCCAGCATTAGAGTTTTAAACTCTAAACTGAGCTTTTCCATGCAATCAGCATTAGGGTTTTAAACCCTAAACTGAATTTTCCTTTTAGTCAGCATTAGGGTTTTAAACCCTAAACTGAACTTTTTCCTTTCAGCCAGCATTAGAGTTTTAAACTCTAAACTGAGCTTTTCCATGCAATCAGCATTAGGGTTTTAAACCCTAAACTGAATTTTCCTTTTAGTCAGCATTAGGGTTTTAAACCCTAAACTGAACTTTTTCCTTCCAGCCAGCATTAGAGTTTTAAACTCTAAACTGAGCTTTTCCATGCGATCAGCATTAGGGTTTTTAAACCCTAAACTGAATTTTCCTTTTAGTCAGCATTAGGGTTTTAAACCCTAAACTGAACTTTTTCCTTCCAGCCAGCATTAGAGTTTTAAACTCTAAACTGAGCTTTTCCACGCAATCAGCATTAGGGTTTTAAACCCTAAACTGAATTTTCCTTTTAGTCAGCATTAGGGTTTTAAACCCTAAACTGAACTTTTTCCTTCCAGCCAGCATTAGAGTTTTGAACTCTAAACTGAGCTTTTTCATGCAATCAGCATTAGGGTTTTAAACCCTAAACTGAATTCTTCCTTTGTTCGGCATTAGGGTTTTAAACCCCAAACCGAACCTCTTCCCAGCTAGCCGGTGTTAGGGCTCCAACCCCGAACTGAGCATGCATATCCTCTTTCATTAATTTTATGAACTTCCTGGTGAATAATTAACGAAATTTTCCTAGTGAAACTGGGGCAGAAAATTTCGTTCGTTTGTTTTCTCCCGCAGGTCTGACCTCGAGCCACATGGATCGAAATGACCCACGAGATGAATCCCAGTTCGGAATCAAAGAAGAAAAAGAAAAAAAAAGAGAAGACATCCCGAGATATCAGAGTGAATGGAAAGCAGATCGACTCCAACATTTGACTAAGGTCCTAAACCCTGCCAATTGCGTCTCACTCAGTATCCCAGAGGTTAAACAAGTCGCCGCAACTCGCAAGCATCAAGATTCAGATCGGAGTCTACAAGCAGAATCAGCTAAGACCCAAGATCAAGTCGTAAAAGAATCATAGATAGGAATCTTGTAACTAGCAGTTGACATGCATATAAGTAGTTAGTTCAGTTTCCAATTTTCGTTTGGTTGTAATAAGGCGGTCAGTGACGCAGCAGTGACAACAGCAACAGCAGTAGCAGCAAGCATTGCAATCCCATGGTAGTCCCAGCTACCAAAACTTCCCGAACTACATTGACCTGATTCCTGTTTAGCCCAGGATATGTAGGAAATCTTTGAAGCAAGATTCGGTCAGATCTTTCAAAAAATGCTTCATACGGAGTGGTCTATAGGCAAAAATCGCTCATACACGCTCACTTGATCTTTGCACGAAAACCCTTCGTGTTTCCGAACAAAGAGGGGCAGCTGTGAGCACGTGATTTTTGCTTCACACGACAATCGCTCCAAAAAGAAATAAAAAATATATAATTGGCCCCGCTGTACAATTTCGGATTTCTGTGCGGCACCTTGTGGATTTATTTGTGATTTTGGCCCATTCTTATTTATTTACTTTATTAAAATAAAGTTCAAAAAATATATATGTGTCCTGCGTAATTCAAACCGTAATTCGGTCATTAAATAGAAAATCGTGAATAGGCATTTTTCGTCCGTGATTTTGTTTGGTTTGACTTTACCGGTTTTGAAATACTTTTAGTGTGCAAATAATTGTATTGAGTGTGTATTTAATTTTAATTTGATTTTTTGGCTTAGTTTTGTTTTAAAATAAAAAGGAAATAAATAAAAAAATATATATATATATATAAAGAAAGGACCCCTTCCCTTCCGAACTTGGGCCAATTTTAACAAAATTGGCCCAAACAAACAGCCCAAGACCCAGGCCTGCCCGATCCAGACCACCTGATACCCAGGGTGTCCAAACGACGTCGTTTGGGTCGTGCCTGATCTAGGCTGTTGATCTCAGAGTGATCAACGGCCAAGATCAATTCCCCATAACCAATCAACAAACCCCACCCGTCTCACCCGGACCGAACCCAAACCCTCAAAACGACACTGTTCCATTTAAGCCTTCAGATCCAGACCGTAGATCTAGATTGATCTAACGGTTGAGGTTCACCCGCCCACTAACTATATAAACCCTTTACCATACCATGCCCCCCTAGCCAACACCCCTGCCTTCGTCTTCACCAAACCCGTCCCCTTCAAACCCTAGCCGCCCCTGCACACCTTCACCAGAAACCCGGCGGCCTGAACGCCGGTGACCTCCACTTGAACACCATAGAACCCTCATGCCATCCTGAACCTAAATCTACCAACCACACACCTCGAATCATATCCCACCTTCTCGAATCTTCATTTGAAGATTCGAGTCGGAACCTAATCTACACCAACCAACCCAAGCTTCACACCAGACACTCCCCAGACCCTCCTCGTGACCAAACCATACTTGGTTTGGTCCGAATCTGATCAGGGAAGCCTGAATCCCAGATCTAAGTTTTGAAAGTTTTGTGTTCCTTCATCACTGGCCCATGCCAGTCCGAGCCAAAGAGATTAAGGTCTAATGGACCTTAATCGAAGTGTTTCTCATCTGAGAAACACTTCGATTAAAGTCCGTTCAGCCTTAAGAAAGGTCTGTCCAAATCCGGGTTCAAACTTTTAACTTTTCAAGTTTAAGGTGAGTCTGCTTTCTTTCCTTTATTTGTTTTTAGTCCGTGTGATTTGTTTTAAAAGACTGTTCATATTTGTTTTAATTTTATCAACTTTTGTTTGTCCACTTTGTTTGAACCTCTGTGTTTGTCTGAATCCCTCCCCTCCTATTCTGATAAGGCATGTGTATTGGTTGTATTCCAAATTTGTACTGACTAACTGATTCCTCGAAGTACAATTCTGTTTTAATCAGTATAAGTCGAGTCATGTGTCCCATACTTCTGAATGTCTGATTTTTGGCTACGATTGTGTATGTTAATGCTAATATAGTCGAGTCGACATGAGTCGTCAATTAGTTTCAACTGTCTGAGCATAGTAAATCGATTTGCTTCTGTTGAACATTTGTTGAATCAATTAAGAACCAATTTTGTTTACTTATAGCTGTTTGATTTAGATCAGTAATGTAAAAGGGATGTTTGATTTAAATGCTGAATTGGAGGGCATGTGCACTCTTGCACAACATGTGTATTGGTGCACCTCATGTGCTTTGTGCACTACCTGTGGCCTGCATAAAGGTCTTTGCTGATTTTAAAATGGTTTGACAGCATATGCTGTCAGATATATTATACTGCCCCATACCTTGCTTTAGTTTAAGAAATATTAAGCCTTTTAAAGTTAAGCCTGCCAGGGGAATGATGGGGTTAATATTTAAATAACTAACTGGAATCTGAAAATGGGAAGGCACATGGGAAGGGTACTGTGATAGCCCAAACAGGCTGTTAAAAAGGTTAAGGAAGGCTTATAAAAGAGACAGAAGAGGAGCTGAAAGAAGGATACACACACAGAGAGAGGGGATTGAGAGATAGAAAGATTTTGATACACACACACACACAAATCAGAAAATACAGGAAGAAGGGGAAACACACTGTGAGGAGTTTTGAAAAAGAGAGCTTGAAAGACATACAAAGAGATACTAAGAGGGAACATCTGAGAGTTCAATTTTTTGGAAACAGAAAACTGGAAAAGAATTTTTGTATGATAACTCAGACAGACAAAACCAGAAGTTGCTTCCTTTCCTTTTGTTTCTGACTTCACTAAATCTGGACCTGTTCTGTGCAAACACTGATTTCTTACAACTGAGTCTGCTTGTTTGTTGTTTGTTCTACTCGAAAGTTTGGTTTAGTTGGGGTTGATCTCACCCCAATTGTTTTTGTGAGTTGTGGTTGCTACTCTTTTGTTTCTTGGTGTTGTTGCTATACTGCCCTGCTGCTACTGTTAGTGTTGTTACTGCTGCTGCATTTGTTCATTGTTACTCTACTGATTGCCCTCTTCTTCAATTGCAAATATTCCCAGGTACACAACCTTTGAACCATGTATTGTTGAAAGTTTGAAGTTGAAGCAGAAATAAAGAAATGAACACCAGTTTATGTTATAGCATTGGTGTAAAAAGATAGTTCGAATGTTAGTTGGGCCTGTATTTTTACTGCAAACTGCAAATATTCTGTATAAACTAGCATACATTCTGTTTAAGATGAACTGTTAGATAGCATGGCTCAACAGTAATGACAGTATGACATAGACAACATGTTTGATTTAGTATACGTTCAGTTCAGTATAACACTTGTTTGGTTTAGTTATGACTGTATAACATAGAGTCATGGTAAGCACTTGTATGTATTTTGCCTAGACCACTGAATTGACAAATCTATGGTACTAGGTCCGGGATAAATGTATCCCAAACAAACCCTCATGCAGTCACATTAAGAGTTTGGCTATGAAGGCCAGCTTTCCTGTCAGATTATGTGCTCCAATATAAGTTCGATATCGGGTTTCGGTATAGATTCTTCGTTTCGAAATAATGTGATGATTGTTGAGAGAAACTAATAGTCATTTTGAGTTCATTTAGTAGTAATTTTCCTAATAAACAGCCGATTTCGTTTATCAACTTCAAATAGGTTAGAGTGTTAAAATGGAACTTGGAGGTCGTTAAACATAACTCAATATATGTTGTTAGTTTGTTGCAATCTCACTTAGCAAATTAATAAGCGTATTCACTCGATGAAGACAAAGCATGAGGTAACCCTCACCTCATGAACAATCAATCAGGTAATCAAACAAGTTTAGGTTCGGCAAACATAATAAGGATTCAGTCTGTATTTGTTCAAACAAGCAAAGTTCGGCATCGTCCTTCTCTTTAAAGATAAACGTAGTAGAAATGTAGCCATTGTAGGGTACCCTTCTAAAATAATGAGACGAGCCTCGCCGAATAAAAATGCAAATTGCGGGGCCCTCAATAATTGATCATGATAAATACTTAGAATTTGGGACGGACTGTTTAGTGAATTCCACTGCCTTCCCCAAAGATAATAACGCGTTTAGATTCTTTAGGCGCGACTTTAAGTAAATTATATTCTTAAAAATCGGGTGCACATTGATGTGACCCAAATCCAAGTCTCAACGGAGTCAAAATGTGTTAACAACTACGGGTGCATTGATTGTGACGTGGTTCGAGATGCATTTTCACGACGTTGTAATTCTATAAAATAAATGATAATAATAAAAGCGGTTTAAACTCAATAAAAGCACGTAATTCACAACATGTATTTAAATCAGATATTTAGCCATTATAACAATTTAAGCGACCGTGCTAGAACCACGGGATTCGAGGGTGCCTAACACCTTCCCTCGGGTCAACAGAATTCCTTACTTAGAATTTCTGGTTCGCGGACTTCATTCGGAAAAGTCGAAAATTTCCTCGATTCGGGATTCAAGATAAACCGGTGACTTGGGACACCAAAAGCCAAACCTTTCCCAAGTGGCGACTTTGAATCAAATAAATAATCCCATTTCGAATATTGTCACTTTAATTGGAAAAATTCCACCCGCGCATCTAACCCTTCGGGGCCGGGCGCGCAAAAAGGAGGTGTGACAAACCTTTGAAGCAAAGGTTCGGTTAAATCTTTAAAAAAAAAATGCTTCACACGGAGTACTCGGATGGGCAAAAATCGCTCACTTTATCTTTGTACAAAAACCCTTCATGTCTTCGGGCAAAGAGGGGCAGCTGTAAGCACGTGATTTTGCCCTATGAAAGAATTACTCCCAAAAATTCAAAATAAAACGATTTTCCTTGCTGTGCAATTTTGAGAATTTTTGTGACATTTTTGGATAATTATTTGTATTTGTCTGTGCATGTTTATCTGTTAAATTAATAAAAAATACAAAAATATGTCGCATTTTGCATGTAGGATTTAATTCTACAATTGTTAGTAATTAAGTTTGTTTTACAAAAATTGAAAATTACAAAAAATAGGCATCTTTTGCATTTTTAGCATTTAATGTCCAAATGTACAATTTTATGCTTAATTATTACTTAATTGTGCGTTAATTGTTATTGGGAGTTAATTTGCGCTTTTATAACTTATTAATAATTTAAGGATTTTTAGAATTTAGTTTTAGAAAAATAAAAGAAGAAAAGAGAGCAAAAATATAAAGAAAATCGGAATTGGGCTCTTCTTCAAATTCAAGCCACAAGCCCAAAAAATACCCAACCTTCCCCATGACCCGGTCCATTTCAAACCGGGTCGACCCGGTCCATAACCCAAATACCCAACACCCCCTATCTTACATTTGACAAAAACAAAAAATAAGGACAAACCCTAAAAAACCACCTACCTGCCCCCTTCCTCGTCTTCTCCCTTCGTCCCAAATGACCCCAACGTGAGCAGCAACCATGGATGCCTCCCCCCCTCACGTCGCCACACACACATACACACACACACACCCCACCACGATATTCCATCGCCCAGCTCCGTTTTTCTCCATTGTCGAGCTCAAGCTCGACCATGGCTACCTTCACGACCGCAGTCAGTCGAGGTCCAGCTCCCATGGTTGCCATGGCTAGCTCCCTGCTGCTTCATCTCCTCTATTGAGCTCATTTCCTTTGCTGCTACCTCCAGCTGCCTCGACTGCTCCTGCTTCACCTCACGTGAACTAGTTCGTCTTTTTCTGGAAGGATGACGTAAAGCGCTGGCTTCGTAGCTTACCAACTAGGTAGATCAGGACATGAGAAGATATGACTCAAAATTTCATTGACAAATACTTCTCAGCGCAAAAAAGTGAAATTCGAAAGGAAAATTCACAACTTCTGCCAAAAGGACACTGAAACAATTTTCGAGGCTTGGGAAAGATTCAAGGAGATAGTGAGAAAGTGTCAGCATAATGGGATTGAATTGTGGATGCAACTCCGGGACTTTTGGGATGGACTGACACCTTCCTCACGACGAACTCTGAGCACTGCAGCTAGAGGTCCTTTAATGAAGAATACTCCTGAGGAGATTGTTGCAATTCTTGATGAGCTCTCTGAAGATGCTAATCAATGGCATGTTGAGAGTAACGATAGAAGCAAATCAGCTTGGGTTCATCAAGTGGATTCTAACATATCAGTGCAACCCCAACTAGATGACATGGCCAAAGAGATCAGAAATTTGACCTTAGCCAATGTCCAGAGCCAACCATCATCAGTATGTGACTTCTATGGAATGTGTCATCCAACGCATGAGTGTAAAGCCTCAGCTGCAGATGAAGTAGCAAATGTTGTGGGAAGATTTGACAGAGCCAACTACCAGAGTGATAATAATTTTAACTCTGTGAGGCAGAGGTACCCAAGCTTTTCTTAAAGCTCACCAAGTGGTAGTCTGAACTCATGGCAACATAATAATTTGAGACCCCAAGGACAGGGAGCTCTAGGATTTTAGAATCAACAGAGGCAACAACACCAGCCTCTACATTCTAATGAGTCTAGCATGGAAGATCTAATGAAGACTTTCATTATTAAAATGGATGAGAGATTGAAAACTCATAGTCCAGCTATTCGAAACTTAGAGAGGAAAGTGGGGCATATTGCTAGTCTGTTATCTGAGAGGTCTCTAGGAACCCTCCATGCGAATACCGAAAGGAATCCAAAGGAAACTATAAATGTTGTATCTTTGAGGAATGGCAAAGTATTGCAAGATCCGTTGGTAGAAGAGAAGAATGAGTTGACGTGAAATCAAGTTAAGAATGAAGGAGAGCAGAAAAGTTATGAGCATCGTAGGAATGAAGTAAGGGCAGAGCAAGAGGATGATCTGAAGAAGAAGAACAAATCTAAAGTTTCAACAAGGAAAAAGAAAGATAAAAAAGAAGTAATGATGAGATCGAAGAGAATAAATATATGCTAACTCTACTTTTCCCTCAGAAACAAAGGATATAATTGTTTAATATAATGGGGGACAAGACATAATGTAGTGGGGGGAATAATGTAATTGTTTATGTTAAGCATGGGGGACAAGATATAATGGGGTGGGATTGATATATTTATTTAATGTAGTGGGTGATAAAACATGTGGGCATGGGGGACAAGAGTTTAAAATAAAGAAAACATTAAGTAGTGGGGACAAAGCATGCAATTGGGGGAATATTTGGGGTTGGGGATTCAAGACAATAGTCTTGTTATAAATAGAGTCATTAGGACTTGAAGATTAGGGACTAAGACTTGAATATTAGACTTGAACTTGAAAGACTTACTTAGAGAGAGAGGAATACATTCTGAAAATCTGAAGAGAGTGTGATAGAGTTTAAAAAGAGAAAACAAAAACAAAGTGAGAAACGAGTTTAGTTTCGGGTTTTAATACACGCGTGGGTTGTTGCTGTTTAGTTTGTTTACATACTTTTGGGTTTGTTCTATTACAAACTTTTGGGTTTGTTCTGTTGAGTTGTTCGGTTTTTCTTCAAAGTTTTCTGGGCCTTGAATCTAGTTTGAATTGTTGTTGTTGCTGAACCTGTTGTTGCTGTGTATTTACACTACTGCTGCTTCTACCGATCTTCATCTTCTTTCCTTGCTTTCCCAAATACCAGGTACACAAACTGATACACTGGTTCATCTTGTAAGTCACTCGAGGCATGAATGCAAACAAATGAGAAAGATTTGAAGTTGTAATTTAATGTAGTCTTTTCTTTCTTTTACTATCTGTATGTAGAATGTTCTATGCGTTGTCATGCAAACTCCTTAAACAACTCACTTTTGAAACTTAACCATAATAACTCGAAAGTATGTAAATAAAGTAGGACCTTATCTTCATTTATTTTAGAAAACAAAAAATAGAAAATGTAGTCATGTAGGTTTATCCTTTTAAATAAAAATGAGACGAGCCTCGACAAACAAAAATGCACAAGCTGCGGGGCCCTCTAAATGTATATATTAAAATACTTAGAATTCGGGACAGGCCGTTTAGCGAATTTTACGGCCTTCCCAAAATAACAATACGCTAGTTGCTTTAGGCGCACCTTTAATAATTTAACCTTCTTAAACACGGGTGCACATTGATGTGACCCAAATCCGAATCTCAACGGAGTCAAAATGTGTCGACGACCACGGGTGCATTGATTGTGACGTGGTTCGAGATGCATTTTCACGACGTTGCAATTCTATAAAAATAAATGATAATAATAAAAGCGGTTTAAACTTAATAAAAGCACATAAGTCACAACATGTATTTAAATCAGATATTTAGCCATTATAACAATTTAAGCGACCGTGCTAGAACCACGGGATTCGAGGGTGCCTAACACCTTCCCTCGGGTCAACAGAATTCCTTACTTAGAATTTCTGGTTCGCAGACTTCATTTGGAAAAGTCGAAAATTTCCTCGATTTGGGATTCAAGATAAACCGGTGACTTGGGACACCAAAAGCCAAACCTTTTCCAAGTGGCGACTCTGAATTAAATAAATAATCCCATTTCGAATATTGTCACTTAAATTGGAAAAACTCCCTCGCGCATTTTACCCTTCGGGGCGGGCGCGCAAAAAGGAGGTGTGACAATCGTCAGTAGCTTATCCTACAACCTATGGTCTAGGTATCGAGAAGCCTGATTGAGAGAATAAAGAAGAGTTAGAGCCGATGTGATGTATCGCTTGATATTCCAGAAAGACATAAGGAAATCTATGCTGCAACCAAGTTGAAAGGTTGCAAGTAATATAAATAGATATGTGTAGGTCGCAAGCTATTGTATGGTGAAGCGACAAGGTTCTAAAAGACATGAGAAAGGATAAGAAAGGGCGAGTGAGAAGGTAACGAACATGAGAAAGGATAAGAAAGGGCGAGTGAGAAGGTAACGAAAATAGATAAGTCCTTAGAATTAAGCCCATGAAAACAAGAAGAGCAGACGGTTTCTCTAAGTTATACAAAGCTCACTACATCCTGAATGAACTCAAAGGAGTCTAAGACTAATAAGATTTAGAAAAGATGGAATGCTGTAAAATGGGGGTGTGATTATGATAGATAAAGGACGAGGTTTGGGCCTTCGATTAAGTAATGGTCTGACGAAAAAAAAAGGACTTCATGAATTGGACAGGATTAAGATAGCCACGTAAGGCGGGTCATATTGGGATGCTATGAAATACGGTTATGGAAGGATAATATTATATCACCCAGGTGGATCAGAAAAATCACTTCAAATATTCCATGATGCAAGGTAAGCCCTAGTGACAATATATTACGTAAGAAATTTCAAATTATCAATGGATGATTGTAGATCAACATTGAGGTGAATCAACAATGGATGGGTAAAAGTTGCAAAGTACGAGATGAGATTGAGCCATCAGTCTTAAGATGAACAGTAATGAAGAAACGTTAAAGGATTTAGCTTTATGCATATAGGATAAGCAACGTGAGTAAACTGGAGTTGGTTGCAGACCACATTAATGATAAATCGAAGTATGAGCCATGGTATAGTATGACCAACCTAGATGTAGTAAAGTCATACGAATGGATAAATGAATCTATGAAATAAGGTATAACAATATTCGTGAGTTCAACAAAGTACCAAGCGAAGAACTTTAATACACTTATAGATGCCTAGAGAGACATCCTATTAAACCTTATATATGTTTACAAAGCAAGGCCTACAGATTGGCTAAAAGCTGGAGGAAAAAGGAGAGAAGAGTCGCATAGGCACACTTACAAGTTCAGGATCGTAGAGGCTGGATGACAGAAGGTAGCAACAGTTACGAGATTGGAAGGAATTCATTCACAAGTCATGGCGTGGGAAGAGGCCTAAAGGGGGGAATGCCTTGGCCTTTGGATTTATTCACAGAACAATTGCCTAAATGGCAAGGAGAGCATTAAGGTATTCACAACAGCTATAAGTTATGAAAATGATAAGAGCATTAGTCACCATTCAATGACGAATGTTCCAAAGGGGGGAATGATGTTACGCCCCGCAATATTACATCGATATTACGTCCTGCAGTATTATATTACGATAATGTTACATCCTGCAATATTATATTACGATGATGTTACATCCTGCAGTATTATATTACGATGATGTTACGCCTTACAGTATTACATTACGATGATGTTACGCTTTGCAGTATTAAATTACGACGATGTTGCACCCTGTAGTATTGTACGTTGAATTTGTCGTAAGGTAATTGACATCAGTCCAAGGAAAAGATTATTCGGAGACGATAACGATTATGCTATTTCACAAGTGATGAGTAAATTCGTAAAGATGAGAGGGTAAGCAAGTCAAAGAAAATGAATTTTCGTCGAAGTTTGACATTTTGGGATAAAATTTGGTTTGAGCTAAAATACTCGGTATTTATGGACTAGTACCATACAAGGTACCACATGGCCATGATAGTAAGGTATACAAGGTATGTTAAAAGTGAGTAGTATTTTAAGTAAGTGGAGATAATTCTTAATTATGTGGGTAATTGGTTAATTATTGGGTAATGAGATATAACCTAGTTAATTAATAATTAATGGTGGATTAAATAAAATCTTTTGGTAAAGACTAAGGTCTTTGGATGAGTTCAAATTGTAAGAAACGTGGAAGCCCCCTCCTATTTAAACTAATGACTCATTAATCATTTTGGATAGTTTAACAAATATTTATTAAATTAATATTTGCTTCGGAGTTGCTTGTTTGGTCAGTATGATTTAGACGTGTATTGTTTGGTATGACGGGACTTTATCTTAATCTTTATGAAAATTATGTATTCTTAGATGCTTGTAGACAGATGTCATGTACGTAAAAGATTGTATGGCCTCGTCGGCCTATGTTCAGTATACGAGTGGTTATTCTGGTCTTATAAGTCGTATGTCTTATGTATAAGTTGGAATCACACGTTGTATTCTACTTATCTCACGGCAGCCTTCCGGATTAGTTATCTATGATAATATGACATGAAAAGATACATTATATTGGTACTCTATTGAGTAAGGTACCGGGTGCCCGTCGCGGCCCATTGGTTTGGGTCGTGACAGTCCTTAACATTTACACCGCACACATGAAGTTTAAGGACATCATATCCTTAACATTTACACTGCACATATCAAGTTAATGACATGATGTCCTAAAGTTTAACAACGGAAGATGCAAATACAAGACACTTTGTCCTTAATATTTACACAGCATTCATGAAGTTAAGGATATCATGTCCTTAATATTTACACAACACCCAGTACAAGGGTATTTTCGTCCGAACAGGTAAAAATTTATTAAACACTAAATAAAGAGTAAATATATTTTAAACAGTGACTAAAAATTAAAAACATCTCTACTTAGTGGCTAACCGTGCACTTCCCCAAACTTTAACTCTGTGCACTTTTTTCCCTGGTCCAGGAACTTGACAAAATGTTTTCAACTTGGTAATTAGTTTCCTTAAATCACGTTTGCAATTGTTTTTATATATAAAAAGTGTGAGATATACAGTAAAAAATAGTTCTCCATTAAACATTTAAATGTTAGTTAAAAATGTAGCAGAAGACATCAGAAGGGGAAAAAAAATATAAATACACGTGATAAAGTCCTTTTATGACTTTTTTATTATAAGGTCACTTAGACAAGTACCAATTTATTATGATAAATATCATATTATGGTGGATGTCTACTCTTCTTCCATGATCTTCATCTCAAATGCTTAATGACATATTTTGTATGTTCAATGACATATTCCATGACATATTTTCTTCACTTTTTATGCCTATATAAAGGTCTTGTAATAAATAGGAAAATACACACAATTTGAAGAAGAAAATCTCTTCTTTCTCTCTATCTCCATTTCTTGTTCATGTTTTACTAAATTGCTTTATTTTCTTGTTCTATATTGTTACTTTGAGTTATATTTCATAACACGTTATCAGCACGAATTAGTCTCTATTTTTCACCCTATAATTGAATTTGATTTTCTCATCGAAGTTAAAAAAGTTTGTGTTGCTGCCAATTGCAATAACTAGGTAATATGTTTCAATTTGGATTGTTAGATTCCTGTCTTGATCAAAATAAAATTATCTATGCCCAATAGCAACAAGATTGTGAACGTATAAAGAGTATGCAATGCATATTTACTACTCCTTTGTTTCTTTGAGTTGTTGATTATTGCTGAGAATTTGGCTAGACTTTGATGTCACCTTGGATGGTGATTTTCCCCCTTTATTTATGATAATTGTTAAGCAGTCCTCAACTGATATATAAAAGAAAATCATCTTAATGATCAGGACATAAATGAGAATTTTTAACTTCTGACAATAAAAGGCATTCATATCAAATTTTTTTTTGGAAATATCATAAATGAGGGCGATGACTATATCTTTTTGTTTTTCTAGAGAGCATAATACTTAGTTTCCACAAAAGTGCATAGTAACTAATAATACTATTATTATTCTATTTGACACATCATTTTTCTTAATGTTTTGGTCATATCACTTTCATCTTGAAGTAGACTTATTGCATCAAAGACCACATGTAAATTTTCAAGTATTTTATATGAATGATGCGCAATCTACAATTGGTAAGTTGTTACCTATAATGTCACTTTTCAGGTAATATAAATGTTGAATTTATGTATTAGTACTATATATGTGTTGTTACCTATATGGTGTACTTTTGATAAATTTATTCACTAATTACTTGGTTGAATTGAGTGAAGGAAAGTCATGACGTTAAATCAAATCTAATAGGTAGGGTATACCCCGAAAACAACAATATTTTTGAGAGAAACTCAATAAATTTATGATCCATTTAAACTCTAATAGAATTTAGAAGAAATATTCTGACTACAAACGGTTGTATTTCATATAGATGCTACAAATAATTGATAAAGTTTTACGCTGATTTGAGATTTTACTTAATTAAAAAAGCTAATTTGATTTGCTAAGTTGTAAATTAATTGTGTACAACTTTCTTGGCATGTGATTGAAATTAAGGCTTGAGAATGAATCTCAATATTGTTTAGCTTATTATACCATTGATTGAGGGTAAGACATCGAGATCAAATCCTAATGCACCATAATGATAAGACTTGGGTTTGAGTCCCAATTCATTATGGCCTAACATGCCTTTATATTGGTAAGACATTGGGTTTGATTCCCACTATACCATATTGATGATATAATGAAGACAAGTGATTGAACAACGAACGTGGGCGTTCCAAAGATCAAAATAATAATAATCATCACTATGATTATAAAAGGAGAACAATAAGGGTTCTCAAAATAATCCTTCAAAATGTGAAGGTAATGTTTACCATCAAATTGGTATGAAAATAATAAAGCACGTCGCTGATTATGTTCCATTCTTTGAAGAGAATGTGACTTGTGATAAGCATTGAGAATGCAAACCCATTCCTAAAGTTGAATGTGGCAATATGTAATAAAAGTAATGAATAAAGACATGCAATTCATGATTATATGAATACCACACAACTCACATCTAAGGGAGGTTTGAGTGAAATAAAGAGAATAAATATTATTGTATGGATACATGAATGTGTCATTGGTCGCGTATATGTGATACGCTAAATATTATTTTACCATGCCTTATAAAAATTATTAAAGGCAAAATTAAATCAATAAATAATTTTGCTTATGATAATTCTGACCATGACAAATTGTTATAATATAAGTTTCTCCGTGAAGGAGACATTTACCATATGAATGGTATGATACAAGATCTTGTAGTATAAAAGTTGTTAAGAGCTCCGAAAAAACTAATTTGTTACTACCCGAATGAATAAAATTATTCATGACATTGATATTGTAAAGTCTCAAAAGAAACTTTTTGAGTTTCAAATGTATAAGTCAAAGTAGTTGTCATATTGCGACAATAAATGAAAGGAAGATTGAATATCTTCTCTATACCATACCGGGTAAATATGAAAGGTTATCCGATTTTATTTCTATTTGTACTACACAAATATAAGCATGATGCTTGAATCATATGCCACAAGTAAACTAGAGGTTTACTAAAACAAATAATAGTTGGCATAACCGGTTGACCATCCCGGTTCAATTATGATGCGAAAAAATTAATTGAGAATTACATTGGCATATATTGAAGAACAGAAGATTCTTAAAGAATTCTCTTGTGCTGCTTATTCTCATGATATACCAGTTAAGGTTGAGATTGTATCCCTTGATTTCTGGAACAAATAAAAGGTGATAAATATATGGGCCCAGTCACCTGCCATGTTGACCGTTTACTATTTTAATAGATGCGTCTATTCTATGGTTACATGTGCATTTGTTATCAACCTGCAATTTGTTTTTTGCAAGATTGTTTGCTCAAATTATTAGAGCACAGTTCCAGAATATAAATTATGATGATTTATCTTAATAATACTAGTTTAAATCCAAGTTGGTTTAGCAGAAATTATATGCCTCCAATTATAGCTAAATCATTGGTTATGAGAACAAAACTCTCAAAAAGGAAATTTTGTATGAGATGTATTATTAATATACAACAGCACTTGTACGCATCTAGCCAAGTTATGAAAATTTCTCCCTATCACAATCGGTTCAGGGTCAGGAACCAAATAATTTCTATATAGAAATATGGATGTGCTATATAATTTAATTATTCCACCACAATGCACAAAGATGTATTCCCAAAGAAGGTTGAGAAATGTGTTGGTGATCCCAATATTAGGGGGAAAAAATGGCCAGCTGAGGAAGTGATACATGAAATGAATTATTATGAATACATATAGATCCTCGTATAAGAAAATATGAACTTAAAGTTCAAGTTCAAGTGATAATTCATTTACAAATTATTGCCAGACGCATTTGCTGACCCAAAGCTAAATGTCATATTTCAGCTGCTAATGCTCCAAATAGAATAAAGTTCATGAGGGAAAGAGTCTATACCACGCATGAAGCATAACAGACCAATCGGTTCCAAAGATAAAACTCCTTGAAGAAGGAGAGGGGCAAATATTCAAAATGGTCATAATAAGGAGGCAAGTGCTCTAGAAGAGCATCACGACATAACACTTCATAAGACCTCATGGGAGAGGTTCAGGTACCTGAAAATAATGAGATAAAGAAACCTCAATAAGTTATGTCTTTATTAGGTAATAATGGAACCGACAAAAAGTGATCTTCGACGATATTGTTAATATAATGTAGCGCTCAATATTATTAATATTGACGAGGATCTTGAGATCAAATCTGTCATGAAATTTGGACATATAAATGATTGGCCAAAATAAAATAAAATATACGCAATCAAGATTGATTTTCACCTGAAAAATGTGAAGTTGGACGGATAGTCCCAACACCTGAAAGTATAAAGCCAGTGGAGGTATAAATGTGCTCTTGTGCGAAGAAAGACAAGTCGTGGACATAAAGACGACTTGTGTCACAAGAAGATTTGTAAATATCCTGGAATTGATTATATAGAGACATGTTCTCTTGTGGTGGATGTAGTCAGTTCAGGTTTTAATCTGACAATACATAAAAAACTTGATATGTGTATAATGGAAATCATTGAAGGATTTAAATTGTTCTGAAGCATATTACGGTTCCCAAGAAATTTATTAAATAAAGCTTCAATAATCCTTATACGGATTGAAACAATCAGGGCGCATGTGGTATAATCGCCCGAGAAAATACTTATTGAAAGAAGGGTACAAGAATAATTCAATTTGTCCTTGTAAAAGGATCCAGATTTGAATTTGTTATAATCGCCGTGTATGTTGATGATTCAAATATCATTAGAACTCCCGGGGAGCTTCATAAAGCAGTAGACTATTTAAAGAAAGAATTTGAAATGAAAGATCTTAGAAAGACAAAATTTCATCTTGGTCTACAAATTGAGTATATGAAAGATGAAATTTTTGTCCATCAATCAACATATACTGAAAATATTTTAAAGCGATTCTATATGGATAAAGTACATCCATTGAGTACCCCGATGGTTGTGTGATCACTCGATATAAATAAAGATTCATTCCGACCTCATGAAAATAATAAAGAACTTCTTGATCCTGAAGTACCATATCTTAGTGCAATTGATGCACTAATGTATCTTGCTAACACTACAAGGCGTGACATAACTTTTTCAGTTAATGTCTCAGCAAGATATAGCTCTACTCCTACAAGGAGACATTGGAATGAAATCAAACACATATTGCGTTACCTAAAAAGGACTACCGATGTGGGCTTATTTTATGGAAATGATTGCAATCCCGATCTTGTTGGTTATGCTGATACGGGGTATTTATCTAACACACACAAGGCTTGATCTCAAACATGATATGTGTTACATGTGGAGGCACTGCCATATCCTGGCAATCGACTAAGCAATCAATCGTGGATACTTCATCTAATCATGCTGAGATAATTGCTATTTATGAAGAAAGTCGAGAATGTGTATGATTGATGTCTATAATACATCTTATTCAAGAAAAATGTGATTTGAAGTGTTACAAACTACCCACAATTTTGTATGAAGACAATACAACATGCATAGCCCAATTGGAGGGAGGATTCATAAAAGGAGTTAGGACAAATCGCATTTCACCAAAGTTATTTTCCATACATGATCTTCAAAATAATGGTGATATCAATGTGCACCAGATTTTTTCCAGTGATAATATGGCTGATTTGTTCACCAAATCTCCACCGACGTCAACCTTCAAGAAACTAGTGTACAAGATTGGGATGTGAATGATCAAGGATGTGAATTTATGCTCTCATCAGGGGGAGTTAATACGCACTGTACTCTTTTTCCCTTACAAGGTTTTGTCCCACTGGGTTTTCCTTGCAAGGTTTTTAATGAGGCAACCAAAAGACGTATTTCTAAACATGTGTACTCTTTTTCCTTCACTAGGATTTTTTTCCCCATAGGGTTTTTGCCTAGTAAGGTTTTAACGAGGCACATTATCTTTGGACATCCAAGGGGGAGTGTTATGATAAATATCATATTATGGTGGATGTCTACTCTTCTTCCATGATCTTCATCTCAAATGCTTAATGACATATTCAATGACATATTTTGTATGTTCAATGACATATTCCATGACATATTTTATTCACTTTTTATGCCTATATAAAGGCCTTGTAATAGATAAGAAAATACACACAATTTGAAGAAGAAAATCTTTCCTTCTCTCTATCTCCATTTCTTGTTCATGTTTTACTAAATTGCTTTATTTTCTTGTTCCATATTGTTACTTTGAGTTATATTTCATAACACAATTGATATAATAACAACTAATTATAAAATATTGTGGATGTTTCAATGGCCATTTAATTTTGCAAAAATGTCAAAAAATAACATATTTTAAGTGAAAAAGCAATATTTATGCCCTAATTCAAAATTGGAATTACAGTCTAACGAGTATAACTTTGACTTGTTAATTTAGTTGTGGGTCTTAATTCCTCGAAAACACTCACATCCTCTATGTTATCCTCCTCATCAACCAGGAATCCACTCCCAAACCACAACAAAAGAAAATTAAGGCTAGTGATTTTTGTTTTCGCAGATTAATTGACATATTGTCTTTCTTTTTTTAAAAAAAAAAGAGAGGAAGAAGAAGAGGGAAAAAGAAAATTAAATTCGAAGCATCATCTCTAATTCAGTTAACAGGTAGTAGTGCGACTGTGCGAGTAGCATTTCAAATTTCTCTCGTCAGCCAAAAATCTCTCAAATTAGGTCACTGCCGGCGCCAAGCGACATCACTTTCGGCGGCGTTTTTAACCAATTGACACTCCGATCTAAACATCTACAGCACAACAGTGAAGCATGAGCGGTGCGCGATTATGCGCATTGCTTGGGGAATTGGGTTACGAAGGTCACGAATTACTTGATCCTGATAGTTTCGAGTGGCCTTTCCAATACGACGACGCTCGACCTGTCCTCGATTGGCTTTGCTCTAGCCTTCGCCCTTCTAATGTCCTTTCCCCATCCGAAGTTACACAGTAAGTCACTCCTTTTTTTTTTGGCTATCAGTTTATCTTCCTACATTCTACAAAATTTCTTTGGTTTTGTGTATATAATGTCATCTGTGCGTCCAAATTTGAGATAAAAATGTAATTTAGAGCTCACTTGTTTTTGGATCGGAAGCTGTACTAAGTATCAAGCTAGTATCTAAATATGTTGTTTCCTACATCTGATTATTGTGTAATTTTTTCCCCTACTTTTCAAAGTCACTAAGCAATTTCATTTTAGCTACATGACTGCTTTAGTTGCGTGAATAATTTCGTGTAAGTGTGAAAATTGAACGTCTCAAGAGATTATGGAATTATACACTTCTATATGTCAGTAGACAGAAGCTGTTAGTATCTATTTTCTTGTTAAATTTGTTGTTTATTCATCAGTTTAATGTGTTCTCTAATTTGCAAAGTTACTAAGCAGTGCCATTTTAGTTGTGTCATGTATGTATAATTTTATCTGAGTGTTGAAATTGTTCAAAGTTACTAAGCAATGTCATTTCGAAGTCTTATATATCCTTAATGGGCATGATACCATAATTGTGATTACTTTACTTTGGGTTTTATCCTGAATGAATAGGAGAATATTTGCAAGACTTTGTGTAGTGGATTTTCCTTCTCCTTTTTTTAAAAATAAAAATAAAAAAAATGGCTTGGACATTGGCTATAGAAGTTTTAGAATAATTGATTAGATGTAATTGTTGAGTTTATAGTTTCAAGGAGAATGCATATTGGTAATCTTGAGTTTTCTACTGAGAAGTATTTTCAACTTTCATTATCTCGTGAGCTTGCCTAGGATTGAGGCGTAATAGTAGTAGCTGTTGATTATCTCTTGAATTTTCCCTTATGAATTGCTGTGTATGTATTTTGTTCGCGACTTGGTTTATGCGTTTATTAGTTACTAATATCTTTTTAATTTAGATCTCGCGGTCATGATCACTATAGGCCTATGTTCGTTTTTCACTTATTTTTCCCTTTCTTGATAAGAAATAATCATATGAAAAAGAGAAAAGGAGTATATACTGGTCGATATGACTCTATCCTCGTTCTCAATCAATCAGAATCCGAAGCGTTTTAGTTGCTTGAAATGACATCTCTTGACAACACATTACTTAAAGAATTCATCTTGTTTTTACAATTTTAGACTGTCTATCCTATTCTTCTAGCCAATTTATTTTCTTGCATTCATCAGAATTCTCTACTTCAATACATGGAACACGTTATTCATCCTTGCAAATATTTTCCTCTCTTGTAAACTAGGTATGAGCAGCTTTTACAGGAAGAGAAACTGTTGGAGGTACGATTTCATGCCTTTTCACATCCTCAATCAACCCCCCCCTCCCCCCAAAAGAAAAAAAGCAGAAATTTTTTGAGGGAAACTACCATTTCATATTAAAATAAAATTTAGTGCAGTCTAGTTGAAACTCAAGAATTTGGTGGTATAGTTAAAGATTCCTTAGTGCCTCCTATGGTATATCTGACAAACGCTGATGTATATTAGTTAGGGGATTTGGATAATGCGTACTCCTTATCTCAGTTGTTAGAAAGCACATACCTATTTGTCCAGTTTTTTCAAAGTTCACTTCGGGTGCTTTCAGAAGAGAGGAAAAAGTTTGCGGAGGTTCACAGTTGCAAGATGAGTATCTTAATATCTTGAAACTGCATTCTCAGTTAATGGCAAACAAATTACTATTGATAATAACTTGTCATTTGTCAACCTTTAGATTCTTTCGTCTCATTGTATCTTTTCACTCTGTTTGTTTGGGGGAGGGGGGGCATTGTGGATTTTCAAAAGGGGATATGTAACAAGGAGTTTTCATTTAATAGAAGTTGAAGATTTTTCTATCATTTCTTCCTTTATTCATTCTTGCCACTATGTGTACATAAACACCGTTATTTGTGCCGTGACGTCTCAGGGAGAAGATCTAGACTTTGCTTATGACAGCATTTCGGCCTTCTCAACAAGGAGAGAAAACCAAGAGGCAGTTTTCGGAAGTGAAGAAGGATTGAAGGATATACGGTGATGGCTATTGTCTCTTAGATCTGTTCTTCTTTATTGCTAAATGTTTACTGTTTTATCCTCGAAGTTTGAGTGTGTATAAATGATCAAATTACATTGTTGAGTTAATTCTAGTTTCTGAACGAGTCACGTTCACATTGTGGTGTACCTATACTCTCACCTTTTTCACCGTTCCAGCATTTTATTTACTCCTGATGTAACATAAGTTCCTTTAGCTAAGAAAATTAGTCAAACAGTTATCTATGAGTTCACACCTCCGATATTAAGTTGTGTTTCTGGAAATATTATGGAATGCATGATGCAATTTCGGAAGTGAAGAAGGATTGAAGGATATACGGTGATGGCTATTGTCTCTTAGATCTGTTCTTCTTTATTGCTAAATGCTCACTGTTTTATCCTCGAAGTTTGAGTGTGTATAAATGATCAAATTACGTTGTTGAGTTAGTTCTAGTTTCTGAACGAGTCACATTCCTATTGTGGTGTACCTATACTCTCAGCTTTTTCACCGTTCCAGCATTTTATTTACTCCTGATGTAACATAAGTTCCTTTAGCTAAGAAAATTAGTCAAACAGTTATCTATGAGTGCACGCCTCAGATATTAAGTTGTGTTTCTGGAAATATTATGGAATGCATGATGCGATTGGGGCCTGATCATAGATATGTGAAGGATACATTATTGTACTCGCCTCAAGTGCAATAGCAGTAGCTTATCAACCCCCCCCCTCTTTTCTTTGATCTGATCAATCTTCACTTCTGGATAATCTTTATTCCACAATTAGAATCTGCGCATGAAGAGGCAGCTTAGATACCAGAGAATTGTTAAAAGCAGTTTAGTGTGCACAAGATGTTATATCTCTCTCTCATTTTTTTTGGTAAATAGTAAAATGTAAACTTGTTTAGTATTTTGTTTTTGACATAATTCTGCTTATGCTTCATCTTTGCTCCTTTCTATGTTAAAATGAATTGGTTTCAGCAGATTTGTTTTTACGTTTGCTCTGTTTTTCTCTGATATTGATGGTTTGCTTAATCTTCAGAGATGCAACTTTAGCATTAAAAGCTGAGGAATTGGAGTTGCAGAAACAGCTGAGACGACTGCAGTCTCAATATGATATGCTCACGGGCCAGGCTTCTGCATTGATTCAGGGAAGAAGAGCTCGAGTTGCAGCAACTTCTATTCTCAATGGACAGCAGGCTACCACAGATGATAGCCTTTCAGCAAGGAATTTAGAGGTACGACAGTTAAATGCAAGTTAGTTTATCTTATTTGCATAGTTGACATGCAGTCTATACAAACAATATCATCTCCTATTATGGCTGCACATGTAAGGTTGCTATTGATGATACAGTTGAGGCGAGATATTTTAAAGACAGTGTGGCCTGACGATTATGTAGGCAGGTTCGCAGTAAACTCTTCCTTTGCTTTACCTGCAACTCAACGAAGCAAAGCTCAAAATGCTATTTTGATAGCTGACAACTTGAGAAGAGGATGAGAAAAATAGTAGTTCTTGGCTTGTTTAAGTGGCAGATTGAAGTTGTTAATCTGACAACTGAACATTTATCTACTTTCACTGGGAAATGTACATATAATGATATTATATTTTTATATGGTTCCTAAAATGCTTCACTGCACACAGATGAATGCAGTTCTTGGAAGGATGGCTTCTACTGCGCAGGAGTTGGCACACTATCATTCAGGGGATGGTACTTGAATTTTTTTCATATGACTGTTCAGAAAATTTCTCTTATTGATTAAAGGGTTTGTGTGGCGTATATATTAATTAGAAGATTTCCTAACGCTTTGGTTTTGAATGTCACTCTCCTGTAGATCTTTTGTAGATTCTAATGCTTAAACTGTAATGACAACTTAGATTCTCCAATAATGATGGGATTATGCTTTTACAAGAAGAGTGCTGCTGGTTACTGCTTTGCTTTTAAAAATGATGTGTTTGTGCACATATCTTATGTATACTCTATAAATATGCTGCATATCTTAATCAGACTAGCTGTAAAGGTCTATTGCTTAGCTCACTTGGATTCAAGATTCCAACTTGATTAAGATTAGCAGGTCAAATGAGAATTTGAATTGAGCAAATTCTGCTTCCCTTTCCGTGTTATATTCTATGAACTATGATTCATCTTTGCTTGGAAAGTAATTGTTGGAGCGGCCCAAGTCCGTAAAGATTCTTATAGAGTTCCTTACACAATCCACGTGGGACAATTAGTAACTTAATTAAAATGAGGGAGTTAAGAATCTAATTTGAATTCTTTATCCAGTTTTTACTACTGTGACTATTCTTTGATATTCCAAATTCTTTTTTATTGTAGAAGATGGAATATACCTTTCTTACTCGGACTTCCATGCATATCTGTTGGTGGATGCATCTTGTGTAAAGGAGTTAAATCAATGGTTTACCAAGCATCTAGATACAGTACGTTTGGATTATTATTTTCTTGTTTCTTTCCATTGTGAGCATTTTTATCTTCTTCACCCTGATACACCATGGTATCATACTATATTACAAGATGTTTAGCAAAGTGTTTCTAGCTCCAAATCAAATAATGTCACGCATATTTGGGAACTCATCAAACAGTAGACATAGAATTTGGGTTATGTCACCAACATACAAGGTAAAGCTTGCAAACGATTTTGACATAATGCATAACTGTGAACTGATTTTGCTTTAGTGTCTCCCTGTTACTTTTTTACCTGTTGTTGATCCATAAATTCTTTTAGGTCGGACTTCCATAATGCCAAGAAGGTCGTAATCTTAACATTCAAATATTCACCTTTAATGTATCACTTCCTTCCTCGGAACTTCTCTTATTTTAGAGATAGAATTCGTAAAACGAGCCAATACATGGTCTTATTCTGAGTTATATCATTAATGTTGAGTTTATTCTCTCAGCTCTACAAATATGGGAAGGCTTACTTTGGGACTTGTGTTTCTTGCTGTATAGTACATAATATGCGATCTTACTTTTAGATGTTGAACTTTATAGTATGCAGTACCGACAATGAATTGGGCTTAGGATGACCAGCTGTACTTTTCCTGCCAATTTTCAGAATGTCCCTTTGCCTGGCCAAAGCCCTGAGCTGTTTCTTCTAATCCGCTCTTTCCAGATTCTCTAGTATCTCAATTACTCAAATTTTTGTGCTCTTATGGTACAACTTTGATTTAAGGGTTCAGCTGATTGTTTGTTGAGAATGCTAGGTCGGGTTATTATCTAAATGCCATATTCAATAGTTTATGTTGAGTCTTCAACTTTGTGCACACGTAGTTGTTATCCCATTTGGTGGATTGGCCTTAGATGGCCCGGCCCGCGTCATCCATCCAACCATTATAATGTTCGTTTGTATAGCTGAAAATCTTGGCCTTTCCTTTTAATCTGCTCTTTCCAGATCTATTTTATAGGATTTCAGTGACTTGACATTGCTATTATTGGTTCATTGTGGTTTAGGGTCCTTACAGATTAGTTGCAGAGGAGGGAAAGTCAAAATGTTCATGGGTTAGCCTCAATGACATATCAAACGTTTTACTACGAGGTATTTACATTCCTATACCTCCTTTCGCATTAGTTTTTTCTGCAAGTCGAGCATATGTTTGTGTGTGGATTTGCTCGTGTACTTATTGATAGCGAGGCTTCTTGTCCTAAGAATTAGCTTCAGCTATTTTGTGTGGTTGTTTGGTTGATTTTGAAATATGTTGCATTGTGACATGGCAGATCTGGAAAAGTCACACCACCAGCGTGTTTCTGAATTGCAACGCCTTCGCTCCATGTATGCACCATTTCTTTTGGTTTAATCTAAGTGAAGTATGTATTAGACTAGAAGTGTAAAGACGTCTTTCATGGCCAATATAGGAGTTCTCTTTCAGTCTTTCTGTTTAAATGTTTCTCAACTTTTTATATTACCTCTTTCCTATTGAATGTTTTGGCTTTTATTGGGATGTATCCTAATATTATGCGACATTCCTGAAACAGGATGCTTAGCCATCTATATTAATTGTCATATAAAGTCAGAAGTTGAAGAATTTTACTTTGGTGGTTCCTATAGTATGCAAATATAGAAATTTAGCATCAGTTTTAACTACTTTGAAGTACTTCCCTGAATTTCAACTGTGAAGCATCTCTGAGTCCTTCAAGAAAAGATTGTCTACCCAACTTTATGGTTGCCTTTTTTGTGACAGATTTGGTCCAAGTGAGAGGCAATGGATAGAAGCTCAAGTTGAGAATGCTAAGCAACAAGCTATTCTTACTGCGCTTAAGGGTCAAGTGACATCAGATGAGGCTCACATTCATTTGGACCTTCATTCTCTTCGGTAGATGTCATTTGCACTCTTCTACTTCTAGAACTGATATTCTTTCTTGTTGTTCGTGTTCATGGTATTGTTCAAAGTTGGATTATTGCACTATGCTCTTAGTGACGTGTGGCCATTCAATGAGGCCATGAAGGGTTTTGTATATTTTACTCTTAGGGGTAACAGTATGACATCACATCTTAGTTATTTCAATTGCGTGTGCATTCTGAAAGCTTGATTTCTTACCAAAGAAGTTTATTATATTTGCAATAACAGTTGCTATGGATTGTGATAATATCAAGACTATTCAAGGAAACTTAGTTATGCAAAAGGCATTCATTTAAACTCACCCCCCCCCCCCAGAACACCCCACAAAAAAGAAAAGAAATCTTTAAAAAATTGAAACTGGAAATTAAGTGTACTATAGGGTTAAGAATCTCCATTTTGTTCTGCAGATCTTGCTTGCTTAATTTATTTACTTTTTTATGTTGCACGCTTCACTATTTACTTATTTTACGTCGCTTGCACAATCCCAAATAATATTTTGAGGTCTGTTCTGTCATGGCATGGCATTTTGTTTTTCTGTGCATTAACTATCACGTTCCCACTGTAGAATACTAGCTTCTACCTGCAGGGAGAGAGTGGGAGACCTCTTGCAGTGATAATTCAACGAACCAAAGAAAATCATAATAACGAGCTATGTTGCTCATACTCTCCGAAAATGTTGCCCGGTGTGTGTCGGATCCTCCAAAAGTAGTGCATTTTGGAGGATCCGCCACAGGTACGACAGCTTTTTGGTTAACGAGGAAAAGGAAATCATAATAACGAGGAATAGATTAACAGAAAAAACTGCAATGTTGAAAATCTGCGTTGAAAGCTAGCTCCTTTTCATTTTGTGACATCCCCAAATAGTTTTATTTATCTACGACCTGTTGGCAAACTTTGTAGTTGTTGGTCTCTATCTTTATTCAGTGATTCTCTGCCTTTTAGTAAACATATTAGTTCTGAAAATGGACATCCTAATTTTCCTTTCACTGAATGTTATATCCTTGCTTGTGGGCTACTTTATCATAGAATTCTTTATCTCTGTGCAGGAGAAAACATGCTGAACTGGTTGGAGAAATTTCAATTTTATATCGCAAAGAAGAGAAGTTATTATCAGAGGTTTGTCTAGCACCCATGGATTATCTTGTCTGGTCATAGTTCAGCTATTTATTACATAATTTATATAGTCATGAAACAAGAGAAGTTGTCAGATAGCGTTATCAGATTGTTGATTAGATGATTGCTTCAATATCAGCTCGAGTGATCGATATATAATGAACAAACATATTCTAAATTTCATCACAACCTCTTCAAGAATCCCCTGATGTCTTTAGCTTTTGATGTTATAGTTGGGCATATTACCTACTGCAATTCTTCTTTTAGACTATTCCTGATCTTTGTTGGGAGCTGGCTCAACTACAAGACACATACATCTTGGAAGGTAATAATATTGTCGTCTGACATTGTGATCTTAAATTTTTGTTAGCATATATTTTTCTGATGGATGCTATATTTTTTGGAATGTGTAGGGGATTATGATCTAAAGGTCATGCGCCAAGAATTCTACATTAATCGGCAAAAAGCGGTATGTGTAAGACAGAGTGATGTGTTTCTATACCGTTATTTTCTTTATTTCTTCAACTAACAACCATCATAAGGAGCAAATATTAATGGCTCGCTTTTGCTATTTTGTCATGCAACATTTCTAATATCATTTTATTCTGGGTTCCAATTTTTAGCTACCTCTGGGTATCTAATTTAGTACTTTGATGCTTAGAAATTCTTGTACTTCTTACTTAATTATGGTTTCTTTGCAGTTCATAAATCATCTGATTAATCATGTTGCAAGGCATCAATTCCTGAAAGTAGCATGTCAGTTGGAAAAGAAGACCATGCTTGGGGCATTTTCATTGCTTAAAGTTATGGAGTCTGAGCTGCATGGATACCTGTCAGCAACAAAAGGCAGAGTGGTATGTATGTGTAGAATGAGTCATGTCACAAGACTTGAATTGAACCTGAAGAACCTTCACCAGTTTGATTTTGTTCTTCCCTTCTCCCATATTTTAAGCCTTATTCAACTTTCAATACTTAACGTCCCTAAGCCAGCCAAATGAATTTTGACTTTCATAATTTTCTTTGATTCTTTTAAATTGAAGGATAAAACTTAAAAGGGATAAAGCTGGAACATTGAATATAAAATTCTTACAACAAAAATGCCATGTTCGCGTGGAACTTAAAATCTGAATTTTATGAAGCACATAAAATGTAGCTGAATAGAATTGAGTGGATACAACGGATTCATATAGATGACTCCAATTAATTTGGGATCGAGGGTAAGAAACTAGAATTTGGGAGGTGGTGTTATTGGTTGATGCATGTTTAAGAGGGGCGAGGGCAATGTAGGACGCCGATTGAAATATGGACACAAGATGGTTATACCTTTGATGCCTCATAAAAGAAAATTTTCATTTTAATTTGGACATAGGAGTACCATATTCATGTTTGATTTCATAGTTGTCCACTCATGCAACTTTTTTATTTTAGGGTCGATGCATGGCACTGATTCAAGCTGCATCTGATGTTCAAGAACAAGGAGCAGTGGATGATCGTGACACATTTCTTCATGGCATCAGAGACCTATTAAGTTTATATTCAAGTAACGGATCTGGACTTTGAAATATTACTAAGTTTTTTTTGGTTGTTCATACTAATTGATTTTTTCCAGATATTCAAGCTGGTCCATCAACATATGTATCGGCACCTGGCATTGTTCAACAGATATCAAGCCTTCGTTCAGATCTGATGTCTTTACAATATGACCTTGAACACACCCTTCCTCAGGATAGAGATACATGTATAAACAAACTGTAAGTTCTCAATTCTGTCGAGTTATACCAGTCTCTATTGCTTCTCTTCTGTTATTTTGACAATATTAATCATATTGGGGACAGCTTTGAAACATTAGAATTAGATTTAGTGCACAATATGCTCTTACATGGCCCAATGTGGCACTGCCAACACATTGTTATCCGCTTTATTCTAGTTTTTATCCTAAGCCAACACCAAATTATCAACCATGTGTAATCCTGATAAATCAGTGCTGTCAGGGAAAAATAAATCCGTCAAATACTATTTCTGTATGCCTATCAATCTGTTTCTAGCTCATTATAATTGTATAAGGTATTTGCGCACACACTAGCAAAATTGTCAAGTTATGTAGCGTCTCTTTCTGATTTTCTGACCAGTCGTCAGGCACGTCTTCATTTACAAGTGATGACTTGCTGGAGTTACAAGGACATGTAACTAGGATCTAGTCAACATATTTGAGTTTCTTAGGATACTGGTTGTGAATGTTTGGAAAGATCCGTGAGGTTGTGTTTGCAGTGATTGTTCATGGAAGATGGGAGTTTTGGACCAATAATGTTTAAGAAGTCTGTTGAAATCTTTTGTGTTGGTTGTCTACTCGAATCTCTTAAGAAATTGCTTTAAGGTCACCATGTAGTATGGGTGGCCAAGAATCATTCCGTTTTGCATAAACCATATTTCTTTCACCTTTTTAGTGTTCAATTGATGCTTGAACCTGCAACTCACGATCTATTTTTGTGGTTTGACGTCTTCCTGTCTAATTAATATTTCAAAGAAGTTTGTTATCTGAATTTTCCTTAGCTTTTACATTCAGCAAGGAGTTCTGCACCTTCATAATGACATTTCAGTAATCTAATTGATATTAATGGTGATTTGATACATAAACATGTCATAGTGTCAAAGCATCTTATATCCTTCTTATACGTCATATATTAGGTGCACTCTTCTTCAAAGTTTGCAGCAGCTATTGTTTGCTTCATCAACAACTGCTCAACCAATTTTAACTCCTCAGGTAGATTTTTTGCCGTTATGCCTTTGCTGTATGTAAATATGATCTCTCTCTCTCCCCCCCCCCCTCCCCTCTTCTTTCTGTTTGCTCAAAGGCTTCGAGATATTATTTCCTTCTGACTGCTTAACTAATCACTGTATCCAAAGTGGACTTTTAGATTCTTCAACTTGGACTAATACATGGAGAACAATATATCTTGCTATTGAATAGGAGTATCTATTTATTTAATGAAGTTTTTTCACTCTGCTCTCCATAATGTATGTGTTATAATTGAGCACTCTTTTTCTTTTGTGGGCTCTGATATACCACTATCTTTTGCTTCTTGAAAAGAAATATGTTCTTGATTGCATAGCTTACCTCACTCTTTTAAGTCATATGAATAGTCATATAAGATGGACCTCCACTTATATCTCATAAAGTTAGGAGGTTCTGAAATTAGACTTATAAATTTTTATTATTATTATTATTATTTTTGCGCATAATATTGAATGGTTACTTGCTGAGCGCATCAGTTCCTTATTCTGTTCAACTCTGAAGATTTTTACTCTTACTTCTCATTTATGTCCTTCCCTCTATAGACACTAATGAAGCAGCTAGCAACATTGGAAGACTACAATAAAAATCTTTCTCGTGCCATTGAAGATGTGACCAGTGAACATCTGAAGAAGAATGAGGTAAGCTTTTAGCTTGAGTCTTCTTATTTCTGTCTCTAAATAGACACCATCGCTAATTTCTGGTGCTGTTTTATTTATCAGATGGTTCCTGTGTATTTGATATCTTAAGAAAAAGCACGTGATCACTCTTTTTTATGCTCTATATTTCTTGAAGATGAAAACTAATAAATGATAACCTCGTCATAAAACAGATTTACAGACATCAAAAAGCAGAGAAGACAATCGAGAGGCGAGTTTTTGTTGATTTCTTCTGCTACCCTGAGCGCTTAAGAAACAAGGTCATGGAATTTGCTGCAAGTGTTGGGGCTTTGCAATCGTCATAGTTGCTTTTCCTTGTATATTGTGCTTTGTACGTAGTCGGTTTCTTCATTTTTGATATATTTGAGCATGTATGTAGCCCTGTTTCTTCTTTCCTGCCTTCAGTCCAACATTTTTCAGCATTGTGATGGGACTTTAGCCTCATGATTCATATGGTACAATTACTAAATACGTAACCTGCACTAGTTATCTTGTATGCACGTCATGAAAATGTGTTCGAAAAGGGATTGGTATTCTAATGCGCTGTACCATTTCCAGAATCTCCAGTTTTAGCCGCAGTTAATATTTCCAAGAAGATGTATTAAGCACAAAACATAAGATCCTTTTCAAAATAGGTTTTTAACTAATAGTTCGGACCTAGAGAGCTACTTTATGTCTTTTTCTGAATGAAATGTTCGTTGCATTGACAAAGAGAGGCATTGTACAATTATTTGGGTATTGTCTGACGAGATGGGATATTCTTAGACCATTTGTCGCTTTACTAGTGTGAAATAGTCTCTTTGATTTATATCTTTACTTCCTCTTTAGTCAACTAAAGTTGTTTTTGTTGCTTCTTTTGATGAATCACTCATTACAGCCTTTTAATCAACCTTTTGTTTCAGTGTTAATCCATATAGACGGGCAAAAGCAAAAAGTAGTGGAGTTATTGATCCTTTCTTACAATGTAGGTTAGTTTTCCTATTATGATCAAAAGAAAGAAAAAGAGAAAAGCCTCCATGGGGAAAGACAAGGCAAGTATAAAGATGTTTCCAATAAGACCATAAACCCACTTTTAGTTTAGACATGATGATTAGTCTGAATCGAAGTTTTATGGTTTTATATATGGATTTAAGTTAAAATACACAATCAGTGTAGCATGTTCTTTTCTTCGGAACACAAACGGGAAATATTTTCTTTAAGCATTAACAAATGAATGTTAGATACCTCCAAAATTTGGTTCAGTTAGCTAATTGACACTTTAATTGATAATTAATAAAACGCCAGAGTAAAACGATCTTACAAAAGAAGATTCGAAAACTGAAAATGCACAGGGCACCATAAATAAAGACACGAGGGAGAGATTTCTCTTTTTTCTCATACATTAATATATCCTTGTAATGCCAATTTCCCACACAGTACCTCAAGATTTTTTAAATTATAAAAGCCAACCCTAGTATAGTACTAAAGGGTTCCACGGTGCACGAAAAATTATGTGTTTATACAGGATTCAAGGAAGGGCCATGTAAGGGTCTGATGCAAGCATTAATAGCTAATTCTACGGCTCAAACCCGTAATCTATAAATCACATGAAAACAACTCTACCGGTGCTCTAAAGCTCCCCTTAAACACTACATAGTACTAGGACATCAAAATACTTCCAAGAAGAAACATACGTTTAGCAATGTAGAGAAGAAAGGAGAAGATTCTTTCTTCTTTTTTGGGCCATTTTTTACTGGTTTAAACCCAACAAAAGACTCCAAACATAACTATAAATATAGACAAAATCACCATGCAGACAAACTACTAGTTCTATACTTTCTGGATTTTCTCTTCTTTTGCTTGCACCATGTTCAACAAGCACAAGAAGGCCGCAAACAGCTCGAGATGATAGCCCGGACGCCCTTCTGAAAAGAATTTAAATAAATCAAAGGAAAAGTTTTAGCACAAGGAAAAAGTATTGACACTTCAATAAGGTTGCATATTGTAATCTCAGGAAAAGGAGTTTTCAAAAAATCTTTTTTCTATATAAATGAGATTGTCTTGTTAATTAAACTTTAACATGTAGTGCATAAAAATTAAATAAACCAAAAAGTAATCATCTTTAATAGTACCATTTTCGTTAGAACTCATCAATCACTCTTCTCTTTGCTTTTTCTCTGTCAAAAAGATTACCACTTTAAGCAATGTCACTTCAGAACTATTCATCAGATGGTTTGACACCACATAAGAAGGGCTATCCCTTTCAGTTTTTGGCCCACAAAAAGTCCCTTCATTTCTGGTAACATGAATGGGAGGAAGAACTAGGAGAGCAGAGTGGTTGTAGCCTTTATGCTACGGGTTCAATTGAACTCACAACTAATGACACAGATTATGAATATATATGTAGAAATCTACTAAAATCCCAACAAGTATTACATTTGAACCCATAATTTTAACAGTAAAATGTTTCATCGCTAAAATCTTAAAAGTTGAGCCCATTAAATTTAAACCCTAAATTCGCCACTATAGAAGAGAGTGGAAGGTAGAGGCAACTACTAGTTTTTGTTTTGCAAGAAATATAGGCGGATCGAGTTGTGACAAATTTTTGTTCAAACCCATTTACAACTCATCAGCTATCACTACTAGCGGCCTCGACCAAGGTCTAGGTCGCCGATAGTAGTGATTGTGGTAAGGATAGAAGTAGGGCCGGAGCCACAGTAAAAGTTACGAGTTCAACAGAAGTCAGTAACTAAGTTACAACAGGTTCGACAAAACACACTTAGCTTATTATATTAAAATCCTGAATCTGCCTAAAGATAGGAGAAGTTAGAAGGACCTACCCTTGTAGGCTTAGCATAGAGCAACTCGGGGGAAATCTTGTAGAGATCTTCATCAATAGGCTTTTTGGGCACACTTATAGTAGTTGGAGGAGATATAGGAAGAGGGCTGGGTGGTTCTTTCTCAAAATCACACATCACCCATGCTTCTTTTCTTGCTTCTTTGTAACTTGCTTTTTTCTGCCAATCACACTTTTACAATTAACTTCTGCACTTCATATACTATAAAAACAAAGGAGAAAATCACATCCAATAGTAACCTAAGCTTGTTCAACTAATTTAGAAGGGTATTATCACTTTAAGCACGCATTTATATTTAGTATTCGAAAAAGTGTATAAAATTTATATAATTTTTGTATATAATATACAAAATGTTTATATATATATATATATATATACACACACACCTTTTCGGCTATTATTTTGAGAGCGAATATACAATGTCATTTTCCCTTTTTATTCTTCGATGGATATAACAAGTGGCGCATATTCAAAGAAGCAACCACATAAAAGCCAAGGGATCAGTGACGAAGTGAGATTTTTTACTAATGGCTGTCAAAATATTTTAAAAAAATACACAAATAATTAAGAGGATTCAACATATATATATAATTTTTATTTTAGTTTTAAAAAAATTACCTAGCTACGCAGTGTAATTTTCCAGGGTTAGGTGGCTCTACCTTTGCTCAGTGGAGGAGCCACATGCACCCAAGGGGTGTACCTCGACTTCTTGGTGAGTTTATTTCTTTATATTTTGACTCCCTTTAATGAAAAACCTAGCTCCCCTCTGCTTATATATGTGTGTGTATATATATAACAACAAAAAAATCTATCTAGCTACACATCATTTTCTGATAAAGGGTATCAATCTCTTGGACAAAGATGGCTATGCCATTGGTTATAATAGAGAGCTAAGAGGCTAATGTTCATAAATTGAAGAGCCACCTTTGTCAATAAATATTTTTTTTGCGGAAAAATTATACTGTATAGCTAGGTAAAAAAAATATTACCTTACGACGAGGAACAACGATCATGGTAGGTGTAACAATATCATTCTGGTAAAGATCACCAGTGACATACAAATCAGAGTCATGAGAATAGCTGTAGTGAAACAAACCAGCTTGCCTTGCTGATTCAAAACACTCTGTAAAAGGAATTGGAATTTCATTATTGTTACAATCCCAGCTACCAAATGCTGGAACATGGCTCCTCCTAAAGTAATAGTTACTCTCCTGTTTTGAACCAAAAATAAAAAATGAAAATCAACATTGATAAACTCTTGTTCAAAAAGATAACTTTCCAACAATACAATAAAAAATGGATATTTGGCCAAACTATTAGGTTATAAATTGGACTATGTATATCATAACACATAGTCCAACATTGAAAACATAACAATATGGATGAGTCGGACTCTGATATCATATGAAAAATAGACTTTTGGGTAAGTCAATCTTATTTGAAATTATGCTTGGATAAGCATTTCACTCGAAAAAAATATTGTTGTTTTGTGAGTGAGGAATTTTCTTTTAAAAAATTTTAAAAAGTGGTCAAAATTATTTTTTTGCTTTTGAAAAACTCATTTTCGAAAAATTTCTAAAAACTTATAAAATTTTATGGACAAAAATATTTTTGAAGAAAAAAAATCGAAAAAAGGAAAATATTTTAATAGACAAACGGGTCCTTAAAATGATATAAGGTGACAACATCTCATATCCTGGAATAATCTAACAAATAAACAAAAGGGAAATTAAAGAAGATATTACGAGTTACTTACATCCATTTTGGTGCTATAGCAAAGAAACCAGTAGAATATTTGATATTGATCAAAGTTGACTCTTTTTATAAATATGAAGAGGGAATGGGAGGATTTTTTTAAAGGAACCTGAAATGAGTTTTCCTTATGTTGTTGATGGGTTTTTAAAGGTAAAAAAAAAAAGAAAAAAAGAGAGAGAACAGAGGACAGTGAGAAAATGAAAATTCAAAGAGATACTATACTGTAGAAAAAAGGTGAGAAACAGAGAAAGAATGTGAGAAGCAGACAAGAGGGACAGAGAGAGTAAATTCAGCTTTTACTCTTTTTGCTTTACGGATTGAGAGAATTTATTTACAGTATATTTTTTCTCCAATTTGTTTGGTCTTTGTTGAGACACTGTATATACTGAGGTACTATCATTTACAGTGTAATATACTATTGTTGCTTTCTCACAGTGAAAATTCAAATCAATACTCTCTCCGATTCATTTTAAGTGTTTTTTTAACGTATTAAAAAATTCACCTTTTAGTGTTAATTAATAATGAAATTGATCATATTAACTTTAATTAGCTCATTGAAAATATAACAAACTATTCCTAAGCTCTTTACTCCAAGGACAACTTTGGAAAGAAAAAATTAATTCTATCTTGATATCCGGAAAAAATTAAGCTAGTGTTTAGTCATATATTTTTAAATTTATTTTGAAAAATCTGATTTGAGTGAAGTTTGATTTGAAGATAAAAATTTGTGTTTGGATATCAATTTTCAAAACATATTTTACTTTAAAAAACCCATAAAATATACTTATATCCACAAGTTCTAAAAACTATCACAAATAGCTAAGAGTACATTCAGCAATAACATTCATTAGCATTATTACAAACCATAATCCTGAACATAAATAAATTTGGCACAAAATTATTATTTTTATAATGAACTACATAATACGCTATCAGATGACTGAGAAGACGAAACAACATCATTACAAATAATAAATGGTGGGCTTTTTTATAAAATATAAAAGTTTGGTGAAATTTTAAAAAAATTTAATAGTGATATTTTGGGCCAGAAATTTGGGTTTTGGGATTTGGGAATTTGCCAAAATATGGATAAAATTTATGAACAAACATGTATTTGCCAAAAAATATTTGGCAAAATCTATAATCAAACGGGGTCCTAAATATTATGAACCATAAAAAGAAGCCAAAAAATCACTTAAAGTGGACCCGAAGAGTAAATGACACCAATTTAAGGTAAAGTTTCAAAGTTGAGATAGACTTTTTAACCTCATAACAAAAATCATATTTTATACTACTATATAAAATAATAATACAAATTTTCGTCTAAACAGGCTATTCAAAATTCTGATGCGGAAGCTATTTTCTTAAAACTTTTTTTAATAAAGGTAAAAATTTAAACGGTACCATTAAATAACCCTATTTTTGCAAATCTCCCCTTATTACAACACGCTTGGGTGGTAGCATACTTTTATTTTTTATTTTGTTTTAACTTAATGTGCATTTTGTCACTTTCTTTACCTGTAACACAAAATTGTACAAAAAATAGTTATGGGACAACTAGATTTTATTAATATAGAGGAATGAGAGGATCTTTTAGGGGACCCTAAAATTGATTGGCTTTTACATATTGAGTCTTTGTTGTTGGTGCCTTGTGGGGTTTTAAAAGAAAGAGAATATAGATAGTGAGGAGTTCGAATTTTTTATATGTGAACTTTCCAGTATAACATGTTGGAAATTTATAATGTGCTAGAGTTTCAACATAATATGTTGGAAGTCCATACATAGGTGCTCCAATCTCCAGTATATTATGCTGGAACTTTTCGTGTGCTGGAGTTCCAACATAATATGCAGGAAGTTCATACACATATGCTCCAATCTCCAGTACATTATGCTTGAACTTTCCGTGTGCTGGAGTTCCGACATAATATGCTGGAAGGTCATACACAAGTGCTCCAATCTCCAGTATATTAAGTTGGAACTTTCCGTGTTGCAGTAAAATAGTGGCTATTTTTCAATAATTTTACAAATACTGGCTATTTTTCAATTATCAGTCCGAAAGCTGATTAGCTCGTGCTATTTTGTCTTGCATTTCGCTTCTTGAGAATCAAACTATATAAAGCTTTGACTAGCATTTTAATATCTATTTTTTTATCATATTAATGTGTGAAGAATTGGAAAGTATAGTATGTTTCATATAGTTTTGAACATCCAAATTTTAATTTAAAATACTAAACAATTTAATCCAATTTAATTTTAAAGATAAATCAAATTGATTTTCGAAAAATCATGAGAGGTGAATAGAAACAAAAGCTGAGAAACAGAGAAAGAAGCCAAAGCCCAGATATAAAAAATGTGAATAGCAGACAAGAGGGACAGAGAGGAGGTAAGGGAGTAAATTCAGCTTTACTCCTTTTGCTTTATGGAATTGGAGAATTTATCTACACTTTTTTTCTCCAATTTGTTTGGTCTTTACTGAGACAGTGTATATCCCCATGGATCATAGTATAATACAAAGTTGTTACTTTTGAGAATTAAAATGCAAAAACATGAATTTAAAGAAAGTTTCAAAAGTTTGAAAATATACTTTTTAACCCCACACGCGTCACAATGAAAAGCTTTGTGCTTCGTGCATATTCATTAACCATTCTTAAACTTTTCGAGTTGTGTGGTAAAATGCATTAGAAAATAGTACGTTTTGTAGGACGTATAAAAATAATATTAAATAAAATATATTAGTAATGCTGAGATTAATAACATTAAAATTAGTTATATTAAGATTATTTCTTGTCGATTTGGTGTGTTACAAATAGCATGTACTTCATAATTTTTATAAGAATTATTTGTTCACAAAAATACCCTTCAAATGGTTATCCATGTATTATTGAAAGAACGATTTTGTCTTTATATATGCTTATCCATGTATTAAAAATCATGAATTGTTAATGTCATAGTTTGCTAGTATGTAAGAATAGTACTGAGTATGATATATAGTAACTAATACTCCCTCAGGCCCACAATAAGTGACAATTTGCTTTTGGTACACCTATTAAGAAAATACTAAATTCTATACAAAAATACCTAGTATGACTAAACTACCCTTAATTAAATATTTTATGTGAGGAGTAAGAATTTTTTTAGGGATATGTACATAGGGGTAATTTTGTAAAAACAAATTGAATTATTTCTTGATTATATAAATGGACACTTATTTTGGACCAAAATAAAAAGGCAAATTAGTCACTTATTGTGGACAGAAGGGAGTATAAGTATTAGTCATACATAAGTTGAAAAATACTCTCTCTCCGCTATACTTTAATTTGATTGTTTGACATTTTTTTTGTGGTCCATAATATTTATTTTTTCAAATATCAAGAAGGAACTAATTTCTTTTTTCCAAAGTTGCCCTTGGAGTAAAGAGTGTAGAAGTATCTGTAATGTTTTCAATGAACAAATTAAGATTAGTATGGTCAATTTCATTATTAATTAATATTAAAATATGGATTCATTAATATATATTAAAAATAGCCAAAAAATCAAATAAAGTGGACCGAAAAGAGTACCAAACAATAGATTGATAATACCAAAGCTCATACATGTATTATTTTTCATACTCACAAACACTTTTTTCTTCTAAAAACTTGATCAAACTTCTTAATTATGGGGGGGGAAATACTTTTTGGCAAAAAATAAGAATGCCCAAACAGGCTAGAAGGACTGGGAGGGCTCGTTTGGTATGAGGGACAAAAAAAATAATTAATTCTGAAATTAAATTTAAAAAAAAGTTTAACTCATGTTGGTTGGAAGAAATCTATAGTATAATTAATCACGAGATTAGTTATCCAGAGAGTAATATTTTTTTTCTCGTGAATAGGTGGAATAACTAATCCCGTGATAACATCTTTCCAATCAAACGACTCCTAAATTGGATATGGTAGGTTTGAACTGTTGCAACGGCGCCGAGGAGCAGTTACTGCTAAGTCTATTTGGTGAAGGCAACAATTCAAAGCTGTAAAAGAGGAATTGTCACAATTTCTGCAGTAATATTTAACAGTCACCTGGGCAGAGAGCAAAAGCTTTAAATGGACAAAAATATCTTAAGATTAGAAATTTGAGCAACTCAGAATGTAAATTTGGGGGGGGGGGGGGGAGGGGGACTCAGTGTTCTGGATATGTGTTCGGCGAACTCTGTAACTTTAGTTCAAATCCTGTATTTGTCTTGAATAATTTATTGATTATTTACAATTTAATAGTTTAGAATTCAATTACTTAAAATACTTAGAATTTCGAACTCATAAACTTGAATCCTAGCTCTGTCACTAAATAGAAGGATTGGTTTTTTTCCTTTATATAAACTTCTTTCGCTATTTTCAAAGTATTTAGAGAGCGTTCGATTTCCTAATATATTGGAGTGCACCATTGTATATCTAACCTATGGTTGAAATTTAAGACATTTCACCAACTAAATAATTTCCTTTTATCGTGGGAGCTAGTTAAATTAATCTTAACATATTTTTTATTCTGTTAGTACGTAGAAAACGAGAAAATAATCTCCTATGTTCACTTGCAGTTGAAATAGAAAAAGTAATTTTGCGAAAAGTATCTTGTGCGTTAATTTCGAATCTCTTATATATAAAAATAAAAATCAATATGATGTTTGTTAATCTCGAGCATTTCAATCGCACGGAGTATTACCAAGTTCAAACCACTTTTTTGAAGAGCACCCGTTTGCAAAAGCATTTTTTTGGGGGACAGAGCTAGAGTATTATATACGAGTTCAAACGAATTTCATTATGTTCCTTAGACCTTATATATTAAATTAAGAAATTCAATATACACATATAATATTGAATTATGAATTCAATAATTAAAATGAGCTTTGAGTGAGATAGTAAATTCATCTGATTTCTCTGGGAGTAATTGCGTAGAATTATGTGCAGCTAGCAGATCAAGTAGTAGTAGTTAGGAAATAGAGCAGAAACGGACTCCAGGATTGTTTTTAAGGGCTTTAAATTCTAGAATAGTGATATAAGGTTTTACTTATTGTGTTCTGAATTTAGTTTTGTACCTACTTAAATTTAATTTTTAATATATATAGAATTTAACAAAAGGGGTTGCTCTGATGGTAAGCAACCCCCACTTCCAACCAAAAGGTTGTGAGTTCGAGTCTCCCCAAGAACAAGGTGGAAAGTTTTTGGAGGGAAGAATGTCGGATTTACATTTGAAAATAGTCTCTCTGCTCCAGAGTAGGGGTTAGGTCACAAAAAATATTAGGTCCGGCTGAACTCGTAGCTCCGCTCCAGAAATAGAGAAAAAAAGTTGCTACTTGGGATTTTAATATTTTATCGACATTTGTGTTACGTAAACAAAGAAAGGCTAAATGACAGTCTTCATGTCCTTTGTTTCCCTCAATTCTTTCTTCCTACCATTTCAATTAAAAAGAGTGGATCTAGTGCGGAACTTAATGATAATGTCGCGGTTACTTTATTGAAGCATTCTAAAGATAGAAGCGGATTTAAAATTTAAAGTTAACGAGTTCACAGTTCTAATTCTTTTAGTTTATGCGTTTTGAACTAATATTTGGCATATTCAAATTTTTCTTTAAGACAAATATAAAGTTTGAATCAAAATTATTGAGTTCGATCAAACCCCGATAAAACATACTGGACCCATCCCTGCTTGGGGAACAAGGGTACCAGAATTTTATCCTCTCACCTCAGTTTATGCGTTTAATATTTGATCAGTTTATGTGCTTAATAATTACTAAAGTTTATGCGTTTTGATTGGATACAAAATTTAACCAAGATAACAGGACTTTTAAAATGTATGATCTAATTTGTGTAGTTGTAAATAATCTTATTCCGTATAAAATGAGAATTTAAAATTAAATTATTTCTAAATATTAAAAAAATTATTTTTAAGACTAAAAAAGAAAGGGAGAAATTAAAAAATAACTTCAAAAATAGCCACAATTTCAAAAGTAATCGAAATTTAGCTACTTTTCATGTAAAAATAAATCTGAACGAAAACACTGTTTAAAATCCGGAAAAATACTCCAGTATAATATACTGGAGTTCCAGTATAATTATATTATACTAGAGTTCCAGTATAATATACCGGTCCAACATAATATACTGGAACTTTCCGCGTGTTGGAGTTCCAGCATAATATGCTGGAAGTTCATACACAGGTGCACCGATCTCCCGTATATTATGCTGGAACTTTTCGTGTTCTAGCAAAATAGTGGCTATTTTTCAATGACTTTACAAACGCTGACTATTTTTAAATGACCAGTCCGAAAACTGACTAGCTCGTGCTATTCGTAAGAGGTTAATATTAGCCTATTAGGTGTTTGAATTGAAAAAGTAACGCACAAAATATATCATGTCAAATGCTCTCTCACTATTCTCTCTCTTTCACAAAATACTTTAGTTGAACTGTTGCAAGCTTGCACGGCCTTTTTGTTACGAATTAATGCAGCATATTTTGAGGTAATTAATTTTGGGCCAAGGAGTCTAAGGAATTTTTTGGCTCTCTCATTGCAGCATATTGATAGGAATTTTTACGCAGTATAGCCTTCTCTCAAACTAACAGAGAAAAAAAATATATTCTGTTATACGAGTATATAATAATATATAATAGGAGTATATGTATTTTATATATAATCACTGCGTATTTTTTATATACTTAGCTAGCAACTGTAATTATATTTTTGTAGCAAAAATGAGAGAACAAAAACAAAATCATAGTTACATAGACAATTCCAGCAAGCCGTCTTAGCTCAGCTGGTAGAGCGCATGGCTTTTAACCATGTGGTCGTGGGTTCGATTCCCACAGACGGCGACCTTTTTCAAATTTTCTTTATTAGTTGATGTATACTTCTTTATTTTTTGGTATCTTGTAAATTCTGAGGTCTTCTAAATTAATTTTCAACTCCAACGTTCTTGCTAGCCACAGTGAATGTGTTGCATATGCTTCGTCCTTAGAGAAGAGATCAAAAGTTTGGGTCCATTCGATCACCCTGAACTAACTTTCAACTCTAATATTCGCAGTGAATGTTGCACATGTCTTGTCCTTAGAGAAGAGAAAGTTCGGGTCAACTTGATCATCCTCCCTTGAACATGAACTGGTTGAGAGAAATGAACATACACCATATATTTCCGATTTAAAACCCCCAACTAGAGACGGAATTCCAAAACCTAAACATAAGTTGATCCTATTATATTAAAGCTATAGACATCTCACCATCCAAGTGTAAAATAAGGGAGGGCTCATATTTCCTTCTTGTACAAAAGTTAGAAAACATTCATCTCTTAACAACATAGAGTAGAATAAAAAGCATAACTAAAAGGCATTAGAGCTAAGAAGCCAGTATAATGTCTTCAAAAGCTCTGAATTTGATGGACAAATATGATCTCAATGATAAAGCAAATCAAAGCCACACATGAGTGGAACCATACTTTATAAAATGTCCAAATCACTAGTAATGATGATATTTTGTACTCAAATATCAATCTAATCACAAATTTTAAAAGTGTTGGGTGGGAAACCCATGTGTGGATTGGCCCCACTTGTCCTTCAATTGTGGTCTCATTAGCCACTTCTAAACTCCGTTTACCAAAATACACTTAGCAACGATTTTGGTATCGAGGCTTGAATTACCAAAAATATATGCCCCAAATGATTTGCAAAATCCTCTTTCCCAATTTAACGCATTTTCCTATTATTAATATTCCTATTTCCTTTTCCATAAGGCAATCTGTATTTTTTTTGCTATAATGAATTTATTTAGATCTTGTTCTAATCACTAGGATAGTCCACTGATCAATATGTTGCAATTCAAACAGACGTCATATGTGTTTGACCATAAAACCTTTTGTTAAACTAATTGTAGGCATGTGATTTTTGACCATCCCCAAGATTTTTCATATTTTAGCATGTAAATGTACGTAAACGGTGGGGATCTGTGAGTGGTTGCAGTTTAATAAGAAGTTTGTACGTAAACCTTCTTCGACTGGTGAGTCAACTCTTTTCAATCTTTAGTTGCTTCGACCTTCATACCGTCTTCTTTTTCACTTCATTGTCTTTCTTTGTTCTACTTCCGCTTTTTGTCAGTCGGGTGCCTCGACTAAGTCTCTGCTCGCTACGACTGTAGGTGAGTCCGTTCAGATTATTGTTTCTTCTTGGACCCCGGCCCTGCGTAGGCCTAGCCGTCGGGCGGCTGCCCCATCAGCGGAGACTTAGACTTCTCCAATATTGTATTTAGTGGACGAGCCATCGCCAGGAGAGGAGGAAGCAGTTTGTCTAAAAAGGCGGAGAGTAGAGGTTGGTGACGAGGCGATAGCGAACGAACAGCCAATGAGGGGTGATCCCGAGCAGACCACGGTGGTACCTGAGAGTGGCGTGGCTTTGGACGCAGAGACTGCGCCCCTTCAAATATGAAGATTGCTTCCTTTCCATATGTCGCCATGGAAGGAGAGAGAGTGATCAGAGGTAGCTGAGGTCATTACGAGGAGTGATCCGTCAACGTCAGAGCGAGTCGGCGCACCTTCGTCTACCGAAGAGAGGGGACAAAATGTGGTCGTAGATGGTGACGAGTCCGGTTCCGACATCGACCCCGAAGAGATACGGATGTTTGATGAGGGGTTAACTCGGGTAGAGGTGAGAACGGAGGGATCTACTCGTCCTATCGTCATTCCCTTGGACTGCAACTTGTTGACAAACACAGAGAGCGTAGTTCCTTCTTTGCTTCCTCTTTGCACTGGTGCCGAGAACAATACCTTACAGACGTTCAAGGATGCCGATCTGTATAACTGGAATGATTTTGAGGGTAAGTTTTTGACTTTTCGAACCTTTTTCTCCTTTTCTTTTCATTGTTTGTTTTTGCTTACTTTCTGCTTTTTGCCTTTTCATCAGACCCACAATGTGGAGATCGAGTGCGCCCGCCGAGAAGAGAAGAAAAGGTCTTTGTTCAAAAGGATGGAGTCTAACTATAAAGAGTACCGTGCCAAAAATTGTGAGTTGTGCCGCTGATTCGGCAATGATGGTAGATTCCAATATCTCACGGACGAAGCAAAAGGACGATGAGCTCGTGAAAGTCATCGGCAGATATAGCGAGCTCGAGGGAGTTCTTAGGGCCAAGGATGACCACCTCGAGGTGAGTAGGTGGTTTGCAGCTGAGTGCATCAATCTTCAATCTCAAGTAGCATCCTTACGGGCTGAGCTTGAGTAGAGTTCGACCAGGGCCAATGACTTGAGTGATGCGTTGGCTGGAAAAACGACAGAGTTGGAGAGGGCCGGGGAGGCCAGGACGACGACTTTGGCAAGGGTGGCGGCATTGGAGGAGGCCATCCACGTCCTCAGATTTGAACGAGCAAGTGAAGTAAAAACAGCCGTGCTCAGGGAGGCACGACTTGATGAGCGAATTGGGGGGGGGGCTCGAGAGAGAGGTTTCAAGCCTTAGTGATCAAGTTGTTGCTCTTGAGGCCAAGAAGGCACAGCTTTTGGCCTGGCCATCCTCCTCTCATACTTCTGATTTTCCCTACGTTCCGCGACACTTATACGAGATGTGGATCCACGCCAAGGCTCAACTGTACATTTTTAAGAATTTGATAATGGCGGGGAAGGTTCCTGAGGCCAATTTTGAGGGTGCTTGTGCCAAGGCATGTGGAGCTAGGATTGCTTATGGTTATGACCCAGCTACTCCGGGGACCCGCAACGAGGAGGAGGAGGAAGAATTGGACGAGCTTGAGCAAGACACTTGGTATGAAGATGAATATCCTCAAGGCGATGGCGGAGACAGTGTTGTTAGGCCGGGTGGTGAATAATTTCTTTTTTTTTGTAATTGTGTACTTTTTGTGGGCGTCTGTTTACCCCTAGTAAACATTTTTTTTTACTTTTCTAAGTACGAAGTATTATCTTGCTTGTTTATTTTTGAATCTTGTTTGGTTGTGTTTCTATCATTTAGTCGCTTTTAGTTGTAATGATTTTGATTTTGGCCATGGTCGAGATAGACATATTAATTTGAACAAAGTCGATTGCAAGTTAATTCGGGCGAGATCAAATGTGAGTTAATTCGAGCGAGGTCGAATGAGTTAATTCGAGCATAATTCGAGCGAGGTTGAATGTGAGCTAATTCGAGCGACGTCGAATGAGTTAATTCGAGCGAGGCCAAATGTCACTTTAATAATTTGAGTGAGGTCGAATGAGAGTTAATTCGAGCGAGGTTGAATGTCACTTTAATTAATTCGAACAAGGTCGAATGTGAGTTAATTCGAGCAAGGTCGAATGTCACTTTAATTAATTCAAATAAAGTTGAATGTGAGTTAATTCGAAAGAGGTCGAATGTCACTTTAATTAATTCGAACAAGGTCGAATGTGAGTTGCATTGTTGCTTCAGTGAACATAAGCGGATTTCATGTACGCTTGTTTTGCCTCTATAATCTTGGAGAAATTTACATATTTTTCAGACCGGCATTCCAGTCCCAGTCTAATTTCCCAGGCTGTCATTCCAGTCCCACACTATTTAGTCCCTTCATTGGGCGACCTGGAGAAGTATTGAGAGGTCGGGTAATGAACATATCGGTATGTACCTTCAATGTATTTTAACTTGAAACGTTCTCCTTGTCGCCTCGTTAAAAACCTTCCCGAGAAAACCCAATTGGGACAAACCTCAGGTGAGGGAAAAAGAGTACGGATCAGAGAATATTTTTCCTTAAAAGTTAAAGTACCTGAGATGAGCGATGTTCCAGTTGTTTGGCAGTAGTTTTCCTTCCATTGTTTCCAGTTGGAACGACCCTTTGCTTGCAGTCGCCATAATTTTGTATGGACCGTCCCTAGCTTTCCTTCTTATAGGTCCTTGCTCGCCTGTGTTTTGGCTTTGAGTACGTAGTCCTCGACTTTGAGCGGTCTAACCTTAGCTTTTTTGATGTAGTATCGCTCTGCCTGTTGTTTCTGAGTGACCATCGTTATGTAAGCCATGCCTTTTTGTTCTTCAACATAAAAAAGGTCTTGCCTCCTACTCTCGTCGCAGCCGGCCCGCTCTCATGTGAGTACCTCAGAGTTGGCTCTCCGACCTCGATCGGTATTGCTGCATCAGCTCCATAGACTAGCGAGTATGGTGTTTCTCCTGTGCTTATTTTTGGTGTTGTGCGGTATGCCCATAGCACTTCCAACAACAACTCCGACCACAATCCCTTGGCGTTCTCAAGCTTCTTTTTCATGATATTCAAGATTGACTTGTTGGAGGATTCCACCCTGTCCATTGCCCGGGGGATGATATGGCGTGGAGAGTATTCTTTTGATGTGCCATTTTTCGAAGAACTCGGTGATCTTTTTCCAGGGAATTGGGGCCCATTGTCATAACTGATTTCTTTGGGGAGGCCGAAGCGGCATACGATATTCCTCCATATGAAGGTGATCACTTCTTGCTCGCGTATTTGGGCGAATGCACCTGCTTTCACCCACTTTGAAAAACAATCAGTTAAAACAAAAAGAAATCGTATACTACCTTGTCCTGCTGGGAGGGGGCCGACGATATCCATCCCCCATTTGATGAAAGTCCAAGGCGAGGTGACTGAGCGGAGGTGCTCGCCTGCTTGACAGATCATGGGGGCGTATCTTTGGCATTGTTCGCATTTTTTCACGAAGTTGGCAGCCTCTTTCTTCAGTGTGGGCCAATAGTAGCCTGCTCGTATGAGGCATCTGACTAGGGCTCGATTGCCGGTATAGGATCCGTAGTGGCCCTCGTAGACCTCCTGTAGACGTGTGATTTTTGACCCTCTCCGGGAATTTTCACATTTTTAGCGTGAATATTTAAATTGGGTCTAATATAGCTATTTTGACTATTTTACTTTATTTCGTCGCAAAAGAAAAATTACAAAAAATATATATATAAATTTTAGCTTATGTATTTCTCACAAACTTGAAAAAATACAAAAAAATAGTACCTTATTTTTGTACTTTATATAATTTCGAAAATTATAAAAAATATAGTTTTATTAATGTTTTGTAGTCATTTTAAACTTGAAAAATACAAAAAAAAGTACTTTATATTTTTATCGTTGTATAATTTCGAAAATTACAAAAAAAAGTTATTGACGTTTTGTAGCCATTTTAATCTTGAAAAATACAAAAATAGTACTTTATATTTTATCTTTATATAAAAACGAAAATGACAAAAATAGTTTTATTTATGCTTTGTAGCTATTTTAATCTTGAAAAAAAAATATATTAAAAAATAGTTTTGTTTTAAATGACAGTCTTATTTTGGTAGTTATTTTGCTTACATAGGATTAGTTGAACAACGTCGTGTTCTTATTCTCGGGTCCGGGCAAAAGAATAATATTTGGGTTCAAACTACCCGTTTTTAGGCCTAATTTTCGGACCTAGCCCATAATAATCCGAGCCTACCACACATGGGGGACACGCGTGGAGAACACGGACGGAACACCACACACGGGGAACGCCACCACGCATGGGGGACATAAGTCTTGGACCCCTACACACGTGAGGTCCATTTCTTGGAATAGTATAACAAAGAACGTGAGAAGGCAAAAGGGATTTGAAACTTTAAAAAGAAAAGATTTTAAAAAGAGAAAAGGGGGACAGAACGTGAAAAGGGGGGAAAAAGAGAAAAAGTTTGGAAAAATTTGGAAGAAGGACGATTGACCTTCTTCTTCATTTTTGGAACTGAAGAAAACGAAAAGAAAAAACGTAAAGGTTGGCCATTGCTCCTCCTCTTTCACGTCCAAACGACCACCAGTTTTCCGTCGCGTCGACCACCCCGTCGAGCAGCAGTCACTGTAGCTGCTTCACGTCCTTTCCCCATCGTCTTCCCCACCTCCAAACCTCTCCGTAACAACCAGCAAACGACCCCTTTCGTCGCTGGAAAAACCAGTAGCTCGTCGCTTCCTCGCGCCCAGCAGTGAACCAAACAGCCTGGCGACCATAACCAGCCTCCCCGTCGCTTCCTTGCGTCCAGCCTCATCGTCTCACACTGTCACTCATCAGCGAACACCACCGGAAAACCACGACCACTGCTCCTTCACCATCTCCAATCCAGCGAGCAGCTGTTGCTGCGTTGCCGAGCAGCTGTTGCTGCGTTTCTTCTCCTTCGTCGCCAACACTACTCCTTCAGTCCGAAGAACCAGCAGTCTGGCTTCTTCCTCACATCCAAACGACCCTCCATAGCTGCTCCTTCCTCAATCCAAACGACCACCTAAACCAGCCTCTCCTCGTCTCAAGACCTCCAGAAACGACCAGCCAGTACAGCCATGAAACCACTCTTGAGGTTGCCGTTCGTGTTATGAGTTCCGTCGAGGTTGTTGCTGTCCATTTTTTTTGGTGAGTTCGAGATGTTGAAGCTCGACGTTGCTGTTAAACGTGAGTATTCATGTTACTTTTTGTTGGCTCGGTGTGTTCTTTGCTTTCACGTCTTGTCTCGGTAAATTTGAGTAGTAGTAATATATTTGTCATATTTTAAAGTTTATATTGTCATGTTAGTTTATCACTAATTGTTAATGTTATGTTATGTTGTTAATTTCATATTTTTGTTTATCACTGATTGTCAGTTGTTTGCCATTTATTGTTAGGTTGTTCGATTATTAGCTCATACTTCATTAAACTAGATTAAGAAGAAAAAGAATGATAGTTTATAAATAGCGTCAAATTAGTTATTTGTGGCAATATTGTTGTTTATATGTAATTAGATTAAAGGAACCGGGGGTGCATTTCATGTGACCCGGCTCCAATTTGGAACAGGGTTAAATAGAACTTGTCGTGAACCACGAGTGCATTACATATAACATGGCTTGCAATATGTTTTAAGTAACCTTGAATTAACTCTTTAAATAAATATAGCGGAATGTAGTTCTCTTTTAAATAATAAAATGAGATGAGCCTCGCCAAATAAAGATACAAATTGCGGGCCCCTCAATAATTGGTCATAATAAATACTTAGAATTTGAGATGGACTGTTTAGTGAATTTTACTGCCTTCCCCAAAGATAATAACGCGTTAGACTCTTTAGACGCGATTTAATAAATCCTACCTTTTTAAACTTGGGTGCACATTTATGTGACCCAAATCCAAATCTCAACGACGTTGAAATATGTCTTTAATCACGGGTGCATTGATTGTGACGTGGTTCGAGATGCATTTCCACGACATTGCAAATTCTTTAAAAGAATAACGAATGAGATGAGCCTCGCTAAACAAAACACATAAATTGTGGGGCCCTCGTTAAATGTATATATTAAAGTACTTAGTTTTCGGGACGGGCCGTTTAGCAAATTTCACTGCCTTCCCAGAATAATAACACGATATCTCTTTAGGCGCGTGTTTAATAATTTACTCTTTTAAACTTGGGTGTGCATGTCATGCGACCCAAATCCAAATCCCAAAACATTGAACAAAATGTATTCCGGATTGCGGGTGCATTTCATGTGACACAATCCAAAGACGTGTTTTAAACAATGTTCACATTCTTGTAAAAAAAAAATAATAATTATGAAAGCGGTTAAAAATTAAAACTTGCACATGAGCCCATAATTGTATAAAATCAGATAATCAAGCCGAATATGACAGTTGAGCGACCGTGCTGGAACCACGGAACTCGGGGAATGCCTAACACCTTCTCCCGGGTTAACAGAATTCCTTATCCGGATTTCTGGTACTCAGACTGTAATACGGAGTCATTCTTTTCCTCGATTCGGGACTAAATTGGTGACTTGGGACACCTGAAAATCTCCCAAGTGGCGACTCTGAAATAAACAAACAAATCCCGTTTCAATTGTCCTTTAATTGGAAAAAACTCCTACGCCCCTCGCGAGGGCGGAAAAAGGAGGTGTGACAGCTCTGGCGACTCTGCTGGGGATTAAGACCCAAAACCACTGGTTCAGGGTTAGAAATTCGAGCTTAGATAAATTGTTATATTTGGTTCTATCTGATTCTGTTACATGATATATGCCTAATGTGCTAAATGCTGCTTTTACCGCTTTGATATTATGTGAACTGTATATAAATTGTGCCGAAATCCTTCTCTTCTTACCTCCGGGGAGAAGCTCGCTGGTCGAGACTCCCTATTCTGTTAGTGTCAATACCTGAAATAAGAAAGAGGCCAGACAAGTTACAAAGCCGGACGATCCCGCAGGTCTCCGGTACGTAGCCCCCTCCTCGATTCGAGTTGTCCGCTCGGGTATACTGTCTAGAACACATACCCAGGTTTTGAACCTAGAATAACTGAGCTTCATGCCTGATCCCTAGTAGGAACGTTTATTTGCATCATGTGCATTTGACTTAGAGGACTCAACACAGGGGTTGGGTCCGTCTAGGACAAGCAACCTGAAAATAATAGACCATCTTAAGGCATCCTATGTGCTACATGTTGTATTTATTCAAGGGTAAAAGGGTCATTTGGTGGACCAATAATAGTTGAGGACAAATGACACTCCTTATTATGCTGATCACGTTAAATAAGAAAGTTGCACGATTTTTTTAGATAAGCATGATATTATGTTAATTAAGCACATGAGGAATATTTGTGGAATTCAAGAAGCCTTGGTATTCCATATGTCCCCCACACTTCATTTTTGGGAAAAGCACATGGAATACATTTATAGAATCCAAGAAGTCTTGGAATCCCCTATGTCCCCCATGCTTCATTTTTGGGAAAAGCACATGAGGACCATTTGTGGAATCCAAGAAGTCTTGGAATTCCTTATGTCCCCCACGCTTTATTTTTGGGAAAAGCACATGGGGAACATTTGTGGAATCCAAGAAGTCTTGCAATTCCCTATGTCCCCCCATGCCACATTTTTGAAAATAATAACAAAAATAATAATAAATAAAAAAGGAGCATTGAAAATTCAAAAAGATTTTGTATGTTGTCATCATTTTCCACAAATCGGAAAATCGTGAAAAAGAGGAGAAAATAACAGGGTAGAGATATAACTACTTATTTTTAGAAAAAAAAAAACAATGTCCAAATAGTGTCAAAACTCTGCCGAAATTTTGAAAAAAAAAAGAAAAAGAAGGAATGTTTTATGTTTTACGTTAGTTTGTTTGTTTGTTATGAATGAAAAATAATAGTTTGTTTATTTGTTGTGGAAAAAATAGAAAATAGAAAAGGGTCTTCTCAAAAATAGTCTATTTTCCTGAACTACGCGGGTTTGATTCTCACCGGATGTGAGATACGTATGCAACCCTCATCGGGTCCAACCCCACCTTTTGCTAAAATATCCAAAAACAAATAAATAATAATAAAAAGAAAAAAACATGTCAAAATTTTAATTCTGACTTTGCATAAACAGCCACCTTTGGGTCATTTTTTTTTAAGATTTGGTCCAGTTGACTCACACAGCCTTAAAAATCTTCGTCCCCGAGACGTTGACGGGCCGTGTTTGCAATGTTGAGTTTTCTAATTTGAAAAACGATAAAAAGAGTCATAAATAAGTCAGGTGATGCTGTTTTGTCAAAACATAGCCGAATGTTCCCGAAAGGGACGCCGGAAGGCTGACTTTGCATAAACAGCCACCTTTTGGGTCATGTTTAGGATTTTTGGTCCAGTTGACCCACACAGCCTTAAAATCTTCGTCCCCGAGGCGCTGAAGGGCCGTGTTTGCAACACTAGGTTTTATTGTAATTTGAAAAAAAAAACAAAGAGTCAGCAGTCAGGTGAATACTGTTTGGATTTTTAGTCAAAATAAGCCTAGCCAGCTTCGGCAGTGTCTTAAACCGTTCCTGCCGAAATAGCCTTAGAGTATCTTTTAGTTGTCGAAAGGCTATTTTCGTAAAAGAACGGACAAGTTTGTAAAGTGTCATAAAATAATCCTCCCCGGCCTCAAAATTCATGAGAGATTTGGAAGGGGCCACATTTGCAAAAATAGCCGTTTGGTTGCATTTGTCAAACGGGGAAAGGAAGCTGGCCGTTTGTTTTTGAGTTTGTAAATCTTTTGATTAGAATATGCGGGTTGTTTGATTTTCGAGTTTGTAGGTCATCTTCAAACCTTTGAAACCCAGTTTGTTTTAATATGAAAATTGAAAAAATGTTTAGTATTGTTTATCTTTTATTAGGCCGAACTACGCAAGGTCTGATTCATGCGGGGTCATGATACGTAGGCAATCTCCATAAGATTCGACCACAACAATAAATAATAAAAAAAAAGGGGAATGGAGGGTTTCCGAAACATTTGAAAAGGCACAAATAAAAACAAGCCGGGGGGATGCACGCGGTAGGAGCAAAAACATGTTAGAAATGGTTAACTGCCTAAGAATATTGCATCCCCCAACATGCAATTGCAATATCTGTTAAAACTCTAACGCTAACAAGTTTGTTGTTTGTCCAATTCCAAACAGTTAGTTGTTAAAGCGTACTGGCACCATACCATTATCAAACAAGATCAAAAGGGCTTATACCAGAAAGCATGACTGACTCATAAAATAGTGTTGAGTCGGAAAGGACGGCACATCAGATGTTGAAGGAGGCGATGGCCAATATAGAAAAAATGAGATTGGAAATGCATGAAATGCAGCTAGCCATGACTAAGGTGCAAAAGGGGCCCGAACCGCTCGTCACTCCTACTTCCCCACCGGGACACACACCGGAATACCCTTCACCCGGCCCTTCAACAAGCTCCCCCATTGCCCAATACTACCAAGGGGAAACTTCCTATAATCCCCAAGCTCCACCACCCAAACAAAACCCTCCTCCGCCAATCGTCCCCGTCTTCGGAGCACCTCCACCAGCCACACTGCAAAGATCCTCCAGCGGGCCGTTGTTTCAGGCTCATGATAACCAGTATTACCCTCCTGAACCAACCTTTAAAGCACCCGAACCATACACTTACACCCCTCACCTCCAACCCCCAGCAGAAACAGAGAGGCCGACTAAGAATCCGGAGCAGGATGAAGTGCTTCGTAAAATGAAAAGCCTGGAGCAATCTTTCCAGAGTATGCATGGATTGGGCAGCCAAGTTAGTGTGGCCTACAAAGATCTGTGCCCTTTCCCTGATGTGCAATTACCGGCAGGTTTTAAGATGCCCAAATTTGATCTATACGAGGGGCATGGCGATCCTATGGCACATCTACGAGGCTTTTGTAGCAAAATGAGGGGAGCAGGGGGAAAAGATGAGCTACTGATAGCTTACTTTGGCCAGAGTTTGAGCGGGTCAGCACTGGAGTGGTATACGAGGCAGGATCCTAGCAGGTGGTATACCTGGGACGATCTAGCACAAGCATTTGCGGGTCACTTCCAGTATAACCTTGAGATCGTTCCGGACCGTCTCACACTGTTGAAACTTGAGAAAAAGCCTGGAGAGAGCTTCAGGGAATTCGGATTCCGTTGGAGGGAACAAGCAGCAAGAGTCGATCCACCAATGAGGGAAGGTGAAATGGTGGACTACTTCTTACAAACTTTGGAGCCAACTTACTTTGGTCACCTAGTGACATCAGTTGGTAAATCTTTCAATGAAGTAGTAAAAATGGGCGGTATGATCGAAGAGGGACTCAGATCCAACAAAATCCAGAGCTTTTCGGCGATTAAAGCAACCACCCAGGCCATCCAGAGCGGTGTGGGAGGTGCGCTCGAGGTCGCAATAGTCGAAGCAGGTACTGGGTCCAAATTCAGAGGTCCTTCCCCTCACTACCAGCCTAGACCCCGTCACCCAAATTATACACACACTCCATACAACCTTCCACAACCCTACTACCCACCATCAAAACCACTCTTTTCAGCCTATCAGGCCCAAACCTGCCCCCGAGCTCCATATAATCCGCCTCAGTATTATCCTCCGAACAATGTCCGGTCACAGGTTCAACCATCAGGTTACCCCCTATGGCGAGAGCCAGCACCACATAATGCATTTTTGCCTTCACAACGTTTTCGAGCACCCAACGACCCTAGAAAACAGGGGCATGAAGTGGAACAAAGGCAAAGAAATAGTTTCACGCCGATTGGGGAGTCCTACACAAGTTTGTTTGAAAAGTTAAAGCTTTCTGGCCTGATTGAGCCGCTCCTTGGCTATACTCCAGACCCATATGCAAAAGGATTTGATCCTGCTGTACGATGCATGTACCACTCTAATGTCCAAGGACATAGCATTGAAGACTGTCGTTCTTTGAAAAAGGAAATAGAAAGAATGATTCAGGAAGGGGTAATTGTGATCAATGACAGTGACAGGGAGCACGCGAATCCTCTTGAGAACTTGTTGACTGATGTTGATGATACTGAAGTTGGTGATGGTCTTGGCAATGTTGATATAGAGCTGAATGGCTAAAATGTCGTGCTTGGTAGTTGGAAAGACACTCCATTTTGGGTCAGCCGGAGAGGATCTTTGATGGTTTATTTTGTTGTCATTTCTGTTGTCTGGATTATTCTTAGGGTTGTAATCCGGATATTGTCTTGTGTCAAACCCTCTTGTCCCTCCATTTTTGCCACAATGGTTTATTTAGTTGGTCTAGGTTTGTTTCATGGTGTACTTTGGTTTGTTTTGCTTACTTTGTTATTCGAACCATTCCACCTTTAGTCTAATGCAAATTTTGGTCTTTTATCATTTCCAGTAATTTTCTTTGTTTAGTTCTTCTATCCTTTTGTTGTGTATTTTGTTCAAACACCGATTCTAGTGACATGACATGCGCACACAATTTTGGCCCAATCTTAAAAGTTGATCATTAAACCATTGGGAGATGATCGAAACGTTTAAAGGAAATAAGAACGGTTTGAGATTATTTGGAGCCCGAGTCATGTGGAACTGGGTCAAGTAAAACATAAAAAAAACCGTTAAATGCAAGGTTTGCCAAATTGACATGAGGGTCGTTCATGATAATGCGAGTGAGAGTGTTGCCCAACGGTGCTTTAGAGATGACAAATGAAAAAGCAAATGTGTGAGTATAATTGTCAAGTCCAGCACCATCAGAAGAGGCTACAAATCTTTGTTTAATTGTGTTGTTTGCACTTGGCATGTTTTGAATATTGGAATGACGAAGGCATTTTGTTCTGCTATCTAAACACTTTATCCTTTGTTACCCCTTTTGAGCCTTATTTATTTTCTTTCATACTCCTCTTTCGGAATCAGTAGCAAAGAGTAGAAACACAAACAGAAAAGATAAGAAAAAGAAAAAGTAAAGAAAAGGAGAAAACAACAAAAAACAAAAAGAAAAAAAACAACAAGAAAAAAAAAGCAAAAGAGAAAAGGAAAAGGAAAATAAAAATAAAAATAAAAATAAAAATAAAAGGAAGATAAGAAATGAGTCACAAGAAAAAGGAATCAGTGGGAACTACGTTTGACCTGATTCCTCAAAGACGATACGTAGGCGCTTCACAGCTCGGTCATAGTGTAACAAAAAATTAAAATATCCCCAAGCAAAAAACTGAGGCAACGGTTGCGCTTGTTGTAAATAAATCTAGTTCCGAAGGTTGTAACTTTGAACCCAAAATTGATGCATTTTTTTTAACCTTAAATACCCTTCCTTTCTAGCCTATCCAAAATCCCACACTACGGTCCAAAGAAAGACCTTCTGATCAGTTTTCAAAAGATACCAAGTCAGACAAATGAGAGAGTTTTATCAGAACATAACATTCTGATCTTCATGCAGAAAAGACTCTGATCTCCATGCAGAAGAGACTCTGATCCCCATGTATAAAAGACATTGATCCCCTACGGAATGAGGATCATGAGTCGAAGGAGTGGATAGCTAAAGGAATCCCTAGTTAGAGAGAATCTTATCGGTAACACTCCAATCCCCAGCTGAGAAAGAAAAATGAGAGAGTCTTATCGGTGAAAACCTTCACAGGCACCATAAGGCGAAGAAAGCTGAGAGAAAAATCGAAATGAGAGAGGCTTGATAGTGAAAACCCTCCGGGGCACTACTAGTCGAATAAGGATTGAGAATCAGATGAAAATCATCAGACAGAAATGGTGAAAGGCGATTTGACGACGGAGGATAGGCCACATGTGCATGTCATGACCGTTAGAGTCGGTATCCGTGTTGATAGGTTTTACTTATAGTTTCTCTTGTTAGAGAGTCATCTCTTTCTTTTTGTCTTTTATTCTGTCCCTTTTTGTCTTTCTCCTTTCATAGAAAATTCCCCAGTATAGTCTGTTTGGTCAAAGCAAGTGAGAAATGACTTCAAAATTTGCCATCAGCTTTCCAATTATGCAAGACGGGATCTGACTAGTACACCCAAGTGGTATAAGTCAGGAAGGAACAGGCGCAAAGCCCGTGTCAAGAAGGGTATCCCCATCAAGATGAGATTGATAAAAGGGATGGGCTAGTGTTAGCAATTAATATCATCCCCAGCAAGTTTTGATAGCATAATGGAACACAAAGCGGGGAAAAGAAAAAGAGGAAACCATCCCTAGCAGGAGTGACATGACCGCTCACCATGTCTTAAACTAACAAAATTTTCTTTGATTTGAAACAGGGAAAATAAATGTTATTGATGGCGGAAAGACAAGCCACAAAGAAGATCATCAAACCGGGGCAGAAAATTTTCTCATTGTGAAAATTTTCTTGAAGGCAGGTACCCATTTGGGGAAGAAGAAAGATAACACCAGTCTCAAGGGAGCTGATCTTTGAACCAGTGTTATCCCCAAGTTTTAATAAAGGAAGCTATGTCCCCAGCGGACAGAACAAAAAGATTGAAACTTGTGTTCGGAAAGGCAAAGGACCAGTGTCGCTCCCAGCAGGCTTAAGAAGAGTGGAGCACCAATTTTGAAGGAAGGAAAATCCCCCAGCAGTGTTATCCTCAACAGATTTATCTCCAGTTGATAACATTTTTATCTCCCGCAATGTTGAGAGAAAATAAAAGTTTTGAAGGAAGTAATTTTGAAACTGAAGGGGAGGGAAGGAAAGAAGATTCCCCCAGCAGTATCATCCCCAGCAGGTAAGTAAATAATTCCCAGCAGTGTTATCCCCAACAGTTTTGAGGGAAGACAACACAGGTAAGTAAATAATTCAGGAATAAGGAAATGGTTCACGCATAGGAGACGCACTTCCTAAGTTTAGTTTCACCCCTAGGAGACGCACTTCCTAAATTTAGTTTTACCAATAGGAGACGCACTTCCTAAGTTTAGTTTTACCTAGGAGACGCAATACCTAAATTTAGTTTTACCAATAGGAGACGCACTTCCTAAGTTCATTTTACCCATAGGAGACGCACTTCCTAAATTTAGTTTTACCAATAGGAGACGCACTTCCTAAGTTTAGCTTTACCAATAGGAGACGCACTTCCCAAGTTTAGTTTTACCAATAGGAGACGCACTTCCTAAGTTCATTTTACCCATAGAAGATGCACTTCCTAAGTTTAGTTTTACCAATAAGAGACGCACTTCCTAAGTTTAGCTTTACCAATAGGAGACGCACCTCCTAAGTTCATTTTACCCATAGGAGACACACTTCCTAAGTTTAGTTTTACCAATAGGAGACGCACTTCCTAAGTTTAGCTTTACCAATAGGAGACGTACCTCCTAAGTTTAGTTTTACCAATAGGAGACACACTTCCTAAGTTTAGTTTTACCAGTAGGAGACACACTTCCTAAGTTTAGCTTTACCAATAGGAGACGCACTTCCTAAGTTTAGATTTACCAATAGGAGACGCACTTCCTAAGTTTAGTTTTACCCGTAGGAGACGCACTTCCTAAGTTTAGCTTTACCAATAGAAGACGCACCTCCTAAGTTTAGCTTTACCAATAAGAGACGCACTTCCTAAGTTTAGCTTTACCAATAGGAGACGCACTTCCTAAGTTTAGTTTTACCAATAGGAGACACACTTCCTAAGTTTAGTTTTACCAATAGGAGACGCACTTCTTAAGTTTAGTTTTACCCCTAGGAGACGCACTTCCTAAGTTTAGTTTTACCAATAGGAGATGCACTTCCTAAGTTCAGTTTTACCAATAGGAGACGCACTTCCTAAGTTTAGGTTTACCAATAGGAGACGCACTTCCTAAGTTTAATTTTACCAATAGTAGACGCACTTCCTAAGTTTACTTTTTGCCCATAGGAGACGCACTTCTTAAATTAAGATTTCACGTATAGGAGACGCACTTCCTAAGTTATTTTCATTAATAGGAGACGCACTTCCTAGTTTAAAGTCATTAAAATTTCACCCATAGGATACGCACTTCCTAAGTTTATTTTACCCCTAGGAGACACACTTCGTAGTCTGGGTCGTTCAAGTTATATTTTTTGCTTTAGGAGACGCACTTCCTAGTCTGATTCATTTAAGATTTCATTCGTAGGAGACCCATAGGAGGCACACTTCCTAAAATTGATAGTTCATTTATTGGAGATGCACTTCCTAGTTTGGCTTTTTCAGGTTATATTTTATTTCAGGAGACGCACTTCCGGAATTGAGATTTCACCCTTAGGAGATGCACTTCCTAGTTTGATTCATTTTAAGTTCGACCATAGGAGACACACTTCCTAGTCTAGTTTATTGATGTTTTACCTGTAAGAGGCGCACTTCCTAATCAAGGTCTTTCAAGTTTTTCTTTTAGGAGACGCACTTCCTAAATTGAGATTTTATTCATAGGAGACGCACCTCCTAGTTTTAGTCACTGAAGTTTTCACCCCAGGAGACGCACTCCCTAGTTTAGTTCATTCCAATTCAACCATAGAAGACGCACTTCCTAGTTTGAGTCATTGAGGTTTTATTTTAGCAGACACATTTGCTAGCAAGAGTTTTTTGGTTTTACTCGTAGGAGATGCGCATCCTAGTCTAGTCTTTAGTTTACTCTCATCATTGCATCAGTAGTATAAGTGGGTTACAATTTTGCTAACGACTCACAAATCTTCCCAGTGCGAACTGGGTTAGGAAATTTCGTTTGTTTTGTTTGTTTTGGTTGTCAGGAGCCCTCCTGGAGAATGGAGGTGATAAATTTTTGAAAAAAGTTGTTGAAGTCAGGAGCCCGCCTGGAGAATGGAGGTGATAAATTTTTGAAAAAAGTTGTTGAAGTCAGGAGCCCGCCTGGAGAATGGAGGTGATAAATTTTTGAAAAACGTTGTTGATGTCAGGAGCCCGCCTGGAGAATGGAGGTGATAAATTTTTGAAAAAAGTTGTTGAAGTCAGGAGCCCGCCTGGAGAATGGAGGCTGAATTATTTTGAGAAAGTTGTTGAAGTCAGGAGTCCGCCTGGAGAATGGAGGCTGAATTAAATTTTAAGAAGTTAAAGAAGTTAGGAGCCCTCCTGTAGAACGGAGGTTTGTATGTTGAAGATTGATGAAGTCAGGAGCGCGCCTATAGAACGGAGGTTGTTATATGTTCAAGATGAAGAAGTCAGGAGCCCGCCTGTAGAACGGAGGTTGCTGTATGTTGAAGAGGAAAAAGTCAGGAGCCCGCCTGTAGAACGGAGGTTGTTATATGTCGAAGATTGAAGAAGTCAGGAGCCCGCCTATAGAACGGAGGTCGTTAAATTCAAGATGATGAAATCAGGAATCCGCTTGTAGGACAGAGGAATATCTTTCAAGATCAAGCAGTAACCCACTGGAAGGCAGAAGGTTACAACAAAAATCCCCAGCATTCAATCCAAGTTAGAAATAGCAGAAGCTCGCCTCAAGAATGTGAGTCAACAGTCTGAGATGATCAACAGAAGCTAGTCACAAAAACAAAAACAAGAAAAGAAAAAAAGCAAGCATAAAAAAAAATGAATCCAAAGTACAGAAGTGGAGAACATATATGGTCTGCTCAAGAACTAGCACCTACAACTAGCAAGTCTCAAGGTTCAAATCCAAAGTCTGTATGAAGCACCATTCAAGACTCAAGATCAAGTTTCAGAAGACTTATAGATAGGAATCCTTGTAACTAGTAGCTGATAGGCTTAGTTAGATTTTTTTTTCATTTTTCATTTTTGTAACAGCAGGACCGCAAACCGGAACCTCAACGGAATGGCACCTCGATCGGCTCTTCACCTCAGTACACTCTACCATCTCTCTCAGTTCCGAACTACACGTGGCCTGATTCCTTTATAACCAAGGATATGTAGGCAGCTCAGGTACTAGGGCTCGGTCACATTCCCTTCCTTTCCTTAGTGTAGTCCCTCCAAATAATGGTCGGGTCAAAAACATGTCTAGTCGTTCTTTGTCGGAAAACTCTTCGTGTTTCCAGTCAAAAAGGGGCAGCTGTAGACGTGTGATTTTTGACCCTCCCCGGGAATTTTCACATTTTTAGCGTGAATATTTAAATTGGGTCTAATATAGCTATTTTGACTATTTTACTTTATTTCGTCGCAAAAGAAAAATTACAAAAAATATATATATAAATTTTAGCTTATGTATTTCTCACAAACTTGAAAAAATACAAAAAAATAGTACCTTATTTTTGTACTTTATATAATTTCGAAAATTATAAAAAATATAGTTTTATTAATGTTTTGTAGTCATTTTAAACTTGAAAAATACAAAAAAAAGTACTTTATATTTTTATCGTTGTATAATTTCGAAAATTACAAAAAAAAGTTATTGACGTTTTGTAGCCATTTTAATCTTGAAAAATACAAAAATAGTACTTTATATTTTATCTTTATATAAAAACGAAAATGACAAAAATAGTTTTATTTATGCTTTGTAGCTATTTTAATCTTGAAAAAAAAATATATTAAAAAATAGTTTTGTTTTAAATGACAGTCTTATTTTGGTAGTTATTTTGCTTACATAGGATTAGTTGAACAACGTCGTGTTCTTATTCTCGGGTCCGGGCAAAAGAATAATATTTGGGTTCAAACTACCCGTTTTTAGGCCTAATTTTCGGACCTAGCCCATAATAATCCGAGCCCACCACACATGGGGGACACGCGTGGAGAACACGGACGGAACACCACACACGGGGAACGCCACCACGCATGGGGGACATAAGTCTTGGACCCCTACACACGTGAGGTCCATTTCTTGGAATAGTATAACAAAGAACGTGAGAAGGCAAAAGGGATTTGAAACTTTAAAAAGAAAAGATTTTAAAAAGAGAAAAGGGGGACAAAACGTGAAAAAGGGGAAAAAGAGAAAAAGTTTGGAAAAATTTGGAAGAAGGACGATTAACCTTCTTCTTCATTTTTGGAACTGAAGAAAACGAAAAGAAAAAACGTAAAGGTTGGCCATTGCTCCTCCTCTTTCACGTCCAAACGACCGCCAGTTTTCCGTCGCGTCGACCACCCCGTCGAGCAGCAGTCACTGTAGCTGCTTCACGTCCTTTCCCCATCGTCTTCCCCACCTTCAAACCTCTCCGTAACAACCAGCAAACGACCCCTTTCGTCGCTGGAAAAACCAGTAGCTCGTCGCTTCCTCGTGCCCAGCAGTGAACCAAACAGCCCGGCGACCATAACCAGCCTCCCCGTCGCTTCCTCGCATCCAACCTCATCGTCTCACACTGTCACTCATCAGCGAACACCACTGGAAAACCATGACCACTGCTGCTTCACCATCTCCAGTCCAGCGAGCAGCTGTTGCTGCGTTGCCGAGCAGCTGTTGCTGCGTTTCTTCTCCTTCGTCGCCAACACTACTCCTTCAGTACGAAGAACCAGCAGTCTGGCTTCTTCCTCACATCCAAACGACCCTCCATAGCTGCTCCTTCCTCAATCCAAACGACCACCTAAACCAGCCTCTCCTCGTCTCAAGACCTCCAGAAACGACCAGCCAGTACAGCCATGAAACCACTCTTGAGGTTGCCGTTCGTGTTATGAGTTCCGTCGAGGTTGTTGTTGTCCATTTTTTTTGGCGAGTTCGAGATGTTGAAGCTCGACGTTGCTGTTAAACGTGAGTATTCATGTTACTTTTTGTTGGCTCGGTGTGTTCTTTGCTTTCACGTCTTGTCTCGGTAAATTTGAGTAGTAGTAATATATTTGTCATATTTTAAAGTTTATATTGTCATGTTAGTTTATCACTAATTGTTAATGTTATGTTCTGTTGTTAATTTCATATTTTTGTTTATCACTGATTGTCAGTTGTTTGCCATTTATTGTTAGGTTGTTCGATTATTAGCTCATACTTCATTAAACTAGATTAAGAAGAAAAAGAATGATAGTTTATAAATAGCGTCAAATTAGTGATTTGTGGCAATATTGTTGTTTATATGTAATTAGATTAAAGGAACCGGGGGTGCATTTCATGTGACCCGGCTCCAATTTGGAACAGGGTTAAATAGAACTTGTCGTGAACCACGAGTACATTACATATAGCATGGCTTGCAATATGTTTTAAGTAACCTTGAATTAACTCTTTAAATAAATATAGCGAAATGTAGTTCTCTTTTAAATAATAAAATGAGATGAGCCTCGCCAAATAAAGATACAAATTGCGGGGCCCTCAATAATTGGTCATAATAAATACTTAGAATTTGGGATGGACTGTTTAGTGAATTTTACTTCCTTCCACAAAGATAATAACGCGTTAGACTCTTTAGACGCGATTTAATAAATCGTACCTTTTTAAACTCGGGTGCACATTTATGTGACCCAAATCCAAATCTCAACGACGTTGAAATATGTCTTTAATCACGGGTGCATTGATTGTGACGTGGTTCGAGATGCATTTCCACGACGTTGCAAATTCTTTAAAAGAATAACGAATGAGATGAGCCTCGCTAAACAAAGCACATAAATTGCGGGGCCCTCGTTAAATGTATATATTAAAGTACTTAGTTTTCGGGACGGGCCATTTAGCAAATTTCACTGCCTTCCCAGAATAATAACACGATAGTTTCTTTAGGCGCGTGTTTAATAATTTACTCTCTTAAACTTGGGTGTGCATTTCATGCGACCCAAATCCAAATCCCAAAACATTGAACAAAATGTGTTCCGGATTGCGGGTGCATTTCATGTGACGCAATCCAAAGACGTGTTTTAAACAATGTTCACATTCTTGTAAAAAATAATAATAATAATTATGAAAGCGGTTAAAAGTTAAAACTTGCACATGAGCCCATAATTGTATAAAATCAGATAATCAAACCGAATATGACAGTTGAGCGACCGTGCTGGAACCACGAAACTCGGGAATGCCTAACACCTTCTCCCGGGTTAACAGAATTCCTTATCCGGATTTCTGGTATGCAGACTGTAATACGGAGTCATTCTTTTCCTCGATTCGGGATTAAATTGGTGACTTGGGACACCCTAAAATCTCCCAAGTGGCGACTCTGAAATAAACAAATAAATCCCGTTTCAATTGTCCTTTAAATGGAAAAAACTCCTACGTCCCTCGCGGGGGCGGAAAAAAGAGGTGTGACACCTCCTCCAGAACATGTCGTGTCTAGTTTAGGCCAAGAATTTCGCTAGGGGGTCTCCATAGTTTTTTTTGTACAAGTCATTGTTGATGACGATGTACGTAGCCGCCTACATTTGAAGCTTTTTGGCTTCTCTTTTGTCGTCTGGGAGCACGTCGTCCTGTAAATATGTGACAATACAGTTGCACCAGACCCATGTTAGGTTTATAGTTCGTACCTAGATGTGATCGACCGACGAGTGAAGGAGAGTGACCACGTTCCTTCCTCCGGTTATGCTTTTAGTGGCCGCTGCTAATTTGGCGTCACCTGCTTCGATATTCTGAGCTCGAGGGATTTGGTCGAACTGGCATTCATCGAACTCGGGTAATAATTTGCAGATCTTGGCCTGGTATTTTGCAGTCTTTGTTCCTTGATTTGGAAAGTTCATGTGACTTGATTGACGATGAGCTGAGAGTCGTAGCGTAGGACGACTTGCTTTGCTCCGTACTAGAGCGCTAACTTTAGTCCTGCAATCGCAACCTCATACTCGGCCTCATTGTTAGTCATATCTGGGTGACGAGGCCAATGCGTATAAGATTTTGCTACTCGTACTTTGTCAAATTCTAGTATAGTTTATGATATCGTCCCACAGAGATTGGAGAATTCAGCTACAAACTTATAATATTCTTACTACTATTTGAGAGAATCAGATTGATGAAGTTTTATTTGTTGAAAATTTAAATTGCTTAAGTTGAAACAAAATAACTTTCGGAAGATTTATATTTAAAAAGAGTTGGATCATTGAATTCACTCGATAGCGTGATAATAATAAAATCTTAGCTTGTACATGTATTTCTCTTAGGAATAACTGTTTATTGGTAATACAATTATATTTTGCTCACTAAGAAATAATCAATTAATAACACTCTGCGAGGTTATGTAAATCAATTGATATATGACTCGTGACGATTAAACTGAAATAATTTTCTTGCCTGAATTGTACTAAAAGATAGCAAAAACCTCTTGCGATTAATTTTTACTAAAAATCAATAATCTTGCCAACTACAACTCCTCTGTGAGAATTAGAATGGAAGTAAACAAGATTATAGACTTGGAATGATAGCTTAAAATGAATTACTCTCACTCTATTATTTTACCCAATAGTTATCGTATATTAATTTTGCTTCGTGAGAATTACAAAATTGACATACAACTAACTTTGGAGAATAAATAGATAGAAGTGATAATAATTAATTAAAACTAATATTCCAGCACAATATAGAAATATAATTAGAAAGTTTCAAGTCAAGCATGTAGTAAAATTGAGATTAATATTATAACGCTATCGAGCTTCATCAACTATCCCAACAAAAGAGATTACTCCATTATGGAGTATTTAAATCTCACAAAGAAAGAAATTCTTAAAATACTATCAACACTCTTAGAAAATTCAAAGACTACAAGATAAAATGAAATAGATAAAGAGAGAAGTAAAGACCAAAGCTAGAGAAAAGTTTGCTAATTAGGCATGTATGATCTCTCCCCTTTCAATACAAACATCCTATTTATAGAAATCAAATCTCATAAGGTGCCACGATGCCTCGTGGTTCTTTTGCCATGATGCGTCGTGCTTCTATTGCCATGATGCGTCGTGCTTCTATTGCCATGATGCCTCGTGCTTCTCTTTTTATTCCTTTATTTGCTTTATCATGATATTTTTATTTCCTGCAAAATACTATTAGAAAATACAGATAATTGACATATTATATATATATATATATATATATATATATATATATTTTAAAATAATTTATTTTTAAGTATATAATATATGAATATTTTATAGTCATCAAACTCTCCCGCACTTGCATCCTTGCTCGTCCTCGAGGCAATAATTTTATTAATAATTTTCGTTTCTTGTATAGTAGAAAAGTAATAAAATAAAGTTTCACATAAAATTCAAAACCTATAAGTTTTTCAAGTGGCTAAATCTATACCTTGTTTCTGCTTCTGCTTTTGTTTGCCAAAAACTTTCAACTCCTTTTTTGATGAACCTTTTGAGATTGATAACATTATGATTACAATTTCGAGTTTCTCAAATTTTGTCCATAGGCTTGCCCTTCATGTTAGTCTCCACTAATGTAGAATCAACACTAATTTCTAAAATTATTTTAGGACTTTTTGAGGCTTGTAATGATAGGCTTAATGCTGGTAAGGTAAAAGGATATATTTGTAGTGACTTTGTTCCATCCAGCTTTATTATGAGAGCCGATTATTTTATCAAAGTAACTATGTACAACTCAACACAAGAAAATAACTCTAGAGATTGGGCTAAAGGTCCCGGTCTCCAATTTCATAATTAACATCACTTAATTCATCATTTCTCTCAATAGATTTCTTAAATTCAAGCTTCTTGAACCAATAATTTATTTTACAGGTATATACACCTTGTTTTCCTTTTTTTTTAAGAGTAAAATAGAACATTTACTCCATAAGTATTCCTCCATCGCTTGCTTTAATAATCATTTTGCTCAACTATAGCCGGAAGGAGTAGTACCAATTTTTTTGTAAGGTAAACCAATATGGTGTATCAATAAAAGTTGGTTTATCCCTTTCTTTTTTTTCTTTCATTTTTTGGTATGGGGGGGGGGGAGGGCTCAAAGTTGGGTGCTAAAAGGTAAAATATAAATATTTGTGGTTAAAAATAGATAGGCTAAAAAAGGTGTCAAAGAAAGCCTAATTTCATTTTAAAAATAGTGTTGTCTAGAATTTCACCTTGATAGACATTTGGGGCAAGTTCTAGCAGAATTTTATTGATTCTACCTGTTGAAATCATAATGCTTCTCAATTCCAATACTTTCTCAAATTTGGAGATACTCGTTCTTGCCTTCACAAAAATAAAATCACAAACTTGGAAGTTATATGGCATAAATGAAAAAAAATTATGTTTGAAAATATGTAAACTTTTACTTTGAAACTTCAATATTGTACAAGAACAACAATTAAGAATAAAATAAAAGATGGATATATATATATATATATATATATATATATATATATATATATATATATATATATATATAGGGAGAGAGAAGAAAAAACTTGAAAGAGTGTATGACAACACATGTTTTTATATGTAATAGACTGACTAATTTAAGACCTTATCAGTCATTTGGTTCTGGTTTAAATAAAAACCAACAAATTTACCTGTGCCAACATTTTGAATTGATTCATTAAATTGTTAATCAACCAGATACTTAGGCATACCGATCACCATGGAGTTACTCCTGCACAAGTGACTCTGTTGTTGTAGAGGCCTTCATGAGATGTTATGGTTGTACAATAACCTGGATATTTACCATAATAATTGATTAAGCATTTAATTACCCAAATCTATGTCAGGCTTATGAGGCTCCACTGCTTCTCCCTCAATGGCTACGGGTTTTGTATCTTAGTTCTGAGTTTAACGTCGTCAACTCGACTTATTAATTTCCAAATTCATCAGTCTATCAAAGTAACCGATGGATGTTGTTCAAAATGTCTTCCATAGTACAATTTTAGCCTGTGACCATTTACCTTAAACTTGTCTCCTCCATATTTCTGAATTTCAATTGCCCCGTACGGAGTAACACCTATAACATTGTAAGGACCCATCCACCTGGATTTTAATTTTCCTGGGAATAACCTGAGTCGGCTATTGTAAAGAAGTAGATGATCTCCAATTTTGAAACTCTTTGGTCGGATCAACTTGTCATGCCATATTTTTGTTTTTTCTTTAAAATTTTTAGCATTTTCGTAGGCTCCCAATCTCAGTTCTTCCAATTCATTAAACTGAATAAATCGCTTTTTACCAACGGAGGTTAAATCAAAGTTCAGTGCTTTCGATGCCCAAAAAGCTTTATGTTCTAATTCTACGGGCAAATGACAAGCTTTTCCAAAGACTAATCTATATGGAGATGTTCCAATTGGCGTTTTGAAAGCCGTTTGGTACGCCCATAATGCATCATCTAATTTTAAAGCCCAGTCTTTTCTTGAGATTCCAACCGTTTTTTCAAGAATTCTTTTAACTCGCGGTTGGAAACCTCAACTTGCCCTTGAGTTTGAGAATGATATGGTGTTCCTGTTTTGTGAGTCACATTATATTTTGATAGTAAAGCAAAAAATTGCCTATTGATGAAATGAGTTCCTTGGTCACCAATGATGACTCGCGGTGTGCCAAATCTGGTAAAAATATTTTTTCTAAGAAAATTACACATTGTATGAGCGTCATTCTTTCTTGTTGGGATGGATTCAACCAATCTTGATACGTAATCCACAGCTACAAGGATCTATTCAAAAGAGTGAGAAGAAGGAAAAGGACCCATAAAATCTATTCCCCAAACATCAAATATTTCACATACCTATATTGATTGCAGTGACATCTCATCTCTCTTGGTGATATTACCTGTTCTCTAACACCTGTCACATTGTGCTACATATGCTCGGGCATCTTTAGAGAGTGTGGGCCAGAAGAATCCAGCTTCTAAAACTTTAAAATCTATTCGATTTGCTGCATAATGTCCTCCAATTACTCCATCATGACAGTGATATAGAATTTTATTCATCTCTTCTTCAGGTACACACCTTCTAATGATATTATCTGCACAATTTTTGAATAAGTAAGGTTCATTCCACAGATAATACTTTGCATCAGATATAAGCTTTTTTCTTTGCTGGTAAGAGTAATCTTGCGGTATCCACTTTCTAACCAAGTAATTCGCGATATCTGCAAACCAGGGTGGTTGAGTCACAATTGTTCAACTGAAAAAATATGTTCATCAAGAAATTCTTCTTTTATGTCATTAAACTCAAGGGGAGGATTTTCTAATCTAGACAAATGGTCAGCTACTTGGTTTTCTGTCCCATTTTTGTCCTTTATCTCAAGGTCAAATTCTTGCAGAAGTAAAATCCATCTTAATAATCTAGGTCGAGCATCTTTCTTAGCTAAGAGGTATTTTAAAGCTGCATGATCAGTAAAAACAGTGACTTTGGTTCCTATCAAATAGGTGTGAAACTTATCAAAAGCAAACACTATTGCTAGTAACTCTTTTTCTATCGTGGCATAATTCACTTGTGTCTCACTCAATGTCCTACTAGCATAGTAAATGGGACGAAAAATCTTATCCCTTCTTTGGCCTAAAACAGCTCCAACTGCTGTATCACTAGCATCACACATGACCTCAAAAGGTTGGTTCCAATCAGGGGACACAACTACATGTGCAGTTGATAACTTTTCCTTAAGGGTTTCAAATGCTTTTACATAGTCACCTAAAAAATCAAACTTAATGTGTTTCATCAAGAGGTTAGTCAGCGGTTTTGATATCTTTGAGAAGTCTTTTATGAATCGTCTATAAAAACCTGCATGACCTAGAAAGCTTCTAATTCCTTTCACAATTGTGGAGGGGGTAATCCTGCTATAAGATTAATTTTTGCCTTATCAACTTCTATCCCTTTAGCAGTGATTTTATGTCCTAAAACAATTCCTTCCGTAACCATAAAATGACATTTTTTCCAATTAAGAACTAAGTTTGTTTCTTCACATCTTTTAAGAACTAAGGTCAAATGGTTAAGACAATCCTTATATGTTTTGCCAAATAGTGTAAAATCATCCATAAAAGTTTCAAGAAATTTGTCAGTCATGTCAGCAAAAATTGCTGACATGCAACGCTGAAATGTAGCAGGGGCGTTGCACAGACCAAATGACATTCTCCTATAGGTATATGTTCCATGAGGGCATGTGAAGGTTGTCTTATCTTGATCTTCTGGTGCAATTGGTATCTGATTATATCTTGAATAACCATCAAGAAAACAGTAAAAACCATATCCTGCAATTTTTTCCAATATTTGATCAATAAATGGCAAAGAAAAATGATCTTTTCTAGTGACATCATTGAGACGTCTGTAATCAATACAGACTCTCTATCCTGTAATAGTCCTGGTAGGTATAAGCTCATTATTTTCATTTTTTATAACTGTCATACTTCCTTTCTTTGGTACTACCTGAACGGGACTTACCCACGGGCTGTCAGAAATAGGGTATATAATACCTGCTGCCAATAACTTTATGATCTCTTTTTTCACTACTTCCTGCATTGCTGGATTCAATCTTCTTTGCGGCTGGACTATTGGCTTGTAGCTATCCTCCAAGGATTCTGTGTGTACAAAAAGCCGGACTAATCCCTTTAATATCTTCTACAGTCCACCCCAAGGCTCCTTTGTGTGCTTTCAATACTTTAATCAAACTATTTTCTTGTTCTGCAGTAAGAGAAGATGAAATAATTACTGGAAATAATTCTTGCTCAAGATAAACATATTTCAAATGAGAAGGGAGAGTTTTGAGTTCAATTTTTGATTGAACTTTTTCGGATTTCATCTCTTCTTCTTCTGAATCTTTGTCCAATATTTCAGCTTCTTTTCTGATGGTGGGATCATCATCCTGTGTGGTGCCTGATTTGATCAAGCATCTTTCCATTGAATTTGGAATTAATTGATCATATTTGAATTCATCTGTAAGATAACTAATCATGTCAATTGAAAAATATGAAGATGATGTTTCATCTCCTGAATATCTTAGTATCTTTTGCATATCAAATATGACTCTTTCTTCATCAACTCTTAAAATTAATTGTCCTTGATGAACATATATAATTGCTCTTCCTGTAGCAAGAAATGGTCTACCTAAAATTATTGGTTCATTAGGACATTCTTTCATTTCAAGTACTATAAAATCTACAGGGAAAACAAACTTATCTACTCTTACGAGTACATTTTCAATTATTCCCTTAGGTTTCTTAGTACTTTGATCTGCAAACTGAAGAGAAACACTTGTGTCTTTTATTTCACCAAGATCTAACTTTTTAAAGATAGAAAATGGCATTAAATTTATTGAAGCTTCAGAATCACAAAGTGCTTTTTCAAAATATACTCCTCCCAAAGTGCATGGAATTGTAAAACTACCTGGATCACCAAGTTTTTGTGGTAGCTTATTTTGAAGTATAGCACTGCATTTTTCCGTAAGCATTACCACAGAAACTTCTTCTAATTTTCTTTTACTTGGCAAAATTTCATTTAAAAATTTGTTATATGAAGGCATTTGTACAAAGCATCAGTAAAAGGAATATTGATGTGAATTTGTTTTAAAATCTCCAAAAATTTTGCAAATTGGTTGTCAAGCTTTTCTCTTTTCATTTTTGTGGAAAAGGAATATTCATAGGGAGAGGAGTCAATTTTTTAATATTTTTTTCTTCTTTTTTCGTGACTTCATTCTTTTGAGATGGTTCAGAAGGTCAACATTCTTAACATTGTTTACTTGTTGTTCTGACTGGTCTGCATAGGGTTCATCAAGCTCCTTTCCTGATCGTAAGGTGATGGCCTTAAGGTGCTCTTTTGGGTTTTTCTCTGTATTACTTGGTAAGAGACCTTGAATCTTTTCTGAAATAAGAGCTGCCAATTGGCTCAACTGTATTTCCAGATTTTTGAGGGATGAATTTTGGCTCTCCATCTTTTCATTAGTGACCTTAATATACTTATACAGAAGATCATCAAGACTTGAATGAGCTTGTTGAGGCCTTTGCTGATAGGGCCCTGCTTGTTGATAAGGTCTAAAGTTTGATTGACCATGGTTTGGATTCTGGTATCCGGGTGGACCCTGTATTTGTTGCTTCTGGAAGCTTTGAGAGTTCTCTGCACCATTTGGATTGCTCCATTGAAATCCTGGATGTTTCTGTGCCATTGGACTTCCAAAAGGATACTTCTTGTAACCGATGACATTGACATGTTCATCATTTTGATTGGTTGCTTGACATTCATGGTTCTGATAATTTCCTCCACACATTTCACAAGCCTCAAATTGGCTTGGTTGTTGTGTATTCACCTGAAAAGTTTCAAACTTTTGTGCCAAAGAAATAATTTGTTGTGTTAGTGTATTTAAAGCATCAACCTGATTTACTGTAGCGGTCTTCTTGATAATTATACGCTCAGATGGCCATTAGATGGCATTCTCAGAAATTTCATTCAACAATTGCAACACTTCCTCTATTATTTTTCCCATTACTAAACCTCTTGCAACTGCATCTATCATATTTCTAGAAGAGGGTTTTAGCTCGTGATAAAAAATATACAATTACATATTTTCAGGAATATCGTGATGTGGACAATTTCTAAACATTGCTTTTAACCTTTTCCAAACTTGATAAACTGACTCTGTGTCAGTCTGCAAGAAATTAGATGTGTCTTGTCTTAACTTTGTGGTTTTAGAAGGGGAAAAATATTTATTTAAAAATTTCTGAGTCATTTGATCCCATGTGGTAATGGAACCTTGTGGCAAACTTCGCAACCAAGTCTTGGCATCTTCTTTTAAAGAGAAAGGAAATGGCCTTAACTTGATAGCTTCAGGAGGTACTCCATTATACTTAGTTGTTTCAACAAGTTCCAAAAAGTCAATTAAATGACCGTGTGGATCTTCACTTGCGTCTCCAATGAAGATGCAAGACTGTTGAATTGTTTGAATCAGGCCAGTCCTGATTTCAAAGTTGTTGGCTACCACTGGAGGTTTTCTGACATTAGATTCACAGTTGAGGTGGTCAGGTCTAGCATAATCCCTTAGGATTCTGTTTGCTGGCCTTGGCGCCACTTCATCAAATTGATCCTCTATTTGTACTGGTGGTGGTACTTCGCGTGGGTTGATATTTTCTACTTTCTGATTCTCTATACCTTCACAAGCTATGCTTTGGGAAAATAATGCTTGTCCTTTCCTGCGCAATCGAAGAAATCTTTCAATTTCAGGATCGTAATTGACCAACTCTTTTATAGAAGAGCGGGTCATAAACTACTCAAAATTCTAAAAAAATAAACTGAACTTAACTCCTAAAGTGGTAGTAGTAGTAGTACTTAGAAGAAACTAACTAAAAGAATGTGGTGAATAACAAGGACAACAAAGATGACAAAAATAATAAGCGATCAAATAAAAATAGTAGTATGATAATGTTGTTGCTGTAGTAGTTGTTATTATTATTATTATTATTATTATTATTATTATTATTATTATTATTATTATTATTATTATTATTATTATTATTATTATTATTATTATTATTATTATTATTATTATTATTATTATTATTATTATTATTATTATTATTATTATTATTATTATTATTAGTATATGATAATAGTAATTATATTAGTACTAATTAGCAATAGATGTTGTGAAAAAAATGGTAAACGAAATCAGTTAGTAGTAACAGTAACTAACGATGGAAAATAATAATATAATACTAATATAGAATATAGTTACAAGTGGTACTAGTATTAATAATAGTGACTGCTATGCTATAATGATGATAAAAAGGATAAATGATAATAACACTTGTATAAGATGTTAGTACTTGTAATAGTAAAAGTAATAGTAGTAATATTTAGTAAATATTGATAGCAAAGATAATAATACTAATAGTAAGTTCCCAAATTAGTAACAGAATATTTAGTCTGAAGTAGACTTGTGCCAATCCCCGGCAACGGCGCCAAAAATTTGACGAGGCCAATGCGTATAAGATTTTGTTATTCGTACTTTGTCAAATTCTAGTATAGTTTATGATATCGTCCCACAGAGATTGGAGAATCTAGCTACAAACTTATAATATTCTTACTACTATTTGAGAGAATCGGATTGATGAAGTTTTGTTTGTTGAAAATTTAAATTGCTTAAGTTGAAACAAAATAACTTTCGGAAGATTTATATTTAAAAAGAGTTGGGAATCATTGAATTCACTCGATAGCGTGATAATAATAAAATCTTAGCTTCTACATGTATTTCTCTTAGGAATAACTGTTTATTTCTAATACAATTATATTTTGCTCACTAAGAAATAATCAATTAATAACACTCAGCGAGATTATATAAATCAATTGATATATGACTCGTGACGATTAAACTGGAATAATTTTCTTGCCTGAATTGTGCTAAAAGATAGCAAAAACCTCTTGCAATTAATTTTTACTAAAAATCAATAATCTTGCCAACTACAACTCCTCCGTGAGAATTAGAATGGAAGTAAGCAAGATTACAGACTTGGAATGATAGCTTAAAAAGAATTACTCTCACTCTATTATTTTACCCAATAGTTATCGTATATTAATTTTGCTTCGTGAGAATTACAAAATTTACATACAACTAACTTTGGAGAATAAATAGATAGAAGTGATAATAATTAATTAAAATTAATATTCTAGCACAATATAGAAATATAATTAGAAAGTTTCAGATCAAGCATGTAGTAAAATTGAGATTAATATTATAACGCTATCGAGCTTCATCAACTATCTCAACAAAAGATATTACTCCATTATAGAGTATTTAAATCTCACAAAGAAAGAAATTCTTAAAATACTATCAACACTTTTAGAAAATTCAAAGACTACAAGATAAAATAAAATAGATAAAGAGAGAAGTAAAGACCAAAGCTAGAGAAAAGTTTGCTAATTAGGCACGTATGATCTCTCCCCTTTCAACACAAACATCCTATTTATAGAAATCAAATCTCATAAGGTGCCACAATGCCTCGTGGTTCTTTTGCCATGATGCGTCGTGCTTCTATTGCCATGATGCCTCGTGCTTCTCTTTTTATTCCTTTATTTGTTTATCATGATATTCTTATTTCCTGCAAAAATACTATTAGAAAATACAGATAATTGACATATTATATATTTATATATTATTTAAAATAATTTATTTTTAAGTATATAATATATGAATATTTTATAGTCATCACTTGACATCTTATGGACTGGCGAATTACTTCGCCAGTTGGGACCTAGAGCATGAGTCCCAGTCCCGATCTTGATGCATTAGAGGCACCGTCAGTATACAATACCCATAGGTCGTGTATTTTTGGGGTACATACTGGCGGCTTCCTTTTCGACTTCAGGCATTTTTTTGCGGTGAAGTCGGCGAGCACTTGAGACTTTATTGTTGTTCACGATTGATAGGTTATATCGTGCTCGCTCAATTCTCTGGCCCATTTGGGCAACCTGCCCGACAACTTGGGTTTGAGCAGAATTCTCCTCAAGGAAAAGGTCATGACCACCGAGATGGGATGACACTGGAAATAGGGTCTAAGCTTCTATGAAGCTACGACCCATACCAGGGCTAGCTTCTTGAGGTGTGGGTACCTCGTTTCAGCGTCAACCAGAGTTTTGCTAATATAATAAATGGGGGATTGCGTACCTTTGTTTTCTCAGACCAGGACCGCAGTTACGGCCACATCAGACACGACCATATAGACGAGGAAACGCTCTCCAGGTTTTTCCTTGGAGAGTAGTGGGGTGAAGATAGGTACGCCTTTAATTCCTTCAAGGCTTCAATGCACTCAGAGTTCCATTGGAGCCCGTCGTCTTTCTTGACTACGCCAAAAAATTTATGGCACCTATCGTAGGATCGTGAGATGAACCTCGGCAGGGCGGCTATATGGCTGGTTAGTTTTTGTACCTGTTTCTTACTAGTCAGGTTCTCCAGTATTCCTTCTATAGCTTCGATTTGGTCGGGGTTGACCTTGACGCCTCGTTGTGATACTAAGAAGCCGAGGAACTTTCTCGAGGTTACTCTGAAGGCACACTTCTTGGGGTTCAATTTCATACCATATCGTCTGAGTTTGCCGAAGGCCTCTTTCAAGTGGTCGATGTGATCCTCCTTCCTTTTCGAATTGACCAACATGTCGTTGATGCAGACTTCCATGGCTATACTGAGCTGGTCTTTAAACATTTTTGTCACCAACCTTTGGTACGTTGTCCCCGTGTTTTTCAGTTCAAAAGGCATTACTCTCTAGCAGTACGTTCCTTGATGAGTGATGAAGGTGGTCTTCTCCTGGTCTTCCTCTTCCATGAGGATCTGATTATAGCCCGAGTACGTGTCTAGGTAGCTGAGTAGATCGTGACCGGCTATCGCGTCGATGAGTTGGTCGATATGAGGAAGCAGGAATGAATCTTTCAGACATGCTTTGATTAGGTCTATGAAATCCACGCACATCCGCCACTTCCCGTTCTTCTTTTTCACCATGACCACGTTGGCGGCCCATTGAGGATATTTTGACTCCCTGATGGAGCTGTTTTCCAACAACTTCTCTACCTCTTCGCGAACTGCATCGTTTATGTCGGCATTGAATTTTCGCCTGTTTTGTCTCACCGAGGGGGTGTAATGGGTCAACGCTCAACTTATGTGTTGCTATCTCCTTTGGGATACTCGGCATGTCTGCATGGGAACAAACGAATAGGTCTACGTTAATTTTTAAGAATTGACGGAATTTACTTAGTTTTTGGAGCTTGTGGCCGATGAAAGCTTGCTTGCTGTGGTCTTTATCATCAAGTTAGACAGGGTCGAGATTCTCTACAGTTGACTCTATGGCTTCTATGATTTCAGGGTCCCTAATAACGTTTTTCCCTTCATCACCACCTAAACCCGACTTCGTTAATTGTTATACCTCCTCGGCTTTGCCCTTCAGTTATTGGGTGTATGTGCATCCTTGGGCAATGCGATAGCATTCTCGGGCACTGCATTGCTCTCCTCAAATGCTAAATACCCCCCGGGGTAGGAAATTTGATGACTTGATATAAGCTGGAAGGGACGACTTTTATGGCGTGTATCCATGGTCAACCTATGATGGACGATGTATCCTAGTCCATGATATGGAACATGGTCTCCAAAGTGACCCCGATGGCCAGGACAGGCATCGTGATTTCTCCAAATGTCCGCTCTACTGCATTGTTATAACCCATCAGTATGATGCAGTGTGACACTATCCTATCCTCAAGCTTCATTTGCGTGAGGACCCGAGGATGGATGATGCACGCGCCGCTCCCATCATCAACCACAATATGTTTTACATTAGTATCTAAGATGCGTAAAGTAACGACAAGGGTGTCATAGTGAGGAAAAAGCAAACCGTGGGTATCTGATGTAACGAAAATGATACTTTTTTTGAGTTTGTCATACCGTTCATGAGTGATCGACCATTTGATTTTGGGCGGTGGTGAACTTCATGTTGTTGATTGATGCGTCGTCACCCCATCCGATGATCATTTGAATGATTCGAGCTGGGAAAGGTGGTTTGGGTGTTCCCTGGTGCTGTTCATATCCTCGAGCGAAGTTGTCTCTCCCTCAGTTGCTCATCAGCTCTTTCAAGTGCCCTTGGTGAAGCATGTTCACGACCTCTTATCTTAGGGCGATATAGTACTCGGTTTTGTGACCCCACTCCTAGTAGAATTTGCAGAGGGCATTTGACTTTTTGGTGCTCGGGTCAGACCTCATTTTTTGTAGCTACTTCACTTTTGGGACGAGCTTCTCTAGTGCGTAGACTATTTCCCTATAAAGGGGGCATACCTCTCTCACTTCGGTGAGTTCTTATTCATGCCTGGATGGGCCTTTGTCGTGGCGTGGAGGCGGCATGAGGGTGCCTCTAATGTAAGGCTGATGTCTTTCCCGATTAGCTCGGGGTCCTGCTAGATCTCTTATATTGTTGTTTCTCCGGTCCTTCCTGGACTCGGTTTATACCGAAGTTAGCCGTTGGGTCAGTCCATTTAGATCATCTTTGTTAGCTCGAACCTCAGCGCAATAATCATTGAGTATTTCGTCACGTTTGGTAAGGCCATCCTTACTTGGTTAAATCGAGCAAGGAAGTCCCTTAGTCTCTCTCTTGGTGAATGTTTGATGGAAAATATGTCATTTACTTTTGCCTTCCCCTTTTTTTCTCTGGCATGGGCTGTTACGAACTTGTCGGCCATCTTCTCGAATGTTTCAATCAAGCGTGTGGGTAGTTGTGAATACCAAGTCAACGCGCCCTAGGTGAGGGTTTCTCCAAACTTCTTCAACAAGATAGAGGATACTTGCTCTTTGGCGAGGTCGTTGCCCTTTACTACGGTGACGTAATGAGTCACATGATCTTCAGGGTCCATTGTGCCGTCGTATATTTTAAGGTAAGACGGTATTTTGAAGGTTTTGGGTATTGTGTGTGGTGCAGCTTCGTCATTATATGGCTACTCGACAAACCGGTCGGCGTCCCTTTTTAGTAGGAGTTTTGGGGTGCCTGGTATTTTGTCCACCCTTTCTTGATGCTCTTTTATTTGGTCGCGGAGCATTTTGTTTCATTCTCCATTTTCTTCAGAATGGTTGTGAGGGTATCTTTACCTGCATCACTAACATTGTGAGTAATACTTGTTACGGGAGGGGCGTGCTGCTCGTCTGCTGCTGATGTAACGCAAACCCTTGCATCTTCTCTGTTCGGCCTTTGAACGGGCTTGTCAAGAAAGCTGGTTAGCGTGTTTGTCAAGCACACCTCGAGCAGCTTTTTCACTGCCGGTGGTGCCTCTTTCGTTGTGGATGTAGAGTCCCTTTTACCGTGTGAGGTCGTGATGTTGCCGTGATGAGGGGGCAAGCTGTTTCGCTTGGGAGAAGTATTTGGTGTTACGTCTTCACCCTCCATTTCATCGACTTCGTTGATGGTATGAAGGAGATTGGTGGTGAGGTCATCTATTGCTTTCCTCTTTTCCTCCCAGTCGCCTACCATGTTAGATTTGTGCACACAAGAAGGTATAGGGTTTTTGCATTTTTTTGTTAGATCTAGAAGAAACTAAAATTTTAACTAGAAAATTCCCACAAATGTCGCCAAATTGTTTGACCAAAAAGTATAAAACCTTTTGTTAAACTAATTAGATAAGAAGATAACGGATAAATCCTAGTTAAAGATAATAATCTCTAGATCTGATACCAGTTTATGCAGATAACGTGGGATTGCATTAAAGTAGATTTAATGCGATGTATATTAAATGACACGGTTACGAATGAGAGAAGAGTAATGATAAACAATAAATACATTAAATAACACTAAATGTAAATAGAGAAAATGATTCACCCAATATTGAATGAGGTGGATGATTCCTCTCTCTGACAATGATGTAAGACAAATGAATATGGGAACACAGAAAACTTTATCGGATCTGATGCAAGAACTGTAAAATAAACAGCAAATCGAATCTCTTTGGAAAGGCAATGTTTGTATTTTACTAGAGAGTCAACTTTCAAGAGAGTTCATATCATATAGAATATTACATGCCACTTTTCTTCTCTCTACCTTTCTATTTATATGAGACATGTCCCTAACCTAACCTAAAGTACAGGTACAAAGAATGTTCAATGGAATATTCTCCTAAATATCTTATTACAAAATTAGTCGTCATTGCTGGCCTGAACATTCGACCTCGACCTTGACTAACAGCTCGCAAGTAAGTTCTTTTAATCTTGTGTACGACCACGGCCTAATCGCCTCTTAGTAATTTATTCTTGTGCTGGATTTCCTCAGTCAGATTTTGACCCATACAATATACACATGTCCCTTCTTCGTCCTTTACTAATATGAGAAAAGATAAGGCAAAAGTAAGAGTGAAACTATAAACTAATGCAGGGTGTGCCTCGCTTAAAATTACAATATTTCAAATCTTTCTTTGACATGGGTGATCATGAACCAGAGAGAGATAGAAGAGATCAAATATAAGGATAAGAAACAAACTTTCTTTCCTTTTTGATCTTATAGGCTACTATAAAAGCATACTATTAAGAAAAATTCTAAACCAAAAGTGGACATATTTACTTGCTCATTGGTTAGATCGATTGTCTACACCTTTGCTAACTCCTTTACGTGTAAAGAAGCTTGAAAAAATTGTTCTATAATCGTTGCTATCCTAATGGATCTGTAAGAAAAAAGAGTAGATAATATTGTCTAAGAACAAGAAGAAAAGAAGAAAAACTTATCAAAAATACTGTGTCGTGGCAAGCCACTGCCTTGAAAGCGATTTCGACCCGACTGGGTGCTGTCACACCTCCTTTTTACGCACCCGGGCGGGTGCAGAGGAGTTTTTCCAATTAAAGGACAATCGAAACGAGATTGGTTTGTTTATTTCAGAGTCGCCACTTGGGAGATTTAGGGTGTCCCAAGTCACCAATTTTAATCCCGAATCGAGGAAAAGAATGACTCCATATTACAGTCTGTGTACCAGAAATCTAGATAAGGAATTCTGTTAACCCGGGAGAAGGTGTTAGGCATTCCCGAGTTCCGTGGTTCTAACACGGTCGCTCAACTGTTATATTCGGCTTGATTATCTGATTTTATACAAATGTGAACTTATGTGCCAATTTTATCTTTTAACCGCTTTTATCATTCACCGTTATTTTTATAAGACTCGCAACGTCGTGAAAACATATCTCGAACCACGTTACATCAATGCACCCGTGGTTATTAACATATCTCGACTCAGTTGAGATTTGGATTTGGATCACATAAATGTGCAAGCGAATTTAAGGAGATAACATTATTAAAGGCGCGCCTAAAGCAACTAGCGCATTATTATTTTGGGGAAAGCCGTAAAATTCGCTAAACGGCCCGTCCCGGAATCTAAGTATTTAACACATATTTTTTGTGAGGGCTCCGCAATCGGTGCATTTTTATTTGGCGAAGCTTGTCTCGTTTTTTTTCTTTTAAGGGGCAAACTTAAAACAACTACGATTTTCTACTAGTGAAGCCATTCGAGATTAAACAAAAATACAACAATTTTAATAGATAATAATATCCATGGTAAAAATGAAGAGCAATTCAACAAAAAGCCGATACATAAGCAGTGCATAAGAAATCCATATCATTTCATTCCATTTAGGCAAATATCACGAGTTTAGAAATGCGTATGCACCTGTTTGAAGCAAGAACGACAAACAACTGGACCGACCACTGTCGAAAACCTCTCCAACGACGAAACCTCGATGTCAAGCTCAACGATATCAAACCGGAAGCCACGAGCACAACCCAACGACGACCTCAGACGGACTGCGCGACAATAGCGAAGAAACAGCGGTCACTAGGCACGCGAGTGACGACTGGATAATCACCTGGTTGCGATGGAGATTGGAGGAGAAGGGGTGGTTGTTCGGGGAGTGGTCGACGGGTGTGATGAACACGAACAACAGCAGCAATGGCTGCTGCTCGAACGGCGCAACAATGGTGACAGCAGTAGGGTCGACGAGCAGTAGAGCTTGTTGGCTGGGGAGGGTAGGTTGTTTGACGATGAGGGAGTGAAGCTGGGGGCAGTGACGACGAAAGCGAAGCAGCAGTGCTCGCCGGATTTAATGGAGGAAGGAAGCGATGGTCGTTCGGATGTGAGGGAGTGGCGTCGCGACTGGTTTTTGGGTTGCGACGGGTGTGATGGAGCTGGGCTGGTAGTTTGGATAGGTGTTTGGGTGGTGGTGTTTGGACGACGCAGGCGAGACGGAGAGGGGTCAGCTGGCCGGGACGGAGGGAATGGTGGTTTGTTGATGGTGGTTTCACGGTGGGGGACGGTAGGGTTTTGCTTAGGGTTTTTCGGTCTTGAGGAAGGGAGGAAGACGATGGTGATTTTTTTGTTTGCTGTTTCGGACGTGAGGGAGTGAAGGTTTTTGAGTTCTTGACAGTAGGGTTTTTCGTTGGTTTTTTTTTTGGTAAGGAAGAAGAAACGTGAACAGTGTTTTTCTTTCAAAAACTGTCCGTTTCCAAAATTTTCCAAAATCCCCCCTTCAAAAATGTTTGTCCGTGTATTTGACATGGTTTTGCCCAGGGAAATGCGCCCCACGCGTGGTGGGGTTCGAGGCTTGTGTCCCCCACATGTGGTGGGGTTCCCCGTGCGTCGTGTTCTGTCCGTGTTCCCCACGTGTGGTGGACTCGGATTTTTATGGGTTAGGCTCGAAAATTAGGCCTAAAAGCGGGTAGTTTGAACCCGAATATTATTCTTTTTCTCAGACCCGAAAAATATGAACACGAAGTTGCTCAACTAGTCCTATGTAAGCAAAATAACTAACAAAAATAAGACTAATATTTAAACAAAACTATATCTTTTTAAGTATATTTTTCAAGATTTAAAATAGTTACAAAATATTAATAAAACTATTTTTTTTAATTTTCGTTTTTATATAAGGATAAAATATAAAGTAATATTTTTTATTTTTTCAACAATTAAAATGACTACAAAACATTAATAGAACTATATTTTTGGTTATTTTTGAAATTATATAAAGTACAAAAATAAAGTGCAATTTTTGTATTTTTTCAAGTTTATGAGAAATACATAAACTAAAATTTATATATATATTTTTTTAATTTTTCTTTTTAACTAAATAAAGTAAAAATAGTTAAAATGGCTATATTAGACCCAATTTCACATATTCACGCTAAAAATGTGAAAATTCTCGGGGAGGGTCAAAAATCCGGTGTCTACAGCTGCCCCTCTTTGACTGGAAACACGAAGAGTTTTCCGACAAAGAACGACTAGACATGTTTTTGACCCGACCATTACTTGGACGGACTACACTAAGGAAAGGAAGGGAATGTGACCGAGCCCTGGTATCTGAGCTGCCTACATATCCTTGGTTATACAGGAATCAGGCCACGTGTAGTTCGAAAATGAGAGAGATGATAAAGTGTACCGAGGTGAAGAGCCGATCGAGGTGCCGTTCCGTTGAGGTTTCGGTCCGCGGTCCTGTCATTACAACAAAAATGAAAACTGAAAAAGACTAACTAAGCCTATCAGCTACTAGTTACAAGGATTCCTATCTTTAAGTCTTCTGAAACTTGGTCTTGAGTCTTGAATGGTGCTTCATACAGACTTTGGATTTGAACCTTGATACTTGCTAGTTGTAGGTGCTAGTTCTTGAGCAGACCACATTTGTTCTCCACTTCCGTAATTTGGGTTCTTTTTCTTTTTCTTTTTTCTCTTTTTTTCTTGTTTTTGTTTTTGTGACCAGCTTCTATTGATCATCCCAGACTATTGATTCGCATTCTTGAGGCGAGCTTCTAATTTGGATTGAATGCTGGGGATTTCTGTTGTAACATTCTGCTTTCCAGTGGGTCACTGCTTGATCTTGAAAATTGTTCCTCCGTTCTACAGGCGGACTCCTGACTTCTTCGATCTTTGACATACCACAAACTCCGTTCTACAGGCGGGTCCCTGACAATCAAAACAAACAAAACAAACAAAATTTCCTAACCCAGTTTGTACTGGGAAGATTTGTGAGTCGTTAGCAAAATTGTAACTCGCTTACACTACTGACGCAATGATGAGAGTAAACTAAAGACTAGGCTAGGATGTGCATCTCCTATGAGTAAAACCAAAACTCTTGCTAGCAAATGTGTCTGCTAAAATAAAAACCTCAATGACTAAAACTAGAAAGTGCGTCTTCTATGGTTGAATCGGAATGAGCTAAACTAGGAAGTGCGTCTCCTAAGGGTAAAAACTTCAGTGACTAGAACTAGGAAGTGCGTCTCCAAAAAAACATGAAAGCCCTTGATTAGGAAGTGCATCTCCTACGGGTAGACTTCAAAAAACTAGACTAGGAAGTGTGTCTCCTATGGTCGAACTTAAAATGAATCAAACTAGGAAGTGCATCTCCTAGGGGCGAAATATCAATTCCGGAAGTGCGTCTCCTGAAATAAAATATAATCTAAAAAGCCAAACTAGGAAGTGCGTCTCCTAAAGCAAAAGTATAACCTGAGCGAACCAGACTAGGAAGTGTGTCTCCTAATAATGAAAACTTAATTCAGGAAGTGCGTTTCCTGTGCACGAATAAAACTTAGGAAGTGCGTCTCCTAGGGGTAAAATAGTCTTAGGAAGTGCGTCTCCTATGGGTGAAACCTTAATGATTTTGAACTAGGAAGTGCGTCTCCTATGCGTGAAATCTTAATTTAGGAAGTGCGTCTCCTATGGGGTAAAAGTAAACTTAGGAAGTGCGTCTCCTATGGGCAAAACTAAACTTTAAGGAAGTGCGTCTCCTATTGGGTACAATAAACTTAGGAAGTGCGTCTCCTGTGGGTACAATAAACTTAGGAAGTGCGTCTCCTATTGGTAGAACTGAACTTGGGAAGTGCGTCTCCTATGGTAAAACTGAACTTAGGAAGTGCGTCTCCTATTGGTAGAACTGAACTTAGGAAGTGCGTCTCCTATGGTAAAACTGAACTTTAGGAAGTGCGTCTCCTATGGTAAAACTGAACTTAGGAAGTGCGTCTCCTATTGGGTACAATAAACTTAGGAAGTGCGTCTCCTATTGGGAAAAACTAAACTTAGGAAGTGCATCTCCTATTGGTAAAACTTACTTAGGAAGTGCATCTCCTATGGGTACAACTATACTTAGGAAGTGCGTCTCCTGTTGGTGAAATAAACTTAGGAAGTGCGTCTCCTATTGGTGAAATAAACTTAGGAAGTGCGTCTCCTACTGGTGAAACTTATCTTAGGAAGTGCGTCTCCTTAGGAAGTGCGTCTCCTATTGGTGAAATTATTTTTAGGAAGTGCGTCTCCTATTGGTGAAACTGATCTTAGGAAGTGCGTCTCCTAAAGTAAAACTGAACTTAGGAAGTGCGTCTCCTATGGTAAAATTGAACTTAGGAAGTGCGTCTCCTATTGGGTAAAATGAACTTAGGAAGTGCATCTCCTATGGTAAAACTGAACTTAGGAAGTGCGTCTCCTACTGGTGAAACTTATCTTAGGAAGTGCGTCTCCTGAGGACGTGCGTCTCCTATTGGTGAAATTATTTTTAGGAAGTGCGTCTCCTATTGGTGAAACTGATCTTAGGATGTGCGTCTCCTATTGGTACAACTGAACTTAGGAAGTGCGTCTCCTATTGGGTGAAATAAGCTTAGGAAGTGCGTCTCCTATTGGGTAAAATGAACTTAGGAAGTGCGTCTCCTATGGTAAAACTGAACTTAGGAAGTGCGTCTCCTATTGGTACAACTATTCTTAGGAAGTGCGTCTCCTATTGGTGAAACTTCTTAGGAAGTGCGTCTCCTATTGGTACAATGGATCTAGGAAGTGCGTCTCCTATTGGTAAAACTTAACTTAGGAAGTGCGTCTCCTATCGGTGAAACTTAACTTAGGAAGTGCGTCTCCTATTGGTACAATGGACTTAGGAAGTGCGTCTCCTATTGGTGAAACTTCTTAGGAAGTGCGTCTCCTATTGGTCAATGGATCTAGGAAGTGCGTCTCCTATTGGTAAAACTTAACTTAGGAAGTGCGTCTCCTATCGGTGAAACTTACTTAGGATGTGCGTCTCCTATTGGTGAAACTTTTTAGGAAGTGCGTCTCCTATTGGGTGAAATAAACTTAGGAAGTGCGTCTCCTATTGGTGAAACTTTTTAGGAAGTGCATCTCCTATTGGTACAATGGATCTAGGAAGTGCGTCTCCTATTGGTAAAACTTAACTTAGGAAGTGCGCCTCCTATCGGTGAAACTTACTTAGGATGTGCGTCTCCTTAGGAAGTGCGTCTCCTATTGGTGAAATTATTTTTAGGAAGTGCGTCTCCTATTGGTGAAATTATTCTTAGGAAGTGCGTCTCCTATGGTAAAACTGAACTTAGGAAGTGCGTCTCCTATGGTAAAACTGAACTTAGGAAGTGCGTCTCCTATTGGTACAACTATTTTTAGGAAGTGCGTCTCCTATTGGTGAAACTTCTTAGGAAGTGCGTCTCCTATTGGTGAAACTTATCTTAGGATGTGCGTCTCCTATTGGTGAAACTTCTTAGGAAGTGCGTCTCCTATTGGTACAACTGAACTTAGGAAGTGCGTCTCCTATTGGGTGAAATAAGCTTAGGAAGTGCGTCTCCTATTGGGTAAAATGAACTTAGGAGGAAATGCATCTCCTATGGGTAAAATAAACTTTAGGAGGAAATACATCTCCTATGGGTAAAGACGTGGAATGTATGCCTCTGTTATCTGGGCGGGCTCCCAACTTCAATACTTGAAAATTAAAGACTGAAATGTATGCCTCTGTTATTATGGGCGGGCTCCCAATTTCAACACTTGAAAGTAAAGACTGAATGTATTCCTCTGTTATTATGGGCGGGCTCCCAACTTCAACACTTGAAAGTAAAGACTGAATGTATTCCTCTATTATTATGGGCGGGCTCCCAATTTCAACACTTGAAATAAAAAGACTAAATGTATGCCTCTGTTATCTAGGCGGGCTCCCAACTTCAACTCTGGAAATATAAAGACTGAAATGTATTGCTCTCGTTATTCAGGTGTGCGCCTGTCCAAACTAAGACATAAAAGTATTCCTCTCGTTATTCAGGTGGGCGCCTGGTAGTAAAGACATGAAAAATGATATGCCCGCATTATACTGGTGGGTGACCTAGAACAGAAATGAAAAGACAGAAATGTATTCCCGCATTATACTGGTGGGTGACCTAGAACAAAAATGAAAAGACAAAAATGTATTCCTCTCGTTATTCAGGTGGGCGCCTGTCATGAAATTTAAAGACTGAAATGTATTCCTCTCGTTATATAGGTGGGCGCCTGGCTTCAACAATAACTTTGAAAATAAGATCCTATTTGAGGGCGGATGATCCCAACATATCCTATTTGAGGGCGGATGAACCCAACATATCCTATTTGAGGGCGGATGAACCCAACATATCCTGTTTGAGGGCGGATGAACCCAAAATATCCTATTTGAGGGCGGATGAACCCAAAATATCCTATTTGAGGGCGGATGAACCCAACATATCCTGTTTGAGGGCGGATTAACCCAACATATCCTGTTTGAGGGCGGATTAACCCAACATATCCTATTTGAGGGCGGATGAACCCGACATATCCTATTTGAGGGCGGATGAACCCGACATATCCTATTTGAGGGCGGATGAACCCGACATATCCTGTTTGAGGGCGGATGAACCCGACATATCCTGTTTGAGGGCGGATGAACCCGACATATCCTATTTGAGGGCGGATGAACCCAAAATATCCTATTTGAGGGCGGATGAACCCAAAATATCCTATTTGAGGGCGGATGAACCCAACATATCCTGTTTGAGGGCGGATTAACCCAACATATCCTGTTTGAGGGGGGATGAACCCAACATATCCTTAAGACTTGAAAATGTCTTACCTCAACACTTGCTGGGGGATTATTTACTTACCTGCTGGGGAATAAAATTTTATCAGCTGGGGGTACCTGACTTCCAGAAAATTTTCTGCCCCAGTTTGATAATATCCCTTGGCATGCAGTTCTGGCATCAATGCCATTTCCGTTACCTGCTTCAAATCAAACAAAATTTTGTTAGTTTAAAACATGGTGGTTGGTTGTGATACTCCTACTGGGATGGCTTTCCCTTTCTCCTTCCTTGCTCTGTGCTCCACAACTTGTTGGGGATGATATTATGTGCTGGGGATAATCCCTTCCTGCTGGGGATATCCCTCTTCTTTTGTGGCATAGCTTGGAAACTGGCATTTCCCCGCCCTTTTAGTCTAGTATGGACTCCGCCAAATCATGCTCACTGCTTTCCTTGCTTTGTTCATGGTTCTTGGCCTTGAGGCTTATAACTTTTGATAAAGGCAATGGTATCCCTCTTGACACTTGTCAATCCTTCTGTCAATTCCCTTTGCTGGGGATATCTTTTTTTGACACTGGCCTCGCGCTTGTTCCTCGCTGACTATACCATTTGGATATACTAGTCAGATCTCATCTTGGAAAGCTGATGGCATATTTTGAAATCATTTCATACTTGTTCTGACCGGACAGACTCTATTGGGGAAATTTTTTATGAAAGGAGAAAGATAAAAGATACAAAACAAAAGACAAAGGAAACGATGACTCTTTTACAAAAGAAACTATAAATAAAAACCTATCAAACGCAGATACCGACTCTAATGGCCATGACATGCGTATGTGGCCTATCCTCTACCGTCAATCATCTTTCAAGATCTTCAATTGGCGATTCCCCATCTGATTCCCAATCTTATTCGACTTGCAGTGCCCGAAGGGTTTTCACTATCAAGTCTCTCTCATTTTGGTTTTCTCTCAGCTTTCATCGCCTTATGGTGCCTGTGAAGGTTTTCACCAATAAGACTCTCTCGTTTTATATCTCTCTCCAGCTGGGGATTTTGGAGTGTTTCTGGTATGACTCTTTCTGTTGGAGATTAGAGTCCTTTCTGCTGTGGAACAGAATGTTATGTTCGCCGGTAAGACTCTTCATTTGTCTGACTTGGCATCTTTTGAAGACTGATCAGAAGGTCTTTCTTTGGACCGTAATGTGGGTTTTGGATAGGGCTAGAAAGAAAGGGTATTAAAGGCTCAAAAGTGCATCGATTCTGGGTTATTAATTACAACTTTCGGAACCAGATTTATTTACAACGAACGCAACCTCTGTCCCAGTTTCTTGCTTGGGGATATCTTAATTGAATTTTTTATTTTTTATTTTTCAAAACTATGACCGAGCTGTGAAGCGTCTACGTATCCTCATTGAGGAATCAGGTCAAACATAGTTCCCAATTTTTCATTTGACTTTTTTTTTCGTTATCATTTTTCTTTTCTCTTTTTCTTTTCTCATTTCTCCTTTCTTTTTGTCGTTTTTTTTTCTTTCTCTCTTTTTTTCTTTTATTCTTCTTTTTCCGTTTTGTTGTTTTCTTTTCTTTCTTTTCTCTTACCTGCCATGCTTGCGTATTCTATTCGTTGCTACTAATTCCGAACGAGGGGTATGAAAGAAAATAAATAAGGCTCAAAAGGGGTAACGAAGGATAAAGTGTTTGGGTAGCAGAACAAAATGCCTTCGTCATTCCAGTCTTCAAAACATGCCAAGTGCAAACAACACAATTTAAACAATAGATTTATAGTCTCTTCCGATGGTGCTGGACTTGACAATTATATTCAACATCTGTTTGTTCATTTGTCACTTCTAAAGCACCGTTGGGCGACACTCTCATTCTCATTATTATGAACGACCCTCATGCCAATTTAGGCGAATCTTTCTTTAACGGTTTTCTTTGTGTTTAACTTGCCCCAGTTCCACATGACTCGGGCTCCAAATAATCTCAAACCGTTCTTATTTCCTTTAAATGCTTTGATCACCTTCCCAGGGTTTTATGATTAACTTTTAAGACTAGGCCCAAACTGGGTGCGCATGTCATGTCCCTAGAATCGGCATTGAACAAAAATGATAAAAGGACTAAACAAAAAGATGACTGGAAATAATAAAAGACCGGATTTTGTATTAGACTACCGGTGAAATGGTTTAAATAACAAAACAAACAAAATAATCCAGAACAAAATCCTAAAACAAACTGGACAAGACAACATCCGACTTATAACCCTAATAATCCGAACAACAGAAATGACAACAAAATGAGCCACCACAAGCTTCTCTCTTGCTGACCAAGGAACGAAACGTCCTCCCACTTTATCAAAATTGGCATTTTAGCCACTGAGCTTTGCATCAATACTGCCGAGACCATTACCAGCTTCAATCTCATCAACCTCCGTCAGCAAGTTCTCGAGGGGGTTCGAGTGCTCCATGTCACTGTTATTAATCACAACCCGCCCTTCTCGGATCATTTTCTCTACTTCCCTTCTCCAACTATGACAACTCTCAATGTTGTGCCCTATGACATTGGAGTGGTAGGCGCATCGCGCTGCCGGATCAAAGCTCCTTGCAAGTGGATTTAGAGTACATGCGGGGAGTGGCTCAATCGAGCCAGCATGCCTTAGCCTTTCAAACAGACTGGCATAAGATACCCCGATGGGGGTGAGAGCCTTTCCTCGTTTCAGCAACCTCTTCATTCTGGCATGTTGACAGGGCCGGAAACCTGATCCAGACGGCTTTTGATGGGCTTGTATGGGTAGGTAAGCATTTCGTGGAGTCGGGTCCCTGGGAAGTGAGGTATGGCTTTTGAGGTCACGGGGAAAGAAGTGGTGTTGGGGAGCGGAGAAGCATTGAGGAGTGATGGAGCTACTCGGATAGCTGGGAAAGCTGCCATAAGTGGGTTGGGATGGAGAGTATGGGGGATCCTCCATTATGGAGTTGGGTGCTTGGGAAATGACCGAGTTCAAGAGACTTGGCGGTGGAGGGGGTGGTCCTTTTCCCGTTATCCATGCCTGATACATGTCTGCCACATGCTGTCTCAGCCTTTTCACTTCTTCTACCAACCCGTTGTTCCGTCCGACCAATTGTTGTCGGTCATCAGTACCGACCCACTCGGTTCTGCGGTTCTGAGTCATTGTCCTTTGATTTTGCTTTGCAGGGAGGAGTTACCACAACCAACCACTCTCTATATATGGACACATCAAAGGGAAGTCATCACGTTAGTGTTAGGGCATTGGACAGACCATCATATATCAGAGATAAAATGTACCCAAGCAGTTAGACAATTGTGCCCCCTGAAAATCTTCCATACTCTCTTTTATTTATTTATTATTATATTTTTTTTTATTTTTTATTTTTTTATTTTAGTGGTGGTCGAATCTTATGGAGATTGCCTACGTATCATGCCCCCGCATGAATCAGACCGAGCGTAGTTCGTACCAAATGAAAGGTAAAAGCAATGGATCATTTTCTTTATCAGTTTTCATAATAAAACAAATTGGGTTTTAAGGGTTTGAAAGATGACCAACAAACTTAAAAATCGAACAACCCATATATTCTAGTCAAAATATTTACAAACTCAAAAACAAACGGCCAGTTCATTTTCCCGTTTGACAAATGTAACCAAATGTTTTTTTTTTTGTCAATGTGGCCCCTTTCAAATTTTACATGAATTTTGAGGTCGGGGAGGATTATTTTATGACACTTTACAAACTTGCCCATTCTTTTACGAAAATAGCCTTTTGACACTTGAAAGATACTCTAAGGCTATTTCGGCAAGAACGGTTTAAGACACTGCCGAAGTTGGCTCGACTTATTTTTGGCTAAAATCCAAACGGTATTCACCTGACCGCTGACTCTTTGTTTTTTTTGTTTTTTTTAAATTACAATAAAAACTTGGTGTTGCAAACACGACCCTTCAGCGTCTCGGGGACGAAGGTTATTAAGGCTGTGTGGGTCAATTGGACCAAAAATCCTAAACATGACCCAAAAGGTGGCCGTTTATGCAAAGTCAGCCTTCCGGCGTCCCTTTCGGGAACATTCGGCTGTTTATGACAAAACAGCATCACCTGACCTATTCATGACAAAAATTAAAATTTTGATATGTTTTTATTTATTTGTTTTTGGTTATTTTAGCAAAGGGTGGGGTTGGACCCGATGAAGGTTGCCTACGTATCTCACATCCGGTGAGAATCAAACCCGCGTAGTTCGGGCAAATAAACTATTTTGGAGAAGACCCTTTTCCATTTTCTATTCTTTTTTTTATATAGCAAACAAACAAACTATTATTTTTCGTTCATAACAAACAAACTAACTAACGTAAAACATGAAACATTCCTTCTTTTTTCATTTGTTTTTCTTATTCTAAAGAAAAAGGAAAATGTTTTTTTTTTTGGAATTTTTACCTTTAACAAAAGAAATGCTTAAAAAAAATATTTTTTGAATTTTGAATTTTTTTTTAAAGAAGAATCAAAATATTTTCGGATTTTTTTTTATTATTTTTTTTTTAAAAAAATATTTTTTTAAAAAAAAAATATTTTTTTTGAATTTTCTTTTGATTTATTTTTTTGGATTATATATATATTTATTTTGGAACAAATAATAAAATCACGTTCAACGCCCGACTCTTTTTGTTTTTATTTTTGGCATATTCACAGACAAACAAAATAAAATAAAATAAAACATTTTAAAAACCAGACTCTTTTTCATTTTCATTTTCATGGCAAAACAAACTATTTTCTTTTATATATTTTCTGAAAAAACAAGACAGAACAATGATGATTTTTTTCTCTATTTTTCCTTTGTTTTTAATATAACAAACCAATAAGACATTTCTTTTCATTTTCTCAAAATTTCGGCAGAGTTTCGATACTACTTGGACATTGGTTTTTTCCTTCTAAAAATAAGTAGTTATATCTCTACACTGCCATTTTCTCATCTTTTCACGATTTTCTAATTTGTGGAAAATGATGACAACATACAAAATCTTTTTGAATTTTCCAATGCTTTTTTTTATTTATTATTATTTTGTTATTATTTTCAAAAATGTGGCATGGGGGACATGGGGAATTCCAAGACTTCTTGGATTCCACAAATGTTCCCCATGTGCTTTTTCCCAAAAATGAAGCGTGGGGGACATGTGGAATTCCAAGACTTCCTGGATTCCACAAATGGTCCCCATGTGCTTTTCCCAAAAATGAAGCGTGGGGGACATGTGGAATACCAAGGTTTCTTGAATTCCACAATGTTCCCCATGTGCTTAATTAACATAATAGCATGCTTATCAAAAATAGTGCAACTTTCTTATTTAACGTGATCAGCATGATAAGGAGTGTCATTTGTCCGCAAATATCATTGGTCCGCCAAATGACCCATTCACCCTTGAATAAATACAACATGTAGCACATAGGATGCCAAAGATGGTCTATTATTTTCAGGTTGCTTGTCCTAGACGGACCCAACCCCTGTGTTGAGTCCCCTAAGTCAAATGCACATGATGCAAATAAACGTTCCTACTAGGGATCCGGCATGTGGCTTTGTTATACTAGGTTCAAAAACCTGGGTCAGTGTTCTAGACAGTGTACCCGAGCGGACAACTCGAGTTGAGGAGGGGCAACTTACCGGGAACCAAAAGGCCGTCCGGCTTCGTAACTTATCCGTCCTCTTTCTTATTTCGGGTATTGACACTAACAGAATAGGGAGTCTCGACCAGCGAGCTTCTCCCCGGAGGTAAGAAGAGAAGGGTTTCGGCACAGTTTATATACAGTCCAAATAATATCAAAGCGGTAAAAGCAGCATTTAGCACGTTAGGCTCAAATATGTAAAAATCAGATATAACCAAATATAACAATTTATCTAAGCTCGAATTTCTAACCCAGAACCAGTGGTTCTGGGTCAACTCCCCAGCAGAGTCGCCAGAGCTATCACACCTCCTTTTTACGCACCCGGGCGGGTGCAGGGGAGTTTTTCCAATTAAAGGACAATCGAAACGGGATTGGTTTGTTTATTTCAGAGTCGCCACTTGGGAGATTTAGGGTGTCCCAAGTCACCAATTTTAATCCCGAATCGAGAAAAAGAATGACTCCATATTACAGTCTGCGTACTAGAAATCTAGATAAGGAATTCTGTTAACCCGGGAGAAGGTGTTAGGCATTCCCGAGTTCCATGGTTCTAGCACGGTCGCTCAACTGTTATATTTGGCTTGATTATCTGATTTTATACAAATGTGAACTTATGTGCCAATTTTATCTTTTAACCGCTTTTATCATTCACCGTTATTTTTATAGGACTTGCAACGTCGTGAAAACATATCTCGAACCACGTTACATCAATGCACTCGTGGTTATTGACATATCTCGACTCGATTGAGATTTGGATTTGGGTCACATAAATGTGCACCCGAATTTAGGGAGATAACATTATTAAAGGCGCGCCTAAAGCAACTAGCGCATTATTATTTCGGGGAAAGCCGTAAAATTCGCTAAACGGCCCGTCCCGGAATCTAAGTATTTAACACATATTTTTTGTGACGGCTCCGCAATCGGTGCATTTTTATTTGGCGAAGCTTGTCTCGTTTTTTTTCTTTTAAGGGGCAAACTTAAAACAACTACGATTTTCTACTAGTGAAGCCATTCGAGATTAAACAAAAATACAACAATTTTAATAGATAATAATATCCATGGTAAAAATGAAGAGCAATTCAACAAAAAGCCGATACACAAGCAGTGCATAAGAAATCCATATCATTTCATTCCATTTAGGCAAATATCACGAGTTTAGAAATGTGTATGCACCTGTTTGAAGCAAGAACGACAAACAACTAGACCGACCACTGTCGGAAACCTCTCCAACGACGGAACCTCGATGTCAAGCTCAACGATATCAAATCGGAAGCCACGAGCACAACCCAACAACGACCTCAGACGGACTGCGCGACAATAGCGAAGAAACAGCGGTCACTAGGCACGCGAGTGACGACTGGATAATCGCCTGGTTGCGATGGAAATTGGAGGAGAAGGGGTGGTTGTTCGGGGAGTGGTCGACGGGTGTGATGAACACGAACAACAGCAGCAATGGCTGCTGCTCGAACGGCGCAACAATGGTGACAACAGTAAGGTCGACGAGCAGTAGAACTTGTTGACTGGGGAGGGTAGGTTGTTTGATAATGAGGGAGTGAAGCTGGGGGCAGTGACGACGAAAGCGAAGCAGCAGTGCTCGCCGGATTTAATGGAGGAAGGAAGCGATGGTCGTTCGGACGTGAGGGAGTGGCGTCGCGACTGGTTTTTGGGTTGCGACGGGTGTGATGGAGCTGGGCTGGTAGTTTGGATAAGTGTTTGGGTGGTGGTGTTTGGACGACGCAGGCGAGACGGAGAGGGGTCAGCTGGCCGGGACGGAGGGAATGGTGGTTTGTTGATGTTGGTTTCATGGTGGGGGACGGTAGGGTTTTGCTTAGGGTTTTTCGGTCTTGAGGAAGGGAGGAAGACGATGGTGATTTTTTTGTTTGCTGTTTCGGACGTGAGAGAGTGAAGGTTTTTGAGTTCTTGACAGTAGGGTTTTTCGTTGGTTTTTTTTTTGGTAAGGAAGAAGAAACGTGAACAGTGTTTTTCTTTCAAAAACTGTCCGTTTCCAAAATTTTCCAAAATCCCCCCTTCAAAAATGTTTGTCCGTGTATTTGACATGGTTTTGCCCAGGGAAATGAGCCCCACGCGTGGTGGGGTTCGAGGCTTGTGTCCCCCATGTGTGGTGGGGTTCCCCGTGCGTCGTGTTCCGTCCGTGTTCCCCACGTGTGGTGGACTCGGATTTTTATGGGTTAGGCCCGAAAATTAGGCCTAAAAGCGGGTAGTTTGAACCCGAATATTATTCTTTTTCTCAGACCCGAGAAATATGAACACGACGTTGCTCAACTAGTCCTATGTAAGCAAAATAACTAACAAAAATAAGACTAATATTTAAACAAAACTATATCTTTTTAAGTATATTTTTCAAGATTTAAAATAGCTACAAAATATTAATAAAACTATTTTTTGTAATTTTCATTTTTATATAAGGATAAAATATAAAGTAATATTTTTTATTTTTTCAACAATTAAAATGACTACAAAACATTAATAGAACTATATTTTTGGTTATTTTCGAAATTATATAAAGTACAAAAATAAAGTGCAATTTTTGTATTTTTTCAAGTTTATGAGAAATACATAAACTAAAATTTATATATATATTTTTTGTAATTTTTCTTTTTGCAACGAAATAAAGTAAAAATAGTTAAAATGGCTATATTAGACCCAATTTCACATATTCACGCTAAAAATGTGAAAATTCTCGGGGAGGGTCAAAAATCCGGTGTCTACAGGTGCAAATCGTTAAGATCGGTCGCTCCCCAAAGTTCCACAGCACCTCCAAACATGTGCACTCATGGCTGGAAGTTTAGAATTTGCAGAAAAAAGTTGCCCAGACAGAAGAGAAGATGAAGGTATTTTATGTGTTGGATAATTCACAAAGAAGACTAGGAAGAAAGTAATGATTGCTAGATGAATTCTTTATTAAGAATTGAGTGAGTATGATGTCTAATGATCATCCTATTTATAGCATGAAAATGAGTTTAGTTTCATGACAAATGTCTTACTTACTTGTCAATTTTCTTTTATGCAAGATGATAACACATGACTTACTTGCCAATTTTCTTTCATGAAAGATGACAACACACGTCATGCAAAATGACACTTGGCTTAGCAAGGCCATTTGTCAAACAATTTTTTTAAATTAATACCACATGTAAAAACTTTTGCCATGTACCAATTATCTAAGAGTATTTGGCCACAAAGCTTTATGTAAGAAGCCACTTGGAAATGGATAGGACACTTATAAAATAAAAAGACCCTTGGTTATTGGTTGTAAATGAATTTTCAAAAAGAAATCTTTGAATTTGCATTATAAATAATATTAACGGTCCCCCACTAATGCAAAGACTAAAATAGAACAATTATGCGCAAAAGAAGGAACATGTAAGTGTCAATATCTTTCGATTTGAATTGACACGTAGTGAAATGAGGAAACAACTAACATCCACAAAGTGAAGTACTCTTGAACTCAATGGACATTGGTTGAGACCCCACAACACGTATTATATCCTTTATTTTATGCAAACTTTGTGATACTAACAAAGTGTTTTTATGGTCATGCACATATCTTGGGTCTCATGAGTGCTCTAGAAAGACATCCCAAGTCTTTCCTAAAAGATGACCGCACCTTTACACTCACGTAGGTGATTCCATCAAGTCTATCTACACATAAACTACCTTAAGGTTATGGAATCATTAAGAGCAAAATAAGCTCAACCTTATAAAGCACTACCATACGCTATAAGGATAGGAAATGTAGTGCATATTGAGGTCTCATATGGTTTCGTTTGACCACAAACGGGTATCCACCATACTTCCTCAATACATGGGTTTTAGCCCCATCCCCCTCGACGTTTCAAGGATAACTCTCCTTGCCGAACCCTTGGTTAAAGGATCCGTCAAAATTCTTTCAGATCTTATATATTCCAAGGAAATAACACCGTGTTTCAATAACTATTTTACTGCACCATGCCTAATGCGAATATGTCATCTTTTTCCATTGTACACACTATTTTTAGCAATTCCAATTGCCGCATGTGAGTCACAATGTAGGGAAACTGGTGAAGGTTGTCTTCCCCACAAAGGCACGTCTGCCAATAAGTTTCTCAACCACTCGGCTTCTTGCCCTGCCAAATCAATAGCAATGAATTCAGACTCCATAGTAGATCGTGCTATACAAGTCTGTTTTGAAGACTTCCATGAAATAGCACCTGCACCCAAAGTAAACACGTAGCCACTGGTGAAGCTAACTTCATCATTGTGAGTAACCCAGTTTGCATCACAAAATCCTTCTAAAACAGCAGGAAATTTATTAAAATGCAAACATCAATCCATAGTACCTCTCAAATACCTTAGCAAACGATGAAGAGCATTCCAGTATTCACTACTAGGGTTGTGAGTATATCTACTCAATCTACTAACAACATAAGCAATATCAGGTCGTGTATAATTCATGAGAAATATTACCCTACCAATTATCTTAGCATACTCAGTTTGAGAAATATTAAATTCCTTATTCTTTTTCAAGTGTATGCTAGGATCATAAGGAGTTCTCACAGGTGCTACATCAAAACAATTAAACCTTTTCAACATTTTTTCAATATAATGAGACTGAGACAATGAACAACCATTTGAAGTTCTTTTGATTTTAACCCCTAAAATCACATCTTCTTCTCCAAGATCTTTCATTTCAAATTTAGAAGACAAAAAATTCTTAGTCTCATTAACGACATTCACATTAGGGCTGAAGATTAACATGTCATCCACATGCAAACATATAATAACACAATTTGATCCTATCATCTTGTAATAAACACAAGTATCATATGCATTAACAACAAAACCATTAACCACTAATGTGCTATTAAACTTTTCGTACTATTGCTTAGGTACCTGCTTTAGACCATACAAAGACTTTCTTAATTTTCATACTTTATTCTCCTGTTCTTGAATCACAAATCCCTCAGGTGGAGACATATAGATCTCTTCCTTTAAATCACCATTTAGGAAAGCCGTTTTAACATCCATTTGATGTATCACTAAATTATGAATAGCGGCTAAAACAACAAGAGTTCTAATAGTCACTATCTTAGTCACAGGAGAATAAGTGTCAAAGTAATCAATGTATTTCTTTTGGTTAAAACCCCTAATCACAGGTCTAGCCTTATATTTCTCAATTGTACCATCAGGTCTCAATTTCTTCTTAAATATTTACTTGCTACTTATGGGTTTAGAACCTTTAGGCAAATCAGTTAAGTCCCAGGTGTGATTAGAAACTATAGAGTCTAATTCACTTTTAATGGCATATTTCCAAATACTAGCATCTATTGACCTCATTGCTTCACTGTATGTCTTAGGGTCTTTTTCTATTAAATAGATTGGCACTAATTCATTACTCAAAACATCAAGATCAATATTTTTAATCAAGAAAGTAGTAATAAAGTCAGGACCAAAATTAGCTTCAGTTATACGCCTCTTACTTCTTCTAAGTTTATTTCCATGCTCATTAGCAGTAACACTAGAAGAAGGAACAATATGAGAATTAACAGACATAGATGTAGAAACATTATTAGGCACATCACTAGGAACATTATTTTTCAATGGAAAAACATGCTCAAAAAATTCTGCATCTCTAGATTCATAAATAGAACTATCATTCAAAGACATAAATCTATATGCATCACTATTTTGAGCATAACTAATGAAAATAGCATTAAAAGTCTTGGGTCCAATAGTTTCTTGTTTAATATCAGGTAGACCAACCTTAGCCAAACACCCCCACACTTTCAGAATTTTCAAGTTAGGGGCAAACCCTTTCCATAACTCATACGGGGTTTTATCTAACTTCTTATGAGGGACTTTATTGAGAATATAACATGCAAATAAAACAGCTTCCCCCTACATATTATCAGATAAACCTGAACTCAAAAGCATAGAATTCATTATTTTCTTAAGGGTTCTATTTTTCCGTTCGGCTACACCATTTTTTTGGAGAGTATAGGGAGCACTAACCTCATGTATGATACAATTTTTCTCACAAAAGGCTTCTAGAGTATTAGTACTATATTCACCACCCCTGTCAGACCTAAGCCTCTTGATTTTTCTGTCTAATTGATTCTCTGCTTCTGCCTTGTATTTTAAAAACATGCTTTCAGCTTCATTTTTTGACTTAAGAAGATATACCTTAGTGTATCTAGAAAAGTCATCTACAAAGGTGATGTAGTATTTCTTTCCACCCTTACTAACAATATTTTTGAAATCTGCCAAGTGTGAATATACTAGTTCAAGCAATTCTATTTTCCTACTAGTTACATTCTTAAAAGGCATTTTGGTATATTTTGCTTCTACACAAACAGAACACTTAGAAAAATTATCAACATTAGATGCAGGAATTAATTCCATTTTTCTAAGTCTTTTAATAGAAGTATTATTAACATGCTCTAGTCTACCATACCACAAATCAATAGACTCAGCAATATAAGCAGAATTGAAAGTACTAGCATTATTAGTAATCTCTCGAGCGATGTAAATAAACCCCCACTAAGGTAACTCTTCCCAACAGAGTCTCCCCTACGAGAAATAATAACTTTATCAATTCAAAAATAAGTTTAAGACCTGCTTTGTTGAGAACCGCACCAGAAACTAAGTTTCTACGAAGGGAGGGTACATACAGAACATTATTCAAGACTAAGGTTTTTTCAGAAGTTAACTTAAGGAGAATTTTTTATTTACCCATAACTCCAGCTGTAGTGGAGTTACCCATGTAGACACACTCGCCATCAGCAGATTCCTCAAAGTCGTGAAACAGCTTCTTGTTAGCGCAAATGTGCCTTGAAACGCCTGTGTCCACTATCCAGTCAGTTTTCTTAGCCACCATGTTCGCCTCAACAACCACAACAACAATGACATCACCACCATCAGTAAGGTTAGCTTGGACTGGAGTTTTTCCTCCATTCTTTGAGCTTTGTCCTTGTCTCTGGTTGCACTGAAAAGCCTTGTGACCAATTTTGCCGCAGACATAGCAAGGTCCTTTCGACTTTTGAATATGGCCCTCCGGCTTATTAAAGTAATTCTGCTTCTTCACGTGTCCTTTCTTCTGTTTTCCTTTAAACCTATCTTTCACAAAAGTACTAGAAGATTCCACAAGGTTATCTTTAGAAGAATTAAGAGAGAGAGAGATTTCATCTTATCCTTAAGCCGTTCAGACTCCTCATCTTTGAGACAGTTTGCTTCCTCAGTCCTCATGTGACTGATCAGTTCTTGAAGAGTTAAGTTTTTCTTCTTGTGTTTCAGTTGATTCCTGTAATCACTCCAGGAAGGTGGAAACTTTTCAAGCAGAACATTGGACTGAAGAATCTCACACATCTCCATGCCCTCGTTCAAAACATCAGCAGTCAAGTTCTCATACTCGTGAACTTGTTCCATGATTGGCTTATCATCAACCATCTGAAACTTGATCCACTTTCCAACGACATACTTCTTTTTTCCTGCATCATCAGCACCATATCTCTTCTCCAAACTATCCCATATGACTTTAGCAGATTTATAATTATAAACAAATCAAAGAGAGGGTTAGTCATATGGTTAAGCAGATGCCCTCTCACTGTTTTATTATCCTTTTCAAATTTCTTCTTAGCATCATCATCAACAACAACAGTATTAGCAGCATTAGAACTATTAACAACAATATCAGCAGGAGGATCGTTAAACAAAACATAATCAACTTCTAATTGTTCAAAGAAAATTAAAAGTGTCTGGAACCAACGCTTATAATTATTTCTATCTAAAGGCTCAAGCTTTGAGAGATCAGGATGTGTTTTGTTCAAAGTGGTGGCCATTAGTCAATATTATATGTAAAATCGCTTTCAAGACGTAAGAAAAAAGAGTAGATAATATTGACTAAGAACAAGGAGGAAAGAAGAACAACTTATTAAAAATACTGTGTCATGGCAATCCACTGTCTTGAAAGCGATTTCGGCCCGACTGGGTGCAAATCGTTAAGACCGGTCGCTCCCCAAGGTTCCACAGCACCTCCAAACATGTGCACTCATGGCTGGAAGTTTAGAATTTGCACAAAACAGTTGCCCAGACAGAAGAGAAGATGAAGGTATTTTATGTGTTGGATAATTCACAAAGAAGACTAGGAAGAAAGTAATGATTGCTAGATGAATTCTTTGTTAAGAATTGAGTGAGTATGATGGCTAATGATCATCCTATTTATAGCATGAAAATGAGTTTAGTTTCATGACAAGTGTCTTACTTACTTGTCAATTTTCTTTCATGCAAGATGATAACACATGACTTACTTGTCAATTTTCTTTCATGCAAGATGATAACACATGACTTACTTGTCAATTTTCTTTCGTGAAAAATGACAACACATGTCATGCAAAATGACACTTGGCTTAGCAAGGCCATTTGTCAAACAATTTTTTTAAATTAATATCACATGTAAAAACTTTTGTCATGTACCAATTATCTAAGAGTATTTGGCCACAAAGCTTTATGTAAGAAGTCACTTGAAAATAGATAAGACACTTATAAAATAAAAAGACCCTTGGTTATTGGTTGTAAATGAATTTTCAAAAAGAAATCTTTGAATTTGCATTATAAATAATACCAACAGGATCTTCCTTATTCTATTGTTTTATATAAACATTAATTTATGTTGCATAATTGTAAGGTATGTGATGCTAGTTAATGTGGTAGAAAATTGCAAATGTTGGAGTGCTTAATTTGGGATGTAGATATAACACAAATTCAATTGATCTTCTTGTTGGTCCAGGGCCAAATTAAGACTGCACATGCGTAAGGTTGTTCCCTATCTTCTCTCTTTGTGTCACATTGGAATTATCCTTTAGAAAGGAAAGCATTTGGAATTGGTCACGTTCATTAAAGTGCTATAATATATTTGTTTTGTAAATGCTTCACAGCTATACAAAAAAAGGTATATGGGACATCGTCTCAATTATTTATGTTTTTTTTAGTAGAAATATATGCTTAGAACATGCATTTGTGTCTGTATGACAAGGAATCAAAGTGGAGAATTTAACATCGTTTATTATCACGTGGACTAACAACGCAAGGTTTTAGGGATTAACTTGTTTGTATTGTTGTTACCTGCAACTACAACATTATGCATATATAGCTACGAAATTTTAGCTATAAATTTAAAAATCGTGGTTAGTACCTAATAATAGCCACAAAAAATCAAATTCCAGTATGGCTTTTTACAAATTTATAAAATTTCCTAACCACAAAAACCGAATAGGCAAAGCTAATTCCTATTTTTACTATAATTACTAATAATCGTGACAATAATTACCTAAATAACTACAAATTTATATCGACATACATATATGCATTTTGTAAAGTAAATGGCTAGGTATATCATACCATGTGTTATCCCCTCCGTCCATAGAGGTTATATTTTGCTCGAACTATATATATAAAAAAGTGAAAATCTGCAACTATTGTTAGACATAAGAATGTGGTAGTAGTAGTATATTCTACTCATTAATTTGAAATCCTGAATATGTTATAAGCTTAACTGGGATCACAAAGCAATGTATCCAAAGTGAATCAAAAGAAAGAACCAAAACTTGTAGTCTTATGGTATCTGTGGAAATTTTCCAACGATAAGTGTCAGTTCAATTCTCATCAACTATTTTTTGGATCCTCCTAGCTATGTAATGGAAAAAAGTACACTAAGAAAAGAAGAGGATGAAATCAGAAGGAAGAGCTTTGTTTGGTACGAAGGAAAATGTTTTTTATGGAAAATGAGTGGTTTTATCACTTATTTTCTCTTGTTTAGTTGGTGAGTGAAAAAAAATTTCCGGAAAATATTTTCTAGTATTTGGTTAGACAGTAGAAAATATTTTTTAGGAAAATACTTTTTAATGTTTTCCCTTCTCTTGATAAGAAAAATATTTTCCTCCAATTAAAGAAAAATAAGTTCATAAAGAAAATATTTTCTAAAATATTTAAGTCAACCAAACGTAAAAAAATTGGAAAATTTCGTACCAAACGCACCATTAGTGAAATAGGGTTGTGGTTTGAAATGAACAGCCTCTGCTTATCCTGAATTGAGCAATACTACTCCATTATAAATGTCTACAGGTTCTAGTTGTAGTTGATCACTTGATCTCAATTCTCACGTAGAGTGAAAGCATAAGAAGATCCGTTATGTTACTTATTCAAACCTTTCTCAAAGCAAGTCATCTTTCTGTGGCCCTCACAATTTGAAAAGGGAACTAAAAAATTTTTTTCCGACAACCCACCATACCATAAAGTTTGAAAATGTCCCAAAATACAATTCTCGCCTCAAATATGAATACAAGATTGAAGTTATATATACAAAACCCTTTATCAGATTTGAACCGATGACTTACGCCATACTATGGTGTTACTCTACTACTATTTCACGTAATGGATCCATTTTCAATTTTCATATGGTAAAAAGAGGAACTCGTGTATGAGTCTTACTCAAAGCGAAACCAGATTAACTGGATCCTATTAGCCTAATGGAGGTTTCAAATATTGGGTGGGAAACCAAAAGAAAAAGAGTATTAAATTACCATACTATTAAAAGATTGAGCCTGAGTTCAAGCATGCATTTTTTAAAATAAAAAAATAAAACTTCATTATTCGCAAACTCTGAAGCCACGCACATCAGAGTTTCGATAGATACAGCTAATTAGAAATTCGGTTTCTATAATCAGTAGGGCACACTCCAAACCACTAAGCCTGTAACCTCAAGCAATCAATAATGCACTGAAATCTACATGTTAAATGAACTGGACCTTTATTCAATCAATTTGGTGAGCTTAGTTTCTAAAGGGTGTTTGACTAAGTTTATAAGCACTTTTCGACTTATCTACGCTTTTGGTAAAGTTAAAAGTGTTTGTAAGTTAAGTGCTTATAAGTAAAAAATAAGTCAAAAGTCATAAGTTGGTCACTCCAAGCTTATGAATTTTTAGCTTATAAGCACTTTAAGTTTGACCAAGATTTTTACTATTTTATCCTTAAAATATTCCCTTTTAGAACAAAACTCCTACATCGACACTCACTGCCTCAAGTATTCAACCTAACCTCCCCCGCCCTCCCCCTCCCCCCTCTTTAAGTCTGCAATTCTCATTAACTATTTAAGATAAGCAAATTCTCTGTTCCTTTGCATACTTATACCTATGTGATTGTGTATTAAACTTTGAAATGTATGTAATAAATGAGGACATATCAAATTTTTGGTATATTGCTTTCTAAGTATTGTCGTGATAAAGACAATGTTTGTTTTTTTTCAAATAATTTGTCCTATTTAGGTTTATTTTTTACAGAAAATACTTTTGTCAATTATTAATTATTATAACCTATGATTATATGCTTATCATAAAATAAATTATATATAAATATTATCTTATCTAAGCACAATTGTATTTTAAATAAAATGACAAATAGAATATTTTGTATTTGAATCGATTTGAAATCTAAATTTTGAAGAAATTATGCCCTTATAAGTGTAAACAGTTCTAAGGTTATTTAAGTCATTTTAACATAAAAAGAGCTTTTCAACATTTTTTTATTAAATATTGTAGCAACGTATTATCAATTTCAGCACTTGTACCCAAACACGTAACTGCTTATTTATTAAATCAATTTCAACACTTAAAAGTGCTTTTCAACATCTAATACTTATCAGCTAATTCAAATCAGCTAATCCAAAAGGGCTCCTAGTTTAGCACTTTAATTTTAATTTGTAGCAACTTCTAAGTAAATATTTTCCGAAGGAATGAGCTCTGTAAAATAACTAAAGAATGATAATTACTTGATTTTGTAAAACAGTCATACCGTTACATTTTGAAGTTAATTTTTGCTACTTTTAGTCTTTAGGTTATCCCTTCGAAATGATCAAACAGGAATTAAGTGTTTCTAATTATGTATTTGGATGCTCTTATAAGTAAGAGCCTTTAAAATTCAATCTCCCACTTGATTTCGGGCCATTAAATATAATGACTCTTTATTAGTTCTTTGTGTCCAACTAAATTATAGCCGGACCCTTGACACAAATAGCGCGTTAGAAGTTCCATATAGATTACTTCTTAATATAGTTTCTTTTAATGTTGTTTATGAATATCTTTCCGATGGACTTGATTTTACCAAAGATGATGAGAACGTGAACTCACAATTATCATAATTTTTTTTGTTTTCATGCCGGAGAGTTCTTAATAATATTTATGTTATGAAAGATGGATGTCGCAATGGCCTTATTTGCGCGTCGTAGCGCCTGGTATTCGAACTTTGGCTCGAGATTTTATAATTAACAGCTTAATGATTTGGGAACGGATTACTCAATTTTTTTATCGAATAAATCGTTAACCCGTTAAGAATTTTTATATTTATACTTTTATATGCGATCAACAGAAGTTACAAGAGTATTATTAGAAAGTAAATCTGAAAATGCCTTCAAGTTTTTAGACAAGTTTTGTAGGTGTAGGGGATTCCGATTGTATATAAATTTTCAGGCAGTTTGACCAGCTTTTGGTCTCCCTTTTTTTTTTTGATATGAAATAGGATAACTATGTAACCAAAAGAAATGCTTGTAATAAGTGCGGTGCAAATTACAAAAATATTAACAGATTCTATCATGTAGCAACAGATGTTAACAAGCCTGATAAACTAAAAACGCGATGAAACTTATAGCCCGTTTGGCCAAGCTGCAAAAATCAGCTTATTTTGAGAAGTGCTTCTTTTCAAAAGTGTTTTTATCAAAAGTACTTTTGGTGAGAAACATTTATGTTTGGTTAATTAGTTTGAAAAGCACTTCTGAGCAGCAATTAGTGTTTGACCAAACTTTAAAAAACTGCTTCTAAGCGTATTTTTCTCAAAAGTACTTCTCAAAAAAGTGATTTTGGAGAGAAACTACTTTTTTCTGCTTCGCCAAAACTGTTTCTGCTTCTCCTCAAAAACACTTTTTTCCTTCCAAAAGCATGACCAAACACCTCAATTTTTGTCCAAAAGTACTTTTGGCAAAAAAAAAAAAAAATACTTTTGACCAAAAAGAAGCTTGGCCAAACAAGCTCTTATAGTCGAGTCACTTTATCAGGTTTGGCCATTTGGTATTCACAAGGCTAGGATTGTTCAAAAAATTATATTTGATTTAGCCGATAAACCGCCCCGATAATCATTAATTTGATACCAATCCGTCCGTTGTCTTATTATAGTTAGTGGTTATTATATTTATAATCCAAGAATCGATAAGTAGAACTGATAAGCATAATTATCCGCCCGATAAACACCCCTAGAATGGGTTATCCATTCTTGGGTTATCCGAATGGATAAAGTTAATTCTCTTTTACTAGTTGTGGTATTACTCTATCGCGGAGGAAAATTCGGTGAGCTTCTTTTTTCCTTCAAATTACATACTTAAAGATCGTGTTTGAAATAACGAAAAATGTTTGCCAAGAAAATATTTTCTTGTAACACAAGTAGTATTCTTACTCATTTTTCATTGTTTGGTATGCAAATTAAGGAAAATAACTTCTCAAGAGTATTCATACATAATTTAGATACAATAAACACGATACCATAAACTTTCGAACCAACAACCTTCCTTCCGAACACACAAATTTCTTAAACTTCCCAATCGCTAAACTTTCGATACCGCAAACTTTCGAACCCATAAAACTTATAATTTCTAAACCGTAAACTTTCAAATACATAAAACCTCCGAACTCATAACTTTAGAACTTGTAAAATTTAGAACCTGTAAACCAAAAAATGAAAAAACTAAAACTGAAAATACATATAAAAAAAAATTTCGGGGTGGGGGGGAGGGGGATGCAAAAAAACGAAAAAACTGAAATTTTAAATTACAAAAAAAAAAGTAAAAGAAAAACTTTTTTTTTGTGCGGGGTGGGGGGTGCAGAAAAACGAAAAAGCAGAAATTTAAAAATGCAAAAAAAAAAAAAAAATTTTTTTGCACGAGGTGGCAGAGTGGGCGATGACGGAAAAAAAACTGAAATTTGAGAAAAAAAGAAATCCTTTTTAGAGAGAGGGAGTGGAGAGGTAGGGTAGGGTAGGGAGAGAAGGGAGCAGGGGTTGGGGTTAGATGTGAGGGTAAGTGGAGTTTTTGAAAAATATTTTCTTAACTTTTTCTAAGGAAGTCATTTTCCTCCAATTTCAGGAAAATATGATATCTAAGAAAACATTTTTCAAACTATTTTGTGCAACCAAACAATAAAAAATGGGAAAATATTTTCCGTCATATCAAACACAACCAAAATTCTAAAACGCTACTCCCTCGAGTCCATAATAAGTGACCAATTTGCTTTGGGCACACCCATTAAAGAAATACTAAATTCTAGACAAAAAAACAGTTAGTATGATTAAACTGCCCTGAATTAAATGTTACAACATAGTTAATGTGAGGAGTAAAAAACTTTTTAGGGATACGTACATGAGGGTGATTTTAAATAAATAAATTGAATTGTTTCTTGGTTATATAAATGGACATTTATTTCGGACCAAAATAAAAAAATAAATTGGTCACTTATTGTGGACCAGAGAGAATACCAAAATATCTACAAAATTTGAATGGAAAAGTGTCAAAACTGCTCCTAGACTATTGGAGTTGGTACAATAATGCCTCCGTCCACCTATTTTGAAAAAATTGCCCTCATCGTTATCTTTTCGGCTCAAGAATGCCCTTACGACTAACGACCATGTTAGATAAAAAAAAATTAATTAATTTTCACGTGTCATAACAGAAAAAGGTCAAAACTGCCCCTAGATTATTGGAGCTGGTACAATAATACCCCCCCCCATCTCAAAAAATCTCTTCCCCCACCCCTCCCCCTCCCCCTCTAGCGTGTGTGTTCATATTCTTCTTGTTTTTCTCATCTTTTTTTTTGGCCTTGCACTCTATTTGAATAATTACTACAAACATAAAGTTTTATTTTTAAACAACCAAAATTTTTTGTCACCAATACTTTACGTCATACAACTTTCAAAGACCCTGTCAGGCAAAAAAAAAATTAATTAATTTCCATGTGTCATCGTCCCGCTGACCTAACTTAAGACTCATCTAAATTAAAATAAACTCACCCACATTCTAAGACCCTTTTCCTCCTTTTTTTCTCCTCTTTCTTTTAAAAATTATTCCACCAATTAGAACTCTCATACACCCATTTTTCCCCCTAAGTAAACAAAACTCTCTCGTATAGTTAATCATCTTCCTCTTCCTATTTCTTTGTATATTAAATGTACACATCAATACTCCTATTTTTTTCCATCACAGAAATACTATTCATCATCAATTTTCTTACTACACTTTACTGCTTTATACAATAAGCTCAATCAAGTGTTTATTACAGTCACATTCACCAATAAGTTGTATTCTCAAATATTCTTAGGCATATGATCTCAAATATTTCTCTTGATTTAACCGTCTCTTTTTTAAAATTGGCGGTGTTGATATAACATGAAGAGCATCCTCGTACAATAGCTTAATTTATGGACATGGTCGGATGTTCAGACTATGGTGAGCCAATGAAGAAGGAAAAGGTCGAGGTCCAAGCAGAGACCAAATAAATCATTGGTATAATCAAAATTGGATGCGGAGTTGTCAGAAAATATACAACAAAAAATATTGTAAATGCTCAATGATCATTACTATTGACACTCTGTTAGTGTTCATATATTCATGTGAAAGTTGTATGACGTAAAGTATTGGTCATATGATTTCAATTAACTCTTAAAAGCTACATGGTGGCACAACAAATATAATGTTGGCAGAAAAATAACTTATTAAACCATAAAATCTTACAATGAAGCATAATTTCAAAGAGTACCTGATTTCACTCAGAAATTTGATTTAATAAAAATGTTAATTTAAAAATTAAATTAAGGCCGAAAAATATGAGATGGAGAGGGAGATCCTTGCGTGTTGAAGGGTGAAAATCTAAGACGGAGTAGGCAAATAAGTGGATATGGGGTGAGGTTTTAATTTAAGCCAATAAGAAATTAACACATAATAAATAATAATTTTTTTTCTTAATCAAAATAGGGCTGTTAGTTTTTAGGGTATGAGTGGGCCGAAAAGTTGACGTTAGGGACATGAATGGGCCAGATTTTTAACGGTTGTAAGCACGTGATTTTTGCTTCGCGAAAGTTACTCCAAAAGGAAAAGAAAATCAAAAAAATATGTCTTGTCATTGAGTGATTTGTATTTAATGTTAAAATGTGTGTTAGTTGTTATAGGTGTTAACTAATATGTGTGTAATTGTGTTTTAATTTAATTTTTAATTTTTACAATTTATTTAGGAAGTTTTTTTCAATTTTTTGTTAATAAAAAAAAAAGGGAAAAGGTGGGGAAAATCTGATTGGGCCCCAAAATGAGGCCCAAAACCAAAGCACTGATCCAGTCCAAGTCGAGCCTGCCCAAGCACGGACTCAAACGACGCCGTATCAGCGTCCCTATTGAAGCCGTTGATCTGATTCAAACGAACGGTCCTGATCAGGCTGTTCATCTCACCTCAACGATGCCGTTTCAGGCAAGTTGATCTTAGCCATCCAACCCCATTTATCCAACGGATCCAAGCCCTCCTTTAAACCCGTTAACACGACCCGGTCCAATCCCCTACCCGGTCTTAACCCACTATCAGCCCCCGAACGACGTCGTCTCTCTTCAATGAGTAGATCCTGGCCCTTGATCTCACTTGATCCAACGGCCAGGATCTAAACCCTCAATACATATATAAACCTAACCCCTTACCCCCACGCCCCAAGCCACACCCCCCTTCAACCACTGTTCACCATCTTCCCCAGGACCCCTTTCCTCTCAAACCCTAGCAGCCTAGGTTTTCCTCCCGTGAGCCCGGTAACCACAGTTCCGATGACCACCAAAATAACATCCCCGATGCACACAACCACCCTGAACATGAATCTGTTAACCGTTCACCTCGAATCAACCCGTAGCTTCTCGAATCTTCAAACGAAGATTCGAGCAAAAACCAGATCTGCACCGATTGACCCCAAACTCACACCACAGCCCCTCCTGACCTCCCTCACCCCCTGAATGGCTTTGGTTCCGTTCGAATCTGACTGGAATTGAACGGTTCCCAAATCGAACCTCAAGAGCCCTAGGATTCAGATCTATGGGTTTTGTCCGAATCAGTGGCAGGATTAGGGCCTAGCAGACTTTTACCGAAGTGTTCTCAGTTGAGAACGCTTCGGTTAAAGTCCATTAGACCCCAAAATCACCTGGCCCGAGTTCGAGCTTGAGTCAGTCTTAGTTTCAGGTCCCGGAGGTATTTTCCCTTTTTTCTTTTGTCATCCTAACTCTATCTGTCGTACATGTTCTGGTTTGTTTTGGTTTCTGACTCGTCTATCCATGTGTGTATATTTTGAGTTTAAAATTGATTTGTTTGTTGATTTTGTTGGTTGTTTGCTGTATATTATAGTTCGCGTAGTCGTTTAAATAAGCGTCGTCAACTAAATTCACTTGAAAGATTAGAAAATCAGGAGTTGAATTCAGTATTGATTACTATGCCTGTTTCTTGTTGGTGTTACTTGTATCGGCATGACCAACTTGTACCCTTTAATTGGCACCCCTGTTTGATTAAATTGGAATCATTGGCTTGAATTTAGGCTGAAAAATTGATTGTTAACTGTGGAAAGCTAACAGATTCACCTGAAGGCAGCATTGAGTTTAAGTTAAGTAGTCAGTAGTTAGCTGAAATCAGAGAGGTTTATATACTAATTATTAAGAGTTATGGTAATACAGTAACATGCAAGGTTAAGGGTAGTTTTGGCATAAGACAAAGTCTGATTAGGGGTTTAACTTAAGAATATGTCAAGTGGTAATTAAAATACTATTAACCTAATAACAATGGGGAACAAAACATAAGAGCATGGGTTCAAATGAATACTTTATTGCACCCATAACTTTTGATTAGAGCAATAGGACAGGCATGGGGAGCAGATGCCATTCACTTCAAGAAAGTGCACTTAGGCATGGGGAGTTAAGGGGTATGGGCAGGTTACAACCCGGGGAAGATCCGAGCAGGATGACTGACCTACATTGGCTTATAAATAGAGTTATTTTTAGCTAAGAAAGGGCTGGAAATTTTAGTCTTGGGAGGGGTCTGGTGAGTTTAAAGAAAACTGAAAACATAAGGAAATTTCTAGTAAGTACTGTAACCAAACAATGTTTGAAAGCTACATAAGAGTTCGTATTGGTCAAGCTGTCTTGGCCAAGTTTTGTTGTTTGCCCTGATTGAGCTGCTTGTGATTGTTGAACTGCTGGTGTTGCTGCATTGAATACTCTGTTATTTTTATTCGTTTCACTACTCTTTTCTGGGATCATTTGTTTGGTGCTCGACCATCTGTTGGTTTTCTTTGGTCTGGAAACTGTTGCTGGGTGTCTGTGGATTGTGGAAAACACATGTGGTTGTTGGTTTGTTGCTGTGCTGTTGTTGTGTATTTGCTGCTGCTGTGTTTGTTGCATACTGCCCAGCTGATCATTCCTTTCTTCTTTTGTCCTCTATACCAGGTACACAACCAATACACTGTCAAATGTAATTGGAAAGTTGAGCATGAATACAGAAAGAAAAGACTTGAAGTCGATTTTCATACATAGATTGTTACATTAGATATCATGTATTGTATAATAATTTTCATTCCTGTGTTGACAATAGAAGTAGCCTGTATGCCCAGCGTATATCAATGTAGATTAGCTGAATGATAGTTTATATACGTATGTTGATAGGTGAAAATATCCCCAATGTAATAAGTTGTATCTTAGACTTAGTTTAACTTTGTAGTATGTCCTTTAATGTAGGCCAAACATGAAAATCGTACTCTACTAGTTAAGTTCTTTCCTTTCCGATAAATTGTTTCATATAACTGGTAAACCACGTTTTAAGACAAAGAACACATAGCTTGCAATCTCAACCTCACGAAGGTCGAGCCCAGGTCGAAACAGACCAAGCAGGCCCGCATCGAACAAACCATGGCCCAGGTCTGGCCCATCACGCATGGGCTGGATTTGGGCCCGTGATTATTTGCTCGGCTGACTGTGCACGTAGCCGCGCTTCTAATTTTGCGTAAGCATTCAGAATTCTGTTATAAATAACTTGCGAGCATGTAATTGACTAGGACTATTTCTGTTTTCAATTAGTAGAGACAAAAATGCGACAAGAAACGTAGTTGCTATAGGATATCCTTTTAAAATAAAGACGAGATGAGCCTCGACAAATAAAAACGCACAAGCTGTGGGGCCCTCGTTAAATGTATATTATCGAAGCATTCAGTTTCTAGGACGGGTCGTTTAGCAAATCTCACGGCCCTCCCAGAATAATAACGCGATAGTCTCTTTAAGCGCGTACTTAATAATGTTATCTCCTTAAACTCGGGTGCACATTTATGTGACCCAAATCCAAATCTCAACGGAATCGAAATGTGTCTCTAACCACGGGTACATTGATTGTGGCGTGGTCTGAGATGCATTTCCACGACGTTGCAAATTCTTTTCATAAGGAAAGAGACGAGCCTCGACAAACAAAAATGTACAAAGTGTGGGGCCCTCTAAATGTATATATATATATAAAAATACTTAGAATTCGGGACATGCCGTTTAGCGAATTTCATGGCTTTTCCCCAAAATAACAATACGCTAGTTGCTTTAAGCGCGCCTTTAATAATTTATTTTCCTTAACTCGGGTGCACATTTATGTGACCCAAATCCAAATCTCAACCGAGTCGAGATATGTCAACAATCACGTGTACATTGATGTAACGTGATTCGAGGTATGTTTTCACGACGTTGCAATTCCTTGTAAAAAATAATAATAATTATGAAAGCGGTTAAAAGATAAAATTGGCACATAAGTTCATATTTGTATAAAATCAGATAATCAAGCCAAATATAACAGTTGAGCGACCGTGCTAGAACCACGGAACTCGGGAATGCCTAACACCTTCTCCCGGGTTAACAGAATTCCTTATCCAGATTTCTGGTACGCAGACTGTAATATGGAGTCATTATTTTCCTCGATTCGGGATTAAAATTGGTGACTTGGGACACCCTAAATCTCCCAAGTGGCGACTCTGAAATAAATAAATCAATCCCGTTTCGATTGTCCTTTGATTGGAAAAAACTCCCTTGCGCCCTCGCGGGTATGTAAAAAGGAGGTGTGACAGCTCTGGCGACTCTGCTGGGGAGTTTACACCCAGAACCACTGGTTCAGGGTTAAGAATTCGAGCTTGGAATAATTGTTATTATTTGGCTTTATTTATTATCTGATTATTACATGTTTTGAGCCTAATGTGCTAAATGCTGCTTTTACCGCTTTGATATTATTTGAACTGTATATAAACTGTGCCGAAACCTTTCTCTTCTTACCTCCGGGGATGTGCTTACTGGTTGAGACTCCCTATTCTGTTAGTGTCATACCCTAAATAAAAGAGGCTCGGAAAGTTTCTAAGCCGGCTGGCCTTTTGGTTCCCGGAAAGGAGCTCCTTCCTCAGCTCGAGTTGTCCGCTCGGGTACACTGTCTAGAACACCGACCCAGGTTTTTGAACCTAGTATAACAAAGCCACATGCCGGATCCCTAGTAGGAACGTTTATTTGCATCATGTGCATTTGACTTAGGGGACTCAACATAGGGGTTGGGTCCGTCTAGGACAAGCAACCTGAAAATAATAGACAATCTTTCGGCATCCTATGTGCTACATGTTGTATTTAGTCAAGGGCGTATGGGTCATTTGGTCATTTCCAGCATGATGTTATTTTAATCAAAGCATGGGGAACATTTGTGGAATCCAAGAAGCCTTGGAATTCCCTATGTCCCCCACGCTTGCTTTTTGGGAAAGCACATGGGGAACATTTGATTATTTGTCACAAATATATACATGCATATATTATCCAAAAGTTTTATTTCCAAAAATGAATATATATCTTTATCTATAGCAAGAACATCTGTCTTGCCAAAAGTTTTTAGAATCCCAATTTTCAAAACAAATAATCCAAAAATATTTTCCATTATCGACTTTTTTTTTTAGAAAGTTTTCAGTTGTTTCTAAAATAAGAAAAATGAAAAATATAATAAATAAATAAAAAAAAAGGGAAAAGAAAAAAAACATGTCAAAGATTTCTAATTTTGTCATAAATAAGTCTAGTGATGTAACTTCCCCCTTTTACAAAAAATAGCAAAAACGAATATGTCAAATTTTAAAGAGTCATAAACAAGTCCGGGTGATGCCGCTTATGTCAAAAATAGCCAAATGTTCCCGAAAGGAACTCCGGAAGGCTGCCTTGGTACAAACGGCCACCTCGTTTTTTGTTTCTCACACAACCTTAAAATCTTCGTTCATGAAGTGTTGAGAGGTCGTGTTCAGAAATCCTTTCGAGAAAAATTGCATATATTTTTGTTGTTATCAGAATAAGTTTCGCTTGTTAAAATCTTATTAATAAATGTGCAGAATGAGCACGACTCCAAATGAACCCTTTTCAATCATGAATAAAATCCCCCTCCAATTGCGGCTCTGGTGGAATGATTTAGGCAAAGAAGGGCATGACGAAATCAAGAAGTATCTGAAAGGCCTCACGGGTTTATTGGATATCAGGCCACGAGGAGATATCATAAGGGCACTAGTCCCCCACTGGGATCCTGCGCACAATGTCTTCCATTTCTCGGACTTTGAACTTACTCCCACTTTAGAAGAAATAGCAGGGTATATCGGCACAGCTGAGATTCCTTTGAGGCACAAATATCTGATTGCTCCAAGAGCTGTAGCAATACACCGGTTTCTAGACTCCTTAAAGATAGTCAGAACAATTCATAACCCTGACTTGGCGAAAGGTTTTTGCAGCATGAGTTTCATATATCAAAGATATGGTCACATAGGAGGATTCGACAAGCCAGAAAACCAGTTATGCAAGCAAAAGTAATCGTCAAAAGTGGGAAGAACATAGACGGATTGCTTTCATGATAACTTTCTTAGGGCTCTTAGTGTTCCCAAGAAAAGACGGGAATATTGACATAAAGATAGCAGGGGTCGTCAGTACGTTGCTCACACAAAGAGATAGTACGTTGGCGCCCATGATAGTATCTGATATGTTCCGGGCTCTCACGTCTTGCAAAGTCGGAGGAAGTTTTTTCGAAGGTTGCAATTTGTTGTTGCAAATGTGGATGACCGAACACCTGTGCCACCGAGCCCAGTTTCTGAACCATGGATCTGCTGAAAGGACCTGCATAGAGGAGTTCTATACCAGAGTGAATGAGACCTACCTACCTGAAGGAGTCACAACATGGACCTCATATTTCCGTACCCTCGACGCCAGTCAAATACAGTGGGCGCTAGGATGGTTACCAATCGACGAAGTCATATACATGCCAGCAGCCAGGCCCCATTTTCTCTTAATGGGACTTAAGAGCATTCAACCATATGCGCCGCATAGGGTTTTAAGGCAACTTGGGAGGTGTCAGATAGTGCCGAAAGATGAGGATTTAAGCACCCAGGTGATTGAGATCAGTCCCAACGGCCAATTTCCTGAAGCGAGGGTTCGCCAAATTTGGAGCCAGTGTCAATACTTAGAAGCAAATACTTGTGTAATGAATCAGGCAAAAGGGGAGGTTTCGCCCGGGTATCAGGCCTGGTATAAAGGGGAGCCATCATCTGGAAGGCTGACCAAAAGACCTCACCTGCAAGAGTTTGCCAGATCTTCACAAGAGCAGTGGGGCTGGTTGGCCAAAGAGCGGGAATATCTCGCCGAAACAGGCAAACTCAAACAGCAAGTTCAAGACATGAAGTTTGAATACCAATTACAGTCCGCCGCATGTAAGCACGTGATTTTTGCTTCACGAGCAATCACTCCAAAAGGAAAACAAAAAATAAAAATAGTGACAAATGACCCCGCGATACAAATTCTTCATGACATGCATTGCTAGTCATTTGTGGGTCTGTCCATTTTTGCATTTAATCATTATCAAACAAAATACAAAAAATATGTGGGTCATTAAAAGAAAATTCGAAATATATATATGTGCATCGTTCGTTCTAGGTTGTGATTTAACTTACTTAAATATTTTTGTGATAACTATGTGGAAACGTTACAGTGTGGTTGATTTTAACTTCACTATTTGTTTTATCTCATTTTTTGTTTAAAAGAAAAAAAAAAAGCAAAAGAGTGAAAGAAAATCGGTTTGGGCCCAAAGAAATAAAACAAAGCAGGCCCAAACAGACACTCGAATCCAGTCCAAAACCGGCTGCCTAAGCAGCAATTTAAACGACGCCGTATGAGGGCGTTCGATCTGAGCCATCCGTCCAGGCCAATCCAACGGCTCAGGACCCCCTTCAGCAACCCGTGTTCAAACCCGACCCAATAACCAGTCTGACCCAACCCCTTACTTAAACCAAACGACCCCATTTAACTACCAAACGACCCCGTCTCATTTCTCAGCATCAGATCTAAGCCGTTGAGATCATCTGATCTAACGGCTCAGATCCAATCAGCCTCACCATATATAAACCTTCCCTTACACCCCACGCCCCCTATCCGAACCCCACCCCTCACTCGTCTCCTTCCCTGAACCCTGAAACCCCCAAACCCTAGCAGCCGCCCTAGTCTCCTTCGCCATTAAAGCCGGCGGCACGAACGCCGGTGACCACCCCCTGAACACCCTAAGACCCCCTCACTCCCCTGAACACGAATCCACTAACCACGAACCTCGAATCATCTCCTATCGTCTCGAATCTGGATTTGAAGATTCGAGACAAAACTCGATCTACACCAAACCTCACCATCTTTATATCAGCCACTCCCCTGACCTTCCTCGTGACCAAACCAAGCTTGGTTTGGTCCGAATCTACCCACAACTCCCTAAAAATCAGATCTGGAAATCCAGACCTTAGAGCACATGCACCTGGGGAATCCGGCCGGTCTTGACAAGGGTTTGAGGTCTAATAGACCTTAATCAAGGTGTTCTCATGTGAGAACACCCTGATTAAAGTTTGTTCGGCCTCAAGAGTTCGAAGTTGAGTCTGATTTGGGTCCGTTTTGATTTCAAACTTTTTCGGTAAGTTTCCTTTCCCTTTTCGTTTATATTAACTGCTGATTAAGTCATTAGCATGCTTTGTGGTAATTGTTTGTTATTTTCTGATAGTTTCTTAATTTCTTTCATCTCTGTAAAGACCTTTTATTTGGTCGATTGTTTTCTGTGTATGATTTAAATGTGTCCTATGATAAGCATGTCCGATTAGTATGGTCGTCGCATGAATAAACTTATATAGGTTCCTAGTGACTGACCAAGTTGTCCGAAGCCCTTTAGGTCCCTGTATGTGTTGTTTATTTGAACGACTGATTATTACCTGTTATAATTAGTATAGTCGACTCGATAAATGTCGTCGATTAGTTTTCTATAACTAATAAATCGAATGAGCTAATAATGTCGCATGACTAATTGAACTTTGCCACTGACTGAATGCCCCAACATTGTTTGAAATGGTTTGTTTGCATTGTAAAACTGTCTGAAAAGGTTCAGTCCAGGCAGTCTGGAATTTGAACTTTCATCAGTTCAAAAATGCCCTGATGCTGCAATAGGCAGGGGCAGTAATAATCAAGGTTGACAGGGGTAGTCTGGGGTTTGAAAAGAACAAAAATGATTAGTTTAAATGAGCTGACAAGTAGGGTACTAATTTGGGATTAAACTAATACCAATGGGGAACAAGACACAAGAGTATGGGGTTTAAAATGAATAATAAAATGATGCCCATAACTCTTGATTAAACAAAAGCCAAGCGTGGGGAACAAAGGGGCTGGCACCAAAGATGCTTAGGCATGGGCTTAAAGGGTATGGGCATTCTGCCAATTGGCAGGGCAGGCAGCTTAACTGCACTTGGTCATTTTGGCTCATAAATAGGCCATTCGAAAACTAAAACGGGGCTGGACTTTTTAGTCTTCAGAAAAAGAGAAAACAAAAGGCTGGAATTGTTAGTCTTAAAGCTGAAACTTTTAGTCTGAAGAAAGGTTTACTGAGTTTAAAGAAAGCTGAAAAACATAAGTTAGTTTCCAAATAGATTGTAACCAAACACCATCTGAAAGTTGAATAAGAATTCATATTGGTCAAGCTGCCTTGGCCAAGTTCTGTCGTCTGCATTGACTGAGCTGTTTGTTGGTTGCTGAACTGTTGGTATTTGCTGCATTGAACACTCTTTTACTTCTGGTGTTTCATTACTCTTCATCTGGAATTACTGGTTTGGCACTCGACCATTTGCTGGTTTCTTTTGTTCTGGGAATTATTGTTGGTTGTTCGTGGATTGTGGAAAACATTTGGTTGTTGGTTTGTTGCTGTGCTGTTGCTGTGTACCTGTTGTTGCTGTGTTTACTGCATACTGCCCAGCTGATCATTCCTTTCTTCCTTTCCTTTCGTTACCAGGTACACAATTGATACCACCAATGTAACTGAGAGTTTGAGCATGAATGCAAAAGAGAGGACCTGCAGATTGTTTTTTATATATACATGAACTATTACATTAAATGTCATGAAATAGTTACATTTTCGTTTGGATAATAGAAGTAGCCTACATGCTCAGTATATCAATGTAGGTTAATGAATGATAGTCATGTATGTATGCGGTTAGGTGAAAAACATTCCCAGTGTAATAAGTTGTATTTTAGACTTAGTCTGATGGTGTAGTATATTCTCTAATGTAGGCCAAATAGGAAAACTATCCACATGAGTTAAAGTTCTTTCCCCTTTTGCCAGATTGTCACATATGAATTGATAAAGAACAAAGAATCAGTTCTAGGCCTCAACCTCAGGAAGGCCGAGCCCAAATCGAAACAAATCAGCTAGGCCTGTATCGGAAAAACAGGGGCCCAAGTCTGGCCATCTCGCATGAGCTAGGTTTGGGCCCATAATTTTCGACTAGTTGTCCATAAGTGCAGTCACGCTTTATTATTCTGTAAAAGCACTTTAAATCTTGTTATAAATAAGCTCGCAAGCATGTAATCGACTAAGGCTATTTACTGCTTTCAATTGATAGAGACAAACACGACAAGAAACGTAGTTGCTATAGGATATCCTTTAAAAATAACAACGAGATGAGCCTCGATAAAAATAAGCAAAACGCATATGCGGGGACCTTGTTAAATGTATATTATTGAAGCATTTAGTTTCCAGGACGGGTTGTTTAGCAAACCTCACAACCCTCCTAAAATAACAATACGTCAGACTCTTTAGGACGCGTCTTAATAAATCTTACCTTCGTAAACTCGGGTGCACATTGATGTGACCCAAATCCAAATCTCAACGGAGTCGAAATGTGTTTCTAATCACGGGTACATTGATTGTGACGTGGTTCGAGATGCGTGTCCATGACGTTGCAAATTCATTTTTAAAAATAAGAATGAGATGAGTCTCGCCAAATAAAAATACAAATTGCGGGGCCCTCAGTAAATATTTGCTTTAAAAATTATTTGGACTTCGGGATGGACCGTTTAGTAAAATTCCACGGTCTTACCCAAAATAAATACGCTAGTCGCTTTAGGCGCGCCTTTAATAATTTAATTTCCTTAAACTCGGGTGCACATTGATGTGACCCAAATCCAAATCTCAACGGAGTCAAAGTGTGTCGACGACCACGGGTACATTGATTGTAACGCGGTTCGAGATACATTTTCACAACGTTGCAATTCTTGATAAAAACAGTAAATGATAAAAGCGGTTAAAAGTTAAATTTTGCACATAAGTTCACACTTGTATAAAATCAGATAATCAAGCCGAATATAACAATTGAGCGACCGTGCTAGAACCACGGAACTCGGGAATGCCTAACACCTTCTCCCGGGTTAACAGAATTCCTTATCCGGATTTCTGGTACGCAGACTGTAATATAGAGTCATTCTTTTCCTCGATTCGGGATTAAAATTGGTGACTTGGGACACCCTAAATCTCCCAAGTGGCGACTCTGAAATAATTAAACCAATCCCGTTTCGATTGTCCTTTAATTGGAAAAAAACTCCCTTGTACCCCCTCGGGTGCGGAAAAAGGAGGTGTGACTCTGCTGGGGATCTTATACCCAGAACCACTGGTTCAGGGTTAAGAATTCGAGCTTAGAATAATTGTTATTATTTGGCTTTATTTATTATCTGATTATTACATGTTCTGAGCCTAATGTGCTAAATGCTGCTTTTACCGCTTTGATATTATTTGAACTGTATATAAACTGTGCCGAAACCTTTCTCTTCTTACCTCCGGGGATGTGCTCACTGGTTGAGACTCCCTATTCTGTTAGTGTCATACCCTAAATAAAAGAGGCTCGGAAAGTTTCTAAGCCGGCTGGCCTTTTGGTTCCCGGAAAGGAGCTCCTTCCTCAACTCGAGTTGTCCGCTCGGGTACACTGTCTAGAACACCGACCCAGGTTTTGAACATAGAATAACGTGACTTCATGCCGGATCCCTAGTAGGAACGCTTATTTGCATCATGTTGCATATGACTTAGGGGACTCAACACAGGGGTTGGGTCCGTCTAGGACTAGCAACCTGATATGAAAAGGCCATTCTGATGCATCCTATTGTTTTCCGTGCATTTATTTGTCTCATGCCCGCATGCTGACCGGTGTTTGAATATTTGGCATATTGTGAAAAAAAAGGAAATAACGGTTAGGAATTGATTGTTTATTTTTGAAAAAAAAAACAAATACTGTCAAAACTCTGCCAAAATTTTGAAAAGTCGTTGTTCTGTCTTTCAAAAAATAAAATATCAATAGAAATATATAGTTTGTCTTGTCATAAAAAAAAATAAATAAATAAAATAATAATAATATATATACATGTTGCAAATATATGTATATATATATATATGTGAAAAATTCAAAAGTTTTTCCTTACTTCAAAATGTATATATATCTTTATGTGTTGCAAAAGTATTTGTCTTGCTAAAGGTCTAGAAAAGTCCTTTCAGGCTCCCAGTTTTCGAAACAAAAATCCAAAATATTTTCCGTTATTGACTTCTTTAGAAAGTTTTTATATATATATACGAAAATTCACAAAAAATCGCATATATTTTTGTTTTATCAGGATAAGTGTCGTTTGTTAAAATCTTATTAATAAATGTGCAGAATGAGCACGATTCCGAATGAACCCTTTTCAATCATGAATAAAATTCCCCTCCAATTGCGGCTCTGGTGGAATGATTTGGGCAAAGAAGGGCATGACGAAATCAAGAAGTATCTGAAAGGCCTCACGAGTTTGTTGGATATCAGGCCACGAGGAGATATCATAAGGGCACTAGTCCCCCACTGGGATCCTGCGCACAATGTCTTCCGTTTCTCAGATTTTGAACTTACCCCAACTTTAGAAGAAATAGCAGGGTATATCGGCAGCGCTGAGACTCCTTTGAGGCACAAATATCTGATTGCTCCAAGAGCTGTAGCAATACACCGGTTCCTGGACTCCTTAAAGATAGTCAGAACAATTCATAACCCTGACTTGGCAAAAGGTTTTTGCAGCATGAGTTTCATATATCAAAGATATGGTCACATAGGAGGATTCGACAAGCCAGAAAACCAGTTGTGCAGCAAAGGTAATCGCCAAAAGTGGGAAGAACATAGACGGATTGCTTTCATGATAACTTTCTTAGGACTACTAGTATTCCCAAGAAAAGACGGGAATATTGACATAAAGATAGCAGGGGTCGTCAGTACGTTGCTCACACAGAGTGATAGTACGTTGGCGCCCATGATAGTATCTGATATATTCCGGGCACTCACTTCTTGCAAAGCCGGAGGAAGCTTTTTCGAGGGTTGCAATTTGTTGTTGCAAATGTGGATGACCGAACACCTATGTCACCGAGCCCAGTTTCTGAGCCATGGATCCGCTGGAAAGACCTGCATAGAGGAGTTCTATACCAGAGTTAATAAGACCTACCTACCAGAAGGAGTCACAGCATGGACCTCATATTTCCATACCCTCAACGCCGGTCAAATACAGTGGGCGCTAGGGTGGTTACCGATCGACGAAGTCATATACATGCCAGCAGCCAGACCCCATTTTCTCTTAATGGGACTCAAGAGCATTCAACCATACTCGCCGCATCGGGTTTTAAGGCAACTGGGGAGGTATCAGATAGTGCCGAAAGATGAGGATCTAAGCACCCAGGTGATCGAGATCAGTCCCGACGGCCAGTTTCCTGAAGCAAGGGTTCGCCAAATTTGGAGCCAATGTCAATACTTAGAAGCAAATACTTGTGTAATGAATCGGGCAAAAGGGGAAGTTTCGCCCGGGTATCAGGCCTGGTACAAAGGGGAGACATCATCTGGAAGGCCGACCAAAAGACCTCACCTGCAAGAATTTGCCAAATCTTCACAAGAGCAGTGGGGCTGGTTGGCCAAAGAGCGGGAATATCTTGCCGAAACAGGCAAACTGAAGCAACAAGTTCAGGATATGAGGTTTGAATGCCAATTACAGTCTGCTGCCCACAAGGGAGAAAAGAACAGATTAATCAGAGAAGGCGAGATCCTCAAAGCTCAGATCCAGAGAATGAAAAAGGAGGCTAATAGCCAGCTGAGAAGCCGGGCAGATAAAAGATTGATAGCAGGGTTAAAGGATCAGGTTGCGGAATGCCAGGAAGATTTGGAAAGAGCCAAGGCCAGCACAGCAAGATTGCGGACCAAGTGGGCAAAGGGTGCGATAGCTCGGAGGCAGTGCCTGCAACGAGTCATAAGGGATTATGAGCTGAGCATCGGGACATTAAGGGAAACGAATGCCTCTCTTCAAGAGAGGGTCTTCAAGCAAACACGAGATGCCCAAGCCGACAGAAGGCAATGTTACGATGCAATGATCGGAATGGAAAGGCAAATGGAGATGTTCCAGGACCAGCTTGCCAGCAATGCACAAACACTAGGATTGAAGAACCGACAGATAAGGCAGTTGTTCGCGGAAAGGGACAACATCCGGGGAAAGATCGACGAGATTGGGCATTACATCTGCATGATATGCCTGGCATGCGAGCAAAAGCCTCGAAAGACCCTCCTTGTTTCCATCATGGGTTACGTCCACCGAATCATGAATGAGTTGAAAAACCTGCAGAGGGACCTCACACCAAGGGCCGCGGAAAGGCCGAATGATGCCTCGCGGGTCCCTAAGTTGGAAAATTAATCTTTGGTTGAGTCCTGTTTATTTGGCTTTGTCGCTTTTCCATATGTTGTTTTCCTTTCTTTTTAGTCAAAACGGGTTAAGAACTGTGGAGTCTGTACTATTGCTATTCCTTGCTTGAAGTAATTTGTAATAGCAAATTTTGAGAATGAATTTAATGATTTCACAAGAATTGTGTGTTTCTTTACTTTAAGGCAGAACTACGCCTGGTCTGATTCACGCGGGGACGTGATACGTAGGCAATCCCCATAAGATTCGACCGCTTTTAATAAATAAAGAAAAGAAAATGTAAATAAAATAAAACGCAGGGTTTCGCAAAATACTTTAAAGAGACGAATGAGCAAACCGGGATGACGCATGTTGTTTGAAGCAAAGCATGTAGAAACGGTTAACTGCCTAGGTGCATTGCATCCTCTATGTGTTATGATCAAATCTGTTAAGCTCTAACACTAACAAAGTTTGTTGTTGTCTGATATCAGACAGTTAGTTGTTAAAGAATTCTGGCAACACATTCATACCAAACCAGATCCAAAGGACCGGTAGCAACAAGCATGACTACTTCGGAGAATAGCAATGAGGAAGAAAGGCCGATGAGCCAGTTGTTAAAAGAAGCGATGGAAAAGATTGAAAGGATGGGACTAGAAATGAATGCAATGCAACTAGCCCTAGCCAAAACACAAAAGAGTCCTGAAACACTGGGACACATGCCGGAGTACCCTCACTCTGGCCCTTCCACAAGCCGCCCAAATCCCCTCTATCATCAAGAAAGAAGCCCTCATGATTCCCAAGCTCCACCACCCCATCAACCTCTCCCAACACCCAATATTCCCATTTTTGTGGGACCTGCATCAGCCCCTTTGCAGCGAACGACCAGTGAGCCATTGTTTCAGGCTCACGATACACAATACTATCCCCCTGAGCCTACATTCCATGCACCCGAACCACAGGCTTACAATCCACATTTGGAAGTACCGGCAGAGGTTGAGAAGCCGGTTAAGGCCCCTGAACAGGATGAAGTGTTGAGAAAGTTCAAAAGCCTGGAGCAATCCTTCAGGAACTTGCACGGGCTGGGCAATCAAGTCAGCGTGGCATACAAAGATCTGTGCCCTTTCCCAGATGTCCAACTCCCGGCTGGGTTCAAGATGCCCAAGTTTGATTTATATGAAGGGCACGGTGATCCCATGGCACATTTGCGGGGATTCTGTAGCAAAATGAGAGGGGCAGGAGGCAAGGATGAGCTTTTGATAGCTTATTTCGGCCAAAGTCTGAGCGGATCTGCACTGGAATGGTATACCAGGCAGGATTTCAGCAGGTGGTACACGTGGGATGACCTGGCGCAGGCTTTTGCAGGTCATTTCCAGTACAATCTGGAGATAGTCCCTGACCGTCTCACGTTATTGAGAACTGGGAAGAAACCCGGGGAAAGTTTTCGCGAGTTCGGGTTCCGCTGGAGAGAACAAGCAGCTAGAGTCGATCCTCCCATGAGAGAGGGAGAGATGGTGGACTATTTCTTGCAGACATTGGATCCAACCTACTTTGGTCACTTGGTGACAACAGTTGGAAAATCTTTCAACGAGGTGGTCAAGATAGGGGTCATGATAGAAGAGGGTTTAAGGTCTGACAAGATCTTGAACTATTCGGCACTCAAGGCCACAACCCAGGCTATTCAAAGCGGCACGGGAGGTGCGCTGAGAAGAAAGAAAGAAGAGGTTGCCACGATCGAGGCAGGCAGTTGGTCCAGGGCTGGCAGGCCGCACTACAACCAACCCAGGCCTCACAGGTCAAACTACCCATACAACCCACCACAAAATTTCTATCCACCTCGAGAACCACATTGTTCCGTACACCAAGCCCAGGTATACACTCAGCCTCCGGTTCGCCCACAATGGCGCGCACCGGCTCCCCAGAACATATATGCACCACCACAAAACACCTACCCTCCACCAAGGGCATATAGAAACCCTTCAGGGGCAGGTTTCCGGGGAAATCCAGATGCTAGGAATGACAGGTTGCGGAAGCAAAGAACCTTCACCGAACTGGGAGAAACCTACACCGCTGTGTTCCACAAGCTGCGGCAATTGGGTTTGGTTAGTCCTGTCCATACTCGGGAACCAAATCCCCCGCCTCAGAATTTGGATCGTTCAATCAGTTGTGAATACTGTTCAGGGATGCTCGGGCACGATACCGAGAAGTGCTGGAAGTTAAGGCATGCCATACAGGATCTTATTGACACCAATAAGATCGAGGTCCAGACACCGGAGGCTCCTAACATCAACCAAAACCCACTGCCAGCGCACCACGAAACTCACATGATTGAGTTGGTGTGTGAGGGAGGAGAATTAAGAAAACCCTCACAAACAGTGATGATGATCCAAGCCGCCCGAAAGAAGTCTTAACCAGTGGAGGAACGAGTGTACAGTCACAGGGAGAAGGCGTCAAGCCGGTAGTGATATTGGGGAAGAGCCCGTCCGTCATAGCAAGCAAACCCGAGCCAAGCAAGTTGGTAATATCAGGGATCCTGCCCACACCGGCAGTCGTGTTGAAAGGGGTATGTAGAGAACGGGTGACCATAAAGCCTGTGGTCCAACTGCCGATGATTAACAGCAGGGCTGTGCCTTGGAAATATGAAAAGGCAATGGTGACGTACAAAGGAAAACAGGTGGAAGAAGTCAGTTGTGAAGCGCAAGGGCTGACTCGATCAGGTCGATGTTTTGCTCCGGTGGAGCTAAGAAGAACCAACCCAGTGGCAACCAAGAAACCTGTGTCCGAGGAAGAGGCTGAAGAGTTCCTGAGGAAGATGAAAGTACATGACTATTCTGTGGTTGAACAGCTGAGAAAAACACCGACCCAGATCTCACTGTTGTCGTTGCTGATCCATTCTGAGGAGCATCGTCGGGCCCTGTTGAAGATATTGAACGAGGCTCATGTACCCAGTGAGATTTCTGTAAACCACCTGGAAACCATTGCCAGCAAGATCTTCGAGGTGAACAGGGTAACATTCTCAGATGATGACCTGCCGGTGGAAGGTACAGAGCATAACAAAGCTCTATACCTAGCTGTCAAATGTGAAGACTCGGTGGTAACTCGAGTATTGGTGGATAACGGCTCAAGCGCCAATATTTGTCCATTATCCACCCTGGACCAGTTAAAGATTGACCGTGGAAGAATCCGGGAGAATAGCATCTGTGTCCGGGGGTTTGACGGAAACGGAACAGCCACTGTGGGGGATGTTGTACTTGAACTGACCATTGGTCCGGTCCTGTTTACCATGGAATTCCAGGTATTGGACGCCACGGTATCTTACAACTTGCTGTTAGGACGACCCTGGATTCATGCAGCTAAAGCGGTGCCTTCCACCCTACATCAAACAGTGAAATTCGAGTGGGAAAGACAAGAGGTCGTGTTGCACGGCGAGGATACAACATGCACCATGGGCGGAACCATTGTGCCTTTCATAGAGACCACTGATGACAAAGGTCCTTGGGTCTACCAGATTCTCGATACAGGGTCGGCCAACAAAATTTCTGAAGGAGAAATCATCCCGCACCCTAGGGTAGCTGCCGCAACAGTCATGATGGTATCAGAAATGCTGGGTAATGGGTTTGTGCCGGGAAAAGGCCTGGGAGTTGAACTTCAAGGGATAGTCCAACCTGTCTCCCTTCCTAAGAATCTGGAAACTTTCGGGTTGGGGTTCAAACCAACCGCAGCAGACAGGAAGCAAGCGCGAAAAATGAAGAAGAGGGTCTGGTTTCTGCCTAAACCAGTGCCACGCCTCTCAAGGTCTTTTGTTAAAGCAAGTGCCAAGGGGTCAGCGATCCCAAAGATTCGAGGACCTTTGATCGGTATAAATGAAGACCTGAATCAGAGTTTTGAGAGGCTATTCGCGGATGTCAGTATGGTGGAAGCTGGAGAAGGTTCCAGCAGAGCAGAGATACAATTTGTGGGGCCTGAGGCCAAGACCAACAATTGGACGGTTACTCCTCTTCCTGTCCGAGGGGAGTCTTGGTAGTAGGCTTTGATTAATGTTTTGTTTGTTTGTTTGTTTGATCGGATTATTCAAGGGTGTAATCCAAATTTTACTTTCGTTTTGTAAAAGTGTGAACCCTTTTATCCCGCAAATTTAATAAAATTCTTTTCTTTTGTCCCATTTTAATTTTTTGTTTTGTTCTTTTTCTTTCTGAACAGTTCTCTTTTTACTGGTTCTAATGACATGGCATGCACAGCGGATCTTCAACCTAGTCTAATAAATCAATCTGAAACCGACTCAATGATGCAAAAGGTCGTTTGTGACGATGAATCTGAATGTGACGAAGGTGAAGCCTTCGAAGAAATAAACAGAGAACTGTGCCAATTTGAAGAGAAACCCAAGCCTAACTTAAATGACACCGAGGCTGTGAATCTAGGAGACGCTGATAACGTCCAAGAGACCAAAATTAGCATCCACATTGAGCCGAATGTCAGAACAGAATTGATCAAAACTCTCAGGGAATTCAAAGATGTTTTTGCCTGGTCATATGATGATATGCCTGGATTAAGCACCAATTTAGTGGTTCACAAATTGCCCACTGACCCGGCATACCCTCCGGTCAAGCAAAAACTAAGGAAATTTAAAACAGAGATGAGCGTGAAGATCAAAGAAGAAGTGATTAAGCAATTGCAGTCGAAGGTCATTCGGGTCACTCGGTATCCCGAGTGGTTGGCCAATGTGGTACAGTCCCAAAGAAGGATGGAAAAATCAGGGTGTGCGTTGACTACCGCAACCTCAACAAAGCAAGTCCCAAGGACAATTTTCCGCTACCCAACATTCATATCCTGATCGACAATTGCGCTGGGCGCGAGATCGGATCCTTTGTGGATTGTTATGCGGGTTATCATCAGATCCTAATGGACGAGGAGGATGCTGAGAAGACAGCGTTTATTACGCCATAGGGAACCTACTGCTATCGGGTAATTCCGTTCGGGTTAAAGAACGCTGGGGCAACATACATGCGAGCAATGACTGCTGTGTTTCATGACATGATACACAAGGAAATTGAGGTATACGTCGATGATGTGATCATCAAATCTTGGCGTCAGGAGGACCATGTGACAGACCTAAGGAGATTTTTTCAAAGACTCCGAAGGTATGATATCAAGCTTAACCCGGCCAAATGCGCATTCGGGGTTCCATCAGGAAAGTTGCTAGGATTCATCGTCAGTCAACGGGGGATTGAGTTAGACCCATCCAAAATTGAATCCATCCGAGATTTTCCACCGCCAAGGAACAAAACAGAGGTAATGAGTTTGCTGGGTAGACTCAATTACATCAGCAGGTTCATCGCTCAACTCACAGCAACTTGCGAGCCCATATTTCGGTTACTGAGAAAGGATGCTGCAGTAGGTTGGACGGCAGAGTGTCAGGAGGCTTTCGACCAAATCAAAGGGTATCTGTCTAATCCACCCGTATTGGTCCCGCCTAAGCCCGGGAAACCCCTAATCCTTTACCTGACGGTCTTGGAAAATTCATTTGGTTGTGTACTGGGGCAACATGATGACACAGGAAGGAAGGAGCAGGCCATCTACTATCTTAGCAAGAAATTCACAGTGCATGAGGTCAAGTACACTCAACTCGAGAAAACATGTTGCGCCCTAACTTGGGTAGCTCAGAAGTTGAAGCACTACCTGTCTTCATATACTACTTATCTCATATCCCGCTTGGACCCATTGAAGTATATCTTTCAGAAACCTATGCCCACGGGAAGGTTGGCAAAGTGGCAAATTCTGCTCACAGAGTTTGATATCATCTACGTAACGAGGACGGCCATGAAAGCCCAGGCACTGGCAGACCATTTGGCAGAGAATCCCGTTGATGAAAAATACGAGCCCTTAAGAACGTATTTTCCTGACGAAGAGGTGATGCATACGAATGATTTGGAATTACCTGAGGAACCAGGTTGGAAGCTTTTCTTCGATGGAGCTGCAAACGCAAAAGGGGTTGGAATAGGAGCAGTACTCATTTCTGAAACAGGACGGCATTATCCTGTTACGGCTCAACTACGCTTCTATTGCACCAACAATATGGCCGAGTATGAGGCTTGCATTCTGGGTCTGCGCCTGGCTGCTGACATGGATGTCCAAGACGTCTTGGTCTTGGGAGACTCGGACCTCTTGGTACATCAAATTCAGGGTGAATGGGAAACACGAGATCTAAAACTCATACCATACCGACAATGCTTGCATGATCTGAGCAAGCAATTTCGATCGGTGAAGTTCAAACACATCCCGAGAGTTCACAATGAGGTTGCGGATGCCTTGGCCACCTTAGCATCAATGCTGCACCACCCTGACAAAATGTATGTTGATCCTCTACACATCCAGGTCCGTGATCAGCACGCCTACTGCAATGCCATAGAAGAAGAAGCAGATGGCGAACCCTGGTTTCATGATATCAAGGAATACCTCAGGATGGGGATATATCCGGAACATGCCTCTGGAGACCAAAAAGAGCCCTTCGGCGTTTGTCGAATGGTTTCTTCCTCAGTGGGGGAATATTGTACAAAAGAACCCCGGATTTGGGATTGTTGAGATGCATAGATGCCAGTCAAGCAACGTCGGTTATGGCAGAGGTACATGCTGGAGTTTGTGGGCCACACATAAGCGGATATGTATTGGCAAGAAAGATCCTTCGAATAGGGTGTTATTGGCTAACCATGGAACACGACTGTATCACTTTCGTGAGGAAATGCCATCAGTGCCAGATACATGGAGATTTGATTCATTCCCCGCCAATAGAGTTACATACGATGTCAGCACCCTGGCCGTTTGTGGCATGGGGCATGGATGTCATTGGGCCCATCGAGCCAGCAGCGTCCAACGGTCACAGGTTCATTCTAGTGACCATTGATTACTTCACCAAATGGGTTGAGGCTAAAACCTTCAAATCAGTAACCAAGAAGGCAGTGGTGGACTTTGTTCACTCCCATATCATCTGCAGATTTGGGATCCCAAAAGTGATCATCACGGATAACGGTGCGAATCTTAATAGCAGCTTGATGAGAGAGGTATGCCAACAATTCAAGATTACACACCGCAATTCCACCCCATATCGTCCTAAGGCAAATGGAGCAGTCGAAGCAGCCAATAAGAATATCAAGAAGATACTGCGAAAAATGGTGGAAGGGTCCAGACAATGGCACGAGAAATTACCCTTTGCCTTGTTGGGTTACCGCACTACCGTCCGGACTTCCATAGGCACAACTCCTTATTTGTTGGTGTATGGAACTGAGGCCGTGATACCAGCGGAGGTCGAAATTCCGTCCCTCCGAATTGTCGCTGAAGCCGGGATTGATGATGATGAATGGGTCAAAGCTCGATTGGAACAGTTGAGCCTGATAGATGAGAAAAGATTGGCAGCAGTGTGCCATGGTCAGCTGTACCAGAAGAGAATGGCAAGAGCGTATAATAAGAAGGTGCGCCCCAGGAAGTTTGAAGTAGGGCAGCTGGTATTGAAGAAGATCCTCCCACATCAGGTCGAGGCAAAAGGCAAATTCGCCCCAAATTGGCAAGGGCCTTATATCGTGACCAGAGTATTGTCCAACGGTGCTTTGTGTTTGACAGATGTCGAAGGTAGATGTGTCGACATGGCTATCAATTCAGATGCAGTCAAGAGATATTATGCGTAACTTCTTTAATTATGGCAATTTTTGGTCTATTTGTTTGTATTTGGCATTTGTTGGATAATGAGATGACGGAGGCAATTCTTTCTTCTATCCAAACACTGTTTAACCCTTGCTTCCCCCTTTGAGCCTTAAGTTATTCTTTCATACCCCTCTTTTGGAATCACTAATGGGAAAGATATGAAAAAAAGAGAAAAGAAAAGAAAAAGAAAAAGAAAAGAAAAAGACATGAAAAAAAAATGAAAAGAAGGAAAAGAAAAAAGAAGAAGATAAAATCACAAGAAATACAAAACCGTGGGAACTACGTTTGACCTGATTCCTCAAAGAGGATACGTAGGCGCCTCACGGCTCGGTCATAGTATGCATCATAGCAAATATAGGATGCATAATGTACATAGTGTGCACAATATAGCACAATGTGCATAACGCACGTAGCTCAACATAAGCGTAAAAGATAAATTCCCCAAGCAAGAAAACTGGGGCAGAGGTTATGTTTTAAGTTCCAACAAAGGTTTGATTCCAAAAGTTGTAGCACATCACCCTTCAAATTGTTTTCATTTTTATAGCCTTTCTTCAAACCCACACCAAAACCAACATCAACATCCAAAAGACCTCCCGATCAATGTTCGAGAGATGCCAAGTCCGGCGAATAAGGCCGAGAATAATACACTGATCCCCAGCAAAGAAGAGGATCGTAAGACTGGAAATGAGTTGATGGTCAAGGGAATCTCCAGAAAGGAGGGACGTATCTACAACACCCCGATTTCCTGAAAGAAATAAAATAAGAGAGTCTTATCGGTGAAGACCTTCACAGGCACCGAGAGGCGATGTAAGATGAGAGATATGAAATAAGAGAGTCTTACTGGTGAAAACCTTCACAGGCACCATAGGACGCCGGGAGATGAGAGAAAAGAGAGAGTCTCATTAGTGAAAACCCCTCGAAGGGCACTATGAGGCGACAAGACGAATCAACAAAAAGCTACCACATTTGCAACAGCATGGACAGTCATTTATCATCCCCAGCGAGTCAGACCATCCGGCGAATCGATTGATACAAATAGACTGGGTCGGGAATCTATGGTGCACGTCATGATCACGGGGACCAGTCATGTCCTCCAGATAAGTTCTTTTGAGTCTCTTCTCCCACCAAAATTGGGTTCAGAAAGCTTTTCTCCTTTTCTAGCTTTTATTTCTCTTCCTAAAATTTGTCTTGAGAAGGATTTTTCAAAGCTTACTACCAGAAACCGGAGGGGAATTCTCCAATGCAGGATAATACAAACAGTCTTAGGAGCCGAGTCCAGGCAGTGCAGTAATCGTGCCCGGCAATTTTGGAGGAAGTGAGCTCCTAAAGGGAGTGGTTTTGGGAGTTAAAAGCAGACTCCCATAGAATATGCTTCAAGAGAAAGCGGAAAGGGGAATTAATTGAAAGCCAATCCCCAGCAGGCTAGAAGCCCCCAGCAGGCGACTTTGCCCACTAATCAATTGGAACATAAAGCAAGAAAAGGGGAAGAGAGAAAAATTGCTCGCCAGAAAGGCACCCTCTACCACCACGATTAAAACTGACTAAATCCTTTTGTCTGTTGCAGGAGAACAAAGAATTGATGATGGCAGCAAGATGCAACGCCATGGAAGTCACCAAAAACCGGGGCAGAAAATTTTCTGCCTATTGTCGAAAATTTTCTCGAAAAAACGGGGAAGCAATTTCAATACATTTCAGTTCTAGGTCGCCCACCAGTATAATGCGGGAAAACATTTAAGTTCTAGGTCGCCCACCAGTATAATGCGGGAATACATTTAGTTCTAGGTCGCCCACCAGTATAATGCGGGAATACATTTAAGTTCTATGTCGCCCACCAGTATAATGCGGGAATACTTTTCAGTTCTAGGTCGCCCACCAGTATAATGCGGGAATACTTTTCAGTTCTAGGTCGCCCACCAGTATAATGCGGGAATACTTTTCAGTTCTAGGTCGCCCACCAGTATAATGCGGGAATACTTTTAAGTTCTAGGTCGCCCACCAGTATAATGCGGGAATACATTTAAGTTCTAGGTCGCCCACCAGTATAATGCGGGAATACTTTTCAGTTCTAGGTCGCCCACCAGTATAATGCGGGAATACATTTAAGTTCTAGGTCGCCCACCAGTATAATGCGGGAATACATTTAAGTTCTAGGTCGCCCACCAGTATAATGCGGGAATACTTTTCAGTTCTAGGTCGCCCACCAGTATAATGCGGGAATACTTTTCAGTTCTAGGTCGCCCACCAGTATAATGCGGGAATACTTTTCAGTTCTAGGTCTCCCACCAGTATAATGCGGGAATACTTTTCAGTTCTAGGTCGCCCACCAGTATAATGCGGGAATACATTTAAGTTCTAGGTCGCCCACCAGTATAATGCGGGAATACATTTAAGTTCTAGGTCGCCCACCAGTATAATGCGGGAATACATTTAAGTTCTAGGTCGCCCACCAGCATAATGCGGGAATACATTTTAAGTTCTAGGTCGCCCACCAGTATAATGCGGGAATACTTTTGAGTTCTAGGTCACCCACCAGTATAATGCGGGAATACATTTAAGTTCTAGGTCGCCCACCAGTATAATGCGGGAATACTTTTTAAGTTCTAGGTCGCCCACCAG